>NC_083314.1:96857986-99257986 GCF_963455315.2 Globicephala melas | reverse complement strand
AAGATCATGCCATTTGCAAATAGAGATAGTTTTACTCCTTCCCTTCCAGTCTGGGTGCCTTTTATTTCAGTTCCTGCCTAATTGCCCTTGTTACACCCTCTAGTACAATGTTAAATAGAAGTGGTAAGGGGACGTTTTTATCTTGTACCTGATCTTAGGGGAAAGCATTCAGTCTTTGGCCACTAGTGATGCTGATGTTAGCTGTGGGGTTTTCGTAGATGCCATTTATCAGTCCAGGAAGTTCCCTTTATAGCAAGTTTGTTGAGTGTTTTTATCATAAAAGTGTTGGATTTTGTGAAATGCTTTTCTGCATCTATTAAGATGATTATGTGGGTTTTGTTCTTCATTCCATTGATATGATGTAGTATATTGATTGATTTTCATGTAGTTAACCAACCTTGCATTGTTGGGATAAATCCCACTTGGTTGTAGTGTATACTCTTTTATATATTGCTCAATTTAATTTGCTAGTATTTTGTTGAAAATTCTTGTGTGTGTATTTGCAAAAAATACTTGTCTGTAGTTTCTTTTCTTGTGGTGTCTTTTGTCTGATTTTGGTATCAGGGTAATGCTTATACAATGAGTTGGGAAGTATTCCTTCATCTTTTGTTTTTTGGAAGAGTTTGTAAGGGATTGAATTTTTTTTTTTTTTTTGGTGGTACGCAGGCCTCTCACTGCTGTGGCCTCTCCTGTTGCGGAGCACAGGCTCCGGACGCGCAGGCTCAGTGGCCATGGCTCACGGGCCCAGCTGCTCTGCAACACGTGGGATCCTCCCGGCCCGGGGCACGAACCCGCGTCCCCTGCATCAGCAGGCGGACTCTCAACCACTGAGCCACCAGGGAAGCCCAGGGATTGATATTTATTGTTCTTTAAATGTTTGGTAGGATTTACCAGTGAAGCCATCTGGGCCTGGGCTTTTCTTTGTTGAAAGTTTTAAAATTATTAATTTAATCTGTTTCCTTGTTATAAATCTATTTAGATTTTTTTTTGACCCAGTTTTGCTAGATTGTTTCTAGGAATTTGTTTATTACATCTAAGTTATCTAATTTATTGGTTTATATTTAGTTGTTCATAGTATTTTCTTATAGTCCTTCTTATTTCTATAAAGTCAGTAGTAGTATCTCACATTCATTGCTGATTTTAGTGCTTTGAGCCCTTTCTCTTTTTTCTTGGTCAGTTTATTTAAAGGTTGTGAATTTTACTGATATTTCCAAAGAACCAATTTTTGGGTTATTGTTTTTTCCTCTTTTTTTCTATTCTCAATTATCTTCTAAAGATACTAAAATAAAGTTATTTTTAATATTTTTACACCTATTTATCATTTTCAGTGATCATCATACAAGGCTAAGTTTCCATCTGGTATCATATTGGACTTAAAGAACTTTCTATTCTTGTAGTTCAGATCTGCTGGCAGTGAATTCTCTCAGTTTTGGTTGTATTAAAAATCTATTTTATCTTCATTTTTGAAAGATATTTTGCTAGATATAGAATTTTAGGTTGACGCTTTTTTTTTCTTTCAATACTTTAAAGACATTGCTTCATTGCCTTCTGCCTTGAGTAGTTTCTGATGCAAAATATGCTATTAATCTTATCTTTGTTTTTCTGTATCCAATTTTTCTTTCTTTTTTTTTTTGGTTGTTTTCAAGATTTTCTCTTTCTGTTCGGTGTTCAGCAATTTGTGAGGTATGTAGGGTTTTTCCCTTGCTAGTACTTCATTAAGCTTCTTGGATATGTGATTTGTTTTTTGTTTTTCATTAATTTTGGGAAACTCTTCAAGCATTTTCTCTTTAAATGCTCTTTCTACCCTATTCTTTCTTCTCTATTACTGAGAATCCAAATACATGTATTTTAGTCTGTTTGATGCTTTGATAGGTTTTGAATGTTCTTTTTTATTTTATTTTTTTTTTCATTCCTTTTCTTCTTTGTGTTTTACTTTGGATAATTTGTTTTGACCTGATGCTTTCTCTCTGTGTCCTGTCTGCTCAGAAGCTCATGTATGTTATTTTTAATCTTTAATACTATGATATTTTAAAAGTTTTTATCACTTCCATTTGATTATTTTATAGTTTCTGTCTCTGTGGAAAGTCCCTGTTCGTTCATAAATTTTCTCCAGCTTTGTACCACATCCTTTAACATATTAATCATATTTGTTTTAAAGTCCCTATTACAATCTAATCTCTGGGACTTTTCTGCTTCTGATTCTGTTGACTGTTTCAGCTCTTAACAATGGGTCTTATTATTTTGTTTCCTTGATCTTGTTATATGCCTTATAAATATTTATTGAGTGCTGCATATTATGTTTAAAAGAGTAATAGAGACTGAGGTTAGTAGTATTTATGCACAGAAACGTGCACGCCCTTTTTGTTTTGTTTTGTTTTGTCAGCATGGGGGTTTTGAACTTATCTGATCAATAGTTGAGCTGGGCTTTTGTGTTATGGTATATTGCTAGTTAATGTCAACAAGCCACAGATGTCACATTTTTCCAGAGGCTTCTACCACTTTGTGCTTAGTGTAGGATTTTGAGTACTGGAGGGTTTTCTCAGTGTTCTTGTTTCACTCTCAGTTTTCAGCAAGCCCTGCATACCTGTGCCACAAGGGAGTCTCTCCGTGCTCTTGCTTGACTCTCAGAGGTAGATTGCTGTTGTCTTTTACTTTAGGCAAGGCTTTGGGTGGGGAAGTGGGGGGATGAATATTTCATTCTCCTGTTGCAGCCTCAACATTAGGTAGGCCTTTTCCCCCTGAGTGTCAGAGTGGGTGTTATTAATGTTCCTGCCCATTTCCCCACCCCTCCCCGCAGCCGTGTATCAAGAAAAGGAGCAAGGGTCCTGCACCTCTTCCAACAGCTGACCTTAGCTAGTCATCAGAGGGCGGACAGATGCCTATCCTTCTTTCAGTAGCAGCTGGGCTTTTCCTTTGGCAAGGGGTATGAGGGTTTCTTCTTAGATGCTTAAAAATTATCTTTAATGTTTTTCAATATATCATATTTTAATGTTGTCTTTTTAGAAGATTAGTTCCTGATGAGCAGAGGCTGGATCTTAGATTTTTAGAAAAGGATGACTACTATTTGGTTATTATTATAATATGCCAATGTGTTTGTTCTTTTCCAGCTTAGGTTTGATTTCCGACTCTTTTCACATGTTTTTCGATAGCACTGCCATTTTGGCTGGATTGGCAGCGTCCGTTATTTCAAAATGGAGAGATAATGATGCTTTCTCTTATGGGTAAGACTTTTTAAAAACATTTTTATTGAAGTATAAGAAATACAGAAAATAATATATAAAATTCAAGCTCAATGAATTTTCACAATTGAATACATTTGTCTAACTTGAACCCTTGAAAACCCCTCATGCCTCCTTCTAGTTCTTTAACACTCACCTTCCCGCTTTCCTAACTCCATAGGTGACTTTTGCCTGTTTTTGGACAATATATAATTGGAATCTGCAATGTGTACTTTTTTTTTTTTGCATCTGAGTTCTCTTGCATCTTGATTTTACCAGAAATTTTCAGGTGAGATTGTTACTAGATAGGGAAATTTCTCAACTCTTAATCTATTTTTTTGGTTTTGTTTTTTTTTGAAGAAGGAGGAAAAAGAGAAAGTTTCAGTATATGAAAATGGTCATGTTTCTTTAGTTTTCTTTTTTGGTTGATATTTTGTTTACTTATTGTCTTCAGCTCTGCTTTTATGTAAAGTACTTCCCCTACTTTTGCTGAATATGTACAATTAACTAAATATTTGGAAAGTGTTTTTATGCCGAAGGGGCTGGTCTCACTTCTGAGCCTAGTAACGTTAGAGGCAGAGTTTGCTTTCTGCCATCTCTGATTGGGGGCAGCAATGGAGTTTCCATTATTTGATTTACTCTGCCTGAGTGTTTTCTCTTTTTTTGAGCTCATAGACTGTTTTACAATGTAATTATATTTATGTGTAAATAAGTAGCGCTCAGAACTAATATCCTCTTTCTCTTTCTCTCTCCCACCCACTTTCTCGTTCCTGCTCCCCCCCTCACCTGCTTACTTATTGACTATTGCCCTGTCTCTTCCCCTCCCCTCGCTTTCCCTTGTGAGTACTGTCTTGCACTCCCTCCTTTCTTTGCTGTCTTTCCTGTTTTCACTCCATCTCTCATTTGTCTCCCCATACTCATACTCATTCTCTCCCTTTTACTTCTCAACTCCCTTCTTTCCTTTCCTGTTCTTTCTTTCTAGTTACTTGGGTCTGTGCTCATGGTCTTTTTCTCTCCCTCTCCCTTCTACTCTCCATTTTCCCTTTCTCCCTCCCTCTCTTCTTTTCTCTTATTCTTTGCTTTCTCCTCCTCTTCCTCTATGCTGTAGCACTGTATGGCTAAGACTCTTTCTCATCCCATCTTCCCCACCCCTTAACCTCTTCAGCTGTAGTTGTTTTTTTTTTTTTCTCTCCCTTTCCCAGGCTCTCTTTCTTTCTTTCCCTGATTCTCCTTGCCTGTGCACTTTCTTTCCTGTGCAGTTCCTCTCATTCTCTCTCTTCTGTTCACATCCACCCTCTTACATGCACTGTTTCTTGTGCCCCTGGTTCTCTCTTCTACTGGTGCTCCCCCACTACTTCCTCTTTCTTTCTAGCTTTTCTTTCTAGCTAGCTTTGTTCTTGAGTAATTACACACTCTCTGCTTCTTGCACGTGCTCTTGTTCTCTTCAGATGTTTATCGAGGGCCCAATATGATTTGAATACTGTGCTACTTGTAATGATATAAAAATGAATAAGATATGACGTCTGCCTTGTGGTCTGATGGGGAAACAGTTCTGTAAAAATCCTATGATAACTATACATTGTGTGACAAGTGCTAAAAGAGAGATATGTGAAATTCTGTGACAGGACTTGCTGATTTGGGGTATAACCCAAGTGGTATGATTACTTGTAACATTATAAAAAGTGAGACAAAAAATAGTATTATGTTATATTTATAGAGCAAGAGATCCTGTTTATTTATAAATCCAAACAGCTCAAAAGCTCAGAAAAGAACCTATTCCATGGCATTGTATAATCAAAAGACTCTTAAGTATATTTTGAATTACTAAAGGTTGTATGTGAAGTTAAAATTTTGTGTTGGAAAATTAGTAATTCATACATATTTTACATAAAAATATCTAATTAGAGTATCTTATTAAGCAATCTTCTTGGATAGACAGTAACTAACTATAAGAATTCTCCTCAATTCCTTAATTCTTAGGGTATCTATTGTTCTCTATTTAGAATGCATAATCTCCTGGTATAAGATAGTTTTTATAAATAGCTTTGAATACCTTCAGTACCATAGCAGGTTTTACTGATTCAACTTTAACTAAAATATACGAGAGTAATATTCTTGACATTTTTAAATTTGTTTATCCTGTCTTCTCCTTATTTGCTTTTTTTTCTTTTGAGAAGGGAAAAATTAGGGGAAAAAAGCTGATGTAACATTTGAAACTATTAGTAATTGCTATAGTAGTAAGTAGCAGCAGTAAATGTAGGTGCCAGTATAACAGAATTACACTGAGTAGGCTAAGCCAGTGATGAATCCCCAAACCCCTAATTCAGTATGATCAGAATAGCAGGCTGACTGCAATAGTAGAAACCATAGGCAGAATCTGAAAGGCAGCAAAAACTTTTCAGTATTTTTTTTATGTAAAGTCATCTCTGTGTATTGTCACACTCCTAATTTTGAAATAGCAAAGCTAGAATAAAAGTAATACATATCTGGGGCTTCCCTGGTGGCGCAGTGGTTGGGAGTCCGCCTGCTGATGCAGGGGACGCGGGTTCGTGCCCCGGGCCGGGAGGATCCCACATGCCGTGGAGTGGCTGGGCCCGTGAGCCATGGCCGCTGATCCTGCGCGTCCGGAGCCTGTGCTCCACAACGGGAGTGGCCACAACAGTGAGAGGCCCGAGTACCGCCAAAAAAAAAAAAAAAAGTAATACATATCTGATAGGTAGATAGATGCATATGTGCATGCTTATATACATATGTACATATATTTGTATCTTTTTCTCCCTGGCTAAAGAATCCACATACCATCATACTAAATAGGCAATAGCACATTCATGCATCGTATGTTTTAATTCCAAGACTCAGTCTGTGTTCAGGTAAACACAGTGTGTTTGGAAAAGCAAGTGTGTCTAGATTTCACAAGTTTTTCATTTTAATCCTGCAGTCAACTTTAGCAAATATATTAAACCTAATTAAAATCACTTTAGCCCAACAATTTATCAGAATTTATGGAGCACCTACTAAGCTAAGCATTAGGGACAAAAAGATGCCTGAAAAACACTCCTGCCTTTGATCTTGAAATCTAATGGAACTCAAGGACAAAAGGCTTTCCATCAAGCATTAGCTATGGGATTAGAAGGGTGGGTTAAAAGAAAGTGTTTTTTATTTCTTGGACAGTAACACTGTTGATATATTAGATAAATTCCTAAGTATGGATTGTGGAAAGCAGGCAGTGAATTCTTTGAATTTAATGAAAAAAAAGTGTTTGCTTTGACAAATAAGATACTAATTTAATTCACATATATGTATTGGAAGGTAGACATATGCAGTATTTCTGAGTGTAGAAATATACACTATGTTGGAATGTACTTAACAGACAAGCTTCAACATAACCATATGGAGTATATTTTAAAGAGTTTTTTCTCTTTAAAAATATTTTTTGCAGTGAAAATTGTATTATCTAGAAATTAACACAGAAAGCTAGGAAGTCTAGCTTTTTGATGCTCCTGTTAACATTGTTCAAGAACCAGAGTCATTAATTGCTGTCAGCACCCTTTAAATAATGTCTGAACATGTAAAACTGCCAAGTTAAAGTTGTTTTAATGACTTTAACTAAGCCAAATATACCTCATGGAAAAATAAAATCTTTCCCCAATGCTTCACACAGGTAGGAAGCAGAAAGCTTCAGAAGCCCATGGAGAAAAAGAGAGGTATTTTAAAAATAGTTTAATTAGAATTATGTGAAGCTAGAATTGATTCTAAAAATAGGTAATTGAAAAGTTTTTGTTAAATTTATTAATCTTAGAAGAAGAGTGATAGAAATATAAATCTCAAGTTGTCTCTGGGATAATTCAGAAATAATTATGTTTTCCTTCAGTCAAAGCTCCCCTTGCCAAAGATTTGAAAGCTGAAAGGTACAAAGCAGAAAGCATAAGGAGTTCTTAGAAAAGAAGGAATTAACAAGTTATAAAAACCCCTTTTTCAAGGTCTCTTCTTCTACTTTTTATCTTTGTATCCTTCCTTCTTTGCCCACTTATCTGGTCCTGTCCTTCCTTCTCCACTGGCAGCTTGAGATTTATATTTCTGTGAAAGGTCTGTCTAAACCTACTTACTCTAAAAATGTCTTTTGTAGAAATCTATATATTTTATGGCATTCTGCTGTTAAATATAACTCATAATTTTATTTTCTCAATTTTATGCTATATGTACAATAAAACATACTATAAACACTGGGACTTCGTTGGCTGCTTATAACCATATAGTATGGTTTAGGACCTCTGAATATATGAATTTGTGATTTGATTTTTAAGAACTAACTTAATTCAGTTGTTTGCTCTTCTTTAGGTATGTTAGAGCGGAAGTTCTGGCTGGTTTTGTCAACGGCCTGTTTTTGATCTTCACTGCTTTTTTTATTTTCTCAGAAGGAGTTGAGGTATAGTAGATAATAATTAGAGTCAGTAAATTATGTTTCTATAATGAAAATACTTACTAACTAAAGATACTTGTAATAGAGCTATTTTTCACACTATCATTATTTATTGAGGCCAGTCTTGGATTAGATAAAATATTATGTGTGTACAGGAGGAACTTATAAAGTAATTGAAAAAATTATATGTGAAACTACTTCAAATTGAAAACAAATAATAGTGCTTTACAAGCTGTGAATGAAGTGTTGACACTTTATGAAAAGTAAACACACAGTCCCTGTAGTGAGGTCTGTTGGAAGAGTTCTTAAGATAGAATGTGAGGATTTTGCCAATGAATCTTGAATGTTTTGTATATTAAAACAAGTAAAGAGAAAATTTAAAGATTAATCAACTGAAAATTAATGACAGTATTTTAAGATTCTGAAGAAGGATGGTTTTAGTCCAAATGTTCATGCTTTTAAATGTATTTATTTAAGAATAGTAACTGTTACCTTTTCTACAGTATGTGAGCAATGGTTTTATTTTTATTAACTGTTTTGGCAGATAATTTTGGAGTGATTTTAATTCTGAAAATAAATTTACCAGTTGATCAGTCAGAAATTATATCAATGCAATTTGTTTGTATTCTGTATTTTCTAGAGAGCATTAGCCCCTCCAGATGTACACCATGAGAGACTGCTTCTTGTTTCAATTCTTGGGTTTTTGGTAAACCTAGTAGGAATATTTGTTTTCAAGCATGGAGGTCATGGACATTCTCATGGCTCTGGTATGATGGTTAGAACCCTTTGTTTCTTCATTTCTGGTTTCTGTCATAGTCACTTTTGAAAATTGATAATTTTTAAAGTTTAACTTACTATACTGACTTTTAATAAAGAAAGTAATATGTTAATAGACTCATATTAATGTCTTCCTGAACAATCCTTCCCGCTTCTCCATGTCCCTCCCTCTTAGTGGCTTCTCAGAGTTGTGCATGTTATCAGCTTGGTGTGGATACTTGCAGACCTCTGTAGCTCATCTGTTTAGTATGATATCATTTATATAAAACAAACAAATATCAAAACCACAGTACAAATCTAGTTACTAAAAAGTTACAGTGTATGGGGGTATGAAATTTATCATACAATCTGTCTTTGAGATCCTTCCACCTGGTATCCATCAGTGTACCTTCTCTTGTTAACAGAAACACAAAACTCCATGGTGTGGGTTACCATGGTTTATTTAACCAGTCTTCTATGGATTTAAGTCGTTTCTTGTTTTTCGCAGTTCCATATGAAGCATATCCTTGTGAACACATGCAAGTGTTTTTCCAAAGCTGTGCTATCCTATACAGTAGTCATTAGTCACATGTGACTATTTAAGTTTACATTATGGTTAATTAAATTTAATAAAATTAAGAATTCAGTTCCTCAGTTATATTAATTACATTTCAAGTGCTCAGTAGTCACATAGGGCTACCATTTGGACAGCAAATGTAGAAGATTTCCATCATCACAGAAAGTTCTTTGAATTGCAGTCTGCTGGAATATGAGTAGAATTGCTGGAACACAGGATATCTAGTTTTTAGTTTCAATAGATGTTAGCAATTTGCCCTCCAGATGACTCATTCACTTTTACCCCAGCAAAAAATTCAAGTACTAGTATTCTGTCACCCGTATCAAAACTTAATATTATGGGTTTAAAACCATTTTGGTGATATTTTGATAAAAATGGTATCATTTTATTTGGTATTTCTTTGCCTAGTAGTGTGGTTGAAAATCTTTCTGTATGTTTTTAGGCCATTCAGATTTTTTCCTTTTCTGGAATTGTCCCCTTTTTTTTTTGCCTGTTTTTCTTATTGTTAATCCCCTTACAAGCATTTTTAATATATTTTGTATATTAATTCTTTGTTTTATGTGTTGCAGATATCTTTTCCCAGTCTATGGCTTGTCTATTTAAGCTTTTATATAGGGGTTTTTAATTTGGATATAGTCTAGTTTTTCTGTCATATATTTTGTGGTATGTTTTCTGCTTTGTTTAAGGAATTTTCTGTCCCTGGGTCATAAACGTATTCTCTTATTATTTAATACTATGAAAACTTTGGTTTTATGGTTTTTTCCTATCTACTTTGGTCCTTCATCTGTATGTAATTTATTTTTGTGATGGGGTGAGTTAGGACTTTTTTTTCTCGGTGTGAATGAATAAGCAGTTTTCTAAGCACCATTTATTAATCTGCTCTTTACATCATTGATATAAAAGGACACTTTTACCCTATATTAAATTGCTTTATGTATCAGATCTGGCCTGTTTATTTTTGGCCACCCCACTATCACACTGGAATAATTGCTGTAAACTTTATGTTTTAATATCTGGTAGGGTTAATCCCATCTCTCTCTCTCTCTCTCTTTTTTCCCTCCAAAGTTGTTTGGGCCTGTCTTGCTCATTTGGTATTTTTCATCAGCTAGTCAAGTTTTATGAAAAATCTTTTTGGGATTTGATTGGGAATGCATTGTCTTTATGTTTATTGCAGAGAATTAACATCTTATATTTTGAGTCCTTTATTAAATTGTCTTAGGCACTTTAATAAAGATCTTTATATTTTTCATTTGGTTCATTTTTAGGTATTTGAAAAGTTTTTCTCACTATTAAGAATGAAAACAATTATTCCTGCTTGTCTTAATTACATAGCCAGGACCTCTAGAACAATGTTCATTAGAAATACTTATAGCTTATATCATTGTGTCAACCTGGATAATCACCTGGGTAGCTTTTAAAGAAACGTTGATGCCCAGGTTTAATCCCAGAATATTTACATCAGAATCTCTGGAGGAAGAGACCCAAACATCAGCATGTTTTGAAGCTCTCCAGTCAACTTTAGTGTGCAGTAAATGTTCAGAACCATTGCTTTAATAAAAGAACGCTACTAAAGTTTTACCATTGGGTCTGATGTTTGTGGTCTGTTTCTGATAAAACTGGTTTATCAAGTTAAGGATATTTCTTTTTTTTTCTTTTTTCTTCTTTTTTTTTTGCGGTACGCGGGCCTCTCACTGTTGTGGCCTCTCCCGTTGTGGAGCACAGGCTCCGGATGCGCAGGCTCAGCGGCCATGGCTAACGGGCCCAGCCGCTCCGCGGCATGTGGGATCTTCCCGGACCTGAGCACGAACCCATGTCCTCTGCATCGGCAGGCGGACTCTCAACCACTGCGCCACCAGGGAAGCCCTATTTCTTTTTTTTCTGCATCTATTGAAATAATCATTTTTTTTCCTGCTTTAGTTAATTTAAAATTAGTAATTACATTGATTTTCTCATGAGGAACCGTCCTTAAATTTGGGGGTTAAAATTTAGGTCTGCGATCCATTTTGTGTCAATTTTGTGTATGTTGTGACGTCTGGGTCCAATGTCATTTTCTTGTATATAAATGTCTGCTTTTCTCAATAGAATTTGCTAAAAGATTGTTTTTCTTTGTTGAATTGTCTTGGCACCCTTGTCAACAATCAATTGAGAGTTTACTTCTGGACTCTCAATTCTGTTTCATGGATCTATATGTCTGTCCTTAGGGCTAGAACCACACAGTCTTGATTAAGGTAGCTTTTGGGTACATTTTGAAATTGGAACATGTGAATTGTCCAACTTTATTCTTTTTTAAGGTTGTTTTGGCTACTCTGGGTCTCTTCTTGCATTTCCATATAAATTTTAGGATCAGTTTGTCAATTTCTGCCCAAAAAAAAGGCAGCTGGGGTTTTGATAGGAATTGTACTGAATCTGTAGGTCAATTTGGGAATTATTGTCATCTTAAAAATGTTAAGTCTCCTGATCCATGAACATGGGATGCCTTTCCATTTATTTGTAGCTTCTTTGGTTTCTTGCAACAGTGTTTTGTAGTTGTTAGGGTACAAGTCTCACACTTCTTTTGTTAACTTTACTTGTAGGGCTTCTTTTTTTTTGCCTGCCATTATCAGTGGGATTGTTTTCTTTGGATTGCAAAATGGGATAAGGGATACAGCTCATTTTTGTATATTGATACTGTGTCCTGCCACATTGCTGAAATAGCTCATTATTCTAACAGGTTTTTGGTGGATTCTTTAGAATTTTCCAAATACAAGCATACCTTATTTTATTGAGCTTTGCAGATTTTGCATTTTTTTACAAATTGAAGGTTTGTGGCAACCTTGCATCAAACCTATTAGCACTATTTTTCCAACACCATTTGCTTACTTCATGTCTCTGTGTCTCATTTTGGTAATTCTTGCAATATATCAACCTTTTTCATTATTATTATGTTTGTTATGATGATCTGTGATCAGTGATCTTTGATGTTACTACTGTGACTTGCTGAAGGCCCAGATGAATGCCAATCTGAATGCCTTTTTTTATAACTTGTCTAAATGCCCTGGCCAGATCCTACAGTGTTAAATAGAAGTAGTGAGAATAGACATTCTTTTCTTTTTCCTGATTTTAGGGTGAAAGCATTCAATCTTTCTTTATTAAAGGTGATTTTAGCTGTGTTAGCTATGGGTTTTTCAGAAATGCCCTTTTAGATTGAGGAAGTTTTCTTTTTATTCCTAGTTTACTGGGCGTTTTCATCATGAAAGGGTATTGGATTTTATTAGTGATTTTTTTCTTTATTTTTGAAGATGATCAGTTGGGTTTTACCCTTTATTCTATTAATATGGTATATTACATTGCTTGATTTTCAGATATTAAAGCACCTTTGCATTCTTAGGATAAATCCCATTTGGCCATGGTTTATAATCCTTTTGACATATTGCTAGATTTCATTTGCTAGCATTTTGTTGAGGACTTTTGTGTTTATATTCTTTAGGGGTATTTGTCTGTAGTTTTCTTTTGATATCTTTGGCTGGTGTTCGTATCAGGGTAATACTGGCCTTATATAATGAGTTGGGAAATGTTCCTTTCTCTTCTGTTATTTGGAGGACATAGGTAGGGGAGAGTTTGTGAAGTAGCGGTACTTTTTAAATGTTTGGCAGAATTCACTTGTGAATCCTGGGCTTTTCTTTGTTGGCAGTTCTAAAATTATTCAGTTCTTTTGCTTGTTATAGGTCTATTATGATTTCTGTTTCCTATTGAGTCAGTTTCAGCAGTTTGTGTGTTTTTAGGAATTTGTCCATTTCATCTAAATAACTTATTATTGTTTATAGATATGTATTTAAAAGTGTGCCCTTTTTTTCTCATAAGATCAGCAGTGATTTTAGCAATTTATGCCTTCTCTCTTTTTTTTTCTTGGTCAGTCTAGTTATTTTTCCCTTTGGTTTTGTTGGTTTTTCTCCATTGATTTTCTTGTCTTCATTTCATTTTATTTCTGCTGTAATATTTATTACGCACTTTCTTCTCCTTGCTTTTGGGTTTAATTTTTTTCTTCTTTTTCTAATATTTTTAAGGTGGAAGATTAGATTATTGATTTGATTTTTTTTTTTTTTTAGCACAGGCATAATAACTAAACATTTTTTTCTAAGCATTGCTATAATGTAAGTTTGGGTATGTCATGTTTTCATTTTTGTTCATCTCAAAGTATTTTTAAATTTCCCTTCTGATTTCTTCTTTGATCCATTAGTTATTCAGGGGTGTGTTTTTTGATTTTTTTCATATTTGTGAATTTCCCTAATTTTCTTCTGTTGTTGATTTCTGATTTAATTTCATTGTGATCAGATGGCATACTTTTTATCATTTCAAATTTTAAAAGTTTTGTTGAGTCTTGTTTTATGACCTAGCACTTGGTCTCTCCTGGAGACTCTTCCTTGTGCATGTGAGAAGAGTATGTATTCTGCTGTTAGGTGGGGTGTTCTGTAGCTGTCTGTTAAGTCTGATTTGTTCATAGTTGCTCAATCTTCCGTTTCCTTGTTGAGCTTCTGCCTAGTTATCTACCCATTATTGAAAGTAGGATATTGAAGTCTTCAACTATTATTGTTGTTTATTTTCCCAGTTAATTTTTTTAGTTTTTGCTTTATGTATTTTGGAGGTATGTTGTTCAGTTCATATATTTCTATAACCGTGGGATATCTTCCTGAGGGGTTGAACTTGTTATATAAGATGTTCTTTTTCTCTCACAATAAATTCTAGCTTATTGTATTATGATAGCCATTATGGCACACGCACGCCATAATGCATGGTATTGGTATACTTTTCTTTCTGTCCTTTTTTTTTTTTTTTTTTGCGGTACGAGGGCCTCTCACTGTTGCAGCCTCTCCCGTTGCGGAACACAGGCTCTGGACGCGCAGGCTCAGCGGCCATGGCTCACGAGCCCAGCCGCTCCGCGGCATGTGGGATCTTCTCGGACCGGGGCACAAACCCGCGTCCCCTGCATCGGCAGGCAGACCCTCAACCACTGCGCCACCAGGGAAGCCCCTTTCTGTCCTTTTACTTGCAACTTATTTGTGTCTTTGAATCTAGAATTTGCTGACAGAATACAGCTGGATCATTTTTTTTTTTAATCCATTCTGACAACTTCTGCCTTTTGATTGGGGTTTTTAAAAAATTTACATTTCATGTAATTACTACTAAGGTAGAATTTACATCTGCCATTTTAATATTTGTTGTCTGTATCTTTTGTCCTTTTTGTTACTCTGTTCCTCGATTCTTGTCTTTTAAATTAAATAGATATTTTTTAGTGTACCTTTTTAATTCTCTTCTTTTACTGTATATTTTTTAGTTATTTTCTTAACTGTTGCCCTGGGGATTACAAGTATCATCTTAACTTAAAACAGATTAATAGTAACTTAATAATTCAGATTAATAGTAATTTAATAATACACAAAACTTTGATATACCTTGATTCCCACCGCTCTTCTTTGTACTATTATTGTCAGATGAATTACACGTTTTATCTTTTAAGCCCATCGATACAGTTTTATAATTATTGCTTTATGCAGTTGTCTTTTATTGGGTTGGCCAAAAAAGTCTATTCGGGTTTTTCTGTAAGATGTTACGGACAAACCTGAACGAACTTTTTGGCCAACCCAATATAATGTATAGGAGAAGAAACAAGTTACAAATAAAAAAATATGTTTATCCTCTCTTTCGTAATTACCTTTACTGGTGTTCTTTATTTTTTTGAGTGGATTTGAGTTACTGTTTAAGTGTCCTTTCATTTCATTTGTAGGGAATACTTCAGTTTATGTGGAAATGTCTAATTTTTCCTTTATATTTAAAGGAGACTTTAGTTGCATTTAGAATTCTTGGTTGAGTCTTTTTTTTATTTTAGTTTTGTCATCCTGTTGTCTTTTGGCCTCCATGATTTTGTGGTGAAGTCAGCATTTCATCTTGTTCAAGTTCCCTTGTATGTGATAAGTCATTTTTATCTTGCTATTCAATTTTCAAGATTTCTTTTTGATGTTCATCCATTTGACTGCAATGTCTTTAGATATGGCTCTATTTGAGTTTATTCTACTTGGAGTTTCCTGAGCTTCTTGAATGCGTAGATAATATTTTTCATCAAATTCGGGGAGTTTCCAGCCATTATTTCTTCAGATACTTTTTCTATCTCTTTTTCTTTCTCTTCTCTCTTTGAGACTCCCTTTATACTTAATTGGTACACTTGATGTTTTCACAGGTCTCTAAGGTTCATTTTTCTTGATTTTCTTTTCTTTCCCTGCTTTTCAGAGTGGATAATCTCTATTGATCCATCTTCAAGTTTGCTGTTGTTGCAGCCCAGATCTGTGGTTGAGCCCTTCTAAAGTGGATATTTTATTTTAGTTATTTCTTTTTAACTCCAGGGTTTCTGTTTGGTTTTCTTTTCTTTTCTTTTTTTTTAAAATTTATTTTATTTATTTACTTTTGGCCGTGTTGGGTCTTCGTTGCTGCACACAGGCTTTCTCTAGTTGTGGCGAGCGGGGGCTACTCTTCGTTGCGGTGCCCGGGCTTCTCATGGTGGTGGCTTCTCTTGTTGCGAAGTACGGGCTCTAGGCATGCAGGCTTCAATAGTTGTGGCATGTGGGCTTAGTTGCTCCGTGGCATGTGGGATCTTCCTGGACCAGGGCTCGAACCTGTGTCCCCTGCATCAGCTGGTGGATTCTTAACCACTGCACCACCAGGGAAGTCCTCTGTTTGGTTTTCTAATAGATAGATAATTTCTGTTTCTTTGTTAATTTTCTCTACTTGATGAGTCATCATTATTATACTTTCATCCTTTAGACATGGTTTCCTTTAGTTCTTTGATCATATTTATAAGAGCTGATGTAAAGTTTTTGTTTATTAAGTTCAAAATCTGAGTACCCTTCAGGAATATTTTCTCTTGGCTGGTTTTTCTCCTGTATATATGGCATACTTGCTTCTTTTTTTCCATGTCTTATAATTTTTTTGTTGAAAACTGGACCTTTTATATTAAAATGACACTGATATCAGATTACTTCACCCTCTCAGAGTTTGTTGTTGCTGATATTATTGTAGTTTTTTTTTCTGTTGTATGACATCCTTGGATTAATTCATTTCCTGCAGTGTATGGCTATTGAATTCTCAAAGCTGAACTCTGAGTCTGATAATTATCACATTGAGAATAGAGATTTTTTTCAGGGAACTGAAAGTTTGGACAAAATATTGACTGTGCTCTGGACATGGTGCTTTTAACAGTGCTTCAGAAGAAATCAGATCTCTCCACTGTCTGCACAGCTGCTGGCTTTTGGCTATTCTCAACTGAGCTGAGGCAGGAAGTGGAATGGCATAGCCCCAAGTTAAAACATCAAGACCCTGCTATCTTACTGAGGTTTGGTAGTTTCTTGGGTAGATGATTTTCAGTTCCTTTTGTGGTTTTGGTTAATTGTCAGAGTTCTGAAATTTTTTAGTTGTGTTCCACATATTTTTGTTGTTTTAGGAGAGCTAGTTTGCCCACATCCTCTGTCCACCATTCTGGAAGTTGATTTCCCCATTATTCATGATTTTTCATGTAATGCAATGCTGAATTTGATTTTCTGGTGTTTAGGATTTTTGTAAATATAAGTGATATTTTTGAATTAGGTAACATCCAGTCTTTTTCTATGCTTTGGAATAGTTTGTAGAAGATGTTTCTATGATGGTTTAGTAGTTTTTAGGTCTGCTATGGAGAAATGATTCCCCACTGTTTTGTGCTTTTTTTCCCCTAAGGATTCTACCTGCTTTAATTTTACTGATCCTTTTACCAAATGCAGCTGCTTCCCTGCCTCTGTCTTAATGTGACCATATGCATGCATTGTTTTATCTTTGTTAGTATGTATAATAGTACTTGGCAAAGTTTTGGCCAAGATTTTGTCTGTATTGTTCACTGCTTTATCCCTAGTGCCTAGAATGATGCTGTAACATAATGTGTTCCAAATGAATGAATGAACAACATTGTCTAATCTCTTTAAATATTTGTGTACTTCTCACTTATTTTCATCTCCAGTAAAGTCTACTGGAGATGAAAATCTACTTCCTTCCATGCTTTTATTTCCTTCCTGTACTTTATACTATACAATACTATACAGTATTGTTTTAATGAATCTGTAGCACTTTCTACAAGTAAATCGAATCTGGTTTTAGAGCCAATTCTTTTCACTAATGTCAGTATTATTGTAACCATTAAATAATATATTTTTACATAACTTTTGTTCTAACACTCTCTGTTTTTAGGCCATGGACACAGTCATTCCCTCTTTAACGGTGCTCTGGATCAGGCACATGGCCATGGAGATCATTGCCATAGTCATGAATTGAAACATGGTGCTGCACATAGCCATGATCACGCTCATGGACATGGACACTTTCATTCTCATGGTGAGTACAGCCTAAATGCTTTCAAGTGGACAGTTTTTTAAATAAACAGAAATTGCGTAGATTAATTTTTGTAGTTGAAATAATCTGTTAAAAATATTGCAATCAAGTTCCTTTCTAATGAGTCAGACTGAATGGTTTCCTGGACTAGTTTATTTTTAGTATATAATGAAATTAACTTGGCATAGGCAGTGATTGTAGCTTTTTTCAGTGAGTTTATTATAATAAAATGCCACTATTTTAAATGAGTGTCAGTGAATGAGGAACTATTGCATTTTAGCAAATGATTTTTTTGAAGTATACTGAGGCCTTTTGTGCCATATATAGGCTTATAAAAATATGACAGTTTTCAATTTTTCACATTTTTCTTGTAATTTTGATAGCTATCACCTGATATTTACATCCATCTTTATATGCTAACTTATATAGTACTAGGTACTAAATTATAAGGTATTTATCAACTTAATTAACATTGAATTTTAAAATTATATTTAAATAGTTTATTCACAAAATTTTAGACTATAGATTAATAGATACAAGCTGCTTAGGTGATACCATTTTATTAATCTTTAAATAAATTATATGCTTAAAAATTGTCTGTACTTGGCACACAGACCAAATCCTAAAGCTTTCAATTTGAAAATATGAAATGGGCCTTATAGATTAAATACTAAGCCCCTAATTTTTTCAGTCTCTAACATTTGCTATATTTTTGTAACTATTACACTGATATGCTTTAAAACCTGCGTTTCTAAGTTTTTTGCTCACATGCATCCCAAAATAATTTTGAAAAACCATATATTGCCCACAGTTTTAAGATGATTTCTAAAAAAATTTGTTTAAATAATTGCAAAGAATGTAATTTCTGATACCTTATAGATTATATTTTAGAAAGAAACTTCCATATTACTCTTGAATATAGTCAGTCAGTGGACTCTAAATACCTTAGTGATTTGAGACCCACTGTCACCCATTCAAAAATGCATAAACAGTTATAAATTTTACAGCATCCTGTTTCTCCTCGAATTCTAATTTCTATTCCACTTCCTTTCCAGAATTTTATAAAATGGAGTATATTTAAGTCCTTAGTTGACCATCTCTTATATTTCTTGGCAATAAAATATGTATATAAATTAAAATATTTTATTTCTTAGGAACACAAGACAACATTTAAACATTTCTTTTGGATGGAGTTATTGTAGCGTTTACTAGTATAAAGTCAATGAAAATAATTCTGTTTTGATTTTTGATATGTATATAAACATAAAGCAACATTTTATTTGAAATACATATCTTTTTTTATTTTATATGGCTGTGTTGGGTCTTCATTGCTGCACACGGGCTTTCTCTAGTTGTGGCAAGCAGGGGCTACTCTTCGTTGCGGTGCGCGGACTTCTCATTGCGGTGGCTTCTCTTGTTGTGGAACACGGGCTCTCGGCACATGGGCTTCAGTAATTGTGGCACGTGGGCTTAGTAGTTGGGCTTGCAGGCTCTAGAGTGCAGGCTTCGTAGTTGTGGCGCACGAGCTTAGTTGCTCCATGGCATATGGGATCTTCCCAGACCAGGCAGATCCCAAGATATTGATAAGATATATTCAATATCTTATCGAACCCATGTCCCCTGCATTGGCAGGCGGATTCTTAACCACTGCATCACCAGGGAAGTCCCTGAAATGCATATCTTAATGATATGACTGGAAGTCTTTTTTTCCTCAACTAGTTTATGGATAAGTAACACTTATTAGCATAAAACAGATTTGGCATCAATTCTGTTCCTATTTTCCATCCTTATAATGTAAGTATCAATACTAAGAAACTTTAAGGAATTCTGTTATAGCAGTTTCACTTAATTCTTTGAACACCTTCAGAATTACATTCCAAAAATTACATGACCTATCACCAAATGTTATTTTTATGACTTAAATATAAGACATGACACTATAAAACTCCTAGAAGAGAACACAGGCAAAACATTCTCTGACATAAATCGTACCAATGTTTTCTTAGGTCAGACTCCCAAGGCAATGGAAATAAAGGCAAAAGTAAACAAATGGGACCTAATCAAATTTATAAGCTTTTGCACAGCAAAGGAAACCATAAACAAAATGAAAAAACAACCTACAGACTGGAAGAAAATATTTGCAAACAATGAGAGCGACAAGGGTTTAATTTCCAAAATATACAAACAGCTCATACAACTCAATAACAAAAAAACAAACAACCCAATTTAAAAAAAAGGGCAGAAAACCTAAATAGACATTTCTCCAAAGACATACAGGTAGCCAATAGGCACATGAAAAGATGCTCAACATCGCTAACTATTGGAGAAATGAAAATCAGAACTACAATGAGGTATCACCTCACACCACTCAGAATGACCATCATTAAAAAGTCTACAGATAACAAATGCTGGAGAGGGTTTGGAGAAAAGGGAACCCTCCTGCACTGTTGGCAGGATTGTAAATTGGTACAGCCACTGTGGAAAACAGTATGGAGGTTCCTTAAAAAACTAGAAATAGAGTTGACGTATGATCAGCAGTCCCACTCCTGGGCATATATCTGGAGAAAACTCTAATTCAAAAAGATACATGCACCCCAATGTTCATAGCAGCACTGTTTACAATAGCCAAGACATGGAAGCACCCTAAATGTCCATCAACAGATGAATAGATAAGAAAGATGTGGTATATATACACAACGGAATACTACTCAGCCATAAGAAGGAATGAAATAATGTCATTTGCAGCAATGTGGATGGACCTAGAGATTATCATACTAAGTGAAGTAAGTCAGAAAGAGAAAGACAAATACCATATGATATCACTTATATGTGGAATCTAAAATATGACACAAATGAACTTATTTACAAAACAGAAATAGACTCACAGACATAGAAAACAGACTTATGGTCCAAAGGGGAAAGGGGGTGGGAGAGGGATAAATTAGGAGTTTGGGATTAGCAGATACAAACTACTATATATAAAATAGATAAACAATAAAGTCTTACTGTATAGCACAGGAAACTGTATTCAATATCTTATAATAAACCATAATGGAAAAGGAAAAAAAAAAACTGTCTTTATCTCGACCAACTATGTATAGACAGAAATCTCATGCTCTGATTAGGAGCTGCATTTTTAGAAGAGTTAACACTTTTGACTATCAGGATTTTCAAGGTAGCTCCATCTTTCTCCCCACGCAGCAGTGCCATATTAAGACAGAAGTCATTGTGTAGCCTTATGCTTTTATACTTCTTCTGGCATTGTTACAGTGTTCCATCAAAGATGTAGTAACAAGGGTGTGTCCACTCTTTGGTGCTGTGGGCCAAGAACCATGACTGTTACTCATGATCAGAAAGCTCGTCAGTCCACTTGATGATCCCATAACAAACATTGCTGATCTTTTACATTGTTTACCTGTATTTTCTGCTTTGATGTTAATGCTGATTAGTAATCTTCCAAGTATAAAAATTGCAGTATTTTTTCATTTCGTCATTATAAAGGCAATATGAAAAAGTATTTTTATCTCTTCTATATGAAAAGCTTGCCACGTTCATCTAGAAGTTATTGGGAAACTGTTTGCCATAGTCCAGTTTTCCTGGATGCCGTCCTGGCTTCATTTCTTGGTCTTCTATAATATCAAGTAGTAGTTTTATTTTTTCTGGATTTTCCAATTGTAAAATTGTTACAGCAGGCTCTGTAAGGTATGTTATGAATATTAGAAGACTCAGTGTTTTTATTTACGTTTTTTTTTTACTAGATTGCTTAATATAATAATTTCCTAAATACTCTGTACTGTTGATGCAGTTTGAAATTTCCTATGTCTATCTTCATTTAATTACCATATTAAATTTTAAAAATAATTTTGTAGGTCTGATGTGGCTATATAGTCATGCATCCTTCACGATACATTTGAATGAAAAGTACTCTGAGTTGCAAAAATTGAATCAGGAATGAAGACATGTTTTAAAATAATTTAACTTAACTCTCTACAGATGGCCCCTCCTTAAAAGAAACAACAGGACCCAGTAGACAGATTTTACAAGGTATGACAAGCAATTTGTATATTTCTCAGTTTTATGAAACTGTTTTCGTAGTTTTGAGCTATCTGAAGTTTTCCTTTAAGAAAAATTTTTAACACAGTATTTGTGTTTAAAATGTTAGCCTTCCTAGTCGATTTTTTAATATATACTATTAGGTATATTAGCAGATGTTCTTTTAACTGTCACTAGGCTGTTTTCTCAGATTTAATAAGAAGATTAAAATATTCAGAAACGATACTGCTTAAATCTAAATAAATACTCATTCCAGTGACTCTAGTAACACCGTAATATTTAGCAATAACTGTATTAGTAATAAATAATAGTATGATTGCCTTTGTAGAATTATTAAATAACTTTTCCAAGAATAACGTTCAACATGTATTTATGTTGTGGAAAAATTTAATGCTAAAAATGTAATGCATCCAAACTCAAATAATGTACAGAGCTAAGAGTGAATCCTAATGTAAACTGTGAACTTGGGTCATAATGATGTGTCAGTTGTAACAAATGTACTACTCTGGTGGGGGAGGTTGACAATGAGGGAGGTTATGCCTGAATTGGAACAGTGGGCATAAGGGAAATCTCTATCTTCCACTTAGTTTTGCTGTGAACCTAAAACTGCTCTCAAAAATAAAGTCTATTATATTTAAAAAAAAAATGCAAAGGGAGATCTTTCTCATATCCATAGGCATCAAATGATGACACCTAAAGAGGACTTACATATTATGTAAAATGATATATTACAGAATTTTACAAGCTAGAGAAAATCAGTCTTGTCTATGAACTATGGTAGTTTCTTTTTTGGGATGTGAACCAACCTTTGGCTCTGGATTTCCATATAAACTTCACTGTCACAGTTCCTAATTTGCAGCTCCCCATTTTCCTGCCTTTATTAACTTTTGACTGCAGTCTGACTTTCTCACTAGCTTGTGATCCAACTTCAACTGTACTTATTTTTATTTTCTCCTCTATTCTTTGATATAGTTCTTGCTTTTTATTTTTTCACTGTGAATATGTTCTTCCATACTGAAGAGCTTATTTCAGGAGGCTTAAATGTGTCTTGTAGTGACTAGTTTTCCATTTGTGAAATACACAGAATTGTTTTAGGACAGCATTTGCTGAAATAGCTTGTAATCATGCATATGTAATGCATCTGTATCCAGTGCTACAAATTTAGCCTTGATAATAAGAATTTAGTTTTAGTCTTGGAAATCATCACAAGTTGAGGGAAGGGAGGTCAGATTTGCATTCCTAATTATCTTTTATACAAGCTGTTGTGAAAATTAGCTTGTATTTTCAGAGTATCCATTAATTTATGGTGGCTGAAGCAGCCCAGTAGAAAGCTGAAGGTTAGGATAACTTCTAGGTACTAAAACTTTTCCATATAGATACTCACACATGAAAAACCGACTTTACTGAATTTTTCAGTTATTTGCTGCATTTTCAATATGACCCCTGGCTTTGTAGGTTCTTGGGCAGTTAAAATATCAGTATCCTACCAAGTCTTTTAAGGGTTTTAATTTTTATATAAGTTAAACATGTTAGTTTAGATTTCTCTCTGTAGTGATTTTCTTCTTGAAAGAGTTACTGGAAAGTAAGAAGGGCTTAGTTAGTTAATGACATTTGCTAGTAAAGCCAGTTTTCAGGTCAGCAAATAAGATGTAGCCAGGGACTTGCCAGTCAAAGGAAAATCAAGAACCTTTGTTCTTTTCTTTTTCCTTTTCAGTGTTTAGAGCTGCTTTCAATTCTGTTCCTACCAAAACATTGATTAAAGAATGTATTAAAATTTAAAATCACATATCACTTAAGAGTTTTGAAGGTTAGGGACCCTCAATCCACTTCCATGTGTATCTTCCTCCAGTTTTAATTTTAAAACTTAAAGTGGTCCCAAAATTTATTAACCTATTTAATTCTTTGTTATATGAAACACCATAGAGAAATAGAATATTTTTTTCATAAGTGTGCTTGTAACATATTTTTTGTTACAGAAAAAAGAGCTGTTAACTTTTTGAAGAGTTGTTGTAAAGGTCAATGCTGTGTACAAATGAAAAAGCATATTAGGTACTGAGGAATCAGTTACATTTGGTATTAATACATGATATAAAATTCCACATTAGCAGATTGATTGAAGCATATTTTCATAGAGTGTGTTAAGATTCAATTCAGGTGTATTAAGATTCAATTAACAACTTGTTAATAGTCCATTTTTAAATTATTAGAAAGTGTTTTCAAGTTTAAATAAATCTGTTTTATACCTAAAACATAATTGGGTTACCTTTAATTGCTTATTGAATAATAAAAAAGAAAAATAAGTATTTCTAAAGTAGACACATGGTTTCACACATCAGATATTTCTTTTCAGATAGAGTAGTTGATGCTGTTGAAGAATGTTCTATTTCTAGCAACATGTGGTTGAGGTTTGTTTAAGATACAGTGTTTTGCTATACAGTAAATTTTACCTGTTACAGATCTAAATGTTGAATAATTTGTCTTAGTTAAAATTTTTTTAAATAATGTATACTAAACTTAATTTTTGACATTTTTTTAATGGTTTTCCAGTCAAGTATCAATTATTAAATGTTAATATATCTAGGTTCTTGGGCAGAGTATCAGTATCCTACTAATGTAATATTTAATTATTAAAAGTTCAAAATATATTTATGTCCACTTTAAAATATTCAAATCTCTACTTTCTTTCATATCAGGTTTGAGTTTAGTGTGTAACTTTAGGTAACAATACCTTCAGGATAATTACCAGGATTAGCAGTATGGTCCTTAGGAAATTCTAGTCTCAAATGGTAATAATTTTAATTACCAGCAGAGGGCTCTGTGTGTACATATATTTGTAGTTATAAACAATGTTTTCTTGACTGATTCTTTCAGCCTAATGCAGTTTTCTTCTAACAAAGTATTAATTAACTTCTGGACTCTTAACCAGAGACGAATGTGCACAAAAAATTTTTTAAATCAGTTATTTCTCTACTTCTTCATTTATATTATAGCAAAATACTAAGGACCATTAAGAGCAAGCATAACTTAATGAGTCAAATATTTTAACCCCTGCTGTTTTTTAAAAGGAAAGATTATTTCAATTCCCAAAGGTACTATCAATATTACTTCTTTACTAAACAGTGAATCTGCATTCTTACTGATTTTCAAATTGCTAGTTTTTTATATATAAAATCAAGAATATAGTTTTAAGAAATATTTGCATTTTCAGTTGATCAGAAAATGTTATTTTGATTTTCATTATGTTTTATTTCTAGGTGTATTTTTACACATTCTAGCAGATACACTTGGGAGTATCGGTGTAATTGTCTCTGCCATCATGATGCAGAATTTTGGTCTAATGATAGCAGATCCTATTTGTTCAATCCTGATAGCCATGCTCATAGTTTTAAGGTAAGTGTTGGTATGTTACTTTCAGGTATTAAAATGAGAGGTGATAAATATACTACTTAAATTACAGATCTAAATTATTATTATGTTGGGGGTTTTTTGGTCTTTAACAAATTTCTACATAGATTATTTCTCTTTTCATCTTACTGTTTTTTCTGTGTTTACCTAGGGTTTGATATTTCTTTTTGGTGTTTAGTAATTGATCTTCTGTAAATCAAATCAGTAGTAATTTTCTTAAATCCAACACTATATCTGTAGAGTAGAACATTAGAAATATAAAATGTATTAATGTTAGAATATTATTCCTTTGACATCTGTCTTTTGCGCTATCAAATGCAAAAGAATATTAAAATCTCTTCTAGAACAATTTTTAATTTATAAAGTTATATTATCATTGCAGAAGTCTTATAAAATTGCTTACTGAAGTATATTTATGTCCTTCTCCCTATCTAGATTATAAATTCTTGAGGAAGAATCTATCTTTTAGCTCTTTGGCTCTCTGTTGCCTGTCATAGTACCAATGTGTATGTAAAAGTGTGTGTGAGTGTGTATAAATTCTCAATAAATATTTTCTGAATTAGTGTATGGTTACTATCTCTTAAATTTCTGTCAAGTTATTTTATTATTATTTTAATTTTTATCAGAATAATGGAACATTATGTGCCTTTATTTCACAATCTGAATTATTCATATAGATATGTCTTGACTGGACTGTTTTTGTCTAATTTATCCATATGATTTTACTGTTAGTAAAGCTATCTTTGTAATGATAAAAGAGCTATTAGAGGGCAGACTGTGATGATTTTTATAGCTTGCAGTTGAATAGAATAGACTTTAAAAATTACAATGAAATTATAATCTTATAAATTAGTCATAAACGTAGGTTTTCAAGTTTTTGCTTAAAAAATAGGATACAGTATACATTTTAAACATGCAGATTATTTTAAATTTTTCTTTAAATTATTTGTACTAGGAATCATCTCTGCTATGTAAAAATCTTTTATAAAACTCAGAATCTCCTTTCTTCATCTTTGGAAATCTTACATATTTCCTTGAAAGTTCAGCTTGGATTCACATTTTCTATGAAACTTAACTCCTGATAGATTTGGTAACTTACATCTGTACCTCTTTATTTGCATGTTCAGTGTTTATTTTATTTTGTTATTTGCATGTTATAATTTGTGGCTGTTTCTAATACTTCTTAGAGTAGGATCTTAATCTTTATTTTCCTTTGTCTCCACTCATATTATCCTAATTCTCCTATCATTTGTTGCTTGGAAGAGATTGACCTTTCTGTCTCCCTCTAATTTCTTTTCCACATTGTGACCAAAGTGATCTTTCTTTAATGAAGATTATGGTACATGGAAAAATAATCTTGCTTTAAATCGTGCCATGGCTTTCTTGCCCTCAGGATAAAGTCTGAATTCCTCAGTAGGCCTTCACATTGGTACCCGTTTATCTCTTCAGTCTTTCTCTCACCCTGTCTCAATTTCTGTTCTGCTCTCCAGCCACAGTAAATAACTCAGTTCCCTGAAAACATGTTATGAGCTTTCTGGATTCTGAGCTTTGCTCTTGTTTCCTCTCTCCAAAATAAAATACTCTTACACTGAGTGTCCTTCTCCTTTCCCCTTCACCCCCACAAGTACTAGATAACAATTCTCATCCTTGAGATTAGATTTCAGTTTAAATGGCACTTCCTTGAGGAAGCGTTTCCTGATCGTCTACCTCCCAGGAGGGGTTAAGTATACCTGTAGCACCGCCTGCTACTCCTCTTGTGGCATTTACTAACTATGTTGAAATAGCCTGTCTTATTGTCTTCCTTAAGCTCCATAAGGGCAAACTGTTTTTTCATTGTTGTAAAGTCAGCACCTAACTCTGCCAGGCAAAAGTTGGTACATTTTTGATTTGAATCAAAATAAATTCGTGTTTTTTCAGCCTCAGAGAATTATTTTCTCTAATCCTAAATCGGGAATTCTTACTTAGTTCTAGTCCCATTCACTTGTTCCACAAATATGAATAAATAAATAAACACACACACAGAGGACAAGAGAACTTTTTTTTTTCTGAAATATAACACATTAAAAAGCTACACAAATTATTTTCAGCAAATATTTATTAAGTACACCCTCTCACCAGGGTGGTGAAAGGACAAGATAACTTACTGTTTTGATCTTACATTATAGTAAAAGAGAGAGACACAAACAAATTAATCAATAAACCACTCAAGTATCTAGCAGTTAATTGTGCAGAGAGTTAAGATGGGATGTTAGTGACTGCGGTGCCATTTTAGATTGAGTCATAAGAGAAGACTTCTGAAGAGGGAGGATTTAAATTGAGATCAGAGTGTTGAAGAGAGCATTCTAGTCTAAGGAACAGCTAGTATAAAAGCCCTGTAGTGGAAAGAACATTAGCACTGAAAGTTGGTCATTATGGCAGAAGTATAGGGAGTAAGGGGAGAGTGCTTTGAAATAAAGCCGGAGGGATAGGCCTGGGAAAATTAGCCAGGGTTAGGAGTTTGGATTTTATTTTAGGTGGAGGAGGAAACCATAGGGGGTGACATTATTTGATTTGTATCATTAAAAATAATTTTGGCTGCTTTGTAGTTAATAAGATTAAAAGGGGGTAGGAGGGCACACAGGCAGACCAACTAGAAAGCTATTAAAGTGGACCAAATAAGAGGCCAGGGTCCCTTGGTCTAAGGTACTATAATAATCTAGGAGGTAGAAAGACGTAGCTAAAGTTAGAAAATGCTTTGGGCCTAGAATTAATAAGATTTGCTCCTAGATATGAATGTTTAGGTGAAGGGTTGAGTGAAAGGGGGGAAATTAAGGATAATTCCTAGAGTTTTTACATGAGCAACTGAGTGAATGAAGGTTCCTCTACTGAAAGTGGGAAGACTAGGGGAAGAGTTGTTTTATCTGATTCAATGGGCATTGCTGATCAGAAGTTCTGTTTTGGTTGTTGCCAGGTTTGAGTTCTCTCATTAGACATTTATATGGTGATCTCAAGTAGGTGGTGCAAGTACAAGTACAGAAATCTTGGGAGCACTCAGCTGAATATAAAGGATTGGAAATAGTTCACATATAGATTTAAAGTCATGGAGTAGCATTTATCTGTCATGAATTCCACAATTCCTACCCCTTCCATTTTCCTGGAAAGCAACCCTCTTTTCTGCTGAACCCAATTTAGCTAAAGGGAATAATGCTTCAGGCAGCCACAACCAACTACAGTTGGCTTTCAAGATAAACCTATAAAACTTAGGTGTTATCCTTGTCTAAGTCCTACTGACCTGTTTATAAAACTTTTTCTCAGTAGTTTACATAAATATATATTCTCAAATTCATATAATTTGATTCTTTTTCATTTTTGTTAAGCTTAACATTTTTACTTGTTCTTTTCCTTTGTTCTCATATCAAAAGTAATACATGTTGATTGTAAAAAACTCAAACATTATTGAAATGTGCAACTTGTCTATTGAAATGTCCTTTCAATCCCACCACTTGGAGATAAAGCAGAAAACTTTAACGAATCTTTAAATCGTTTAACAAATGTTTTAGTGCCCACTCTGTGCTAGTCAGTAAACAATATAGCAAATACCCTACCTTCATGGAGCTTATATTCTAATAGGGGTTATGGTCAATAAAGCAGATGGACATGCAAATAGATAATGTATGTCATATAGTGATAAATGCTATGAAGTAGGGGAAGGGGCTGTATTTTAGAAGGGCTTGGAAAGTCCTCTGCATCGTTTGAGGAATGACGAGAGGGGAGTGCAGTGAGTAGGGCAGAAAGGTGGCAGGTATATGTATCTAGAATTTGGGGAAGGGGTTGAGGTGAAAGATAGAAATTTGGGTGTCATCAAGCTGCATGGTATTTAAAGCCATGAGATTGGATGAGTTTGCCCAGAGAATGAGCACTGATAGAGAGAAGTGGCTGGAGGACTGAACCCTAGGGGAGGTGGGGAACAGAGGCAACTCCAGCAGAGGAGAGGAAAGCGGAGTGGCCAGTGAGGAGCGAGGAGACACATGGGCGTGCCTTGTTTTAGGAGCCGTGTAAAGCAAGTGTTTTAAACAAGAAGGAATAATTAAGCCTATTAAATGCTTTTGGGCTGATAATTGGTAACTTAGATAACATGCCCAGAGGAGTGATGAGAATGAAAGCCTGATCAGAGTAGCTTCAAGAGAGAATGGGAGGGGAGGAAATGGAAGTAACTGTAGTCAACTCCTTTTCAAGGCCCTTTGCTGTAAAGGGGAGCAGTGACTGCTGGCGACACTGAGGGCTCACTTTGAGGTTTGTGGTCATGAATTTAAAGTGAAAGCAACCAGCACAGTTGTGTTTTTTTTTCTTTTTCTTTTTTTCTAGTCTTGTTCAGCTACTTGGTAAAAGGTATGGAATAGGCAGAGAGCTGGATTTAAAAGGTCTGAGGTTTTGTTGGGTGAGTGTCTTGTTGGGTGAGTGTTGGGTGGTGTTAGTGTCCCATGTCTATAATCCCTGCCTTGCTCCTTTCTCACTGGCAGAGTGAGAAAGGAGCAAGGCAGGGATTTTAGACATAGGAAACTAAGATTTAAAGGTAATAATAGATTCTGAAAATGAAAGTGATGGGAGTGGATTGGATTGGAATTCTGGGAAAAGTGTTAAAGATGGATTGGGGGAAGAAATCAGAAGTAGGAAGTTTTATTGAGATGCTTGAAATTGAGATCTTAAGGTCTAAGTTCTGATCACAGGGGTGGATCCAGGAAAAGAGCATCATATAGAGGCCGAATGTTGGATGGATTGTTCACGTGGATATTTCAATTAAGAGTAATGAAAAACGTAGAGATGGAAAGAGAATAAGCCTGTTGCTAAACTATTCAGTGACTGAAGGGGAGCTATCAAGAATTGTATCACTAGTAATTAGGGTGGGTAGAAGGTGGCATAATCTGATGGCATGGGCCTTAAAGGAGCTGTGTTGGGGAGAAGTAGGAACAGTAGTAGTGATAAGTGAGGAGGACATTTACCTCCCGGTAAGTCCCAGTAGTACAGGGACTGTGGGAGAGAAAGTGCTGTAAGGAAAAGTGTCCTCAGGTGATAGCCAGTTTTCAGGTAGAGCATGAAATGCTGTTGCTATTTAGAGGGGAGGCTGAAGATTTAGTGAAAATTACATATTTAAAATTAGTTTTTTAAAATTATGGAAATAGTTATGTTGATAAAGAAACTTGGTAAAATATAAAAAGAATAAGGAAAAAAATTACCCATAGTTCCACCAGCCAAGAGAGCTATGTTAATATTTTTATGGGTTTGGCTTTTTTATTCTGAGTCTCTTTATATATATATATATATATATATATATATATATATATATATATATAAATATAGTATTTTTGTCTGTATCATGTATACAAGATTATATTCTGAGTAAGAAAAATTTTTTAGCTTTTTCTGATAATAAATATGTAGTCATTATAGAAAACTTGGGAAATGATGAAAATATAAAGAAGTCAAGAAAGATCAGTCGGGATCACAACACTCAGGGGTCACGTTATCACTTTAACAGTATCTCTTTAGTCATTTTTAGGCCTTTTCTTTTTTTCCATTATTGAGTTTCTACTACATGTGCTGATTTATTAAGTTTGGTCAGTAGTAGAGCATTCGCAGGTTCTAGATGAAAGATAATAGTACAGTTATTGTTTTAAGTCAATAAAGTTTTGGGATGATTTATTAGGTAGCAAGGTCTTAATTCAGTGACAATAAATGACAAGATACAGGGCAATGCATAAGTATGAGTCATTATTGTAAACAGTCCATATCTGAAGTATATATTTCTCTTTACATATAGGATGGAGGGAAAAAAAAAAAAATATATATCCCTAAATGTTAATTGGATCTCTCTGGGTGATGTAATTTTAAAATTCTGCTTCTTTCCTAATTTTTCTAAAGTAAATCAATAATTGTGACTTTGCCTTTTAAAAACATATATATATATATGCATATATATATATATATATATATTTAATGGCAGGCAGTAAAAACCAAGGTAGCTCCAAAGTACAAAATTAAGACATTCCAGTTCAGTCTGTTTTTCTGTTAAGAAAGCAAACTTATTTTACTTAAATATTTACATGATAATGAAATATTTGCAAGCAGATAACTTTGAGACACTTCTCAAATTGTTTAAGAGTTTGTCTAATTAGTCAAAACTAATTTTAGGAAGTAGATTAAAATTTTTAAGCACTCAACAAAATGGAGTATTAGAGAAGTAATTTTCCTTACCGTTAATTTTTTCATATATTCTCAATTCACTAAAAACAAGAGAAATAATGGTACTCTTTATATATTCTCTAGATCTAAATGTTCCTCAATTGAGAATGTGCCATGAAATAGACGTCTGTCCCTTCTAGGCTGCCCAGTGTTGCAGTATCACTTTCAAGTGAAAGTGATTTCCTAGAAAAAGACATTTTTTCTCTAAACATTTCCTAACGCGCAAAGGGTAATTTAAACTTCTGTGTGAAACTCGGTTGTACTGTGATGGATTTTTTTTTTTTCCCAGTGAAAAGCAGGAGATTGAGTATAAGAGCAAGAGTATATATAATCTTTTATCATCTGAAAATATAGGAGATTTCAGTGTGATTTCACTTTTTTCCCCCCCTTAGTAAGTTGAATTGGAATGGAAAGTGGGTTCATAACTTAGAGAACAGAAATCTGAACAATTAGTTGTAGCTTTGAATTGCACTGTGATTTAAAAGCTACATAAATCTGTAGCTTGATTTTTGATTCACTTAAATAAAAAGGGTACCTGTGCATGATGGGAAAAAATACATAAACAGGATGCAGAAAAAAGCTTTGTTACTGGTGTGGTATTTCTGAAGCCTTTTTTTTTTCTTTAATCAGTTTTCTGCAACTCAAAAGATACTATCTTGTGCTGCTCTGTGACTTTCACTAATCATTTGTAAATACAAAGAAAACTTTTCTTAAAAAAAGAAATTGTCTTTTTGTTAGGGGCAAAAGTATTTCAAATAATATATTTATTTATTATCATATAGAAGGAAAAAATAGCCCAACTTTTAGAAGCAAACCAAGGTACAGGCTTTAGAAATAACAGGTAGTGGTCATAAGCTGCAGTATGAAATGGAAAGAATATACAGTAATGAAACAAAATTTATAAAGTTGAAATTCTAAATGATTATCTAGATGGTTATCATTGTTCAAGAATACAGGATTTGGATCAGATACTGATTTTGATAAACCTTGTTGATTTTGTGGTTAAATAGATAATTATTTGTAGCCTATGTTAAGTCAAAAAAGCATTTTTTTAAACAAGTAATATGCTACCATATCTTCAAATAGTTGTATATATATGAGAAATTACAGATTTTTTTTTTCGAGAATGGTTTTGGGTGTTGCCTAACAATTTCCTTTGCGGTTTGTCTTTCAAGTGGTTATAATTTGTGTACTATACTTTTGGGACTAAGATAAAGATAAACAGTTTCCCAAGATTTTAACTTGCTGTTTATACTCATATTGTAAAATCAAACGTATGGGAATATTATTGTATGGTAATTGTATTTTTTAATCACATGTAAAACCATCGTAGTTAGTAAGAGCATTTATAAATACTGAATAGTCTAACAGCTTTTCTCAACCAGCATTCTGGGAGAGAATACCCTAATGCCGTAAAGTATCCATTTGTATGCAGTTATTAACTTCACCTCTGCATCTAGAAAAGTACTGGTTATGTACTATTCTTGCGGACATTGAGAAATAGTCACTGAAATCATTTTGTGTTCAATGGTTCAGAAGAGGGATCCCAATTAAGAAAGGCTGGCAGACAGTCTTAGAAATATTAAAAGGAACAGAGCAAGTGTGGTAATGTATTAGTGATCATAAGCCAATAACATTAGATAAGAGAAAGTATTTGAGACTTAAAAATTGGAAAGAAGAGATTATTCTTTTATGTAAAATATATGACTATATTTCTTTAAACCCTCTAAGACTCAATGGAAAAACTATGACAAACAGGTAATTTAGTAAAGTTACAGATGCAAAACTAATGTATAAAATTAGTACCCTTTATATATAAGCAAAATCCAGTTGAATGTTACAATTAAAGAGAAGACACCTTTTCAGTAGCAATAACAAAGACAATCTAGAGATACAATGTGTAAAACTTGTAGGAGAAAAGATTTAAACACTTCTGAAAAACAAAAGTAGACTTGAACAGAGCCTTTTTTTGGTCAATTATGGTGTTTTTAAAGAATCAACATTATAAACATGTTAACTCTTATTTATAAATTTTAAACTATTCTAACAAAAATACCAACAGGTTTTTTTTTCTAGAGAGGAGGTAATAAAAGTTGAATTTAAAGTTTATAAGGAAAAATGAAGAAGCAGGAGGAATAGCCAAGAAAACCTTGAAAAAGAAGATGTAAAGTGTAAAGCCTTCACAGTTTTTTTTTTTTTTTAAATATTTATTTATTTGGCTGCACTGAGTCTTAGTTGTGGCACACGGATCTTTGTTGCCATGCGCGGAATCTTCCTTTTGGCATGCAGGATCTTTAGTTGCAACATGCGGGATCTAGTTCCCTGACCAGGGATCGAACCCAGGCCCCCTGCATTAGGAGCATGGAGGCTTAACCGCTGGACCACCAGGGAAGCCCCAAGCCTTTACAATTAAAATAGTGAGATGCCTAAAAAAGCAAACAGACTAATGGAGCAGATTAGAAATTCCAGAAATAGATTTATATGCAAATAGAAATTTTATAGGGATAAAGGCAGCATTTTGAGTCAGTGGGGCAAAGATGAGCTTTCTACTAACTGGATAACCAACCATGTGGAGAAAGATAAATTTGGAACTGTACCTCATACTGTTACCTGGATAAATTCTAAATGGATTGGAGCTCTAAAAGTAAAACTCGAACCCATGCTAATACTAGAAAAAAAGCATGTCTGAATTATTTTTACAACATGGGAATATTAGGGGAACAGCTATGGCTCAAAACCTAGAATCAGTGAGAGAAAAGATTGATGAATTAAGTTACATTTAAAAAAAAAAAACTTTGGCATAGAAAAAAAGAGCACCATAAGGGAAGTCAAAATGCATAATCAATTGGGATAAATATTTGCCACTTAGATCATAAAGGGCTAACCTCCCTAATATAGAGAGCACTCTTAAAAATAAAAATTAAATTAAAAGCCTGATAGAAAAATGGGCAAAAGTATAAGGTCATTTAGTTCAAAGGAAAAGAAATACAGATGACTTTTAAACATGTAAAAGTAGTTAAGCCTCACTTATAAAAAAGAAATGCAAATTAAAACTATATTGTAACACCACTTCTCACCAATCAGGTGGATAAATATCCAAAAATTTGCATAATCTTTTGGCAAGGCTGTAGGTAAAATAAGTACTCTCATACATTGCTGATAGAAATGAGAGTGGTACTGTCTCTGTGGAGAGAACTTTGACAAACATCTAGCATAATTAAATGTATGTTTACCTTTGATTAAGTAGTCCCACTTCTAATGTATCCTAAAGATAAATTGGCAAAAATACATAAAGATATATTTTAAGGCCATTCTTTGTGGTTTTATGTGTTTGTGCCAAAGATTGGAAAGAACACATATGTACATCAGTAAGGGACTTCTATGTATCCCTAAAAATAAAGAATAAAGGGAGACAGGAAGTATAATCAGCAAGATGGCATAATAGGAAGCCCTAGACTCTCTTTCCTCCATGGAGACAGATTTAACACAACAAACTGACAAAATACCTCTGTGAGAAATCCAGAAACTAGTTAAAAGTTTCCTGCACACCAGGCTAATGGAAAGCCAACCACATGGAAGCTTGACAGGAAATTCATGACACTCCCCACTTTCTCTCCTCATAACCACTCCCACCACCCAAGCCTGCACATGGTGGACTGTTTGGGAGGAAACCTCCAATTCCCATATTCCTGCGGGGGGAAAGAAGTTTAACATTAACTGACTTTTAGGGTGGTGCTGCCTGAGAGATTTGTCTTGCTTGTATCCAAGCACTGACAAAAATCGGTGCCTTGGTTGGGCATCCCTGGGAACAGACGTCAGTTGGGCATTACAGTCTGCAGTATCACAGACAGACACTAGGTGGAACTCCAGGACTGTGATTTACTACAGCTCCAGGAGGCAGCAGTATTGCAGATAAACACCAGGAGGAGCTCTTGAATAGGAGCCAGCATCCTTTTTCAAATAGGAGGTTACATGCGCAAGCTCAGAGAGGGCATGTACCAGAAAAGACTTGAGAGGTCTCCTGAATCTCCAGCCAGGCTATATAGAGTAAGTCCTCCCTGCATGAAACCAGACCACAAAATCTGGAAAGTTGACTGATTCTTAAGGTGCTGAAATCCCAACAATGAAAAATAAGACATACAAAGAAACAGCCAACCATGGAAACAATTAGATATCCAGAAACCAAACCTGAAAAAAGGTGACATATGAATTGCCAGGTGAAGAATTCAAAATTACCATCATAAAGATGCCCAATGAATTAAAAGAAAGCACAGGTAGACACTAAACAAAATCAGGAAAATGGTGCATGAGCAAAATGGGAATATCATCGAAGAGATAGAAACTGTGGAGAAGAGCCAAACAAAAGAACAACAATAACTGAATTGAAAATTTCACTGGAGGGCCTCAACAGCAGATTTGACCAGGCAGAAGAAAGAATCAGTGAGATTGAAGGCAGGACTTAACAAAAATTATTGAGGCAGAGGAGTAAAAAAAAAGAAGAAAAAAAATGAGGAGAGCCTGAGGGATTTATGGACAAGCAGAACAACAAATGCATTATGGGAGTCTCAGAAAGTAAAGAAAGAGAGAAAGGTGCAGAATACCTAGCTAAAGAAACTTTCCCAAATCTAAGAAGAAAAACAGATATACAAATTCAAGAAATGTAAAGAACTTCAACTTGGATAAATATAATATAAAGAAACCTACACTGAGGCACATCATAATCAAGCTGTCAAAAGTTACATATAATGTGAGAATCTTGAAAGCAGCAAAAGAAGAGCAACTTGTCACATGCAGTGATAACCACAAGGGAAATATTAATAGAATATACACAAAGGGGAAATGAGAAGGGAACCAGAACATGTCACTACAAAAAATCAATGAAACACAAATGAAGAAGTAAAAGAGGGAAAAAAGGTGAAAGAGAGATGAAAAAGCTACAAGATAGAAAACTGAACAAAATGGTAATAGTAAGTCCTTCCATGCCAGTAATTATATGTAAAGGGATTAAACATACCATTTCAAAAACATTGACTGGCTGAATGGATTTTAAGAAAAAAAGAGTCATCTTTATTCTGCCTACAAGATATTCACTTTAGCTATAAGGACTCACATAGACTAAAAGTGAAAGGGTAGCAAAAGATACTTCGTACAAACAGGAACCTGAAGAGAGCAGTGGTAGCCATACTTAGCCAAAATAGACAACAAAAACTGTCACAAGAGACAAAGAAGAAACATTGTAAGGATAAAAGGGTCAATTCACCAGGAAGATATAACAATTGTAAATACATATGCTGCTAACATGAGAGCACCCAAATATATAAAGCAAACATTGACAAAAAGGGAGAAATAGACAGCAACATAGTAATAGTAGGAGACTTCAGTACCTTAGAGGAACTAGGAAATCAACCAGTCATTCATTAGAGACTCAATAGGGAAAGAGAAGACTTGAACACTGTAGACCAGTTGGGCCTAACAGGTTGTTGTTGAGCCTGACCCAACTACAGCAGAATACACATTCTTCTCAAGCGCACATGGAACATTCTCCCAGAAAGAAGATATGTCATGTCACAAAAGAGGTCCTAACAAAATTTAGAACATTGAAATTATATAAAATATTTTCTCTGACCACAGTGGAATGAAACTAGAAATCAATAGCAGAAGGAAAACTTGAAAATCCAAAAATATGTGGAAATTAAACAACAGGCTCTTTAACAACCAATGGATCAAGGAAGAAATCACAAGAGAATTTAGAAAATATATGGAGACAAATGAAAACAAACAAAAACACAACATACCAAAACATATGGGATTCAGCAAAAGCAGTACAAAGAGGGAAGTTCATAGCTATAAACACATACATTTTTTAAAAAGGAAAGAAAGATCTCAGGTCAACAACCTAACCTTACAACTCAAGGAGCTAGAAAAAGAACAAACTAAACTCGAAGTCAGCAGAAGGAAGGAAATACTAAAGGTTAGAGCAGAGATAAATGAAATAGAGAATAGAAAAACAATAGAAAAAAGTCAACAAAACCTAGAGTTGGTTTTTTGAAAAGATCAACAAAATTGATAAAACTTTGCTAGACCACCTAAGAAAAAAAAAGACTCAAATATCTAAAATAGGAAATGAAATAGGAGATATTACAACTGATATCACAGAAATAAAAAGAACTATAGGGGACTACTATGAACAGTTGTATGCCAACAAATTGGATAACCTAGAAGAAATTGATAAATTTCTAGAAACATACAACCTACCACTGCTGAATCATGAAGAAATTTTAAAGATGTGAACAAACCTATTACTAGTGAGGAGATTGAAGCAGTAATCGAAAAACTCTCAACAAAGAAAAGCCCAGGATCAGACGGTTTCACTGGTGAATCTTACCAAAAATTTAAAGAAGTGTTAGTACCAGTTTTTTTCAAACTATTCCAGAGAATTGAAGAGGAGAGGAGAAGCCCAAACTCATGAGGCCAGCATTAACTGGATATCAAAACCAGACAAAGACACAACAGGAAAACTATAGACCCAGTATCCCTGATGAGTGTTGATTTAAGAATCCTAAGCAAAACAGTAGCAAACCAAGTTCAATAGCACATTAAAAGCATCATACACCATGACTAGGGGAGATTTATACTTGGAACGTAAGGATGGTTCAACATAATGAAAATCAATCAGTATTATACACCATATGAACAAAATGAAGGAAGAAAAGATGTGGTCATCTCAAACAATGCAGAAAAGTGACAAAATTCAACACCCTTTCATGATTAAAAACACTAACAAACCAAGACTAGAAGGAAACTACTTCAACGTAATAAAAGCCATATGTGAAAAACCCACACCTGGGGAGGAATGAAAACTTTTCCTCCAAGATCAAGAACAAGGCAAGGATGCCCAATTTTCCCACTACTATTTGCCATAGTACTGAAAGTTCTAGCCAGAGCAATCAGACAAGAAAAAGAAAAGGCATACAAATTGGAAAAGAAATATTACAATTATCCCTGTTCACACGTGACATGATCTTATATGTAGAAAATCCTAGATTACACATACACACAAAAACTGTTAGAACTAATAAAAGAATTCAGCAAAGTTGCAGAATACAAAATCAGCACTCAAAACCCAGTTGCATTCTTATATAATAACAATGACCAATCAGAAAAGGAAATTTTAAAAACAATCCCATTTACCATAGCACCAGAAAGGATAAAATACTTAAGAATAAATTCCACCAAGGAGGTGAAACATGTGTACATTGTAAACCATAAAGCATTGCTAAAAGAAATCAAAGAAGATATAAATAAATGGAAAGACATCTCATGCATGGATCAGAAGACTTCAATATTGTTGAAATGTGTATGCTGCCCAAAGTCATCTACAGATTCAGTGCAATCCCTATCAAAATCCTAATGAAATTTTTTTTTTCAGAAATAGATTTTTAAAAAATACTAAAACTTGTATGGAATGTGAAGAGACTATGATAGCCAAAACAACCTTAAGAAAGAAGAACAAAGTTGGAGGCCTTACACTCCCTGATTTCAAAACATAACAACAAAGAAACAGTGATTTAGATGGTGTGGTCCTGGCATAAAGACAGATATATAGACCAGTAAACTGAATAAAGAGCCCAGAAGTAAACATTTGCATATATATAGCCAAATGATTTTTGACAGGGGTGCCTGGACTACACAATGGGGATAAAGCAGTCTCCTCAACAAATGGTTTTGAGAAAATGGATATCCACATGCAAAATAATGAAGTTGGCCCCTTACTTTACACCACATAAAAAAATTAACTCAAAATGGATTAAAGACCTTAAACATATGATCTAAAACTATTAAACTCCTAGACAAAAACTTTTCTCCTAGGAGAAAAGTTTCAGAATATTGGTTTTAGGAATGATTTCTTGGATACTAACCAAAGAAGACAGGCAAAAAAAATAAAAAATAGACAAATTGGACTTTACCAAGCTTAAGAACTTCAGCTCATCAAAAGGAACAATCAGCAGAGTGAAAAGGCAACCTATGGAATTGGAGCAAATAATTGCAAGTCATATATATCTTGTAAGATGTTAATATTCAGAATATACAAGGAAAGTCTACAACTCAACAACAACAACAAAATAAACCAATTTAAAAATAAGCAAAGGATTTTAATAAATATTTCTCCAAAGAAGATTTACACCTGGCCAATAGGCACGTAAAAAGATGCTCAGTGTTACTAATCACTAGGGAAATGCAAATCAAAATGACAAGACATCACCTCACACCCATCAGGATGTCTACTATCAAAAGAATAGATAATAAGTGTTGGCAAGGATGTGGAGAATTTGGAGCCTTTGTGCACTGTTAATAGGAATGTAAAATGATGCCACCATTATGGAAAGTTAAAAATAGAGTACATATGATCTAGCAATTCCACTTCTGGGTACATGTCCAAAAGAACTCAGAGCAGGATCACAAAAAGATATTCATATATCCATGTTCATTGCAGCATTATTCACAATAGCCAAGAGGTAGAAGTAACCCAGATATCTGTCAACAAATGAATGGATAAAGAAAATGTACATACATACAATGGAATATTATGTAGCCTTTAAAAAGACGGAAGGTCTGTCACACACTACATTATGGATGAAACTCGGGGACATTATGCTAAGCTAAATAATCCAATCCCAAAGAGCAAATATTGTATGAGTCTACTCATATGAAATATATAAAGTAGTTAAAATTGTGGAAACAAAGTAGAAAGGTGATTGCCAAGGACTGGGGCAGGAGGGATGGGAAGTATAGCGTTTAATGGGTAAAGAGTTTCAGTGTTGCAGTGTGAAAAAGTTCTAGAGATCTTTTGCACAACAATGTTACTTAACACTACTGAACTATATATTTAAAAATGGTTAAGATAATAAATTTAGTGTTACATGTTTTTTACCATAATAATAATAAAAAAAAGAATAAGGAATATCTCTATATGGTAATGTGGCGTTATTTTCAAGATGTATTGTTAAGAAAACAAAATAGCACTTGATATGTAGCAAATGATACATAGGATTATAGCATAAGATAGGCAAAAAGTAGCACTATTACCTTTTCCATAATGAGAAGAGATACACGTATAATCTGCATGTTTTCTTATAATTTTGAAAAGAAACACAAAGAATAAACCAAAAACAAATATGATAAATATAGTTACCTCTAGGCAGAGGGAAGGGATTGGAAGTGAGACGTTGAAGTATATTTTAAATATACTTTTGACTTCGGAATCATAGACATTTTTAGCCTTTAAAAAAATAAAGTAAAATTTAAAAGGTTGAAAGCATATTAAGTTTTTTCTACTCTTAATTTACTCCTGCCAAAAGAAAAACTATTCGTCCCTTTGATTATTCATTGTTCATTGTTAATTTGTGTGTAATTAATTTGAAATTCTCCACCACTAGGTATAGTCTGCACTTGTTACTCTGTTCTCTTGCTTAGTTTATCCTTTGAAAACATGATTTCTATTCCTACCTCAGTAACTAAATATTTTAATGTAGTCAGCATCCAATGTAGCACTGTAGCAATTAGAAACCTACTTTGAGATATTTAATAAAAATTATACTCTCACAGTGGTATTTTAAGTTTAATTTGGGTAAGCAAATAAGAGTACTTTTTCCTTTGCTTTTCATTTCTTATGTTAGGTTTGCTTCTCAGACATGTGACTTTGGAAGTTATCATTGAGGCTGGGTCCAGAACAGAAACTAGGTGTCAGGGGTTTGCTTCTGTTCAACTTTTGACTTTACCAGTCAGCTCTCAGATGGCAGAAAACTTTCATATTGTTATTACTGATCATCTTTTCCAGAGCTTTTAAATTTCTTTTTGTGGTCCAGGCCTCCTATACACTTTGAAGGTCAGCATTTCCTAATGTCAGAATTCTCCTTTGGGTAAAGGTGTTTTGGGAGCACTAGCAAAGCCACCCTGATGACTTAGTTGGAAGGAGTCTTGCAGAAAAGTTAAGAGCATTTACTGTGGAGCAAAACTGCCTGGGTTCAAATCCTGTTTCTACTTTTTATCTGTGTGACCTTGGACAAGCCACTTTTCATCTTTAAAGTGGCAATGATAGTTGTATCTTCCTCATAATTTGCTATATGTGGATTAAATAGGTTAAGATATACCAAGCCTAGAACAGACCTGCCACTTGGCAAGCATTGTGCGTTAATTGCTTAACCTAAAACCAGATAGACACTGTTTAGCTCAGATTCCTAATAGCCTTGTTGAACCTAGGTATTTGATCAGCACTCTGGTCCCACTCCTCTTGGATTTTTCATGCTGATCTTAAGCCCTTTTTGTTCTGAGTTAAAACTTGTGATCACTGAAGTGATTAATAAATATTTCTTGCCCTCTTATCTGGTTTTCCTAAATAAAATCCTGTTCCTTCACTTCTGTACTTTTTAAAATGCAGATTTCCTTAAAGAGCTTCATCTCCTGCCTTTGTCCATCTTAGCCTCGCCACTGCTTTCAGTGAGTTGCAGAGGTAATGGGGAGGTACCTCCAAGTCTCATGATCTTTTCAATACAAACGTTACCATATTTAATAAGAATAAGAAGATTTATTCCAGTCTTCTCTCAAAACTATGTATATCTTGTGGTGCTCTTTGTCCTCGTCTTTTTCTTTTTTTTTTAATCCTTTCACCTTTTTCTCTGCTTTTCCTTTTTTTAAAAAAATTATTTATTTATTTTTGGCTGCCTTGGGTCTTCGTTGCTGTGCGCGGGCTTTCTCTAGTTGCAGCGAGTGGGGGCTATTCTTCATTGCAGTGCATGGGCTTCTCGTTGCGGTGGCTTCTCTTGTTGCAGAGCACAGGCTCTAGGCACACAGGCTTCAGTAATTGTGGCACATGGTTTCAGTAGTTGTGGCTCGTGGGCTCTAGAGTGCAAGCTCAGTAGTTGTGGCACACGGGCTTAGTTGCTCCACGGCATGTAGAATCTTCTCGGACCAGGGCTCGAACCCGTGTCCCCTGCAGGGGGATTCTTAACCACTGCGCCACCAGAGAAGTCTTCTCTTCTTACTTCTTTTATTCCATTGTTTTTCCCCATTTCCCTCCCTCTGGACAGGGTATTATGAATTTTCATTCATTTTTCTTATTTATTTGCACCTTTGCTCTTCATGGATACATATGTGTCACTTAGTAATTTTTTTTTTACTTATATTGTTGGTGTGATTTTAGTTTCTTATTTATGAGAATATTCTTATTCATTATAATAAAGAGCCTTTATTAAGATAACAAATTGCACATAAAGAGCTGGGAATGTTGATTGCTTCTGCCTAAGTGTAATTAATTATTTCTCACCTATACTTGAATAGAGAATAAGATACTTTTGCTTCTATTTATTGGAGATTCTTTTGGGGAAATGACTAAATTGAGGGGCGCTTTTCTTGTTTTGTTATTTAGCTGTTATTGTGAAGGGTTGAAAGTCATGTCAAACAAGGGATGTTTTACATTTTAATAATCTTCCTCTAGTGTTTGAAATTTTAAAATAGACTATGCATTCAGCAGACATATGTCAAGCACTTATTATATTCCATACACTGTGCTGGGCACTGGGAATTAAAAGAATATAATATGGTCTCTGACTCCAGAGGACTCAATCATGATGAGACTGCAGTGTAGTGCAGAGAGCTTTAGTCTTGGAGTTATCCCACCCAACTCTGCCACTTACCAGGGTGTAACAAAGAACAGGTTGTCTTAGTCTCTCTGAGATGGTTTTCTTTTCTGTAAAATGAGGGGGTTGGCCTAAATGATCTCTTATTATCTTGCTTACATCTGTGATTCCAGCATTTTCTGAAAGTTACTTAAGGTTGTTGTGAGGATCAAATTGGAAAAAATTTATTAAATACTTTAAAAACTATTAAGTGTTGTCTAAACAAAGACATTACTATTTACTAACGACATTATTTACTAATGGTTTCAGTCCAAAGACCAAATGCATTAAGTGTTATAACTAAGTTCCAGAAGTTTAAGGAAAAGAGTGACCTTTTCATGACTTTGGCTCTAAGTTCTAGGGGTATTTTAGGATATCTTACTGTCTCCATTATTGAGTAAAGTAGGTACTCTGTAAATATGCATTGATTTAAACCATAGGTTTCAGAAACTCAGAATAATTATAAGGCGAACCACAATTCCTGTGGTTCTGGGTTATCTGTTCTATATTAGGCTCATGAAATTCTGGGTTAATGGGTAATTGTTTTTTACTACAGAATCATTGTATTTGTGTAAATATGACTGCATATTTACAGCTTGTCATAGGACCACCATGTCTGAATGCAGAATACATTGCTTTGGGGGGCCAATTTTCTTTGGTTTTTTGGTCCACTAAACATTTTCGAGTATGTGATATATACTAGACCTTCAAATTTATGGGTTCTTTTATAAAGTACAGCTGTCTATACGCTTGTAGATTATAAGAACCACTGGTAATATGCAGGAGGACTTAAGCCCATTAGCCAATTCAAAAAAGTTGAATCAGTAATTATTTTTTAAATTATTATTAATATTTATTCTCAGATCTAAGTAATAGTTTCAACTCTCTGAAATTTTTTATTGTTAATGATTATGATTATCACCAGTCTGTTCTTCAAAAGTTTTCATAATGTATACCCTTTTCTTTGGTTTGGTTTGTTTATAATTATTGCTAGATAATTTTATGTACTGTTGAAATGGTGAGACTCACTAAATATGCTGCTTTTGAAGTAAGATTTAGTATTTTTTCATTTACAAAGTTACTGGCAATAAAGAGTAATAACTGTTGCTTATTTAATCTGCTAACATTTAAGCTTTCATATTAATTTTAAGTGTATGATTGTAAATTTGATTTATCTTCAGGTTTTGAGGAATAAAACAATTACCATGTTTACTGGTGAACTCATGTACCTAATGACTCATTCTTTTTATATATGCTAGGAAAATGCTATTTCACTGTTAAAGCTAGAATTGAGTTAGTCAACCAGAAGTGAACCTCTAATTGTTTCCAAATGCTTACTTTCTGGGTTTGGATGCAGCTCTAAGTCTTAGCTCAGTCAGGAATTTGCTGAGTTTGTCTTTTTCCCCATATCCTTTCATTATGGCTAGATAGATCCATGCTAAAATCTACTTTATGATTCCCTATTACAATAGTTAATCAGAAAAATATGGGCGTAAGCTCCTGAGCTAAACACAATTTTTAAAAAGCAAAAATAGAGTTTCTACAGGTTCCTTTTACATTTTTATGACCTCTGAGATTGTTATAGAAATTGGCTTTGGTTCTAAATTGCTTATCACCATGTGATTTAGCAAGCACCTTTTTCTCCCCACCCCAGTTTCATAACCTAGTTATATAGCTCCTACATCTGAAATTCTTAACAATATTTTAAAATTATTATTGGAGAAAATTAGTGTAATGCTTCCATGTGCTTTGGTGAAATGCTTGCTGCTGTTGAATGTAAATATTTTATTAAAATTCTACCTAAGTAGGCAACCATTCCAAATTTTATAGTATAGCAAAATCAGTAAGAACCTGTTGGTACACTCTCTATATATTATTTCCTTATACATTTCAGTTATATCTTTTATTTAGTTATTTTAAAATAGATGCTTGCTTCCAACGTTAATTTTATTATTAAAATATTTATCTGCATTATGGTTCTTCAATTGTGTTAAAATGAGTGATCTCTAAATTCTCTGTTAATTCTTTTTTTATAAATTTATTTATTTAGTTTTGGCTGCGTTGGGTCTTTGCTGCTCGTGGGCTTTCTCTAGTTGCGGCGAGCGGGGGCTACTTTTCGTTGTGGTGTGCGGGCTTCTCGTTGTGGTGGCTTCTCTTGTTGAGGAGCATGGGCTCTAGGCGCACAGGCTTCAGTAGTTGTGGCACGTGGGCTCAGTAGTTGTGGCTCCGCAGGCTCTAGAGCGCAGGCTCAGTAGTTGTGGTACATGGGCTTAGTTGCTCCGTGGCATGTGGGATCTTCCCAGCAGGGCTTGAACCTGTGTCCCTTGTGTTGGCAGGCGGATTCTTAACCACTGTGCCACCAGGGAAGTCCCCTCTGTTAATTCTAATAGTGTGTAATCTGTGATCATGGAACTTTACCAGTTCTAGAATCCTCAAACTAAGGGCCACAGGTGAAAGTAAACTTTAGGAGAAAAAGGGCCATACTAGTTGTTGTTATTGTTGTTGTTCTTACAAGGGAGTAGCAGTCTTTGAGAGGCAACACACGTGGGTTAACACAAAAATTTGAACAAAGGTTTGGATAAATTTGTAGATGGTTATTTTGGGTGACTTATTAAGAGACTGTATTAAGGGAATGTCTTTAATGTTTTAAAGCTGATCTCCTTAAGGATTATTTTAGATTGGACTCAACTCTTTTGTATTAATTGTGTTTTAGCTCTTTGCAGGGAAAGCTAGACTAGCCCTAGGTATTCTAAGACAATAAATATTTTAAAAGTTGTTTGCAAGGTGATATTTTACAACTATTGCTTAAGTAATATCATTGCTCATATTGCATGTCTTCTGTTACAGTAGAGTCCATGTTCTCTTCTATTCCTTTTTCCCCCACTTTATTTTGAAAGTTATACTTTTTATTTTTAAAGGTATGTTTAAAAGTAAGTTGTCAACATACTAATAAAAAAACCGTTCACCAAAAGTTCATGGGAAGTGAAATTGGATACAGGCTTTTAATCTACAGTTGTTTTGAATTCATATGCCTTCCTCCAAATGGTGGGTCCTAAATAAGTGTTTGTTGCCTGATTTCCATTGATCTCTACAGGCTTTTTCAATAGTTGTGAATTCCTTTGAGGTAAGGCATTGTGTATTATTTATCTTTTTATTTCTGGTGCCTAGCACATGTCTGGCACATGGTAGGCATATAGTAAATGTTGACTTGAACTTTTAAAAATTGAGTTTGTAGTCAAAAGACCTGTTCTTATTATTCTAGCTCTCCCATTCATTAGCTATGTCCTTGGGCAAGTTACTTTGGTGCACTAGGTCTCCATTTCCACAACTCTAGAGTAAGATTCCATCTGATTCGAGAAAATCTGATGCCAAGCAAAGCATGTAGTGCTTAATTATTGGTTATTTGTATTGATCGTGTAATAAAATCCATTTGCAGGATTACCTAATTAGTAATAGATTAAATTCATTCGCAAAGTGTATCTTATTTGATGATGCTGTTGTGCATTGTTGTTGTTGCTGTTTAGAATATAAAGACAACTTATATTTTCTTTCATTTCTAAATATATTCTCTCTTAGTATTCCTTGTAGATTGACCTTTCTTTTTCTTATTGAATGAAAATAAATTAAAGATGGAAGAAATTGCCTAGATATTTAATCTACTTCCTCATTCTATAGATGAGAAAACTGATGCTCTGGAATGTTATACTATTTGCCTGAAGCTATTTAATGGCAGAATTAGAACCCCAAGTCTCATGATTTGCATTTGAGTGATTTTTCCACCTCAGATATCTCCAGATTATTAGGAGTTTCTTGAGACAAAGATTGGAGAAGAAATGATCAAAATAGCTAAATTTAGTGGGCACATGGAAAAACTTTTCTTATTGTCAGGGGGGTGGTGATGTGATGATTTGGGATATTGGGATTGACATATATACACTAATATGTATAAAATAGATAACTAATAAGAACCTGCTGTATAAAAAATTTTTTTAAACTTATTCTCAAACAGTTATTCTAGGGGAACCATTTTTGTGCCTCATTTTCTGAGAAGTACAATAAGGAAAGTAGGAAAACATAAAAATTGTGTAAATTAGATATATAGAAACATTTAGTGACTGATCCTTTCTTTTTCCTGAGAAATGAGGATGGAGAGAGGAAAGAAAAAAGTGTAATGGTTGAATTATGCCTTATTATTCTACTGTGTTGTTTTTCTTTGCCTTTTTGGTAAATCCAGGGAGTCCTCACCTATTTAATAACAGCACAGTAGATAGAAACAGACACTACTCTTCAGGTTAGATGAAGGAATAACCGATGTTCTTTCACTGTCAAAATCCTTAACCCCGATTCCAGTTGCTTTCCACCCATTTTTCCTCCAGTGTTAATATAGGTATCACAGATTTTTTACAGGAGCACAGAGAGGACATTTATACAGTTTGGAGGACAGTTTGGGATCAGGGAATATACCCTAAAAGGGGTGACACTTGAGATTTTAAAGAAGGAATAGAAGCCAGATTACAGGGCAGTTTAGGGACATTCTAGAGAGGTTGCAGCATGAGCCAGAGCATGAAAGGAAAAACAGCAGAAAGTGAAGTACAAACATGATTACGTTTTAGAGAGCTTAAAATGTGAAGCAAAAATGATAGGAGGTGAAGCTAGAGGAGGGCAGATCAAAAAATATACCATGTGAAAGAGCTTACACTTAATCCGCTAGGCAGTAGGGAGCTCTTAATGGATTTTTTTTAAATGGGGAAGGAATAGAGTCAGATACTGATTTTAGGTAGATTAGTCTAATGGCTTTGTAAAGAATGGTTATATTAGTTATCTATGAATGCATAAGAACTTAACACAAAAACCTCATAGCTGAAATAACACATTATTATCTTTGCCTTGGTTCCGGAACCTGAGCGTGGCTAACTGGGCTCTGGCTCAGGGTCTCTAACAAGTTAACAGTCAAGGTGTCAGCCAGCTACAGTCATTCCAGTGCTCATCTGGAGGAGAATCCACTTCCAAGCTCACTGAAGTGGTTGTTGACAGTATTGAGTTTCTTTTGGGCTGTTGGACTGAGGGTCTCAGTTCCTCTCCAGAGGCATCTCTCAGTTCCTTGCCCTGAGCCTCTCCATAGGACAGCTCATAGCGTGGCAGCTTTGAGCAAGCAAGTGAGAGAGCAAGAGAGGAGGGTGAACAAGATGGAAGCCAGAGTACTTTAATTTAGAATTGACATCTTGTCACTTTTGCCATACTTTACTCATTAGGAGCAAGTCACTAGATCCAGCCCACACTCGAGGGGAAGGGATTACACGAGAGCATGAACGCTAGGGAGGCAGGGGTCATTGGGATCCATCTTTAAAGCTGCCTATCACAGCAGACTTAAGGAAATAAGACTAGAGGTAAAGGGACCATTTAGGAGGCTGTTGTAATAATCCAAGTGAAGTGATACGGAGATTATTGTAGACATATGTAATAGAATGACAGGGAGGGGATGGAGTTTAGAAGTGTTTAGAATGTTAAGTCATGAGAACTTGGCGATTTAGAGCATGAGAGTTTTAAGGGAGAAGAAGCAATTAAAGGTGGCATCCAATTATTCTTGGCTCGTAAATCACTATCTGACTGAAGAATAATTTCATTTGAATGTGACTTAAACTCCTGTCTACATTGAGCTTTTATATTCATTACTGCTATTCTCTCCACACTTTTAGTTTTCTAAGCTTGCCCTTGGTGTTGCTTCCCTGGACACCAGTTTCTAAATATCTCAATATCTCTCAGTATCTGTTTAATTTTCCTATTTGTTTCTCTTCCTGTTTTTACCCTCCCTATCCAAATACTTATCACTGTACACAAAGTATGGAACAGTCTCCTAATTTCTTCCCTGGGGCCTTTCCTTTCTTTAATCTAGATTCTAAAACATCTAATATCTATGCATTTATCATTCATTTAACCAACAAGTATTTATTGTGGGCCCACTTTGTGACCAGCACTTTACTAGGCCTCCTTGGGAATATAACAGTGAACAAGACAAGCATTGTCCCTGTTCCTTTGTGTCTTCATTAATATCTTCTCTTTCTTTTCTGTCTGTCAGAAGTACTACTAATCTTTTAAGGTACACTTCACCTTCTACCTTCCTTAAAAAGGTATATGTTTTGTTTTGTTTTGTTTTTATCTCTATCTCCTATAGCTATAATCAGGAGGGGTTTTACTCTAGAAATATTGAGATACTACAAGTTTAAAAGAAAGAACTGGCTTAAACTATTAAGTGTAATGAAGCTATTCTTGACCTTCCCTCTCAGTCTGCTTCAAGCAATAGAGCAGTGCCTCACCCCCTGACTCATTGGACTCCCCCTGGAGAGCTTTTTAAAAACATAGATGCCTCAACTCTCCCTCAGAGGTTCTCATTCAATATGTTAGAAATGACAACAAACAAGACTCTAAGGTGAATTTGATATGTAGCTGGTTTAGAAAACTACTGCATTAGAGTCAGCCTCACCATTACACTATTAATTGCTTTGTGTGCATTTAACCATCCAAGTAGCCTAAAGCCATAATTTCCAAATACTGGTTGAGGACTAATTACATCAGTTCATACAGACTTTGGGGCCCTGTCACAAGAGGTGCTGATTCACTAGATCTGTGGTTATATCCAGGCTTCTATTTTTTTTAATAATCAATGAAGACTGATATATAATCGGGTTGGAAAAACACTGGACAAATGAACTTAATATGCTGTATTAATTTTTTTTGTATTTTCCTTAACAGTACTCTTCAGATAAATGAATGTAAATATTTGATAAACGTTAAGGACCAGTTGGCCATGATATGCTTTATAGATTATCCTTGAAGATTCTAGCCATTTGAAGTCATATTATAAATGACAGTTGAATGACTGCTGTGTTTAAATTTTAGATGCTCCAGTACTATTCGGTGGCGTGTTTATTGTTTCATACATTGATACATTTCATTTAGCTCTTTTACTTTTACTTTAAAGAATAACTTATTTGTCCCATGAAAAATTTGGAGCAATGGCTGGATTCTTTTTCCTCATATTATTCTGACAAATCTTTGTTATATTCTATTGGGAGGTATATTATTACTTTCTTGCAGGATGGGATTGTCAGAATGTGGCTTTAATAAGTTTGATGTCTTCCTTTTCTATAGTGTTATTCCTCTTTTAAGAGAGTCTGTTGGAATATTAATGCAGCGAACTCCTCCCCTTTTGGAAAATACTCTCCCTCAGTGCTATCAGAGGGTAAGTTTCAAAGCTTCCAAACCATTGGGTTTTGGTTGTTTCCAAGCTGTTAGGGGTTATAACTTTTATAAATATGGGTAGCATGTGTGTATAATTTAGTATTTCTGCCAAGACTGAATGCTGACCATGAATGCCATTTATATGAACCAGAATAAAATCATTGGAAAATATTGAGCTTCACTAAAGAAAATGTGGTAGAAGTTGTCCTCATCTAGAAATCAAGCAGCTCTTTTAAAATATAAATATAAATAGCAGATGATATAAGCATTTCTTCAGCATAGATTTTGTGAGCTCCCCTTTTATGCCATATATTCTTCTAAGGTATTAGGGGTGTAATGGTAAATAAGGTAGTCAGGGTCTATCAAAGAATTTATGGTCTGGTGGGAAAACACAGGCACTAAGCAATAAATAAATAAGAAAATATCAGTGATGATTACTATAATAGAAATAAAGTCATGTGAGACATGGATGGCTATGTCAGATTTATCCAGGAAGTCATATTCAAGGAAATTGAAATCTTGTTGACAAGAAGGAGCCAGACATGAACATCTTGGAGAAGAGTGTTCCAAGCAAAGGAAAATGCTAATGCGAAAAGTTCTATGACTGGAACTAATTTAGTGTGTTTGAAAAACAGGAAAAAAAAAAGCCATTGTGGCTGAAGCATAATAAAGGGAAGAGTGGCTGGAAAGGCTGGGGAGAATGGCAGAGGACAGATCATATGGAGGTTTTGGTCTTACTAAGAGGTTTAGATTTAATTCTATTCACTGGGAAGCATTAGTAAGCTTTTAGGCAGATAGAGTGTCACAAAATGTAAGTTTTTAAAAGCTTATTCTACTTGCTATTAGAGAATAAACTCTAGGGAGACAGAAAGCAAAGAAAACCAGTTAAGAGGCTGTTCTAATCTGAAAAATCATGGCCTGGACTACAGTGGTAGAAGTGAAAATGGAGCTAAGTAGATATTTTGGATAAGTTTTTGGAGATGGATTATATTAGCAGAGGGGAGAAAAAGTGTTGAATCGCAACTAGGTAGATGCTAATACCATTTGTTGAGGTTGATGCAGGTGTGAGGGTGGGAAATCCTCCCAAATCAAGAGTTCTATTCTGGATATGTTAAAAATGAAATGCCTACTGTACATCTAGGGGAAATGTCACTCAAGTGGTTGGATATGCAAATCTGGAGTTTTAGGGACTGATGAGAACTAGGGGGAGTTTGAGTCATCAGTATATGACTAGCATTTAAAACATTAGGATTATGTGAGGTTACCTTGGGAGGATTAAGCTCTAATCTTTAGGTCAAGCTTCCACTCCAGATTTAGAGCACAGGCAGGAAAGCCAGGAATGGGAGCTGGAAAACCCAGAAGAAGTTGAAGGAGGAAGTAATCAACGGTGCCAAATATTTCTGTGAGGCAATTACAGTAGGAACAGAGAAGTGACCATTGATTGGGATCATGAACAGCATTAATGGCCTTGATAAAAGCATTTTCAGTAGAGTTTGGAGAAAGTATGATAATAGTAGATTAAGGAGAAAATGAATTGGGGAGGTAGAGATAGTGGTTACAGTCAACTTTTTTTAAGAAGTGTTGTTAAAGGGAACAAAGAAATGAGCTGATAGCTTGGCTGTAGATATAGTAACAGTGGTGAGGGAATTTGTTTTTAAAATGAGATGTTTTAAAACAGCATCCCATGGAATTTTCCCCAATAATGGAGATGTTCAATAATCTACATTTCCCAGTATGGAAGTCACAAGGAACACGTAGCTATTGAGCACTTGAAGCTTAATAATTTGAGCTATAGCGCAACTAATTTTTAAACTTCATTTCATTTTCATATATTTAGTCACATGTGTTTAGTGACTTCTGTATTGCACAGTGCAGTTCTGGAGCCTGTGTGTTACAGGAAGAAATTGATGGTATGGTAGTGAAGCAGGTTACTTCACTACCTGCTGAAGGAATGAAGGTCTTGAGAAGGTGAAAAAGGAGAGAACCCAAAGCACTATGGAGGAATTAATTGTAGATAGGAGCCAGGGGTACTGTATCCCCCAAGGGAAGACAGAAAGTGCTGAAAGAGGTGAGGGCTGACTGGTGGATTTGGTGGTGCAGGATAAGGGATTTTCTGTGTGCTTCTATTTTCTCTTTGATTTACAGGGCAGAGTAATCATGCAGAGAAATTAGAAGACCAGAGGAGAAAAGAGAAGGTATAGAATAGTCCTTTTTGAGGTAGGGAAAGTGAAGTGCTGCCCATTTGACATTTGTGGTTTTATGATTTTAAGGTAGGACCAGTCAGCATAGTTGTGGAAGAGAAAGGGGCAATTTATTGAACGCCTACTCTAAGCTGGTCCCTATATTAAGTGATTTACATATATTGTTTCTTTTCTTCACATTAACCATACAGGGTAAGTTTCGTCTTCCTTTCCCTAGGAAAATTGAGTAAAATTGATGTTTGAGGATTTAAGTAACTCATCTAAAGTCACAGATGGTAGTGGCTGAATCTGGATTCAAATCCATATCATTCTGGCTTTAAAAGCTCATGCTCTTTTTGTTAAACCACACGGTCCGAGCAGGAAGAGCGACACAGATTTTCATCTGTAGCTACACTTTCCCCACTTTTTTTAATTCGAGTAAAGTTAATGCCAGTTTCTGTAAGATTCATTCCTTAACTTATGCTTTAGGATAACTGCAGGAATGTGCTTGTACTGCTATATCTATGGAGGTAGAAGAAATCTGTTCAATCAGGGTGTTGTTTCCCTAGCAGTATACCATTTCCATTTAGAAAAGTATGGAGGGATATCAGGTTCAAACCACTGTGTCATCAGAGTCCTGAAAGAGGAAGAGGAAGTGCACCTTGACCTCTTTCCCTAGTAAAAGCAGTTTTTTTAAAGGGCACAATGGTTATTGTCTCACATTTCCCACCAAGTGTCTTGGAGCTTATAGAAAGTGATCCCACAACAAATTCTGATAAAAATAAATATTTTTGATAAATATAAGTTCAACTTTTTCTTAATTGACAGCCCAAATAGATTACTTAAGAATCAGGGAATCTCAGAATTCAAAAAGATCTTATTATTCATTTGGCCCAGACTTCTATCTGTTGGAAGAATCTCCTTTGCGACATTCAGTTGGTCATTCGGCTTCTTGACTATTTTCAGGAATCGGTAGTTAGCCCCTTCACTGAGTAACCTCTTTCTCTTTTAAATTGCTGTAATTGTTATAAAGATCTTTTTAACTTCTGGTTTCTGATCTTAGTTCATCTCCTCTAGATCTATACAGAGATATTGAACAATAGCGGTGATTTGGACATCTTTGTAAAGATTTTCCTGATCTTCAAGGGACTACATCTAACGTTTTTTCCTTAAGCGTTTTCTGTACGTTTTGGGTAGATAGCTTTTATTAAGTTAAGGAAGTGTCCTTCCAATCATAAATAGGGGTTGAATTTTATTAAATAATTGTAATGCTTTTATTGAAATGACTATGTGATTTTTCTCCTTTGCTTCACTAATTGAAGAATAAGAGTAATAGAATTTCTGATGTTTAATCTTTCCCTCTTGGGATAAACCTAACGTAGTCATGATACGTCATTTTTTAATATACTGTTGGAGTTAGCTTATTTAATTCATAAGAGAAATTAGCTTATGATTTATTGTCTTTATCTGGTTGGGGATCAAGATTATTTCTTATATGAGATAGCACCTCTTTTTTATTTTCTGGCAAAACTAAGAGGTTATGTTAAGTTTCTTGAAAGTCTGCCCTCTGGGACTGGGGGTTTGGGGGGGTTTTATGAAAGAGAACTTTTATTACCTTTTCAGTTTTTAATGGCCCTTTTATATCTTCTGGTTTTTTCTTATTTACAGCATTTTCTGTATTTCCAGAAATTTATTCATTTTTGTCTAGATTTTTGAAATTGTGTTTTTTGTTGTTGCTTTTCTGATTTTATTATTTATTTTTTCCAGCTTTAGTGAGGTAAAATTGATAAATGAAAATTATGTATATTTAAAGTGTACAATATGTTGTTTTGATATACATGTACATTGTGAAATGACCATGGAACACTTCATGAATTTGCATGTCATTCTTGCACAAGGGCCATGTTAATCTTCTCTGATCGTTCTCATTTTAGTATATGTGTTACCAAAGCAAACACCAAAATTGAATTTATATTCATTTTATATACATATATGTACTATTTACTGAGCAATTACTTGGGCCAGGCTTAGGTCCTTACAGTTTTAGGTGCTGAGGATACAAAACATAAAAATCGAAAATAAATCCCTGCCTTTATTGAGCTTGAGTTCTGCCAGAGGAGACAGGCAAGAAACAATATAAATAACATAGTAATGTAGTGTGCGACATTATATGCTGAAAAGTAAAACAAACCAGAGAAATGTAAAAATAAAAGCATTGTAGTTTTACATAGAATAACAGTAGAAGGGCCTCCTGAGAAGATGGCATTTGAGTCAAGACCCAAACAAAGTAGGCCAGGCAGAAATCTGGAAGGAAAGACACTCCAGGCAGAGGGAATAGCAAATGCCCTGGGACAGGAGTGTGCCTGACTTTTCAGAGTGGTGAGGAGGCTTCTGTAGCTGAGGAAGAGGGAGCAAGGGGAGGAGTAGTAGGAGATGAGGTAAATAAGGTAAATAACAAGGGGCCACATGACGTGGGTCCATGTAAGTCATTGTGAAAGCACTGGTTTTTGTTCAGAGTAAGGTGGGAATCTACTGGAGGATTCTGAACAGAGTGAAAGCATCTGATCTAACGTAACAGATTCTTACTTGGGCTACTGTTTTGAGAATAGATGAAGAGGTGCAAGGCTAGAAATAGAGAGACCAGTTAATAAGGTATTATAATAATCCAAACTAAAGTGGCTTCAACTAGCCTGACAGCAGTAGAGGTGGTGAGAAGTGTTTGGATCCTACTCAGCTGTAGTATTTTGTACACTCAAATATTGATACATTCATATAGTATTCCGTTTTATAGTTTTTAAAATCTGTTGTTTGTAGTTCTTTTCCTTTTTCATTTTGTACTTTGTTTAATTGCATGTTCATTTATTTTATTTTTTTACCGCCATCAGAGTTTGTCTTGCCAGTGGTTGTCAACCTAAGGGTGTGGAACACTTAAGGAGCCACTGGAAAAACGTTGAGACATCCCTCCCTTTTCTGGTTGTCACATGAGTTGGGGAAGGGTATATGTTGGCATGTAGTTCCCTGGGTCCTGGGGATGCAAAGATCCTGTAGTTTCTGACACTTGTACACGATGAAGAATCATCCTGTCTAAAACATACCCCCATTACGTACGAAACACTGACTCTAGCTTGTTAATCTTTTCAGAGAACTAGTTTTTTGATATTGTGAACTCTGTCATTTCTAAATTTGTGGATCATTGATTTCCATCCTTTATTTCCTTCCTTTTTATTTCTTAAGTTGACTTTTTTGTTTTTTTCCTAATTTCTTAGCTCATTTGTATTTATATTTGTCTTCTGATCGATGTACAGTTGACCCTTGAACGACACAGGTTTGAACTGCACGTTCTACTTATACATGGATATTTTTCAACAGTAAATAGCCACAGTACTACATGATCCATGGTTGGTTGCATCCTCAGATTTTTGACTGAGAAGAGGGCTGGCATCCCTAACCCCTGTGCTGTTCTCGGGTCAACTGTATTTGAAAATGTAAATTTCACTTAGGTGCTCTCTCAGCTGTGCCCCACAAATTTTGATACGTGCTCATTTATATTTCCCAAACACCTGTCATGGTACCAGCACATAGTAAGTACCCAGTAGGTATTTGTTAATCAATGCAAGCCACCCCCCCGCCACACCAGGCCACTTTTTTCATTAGAGAGTAGAATCCATGTTTACTGATGTGTTGCATGATTTAAGTTGGGTGTACTTATACTTGAGTTCTTGTTAATATGTGCTCTTTATATTTTAGGTGCAGCAGTTGCAAGGAGTTTACAGTTTACAAGAACAGCATTTCTGGACCTTATGTTCTGATGTTTATGTTGGGACCTTGAAATTAGTAGTAGCACCTGATGCTGATGCCAGGTGGATTTTAAGCCAAACACATAATATTTTTACTCAGGTATGATTTTTTTACTAACTTCTTTTAAGGGTCTAGGAATTTATTGTATCTACTAGTCTTAAAAAGATTTACTATTTAACATATTGAATATATATATACTACACTGTGAGGTAAGTGTGAAAGTTTTTTTTCAACCACAGAGTCAAATTTGGGAGATCCTTACTTTAGTGAATACTGTTAATGAAGGTAGTCCTGTTTACTCGTTGTTGTACTGATTTGAGCTCCTTTAAGAAAAAGTAGATTCTCCCTTACTGTACACTCCTTATAAGACATGTTATATGATATTTGAAGCTAGGAATTCTAAGGTAGCATTTGGAATAAGAATAATGTCTGGTCAGTGGCGTTGGCTAAAAGCAAACTATGTTAACATTTTTATTGATAGCAAAGCCATCTCTACTTCTGTGTCATTTAATGGCTTAATATGCTGTTGAGGTTTTCTTAATTCTGTATATGGAATCACGAATTAGTCAGTGCATGACTGCAACCAAATTATATCAGGTAATGTTTATGCCATCATGAGTTGACATAGTCAGTGACTGATAAAGTAAAAGTGATTACTAGGTTATTCTGTATATACTGGGAGAATAAGAACATCATGTCAAGAATATCTGAAGAGAGAGACCACAGATTTTTTTTTTTTTTTTTTGGTCTAGCTTGCTGGAAATATTTGGCAAAAAATCTAGATGTTGACACTGCTTCCAAAATTATCTAACACATAAATCTAATGAGGAAACTGATTCCATGCCTTAAAAATCTGTGCTTCAGTGTTCATTGAAGCACTATTTCCAATAGCCAGGACATGCAAGCAACCTAAGTGCCCATCGACAGATGAATGGGTAAAGAAGATGTGGCACATATATACAATGGAATATTCCTCAGCCATAAAAAGAAACGAAATTGAGTTATTTGTAGTGAGGTGGGTGGACCTAGAATCTGTCATACAGAGTGAAGCAAGTCAGAAAGAGAAAAACAAATACTGTATGCTAACACATATTTATGGAATCTAAAAAAAAAATGGTTCTGAAGAACCTAGGGGCAGGACAGGAATAAAGACGCAGACATAGAGAATGGACTTGAGGACAAGGGGAGGGGGAAGGGTAAGCTGGGACGAAGTGAGAGAGTAGCATTGACATATATACACTACCAAATGTAAAACAGATAGCTAGTGGGAAGCAGCCGCATTGCACAGGGAGATCAGCTCGGTGCTTTGTAACCACCTAGAGGGGTTGGATAGGGAGGGTGGGAGGGAGACGCAAGAGGGAGGGGATTTGGGGATATATGTATACGTATAGCTGATTCACTTTGTTATACAGCAGAAACTAACACAACATTGTAAAGCAATTATACTCCAATAAAGATGTTAAAAAAAAAAAATCTGTGCTTAAAAACTGACCCAGCCCTCCTGATGTGATGCAGTGGGAAGTACACAGCATGACCTGTGTGGCACTCTTGCCAGAAATAGTTAATGTGAATCCCGTCACCTTGTGGACTGTTACCCTGGATTCTTAAGAAGTGTCAGTGTCATGAAAGGAAAAAAAGGAACAATGGAGGATTCTTCTAGATTAGAGGAGAGTTCACAATTAAATGCCGTGTGTGGCCCTTGATTGGATCTTGGACTGGGGAGAAACAGCCACAGAGGAAACTATTGGGTAATTAGAATATGGACCACACAATAGCTCATATAATTGTGTAGGTGTTAAACTTCTTGGGTACGATAATGGTATTGTGGTTATAGAAGAATGCTTGTATTCTTAGGAGATACATGCTGAAGGCTTTAGTGGCAAAGTATCAGGATGTCTAATTTTCAAATGTTTCAGCAAAAGTAAAAAGGATTATAAATAAATACATATATAGAGAAATAAGGCAAATGTGGCAAAATGTTTGCGATTGGTTTATACAGGTGATGGGTAGATATGCATTTATGGTGCTATTCTTTTGACTTTAAGCCTTTTCAAAATAAAAAGTTAAAAAATAAAAGTTTGGTGGCTCCTCATTGCCACCAGGATAAAGCCCAAACTTTCTAGCATGACACAATTAACTTTTCAAGCCTCTCTCCTACTATTATTCATTGCCATGTACTTCATACGCCAGCCCCACCAGACTATTTACTTACCTGTGTGAGACAAAAATCCTACTCTAATGTAAAGGTCCAATTCAATTGTTACTTTCTCTCTGAAGCCTTAAAGACCCTTCTAAGCATCATATAGATAGAGAAAGAGAGAGGGACAGACTGACAGTTTAAATTCAGGACCTTAGCATAAATTAAACGATCTCTTCTCTAATAGAGGTGTATGGTTATGTTCCTTTGGAATAATTAATGAAATAATCTTATAATGTAGGCAACAGCCAGACGTCCTCTACTACAAAACAATATGCTGGTACCACTTATTTACTCTAGACATTTAAGAACTGTCTTTTCTTAACAGACATTATAAGAAGTCTGTACCACCATGAGTTTCATAATGCAGCATGCAAAACCTTCACAACATGTCTGAATCCTTCTCACACCTCCTCCCTTTTTCAGAGGCAAAAAGGAGAACATGACTAGCAACAACCTTGCTTTTCACTGCCATTTCTAGGTCATTATTCTCTCCTTCAGTCTCGATTTTCTCCTAGTTATACCATGTCCTTCCACCCTCATAGTCTGAGCTTCTGTCCACCTCTAGGATACCTCATACTGTCCGAAGACTTTGGCACTTAAGTCACTTAATTTTCCCTCTGAGAAGGAATGCAATTTATAGGTTTAGAAATGTGTGAGCAGCTGTGTCTGTGCTTAGAACTGCTGAAGTTGTAATTGAAGTAGGTGGAGGGAGGTTCTTCTGGTAACCTTAGAAATCTTGGCTTTTAAAATGGCTGAAGTTGAAAGTTTACTCAGCTGCCTCTTTGGTTTTGGAAACTGTATTTGGGTTTTGAAAATTTTAAGCTCTAAAACATATTTTAAGCCTTTTTATCAGCTAAGGTCAAGCACACTTGATTTCATTCCTTGCAGAGACTAGGGACTCTCTTAGGCTTGCAGTGAAAATGGTTCAACACATTTTTCCCAGCAGGCAGAGAGAAGTCATCCTTCTCATGATTTTCATTCCATACATTTAATGATTGTAAAGTTGTTTTGTGATAGTTGTTTTGGTTCTGACGTATGCAAAACTGAAGTTTTTTATTAATTTATTTTCCTTTACTGCTTATGCCCTAGTCATGCATATTCATTATGCTATGAGTATATCCAATACCTTGCAGTAACATTTGCAATTCATGAAATGAAATTTAAATTTTTTTACGTTTTTTAAAAATTTTAAATTATATCTTAATCATAGATTTTACTTATCAAAAGTAGTAAAGATCAAATTGCTCCATTTTTAAGAAAAAAATTACACTAATCCTTTAAGTACATTTCTTGTAGAAAGACTTGAAATACTGGTGGCCTTAGTTCCAAAAGACCAAAAGAAGGATTTTCTCAATACTTTGTGGTTCTATGACATTTTAATGTATTTTTCTTATAGCTGATCTTAAATTGGAATTAAAATTTTTTTTTTTGGTTAAAAAGTTGTTAAAATTTATATGGGGTTAGCTTTGAAAAGGTTAACATAAGTTTGAGAATTATAACATTTTGTTTTGTTTTTAAAACTATAAGCTTTGCAACTGTTTTGGAACTGTACATTAAGCATGTCTTTTTATTCTCATGTTCCATAGTTATCACTTTATCATGAATGGCTAAGGCAGTTGGCTTGCTATCACGAATATAGAGCAATACTAGTGAATTGGTAGAAGTCTCTTCAGTACTTTGATTCCTTTGGGATTATTAGTTAAGTGATAATCCAGTTTTTAAACTACAGGGTTCTTTATTGACATAGAAAAAGTCCCTCTCCTTTCCACCGCGTGCACTAACTTTTTAAAAATGATTTATCATTTGGGAACAGATGAAATAGAAAACTTATTATTTATGTTTAGTATATGAACAGGAAGTGGATGTGGGATACTGGATGAGGAAGGCAATTTATCATTTATGTTTCTTGTTTTAAACTGTCTGGTATCATCTGTTAATTTTTTTAATACACTTTGGTTAGAAATAAAGTTTGAAGAAAAATCTAGAATATGCTTGGGTTCATTACCGTCCTCAGTTCCACACAGCAGAGAAGACAATCAAGGCTAATGCATATTATTTGCTCCTTGATAGAAATTGTACCTTGATATCTTCCATCTTCTCTTCTGCCTGTTTCTGTTATACCTATTAAGTCCTGAACCCCTGGCTTCCTGCTTCAGCTTTCTGTGCTCTATTTTCTTGCCTCAAAATAGAAGTTAACACTGATCGCCAGGAAGGAACCAAAAAGCCTCCTCACTAACCCAGATGGGAGTTCCCCCAGATTCAGGACCTCCCACCTGCACCACTGTCCTGCCTGCGCGATCCCTTCCTGTCTCTGACAGTAGGGAATAGGAGAAGCTCTCTATGCCTTTCCGGGTGGCTAGCTAGTTTTCCACCCTTCCTGTTTGTAGGGAATTTTAATCTTTTATAATGATTGATTAGTTTTAATTAATCCACAGGGGTTAAGTGTCCATTGGTTGATGGTGGTGGAAATAATAACAGCAGCAGCAGCTAGCCTTATTGAGAGCCCACCACATGCCAGGCACTGCGATAGACACCTAACATATTAATCTACCTGCAGCACAGGTGGGGTATTCTCCCCAGTTTACAGAAAAAGGAACCCAGACCCAAGTTATTGTTCATGACTTGTAATTTCATCATATTAAGTCACTATTTCACGAATTCTGAGATGATTCAGTTTTCACATGGAAGAGTAAGGCAGTTTTTCAAGAATTCATTTTTAAGGGATAAAGACTAATATTCTACATTGAGTCAAAAATTAAAGTAGAGGGCTTCCCTGGTGGCGCAGTGGTTGAGGGTCCGCCTGCCGATGCAGGGGACGCAGGTTCGTGCCCCGGTCCGGGAAGATCCCACATGCCGCGGCGCGGCTGGGCCCGTGAGCCATGGCTGCTGGGCCTGCGCATCTGGAGCCTGTGCTCCGCAATGGGAGAGGCCACAGCAGTGAGAGGCCCGCGTACTGCAAAAAAAAAAAAAAAGTAGAAAGTTTCTGCAGTTTTTGAGAATTGGTAGAGAAATACAAACAACCCAGTAATTTTCTTTAGCCGTATTCTTGTTTATTTTTCTAAATTTTTACTGCTGATTTGTCTTCCTTTCCACAACGAGTATTTATGGAGAGTATTCTAAGTCTATGATTTCAGGTTAACACTTATTTTCTTAGAAGCATGGATGTTAAAAATAACTAGCTGTCTTTCCAACTTAAAAAAGTGTTAACTGAATTACGGTTTATACATGATTCTCAGGATATAAGACACAAGTATTCTAGGGTTTTCACTTTTTTTGAGGACAACCCTCAGCCGGCTTTAGTGTCATCCCAGCGGTAGGTAGAATATTTAATGGCACTGGGCACTGTTTTGATCTGCTGGAGTATTTGTCATGTCTTTGTCGTGTGGATAAACTGTAAAGAAAACCTAGTTTGCATTCAGGAAGTAGGTGACTTCCTAAAGGAGTCTTTGGAAATTCCACTTTTTTTCTCTACATTGAAGGAAATTGAGAAAGGAAAATGGGAAGCTGGAAGACTTAAAGGTGTTCCCATCCAGCCAGATGGATGAAACAAAATGACTTTTTCTGTTAGACTGGGCTTTTGTGTAAAGCAGTAGGCCCTCTGGGGAAAGATATCAGCTTGAGTAATTAACTTGTGATTATGCAAAGATCAATTTACCTAGCCTCTTTGTTTTTCCTCTTTGTTTTTTATTGCCTTGGGCTACCTCATTTCTTATTACTATCTTCACTGTATATGGGGGGGGCGGTTAGGAAAGTGGCAGAGATAATAATGGGAGCCCAACTTACCTTGTCCATTTTTCTTTCATTAACAATTTTGTTAAAGAGAAAAGAAATTAAGCCAGTTTATTTGGGCAATAGTTGTTTTCTCCTAAGGTTAGATACACAAGAATTTTGCAGAAGGGCTCCTAAGTACAGTTATTACGGGGCCCATCTGGGTTGAGTAAATCAAATATAATCAACCATAATAATTTGTTTTTTATAGCATGTAAGAATCCTTTCTTGTATATTCACATATGATCCTTACAATAGTGCCTGATATGTAGCAAGGATTTATTAAATGTTTGTCAAATACTGGATGAATATATAACATTTTTGTGAGATAAGTAGGATTGGTATTTATCAACACTTTTAAAATTAGGAAAACTGAGATTCTGTTTCAGTTTTTAGCTTAAAATCATACAGATGTTAAGTTCTATCTTTTTTCTGCCACAAAACTCTTTGAGTGCGTGCAATTCAATGTATTTTCAGAGAACTTTAACTTTACCACAGCAAGGATTTTTCTTTTCTTTCTTTCTTTTTCTTTTTTTTTAATGAGGCAAAAACGCTAGCATGTTTTCTGTGCTGGAAAGCTACTGGGGTCTTTTCCAGCTTTTTACTCCACTAGAGCAGCTCCTGACTCGTTAGACATTCATTAGTGCTGGGCAGAGCCCTCCAACTGGAATGCTAGAAGAAAAGCCATGGTAGAAAGTAATGCTTTCAGGAGCCCAGAAATTCCTGGGAGAAGGTAGCGTTATTATTTTATCCCCCACTCCGGCTTTTCTTTCTCTTAGATGTTCCACTTTACTCTTCATTCTATGTTGCTGACAAGAAAGTGCTTAATTGTAACCGATTGTATGCTTTAATCTTTAAAAATTGTTTTTTATTTGAAAGAAGGAAATTAATAGAATTTCAGTTCATCCAACATGTATTTATTGATCATTTACTGTGTGCTGGGCACTACTTGAGGTTCTGGGAGTCAGCAGCAAAAGACAGGACAAAGTCCTTTTATCTTGGACATTATCATTGGAGAGTAACAATCAACAGCATCACAGCAAATAAGTTTTATGATATATTAGAAAGTGATAAGTGTTATAGATAGGGAGAGCAGGGTGGGGGGGTGCTGAGGCATTTACCATCTCTTGCACCAAGCTTTGTTTTTGTTTTTTGTTCTTTTGATAGATAGATAGATAATACCTATCTCATCATCTCATATTTATTTACTTGCTTGTTTATCATCTCCCCTCCTTCCTAGTTCCCAACAGCTTATAAATTCCATGAGGGCAAGGGTATTTTTTACCTGTTTTGTTGGCTGTTGTATTCCCGGGGGACAGAAGAGGGCCTGGATTCCAATAGATGCACAAAATGTATTTGTTGGATGAATGAATTGAATGCATTTTTTAATAGGGTGGTCAGGATAAGCCTCACTGACATCTGAGTAGAGATATGACAGGAAAGGGAGTATGTCATGTGGCAATCTCGAGGAACATTGTACCAGGCAGAGGGCCCAGTGTGGCTGGAACAGAGTCAACAAAGGGAGAGAAGTAAGAGATGAGATCAGAGAGGTAATAGGGGCCAGATCATGGGAAAGCTTTGAAGGCCATTGTAGGACTCTGGGCTAAGGACTGAGGAAGGTAAGCTGTTGTAGGGTTTGAGTGATGGAGTGACATCACTATAGTTGCTCTGCTGGAAACAGACCAAAGGAGGGCAAAGGTAAAAGAGTGAAAACGAGATCAGAGGCCGTTACAAAATGTAGGTAAGAGATGATAGTGACTTGGGCCAGGGGATAGCAATGGAGGTGATGTAAATTGATCAGATTCTGTATTTGCATTATTTTGAAGGTAAGGCAAACAGGTTTCGCTAATGGGTTGGGTATGAGAGAAAGAAAGGTTTTTAAGTTGCAGCATTGAGGAAGGAATTGAGCCTAAGAAGATATAGGATCAACAGTTTAGAGGGGAGGAAATAGGGATCAATTTGGCTGTGTTTCGATGCTTGTCAGACATCCAAGTAGAACTGTCAGGTAGATGGTAGGTAGGTTCCAGTCTACAAAAGGTGTGAGCATGTAGACGGTACTGAAAGTCTGGATACTGGGTGAGACCATCTAGGGGACAAGTGTCAAAAAAGAAGGGATCTGAGGACTAAGCCTTTGGGTATTTGAGTGTTTAGTATTCAAAGACAGGAGGAAAAACCCACAAAGGAGACTGAGAAAGATTGATAAGTGAGGTAAAAGGGCAACCAGCGAGTTTTCTCTGGAAGCCAAGAGCAGGAAAAGTGTTTCAGTAGGAGGAAGTGATCGTCTGTGTCCTTTTTGCTGCTAGATTAATTACTAAGATGAGGACTGAGAATTGAGCACTGGGCTAAGCAATTTAGAGGTGACCTTGACAGTTTTGGGAAGTGGTTGGCAGCAAAAGTTTGGTTGAAATGAGTTCAAGAGAGAAGAGAGTAAAGGAATTATAGATAGCAAATATAGAAAAATTGATAAAACTGGAGAGATGGGGGCAATTTTGAGATCAGTGTCCTTGAATAGCAAGTTTATATCCAAAATTGAAAAGAGGAGTTGGAGTGTAAAGTAATTCAGTAACCAGTAGATGGTTATGCTTATTTCAGTGTTTAAAATCATTTATCATAGGAAGATTTAGACTGGATAGATTTATGATTTTAGTAGCCAACTAGTCAAGCACTGTGGTGTTTTCTAGCAGAATAATGGTAGCTGGGTAACCTCATTTTTCCAAAATTCACTTGGGCAGGGCATGTAATTAGTAGCATAGCTTTCTTTTGTAGGGCTAAATGGAGAATCTTTTTTGCAACTTATTAACATACTTGTTTCTAAAATAAAATTATTGGCACTTTATGATGAAAAATGGAGAATTCTTTCCCAAAGACAGAAAAGAAAAATAATTCTTCCCTTTTTCAAAAAAAAAAAAGAAAAGAAAAATTTTTTTTCCTACTACTTTTCTGAAATGTATAGTCTATTATTGGTTTGTTTGATTTTCTAATTTTTTTTTTTTTTTTAACTTTTCAGGCCGGAGTGAGACAGCTTTATGTACAGATTGACTTTGCGGCCATGTAAATGAATGAAAAGAAATTATGCTTTTTGGGGGACCTAATTTTTTCTGGTACTGTAAAATCCTAATCATGGTACCTAGCTTTTTAAAAAGAGAAATCATCACTACAACTTCCCAGCACCAAGTAGACCAGGCAGAGTCAGCCGATTGTGCTCTGCCAGGAGTTTACAACTAAGGGATCAGAATTAAGAGGATCTCTCCTGGACTTTTGGTCTTCTGTGCTTCTTCCCTCCAAACCATTTTGATTTCTGAGGTTTCTAGTTTTGTTCCAGGGTATTGTTTTCTGTTTGTTTCCTTTTTTTTTTTCATTTCAAATGCCCTCACTCCCACCCCTCATCCTAGCCAGTAAGAAATTCAGACAGTGGGCCTCTAATCATCTGGAATGTCTTCACTGAAGCTGCTGGAAACCACTGCTTTCATTCCCAGAAAACCAGTGTTATTTAAAAAAAAAAAAAAAAAAAAAGAAAAATGGAAATCTGCTTTATATGTAATGTCACAATTGTTGACGTTCTTCAATATAACCATGTTTGTAAAATTGTTTGTACCTTGCAAACTTATGAACCAAACCATATTGGGTTTTCAAAGTGCCTTTGTATCAGAAAATGTATTTGCCAGCATAGAAATGTACCATCAAAGGTCATGTATATGTTTTTTTTTTAATGGGTATTCTGTATTCTGTACAAAATAAGACGCTTGTTAGTAATGTATACAGATGTCTTTTTGTGTACTTGCAGCATAGGTTTAGATATATAAAAATCTGCCTTTTATTGCTTTATCCCATCAAAAAATAAAAGGTGTTATTTTGCTTTTTAAATCAAATTCAGTTATTACATTAAATTATTTTGTGTACTGTGTTTTCAAAACTTTGCAAATGCTTCTGTTATACAGACGGGTGTTTTAACTTACTTAAAACATCTGCTAAATTCCAAATTTCTATAAAAGCTACTGTGTCTGTGATAAACTTTCGTATATCTTTCCTTACTGTTTTTATAGATTCTATTAATGAAAGGAAAAGGCATGTAGAGTGAAGGCAGAAATGGTTGTGACAATGTTATTTTGCTTTTTCATTCTTCAAATGCCAAGTCATACGTTTTCCTGTGCAAGTGTTACACAAATACAGTTGCTTTCAGGAATCCTAAAGCAGCATTTTATTGACTTTGAAGTACTGAAGGTACTGAGTAAATGTGGTAACATAGAACTCTTCCTAACACAGGTATCTTGGAAGTTAATAAATAAGTTGATTTCTAGGCTCTTGTGTATTTGAAAAATAAAATTGCAATTTGAGATAAGTGCTTGAATGTTCTACTTAAATATTCTCTGTGTTTTATGAAGAAATTGTTCTGAATAGACATTTTCCCATTGTACTTCATTTTATCACAATGTATATTCCCTTTTAACTGAAAGGGAAAAATTTAAATTGCTGGGGGGAAAACCCTGCAGGATGGAAATGAATGTTTAGAATGTAGATCAGTAATAAGCACTTTTTCACTGATGTGGCAGAAATCACTGTTGATTTTGTCTAAGTTTCAAGGTATCTGTTTCCCTATTTCTGACCTACAATTTATGAAATATACTGTGTTAGGAAAACTATAGACTGCTTTCTTCATGCTTTTCTAAACCGCTGCAGGTTGCCATGAACTGTTGATAGTCCCCTTTTTGCAGATTAAGTAGTATTTTCAAAACATTTTTACTTACTGCCAGGCAGTTTAAAGCTAAGAATTCCTGCAATAGAATGCATTTAACTGAAACAATTGTTAAGATGTTTCAGGACGGAAATATAAAAGGAAATGTCCTGATAATGGTACTGCTTTTTCATTATAAGTAGTCACTTGGAAGTTTGCATCCACTACCAAGCCTGATAGAAGCCTGCGATATTCTATAGGTTTTGGCATATTGTGTAAAATGACAGATCTAGAGGAAGGCGGGGATTTTAGATGTGTGCCTTTAAAAACTAATTATGTGAAATTGTACTGATATTTCACATACAGAGATAATTTTTGCACTGGCCTGTAAAATTTACAGTGCACATTGAAGATCCAATTCTGCCTTTCACTGAGGCCTCCATTCCAAGTGAAGTTTCTTGTCAAAATATGCATCACTTTATTTAACTACGCTCTCAATACACAAGTGCATGAGTATGGTTTTTTCCTTTGATAAGGAATAGAGTATATATATAGGACATTTGACTGAGATGAAACTCTTAGTTTTGCACCTGTTACAAGAGATCTCCAGTTCATATCATTTAGCAGGTTGGCCTTAACATTTATACTTTAATGAAATGTTCTTAAACCTGTGTGTGCAGCAGGACAAAAAGGAATTTTTTTCTCCCTTTTAGGAAATACTTTGTCTTCTCAGTGTTCTTGGCACAGTTGTATTGCTAAAGTAGATAATTTCACTGAGAAATACTCCTTGATTATTATTATAAATTTAGAATGTCCCTATTGTTGGCCTAATTCTTGGGGAAAAAAATCTGAGTATAACTTTGCTGATATTTTAAAAACCAAATATTCTCTGGAGAAAAAATTTGTATTGCTCAGGGAATGTTTACCTTGCCAAGTAAACTTCCCCAAAGAGAAATATACCTATACTAGTTTTGTGTTTTTAAATCTAGATTATATTGATCGAGATGAAGGGCTTAACCTATGTATGGCTCCCTTATTTTGCTTACTCCTTGTGCACTTTGTGAAGGACAGTATCTAGTTTATCTGTAGCTCAGTGTACCTCACACATCCCCACAGCATCTTCTGCAGAGGCATAAGGAAGTGGTAACAGATGTTACTGGCATTTCCCATGTACCTGGAATGCTCCAGCGTTCTTCAAAGCCTACTGGTAAACACCAATAACCAAAATACTGTGAGTTTTGTGCACCTTTGTAAAGCAGCCAAATCGTTGACTCCAGATGCAGATGATCAGAGTTCTGTAATGTTTTTACCTACCATGGTATAATCAATTTTACAGAATTATTAATATGGTAGCATCCTCTTATATAATGCTGGGATTTAAGAACAAAAATAATTCATTGCTTAGCATAGAATTTTACATCCAAGGAGACTGTCCTTAGAAGCAGTCTCTCATTCTACCTCTCACTTTACAGATGAGAAAATTGAAGCCCAGAAATGCTGTCATTTATTCAAGGTCACAGAGATAATTAGTGGCAAAGCCAAGACCAGAATCCAGGTTTTCTGACTTACTGTGCTTTGTCTCCAGTGTAATTCTGTAAATGTTCTGAATGCTTCTGAAGAAGCATTTTTAAATAAAGGACGTCTGACCTCCATTTTTGGTACATTAAGGCACGTGATAAATGGAGTTTTTTTATTGTCTTATTTTTCTTAGCTAATTATGAGATTTAGAATATTATTTCCATAGTATTCTTTATGAAAGATATGATTAATTTTTTTAACTCTTTTTTACTCTTCTGGAACCAGTTTCTGATTTTTTTAAAAAAAAATAGTGACAGGTGTGCATTGGATACTTTTAACTTGTGAGTAAATTTTTCTGTTAATTGCCCAAGACTAAATCCAATTTAAGGATTGTTTAGTTTCTTTATTTTGTTTAAATTCTGTGAATTGGTGCTTTTTAGAAACCAGGCTAATTCATAGGACATATCATTTCATCCTTGTTCAGTCACCAGAGAGCTCTTGAATTCTTAACGTTATTCTCAGAGCCACACAAAATTGGGCATTAAATGTTGTATAGAACAAAACAAAATTTTTAATAGGGTAAAATTTTGAAGTCTTATCAGAATCCCAGATGTTAAACTGCTACTTTCAACTCTTCATTAAAAGCATTACCTTGAGAAAGTTAAAAAAAAAAAAGTTAAACTTTTTTTCTTTCTGTCACTATCTTCGAAACAAATTATTTTCCACTTCACCAGAACTTTGACAAAAAAGGAAATTATCTTATTCTTTAAAGAACATTCGATAAAAGTTTTACTCATAGAGGATTCTTTCAAGACACAATCCCAAAAAGCCTTAGTGATCCAGACCTCTATCATAGAATCAAGACAATGAAAAATTATGTATCAAAAAAAGTATTTGCAGAGAAGTATAGTTCTATTTAAAGGTCAAATTGATGTCTTTGATGAGTGTGTCTTTGGTTTATGTTTAACCATTTCCTAACTACAAATTATACAGGAAGGGTGGGGTTACTTTTATTAAGTGTTTATATATCAGGCTCTTTGTATGGCCTTTTTCATGTTATCACATTTAAAATCCTCATATTTTTATAAAGAAAGATTTTTCCATGATTTTGATCCATAGATCTTTTTCAGATATATTTTATCTTCTGATTCTCCTAACATTCTTGTGAGGAAGGAATTAATTCATAACTCCATTTTACAGATGAAGCTGTTTCGAGAGATTGTAAATGACCTAACTGGGGGATAGCCAGTGGTAGAGCACTGACTCTAGATCCAGTACTTCTTGGTGACAACTACTCTTTTTTTGTATGTCATTCTACAATGATTTAAAGGTCCAAGAAGTTGTAGCAGATCTAAACACACTCTCCTATAAAATCATGAACCATCACCATGAAAAAATTGATATAGGGGAATAGTTGTTATATATACATTGGTTAGACTCATTCCTTCTTTGGATGCTCTCTTATGCTTATTACCTTTGCCATTTAACTTAAACTGTGCAGGCTAAAAAGAGCAATCAGAGCTCTTTTAAGCACTTTTAAGAACTTTTTTAAAAAAAACTAAAGTTTTTTTGACACAGAGTAAGCTGCTTAAAAGGGACTGATTCAATAGTGTCAGCACCAGTGTGTGACGAGAAACTGAACTCCTGGCCAAGAGACATTAACCTAGTTAGTAGGAAGTTGTCTTCCAAGAAGTACAAATAATTTTGCACTGCATGAGAGGGATACATAGGATTTGATTTACAACATTACATTTTATAGACACCTTTTCAAAAGGAAGAAATATATTTCACAATTAGTAGTAATCTATGCTTAAACTTAATAATATTTAACTTTGAACTCTTCCCATGGCTTTGAAAATTTAATATTTGTAATTTTGATCTTGATGGAAAGCCTGTAAAAAAGAATGTCTTTGTCTCATACATCCTATTGTCACCACACTTAGCATGAATTTACACTTAACGCACTTAGTAAATGTTTGGATAACCAGTGAGTAAATATTGTAGACAGCAGTGGATACACAAGTAAGGACTGGGGACAGGTAAACCAGTAATTTACTGTTTATTACAGAAGACATCTCAGCTTTTCTTTGGCATTTTTGCACAAATAAGTGAGTTTATATTCACTTTGGCCATTTTTTTTTTCAAGTAGCCCTCTAAGCTAGCTGCTCCTTCATTTTAATACAGGAACAGTGGAAATATCAAGATGTTTTCCATTTTGCATGCTGTTGGACAGGAATTTTGTAGAACTGGGACTGTGGAACCTGGGTCACTTGAATTTTTATATTTTGTATAGCCAAATGAGAAACCACACTCTCCTTTGTTTTTATAGAAAGTTGCCATATTCCTATTACTTTAAGGACCTGTGTATAACATTCTATTTCATTTATCCCAGATGTATTTTCATCTAAAACTCTTTCAAAGGTATATCTTGAAGGTACTTCTATAAAAACAACACTACATGTATTCATTAAGTGATTTAAACATTCCTAAGATAGTTTTTATCTTCTCTGTCTTTTCCCCTCTAAATACTAAATTTCAGTAGAGCTTCTCTTTACTTATTTTCCATCTCTTTTCATTGCTTCTGCCAATGTAAAACTTCCCTTTTTCACTAGTGGAAAAAAAAAAAAAAGCTTTATTTTGAATTTTAGTATTTGAGTTTTATGTATCATATATCATGCATCGATTAGGCTCAATGAAGATTCTGTTCTGAACTAGACATATCCTGTCAAGAGCTTGCCAAGTAATCATCTCATTGCTTCCTCTAATAGCAAATTCAGTGATATTTCTGCCCAAGTGATATTTTGCCCCAACATTTGTGACTTTGATCAATACACAGAATGGGTCTTTTATATCAGAAATACTGTGAATGAAAAATTGCCAAATCCTATTCTAAACACCCCTACAACTCTTTACCTCCCTGTCTTTAATGGTTTCTAAACGTATGGCCAAGTTTGAATTTGGGTTTGATTCCTATGGTGAAGAGTATGGCATCAAAACATTTCTAAATAAACGTTTGAGTACAAGGCTAGGTTGGAATGTCAAAGACTATGTTGTAATTTGGTTTGAATATGCTAAAGTGAGCAATTATGATTTGCCTAAGAACAACACAACAAATTCATAATGTATATTTCACTTTTTTCTACTTGAAGACATTCATGTATATATTTTGTTTAACCTCAGATGTATTTAAAAAGAATGATAAACTATTGTATCAAAATTCTTCCAATAAAATTTCTGTTTAAAAATCTTTACCTGAATTGTGTCTATTAGTTTGATGAACTGAAAAGAACACTGTGAATTTAACAGTTATTGGAACAGATTCTGGAGGACTTAAGGAATGGAGGGGAAAGAATGATTCTCAGGGCCCAGAAACAGCAAAGTTGATCAGGAAAGAGGAGATGGCAGGAGACTTGGAAATGTCTTGACATTGTGAAGATCCTCGTTGTGGATCCTCATACTCATTATTTTACCTCATAAGCAAGTCTTAAAGTATTTCCAGACATTACCATTAACCCCAAATTGTTCTCTCACCTCATTCCCTATGATCTCAGCTTATAGGAAATGAAGACCAAAACCATCTGACATGAGCCTCCATTATCCTTCCAAATTTTTTCCCTCTAATCAGAAGAAATTCTTTTATTTCAGTAACTTCTCCACAAAACCCCAGATCCCACTCATCCCACTTTCTGAAACATACTCTTAAAATGCAGCCTCTTCCTACTATCAGTCTTTGCCACACAATGAGGGCTTCATCCTCAGGGTGTCTGTTGTCAAGCATCTTACATGTGGTCTACATGTGCTTCTTCCACTTCCTTTCTAACCATTTCTGTAGCTCCTAGTAATATTGCTTCACTCCTCCCTAGTTTGTGGAGTTAATCAAAGGCCATCGGTGGCTTGATTCTTGTCACAACTGTGGCATAACTACCAGCATCTCAAATTCGACAAAAAGAAAAGAATACATTTACCTTTCCCACTCAGATCTCTTTTCAACTACCATTTCTGTCAGAATTCCTTACAGAATTCTTAGAAATCTAAACGTCGCCTTTGCCACACCCCCGTTTCCTGAATCCCTATCACAAAGTCCTCCTCATTCTGTTAGGGGAACCACTGACTGAAACCGCCCACCCTGGCCAGGTATCACAGCAACCACTTGCATGTGATACAGGAGGTCCTGGTAAGGAACGCGGAACTAACAAGCTACCACCAACCGGAAGAATTCGGGAAGGGTCAAAAGGAGAGAGGAGATGCCAGTCCGTTTATGTCCTACCACCCTCCCAGAATCCTCCTCGCTGGAATCCATCTTGGCTGAGCGATGCACGCGCCACCAGGAAGGACCCTGAGGCAGAGTGACTGGCCAGAGACAACCCGGAAACTAAACCAATTACCGTAAAACCCGAGACGGCAAGCCACGTGGCAGAGCAGTTCTCCTGGGTTCCCTTACCCTGCTGCTCTCCACCCAGGCGCCCCTTCCCAATAGTCTCTTGCTTTGTCAGCACACGTGTCTCCTTGGACAATTCATTTCCGAGTATTAGACGACAGCCCACTCTCGGGGTCCCCGTCCCTGCAACAATTCTTTGCAAATCTTTTAAATTCACCTTTCCATTCCCACTGCCCTACTCTAGTACTTCATTGATAACTGTACGCAGAGTCACTCTGAGGAACTGTCTGACTTCCCATCTATTCCATGCCCAGCTCTAGCCACCTCCATTTCAGCACACACGCACACACAACACACCACAAAAACAATTCTGCCCTTAGGCAGGAAGACAAGGAATTTCTGCTGAATCAGACTCCTGTCCAGGCCCTTTATAAACATTTCCCCTAACCTGGTTTCCTGATTGCCCTTCTGCTTGCCCTTCTGCATAGTGGACTTTGACCTGCTAGAGCTACAGCACCTGCCAGGGACTCCCTGCCCTGCCTTTCCTGTGTTCTCTGGAATTAGCCTCTGGCCTAGTGGAAGTCCACAGTGGCCTATCAACGCCCCTTTAGAGCAGCCTCTTCTGTTTACATACAGGTTTAGGCAAGTTATTTACTAAAATAGTTCACTACCCAATCTTTCTTTATCTAGAGTTTTTGGCTTCCCTCCCCCCAGAAGCCACCCTGTGTTATACTAACAAAGTAAGCTTCCCAGTTTCCATTGTGATTCCTTCAGCTCAGGAATCGAGTGGCTGCCTAAATGCTCATCAAATACAAATTCCTCTGAACAACTTTAGCAACTCATAATGCTTTGCCTTCCCTCCTTATTCAATCTCATTTCCCATGATATGGCAATAAGCAAACTTTTCATTACTCTAGACCAGAGAAACAGCAAAGGCAGAGAGAAGCAAGCAGGTCTAACAGATGTAGATAAAATGACAGCAATTTGGTATTTTTCATTCTGTATGCAGAAAAGAAAACATCATTTTAATAGGATTCAATCTCATTCAAACAATCTGTCAGCTCATCCAGCTCTACTTCCAGACTTAAAAAAAAATCTGCCATGAAGTTCAGGCTTAGCACAAGCTACCAACATGTAAATGAATAATTCTACTTTATCTAATAAATTCCTATAACCAATAGGAGTAATAATGGTAACAGGGTGACAATACTCAAAGGCATCAGGTCTGGCACCGTTTAAACAATCAATATTTATTGAAAACAATGGATGAATTATGCTTACAATATAAAGGTTAGCACCTCTTTGAAAAATGGTTCTGTATGGATTGTTAAAGTGAATTGTACTCTTTGAAAGACAGTCCCTGCTAAAGTCAAAGGATTGAAAACAAGATAATATGAAAACAAAAGCATTCCCCAAAGTATTTCCTGACTTTAGGTACATATAATATTTTAAAAGGGTGACACTCACTGTACAAGTAAACAAGAAGTTAAGATTCACATCTAAGCATAGGTATAGTTTCACAGCAATTAGAACCCTGCCATTTGGCCTGGACTTTTGAAAACATTGTAACTGCTTCTAAAATTATAAATAAGGTCTGTCTGATTAGCCATCACTGTTTTCCACCCTAGGCATTAAGTTAGATCAGATTGTTGTTCAACTTTACAGGGGTTATCTGTCCTGTATGTGCATCATACTACTTCCCCTTGAGCAATAATTTGTACACAGGTCATATTGACTTCCTCAGAACTTCAAATCAAGACAAAGTTACTACATTTGTAGTTATATCATTTGGAGCAAAGGCTTCCCATTGGCTTCCAAAGACTTCCCCTAGACAATCCTGTAGTAGCGGCCAGCAACTATGGAAACCCACACGAACTATAACTGAGAGATGAGAATTTTTCTGTTTGACAGAGTTATGATTTCAAGAGGGTAGCGAAAACCTCTCTTGCTTTTTTCCTCTATCCCCACTCCATATAGGTCAGGATGTAGGCCCAATCATGAAGGTATGAGACACAGAGCAACAGAGTAAACAGAACTCCAAGTTTCTGGCCAGAGGACTAAAGAAAGGGAGCCTAGGGAACCAGGAAGTAGTGAGGAGATCATAGAGACGGAGGAAAGCAACGTTGTGAAGTTGATTATGAACCCCAAAGTTCACTCTCAAGTCACTAATGCTTGGATCTGATCCTATTTAGCATACCAAAAGAACTTCAGAACTAAACTATCCAATTGACTAGGTCCCAGATTGCATAGGTTCCAGATCAGGTCACATAAATCTTAGATCCCAAGAACTGCAGTTCTTGAAAACGGAACTGACACTGGAACCACAGTCCATAGAAGGTGGACTGGTGACTGCATTCTGCATCTAATCCGGTTCATTGCCTGCTAAAACAAAAAGAATGCCACTCACCATAGAATCTAAACAAGACGCAGAATCTCATGATATAATATTCAAAATGTCCAAGCTACAATCCAAATTACTTGGTAAAGTGCCACAAAAATTTCAACTTCCAGATGAAAAACAATCAACAGATACCAAGGCTGAAATGACATCAATGTTGGAATTATACAACAAAGACGTTAAACAGCTATTACAAAAATGCTTGAACAGTCACTTACCTTGCAACAAATGTTAAAATAGAAAATTCAAGGTATAAAAAAGAACCAAAGGGAAATTTTAGAACAGTAACCAAAATAAAAACATACAAAATGAACTCAACAGCAGAATGGAGAAGACAGAGGCAAGAGTGAGTGAATGGTACTGGCACAAAACCAGAAATATAGATCAATGGAAAAGGATAGAAAGCCCAGAGATAAACCCACACATATGGTCACCTTATCTTTGATAAAGGAGGCAAGAATATACAATGGAGAAAAGACAGCCTCTTCAAAGGTGGTGCTGGGAAAACTGGACAGGTACATGGAAAAGAATAAAATTAGAACACTCCCTAACACCATACACAAAAGTAAACTCAAAATGGATTAGAGACCTAAATGTAAGACCAGACGCTATAAAACTCTTAGAGGAAAACATAGGCAGAACATTCTATGACATAAATCACAGCAAGATCCTTTTTGACCCATCTCCTAGAGGAAGGGAAACAAAAACATATGGGAACTAATGAAACTTAAAAGCTTTTGTACAGCAAAGGAAATCATAAAAAGGACGAAAAGACAACCCTCAGAATGGGAGAAAATATTTGCAAAAGAAGCAACTGACAAAGGATTAATCTCCAAAATACACAAGCAGCTCATGCAGCTCAATATCAAAAAAACAAACAACCCAATCCAAAAATGGGCAGAAGACCTAAATAGACCTTTCTCCAAAGAAGATATACAGATTGCCAACAAACACATGAAAGGATGCTCCACATCACTAATCATTAGAGAAATGCAAATCAAAACTGCAATGAGGTATCACCTCACACCGGTCAGAATGGCCATCATCAAAAAATCTACAAACAATAAATGCTGGAGAGGGTGTGGAGAAAAGGGAACCCTCTTGCACCGTTGGTGGGAATGTAAATTGATACAGCCACTATGGAGAACAGTATGGACGTTCCTTAAAAAACTAAAAATAGAATTATCATATGACCCAGCAATCCCACTACTGGGCAAATACCCTGAGAAAACCATAATTCAAAAAGTGTCATGTACCACAATGTTCATTGCAGCTCTATTTACAATAGCCAGGACATGGAAGCAACCTAAGTGTCCATCGACAGATGAATGGATAAAGAAGATGTGGCACATATATACAATGGAATATTAGCCATAAAAAGAAATGAAATTGAGTTATTTGTAGTGAGGTGCATGGACCTAGAGTCTGTCATACAGAATGAAGTAAGTCAGAAAGAGAAAAACAAATACCATATGCTAACACATATATATGGAATCTAAAAAAAAAAAAAAAAAAAGGTTCTGAAGAACGTAGGGGCAGGACAGGAATAAAGATGCAGACATAGAGAATGGACTTGAGGACAAGGGGAGGGGGAAGGGTAAGTTGGGACGAAGTGAGAGAGTGGCATGGACATATATACACTACCAAATGTAAAACAGATAGCTAGCAGGAAGCAGCTGCATTGCACAAGGAGATCAGCTTGGACCTTTGTGACCACCTAAAGGGGTGGGATAGGGAGGGTGGGAAGGAGACGCAAGAGGGAGGGGATATGGGGATATATGTATAGTTGATTCACTTTATTATACAGCAGAAACTAACACAGAATGTAAAGCAATTAAACACCAACAAAGATGTTTAAAAAAATGAAAATAAATAAATAAAGAAAATATATCAATAAAAATTATCCACACTAAATAACAGAGAAAATACCTTGAAAAAAAAAAAAAAAAAGAACAGAGCTCAGAGACCTGTGGGACAATAAGTAATGTCTTAACATTTTGTTCTCAGAGGCCCAGAAAGAAACGACTCTGCATACAGTGATGAAGCATACATACACTGCTGAAAAAATATTTGAAGAAATAATGGCTGGTAAGTTCCTGAATTTGGTGACATAAACCTACAGATTCAAGAAGCTGAGCAAACCCTCAAAGGATAAACCCTAAAATATCCACATGAAACGCAACATAATCAAATAATTACAATCAAAATTCGCAAGCTTTATATAGATGTCAAGAAGCTAATTCTAACATTTATATAGAAAGGCAAAAGAACTGAAACAGATGCAATTTTGAAAAAAGAAAGAAACTAGAGGAATTACGCTAGCTGGTTTTTAAGGTTTACCATAAAACTAAGAAATCAAGACAGTGTAGTATTATAGAAGGGAAAGAGACATAGACTGACAGAATAGCAAAGAGTTCAGAAATAGATTCACACAAATATGATCAAAACAAATATGGCCAACTGATTTTTGACAACAGGGCAGAAACAATTCAATAGAGATGGGCTTTTTAAACAAATGGTATTGGAGCAATTGAATATCTATATGCAAAACAAAAACAAAAAGAAACAAAAGATGAACCTTCATCTAAAACCCACACTTCATAAAAAAATTAACAAAATGTATTACAGATCTAAATGTAAGCTGCAAAACTGTAAAAATTTTAGAAGAAAACATAGGATAAAATCTACATGTCCTAGAGTTTGGTGATAGGTTCTTATACATGGTAACAGCAACATGATCTATACAAAAAAAAGTAATAAACCGGATTTCATCAAAATGAAAAACTTTTGCTTTGCCAAAGACATGGTTAAGGGAATGAAAGGACAAGCCAGAGACTGGGAGGAAATATTTGCAAATCACAATCTGACAAAGAACTTGTATCCAGAATTTATAAAGTACTGAAAACTTGGGACTTCTCTGGTTGCCCAGTGGCTAAGACTCCACGCTCCCAATGGAGGGGGCCTGGGTTCTATCCCCAGTCGGGGAACTAGGATCCCACATACTGCAACTAAGCCGGCACACCGCAACTACTGAGTCCACGTGCCCTAGAGCCCATGCTGCAACTAGAGAAAGCCCGCACGCTGCAACTTGAGAGCCCATGTGCCACAACGAAGGGCCCATGTGCAACGAAGAGCCCATGTGCTGCAACGAAGACACAACGCAGCCTAAAGCAAGAAAGAACACTCAAACCTTAACCATAAGAAAACAATTCAAATTAAAAGTGGGCAGAACGCATGAACAGATGCTTCATTAAATAGGATATAAAATGGTAAATAAGCACATGAAAAGATGTTCAACATCATTAGCCATTAGGAAAATGCAAATTAAAACTAAGATGACATACCACAACACACCTAACAGAATAGCTAAAATAAAAATATTGCCAATATGAAGTGCTGACAAAAATACAGAGCAATGGGCACTCTTACACTGCTTGCAGCAATGCAAAATGACACAGCCACTCTGTAAATCATTTTGGCAGTTTCTTATAAACTTAAATGTACATTTACCATATGACCCAGCAATTGCACACCTGCCTATCTTCTCTAGAGAAATAAAAACTTAACGTACACACAAAAGCCTGTATGTGAATATTTTAACAACTCTATATGTAATTGCTAAAAATTGGAAAAACCCAAATCTCGTTCAAATAGTGAATGGATAAACTACAGTGTATCTATACATGAGACTACTACTTAGCAATAAAAAATAAAAAAGAATGAACTTTTTATACATGCAATAACTTGGATGAATTTTAAAAGCATTTTGTTTTGAAAGAAGCCGGTTTCATTTATATGACATGCTCAAAAAGACAAAAATATAGAGAAAGATCAGCTCAATGGTTACAAGGGATTATAGGTGGGTAGAGGGGTGAATATGAAGGGATAGGGTGAGGGAGTTTTTCTGGGTGATAGAACTATTCTGTATCTGGATTATGAGAGTGATTTCACTGTATGATTGTTTAAAATAGTATTAAAAATAATAGTATTAATAGTATTAAAGGGCTAACAACTATTAAACAAATGATTGTAGTGTTTAGGTGTTTCAACTGAAATGACCAAAACACTGGGATTCCACAATAGTAGACCAAAACCAATAACATTCATCCTTTTTCTGCTGATGAATAGTGTACATTTTTCATTTTACAATTTCATTAAAATTGAGGTTAAATTACATACAGATTAGAGTTACCAGATTTAGCAAATAAAAACACAGGCACTCAATTCAATTTCAATTTCAAACAAATAATCTTTTTTTTTTTTTTAGTATAAATGTGTCCCAAATATTGAATGGGACATATTTGTATTTTAAAAAATTATTCATTGTTTATCTGAAATTCAATTTAAATGCATACCCTGTGTTATCTGGTAATCCTAACACAGAAAAATGCACAGATCCTGAATCTATATAACTGAGTGAATTTTGGTAAATGTTTATACCCATACAACCAAAACCCCATCAAGATACAGAAACTTTTCATGACCCTGGTTCGTTTCTGTCCCCTTTCAGTCACTCTTCACTCTCTCCATAAGTAACCACTGCATTATTGATTTTAAAACTTTCTTTTCTATTCTAAAGCAATAAATTTCTAAGCACTGCACCTGCATAAATTTCGAAGGTCTGCATCCCACAAATTTCACATTTTATGTTTCTGTTTTTATTCAGTTAAAAGTAAATACTGTTTTATCTCCAAATATTTGGGACTTTTATAGACATCTTTTTGTCAGCATTTTAAAATTTAATTCCATTGTGGTCAATGGCCAAGCATATGGTCTACTTTGGTGAATGTTTCATATGTGCTTGAAAATAATGTCTAGTCTACCACTGTTAGCTGTAGTGATCAGTTTGACCCAAATTGTTGGTGCTGTCCAATCAATATTTTTACTGGTTTTGTTTACTTCTATCAGTTGCTGAGAGAAGACTGTTAAAATCCCCAACTTTGTAGATTTGTCTATATCGTCCTTCAGTTTTGTCAATTTTTGCCTCATGTATTTTCAAGCTGGTATTCAATGCATACACATGTAGGATATGTCTTCTTCATGAACTGCCCCTTTCCTCTTTATGAAAAGTCTTTCTTTATCTCCAGTATACTCCTTCTTTTGAAGTCCATTTTGTTTTATGTTAATAGAGCCCCTTGTTTTCTTATGCTTACTGTTTGTATGGTCTATTTTTTCCCCATTCTTCTACTTTCATCCTGTCTTTATATTTCAAGTTTAATGCTTAGAGACATTTAGTTGAGGCTTTAAAAAAAAAATCTAGTCCTTTTCATCAGACTACCTAATTTACATTTAAGCAATTATTGGTTTGTTTGAATTTAACTCTACCATTCTACTATTTGTTTTCTCTTTGTCCTATGTTTTTTGACCTTTATTTCCTCCTTTCCTGCCCTCTTTTGGTTAACCATGTATCTTTCAGTATTCAATTTTAATTCCTTAATTTTTTTTTTTACTTCTGCCATGTGTGTTTTTTTGATAGTAGTTGACAAGGGATTATAATACATACCCTTACCTTATCAGTCTACTTACAGTTAGTATTCTACTACTTCAAATAAAATGTAACAACCTGCATAATTATAATTATGCAACTGTATAATTCCCTTTACCCCCTGCAACTTGTGTTATTGTTTGCATATATTTTACAGCTACATATATGCCACAATGCTATGTTGTCAGTTGTCTTTTAAAAACATGAAGCAAAGAAAACCTGATAGTCATTTATACTTACATACTTATTATTTCCTTCCTTCTAGCTGATGTCATTTACCTTCAGCCCAAAAATTCTCCCTCGGCTTTCCTCGTAGTGCAGGTCTGCTAGTGACAAATTCTGTTTTCATGAAGATTGCTTTATTTTGCCTTTATTTTTGAAGGAAATTTTTACTGGATATACAACACTGGATTGATAAAGAGTTTTGTTTTGCTTTTGAATTTGTGTAAAGATTTTGTCTTTCCATTGTCTTATGACCTCCACTATTTCTGATGAGAAGTAGTCAGTTTTTGTTATTCCCTGGTGGGTTCCCCAATACCACTTTTGGTGGCTTTTAAGATTCTCTCTTATCTTTGGTTTTCATCAGTTTTAACTATGATGTGTTAGGTGTGGTTTTCTCTACATTTATTCTGCTTGGAGTTCACTAAATTTATTGGATCTGTATATTCATAGTTTCACCAAACTTGGGTAAATTTTGGCCTTTACCTACTCGTACTTTTTCTACCCTATTTCCTTTCTGTTCTTCTTCTGCGGATCCAGTTACATCTTTGTTGGACTGCTTGATATTGCCCCACATGGCACTGAGGTTCTGTGCTTTTTTTTTCTTCCCTCTAACCTTTTTTCCTTATTCCTCAGATAGATATCAATAATTTCTATTCATCTATCACCTGCACTCTGTTGTTAAGTCCAACCGTTCGGGGATTTTTGTTTGTTTCCAATTCTCTGCTGAGCGTACCATTTATATTAATTCATTACAACCACTTTTCCTTTTCATCCTCAGACATAGTTCTAATAGCTGCTTTGAAATCCTTGTCTGCGAATTCCAATATCTGGATTATGTTGGGATCTCGTTTTACTGTGTGCTTTTCTCTTTTTGACCATAAGTCATATTTTCCTGTTTCATTGCATGCCTCATAATATTTTATAGTATTCTAGGCATACTGATAGATTGATTCATTTTGTTATGCTCCGGAAGTAATAAGCTTTGTTCTAGCAGGCAGTTAAATTATTGGCTAATCACCTTGATTTTATGGAAGCTTGATTTTACATTATGTTAAAGATTTTGTCTTTAGTTTTAGCACAAATCCTTAGTGCTGGGCACAGCCTTTTCTGATAATACACAACCATTCTAGGGATTTGAGGGAAAGCCTAAGGTACTTACCAAGCCTTCTAGCTTGTTGGGATTCAAACTCTGTTTTCTCTTGCAACTGAGAGCAACAATCTCTGCTCAGCTTTTTCAGCCTTCCAGCTATGGCTTTCCACCTGGTTCACTAGAATCTTCCCTGCACATGCACAATGCAGGAGTTAGTCAAAAGACTTAAGAGGAAATCATATGCAGATTGGAAGTCTCCTCCATCAGTGCCACCTTCATTTCTAGAATTTCCTCCTTCAATTTACAGCTCCTCAAGCAGCCCCCAATTCCTCCAATACCTCAAGTCATTAAGACTGCAACTTTCTCTTCAGTTCTAGCCACCCCCTCACCAGACAGACTGGTGAATGCCCTGAGGGAAAAGTCATATAAGCATAGTTCTCAGGCTGCTTCTGGTCACTCCCCAGTGCCTTTAGACAGTTATTTATTACATTTTTCCAGAGTTTATAATTGGGAGGGTTTGTACATTACAAGCTATTCCACCACTACCAAAACCAGAAGGGCTTCACTTTATAATTCTTCATTGTTTAATTTAACACCTTAGAAAAAAACAATACAGAACTGGTACTTAAATGCCCTTGTTTCTCTCCTCTTTTTCATCCAACATAGTGAAAACAGAATGTTTCACATATATTAAAATATCTTTTATCTCAAATGAAATGAAACAACTCAAAATAATCTCTTCTTAGTTGATGCTTTCAGAAAGTAGGGAAGTAGTTGCTCAACTTCCTATGAATCTACTGAACAAAGAGTTCAGATAAGTTGATGAGGCCATGAAAACACAACTGACTGACCTTGAACAATGTTGGGGTTAGGGATACTGACCCTCCATGCAGTTGAAAACATCCCTGGTTCCACATCCATGGATTCAACCATTTGAGGATTCAACCAACCATGGATTGTGTAGTACTGCAGTATGTATTTAGTGAAAAAAAAATCTGCGTATATGCAGACCTACACAGTTCAAACCTGTGTTCAAGGGTCAATGGTACTCAGAGTTAGACCAACTAAACTAACATGTAGCAAAGCTATTTCTGTTATAAACTGACAAAAGTATGAGACTTCATAGTCATGAAACATAATAAATGGAGTGTGATTTACAGCTAGGAAGAAGAATGTGGCTACTTGCATACATACAGAGGCATATTAACTGTTAAGAGATATGATAAATCTTGACCAATCCACTGTTGTTTTCAAACGTAAATTTTTAAAGATTTTATTTTGTAGTCAGCAAGTTTTCCATTTGTCAGCTTGGATGTGAAAGATGCTACTTAAAACCAAACAGCAACTGTACATGGCTGGCTGAACATTTATAATTCAACAATTATATAACCTCCAAAATACAGCAGAATATGAGGCACATAATTAGGACGTCAGCTAAACAAGACAAGGCAATTCAAAAGGATGTCATGTTGTGGCATGTGCTCAGCTGAGCTTTAAGTAAGTAGGACTGTTGGGTGGGGACTTATTCTTCCCACCTCTGTTTATATGCATTAATACCAAATGCTGTCAGGACAACTTATCTTGCAGTCAGGACATCTGACTTTTTAAGAAGAAGAAAGTTCCACCTTGTATCAATTGATTTCATAAACAAAAATTGCTTTTAAATGGTTCTGTCGATGGATGTCTATCTCTAAGTTTTCCAGCATGGTCTGCTCCATGTATGTACATCCTGAAAAACTGCCAAAATAGCAGCAAAAACTGATGACATCATAGGGAAAAAACTCATTGCCAAAGGAAACCAAGCACTGTTGAGTCAGCATCTTTCTTCTTGGTCACTCGTTTTATACATACTAGGTAAACCAAAAGACCTGTTTGATTTGTTATACAAATATGTGTATGTGCATATATAACTGAAATTAACATCTAACAATAAAATGCCTATGTTCAGAGTCCATCAATGCTTTGGGATTCTGAGCTCTTTTCTGGGATGGAAAACAGACTTAGCATCTCCATCTCCAGTGGATGCAAGCTGCCTCCTGTGATAATCAAGGAATGTAATGGTCCTCCCAAGTCCACAGTACACATTTGCTGCAAAGTGCCTGCTGCAATTTTCTGGTCTTCAGCTCCAACCCTGGCTAAGCCAACACAGAGTGTCTCCTCGGTGACTGCTATTAAAAAAAGAAAAAGATACCACCATTCAATTCAGCAAATGCATTATCCTGAATCCATTCAAACTAACACTAGTACCAAAGTACATTTAAAGAAGACCCAAATATATTACATCTCCTTAGTCACTCATTATGGACTGATTATCTACTGATAATCAGTAGATAGATCAGTAGCACTCATTATCTACTGATTTATCTAAGGCTTTTCTAAATTATTTGCACTACCTGACATATAAAGTAAAGTAGTACTGCCTAACTTTACCCTTTCAGAATTCCTAAGACCTACCTTAGTTTAAATTTTTAGGACTTGAGGGCTTCCCTGGTGGCGCAGTGGTTGAGAGTCCGCCTGCCGATGCAGGGGACACGGGTTCGTGCCCCGGTCCTGGAAGATCCCACATGCCGCAGAGCGGCTGGGCCCGTGAGCCATGGCCGCTGGGCCTGCGTGTCCGGAGCCTGTGCTCCACGGCGGGAGAGGCCACAGCAGTGAGAGGCCCGCATACCGCAAAAAAAAAAATAAAATAAAAAAATTTTTAGGACTTGAATAATTCCTGTATCCATACTCTATTGCATAGTGTTTGTCTTTAAGTTCCGAGTGAACAATGTTTATTACATGCTTATATTTTAAATAAAACGTTTGAGATATATTACACTGGCCAAGATATACTGGAAAAACCAGGGGATTATAAGCTAAATACACAGATTTGAGTCTGTGCTTGGCCACCTAACTATGTGACAAACTTCAGTTTTTTTCTTTTTTTTTTTTAGTGTCATAAATGGTGGTTTAAGGACTAAGATAACAGATATGAAAGTACTTAGTAAACTACATAGCCCTTAACAAATAATAGGCATTATGACATTCCTTATGCTTTTTTTTTTTTTTGCGGTACGCGGGCCTCTCACTGTTGTGGCCTCTCCCATTGTGGAGCACAGGCTCCGGACGGACGCACAGGCTCAGCAGCCACGGCTCACGGGCCCAGCCACTCCCCGGCATGTGGGATCTTCCCGGACCGGGGCACGAACCCATGTCCCCTGCATCGGCAGGCGGACTCTCAACAACTGTGCCACCAGGGAAGCCCCCTTATGCTTTTAAGTTCAAAATGACCAACATTAGTGAACTTTAGTATTATTCACTCTGGCCTGACAGCTGAAGGGCTGACGCTCTTGTGGTTTTGTTTAGTTGGGAAAGCTGTCCTGATTGAAAAATGGTCAAAATGGGGCAAATGATTTCTACAAGGACAAGCAGGCATGTAAGGAACTCTGTGCATAGGTATGGATATAGAGCACCCTTGCAGATTATTTGTTTCATGACTTTAACAAGGCCTACTGAGGCCAATGTTATTCAAGAATCTCTTCATGTATCTTTTCTATCAAGAAATAGGTGCTCAAAGCCAGTCAGCACCTTACAACAGAATATAATGACAGATTCATTTAAGAACGTCTCAATAAAAACCTACTGACAGTGAACATTTTATGATATACCACATCTATTAATACTATGTCTAGATATTAGGAATATAAGGATAAATTCTCTTGTCTTTATCCTGAAGAAAACTATACCTGGTCTCATTGTTGAAAATGAGAAAAAGTAGAATAAGTATACTTTTACAGGACAGAGTTTACCATAGACTTGGGCTAAAATGGAAGTTCTGTATTTTACCAAAATATTTATATGTTAACATATTTACATAAAAGCTGATTTATAGTTAATTTGTAAAAAATCCTTACTTTCTAGAATGATATTAATTTTACTAGAAGGAACTCCATTATTTTTCAGTAGAACATTCAGCTTATGAGATTTAAGGTAATGTTGAAAAAAAGTGACATGGAAAAATGCAATGCAAACACACTGACTCTCACTTCAGTGGTGTTGGTATATATATGTGTGTGTATGTCAGACGTTACATACACATCTCGGTGTAACAGTAGGGGAATACAAGAGCCCTTTTAAGGTTCTTCAGTACCTGGTTCTTCTCCTCGTATTCGCTGATTCTGAACAATCTCCAGAAGTTGCTGGGCTGCTTGGTTTACACTCATATAATGAGGAGGTTCATAGATCTTTCTTCCCCTGTAAGTGTAAAACTAGATGCCACTGTTCTTAGCCATGAAATTATACAATACATTTTAACACAGTTACTCCCCCAGGTATACTCAATTACCATAGTCTACATTATGTTTGAAGCAGTCACTTGTTAACCACTTTAAGTATACATTAAAGCACGGATACAGTGATCATTTATCTTAAGTTTCTTATGCTTTTTTCATTGTTCTACTTCAAATGCCCTCTCATCTCACTGAAATGCTGGCAGAAATAAAAGTCCAACAACTTAAAAGGTAATATTTAGATCAAAGTTACTTTTATTCAAAGTGATACTTCAGGCAAAAATAATTCAAAATAAGTGGCAATTTGTTCTATACCTTAGTTTAATCAGGTTCTATAGTGTTCATTTTTATTACCATGTTTAAACCACATATCCCTCTTTTCACATCTTCCTCTAAAAAAAGTAAACTAAAGAGATAAATATCTCAAAATCTTAGAGGATAAGATGTTTACTTCCATATGCCTCAAAAGCCTACCACATTTGCCCAATGATCAAAATAAAAACACTGCTTTTGCAGTTTACAAAACAGTTCATATAGATTATTTAACTGACTCTCAGAACAATTCTATAAGTCAGCACTCTCCAAGAGGAATATAAAGCAAGCAGTAAACAGAATTTTAAATTTTCTATAGTCTCTACATTAATAAAAGTAAAAAAAAAGAAAAAATTAACTTTAGTATGTTTATTTAACCCAATAGATCCAGAATGTTATATTTCAACATTTATTCCTATAAAAATTATTAAAGATTGTTTTTGTACTAAGTTTTTGAAATCTGGAATGTATTTTATATATTAGCACATCTTAATTCAAATGTTAAATTTTCATTGGAAATACTTGGTCTGTATTTAGATTTCATAAAATTCATGGTTGTAAAAGTAGATTTACATACTGAATTGTTCTAAATATACTTAAATGTTTTCTATTAACTAAGTTGAGTATGTTTTAACTTAATTAAAATTAAATTATAAATTCAGTTCCTCAGTTACATTAGCCATACATATTTAAAGTGCCCATTAGTTACATGTGGGTAGCAGCTACTGTATGGGACACTGCATCTATAGGCAAAAGGGGTTAGTACTCGCATTATACAAATGAAGAAAATACAGCTCAGAAATGGAAGTAACTTGCCCAAGAGCACATAACTTGCCCAGAGGCCAACTCAAGACTCAAACCTGTGTCTTCTGACTCCCAATTAACTCATTCCACAAATATTTACTGAGTGCCTATCGGGTGCCAACCACTGCTCTCAGTACTGACCCAAGAAATCTATTGCTATTTCCACTCTATCTATCACACTGCTTATCATTTCATAAGATTGAAAGTATTTAATTTTGCACTATTACTGAAAACTGATTTTCAACAATCTTTAGAACTCATGTTATTTAAGTAGAACTTATTGTTCACGGAATTAAAGTAGATGTAAGCTTTCTCAGAATAAGAACTTACTTGATTAGATTTTCCAAAGACTGCTCCTTTACTTTGATGTCTGTAGGAAGTAAAAAATAGTTCTCTTTTAATTAACTACTTTATCCAAAATCCTACGTGTAAACTTCAACTGAGTCACCTAAGTTTGTGGTAGACATTATTCTCAAGTCTCCAAAATGCTAATTTGATTGAGTCTATGACAATCGGTCCTCACACTTGTATCTGGCCACTTTTTAAAGGAAATATGAGGAAGAAGGGAAGCTTGTGGTTGTGTAAACGTCATTAGTTAGAAAACAAACATGAAGTTGGCCCTGAGATCATCCTGAAAGGATCGAATTTCCTCTTGGAAAAGAAGACACAGGAAAGAGTTAGATAAATATTGGCATATACACTACCAAACAGCTAATCAAAATTTTTGTGTTCATTTCTATTAGGTGGTAACTGCATAGAACCAACTGAAAAGTCTTGTTATGTTCCTCTTCTTACCTATTTTTCAGGCACTAGAATATAAGCTTCAATGCATGTAACATACATAAAAGAAAATTCTTACCACATTTTGAAAAGAGACTTTTGCTTTCTTGTGAATGGTAAGACATGCCTAATAACTTATGAATACTTTAATACCAAGTATTCATACTTTAATTGGGATTTCCTGAGCACTGACTGGTAGCCAGGTACAGGGCTACCACAGCGGCCAAAACCCACGTAGTCTTTGCTCTAATAAAGCTTGACAATGCAAGCATCACAAAGATTTGATCCTTTACGCTTTTTAATCACTGATGCTCAGCTAAACAATTCGGTAGAAGGTAAAAAAGCAGAATCACTCTACATCCTCACAGGAACTCAGCACACAACAGCAAGAGCGACAGCTGCTTCCTGTTCTACATGCTGAAAACAAATGGTTCAGTCAAAGTTTGTTTTTGCAAAAATAAATATAGTGCAACTTAGTGGTCTTTCTGATAGACTTCTACAGCTTTCCCAAGTGATTATAAAAGTTTTTCTCATAAAGGATACTAAGTATTTGCTTGGAAAATACTCCAGAGATAATCCCTACACGTATTTCTAAATGTTCTTGGAACCAGCAGTGAATATATTTTTCAGGTTCGAAATATCATTAATTATTTAATATTTCCAGTTGTCTGGCACATATAGGAAAAAAATGTATATCTATTACTGAAATATGGCCTGCAATACAATTAATGATATATAAGTCGACTTTGAGCTCCTTTACACAGTAGTTGTAATATTTTTTAAAAATTAAACACATTTATTAATGTATTCACCTTGAGCTTCTGAAATGTTGTCATACTTAAGTTTTTAATTTAATATCTTCAATAGTTTTACTTTTTTACTGATATGCTCTACAGAATTTGATTTTAAAAATTAAGAGGGCTGGGAAGAATTTTTACAGGCAAGTGCTTTTTAATTGAACATAAGACTGCATTAGTGAACTAATCTCAAGCCAGACCTATCTTGATACTTTTCCCTTGTCTTCACACAGGCCATAATTATTCCTTTCTACTTCTACTTGCTGGAATGTAAGCTTCTCCTATTCATCTTAGTACCAGTACCTAGCATAATGCAAAGTACCTAGTAGATACTCCATAAATTCTACTGAATAAATTTGTTCACATGGCTCTACTACCACCAGCCCATCTTAAACTATCTACCCTTTAAGTAGAATAAAAGTCCCAGCTCCTTCAGAAAGCCTTTACTGACTTCCTCTTAAATGCTCTTTGTCCTCTGAAATAGCCATACAATTAATGCTGTATTTTATTAATCTCTAATTACATTATATATAGCAGTCTTATCCTTCCAAGTAAATTTTAAATTCTCTATGGTTTCATACCATGACATAATCCCTACAGGGCATGGCCCATAGCAGGCATTCAATAAATAGGTACTAATTTGAATAATGAGAATTCCAGGTGATTAAATGATGAGATCTATGGTTTGATAATTTGGAATCATGATATCTTATACTTCACACCTTGTTCCTGTTTTTGTTAATGGAGCAAGGAAGATATATTGTTTAACCTTGTTTGTCTTTTCCCAGGAAAGCCAAGAAAAGAGGCAGCTCTTAGAGAGAGTTCAAGAGCCAAAGTTCTGGTCTGTCCTTCCTGCCTCTCCATACAATAGAACTTAACTGTTCTATAAACTTTCATGTACACAGCACATTAGTTCCAACTAGATTTCAAAACCCTGAGGGCAGAACCCATGTCTAATACTTCCTTAGTGTTCCAGAAGAACCTAACTCCACATTGGGCATAGAGTAAATACTCAATAAATACTGTAAACTGATTTTCTGTCCTTCCAAAGTTTCCAAAAGATAAATCCTATTTTTCCTCCTTTCCCCCATTTTTTATGATACATGAAGATGTTATCAGGTAGCCTCTTAAGACTACTTTTCTCCCCGTTCTGTTTTAAAACCTCAGTTCTGTTGTAAAACACACACACACACACACACACACACACACACACATGCTTTTTAGTACCTGAGTTCCAATGAATCCTTATTTTTTATCCCTCAGTTGCATATACTTCTACATCTGCCTTTAATAAAAGTCCATTTAACAGCTGTCCTTCTCACATCCTTCTAGTTTGACTTTCTACCATACTGCTGGCCTTAATTGGATCTAAGTTTAAGATAACATGGATATATCTAATGGCATATTCCACATGAATTAACAAGTGTGTTACAGTTGGCCTGCCAGTAGGAACTACAAAAAAAGGAAAACTAGTATCTTTCCACATGGAAAATCTAAACACAAAACTATAAAGCTAATTAATAATGAATTACTAAACTGCCCTGATAATAAACTAAAATAAGAAAACATTATTATACCAGTTAATTGTGCGATATAGGCATAAGCCAAAAAAATGTTAGAGAAGCATGCATGGCCTGATCTAGATCTAGAATTAATTAGATGTCAATGTTAATGGAGTAAAAGGAATGTATTCTAGCTGGAACTGAATGAGCTAGCAAGACTTAAGTCCCTGCTCTTATGAAGTAGGGAAGAAAACCAACAAGTTAATAAAATAATTCAGATGGATGGTAAGACTTAAAAGAAATAATACAAGGTAATGGGAAAGAGAATCACTGGGGGATACAGGGTGTACCACATCCGATTAGGCAGAATTTCACTTTAGATCACGAGTCAGTAAACGTGTTCTGTAAAGACGTAGGTAGTAAATATTTTAGGTTCTGAGGGCCACAAGGTCTCTGTCAAAATTATTTATCACTGCCAGTGGAGCATGAAAGCAGCCACAGATAATACATAAATAAAGTAGCATGGCTGTGTTCTAATTAAACTTTATTTATAAAACAGGCAGTAGGCTAGATTTGATCCACGGGTGCTAGTTTGCTAACCCCTGCTGGATAATTTCTGATTTCTACCCTATAAGAAATGCTAACCATTAGTAAAACTTTTCTACAGTCTTCTCTTTTAAAAGAGACATATTGATTGAGGTTCTGATAATGTACAAATTATATATCATTGAATAATAGAGAACTGTCTATATTATACAAATAACCTAAATGCCTTTGGCAAATAGAAGTCTTTTCTAATGTTCTGAATATCTGTACTTACTACAGAGGCCAAAACCATGGGTTCATTCTTTGCCCTGATTCTGTGCTATGTGGCAGACATTCTTCTGCTGTGACTTCACACACAGTATCACTAAAACAGTGCAATTCAATGTATGATCCGAGGACTGATGCCACTATGTGAGTATTCTGTTCCCAATAAATGATAAAAAAAAAAAACCTACAGGAGTAAGTGTTTACAAACACCTACAGTAATTTGACTTTGACACAAAAGATTAGAAACTTAAAAGTAAATAAATATATGTATTTTTACATATATTTATTTTATGTATGTGTGTATATACACACATATCTACACACACACACACACATACAAATAAAAGAACAAAAATTTGGTCCTTCACCACAAATTGAGAAGTACTGCTCTAAACACTTCCATGAGGCAAGAAAAGATTATTCCTATTTGATAAAAATGAAGGCAAAGGTAAGGACTGTTGACAATATTCTCTAGCTAGTATATAGTAGCACTCAGATTTTGTCTTCTGATCCCAAGTATAAGTGTCATTTCAAAGTTATCAAAGATGCCAGTTATTTCTTTTCTGTTGACTAGCCACAGACTAAAGCTCTGGTTATAGCATTTTTACAATACACACTGTAGAATAGGAACTGATAGCAAATGTGAATCAGTACAATTCCAGTACCTCTGCTGACAAACGCAGCCCATCCCTTCTGAAGCTCTATCAGTACCACCAGCTTAGTGTACAAAGACAGTGATCCCAGCCACTTCCACACTAGGTAGGAAACAGAATTTGGCAGCATAATACAGTGAAAAGAGCTGTGAATAACAGGCTATTTGGATTCTACGAATTCTGCAACTAATAATCTGGGTGACAGTGGGAAAATGATTCAATATCTCTGGGCCTCAATTTCATCTGTAAAATAGGGCTTCAGTAAGATGATGTCAAGAGTCTCTTTCAGATCTATAATTCTGTGATTCTGATAGCATTAATACTGCAGTATTCAAAGGACACCATAAGGAAGACAGGATGGAACGTGGTAAGAATAAATGCTCAATACGTCTACTGAATTGCTGTAAATTGACCAGAACAGGGTCTTACTGGACCAATGGGTAAAAGATGGAATGCTGGCGAGGATCTATTAGGGCGTAAGTAGGCAGCAGCACGAACTATGGCACGTATGTAGGAGTAGCCATGTCGTATTTGGAACAGAAAAGTCATTTCTCCACAGAGTACGGGGGAGAGCATGCCATGCAGAGTAGCTAGCCTGTATCCCACAGAACAGTTTCACCTTCACACAAAATCAAAATGAGAACAATATGACAACTCCACATTGTCACCCTAAAGAAACTCCACAGCCCTTACCTAGTAAGCATAATGTGTGCATGCCGTTTTGTCTGTTCTTCTTCACTTTGTCAAAAAAGCTTTCTGGTCTCCAAGTGTCTGTCCAAAAAACAACAGACACTGTCTCTCCAAACCTATACAACTAGAAAAAATAAAAACTAAAATTAATTAATGATGGAACAATTCACTAACTACTATTTCATAGACAACAATAAAAATAAAAAGCGAGAACCAAACTTGAGATGGACTGGGTATCAAGACTGTCACACACACACAAAAAAAGGTAATAAAAATTCTCTTTGATCCACAGCAGCTGGTGTCATTCTGATGCCCTTTCAGTTGGATATTTCTAGTATTTCTGCATTCAGTATGGGAACATATGTAACTACTTCATGATTTAGCTAGGTAGCTGCTAAAAATACTGAAATACAAAGAAACCAGAAGGAAGCCAAAAAAAAAAAAAAAAGACTTTTGAGCAGTCAGAGCACAGTTCACAAAGTTAATATTATCCTCACTTTACAGATGAGTCCACTGTCAAGATCAACTGACTTGCCTAAGGTCACACAGCTAGTTAGTAGTGAAAAAGAAACTCAAACCTAGGTCTGAGAAAAAGCTCCTTTCTACCATGACGTCTCAGTAAAATTCATGCACTGTATACTCACTGCAGCCATATCCCAAAATCTACTCCCTTACTTTACCCACTGTTTATTCCCTCACTATAGAGTTCAGTGATAGGCCTTTTCCCAAACCTCCTCCTTTCCCCCCAAGAGGCTCACCCACTCCACCTGACCACCACACAACCAAGAAGCTTGCTTTGTTCCAACTTGCTTCCAGGCTGACTGCACATCTCACTTAAGTGAGTCCAACTCCAAATCTTATGCTGAGAAAATCTAGTTTTGAATTTTGGTTCCTCAACTTGTTAGCTGTGTGACATTATTCTTTCTAAGTCTTAATCCTTAAAATAGGAACAGTGATAACATATGCCCTTCCAACCCACACGGCTGTATGAATCAAATAACATGTAAAAAGTTATTCAAACTGTGAATAATATGCTTATATTAGTTCTTATCTAGGTACTGCACAAAGGATTTTATTTTCAAAGACTTAATATATGGTAAAACATAACACTGAAGTTGTTATGTAAAGGTTTAATTATTCAATTTAAAGAGTGCCTGAAAGCATTTTTAGTAGAGCTGGAAAGCACTAAATGCTGGAAATTACATCTAGTCCTCTACTGTAAATTAGCTGTGTGATTGAAACAGCTCTGTGACTTCAGGAAATCACCTAACTTTTTTAAGTCTAAAGTTCTTCATTTGAAAAATGAAGAAACTGGTCTGGAGAAGGGATTATTGTCCCCAGGCTTCTCAGTTTTCAGAAGCTGCTGCAAGACGCATATAGGGAGGAAAGAGAGAAGCTAGGACATTCAAAGTCCTTCATCCCCCCATCACTGAAGAACCTCAACTTTTCTCAATTTTTATATGTTGAGGTCTTAAAAACTATCACCAATATTCATAATGGTGACTTTGAGATCCCAAGGGAAGGTTCATCGTATTCCTCATATGGCCACAACCTCCAACCTACCTACCAATAGGCTTTATTCCCAAAGTCCATTTGAAAATTGTCTGAAAAGGTATTTCCCCATAGAAGCCATGCTATCCAGTGGCAGTCGAATTCATAGTGTACAAAGACCCATGTAACTCTCAGAATTCAGTCATAAACCTTCCAGCCACACCTAACATGGTTTCTCTGTAATAAATGTATTTAGAGTGCCAATGTAAGATCCCTGGAATACATTCACCCAAGCTACAAGGACTAAGCCTAGCTCTGTTGAGGGCTTCTGTTATTGTTGTTGTTCTATAAGAGGCAAATCTGTCCAACCAATATTTTATAATAAATTTATTATAAATCATCCACTATGTGCCAGGCATTATGCTATGCACAGGCATAAAGTGAGAAGCAAAGCAGAGCTCCGGTCCTCATGAAGTATGCAGTCTCACTTATACCTTACATAGCAGGCAAAAGCTCTGGAGTCATGGCTCTGGTTCCTACTAGTGGGATGATCATGGTGACTAGTTCGGTGACTTTCAGGAGGAACTCCCTTGCAAAATGGATATAATAATTATAAACCTAATAATGTGTTTTGTTAAGGATTAAATGACATACTGTATGTAGTGCCTAGTGCCATAGTAAAGACTCAATGTTAGGAATTTGATAATATAACAATGATAATGTTTATAATGATGATATGAAGATGTTCTAAAATGCTGTGTTGTGCTATAATCCAACTGCTCTCCTTACTGGAGTGAGCTCAAAAACATTAACAAACATTTGAAACTATGTTTATTATTTAATTCTGACAAGTTCAATCGTTTACATTCTTAAAAGGATTTTTGGCATCTCTGATCAGATTTTAAAATATTAACATTACTCTATTAAAAAGAACTTTAAAGGAAAACCATTAAAGAAAATTTCATATGCAACCATATATAAATACTTTAAATAGCTTTTCAATATTCTAAGAGTCATGAAAATATAGTTATGGAGGTAAATTCTTCATTCAGATATAAGGGGATAGATGATTTAAAAGAGAAGTGAGATGCTAGTCACATATAAACATTAGTTGAAACACTTTATGTAAAAGCGTCTTTCAATTGTCTAATTTGGGGGATTAAAGAAAACCTCACATAAGCACTGCTTCCTAGGACCCTGATTTATAGACTGTAACCATTTCCATGGCTGTGGTACAAACTTCTTCAATGAATTCTGGAACATTATGCAAACAGTTTCGCCATTTAGATGTCAGTACCTCAAAGAACAGAAGGGCCAATTCCTTTGTGTTTCACAATTCAAGGACTTACCAGTAAATTACAAAAAGAAACTGGAACAAAATCATACAGTGACGAGAACTGAGGTTACAGAAGCCTAAGCACCTACCATCCTAAAAATGTAAGCCTTTGTGCTTGTGATCATTTTCCCCCAAACCATTATTGATGCAGATCTACATTTAAAGATTACAAAAAGTACTGTTTTCAAAAACAGTAGGTAAATACAGGCTTTTTGTGTGTGTTTTAACCTAGAGTAAGTTATAAGGAAAGCAGTTTATCTAACTTGATACTGGATCATGTTTTTTATCAATTGAAGACAAAAACTCAATTCAAAATGATTTACTTAATTATATATAAGGCACTAGTTAAGAGTGAAAAGATGCACAAGAAAGACAAATATGAGGTAATAAATGCTAATAAAAAATTAGATATAAATTGTATAAGAGTTCAGCATTTCCCCCACCGAGAGCACACCTGAAGGTAACTTCTGAATAGACAGGATATAAGCTGGACCTTAAAGGATGGGTAAGATTTAGCCTGGGGAAATTGAACATGCAGAAGAATGAGATGATGTGAACAAAGTAACAGAGGTGGGAAATCCTGGGCAGTATTTACAGTGGCATTAACCAAGTATCTAGAAATAAGTATTGCCTGACTTTGCCTCTAACAAGTATGTCTAATTCCTGACACCTTACCAGGTACCAATTCCTGTCAATTCTAGCTCTACAGTTTATCTAGAAACTATTAATTTCTTTTTCCTCTACCTTAGTTTGAGTTCTCAGTACCACCTGCCTGAATGACCTTAATAGTCTTAATTCATCTCGCTGCCAGTATTTCCTTTCTTTCAGAAGCACAGGTGCTATGAAAACTCCATTTTATAATTAGATTTTAATGCTTTGGTATTTTATATTGAAATGAAAATATTTTGTGATTTTTAGATTAAAAAGTATCTTTTCTGGATATGGAAAAATTAGAAAATTTAACTTGCTAAGAACTCTATCAAGTCCCACATGTATCTTTTATATATGTATATCCTAATCAGATCACTTAAATCTGTGAGGTAAAAGAAAGCTGAGCCAGCAGTTGTCAAAAAATGTACTACAAAACCATATAATCAAAAGTTACTAGTTTTTTATATAGAATACTTGCTGTTTTTAATCTTCACATGCATTTTGCTTAACATTGATAAAACACTGACTTTTGCTAACAGTAAGAAAGATTATACACATGGCTATACACTAGGTACACAGATAAAGCTGAATGACTATGTAGACAGAAGAGCAGCTAGATTTATATTTTCACATATAAATGAGAGAACCACATACAAATTAAGTGAAAGAATTACAACTTAAAGCATACAATTCCAAAGACAAGATTCAACTTGGGGTAGGGGGTGGGGAGGGGGAAATAAATAAGCAATTCAACTCAGCAAATATTTGTTACACATTATTTGTTACACATTGATTATATGTGCATGGCACTGCAATAAAGTACCATGGAAGATGTGAAGATAAGTAAATTAAGGAGTTTATAATATGGTAAGCACATAAACATATGCAAGCAACTGAATACTCTTATAGGATAGAGATTTACCAGGATTGTTTGAGTAGAAGAACGGCACAATCAGATCTATGATTTAAGCAGAAAACTATAAAGTGGAAGAGAATGATGGGAAGGTGGCTATTAAAATAGTGACTAAAAAAAGGAAATGGAAAGGAAGGAAAAAAATTTTAACATGCTCATGATTTAACAGGTGGTCAAAAAGAATTCCAAAGTGACTAAAAGAACAGAGAACTTATTAGATGAATTCTTCTAAGGTTACATAGTAATGTAGAGCTCTAATACCTTTATTACCCAGTTAAGTGTTCTTTGTACTCATTAGGTTTTATCATTTCTACAATAGTGCCTGGACAACAATGAAAGCAATTTAACGCTTCTGAAAACTAACAGTAAGAACTACTACAAGGTCAAAAATGCTGACTATCACAATGAGTGTTGTGTTATTTAAAAAAAAGGAAGGAAATGAGTTCTTATTTTTTGAAAGTAATATACATTTTTCCCCAAAGTAGATATGTATTATATAAACAGAGGAACATATGGCAATAGTCAAGGTCACTCACGCAACAGTCAGCGAAAGTGGAAGCACTTCATAATGATGAGAAAATTATACAACCTTTTTCCCTGAAGTCAGCCACAACTGATAATGCAGTTTTTCATGCAGAAATCATTGCTACCTGGTTTCAAACTGTCTTACTTATCTTTCCTTTAAAAATGTCTCAAGATCATTTCAGTCACCAAACTTTTACAAAATAATTAACATATTCTATCACCCAAATGGCTAACAATAAATGAAATACCATGCAAAAAAATTATTTTAGGATCTGTAATTCTTTTTTAGCCTGTCAGATTCAGGAGAATGTACACACAGTAAGTGCTAAGTAAAAAGACTGAAAGAAAACATACCAGAATGGTAACTATGGTTACCTTCAGGTGGTGAGACTACGGATGCTTTTATTTTCTTCTTTATACTTACTGTATTTTCCTGATTTTCTATGCGTATATATGTCATTTGTTATCAAGAAAAAACGTTATTTTGTAAGTGGCTCTTCAAAAGCAGCAACAATAATAAAAGCAATTCTGATTCTGCATGATTAAGCTGCTAAATGCCTAACTTGAAGATTTCAAGAGAAGAAGGACTTGTTCCTCTTGTCTTTTGTGTACTGAGAAAAATCCCTGATTTTTCATTATCAGGAATGTCTAAATACAACCACCTTGCCTGGCTCTCGACAAATAAATGGATTTTTCTTTGACTAGAAAAATCCTCAAAATACAAATAAGTGTTAGAAATATCTGTTACTTAGGAATTTCAGGTAACATGATTTTAAAGTATACATGTTTATAACTAATATTTTAATTGCAAAAAAATCTTAAAATTAACTCAATGAAAATTTGAGTATCTAACATATCTTGGTCTATGTATCCTTTGACTAAAACTGGAAAACAGGCCCGCTGTTTTTTTTAATAAATCTTTTTTTTAAAAAGTTATTTATTTATTTTTGGCTGCATTGGGTCTTTGTTGTTGCACGCGGGCTTTCTCTCCAGTTGCTGAGAGCAGGGGCTGCTCTTCGTTGCGGTGCGCGGGCTTCTCATTGTGGTGGCTTCTCTTGTTGCAGAGCACGGGCTTTAGACGCGCAGGCTCAGTAGTTGTGGCATGTGGGGTCAGTAGTTGTGGCTCGCAGGCTCTAGAGCACAGGCTCAGCAGTTGTGGCGCACAAGCCCGTGTGGTGCAGGGGCTTAGTTGCTCCCAGACCAGGGCTCAAACCTGTGTCCCCTGCATTGGCAGGTGGATTCTTAACCACTGCGCCACCAGGGAGGTCCCAACAGTCCAGCTTTTTGGCTTCCAAAACTACAGGATATTAGAACTTCGCTAGTTTAGTATTCTTCATACTTTTTAGTGACAAATCTTTTTTCCAAATGAATTCTTATATAGAACATCACTGATGCTAAAAATTGAGTTAAAGATAATGACCTGGCTCTTCAGGGATTTATTCTTTGTGTTTTGGTGTCAATTACTTCATTATGTGCAGAACCCTAAAGCATCTTCATAAATCATGGTGCACTTTGAAAACCACTAGTTTTGTTCAACATTCCTCCCTGTTCCCACCTCATTCCCTTGTAGTTAAGAAACTTAAGATCCGGAGCAGTTAGATGACTCCTTAGTTACCACCTGAGCAAAAAGAAAACCAAAACCTTTTAATTTACAGTTAAACTCTAAACCTTTTCCATTATATCCATTATACCTTTCCTTTACTAATTCTTCCCAATATGTAGTCAGTTTTTACCCAACATACGTATTGTAAGTCTTGTGTTAACTTATCTCTAGATAGCCAAGGTTTCTGTGGTATGTATGTATGGATTCATTTGTGTTTCTGTAATACCCTGCAGATGCCCCAAAGTGCCTCCATGACTCTCTAACTCTACCTTTCTCTCTTTTGGGAATGTCTTTTAACTTCTTGTCCATCTAGAAAACCCCTTATAATTCCTTTTCTAAACCACTTTATTGAGGTATAATTATCATACCATAACATTCACCCATTCCAAGTGTACATGAAATGATTTTTAGTAAATCTAAGTTGTGCAACCATCACTATATGCAGTTTTAGAGAATTTTTATCACTCCAGATCCCTTATGTCCATTTATACTTAATCCTGTTCTCATCCCCAGCTTCAGCCAACCACTAATTGCTTTCCGTCTCTATAGATTTGCTTTTTCTGGACACTTTATGTAAATGGAATCATAAATTATGTGGTCTTCTATGTCTCACTTCTTTCACTTAACATACATACACTTATTATCTATGCTGGGACTACCAATTGTTCATAAGAAAAAAGGAGATACTTCAGGGAAACATCATGCCTTCGAGAGTCTGGGAGTAAGACAAACCCAATCCTATTCTTCTACATAATCAGTTCTAAGATTGATAATGGTCCTGAAAGCATACGAAGACTGGCACAGGGTTCTTAGGACAGGAGGCAACTTCTCTAGAAATGACAAGTTAATATAACCAACCAAAATGAGAAAACACCTGGGCAATGGTGTTAGAAGGGTCCAGCCCCATGGACAAGTCTATGGGGGTAAGGACCATGATAACTGTGGTAGTGAGATGGTAGGATCCATTAGCATACAGAGTCCGTTTCCTTTCCTAGGATTATCAGTAAGGCACAAATGGCTCTCTACATCTCCCTAAATCTCAATTCTCTTAATAGACACTGCTCCTATGTATCTACTTCTTTTAATCGTCTATTGCACCCTACCCTCTCCATGAAGTCCAAGCCCCCATCACCTCTTCTCTAAAAGACTGCAATAAACCTACTAATTGATTTCCTCACTTCTAGTCTTCCCTGGCAGAAATTCAATCTCCACATACCAGCCAGAGATATCTTTTTAAAACACTTACCAGATAAAGTATTTGCTCTGTTTAAATCCCTCTAAAGGCAGTTAGTCTATCTCACTTAGAATAAAATCCAAATTCCTGACAGTGTATTAGCCTAGTGATCCAACCCTACCCACCTATCCAGCCTCAGATCACTCCTCTCCTTGCCTACTACTCTCCAGCAAGCCTTCCTTTGGTTCCTTTAACAAGCCAAGCTCATCTCCGCTTTAGGGTCTTTGTCCAAACTGTTCCTTCTGACTGGGATATGGTTGTTCCTTCTGACTGGGATATGGTTGTTCCTTCTTGATTCATATCTAATCTTAAATGTTACCACCCTGAGAGACCTCCCCTGACTACCCAACTATAGTAGTGACCTAGTCACTCTCTAAACTAGCAGTCTACTTGAATTTCTTATACTTGCCACTACCTGACTTTATTTTTTAAATTTGTTATTGCCTCTCTTTCCTACTAGAATGTAAACTCTTTGAGAGCAGAGACCTTCTTGGTCAGATTTACCACCATATTCAAAGAAACTCAGTAGGCAAACAATAAAAGAAAAACAGTATTTGTTGAATAAAGAGATCACTATTCCTCTTAATGATGTCTAACTTGGCAACCTCTAATATACTTTCCATATAACAAAAACAACAATTTCATTAGGTATATGGGGTTTGTGGTAAGGAAGTGTATTTACGGCATGCCTAGAATAGAATGCATATCAACTGGCTACGTATGTGTTTGTGTGTGTGTTTGTGTGTATGTGTGTGTGTGTGTAGAAGTGTTAGTCTATGCAACTACTTACCTTCATAGATACTGATAATCAAGAATCTTCTGTTGGTTAATAAACTACGAAGTTAATAAAAAATACTCAATGGTCGATTCTGAACTATGCTGCTTTAGAAAACAAAAACAACAAAAAAGATAGTTCAAAAGGAGCTGATCAATGATTGCTAAAAAAATTGTACCCATTCTCAGGTTAGGAATTTCATACTACTCCTCTTTAACCTAAGGTAAAGATGTTGGAAAAGTATATACCATTCAGGTCTGTAACCTTACCCAAGTAGAACTTCTGTTTAACAACTCGATGGCTGTTTTTCAATTCATAGGAAAGCTCTTTCACATAGATGACAGAATGCCTTTCGAAAGGGGTGCCCACTTCCCTTTTAGAAAATTGAGCAAGAGAGCATGGCAAGGTAACCTGTTAACACTCTACATTTAGCAAGCGTATTTCTGGGAACTAAAACGTACTTTTCCAATTCTGCCATGCTAAAAGAATGACAGTGCAGTTTTTAACTTTCTAAGAAATTTTTTACCTGCCTAGGTTGATGAATCTCAAAGTGTGGTGCCTGTACCAGCAGCTTCAGCATCACCTGAGAACTTGTTAGAAGTGCAAACTCTCAGACCCCTACTCCAGATATACACTGTATCAGAAAATCTGAAGGGAAGGCCCAGGAAACTTTAATAACCCCTTTAGGTGATTCTGATGAATACTAAAGTCTGAGAACCACTGGTATAGGTTATTGTTTTTCCATAAATGCTAGTCCAAAGAGTAAAAAGAAAAAGACGAGCTATTATAAGGGGACTTTGCCAAAATTTTTGCATTATGCAGGATATCCATATACATTTACTTTAAAATTTAAGTGTGCTATGCATATGACTTTTTTTTATGTCTTTTATCTTAGAAAACTATACAAAGGAATCAATAATTACCTCCTTCTCCTGGGATATGAATACCTTGGGTGGTACAAGAATTATACTTCCATAGAGACTTCATAAATACAAAAGACAGAAAATAGAAAGGTACTTCCTGTTTTTCACACTAGTAGTAAGTCATTTCATATCCAGATTAGGGAACAGAACCAAGATGGGGAAACAGTACTTCGTGGCTGCTTAGAGAAATCCCATATAAAACTGAGAGAAAGCTAAATTTAAAATAATAATAATATATGTAAATGTGGATATGATCTTGGGGGCTTATATGTATGGAGACTGTCAATTCTCATAGTAAATTCCCTCTCAAATACCTTCACCCATTTTAAATATGAGAACAATAATACTGTACTTCTTTATCAGTGTGGGGATCAGAGGGAAAGGGTCACCCTAGTCTACCTTTACCCAGTCTGGATAACAGATTTACATAATAAAGACAAAGATCTTTTAAAATATTTATGCCTTATACCCTGAGAAAACCATAATTCAAAAAGAGTCATGTGCCACAATGTTCATTGCAGCACTACTTACAATAGCCAGGACATGGAAGCAACCTAAGTGTCCATCGACAGACAAATGGATAAAGAAGATGTGGCACATTTATAAAATGTAATATTACTTAGCCATAAAGAAAATGAAATGGAGTTATTTGTAGTGAGGTGGATGGACCTAGAGTCTGTCATACAGAGTGAAGAAAGTCAGAAAGAGAAAAACAAATACCGTACGCTAACACATATATATGGAATCTAAAAAAAAAAAATGGTTCTGATGAACCTAGGGGCAGGATAGGAATAAAGACAAAGACACAGACACAGAGAATGGACTTGAGGACACGGGGAGGGGGAAGGGTAAGCTGGGACGGAGTGAAAGCAGCATTGACATATATACACTGCCAAATGTAAACTAGAAAGCTAGTGGGAAGCAGCTGCATGGTACAGAGAGATCAGCTCGGTGCTCTGTGACCACCTAGACGGGTGGGAGGGAGACGCAAGAGGGAGGGGATATGGGGATATACATATGCATATAGCTGATTCACTTTGTTATACAGTAGAAACTAACACAACACTGTAAAGCAATTATACTCCAATAAAGATGTTAAAAAAAAAGTACACTTAAAAAGCAAAAAACTCTAAATAATAGACTATTAGAAGATAATTTAGAGCAAAATATGATGGAAAGGGGCTAACTAACCTTCTTCACCAGAAATAAAATTAAAACCAATATGAAAAAATATATATAGTCCCTTATATATAGTCCATTAGCTTAAGATTTACACATTTTTGTCTATCACATAATTTATTCCTCTCTTTTTTTCCTTTCTCATGGCAATCATTCTTAAATGATTAAAAGATAGCATGTCTAGAGGAAAGAATATTGGACTGAGAATCACTCATGAATATGAGAGTCAAGAATTCAATTTATTCCAACACAGAAATGTTGGGAAAAAATTTTAAGTGTAAAAAAGACTTGAATTGGCAAGGTTTTTTTTAAGTATGCATTTTATTAGAAGACAAAACAGACAGCAAAGTTCTTTGCCAATTTAGACGTAGTCATAACTAAGAGGAAGTAATGAATACTGAAAGGTGAATCATTTATACTTTTTCTCTGGTTCTTCAGAACCAAAGGCAGTATTTCTGGGATGCCTGGCCAGGATTAGTCAATTAAAGTGAGCTACTCTTCATAGGTAATACAGAAAATACAGGTCCCTCTAAAGCCACAGACACAGCATTAGGTACCAAGGCTAATGTAGCTTCTTGCTGTAGACAGCTACTTTTTTTTTTAATGGATGAATTAAATAGCATTTTATTGACCCTCAGAACAAAAGAAAAGAAAAAGTGTTTTTTGAGATTTCCTATATATACAACTAGCAATTGAATTCAGAGTCTAGGTGATTCATTGGCTATGAGTTGTCTCTTTGTGCCTAATAATCAGCAGCTCTTATTCTGTGTGGTATCACACCTTTAATTTGGGACATCTAATTAGTGTGTAGAAAATTAAAAACTGCATTTATCAGAATAATCATGCCAGTACTTCGTAACTGATAGTAGCTCTTATCCATGGGCTTCACTAAAGCATAGAAGTATTAATTAAATTTTATGGGATTATATTTCCTTTAAAATACCTGTGTAGAAAGGATCAAACTATCTTTATATTTCCCAAGAGATTAGAAATACATAAATGATTCCCAAAAAATCTTTACTATTTTTTCTTTTATTTGATTTTGAGAATATTTGAGAGACTCTTGACTACTTTTCTAATGGACTCTCCATATATATGATCAAAATATTTAAGATTTCATTAAAATAAAATGCCTGTTTCATATTCCCAGAGAGGAAACCAACCAATACAGGCCGATAGTTCTCAGTTCATGCTGTCCCTTACTTTGTAAACAGCTATTTTAAATTATGCATTCCAGGAAGATATACTGGGAAATACCTACTTCATAGATTCTAAGATGCAAATTTTTTCCTGTTATAATACATCTGAAATAGGAATGTGTCTTAACAATCAATAAAGTCTTAAAACTACTGTTGGCCACAAGCAGTCACAATTGTCATGGATTATATATGTGTGAACATCAGAACACAGATATCAAACTTGTAAAATGAATGTCAGCAGCCTGGAAGAAAATATTAAACACAGTTATGGAGTGCTCCTTTAACTCCTCAGAACCAAGATTTCTGGGTTAAAAACAACTAACTTTACATATCAATAATTGCAAAGCTGGCTTAAAAGCCTAATATCACTGGCTTTTAGCTCTTTCATGGATTATTTTAAGAAATGCTGCATCACCGTGCTCTTAATAGCACAGAAAACAATACTGGGTGGAAAAACATGGGTCTCAGCAATGCAGAGTAAGTCATTTGGAATAATTTTAAAAGGTTTTAGGAATACTTAACCAATTTAATTTGGTTATATTCCCTTTTTTGTATATTACAATTTGGATATAAAATTAAAATCTTTCTCTAGCTAAATTTCAATGATCTATTCCAGTGAGGGGAAAAGAAGTCTAAGCTATGGGAAAATTATTATAAAAATATCTAGTATTAAAAAACTTAATACACAGTCTTATATAAAATAATAATGTCTTATAATTCATGAAATACAATAAAATCTATGGAAATTTGTAGAAAACGAAAACATTTTTGCTAAATACCATAAAAAAAAACCCGTTCTTTTGTAGTATTACCTGTAAACCGCAGCAGCCTACAGCATTCATTATGGAAGCATTGTGAATAACTCGGTAAGGGATTCCCAGTTTTGTTGCTCTCAGAATAAGATCACTATGTGTTGTAGCTCTGTAGTGAGAAAAGATCAGGTTGGATTAAACTAACCACGGCTGACTTTTTAAGACAGTAAAGCCACAGCATTTCATGAGCTCAAGTCAATCAAAGGGTCAAGGACACTGCTTTCCCTCAAATATTTCGAGGCACCTGCATAACACTTTCATCTGGGTTTCTGGGCAAGAAAAGTGTAAGTTTACACAGGCCCTGTACAATGTTGAACTGCACCTTTAACACTCTTAAAGCAGCCTTGGCAGCTACAGAAAAAAGGGAACTTTTAACTTGCTCTTTTCCTCCTGTTAACACCTGCAAAAGACATCTGTGGAATATTACTCAGCAACTGAACTCCTGAGTAGCAATTCTCAAATGTTTTGGTCTTAGGGTCCCTTTAAACTCTTAAAATTTCTGCTACAGAGTTCCAAATTATGGCACTAGACTTCCTCCTTGATTTCTGCTCTATTTTGAAGGCTTTGTTTCTGTATAAGGCACAATTTACAGAACATTTTCACAGCCTGTAGATCAGAGTTCTGACTGATATATTCCTAGTTGGATTTTATCTGTCTAGCAGTCATTTTATTTATAACTGTTTTTAGCCTGGTTGTTACTGTGCATAATTAGTATGTGTAAGGGTGTGCCTATTCTGCCTGCTGCCTTCCCTTTTTTGAGATAGATCTAACGATTATAATTAGATAGATTGGGGTAAGAGAGAATACATATAAATATATATATGGATACTGTGAAACTTAACCCCATATCAATTTAGAACTGCATTATTAAAGGCATTTTTCCCCCTTGATGAAAACTCCAGGCCCTACTGGGGAAAGCAACATTAGCATGTTTGAGAAACTACATACAAACAAGCAGAACCTGTCAACTGGTCAATGCATACCAAGTAGGAAGATCAAGGGCTTTCACCCCACGAGGCAGTCAGAAACAGATTAAAGAATGCCCACCAGGGAAGTCTGTTTTAAATCACACACATAAAATATAAACTACTATAAAAATAATCCTTAATTTGATTTAAAGTAAGCTTTTAAAAAATAATATAAATGCCAGTTATAAGTTTTTAATATCACTTTCAACAGAATTTCACTATTTAACACTAAGCTAAGGGAAAACTGAATCAGTTACTTGGTGAGTTATTTAAATAGATGAGCAGAAAGAAAAAACTGTTTAAAATTATTCTCTTTTTATCACAAGTTCATTTAAAACGACCGGATGTGGTTGGTGTACTATGAAGATTTAATGACCTGGCAAAGTGATTTGATTTTGTGAAACTGATATAAATGTGATTAAATTAGCCTTTCAGATTTCTGCTATGAAAAACTGTGATAACATTGGTATTTTATCATCACAATTACCTAGATTATATTGCTTCATTAAAACAAAAGAACTGTACGAACCATGGGCTTAACACCCTTATACTGGGCATTCCTCCAGGTCCGTGGCTCATGAAAACGTTTCACTGTAGTGACTGGGAAAGTGTGTGCGTGCGTGTGCACGCGTGTGCACTGCCGTGTGTAAAGACAAATTTATTACTATTTCTGGGCATGTGGCTCTATCTAAAATCATATATACTTATATACACACACATATAGTTCTAGATAGAGCCACATGCCCAGAAATAGTAAATGTTTCTTAATAATATACTTGGAATTGCTCTGAAGGCAATTTCAAAAAAGGAGATTCAAGAATGTTGTGATTGGGCTTCCCTGGTGGTGCAGTGGTTGAGAATCTGCCTGCTAATGCAGGGGACACGGGTTCAAGCCCTGGTCTGGGAGGATCCCACATGCCGTGGAGCAACTGGGCCCATGAGCCACAACTGCTGAGCCCGCGCATCTGAAGCCTGTGCTCCGCAACAAGAGAGGCCGCGATAGTGAGAGGCCCACGTACCGCGATGAAGAGTGGCCCCCGCTTGCCACAGCTGGGGAAAGCCCTCACACAGAGGCGAAGACCCAACACAGCCAAAAATAAATAAATAAACAAATGTGGGGTTTAAAGAAAATAGAATATTATTTAAAAAAAAAAAAAGAATGTTGTGATCAATGGAATCAATAAAATGAAATTCATAAAGGTGACAATTTGTATAAGGCTTAGTATGTCTGTTTTAAATTTTATTTTATAATAACATTAATTTGCAGAATGGAAGCAATTAAATGATCCACATTAAGGCACATAGGAGACAGGTGAATAAAGGTATATTTGTGTGTGTGTATGTGTGTGCATGTACCATGAACATATTACAGAGCATATTAAAATAGCGAATGGATAAAAACAGAACCATCTTTAGAAAGAATTTGTTTTTTGTTTTTTAATTTATTTATTTTTGGCTGTGTTAGGTCTTCGTTGTTGCATGGGCTTTCTCTAGTTGCAGTGAGTCAGGGCTACTCTTTGCTGCAGTGCATGGGCTCTCATTGCGGTGGCTTCTCTTGTTGCGGAGCACGGGCTCTAGGCACATGGGTTTCAGTAGTTGCAGCATGCAGGCTCAACAGTTGTGGTGCATGGGCTTAGTTGCTCCGCAGCATGTCGGATCTTCCCGGACCAGGGATCGAACCCGTGATCCCTGCATTGGCAGGCAGATTCTTCACCACTGTGCCACCAGTGAAGTCCAGAAGGAATCTGTTTAATGATGACCCTGTTCAACTGCTCTTTATGGGGACAGAAAGCTTAAGACTGTCATCTCTCACATGACTGAGTCAGATCTACTGATGCAGAACATTTTTAGAGTCATTTACATTATTTATGTGATTAACTTCCACATTCCTTTTAATAACCTAGATTAAAAGGGCAAAGATGAGAACTACACCAACTGACTTAACTTACTTTCAATTACCTTCTCCATGAATTTAAGATTGCTGGAGATAAACAGTGCTGATGGAGGCACAATAATGTGAATGTTCTTAATGCCACTGAACTGTACACTAAAAAATGGTTAAAATAATAATTTTTTAAATATTTTAAAAATATTAGAAAATTTTTAAAAATTAGAAAAAAGAATTTAAGATTGAGTAAACAGTTTTCCCTTCTTTTTGAAATTTTTATTCAAATAAGTAGAAAGGGGCCTAAAATTAAACAAAGTACAACTTTTTGGTCATATATATACATGGAAGAATTTCAGTGCCTTGTTGCATTCTGTATTCCCTTCCTGGTTTATCCATTTAATTAATTCAAATTCTAATTCTTCAAGGCCCAATTAAAATTTACACCTTCCTTACCACCCTGTCTCCAGCTACTATATCCCAACAGTAATCCAGTGGATAAATGAAAAATAACTACAGTTACAGTAAATATTATACAAATCCAAATACAAGGTTATATATGATTAGTCACTGACATAGGGAAAATTAACTGGCTAGAAGTTTAAAAAAAAAAAAAAGCACTTACTCCTGAATAAAATAAGGGAGGATTCATGGAAGAGGTGGCATCTAAGCTGGGTCTTAAAGAATCTATTTCACTAAATAAAAACTAGGAAGAACAGTCTGTTTAAGGAAAAAGCACGAGCAAAGACATGGAGAGCGAATACTGTAAAACATTTACAAAATGGCAAAGTTATACAATTTGGCTCTACCATAGTCAAAAAGAAGAGGAGCCAAAGGAAGAAGTAGATAAACTGTTAAAAGATTTAAGGCCACGAAGGATTCTGAGTAGCGTCACAGCACTTTCTCTGGGCCTCGGTTTTTTCATTTACATTGAAGTTTCCCTTCCATCCCTCCTTCCTTCCACCCCAACCCCGCCCCCCCATCCTACCCCACAATCTTACCCCACAATCTTCAACTATTAAACCAGACCTTGCTCAAGCACCAACTCCTCCATAAAATAAAGCCTTTAAGTTTACACACACTTTTCTATCCTCATCTTCTACTTAACCTTTCAGCAGTACATCAAAGCTGACCACTCTTTCTTTTCTAAAACATTCTCTTTTCTTGGCTTCTGTGACAGCACACTCTATCGGTTTTCCTCCTCCTCTGCTCTTGAGAGACCATGAAATGCCAGTTTCCTAGGGATTGATCATCCTAGGTCTTCTGTTCTTGCTCTTGTTCCTTCCTAATGTGATTCCATCCACTACTCAGGTTTTAAATACCATCTAGATACTGATGACTTCAAAAGTCATATAACTAGGACAAATCCTCCCTTGAGCTCCAGTAGCAGATATCAAACTGTCTATATGACATCCAAAAGTTAAAATGTTTCCAGAACCAATTCTTGTTTCTCCCAGCCCTTTCTCCTGCTGGCTTTCATCATTTCAAAAAATGGCATCATCAACTACTCAGTTACTAAAGCCAGAATCCTTGAAGACTTACTTCTTTCCTTTTCCTCATCTATTATATACATCCGAGCATTTTTCCTTCTAATTTTTTCCCAGTTTGTCTTTTTCTCTCTTCTACCAGAGCCACCCTTGCCTCCCTAAAACCCATTCACCCAAGCATTTAGAGTGATCTTTTAAGAATGTCAATGAGATTGTGATTATTTGCTGCTTATAATCCTCTAAAAGTTTACCACTGTACTTCAAACAAAATCCCTACTCCCTCCAAAGCCTTACATGTCTGGATCCCACCTATCTATTTAACTCCTTCTCAGGTCCCTTTTTCCTTCACTCACTGAGCTCCAACCACTCTGGCCTTTCAGTTACTTGAATATATTCTTGCTGTTCCCTCTGCTTAGAATGTTCTTCCCTTCTGCTTTTCCTTTTACTTTTTAGACACCTGCTTGAATATCACCTCCACATGAAGGATTTTCCATATGACCCTGCATAAATAAGTCTGTTCCTGTTAGTCTCTATTTTTTTTCCTTTACAGATTTATTGATTTTTTAAATTTATTATTTTTCTTCAACTAATGTCAGTCTCCCTTACTAAACTGTAAACCCCATGAGTTATCATCTAATATATATCCAGCACATAGGAATGCCTGTCATGAGATAGATGCTCAAAAGATATTTGCTGAATGGATGTCAGTCCAAATACACCTGGTCCTCCTTCGTCATGACCTCAGGCAAAATATTAACAATTCTTTCAATTAATATTTAATTGATGTCTACTATAAGCCCAGTATTGTGAAGGAAGCTAGGGAGATAAAAATGTGAAGGGCAGCCTACAAATCTAAAGAGTAAATATACAAATAAAAAAATACTTTGTGAGGTAATATATGAAAACTAACATCAGCAGTTAGGAAGAGATATAACTTCTGGTTGCGTTAATTAGGAACTATATCACAGAGAATGTGATGTTTGAGTTGGGCTTTGAAAAATGAGTAGGTTTCTGACAGTCAGAAACAGGGCAAAGGGCGTTACAGATGAGGAAAACAGTTTGAACAAATGCATGATGGTGAGAAAGCATGACGATCAGCGAAGGGCAAACTGGTTGGCGTGAGTGTGGGTTTCAGTACAAGACTGGCAGGACACCAGTAGAAGAGCAGGCTAGACAGTATTTTTCATGTCTGGCCAATGATGGAGCTAGTAATAGTCTAATTTTGAGCCCAGGTGAGATTTTAAAATTGTGGATCTACAAACATGAATTTGATCACAGCATAGGTAATGAGTTAAGAATCTACACCTGGACCAGGTAAACGGTTACTATATTAAATTAGTATAATGAGAGCTTGGATTAGGTAGAATAGTGGCTGCCACAGAGGAAAGGAATGAAAGGATATGAAAAACATGGTAAAACAAAAGTCAACAGCAGTGCTTCTCAAACTGTGTGAAAGGCCAATATTTTTTAAGTTCTAAATTGTCATGGAACATTAGTTTTGTAAAATGCAAAAAAAATAACTATTAGAAAAATAAAATATAAAATAATACAAAATACAAGCTCCAAATTTATATTATTAGTTTCAGCAGAGATAAAATTATTTTGTAAAATTGCTATAAAAGTTTCTAAATGCCTACTTTCAATTTCTGTAGCTATCTCATCATGGACTGGTAAGTTTGTGGGCTGGCAATAGCCTGCAAATCTCACTTCAAGTAGCATGGGTTTACTGGACTTCATCAGTGACCGGATACCATTTGCAACTAAGTATCATAATGATACATAATCTCTGGCACCTCATATTGATATAAATTACTTTCTTTTTGACAGACACATGCACATGTAACTAACATGCACAAAACAATTACATGCACATGTAATTGTTTTGAAAAATATCCTTGGTGGTGGGTTCACAGTGATTTAATTGTCCTTATGTTCCTTAAACCTGTGACATAAATCCTGGGTCACCAGCTGGAGAAAAAGAACTGTTCTGTTTGGCTTGACATTAGAGATTGATGATGCTTGACTAGACAAGTATAAGCCCATCTTTTTAGTAATGGGGAAGAACAGAGCTCCCAGTGGATATAAGAAATTGAAATCTGAGGCTTGATAAACGATAAATTCAAGGCAAGTAAAGTGACAACAGTATTGCTAAATAGTAGATGATTAAAAAAGAAAAAAAAAGCCGAGGACAAAGCAAGCAGAAGATACTTGCACTTACCTGCAAAATAAATGGCAGGTACAACTCTTGATAATGTAATATACTTATTTAATAATGATATACTAGTTTAGGTTATTTGATGCCCTAAGTGACTTTCTAAAAAAATAGCTGAAGCAACAATATAAACTTTAGAGTTGACACTTGATAATCAATGTAAGCGATACATGATGACATCCTTCCCCAATAAATTTTCTTCATTAATCTCAAAGACAATGAAAGTTTAAACTACAAAATTTTAGACAGAGCCTAGGTAAACAGTCCCCTATCAGGACCTGGAAGATAAAGTTTTAAATGTAATAAAAGAATTCTTAATGATTAAAAAAGTAAATAAATTAAAACTCAAAATATCTCCTTTGACTTACCCAAATGGATCACCAACTACAAGGAATGCGACATCACTGATATCAGCATCCTTTAAAATATTATTTGCTTCCTGTTCCACTTCTTCTCTATCAGCGAGAATCAATTTTCTTCCATAAAACTCTTCCTATAGATTTAAGTCCAATATAAAAATGAGACACAGGTGACCATTTCAACACACACACACACACACACACACACACACACACCCCCTCTCTCACACACACAAAACAGTCTTTGTCTGGCGCCTGTGCAAATCTTGGCAACCATCCAAACAGATCATTGACTACAACACTTCAATGAGCTAGGCCTCTGTATCATGTTGCAATTAAACTCTGTCTTTGGGGCTATCTTAATATCCCAAGAGGAGGTAGACCTCCTAACACCTCAGGCTCTTTGCATTTTAAATTAACCTCTAAATTTGGGTCTAATAGACCAGGCCAAACATTGTAGGATGAATAGAGAACATGTATGCATGAGCCTGACTTCAGAAACACAGTACTGCAGAATAAATATATTAAACAATAATTATACACATACATGGTAGCTGGGTTTGATTAAATTTTCCTTGGGAAATCTATGAGACCTTGACTAAAAAAGAAGATAATTTCAATGAGAAACAGTAGAAAATTAAGATTTAGTTGTTTACAGAACCAGCAAACATTCCTGCATAATTGCAGGAAAGACTACTTTAAAACTGTATTTCCTAGTTCCTGCTAAAAAAGGCAGAGTTGCAGGAGCAAGAAAAGAATTCTAAATATATAAGAATTCTCCATACAAACTGCTTTGTGAACGAATCCGCAGAAGTTCAACTCTAAAGCACAAACCCAGGAGGGTGACCTTAACTGGAATGGCAGCATGGAAGTAAGAGTGTGCTAGTTGTCATGGGGTAGTGGTTACAACCTATTATGCAAGATCATGAATCTTATAACAGATTTCCTGTGGCGTAATATATCGAATATAACTCAAATATAGTAAAAGTGGATGCACAGATAAATAATACTATTTCTTACATGCTGAGAAGTTTATTTTTGTCATAAGGATTATATCATATGTCAAAAGTTATAAGATTGCTGTAATGGAAGAGTATCTGCTACTCAGTAATATTTGTCAAGCAAATGAGTAAATGAACAAATGATTAAGCATTTGAAGATAAAGGCTACAGTTTCAACTGTGATAATTACTTCCTAATACTTAACTAGAATCTGTTCCTCAAATGTGAAAAAAGATTATTTCCTTTTCTCTGAATATCTTCTTAGAGATAACGTTCCAGAAGTTCCCAATGACACTGATGTTTTCAGAGATGAAAATGTTTTATTTTCATTTGTACCACATATTTTTTCTAAATCCTTCATTTTTATACAACTTACTTTTATTTTGTAAGCCCAATAAACTTAACAGTTGTAGAGGGGACTTCCCTGGTGGTGCAGTGGTTAAGAATCCACCTGCCAATGCAGGGGACACGGGTTCGATCCCTGGTCAGGGAAGATCCCACATGCTGTGGAGCAACTAAGCCCATGCGCCACAACTACTGAGCCTGTGCTCTAGAGCCTGCAAGCCACAACTACTGAGTCCACGTGCCACAACTACTGAAGCCTGCGCGCCTAGAGACTGTGCTCTGCAACGAGAAGCCACCGCAATGAGAAGCCCGCACACTGCAACCAAGAGTAGCCCCTGCTCGCCGCAAGTAGAGAAAGCCCGTGTGCAGCAACAAAGACCCAATGCAGCCAAAAAACAAAACAAAACAAACAAAAAACAGCTGTGGAACATTTATATTCACATATGTAAGAGAACACACATATGATTATTGAAAACTGAAGGAAACAATGTTCTTTTCTGAACTTCTAACATTTCTTAAAAATCAAGGAGTCACATGTTACTAGGTTAATGCTGGCAGTAATCCTATCCAATATTTTATAAATGACTTAACAACAGAAAACCCACTCTCTCCTCAAGACTTTTATCATGATCACTTCATATTTATCACTTACCCTAACCCAAGAAATATTTCATTATCTAATTGAAACAACAGATTATTTATTTTTTTAAAACATCCTCCTTAAAGAGAAACACACATTAACACCTCAATATAATCAAAGGTTGATCCTCTTTAAAAAGAATGGTTAAAAAAAGAAAGAGATTGCTAAAGCAGAAATAGACTGGTACTACATTATTTTTATCTTAACCACTTATTTATGTATTCGTTCAACCACTCATTTGAAAAATATTTCTGTGTACGACCTCCATGCCGAGCTCTATGCATGATGCTGGGAAACAGTGTGAATGAGACACACATGACCTCTGCCCTATGGAGCATAATGTCTAGCGGGGAATTAACTACCACATTATATGTGCTATAGGAACATCAAAGCTAGTCAGGGTCAGGAAAGGAAAATTTAAAAAACAAGCAGCACCATTTAACAAATGATTTTAAATTTATACTATATATTATCCAATGATTGATTAGACAGTTTTCGTATCTCAGCCCTAATCTTCTCCACTCGTGAAAATGAAGGTAAAACTCAAAATTAGTTCTTAGTTTTCCATTGGTGGGTTTTGTATATAGGGAAGAAAGTAAAAACTAACAGCTAAAATTACTTTTGGGTATTTCTGGAAGGATACACAAGAAATTAGTAATGATTGCCTCCAGAAGGAAGAACTGGGATAGAAATCTTTTGATGCATATATACCTTTTAGTATCTTTGAGTTTCAAACTATTTAACATATTACTTAGTCAAAAAGTAGAAGAGTAAAGGCTCAAAGTAGCATATGGAAACAAATGCAAGAACAAAATCTTAAAAAGAAAACAAAAACACTAACATTTAAAGTAGGAATGGAAAAATAAGGAGCTTACAAAGGGGACTGAGAAAAATGAAAAAGCAGGAATAAAACCAATAGAGAGCCATGTCTTGAAAGTCGGTTTCAAGGAATAGTCAACTATGTCAAAAGAAGTAAAACAGACAAAAATTCAAAACTATCCTCTGGAGTTCTCAGGTACTAAATAATTGTTCAATAAACAGAGAAGTATTTCAGAGAAATGGAATTCAGCTTGTAGGAGTCTTGAGACATAAGGGGACGTGGGGGGACAAGAGAAGTATACTGCTTTTTCAAAAAGCTTTGGAAAAAGGAGAGAGAAACAGAATAATAACTATGGGGAAAAGAGGTTTAAAAAAGGAGAGTTTTCGGAATGGACAATACACTTGATCCTTGAAGAATGCAGGGGTTAGGGGTGCCGACCCTTCACAAAGTCAAAAATCTGAGTATAACCTATAGTCAGCCCTCCATATCCGTGATTCCTCCATAACCGTGGATTCAACCAACCTCGAATCAAGTGGTACAGTAGTATTTACTATGGAAAAAAAACCCCAAATATAAGTGGATCTGTGCAGTTCAAACTCAAGTTGTTCAAGGGTCAACTGTATTTGACCCTTGAGAGGACAAAAGGATATTAATATAGATCGAACATAAAGAAGAAAGAATAATTGACAGGAGTAAGGTTCCAAAGGAACGGAGAGAAGAAGTTTGAAAGAAAACCCATCTAGATGGCATTAGACTTGAACAGGAAGAGAACCTCATCTTACAAGTCATTTTCTAAGACTGGAGGGAGGACAGATTCAGATTTAGGGTAAGGATAAATAGGAAGCTAATAAAGGTCATAGATGATGGCCTCATTTTTCTCAATGCAAAGTTCTTTACTGTTCTCTCCTATCCCTCCAATCTCAATCCACAGCAGTTAGATAGGAGGACAAGGAAACAGAGTTGGCTGGTATACCAAGGTGAAATATGTTAGGAAGAAAGGAGAAGGAACAATGATAAATATAATTAACACTGCCGTACTCTACGTATGAAAGTTGTTAAGAGAGTAAATCCGAAGAGTTCTCATCACAAGGAAAACAATTCTTTTTCTTTTACTTTGTATCTATATGACATGATGAATGTTCACTAAAGTTATTGTCATCATTTCATGATGTGAGAAAGTCAAATCATTATGTCACTTATACACTTTAAACTTTTACCGTGCTGTATATCAATTATATCTCAATAAAACTGGAAGGAAAAAAAGAGGGAAAAGATACACCAGAGGAAAATGAAAGTTATTTTGGTGTTGCCCAAGAACAAGTTATAGCAAATATTTGTTTTTCTCCTCCCTGCTTTTGCTCACTATTATTTTTTCTTCAGCAAGGAATGTTCTTTCTCTTCCCCTTACCAAATCTTATCTATAGTAATAACTGTCTCTTGCTCTTCCCCTTATCAAATATCATCTATAATAACAATATCTGTAATAATACATTTACAATGGGCTTACTCTGTGGTCAGGCACTCTTCTAAGAACTTGTGCATATGAATTCGTTTAATCTTTACCACAATTTATGACATAGGCACTATTTTTATTCCTGTTTTACAGATAAGAAAAAGAGCAAAGAAAATTTAAATGACTGCCCAAGGACACAGAACATTAGTTGACTGCAGGACTTCACAGAACTGCAAATGGGGCATAGACAAGCAGAGATGAATGATCTCTGCTTTATGCAGGGTAGCTAGGGCCCCAAAGTTAGTCCTCGCAGGCCATGAGCAGCTTCCTCCATTTATCCTGAAGAACTATACAAATATTACCATTTTGTATTTGGACCATGATTTAAACAAAAGAAACAAAATAAAACAATTGAGATGTGTCGTTTGAAAACATAGCTCAAATTCCATCTGTTCCACAGTATTCCCTGACCAGCACAGCCTGAAGTGACCTTCTCTCTTACATGTACCTCAATTGTAATTAATACCTAGTAGCTATTTGAGATAGCTTCTACTACTTAATTGGTGAAAAAGTGTTGGCTTAAATAAAATAATCAAGTTCTTGTCAGCAATATAATTTTATAGTTTCTCTCTTCCACTACTGTCATGAATTGTTATTTACATCTTCCAGTATTGTTTAAGTTTTCCTGGGTAAACACAGATGAATCATGACCCACTTAAGAACAAAGATCATAGCTTATATCTCGTTGTATAACGTATATAGGTGTGTTATATCAAATCAGCACATAAGATAATAATTTAGCCACAGAAAGTGCCTAAAGAAATCCAAACTGTATATACCAAAACTAAAAGTCTTTCCTGGATTCACTGTCTCTAGTTTAATTAACTTCTGAATAATAGGGAATATATAAACGATACTACCCATCTGGCAATTTGAAAATAATAGCTTTCAATGTAAGAACAGATAAATTCTAGATTTCTTTAGCAACATCCATGTGGCCCTTTTTAAAAAAAAATTATTTTGTGTAATTAGTGATAAAAGGAAGCATATATTCATTGCAGAAAACAGAATTTTCCCATCTTTTTTCCACTGTATAATAACTATCTACAGTTATTGAGACCAGATTGTACGATCACATCTTAACAACTTTTCAAGTAATTTGTTTAAAAAAGAAAGAAAAGGTAGAAATTAAAGGAAGAAAGCGGCTGAAGATAAAGTGGTTCTAAAATTTTACTGGGCAATATAAGGCATGATTGTATTTATTCATACCTTACTTTATTCCAGAAAGGATTCATTTAAGGTGGCTGATGTATGGAAAGTTGTTCAGGGAAGAACATGAATTGAGGACCCAGAGGGGCTCACGGAGAGCAGATCAGTAGAATTTTGTGACGGGTGGGATCCAGGATTGACCACTTTACTTGAATTCTAACTTCTCTGTAGGTGTTCTGTGACGTTATATTTTGTGAAGCTATTATCTATCCCTAAGAGTACAGAGACACAGTATGGTCAAAAGTGGTGGATCTCAACTGAGGACTGCTTTGGCCCATATTCTGGCTCTATCATTCACTATCTGTATGACCCTGGACAAGTTTCTCTGTGCCTCTAAAACTGCGAACAGTAATTAAAGAGTAATAATCCTGTTCTACATGTAAAGTGTTTAAAACAGTGCATAATAAGTGTTCTAAAAATATTAGCACTTTTAATTGTTGAGGAATAGAATTCTAGTACCTTAACAAAGTACATATAATTTACCTGTGAGGTTGAGTTCAGCCCCAGATCTTGACCCTGTATGTAGTAACTCTACAAATATGTTTTTGGAAAAAAAAAAATAATACCTAAAAAAAACATAGCAGCCAAAATTAACATTTAGCTAGCACTTAAATTTGCAAAGCACTTTCAAATACATCATCTTAATAAATGATATAATCTTAATAGCCTTCCAACTGATTATTATCTCCATTTGACAAATGAAGAAATTGAGGTTTAGAGACGTTTGGAAATGTATCTGTTAACAACTCATGTTTTCTGAACGCTTTTGTGCCAGACGCTATGCTAAAATCCTATAAGGTAGGCATTTCTGTCCTCTTTTTACAAAGTAAGAAACTACAGTTAAAGGGCTTGTCCAAGGTCACATGTTAACATGTGACAGAGCAAAGACATAAAACCACGTCCAATTCTATAAAACTAGTGATTTGTCTATATTCTCTAAAAAGATTTTAAGTTCATTCTAATTGCCCTTTATCACTAATTACAGAGGAACATTTCTATCATCTTGAGCTTGGATATTCTGGCTCCATCTTAATAAACTGGAGCCAACAAATCAAAGCTGTTCATTAGACACAACTTTTATTTCAACACATGGCCAATCAAGTAGCAGCCCTTCTTTAAGATTTTAAAGAAACTCTGAGACCTTCAGAATTCTCTGGGCTGTGAATCTGAGAGGCCAGAAGACCTGAAATTCTCTAGGTCACCTTTTTCTCTGGAAGACTTGATAGACCAGACAATCCTAAAATGTTCTCCCTCTTCCTATAACATGTCCATGAATCTTTTCATCTTAATTTACATTGTATTTGAAATTTGACAATGAACCTGAATTTGACCCCTCCTCCAAAATTTACTGAGCCCTTAACCAAAGCCAGGTAAATGTATGATATACTAGCAAATTCTACGGTTACTAAGTTCCAGGCTCACTCAACACATCCAAGTGTATAGGTATAAGCCTTACTGGGAGATGTCTATTCAAAGGTTAGATCTCTCTGGATATGATACAGACAGAAAGGCGATTACCATTCCCTATGGAAATACTTCAAAGGGGGGAGGTTTTCAGCTTGGTTCCTGAATACATTACCAACTCATTAAGGCTGTGTCAGAAAGGATTTCTTGTCTATCTCATGAAATACGGGATTCTGATAATTATCCCCAGGAGTGTAAAATAACTTTCCTATTTAATGGAGAAAGCTACACAATTAGACTTGTAAAGTAAGAAAAAGCACCCTTTCATTTTCCAAGTCACTTGGTTAGTGTGTTATTTCCATTCTTGTACTCCTCAGATTCTTAATAATAAGCAGGGCATATGTTTTAAAGGATTTGAACCAACAGACCTGAAAAATTCGGCTCAGCTTGGTGTAATAAAAATCAGCTGTTAAATATCGTTCTTCCCAGGAGGCTGGAAAGCCTTAAGCACCTACCAGAACTTCCTTCCCTACAGTCAGGACTGAGGTATAGGCTTCCAGATACACTCGACTGCAGCGTCTTAGAACTTCCAGCCCCTTGACTGTGATGTCCTTGGCATCTCCCAGGCCCAAACCGATCATGTAAAGCATTTCAAAGTCCAGGGGGAGGGCGACTGCAGGACGAAATGAATAAGAAAATCAAGTGTCAGCTACATGGAGGATGCCTAAAATCTAGTGATGAACACTTAGACGAAAACCAAAATAGCACGAGGAGGGACGGCATGTCACAAGGAGGGAGGTTTAAGAACCTTACTTCAAGGCTTTTAAATAAGGACTGTACTGTTTATAAACAACCCTACCCACTTTCTCTCTTGTTACACAAACCTAGGATCAATTACCCTTTGAGAGAATCGTAGCTGGGTCACCGTCCTCCCCAAACTCCTATCTGCCGCGGTTTCCCAGAAGAAGCTGCCCACCCGGAGGATTTGCGCGGAGCGAGGATCCACGCTGCAGCCTCACCTACGGTGCCGTAAAGCGCCGGCGCTGCGCTTTGCGGCACTTTACGACTAGCTGGAAGTGATGGCTCGGTCCGGCACCTGGCTGGGCGCCCTTGTCCCACCGCGACTAAGAATGATACCCAGGCTGCTGGGGCGGAGAGGCGAAAGGTCAGCAAGTCGGAGGGAGTCTGACCAGTGCCCACAGCATGATCTTTGGGAACGGACGAGGCCTGCCCGCGACCCCCTATGTTTAAGCCCCCAGCCTGGGACCGGCTAAGTGCCTGAGCTCTTCGCCCGCGAGGAGAGCCGGCGGCGAAGTTGGCCCGAGGAGCCCCGCGCCCTCCCTCTCTCCTCCTCCAGACGCGCTAGGGGGTGGCGGGTGGAAGGGGTTTCCCTAGTCTGCCCTGGGATTGCCCAAGTGCGCACGTTCCCATCCTCGCCTTTTCATTCGGCCGTAGTTTCACCAGCTGCCTTCCTCGTGAGCTGCCAGCTTGGCGAACCCGTTGGTGAGTGTTAGTTCAGATTTCCCAGCGGGGCGGTGATTCCTTGGGCTTGTCCCCAAGACCTCATTCTGGAGTGCCCCAAGGGGCGTGACGGGAATCTGTCTCAGTCATCGTCAGTGTCGGGAAGGCCAGAACCCTCCTGTGCCCCGAGAAGTGACCTTTAAGAATGCTCAGGCATTTCAGACCTCGTCCCAATGCTTCCACAGGGGGAATTCTTAAAGTGGTTGGTTAAATGAAGTTCCAATGTCGAAATGATTTGTTTTGACTGAATATGCTCTTCCTAAGGTCACTAATGACCTCATCCAAGTTCAGAAGACAAGTTCCATTGCTTATCTTAGTAGACAGTGTTGATTATTCAGTTTTCCTTGTGCTTCTCTGACAATGCCTTGTGTCTTTTTTGCTCAACTCTACTTCCTTTAGCCTAGGCTTATCTTTTCTCCCCGAATTTCATCCACCTTTTGGCCTTCTTATTGTGTACACTCTTAGTGGTTGGTTCTATCCACTCACATTATATCAATCCATTCCTCAGTAAACAAAAATAAACTCAAAATGTCTCATAGATGTAAGTGAAAAACTTGAAACTTCCAAAGGAAAACAGGAGAAAATATTTGTGACCTTACTTAGGCAAAGATTTCTTAGGTGCAACACCAAAAGCATGATGCAGAGAAGATAAAATGAAAAAATTATATGTAAACAAAATAATAACTATGGTCTTCAGAAAACACTGAAACCACACACAGGGAGAAAATATTTGCAAAGCATAAATCTGGTAGAAGACTTATATTGAGAACATGCAAAGAACTCTCAAAACACAATAATAAGAAAACAAATTAATTTTTTAAATGGGGAAATATTATGAGCAGACACATCCCCAGAGAAGTTATATGAATAGCAAATAAACATTTGAAAAGATGCAAAACATCATTAGGGAAATAAAAAATAAAACCACCATGAGCTACTACTACACACCTATTAGAATGGCTAAAATCAAAAACAAAAACAAAATCCTGAATATTCAGTCTCACGATTTCAAATATCTCTATGTTTTGCTGACTCAAATTTCAACCTCCCATTCAGACCTCCTCCTCAGCATCCTGTATTTAACTTCCTTCTGGAAATCACCTAGATAACCCAGAGGCATGTCAAATCCAACACATCCAAAGCTGAATCCATCAGCTTTCAACTTGGCTTTTCCTTCTGTGTTATCTACTTTGATGGGAAGACTTTGTTATCTATTGACTCTTATCCAATCCAGACACCTGGAAATCACCTCACATTTTAATCTGACAATCTGCTGGTCTTTCTCAGTAGAAACCATACCTACCATCACAATCTTGATTCAGGTCCTCATTATGTCACTCCTGCAGCTGGTCACCATGTCTCCCTCACATTCATCCTTCTCTCAGGAGCCAGGGAGATCTAGCTAAGATACAATCTGAAAATGTCACTCCACTTCTAAATCCTTATCAGGCCAAGAGAAAGTCCAGGCTCCTTTATATATCCCACAAGATCATCCATGATATGACAACTGCCTACCTCCACAGCTTCATCTGTCTCCATTACATACCATGAGCTTTTTCTCTAGCAGTACAGTTCTGTGCCCACAACATGCTGCTCTGTGCCTTTAGTCAGGCGGCCACCTCAGCATAGAATACCCTCTCCCATTTTCTCCTGCCTAAATCACTGCTACCCATTCTTTAAGACTAAACTCAGCAAGCAGTCCCAGAGATCCCCCAACTAGGTTAGGTATCTCCTTTTTCTTACAGTAACACTCCACACATATACTTATTGGTCAATTTAAGTGTTTTGTAATTGTGTATCTTCTTTACCAAACCGTAAATTTCATGAAGTCAGGGACTGTATTTTATTTATATTCTCATCCCTAAGCCTTAGCCCAGTGTCTGGCACATGGTAGGTATTCAATAAATCTTTATTAAATAGGTCATTATCCACTACTAGCTGAGCAATTTCTTTGAGATGATGTCTTTTTCTGTCTTTACAAAATGCAGGGAGTGATATGCTTTTGATGACTACCAAAAAATCATTGATAGAATTATCAAACATAAAGATGCCTTGCTTATGACACTTTAGAAAGTCATTTATGTTGAAAGGCTTATGACACATATCATATATACTTTATATGCACAAAACATACATACCTAAGCATATAGCTGATTAAATGATATCATATTTAGTATGTAAATTTTCCAATCTACTGGTCATTTTTTAACATGTTTTTGTTTTTATTTTCTTTGAGTGATTTCAAACAGCTTCATAGGGAAAGGGCATTGACAAAAAGAATAATTAGTAATCCAAAGGAAGGTATACTTTATCTCCTTTCAGGAAATCTATATTGAAAATGAAGTTATTCTGAGTAGGTAAAGAAATATTGTATTTTTAGATACACAAATAATTTCAAGTCTTACTTTTCAAAATTCAGTTAAAGGAACTTACTTTCACTATAGAATTCTTGAACAAACCAGGCTTTCTGCCTGCCTTCATTTCTCAATAGCAGTGTGAATTTGGATGACTTTTCTGGAGGTAGATTGATGAAGGTGTTATGGCAGTCATTTTCCTCCTCAACTCAATATAAGCGGCAAAACTGGTCTCATCTTTTTTTGCAGAATTATTCTGTGTGATTTGGTTTCTCCCTTGCCACGTAAAACAGGTTTCAAGTATGATTGCATTTTCCCCAACAATTTATCGTTAAAATTTTCAAATATATAGAAAAGTTAACACAATTTTACAGTAAGTGTCCATACAGTGACCTCCTAGGTTCTACAGTTTTAACATTTTGCTGTATTTTTTCAATCATACATTTATCCACCCACTCAGCCATCAGCCCATGTTATTATTTTGTTGCATTTCCAAGGGAGTTACAGACATAAGCACTCATATGATTGCATTTTGCGTGAAAGATAAACCCCTCATCTAGGTAACAGATTAACAAAACATACATATCTAAGCATATAGCTGATTAAATGATACCATTTCTTCATCTAATTTCAGCAGGGCCTTGAGAATTTTGCTTTAAAACAGTTTAGTTTTTAATCAACACTGTAACATTATTTTGATGATAATGAAAGCAAATAGAATATTTATTTCTAACGTCATAGCAAATATGAAATTTCATACGTAGCAGAAGACAGGGGCATGGTTATAGAGAACCATTATTCTAGGGGAAAAAAGAGGGGGATAAAAGCCTTTTTAGTGTAAAGAATAACAAGGATCATGGGGGGCCTGAAGAGTTTTCTGCTTTCTATTTCTGCTTTCATGTAGGACAATAGCAAATCATCCCTGAGGGTAAACATTCAGGTCTTTCCTGAAAGGTCTTTAAGATGCTTTCGTAACCTTTGTTAGTAACTCATTTTTAGTACCTTCACTGTCAGAAATTCTTCTTATAGCTAATCTAAGACCTTCAAGCAGTAGTCATAAAATGTGAAAAAGAGATGCAGATAGTCATAAGAAGTTAATACTGATGGGTTTTCCATTCCATTGTCATAAACACATCATATAGTAGTTTTATATTAAAGTGATAACACATAGTTGAGACACTGCATTACATTATGAACAAATTGTAATTACCTTACATCTGAAAGGACTCATCCATCAATTTTCCTATTTGAGTTCATTGTGTGTCTTTTGAAAAGAAGATATCAGGGCTACTGAGTAAACTCCATCTGACCTTATTGTGAATAGAGAGTATTATTTTACTCTGAAGCTGTTCCCAGAGATTGCCTCTTTGTTAGAGGAAATTTTGATTAATATTCGTAGAGCTTAGAAACCCTGAATTGATTGTCATTATTTTCTAACAATTCACAAATAAGTTATAATTAAAGATAGCATTGCTTCAGAAGACAGAGTTATATTTACTAAGATCAAGAAAAGTTCTGAAGTTACATTATTGTGCATTTGCTTACTCAGGGGGAAAAAAGGTAATTGTTTATTCAGTGATCTTGCTCATCTACACATTTTACATGATGTGATCATGTAAAATGCACAATAATATTTTTTTAAAAAAACTCCATATCCATAGTGATTTTCTGTGAAAAATATGGAATTTTTACTGTTATTTTTAACCCTAACTTAATAGATTGAAAGAGTAACCATGTGGACTGATTGTAAGAAAATCACTTACAACCCTATATTTTTGTGTAAAGTAACTCCCCAAGATGTTTCCTTGTGTGTGTAAACTTTTTTTCTTCGTTTCTAACCCATTTTTATACTTGGCAATTCCTTCCTCCAAAGAATATTGCTAAAAAGGTAGAATCAGGGATACATAGTTTCACTCTTTCTACGCTTAAAAAACTACATCCTGCCCTTTTAAGATTTATTTAGGGAAACATATCTCAATTAGCCAAGATTTGGTGGGAGAAGGAGGGTGGTTTCCCCTTCACTCAAAAGCCAAAGTTCTTAAAAGTAGTCTATCAACCCCCCCACACACCCTCACTCTACTACTCTTGTATTTCTCTGACCTCACTTCCTGCTATTCTCCCTACCACCACCACCATCCCCTCCACAGATATCTGTGTGGCTCTGGCTCCACTTCCTTGAAGTCTTTGCCCCAAATTTACCTCCTCAGTGAGGCCTAATCTGTATAAAACTGATACTTCCAATCACTTCATCTGCTCTTTTCCCCCAGAGCACATATTCATCTTCTAACATAACTGTATAATTTACTTACTTATTACGTTTATTGTCCATGTTGTCCTAGAATATAAGCACCACAAGGGCAGGGATTTGTTGTTCCATTTGATTTACTAATGTGAAGGAAATACCTAGAACAGTGTTTGGCACATATGCTCAATAGATGTATGTAGAATGAATGAGTGCATATCTACATATGGTAATATATTATAAATACATTTTTTATTCATAAGGGAAGAACTGTGCAGAGAGAAGTTTGCATAATTATTAAGAACTCAGGTTTTCGTGTCACTCAGACCTTGGTTTAAGTTTAGGTGTTTTCTGTTCAGTAGTGTTACTGAACCAAACTTAGGTCTGCTTACCTGCGCACGATAAAGACAATCTACTGACAATGAATTGTGGTGATGGGAAGTGCAGCATTTATTGCAGGGTGCCAAGCAAGGAGAACAGGCAGCTCATGCTCAAAAGACCCAAACTCCCCAATGGCTTTCAAGGAAGGGGTTTAAAGGCACTGTGAGGGAGGGGACTGCAGGGTACATGATCAGCTCATGCATAGTTCTCAGATTTGTTGGCATCAAGGTAAAGTTTCAAGCATCATCAACCTTTGGGTTTCAATGGGTCTAGGGTCTATGTGCGTGTGGTCAGTGTTTTTACATCTGATGGGGGTCTGCTTCCTCTAAAAACAACTTAGGAATGTGTGTCAGGCCTTTATATATTTTAGGGAACTTGGAGTTCGGTGATTCTGCCATGTGGCAGATTTATAGTCTAAACTGTTACCAGTTTCCCAGCCCAATGGCTATTTGTCTCCACATCTTCACATTTCCTAATCATTAACTCTTGAGTCAGCCTTTTGAGACTCAAGGGAGGCCTGGGAAACTAAAGCAAAAGCCTTTACTTCAAAGGACAGGGACACAGGGGCTTGTATGTGGTTTCAGTAGTTCATTCCCTTTCTAAACCTCAGTTTTCTCATCTGTGGAAATAGTGATAATAATACCATCCCTCATAGGATTATTGTGAAGATAAATGAAAGAATACATATTAAGGACTTAGCATAGTGTCAGGCAATTAGTAAAGATTCAATCAACACTGGCAGATATGGAGTTTGAAATTAATTTTATAGTAATCTACAGTGTCCATCAGATTATGAGAATCAGCCCTTATCTCCCACCTAGATTGGTTCTCATTCTTTTCCTCATTCACAATAGTTCTCTGAAATCATTACATAGTTCATTATAGACCAGTCCTCTAGATGGACTATTTTATTGATTCACAAAGGGTCATCTTAAGCAAACATTATTATTATACTCTGAGGTGCTTTCTGAGAAAAACTTTGTTTCTATCATTTAATTGAGTTTAGCACTATAAACTTGATTGGCACCAAATAAATGTTGCTTGGCAATATGTTAATACTTAAAATAGAAGATGGCTAGCATGCAGATGGACTTTGTTTCTTAGTATTATAGTAAACAAAATCTACTGGTGAGCAGAGAAGATGTTCACTTGGGTTTGAAACAATTTTTAAAAATTTTAGATACTCAACAACAATTTAAAAAGTAATTGTGGTACATTCATACAATACTATACAGCAATGAAAAAAATGAACTACTGTTACATAAAACAACATGGATGAATCTCAGGATCTCAACATGGATAAGTAAAAGAGTACCTTGGAAATGGGATATAGCTTACATACAGCAAAGTCCACAAAATCTTAAGTGTACAGTTTGATAAGTCTGCTCTGATCATTGTATCTGACTTTTGTTGGACATAAGCACTCATTTCTCTTGGTATATACCCAGGAATTGGAATTGCTAGGTTATAGGATGCATGTGTTTTTACTTCAGTAGATGGTGCCAAACAGTTTTCCAAAGTGTTTGTACAATTTACATTCTCACCAGCAAGAGATGAGAGTTCCTGTTCCCCCATTTCCTTGCCAATACTTGGTATGGTGAGTCCTTCGAATTTTGGTGAGTGTGTATTGTTATCTCATTGTGGTTTTAGTGTGCAGTTCCTTGATAATTAAGATGTTTATCACCTCATCTGTAATTTTTTTCTTGAGTCATTCTTTAATTTCTTTATTCTTTAATAGTTTTAAATAAATGTATTTATTTATTTATTTTTGGCTGCATTGGGTCTTCATTGCTGAGCACAGGCTTTCTCTAGTTGCAGAGCAGGGGCTACTCTTCGTTGTGGTGCGCGGGCTTCTCATTGCAGTGGCTTCTCTTGTTGTGGAGCATGGACTCTAGGTGTGCAGGCTTCAGTAGATGTGGCACATGGGCTCAGTAGTTGTGGCTTGTGGGCTCTAGAGTGCAGGCTCAGTAGTTGTGGCACACGGGCTTAGTTGCTCCATGGCATGTGGGATCTTCCCAGACCAGGGATCAAACCTGTGTCCCCTGCATTGGCAGGTGTACCACCAGGCAAGTCCCTGTTTCCCTGTTTATTCTTTAATATTAAAACAATATCAATTTTTGTATTGGATGAAAGTGGTTTTTTGTTTGTTTACTATATGATTCCATTTATATAAAATTCTATAAGAGGTAAAAGGTTAGTGGCAGAAAGATCAGTGGGCCAAAGATGGGAGAAAGGATTGACTGCAAGAGGCATGAGGGAACTTTTTGAAGTGATGAAAATACTCTATATCTTGATTGTGGTGGTGGTTGTATATTTGTCAAAACTCATTGAATTGTATACTGAAAATTGATCAGTTTTATTGTATGTAAATTATACTTCAGTAAAAAGCTGATTTAAAAACTGAAGTAGGTAAATATAGTTTGCTCATGAAAAAATAGAAAATGTGATCTTGAAAGAGAAAGGAGGAACATTGTATTACAAATCAAAATAGATCCCCTTTATAGTTTATATATTTCACCTTCAGCTTTTAAATAGTCAATTTTCCAGCCTCATCTCTTGTGCTGAACATTAGTCTCTAGTGATACCAAACTTGGTAAGAAGTCCTCCATGCACACTATATTGTTTCTTTCTTTGCTGTCATTGGCTTATACTGAACACTTGCCTGGAACAGCTTCCTCTCTTGTCCTCCCCTGAGACTCCCACTTCCTCTCTCCCTCACCTGGCTAACTCCTACCTACCCTTGAAGACTCAGTGTGGAATTCACCTTGGATGAAAGTATTTTTAAAGACAGTATTAATTGAAAACATTTCTAAGCAAGTTTATTTATTTTTAAAGATAAACACTGTCATTTTTTTAATCTCCTTGCTATACTTAAACAAGCAATATTTTTTCTAGCTCATTGAGGTATAGTTGAGATATAACATTGTGTAAATTTGTGTACAATAAATTTACTTGTTGTTTTAAAGCATAAGTATTTATTTCCCCCATCACAATGTTATTTAAGTGGTGAATCTGTACTTGTAAGTAAGTAAACCAATTATAAACTAAGATACTTTTTTTCAGTGGGAATATGTGTGCACCAATGACTGTGCGTGCCTAAATATAATTATTCCCAGAGAGAATACCTGTGGTCAGGATGCCCATTCACTCTGGCTCTGTTGCCAGTCACTATGTGAGTTTGGACTGTTTTTTTTTTTTTTTTTTTTTTGCGGTACGTGGGCCTCTCACTGTTGTGGCCTCTCCCGCTGTGGAGCACAGGCTCCGGACGCACAGACTCAGCGGCCATGGCCCACAGGCCCAGCCACTCCGCGGCATGTGGGATCCTCCCGGACCGGGGCACGAACCCGTGTCCCCTGCATTGGCAGGTGGACTCTCAACCACTGCGCCACCAGGGAAGCCCTGGACTGGTTTTGCTCTCAGTGAAATTGATGTTTTTAGCTAGATGATTTCTAAGACACACTCCAGGATTCAGAAACTTCCTTCTGTAGAATAAGCAGGTTAGAATGGAAAGAATACTAGACCAGGAATCAACCTGGGCTCTGCACCTGTGGGCCTTTGCTTCATTTCATGGTTCTAAACCCCAGTAAGTTTCTTTGTCATCGTACTCTTTTCCTACTTTCCCTCCTTTAACAGATTCTGATATAAAACAGTGAGCAATGCAGTAATTCCTTAAGCCTGGAAATTAGCATAACCAGAATATAAATTTTTTAAAAACCATATAAGTTGTTATTAAATGTGTACACTAATAAACTATGTAGACATTGAGTTATTCAAATTTAGTAATATGGTCACTTATGATACTTAGAGTGTTTTTATTTCCTATGATAAATCTAGAAACTTTTTGAACCAAAATTAAACCCCTGGGACTTCCCTGGTGGCGCAGTGGTTGGGAGTCTGCCTGCCGATGCAGGGGACACGGGTTCGTGCACCGGTCTGGGAAGATCCCACATGCCACAGAGCGGCTGGGCCCGTGAGCCATGGCCGCTGAGCCTGTGCGTCCTGACCCTGTGCTCCGCAACGGGAGAGGCCACGGCAGTGAGAGGCCCGCGTACCACAAAATAAACAAAAAGAAAAAAAAAACAAAATTAAACCCCTGTCTATATCAAGTTGCAGAATTTCCACAAAATTAATTTTCTTGGAATAGATTTGGTTTGCATTTTCTAGATCCTAGGCAGGCATAGGACATGATTCACCCTAACCTTATTTCCTTGCATTTTACTTTATTTTATTTGTTTTTTTGCTTGTTTTACAGTAGTTTTCTGCTGTAGCTGAGTATCATTGTTTCTTTTCAGCAATTTCATCACCTCACTATCAAAGCCCATTAAATTTTCAGAAAATAATTTGCTTATTGGGATCCAGACTCAAGTAAGATCTATTTTAATCTTACCTTTGCTTCTGGTTGTTGCTCCTCTTTGGACATTCATTAAATAATATGCACTTGATGAAATTCTAACAGTAGTATCAAAGATATTATTTACTCCTTGAATACCAGTTGTAGAAGCAGTAGAAAGCTGTGAGTAAGAAAGAGCTTGGGCTTTGAAGTGAGACTACTAGACTACTAGACTACTAGAGTGGGGGCTACTCTTCGTTGCGGTGCACGGGCTTCTCATTGTGGTGGCTTCTCTTGTTGGGGAGCACAGGCTCTAGGCGCGTGGGCTTCAGTAGTTGTGGCACGCAGGCCCAGTAGTTGTGGCTCGCAAACCCTAGAGTGTAGGCTCAGTAGTTGTGGTGCGCGGGTTTAGTTGCTCCGTGGCATGTGGGATCTTCGTGGACCAGGGCTCGAACCCGTGTCCTCTGCACTGGCGGGCAGATTCTTAACCACTGTGCCACCAGGGAAGCCCGATTTTACACAGTTTCTTTGTCCAAGTAAAACTGCACTTTAGGACCGTTCTCTCCCCTCCCCCCACCCAAAAAGTGAATGTGCCATTAATATATTTGTACTCTGAAAACATACAGATTTCTAGGCTAAAGCTCAAAGTTTTTAAAAATTATAACATAGCTGAAATATGATTTGTAATGAAAGGAAGCAAACATGGTATTAATAACCATAAAAATAAATAAAGGCTTAAACATTTTTTTCTTAAATAATGATGTGATGACATATTTTCCTTCCTAATAACTTTGTTCTATGGCCAATTAAACTCCATCAGTAAGTTGGGGGTGTTTGGGGGTATTGTGGTACGAGACTCTGGAGCCAATCCTTTTCTTAAAGAAGCTATAAGAATTCTTACATAGAAATTACACTCAGAGTCATACTGTCTTGATACATTGCTTATATCTTGTTCCTAAGGTATAAGGACCTGCATCTCTATCTTGTTGTTTCAAGACTTTGAACCGTACAACTGATTTCAGTCTTCTGAGAGACTTGATTTCTTGCCCTCTGACCCATCTCTACATTAATGAGTTCCCTTTTGCAAAGCTAGACTCCGGCAAAGTTAATTACTCACCTGTCTGAAACCATCAGGGTTACTGAGTACTTTTGAACAGGTCGTGCACTGAACAACTTTAGAAAGTGCCATTCACATAGACTACATACAACTGTACAACTGCACATGGTGGCCCAGTGACCAGTTTTCTATTTCTTAAACTATTGTTCACCTGCTATGCCCCTGCCTGGGTAGGTACCCTGAATCTTGCATTATGTGATTTCTTTGTTTGTTTTTGTTTTAAAGTAATATTATATGCCATATCATTATGTACTAGATAGAATAGCACTTTTAAAGAGTGGTCTTCATTAGATAGCATGTGCTGATTTTCCTGCCCAGTGTTTGTAGTCTTTAATTATTTGATCTCATCTGCTTTGTATATTGCTTCTGGTTAACTTGCCTCAACCTTCACAGCCACTCATTGCTCAGTGCTGTTGCATCCACCTGGAACACTCCTCTCCTTTATCCCATAGGAATCTCATCCTTTAAATTGTAGTTTAGAAGCTGCTCATCTATAGTATCTCACCTGAGCTGCAATTTTTCCTTTCTTCCTCTTCTGATTTCCTTTAATGTTTTATTACGATTGCATGTTACTTCTCTAGTTAGACTGTAGATTTGAAGGGCAAGCACAGTGTTTTACTGGTCTTTATCTGCTCTATAACACCTATATCAGTGCTTTGCTCATAACAGGTGCTCAATGAATATTTGTAGAGTGTCTTGGTGAGACTGCCACTTAACAAGAGCCATCAAGTAGATATGCTTAATGGAACTGAGAGGGGAGAGGCTAGAAGCAGGGAAGTGATTTGGTAAACTCTTGTAGTGATTTGTATGTGAGGTGATAATCAATCTTGAGTCTACTCAATGGCAAAATAAGTTGAGATGCACTGATTATATAAATCAATGTGGATGACCATGAACATAATTAAATGGGGGAGGGGAGGACAGGGATTGATTAAAATCTGTTGTTGATGCAAATTGGAACCTGTTTCTTATGTTTAGAAGTTTATGTCAGATGTCAGGAGAATAAAAATAAATTCAGATCTAAGTTAACAGTACTCTGCATTCACTTTAGTAATGGTTAAAACCACCGAGAAATGTATCCTCAAAAAACTTTTGTTTAATCTTTCTAAGGCTGTCTTAACATTTGATTATTTTAAATATGAAATCCAGTTTTTTGTGAAATTCAACAAAACCAGAATGTGCTGTGGGATTTTTTTTCCCACTTGTAACCAGCTGGACACAGAAATAAATAGGCATAGTGAGAGTTGAGATTATTACTCATTTTGGCAAATTATTTGGAATACTTTTATGCCTTTCTCCCCAAAAGCCCCCAAGAGCTAGACTTACTCATATCTGGAGGATCACATTTTTGACAGATTCTTGCACATTCATGAGTGTCCATCACATGCAGAGATTTAGCTTAATTCCTTTCACAACTAATTTGAAGCCCTATAATACCTAATTGACCTTAATTGTGCCTGGTTCAATATAGCAAATATTTATTGAGTGTCTGTTGTGTGTAAGGCTATGTGTCCTGTATTCTTAGGGAAAAAGAAAAGCATAAGTTACTATCTATGCTCTCTAGAAATTATATTCAGGTGGGAAAAACAGCATAAATAGCTATGTTCCATAGTGATAACATGATAATAGGCAGTGATACACATGCTATAATAAAGGCACAGGCAGTGTACAGTGGGAGAACAGAGGGAAGAAGGGATTAATTAAACTGGATACTGCTCTAATAGCTTGGTCTAATTCTGTTCTTTTTATAATATCTAGGTAACACAAGGAAGCTCTTTCTGGATCCTTGACTGGTCTCCAGGTAAGCAGAGTTTATTTATGTCACAGTTTCGGGGAGACTGTATTGGTGGGTGTTGTCCAGGGAGCCCAGCTAGTTGCAGATGAACTTCAGCCTTGCAAACATATTAACTGGATTTTCCAGGTTACCCAGAATACCAGTTTCTTAGCAGTGGGCTAAAACTAACTACATTTATCTGTTTCGGACATACAAAAATATGGGTGTCATTTTGTCAACTTTGTTAGTGTTTGGGGAGAGGTAGGGGATGTATATTCCTAATTTGGACATTCCTTCTTTTGGATACCATCTTGAAGGTTACTTGATGACCATACAATCCATACAGGAAAGTGAGTATTATTACCTAGATTCCGGGAAGACGTAAGGAAGTAGCAATCTTCCACACAGTATACAGGCATAATGGGATTCTTGTGAGTCCCATTTTTATAAGTTCCCAGTCTGAAGCCTGTTTCCAGGACATAAATTTGAATCAGTTGCCCTGAGGGGTTGGTATGCAGAAATGAGTGACTCACCTTGTGAGGATTCCAAACAGCTAAGTACCACCATCATTTCAGAGTGTTTTGTTGTTGTTGTTTGCATGAAAACTGCCAAAGTCCTATTGAAAAATTTCAGTTATAGGATGAGTTCAGTCAGTTTTTGTGGGCTATTTTTATGAATCTTTTCATAGAAAAATGAGTACTAGTGATTACTAGTTTAAAGTGTTGTAAATACACCTCAACAATATGGCCATGCATTCTGCATACTCAGCAGAAACAGAATATCCACTTATGTATCTATTTCAATAGTTAATTCCTGGGCTTCCCTGGTGGCACAGTGGTTAAAAATCCACCTGCCAATACAGGGGACACGGGTTCGAGCCCTGGTCCGGGAAGATCCCACATGCTGCGGAGCAACTAAGACCATGCACCACAACTACTGAGCCTGTGCTCTAGAGACTGTGAGCCACAACTACTGAAGCCCGTGCGCCTAGAGCCTGTGCTCTGCAGCAAGAGAAGCCACCACAATGAGAAGCCCACGCACCGCAACGAAGAGTAGCCCCAGCTCACTGCAGCTAGAGAAAGCCTGTGCGCAGCAACAAAACCCAACACAGCCAAAAATTAATTAATTAAAAAATAGTTAATTCCTGGCTTCCTCAAGAAAATGAAACATGGCACAACATACTTCTTATTCTTTGAGGCTGATATTATGCATAGCATTCCTCTGTAGAGAATGTATGTAAATTGTTGCCTATTTTGTATCATTTTGAAAGATTAGCAGGCTCAATAGGAGCCATTGTTAGTGAATTTCCTGTCCTTGTAAGTAGTTTGAGTTGTAACTTAAGTTTTCTCTTTGTAGTGCCATCCCTACCATTGTTTTTTTTTTCCTACTCAATACAGTATTCCTCATATTGTTTGTTGAACATGTATCCCTCTACCCCTTCTCTTAATCTCTTCTCCCACATTCACAGAGCCCTTGCTTCATCCATTATGCTCTTTCCTAATTTCACTGCTTGCTTTTTCCCTTCAGCATATTAGAGTGTACCCATCTTAAAAATAATCAGAACAACCTTCCTCTAATTGTTGCCCCATCTAGCTATTATCCAATACTTCTTCCCTTCACACACCATGTTTTGAAAAAATAGCCAGAGGTCATCTCAAATTCCTCATTCCTGCTATTTTCTTAATCCATTTTATCTGATTTTTCATCCCTTCTACAATGAAACCATGGTCTTTAATGACCTGTGTTACCTTCTGCTGCTGGATCTCTGTAGCTCTGTTGATCCTTCCTTGGTTTGTGACACCATTTCTCTTCAATTTCTATATTCTGATTCCATCTACTCCTCAAATGTTGGTGTTCTTGGGATTCTTATCTTGATCTTATTCTTTCCTTGCTCTACAGACTCCAATTTGATGATCTTATTCATTCCTGTAGTTCCAAAATCATTGTTAAAGTTATAACCTTTAACAGTGGTTGTATTTTCACTTGCAGTAACCTTCCTGAGCTGCCATCTCATATATTCAGCCATATATCTGCTATACTTACTTGTTTCACAGTATCTCAGTATGTACAGAACTGAACCCTACTCTTCCCACCATGGATGCTTTTCTTCCTGGATTCCCTTTAATGAAGAGAAGCACCATCCAGACCAAACCCTGATGCCTCCCTAAGTGCTTCCCCCCTCAAAATCAAATGAGGCTAAGCCAAGTTTACCTGCTTACTGTCTCTTGATTCTAATTCCATCTTTCTATCCTAATTCCAAAGCCTACTGTTTTTGGCCAGAATTACCTCATCACTTCTTAAGACTGATTCCAATCTCATCTGATATTTATTCTATTTATAACACTGCTTCAATTTTTTTTTTCTGAAACACATCTTTTATTATTTTATTCCCCTTCTTGAAATCCTTCAGTGCTTCCCCATTACATTTAAGATAAACTCCAAACTTCTTAGCGTAGTACATATAAGGCATTTTATGTTCTGGGCCCAGTGTTTCTCTCTAGCTGCAACTCTTACCTCTGCTATGTGCAGTTCAACTTTGTGTCCGGTCCCAGAGGTCACTCCACTCTCCACCTTCCACGCTGTCCTCTTTCCCCTTTTTACCCTTCCTTCTGGCCATTCCCTGCCCAGCTCTCAAACTTCAATCCTAACAGCACTTCTTCCAGGCCTCTGCTTTTCTTTCTCACCTACTCATTTGGCATTGCCATGTTCCCTATTCATGTTTCTTTTATCACACTGATTAATTCTACTGTAATGGTTTGTCTGAGTCTTTCCTAGACCTACACTCCCTAGCAGCAGGAATTATGTATTATCTTTGTATCCTGCTAACTAGAATGTACCTATGGAATATACTTAATAAAAGCTTGTTGGATAAAAATGTCTGATGTCTGATTTACTTCAGAAATAATCACTGCTATCTACAATTACAGTTCTTTTTTTAAAAATTACATAATGCATAACAAGTTTACTCTTTAAAAATGGTCACAGTTCCTCTCTGAACCAAAGAACTTAGAGATAAGGGAAAGTAGCTCAGGAATACAAGTGGCAATAAATATGGTAGAGCCTTTGCAATGCAATTCTGACTCTACCCATAGTTAGGCCAAATTTCATAGGTTAAGGGCACAATCTTCCACAAGACTGCCCTCATTTCATTCACCAGCTGCAAGCTTGTGAACTCCCACAGCTACCCTCACTTCTGACCAGCTGATTACAAATTTGGGAGGTTCACATGACCCGCTCAGGTTTGATTATTCACTAGAACAATTCACAGAATTCAGGAAGGCACTAAATGTAAATTATAGTTTTATTATAGCAAAGAAGATTCAAACCAGAACCAGCCAAAAGAAGAGACTCATAAGGTGATGTCTGGGAGGGCCCAAAGTGTGAAGTTTCCGTGTCCTTTCCCCATGGAGTTAGCTACCCACCTTACACTGATGTGTGACAATGCTTAGTGTATCACTAACCAGGGAAGTGCATCTGAGCTTCAGTGTCCAGAATTTTTACTGGGGTTTCATTACGTGAGCATGATTGACTAAATCATTGGCTATAAGGTTGAACTCAGTCTCCATCCCCCCCACCCCTTCCCAGAGGTTGTGCTGATATTATATGGCTCAAGGTCCCAGTTTTCTAATCACATGATTGCTCTTTCTAGCATGTCTCTCTCCCATCCTGAGTCATCTCATTAGTATAAACTCTAGAAGCCACCGTGAATAAGAAAGCCACTCCAATCAAAAATTCCAAGGATTTAGAGGCTACCTCACAGAAACTGGGGACAAAGGCCAGCCACATTCTCTAGCCAATAGTCTTAGACCATCTAAAATTAAAACAAGTCTGGCCACCAGAAATGAAGCTTGTGCAAAACCTGAATTATATTGATAATCTAGAATTTGTATTCATCTGTCCTTTTAATCATACCAGGAAAGGACCATGGTCTGAAGGAAATGAAAACAGAATACTGAACAGATATTTGCACTCCTGTGTTTATTGTAACATTATTCATAATAGCCAAGATATGGAAACAACCTAAGTGTCCATCAACAGATGAATGGATAAAGAAGATGCAGTGTATGTGTGTGCGTGTATATGAATATATTCCACACAATGGAATATTATTGAGGCATGAGAAAGAAGGAAATCCTGCCATTTGTGACAACATTGATGGACCTTGAGGGCATTAGGCTACATGAAATAAGTCAGATGGAGACAGACAGATACTACATGGTATCATTTATGTATAATCTTTTAAAAAGTTATACTCATAGAAACAGAGTAGAAAAGTGGTTTCCAGGGTCTGGGGATGGCAGGAAATAGGGAGAGGTTGTAAAAGGTTACAAACTTTCAGCTATAAGATAATAACATCTGAGGATCTAATATATAACATGGCGACTATAGTTGATAACACTGTATTGTATAATTAAAATTTGCTAAGAGAGTAAACTTAAATGTTCTTTAAAAGGGGGTGGGGCAAGGAATTTGGCATTCATGTACAGGTTAAAAGTCTTAATGTCACTTAAAAACTGAAGTGATAGCATAAATTTCTATTTGGCAAAGTCTGTTAGAAGCTGTCCATACAAGAAAAATTTATCAGAATTAGGAGCTACTTCTGAATTAGATTACACAAGGTGTAATTAGATTACACCTTGTTTAGAGAATATGTTTCAGAAATTGTGCTAATGTGTACGTTAAGAGCGTATAAAGAGAATAAAACTTGAATGATCCTTCTTATAAAGCTGATGGTCTGTGAAATCTTGTTAGGTTCTGCATCAAACAAACTAGATAGAATAGACAAAGAAATCTTCCCTGAAAAAGATTTATTTCCTCCATTTGGTATTTCTTACTGATTGAATTTAATATTTTTACCATATATAATACATCAAAATTTTGTTTATAAACAGGAATTAAATCTTGATTAAGGTTTCTGCCTACATTAGAGATACCTTAAGTAACCAAACAACATTAAATCTATTTTACCAGTATTGACACTCTTTCTTAAGAGCTGTTAGCCTGGAGTGAAGTATAACCCCTAGGAAGAGGATCTCTGTTTCTGCAGAATGGCAAAATATTCTGACTAGCCCTCCTACTGATAACAGCAATAAATGATTGGTAAATGTATAACTGAGTTGACAAATTTTAAAAATTCACAGGACAAAAGCAAAATGAATACAGAAGCCCAGAGAGCTAAAGTAGTGCTCAAGCTACCTTTTGTCCCAGGGATTTATGCAAAAGCATTTTGACCCTGAGCTTCATCTGCACAACTCGGACTATTGAGTGCAGCAGACAAACTCTGCAGCCTACCAAAGTAAAGCAATAAGAAACCTCTGCTGTAAACAGAGCTGTCCTCAAAGGGCTATACCTTCAGTGTAAGGGTGAGCCTAGATGTAAACCTGTCCCACGAAAGGGAACAGCAAGGAATATTAATTCCCTTGGTTAGGGATCAGCAAACTGTATATCTCAAGACAAATCTGCCTGCTGCCTGTTTTTGTATAGCCTGTGAGCAAAGAATGATTTTTATATTTTTAAATGGTTGAAAAAAATCAAAAGGAGAACCATATTTCATGATGTGAAAATTATACATGAAATTCAAATTTCAGTGTCTATAAAGTTTTATTGGAACACAGCCATGCTCATTCATGTACATATTGTCTGTGGCTGCTTTTGCACTGGGACAGCTGAGTTAAGCAATTGCAGTAGAGACTATGCATGGCCTGCAAAGCCTAAAGTATTTACTATCTGGAGTTTTACAGAAAAAGCTTGTCAACCCTTGGTTTAGGATTTATGATTAGAAATCATTCGAGCTTTCTTCAGGTGCAACTCATAACCCATGTGATACTACATAGTCCTTTAAATAACAGAATTAAAAGAAATAGTGATTTGAAGTCAAAGAAATAGAACTTAAATTACTTCAGCTCTGCCATTTTTTGTGACCACTTTGGTTTACATTTGAAACTTAATGAAACTGTGCAAACTATGAGAAATAATATCTTACTGAATTTTAATATCTTTAAAATTGAAATATATTCTCATTTATTAACTGTTAATTTTTTAAACTAAAGAACAAATCAGGAAAATAATTTCTTATAAAAGTCCCCCAAAGCACTAACCCTAACCTAAAAGCAATTAATAAATGTAAACTTCAAAATTAAAATCTTCTGCTCATCCAAAGACATCATTAAGAAAATGAAAAGTGAAGTCACAGATTGAGAGAAGACATTCAAAATACATACATCTGGATAAATAAATCCTGCAAAGAGGTGAAACTCCCTGTTTCTACTTTGCTCTTACAATACAACCACACTACTTCTGTCACTAGACGTGTGGAGTTTTCCCACAGCAACAAATTCTCCAACACCAGCTCAGTGTTGTACAATTCAATTCAATTCTGAAACTAACCAGAGTTAGCACAGACTCCACAGGTTAAGGGCTCAGTCTCATGAGACTGCCCCCAACTTCAGATGCCAATGACAAGTAGTAGGTCTCCAGGTTACTGTTTGGTGTGTTTTTTCCAACACCAAACAATTCTCCATTTCTCAGCAGATACTTACCAGGTGTCCCACAAATTTAACTCAGTTCTGACATTATCTACCTGGAGATAGTGTCAGAACCCACAGGTTAAGGGCTCAGTCCCACAAGACTGCCCCCACTTCAGATGCCAATCATAAGTCCAGGTTGTTACCTGTGCTGCTGGCCAAGTGGCTGTAGGTTGGAGAGTATCACCACCTTGTCTTTGGGCTTGATTAATTTGCTAGAGTAGCTCATAGAACTTACTAGATTACTGGATTATTACAAAAGGATATAACCCAGCATAGGGCAAGGTATGCGGGAAGGGTACTGAGCTTCCATGCTCTTGGCTTGCGGAGTTTCTGAGAGACTCCATTAAACAGGCACAATTGATTATATCATTGGCCATTGGTGATTGATCCAAAGTCCAGCCCCTCTGCCCTCTCCAGAGCTCAGGCAGTAGGATTGAAACTTCCAACTGCCTAATCATGGTTAGTTCCCCTCACAACTAGTCCCCATCCTTAGGGGATTTCCAAAAGTCACCTAATTAACACAAATTCAGATGAAGTTGAAAGGGGCTTGTGAATAACAAGACACTTCTTTCACCTTTATGGCTCTGGAGCTATTTCAGGAACCGATGACAAAAGGTCAAATATTATAGCAAAAGATGCCCCTACAGATCTTATACAGGGAATTGCAAGGTTTTACAAGCAATGTGCCAGGAACAATGGACAAAGATCAATTATGTATTTCTTATTGTAAAGCACAGTATCACAGCATTATCCACAAAGTCTGTCTGGCTTAGCTGCAAATCAAATGTTCACATGACCCCCTTCTTGGATTTGATCATTTGCTAGAACAACTCACAGGACTCAGGGAAACACTTATGTTTACCAGCTTATTGTATAACAAGAGATATGTTAAAGGATAAATATGAACAGCCATATGAAGAGATACATAGATGGTCTGGAAGTGTCCTAAGCACAGGAGCTTCTATCCCTGTGGAATTGGTGTGTACCACCCTCCTGGCACATAGCTGTGTTCACCTACTCAGAAACTCTCCGAAGCTCATACCACTGGAGTTTCTTTGGAGCCTCAACACATAGGCATGACTGATTGTTAACTCCATTTCCAGACCCTCTCCAAATCTCCTCCCTTTGGATCTTTATGGAGGCTCTATTACATAGGCATGGTTGATGATTACATTCAAGAGAAGGGAGTGGGGTGGGGCTGATGGTTCCAAGATTATGACTTGATCTTTGGTGACCAGTCCCCATCCAGAAGCCCACCAAGGGTCCTTATTAGAACAAGATATTCCTATCACTCAGGAAATTACCAACTTCGTAGTATGTCTTTGTCAGGAACTCTGGTCAGAGACTAAATATTAGAAAAAAAGATTCTTCTAGTACCCCTATTTACAAGGGTTTTAAGAGCTCTGTGTCAGGAACTAGGGGCAGAGATCAAAATATACATTATATGTATATAACATGTATTTTATTATTTCATGCTACCGTTCAAAAACAAGACAATCCAATTTTTAAAAATGACTTGAATAATACTTCACCAGAGAAGATTTATTGATGGCTAGTAAGCACAGGAAAAAGTACTCAGAATAATTAGTTATTAGAGAAACGCAAATTAATATTAACAATGAGATATAACTTTACACCCATTAGAATGGCTAAAACATTAAAAACTAACACTACCAAATGTTGGCAAGGATGTGGAGCACCTGAATTCTCATACATTGCTAGTAGCATGTAAAATGGTAAAAGGACTTTGGACACCTGTTTGGCAGTTAAACAAGCACCTACTCTACAACATAACCCACTTGACTTCCAGTATGTATCCAAGAGAAATGGTTACATATGCCCACAAAAAGACTTGTACAAGAGTTTTTGTAGCAATTTTATTCATAATAGCTACAAATTGGAAACAACCCAAATGTCCATAAAAAGACAAGTGGACTTTTAAAAATTGAGATAGTCATACACTGGAATACAATACCATAAGCAATTAAAAATGAACTACTGAGCAGAAGCAAGAAGAACTACAGTCCTGCAGCCTGTGGGGGGAAAAACACATTCACAGAAAGACAGATAAGATGAAAAGGCAGAGGACTATGTGCCAGATGAAGGAACAAGATAAAATCCCAGAATAACAACTAAATGAAGTGGAGATAGGCAACCTTACAGAAAAAGAATTCAGAATAATGATAGTGAAGGTGATCCAGCACCTTGGAAAAAGAAAGGAGGCAAAGATCGAGAAGATGCAAGAAATGTTTAACAAAGATCTAGAAGAATTAAAGAACAAACAGAGATGAACAACACAATAACTGAAATGAAAACTACACTAGAAAGAATCAATAGCAGAATAACTGAGGCAGAAGAACGGATAAGTGACCTGGAAGACAGAATGGTGGAATTCACTGCTGCAGAACAGAATAAAGAAAGAAGAATGAAAAGAAATGAAGACAGCCTAAGAGACCTCTGGGACAACATTAAATGCAACAACATTTGCATAAAGGGGTCCCAGAAGGAGAAGACAGAGAGAAAAGACCCGAGAAAATATTTGAAGAGATTATAGTCGAAAACTTCCCTAACATGGGAAAGGAAATAGTCACCCAAGTCCAGGAAGGGCAGAGAGTCCCATACAGGATAAACCCAAGGAGAAACACGCTGAGACACATAGTAATCAAATTGGCAAAAATTAAACAAAAAGAAAAATTATTGAAAGCAGCAAGGGAAAAATGACAACATGAAAGGGAACTCCCATAAGGTTAACAGCTGATTTCTCAGCAGAAACTCTACAAGCCAGAAGGGAGTGGCATGATAGACTTAAAGTGATGAAAGGGAAGAACCTACAATCAAGATTACTCTACCCAGCAAGGATCTCATTCAGATTCGATGGAGAAATTAAAACCTTTACAGACAAGCAAAAGCTAAGAGAATTCAGCATGACCAAACTAGCTCTACAACAAATGCTAAAGGAACCCACTAAGTGGGAAAAACAAGAGAAGAAAAGGACCTACAAAAACAAACCCAAAACAATTAAGAAAATGGTAATAGAAACATACATATCTATAATTACCTTAAACGTGAATGGATTAAATGCTCCAACCAAAAGACACAGGCTTGCTGAATGGATACAGAAACAAGACCTATATATATGCTGTCTGCAAGAGACCCACTTCAGACCTAGGGAAACATTCAGACTGAAAGTGAGGGGATGAAAAAAGATATTCCATGCGAATGGAAATCAAAAGAAAGCTGGAGTAGTAATACTCATATCAGATAAAATAGACTTTGAAATAAAGAATGTTACAAGACACAATGAAGGACCTACATAATGATCAAGGGATCAATCCAAGAAGAAGATATAACAATTATAAATATATATGCACCCAACATAGGAGCATCTCAATACATAAGGCAACTGCTAACAGCTATAAAAGAGGAAATCAACAGTAACACAATAATAGTGGGGGACATTAAAACCTCACTTACACCAATGGACAGATCATCCAAACATAAAATTAATAAGGAAATAGAAGCTTTAATTGACACAATAGACCAGATAGATTTAATTGATATATATAGGACATTCCATCCAAAAACAGCAGATTACACTTCCTTCTCAAGTGCTCACAGAACATTCTCCAGGATAGATCACACCTCGGGTCACAAATCAAGCCTCAGTAAATTTAAGAAAATTGAAATCATATCAAGCATCTTTTCTGACCACAACACTATGAGATTAGATATCAATTAGAGGGGAAAAAACCCCATCACAAACACATGGAGGCTAAACAATACATTACTAAATAACCAAGAGATCACTGAAGAAATCAAAGAGGAAATCAAAAAATACCTAGAGACAAATGAAAATGAAAACACAATGATCCAAAACCTATGGGATGCAGCAAAAGCAGTTCTAAGAGGGAAGTTTATAGCTATACAAGCCCACCTCAAGAAACAAGAAAAATCTCAAATAAACACTCTAACCTTACACCTAAAGGAACTAGAGAAAGAAGAAGAAACAAAACCCAAAGTTAGTAGAAGGAAAGACATCATAAAGATCAGAGCAGAAATAAATGAAATAGAAACAAAGAAAACAATAGCAAAGATCAATAAAACTAAAAGCTGGTTCTTTGAGAAGATAAACAAAATTGATAAACCATTAGCCAGACTCATCAAGAAAAAGAGGGGGAGGACTCAAATCAATAAAATGAGGAATGAAAAAGGAGAAGTTACAACAGATACCACAGAAATACAAAGCACCTTAACAGACTACTACCAGCAACTCTATGCCAATAAAATGGACAATCTGGAAGAAATGGACAAATTCTTAGAAAGGTATAACCTTCCAAGACTGAACCAAGAAGAAATAGAAAATATGAACAGACCAATCGCAAGTAATGAAATGGAAACTGTGATTAAAAATCTCCCAACAAACAAAAGTCCAGGACCAGATGGCTTCACAGGTGAATTCTATCAAACATTTACAGAAGAGCTAACACCCATCCTTCTCAAACTCTTCCAAAAACTTGTGGAGGAAGGAAAACTCCCAAACTCATTCTATGAGGCCACCATCACCTTGATACCAAAACCAGAAAAAGATACTACAAAAAAAGAAAATTACAGACCAATATCACTGATGAATATAGATGCAAAAATCCTTAACAAAATACTAGCAAACAGAATCCAACAACACATTAAAAGGATCATACACCATGATCAAGTAGGATTTATCCCAGGGATTCAAGGATTCTTCAATATATGCAACTCAATCATTGTGATACACCATAGTAACAAACTGAAGAATAAAAAACATATGATCATCTCAATAGACGCAGAAAAAGCTTTTGACAAAATTCAACACCACTTATGATAAAAACTCTCCAGAAACTGGGCATAAAAGGAACCTACCTCAACATAATAAAGGCCATATATGACAAACCCACAGCAAACATCATTCTCAATGGTGAAAAACTGAAAGCATTTCCTCTACAATCAGAACAAGACAAGGATATCCACTCAAGCCACTATTATTCAACATAGTTTTGGAAGTCCTAGCCACGGCAATCAGGGAAGAAAAAAGAAATAAAAGGAATATAGATTGGAAAAGAAGAGGTAAAACTATCACTGTTTGCAGATGACATGATACTATACATAGACAATCCTAAAGATGCCACCAGAAAACTACTAGAGCTAATCAATGAATTTGCTAAAGTTGCAGGATACAAAATTAATGCACAGAAATCTCTTGCATTCTTATACACTAATGATGAAAAATCTGAAAGAGAAATTAAGGAAACACTCCCATTTACCACTGCAAGAAAAAGAATAAAATACCTAGGAATAAACCTACCTAGGGAGACAAAAGACCTGTATGCAGAAAAGTATAATACACTGTTGAAAGAAATTAAAGATGATACCAACAGATGGAGAGATATACCATGTTCTTGGATTGGAAGAATCAATATTGTGAAAATGACTAAACTACCCAAAGCAATATACAGAGTCAATGCAATCCCTATCAAATTACCAATGGCATTTTTTACAGAACTAGAACAAAAAATCTTAAAATTTGAATGGAGATACAAAAGACCCCGAATAGCCAAAGTAGTCTTGAGGGAAAAAAACAGAGCTGGAGGAAGCAGACTCCCTGATTTCAGACTATACTACAAAGCTACAGTAATCAAGACAATATGGTACTGGCACAAAAACAGAAATATAGATCAATGGAACAGGATAGAAAGCCCAGAGGTAAACACACACACATATGGTCAACTAATCTATGACAAAGGAGGCAAGGATATACAACAGAGAAAAGACAATCTCTTCAATAAGTGGTGTTGGAAAACTGGACATCTACATGTAAAAGAATGAAATTAGAACACTCCCTAACACCATACACAAAAATAAACTCAAAGTGGATTAGAGACCTAAATGTAAGACCAGACACTATAAAACTCTTAGAGAAAAACATTGGAAGAACACTCTATGACATAAGTCACAGAAAGATCTTTTTTGATCCACATCCTAGAGTAATCGAAATAAAAACAAAAATAAACAAATGGGACCTAATGAAACTTAAAAGCTTCTGCAAAGCAAAGGAAACTAGAAACAACAAGAAAAGACAACCCTCAGAATGGGAAAAAATATTTGCAAACATATCAACAGACAAAGGATTAATCTCCAATTATATAAACAGCTCATGCAGCTCAATATTAAAAAAGCAAACAGCCCAATCAAAAAATGGGCAGAAGACCTCAATAGACATTTCTCCAAAGAAGACATACAGATGGCCAAGAAGCACATGAAAAACTGCTCAACATCACTAATTATTAGAGAAATGGAAGTCAAAACTACAATGAGGTATCACCTCACAACGGTCAGAATAGTTATCATCACAAAATCTACAAACAATAAATGCTGGAGAGGGTGTGGAAAAAAGAGAACCCTCTTGCACTGTTGTTGGGAATGTAAATTGATACAGCCACTATGGAGAACTGCATGGAAGTTCCTTAAAAAACTAAAGTTAGAATTACCATGTGACCCAGCAATCCCACTACTGGGCATATACCCAGAGAAAACCATAATTCAAAAAGAAACATGCACCCCAATGTTCATTGCAGCACTATTTACAATAGCCAGGCCATGGAAGCAACTTAAATGCCCGTCGACAGAGAAATGGATAAAGAAGATGTAGTACATGTATATAATGGAATATTACTCAGCCATAAAAAGGAACGAAAGTGGGTCATTTGTAGAGACGTGGATGAATCTAGAGACTGTCATACAGAGTGAAGTAAGTCAGAAAGAGAAAAACAAATATCGCATATTAACGCATATATATGGAACCTAGAAAAATGGTACAGATGAACCGGTTTGCAGGCAGAAATTGAGACACAGATGTAGAGAACAAACATATGGACACCAGGGTGGGGAAAGCAGCGGCGGGTGGTGGTGGTGGTGTGATGAATTGGGAGATTGAGATTGACCTGTATACACTGATGTGTATAAAATGGACGACTAATAAGAACCTGCTGTATACAAAATTTAAAAAATATAATTCAAAAATTCAAAAAAAAAATGAACTACTGATTCACATAGCAAGATGAGTGAATATCAGAAACATATTGATCAAAAGAAGCCAGACACAAATGGCTACATATTGCTTGCTGTCATTTATGTGAAACTAAAAACTGAGCAAAACTAATCTATGGTGTCTATGGGAGTGGCACTTGCCTGGAAAGTTGCTCTATAGAACTTTCTGGGGTGATATCTTACCTGGTTGTTGGTTACATGAATTTATACATTTGTCACAACCTGTCTAATTTTACACTTATTTCACTGTAAGTAACTTTACTAGAAACAAAAAAAATCAGCACACACATAACTTGCAGTGAAAACATTCCTGAAGCTAACCCAAAGCAAAGTGCTTGCTTAACACTAGTTACTAGTACCTCTGTAAACCATTGTACATACTACAGTATTTTTCAAAATGACATTTTATTTTATATTGTGTGATAGGATCTAAAATCATTTCTTTTCTAAATAGAAAGCCACTTGTCTATACCTTCATCATAAATTAAAAGCCTATCTTTAAATGAGTTACAAAAAACAAAGAATACAGGAGATCAGCATCAGACTGTCAAGTCAAAATCAGGATCACAGGAGGAGCCTTGCTAAGAGCTTGCTACAAGTTAGGTGTTTTACGTTCATTAGTTCAGTTTCCTTTACCATAATCCTGGTAAAGAAGTATAAGGTCCATTTTATGGACAAGTATATTAAGGTTTAGGAAGGCTAAGTAGCTTAATCAAAGACACAAAGCTACTAAATGGTAGAACCCAGATTTGAACTTAGTTCAACTGACTCCAAAACTTAAGCTCTTTCCACAGTACCCACTGTTTCAGATTTCAGCAAAGAAGGGATGGAAAAGCAGCATAGTTAAGATTTACAGGCTGTAATACAATAGAGTCCAGTAGACTGATCACTCCAGTGAGGCCTAAGCATCTTGACTTCTTGGCTGCCCCTTCAGATGTCTCTTCCACTGCTTGACCCAGGCCCCCAAGTAATCTCTCTAGCTCATCTGTGTCCTTTGGGTACTATGAAAGTCACGGACTGGCCCATCGATCAGTATAGTTCAGTTACAGTTCTACCAATACCAAAAATAGAGAAGAGCCAAGGAGAAGAGTGAACATAAGTTAGTGCAGTACCTTCTTCAAAAGCAGGGCAAAAGACTGTGTCCCTGTATTGTAGTGAAGAATAGCAGAGGAGAAAAAAAGAGCAAAAGAGAAAGTAAACTCAAAGGCAACTGTAAGTATACTGAAAAAGCTGTATTTCCCTTTAAGTTTACCTTAAAAAAAAACTATATTCTAGTGAAAATATAGGAAAGGATTATGTTAGTTGTTGGCACTGAAGCAAGCAATTGATATTTGTGCATGTCTTGAAAAGGCAGTAAAGAAAATTGTGGCATATTGTTATTTTAGTAAAAGTAGTATTGTCTGATTAAAATTTTTGAATGCTTAGGCCATTATAAAATAAGCCTTAGCAGGCTTTCTGGAAATGCTTAGTTCTCAGAATGAAGACCGGTTGGTCCCCTCTGTTAAATCATTCCAGATTTTAGTCCTAACTTGTCTGATCACTAGCTTTACCTTTAGACATAACTTGTCTGCTCACTTGCCTTAGACATTCTTTTGGAGTTTCAGCATTTTCATCTAATAAGTGAGAGATTTAGACTAGATGCTTTATTATTATTATTATTTAGGAATAGTAATCACTAACTTTTAAAAATCTTCTGTCATATGATAGGAACCATACTTTGAAATGTTTTGAAATAGGTTTTCTCATTTAATTGGCACAACAGCCTTTTGTGATATATGTGATATTGCCTATCTTATAAATGAGCAAACTAGAGTAAAGAGTGTTTAGGTCTGGGATTGAACCCTGACTCCATTGGGTCCAAAGATTTTAACCACTATGTTATCCTGCCTATCTATGGGTCCTTCAACGTTAATATGCTTAGATTCTATTCCAATCAGATCAATAAACAGATGTTGAGTTAGGTGTGAATCCTTGAAAGCCAGAGAACTTGATTCAATACCTTACTTTTCTCTTTATCTCCAATGCCAAGCACATTTTAGGCCTGGCTGAATTCAAGCAAAAAGAGCAAAACAAATTAATAATCTTCTTAAGGAGAGGGATTATATTCTATTTTTTCACTCTGCTGACCACTCTTCCCTCTTTCCACTGTATTTAGCATGGTATTTTGCACATCATACACATGCAGTAATTTTTGACTCACTACAGATGGAAAAGATTCAACAGTGATCAATTCTGCTTGGTAAAGAAAAAAAAGTTATACTCAAAGCTTTCATCTAAACCCATCTGTTTAACATAGAGGAACTGATAATAAACGAAGAGTCTGAGGTTAAGAGTGACCTTTCAGAGAAAAATAAATGTCATATATTAACCATATATGTGGAACCTAGAAAAATGGTACAGATGAACCGGTTTGCAGGGCAGAAATAGAGACACAGATGTAGAGAACAAATGTATGGACACCAAGGGGGGAAAGTGGTGGTGGTGGGATGTTTTGGGGGATTGGGATTGACATATATACACTAGTATGTATAAAATGGATAACTAATAAGAACATGCTGTATAAAAAATAAATAAAATAAAATTCAAAATGTGACCGTTCAGGGAATTCCCTGGCGGTCCAGTGGTTAGACCTCGGGGCTTTCACAGCCATGGACCCGGGTTTGACCCCTGGTTGGGAACTAAGATCCCACAAGCTACGAGGTGCAGTCAAAAAAAAAAGAGTGACCTTTCAGAGCCAGGGGGTCTGCTGCTGCTGCCCATGACAACAATGGTTGGAAGAAGAACAGTTGATGCTGCCTACCAGTGCGCCGGCCTGCAGGAAAAACACCTCCTTCAAAGACCAAGTCTTAGTTTCTCTGATGGTGAAAACATCAGAACCTTCGGCTATGATTGAGAAGCTCTTCCTGCATTATCCCTCCACCTTTCCACTTGATAAGGTCACCTGTGCTCTTTATCACAGGGGCACTTGCCCTGCCCTGGGTTGTGCTCCTGGATAGTGTTTGTTCTTACTGTTACCTTTAAAAAGTATTTCTCTTCCTTTTTTAAAGTAATTTTATTTCATGTAATCTTGTATCTTTTACTTTTAAATGGGAAATAGAAATTAGGGGCAGCTCATTTATGAAAGTATTTGCATATATTGGGCCTGCAGAAATATTTATTGAATTAAATAAAATCTTCATCAGCAATAAAACCATATATATATCATAATTAGCTTATAAATTAAGTGTAGGTCCTCTATTGCAATACCAGTGTTAAAAAATAAATATTTTGTAAAATTTTGGCTTTAACTTATAGGTCCAATGGCCTTTCTCCTAAATGCCAAAAGAAGCCCTTCTGAGAGTAGTTTTAGTCTCAGAGAGGCCCAAATAATTTGTATCTATATTATTAGTTAAGAAACACAATTAAGATTATTATTTTCTCAAATAAATATGAAGATTATATGCTAAACAAATTTCTAACAAAAACGAAATTCCAATATTTTAGATGGTATTTTCATTCCAAGTGATACTTCTCCTGGACTTCACAGAGACAAACTAAGAGTTACCTTGATACAAACCCACTTAAATTCTATTTAACTATCATAATGAAATAATTCTATGTGCCCATTTCTTATAAATGCCCTCTTTATTAAGTGTGCTTATCTTATTCAGTCAAACTTTAAATATGACCATTGAACAAAACTGAACATGTAACAGATTGAATCTTTTCTGGTACCAGAAAAGTTCATAGATTACCAATTTTTTTTTTTTTTTGCAGTACGCGGGCATCTCACTGCTGTGGCCTCTCCCGTTGCGGAGCACAGGCTCTGGACTCACAGGCTCAGCGGCCATGGCTCATGGGCCCAGCCGCTCCACGGCATGTGGGATCTTCCCAGACCGGGGCACGAACCCGTGTCCCCTGCATCGGCAGGCAGACTCTCAACCACTGCGCCACCAGGGAAGCCCACCAATTATTTTTTAAGTAATACTTAATAATGAATTCATTCACATTTCTTTCTACCAAAAAAAAATATTAAAATTTTTCTAGGGATTTGATCCCTTATATCTCCTAGGAGTATTACCAGAATTTCCAATGTAATGTCTAATTTGTCATCTGTGACATGAAGTTAATTTCCATAACTCCTGGCATCTAAACAGCTGTGACTGCACCTGTTGTCAGGTGGCCCCTCAGGGAGTGGGTTTAGCCTTGGGGAAGACCCAAATAATTTGGTAGTGGGGAGGCCCCTACTGAAAGGAAGGGGAAAACGTTTTTTGGAACATTTCAATTATTGTTTCTACTAATATACTGCAATCAGAAGGGAGAACATTTGTGTTGAATGAATGAGCTCCTTTTTCACATGGCCATTTTCCCTCTAAGCATCTGTGTGTCTATGTTGAAATTCCCCTCTTTTTATTAGAACATTAGTCACTGGATTTAAGACCTACTCTAATCTAGTATGTTCTAATCTTAACTTGATTACATCTGCAAAGACCCTATTTCCAAGTAAGGTCACATTCACAGGTTCTGGGTGAGCATGAAATCTGGGGGAATACCATTCATCCCAGTACAAAGAACTCTAGTTACTTCAGAGAAGTGGTAAAGTAGGAGGCTATACTGCAAGCACTCCGAAATAAATTAGTGAGTGATTAACGTGGAAATGACTTTTTTCCCCTGGAGATTTCTTACTAAAAGAAAAATAGGATTGTAGTTTGAGGCAAGAACTACATTGAGGAAGAGAGACATGGTGATAAATTATATCAAGATAAAGTCAGAAATAGAGATATAGACACAGAAACAGATGTAGCTATAAAATGTAAGAATAGTTTTTAGGCATAAGTGGGGGTGACAGAAGGGAAGGTTATCAAGTATAGTGGTGATAGGTTAGCTGGAAAGGAGACAGGACAACTGTTTCTGAGATAAGACGACAGACTCTATTTTGCAGTTCCAGTAACAGCTTGAGAAACAAATAACTGTTATTAATCATAGAGTCTTTAAAATAGTATGCACTGTTTTTACATTGTTTTGTCTATTTTCACCTTGTAGATGTCAGTTATATATTTCTCAACAAGATCTTTTCTTTTTTTCAAAGCAAATCCTAAAAGAATTGCCTGTAATTAAAATTGAATGTAACCAACATAAACATGTTTGAATCCAAATTGTTTTATAGTTTTCTTAACAGAGATATCTTTTTAGGCACATCAGGGTTGGAACCTATAGTTTCCTACTATATTAAGAGCAAGCAGGGACTTCCCTGGTGGTGCAGTGGTTAAGAATCTGCCTGCCAATGCAGGGGACATGGGTTCGAGTTCTGGTCCAGGAAGATCCCACATCCTGCGGAGCAACTAAGCCCGTGCGCCACAACTACTGAGCCTGCGCTCTAGAGCCCACAAGCTACAACTACTGAGCCTGCGTGCTGCAGCTACTGAAGCCCGCGAGCCTAGAGTCTGTGCTCTGCAACAAGAGAAGCCACTGCAGTGAGAAGCCCGTGCACCGCAACGAAGAGTAGCCCCCACTCGCGCAACCAGAGAAAGCCCTCGTGCAGCAACGAAGACCCAATGCAGCCAAAAATAAATAAATAAATAAAGAGTATGGGCTTCCCTGGTGGCGCAGTGGTTGAGAGTCCGCCTGCCGATGCAGGGGACATGGGTTCGTGCCCCGGTCCGGGAAGATCCCACATGCCGCGGAGCGGCTAGGCCCGTGAGCCATGGCCATGGAGCCTGTGCATCTGGAGCCTGTGCTCTGCAATGGGAGAGGCCACAACAGTGAGAGGCCCATGTACTGCAAAAAAAATAAAAATAAAATGAAAAATAAAATAAGAGTAAGCATATTTCAAAATGATCCTTTTAATAAAAGTACTTATGTGGTTGGATCCTAGCCAATAACAAGATGTGTATGTCTAAGATGGCATATGTTGTTCAAAGCTTTGACAGTGTTAAAGTGCCATTTCAGATTCTTCCTTTTCCTGGTTAGATTCAATGTAATGTCACTTTTGTGGGAATCTTCCTAAGACAGAGGAGAGCTTAAATAAGTGAAGTTTCCTTATAGTGAAATAGCTTTGTTTCTGTGGATCCTGATTTAGTTTTATTCTTTTATGCAAATTGACTAATAAATAAACATGTGTGGAGACTAAAAGTATTAAGATTATACATTTATTTATAAAAACTTCCTTTTTAGCTTTTTGTTTTGTTTTGTTTTTACATCTTTATTGGAGTATAATTGCTTTACAATGTTGTGTTAGGTTCTGCTGTATAACAAAGTGAATCAGCTATATGTATACATATATTCCCTCCCTCTTATGCCTCCCTCCCACCTTCCCTATCTCACCTCTCCAGGTTGTCACAAAGCACCAAGCTGATCTCCCTGTGCTATGCAGCTGCTTCTCACTGTGAAAGAATTCCCCACATCTGGTTAATTAGAACATACATTACCTAACATATTTTTTTTTTGATGAGAAAATTTAAGTTCTGTTCTTTTAGCAAATTTCAGTTATACAATACAGTGTTATCAATTATAGTCACGTGTTTTACATTAGATCCTCAAACCTCATTCATCTTATAGCTGAAAGTTTATACCTTTTAACCAACCTCTCCCTATTTCCCTCACCACCCCCAGACCCTTTCAACTACTTTTCTACTCTCTGTTTCTATCAGTTTGACTTTTTTTTCTTTAAATTCCACATATAATTAACACCATGCAAGATTTATCTATCTCTGTCTGGCTTATTTCACTTAGCATAATGCCCCCAAGTTCCATCCATATTGTTGCAGATGGCATGATTTCCTATTTTCTTATGGCTGAGTAATATTTTGTGACAATCATATACCATACATATGGTATATCATATATATGTCATATATATCATTTTTGTATATATGTGTGTATGTGTATCTCATATCTTCTTCATCCATTGATAGACACTTAGGTTGTTTCCATAATTTGACTGTTATGAATAATGTTGCAATGAACATGGGAAGGCTGATATCTCTTTGAGGTCCTGTTTCCATTTCCTTTGGGTACACACTAAGAAGTGGGATTGCTGGATCATATGGTAGTTCTACTTTTAATATTTTTTGAGGAACCCCCATATTGTTTTCCATAGTACATTGGCTGAACCAATGTACATTCTCACCAATAGTCTCCTTTCTCCGCATCCTCAACACTTATTGTTTATTATCTTTTTGATGACAGCTATTCTAACAGGTGTGAGATACGATCTCATTGTGGTTTTTATTTGCATCTCCCTGATGATTAGTGAGTTTGAGCATTTTTTCATGTACCTGTTGGCCATTTGTATGTTTTCTTTGGAAAAATGTCCATTCAAATCCTCTGCCAATTTTTAAATCAGATTGTTCAGCTTTTTTTTTGCTATTGAGTTATATGAGTTCTTTATATATTTTGGATATTAACCACTTATCAGATATATGATTTGAAAATATTTTCTTCCATTCAGAAGGTTGTCTTTTCATTTTCTTTATGGTTTCCTTTGCTGTGCATAAGCTTTTTAGCTTGATGTGCTCTCACTTATTTATGTTTGCTTTTGTTGCATTTGTTTTTGGTGTCAAATCCAAAAATCATCACCAAGACTGATGTTAAGGAGCTTACTACCCCCTATATTTTCTTCTTGGAGTTTTATGGTTTCAGGTTTTATGTTCAAGTTTTTAATCCATTTTGAGTTGATTTTTGCTTATAGTACAAAATAGTGACCCATTTCATTCTTTTTCATGTGTCTGCCCAGTTTTGCAAACACTATTTATTGAAGAGAATATCCATTCCCCACTGTATATTTACTCCATAGTAGTGAATTAATTAACCATATATGCACGGGTTTATATTTGGACCCTGTTCTGTTCCATTGATCTATGTGTCTATTTTTATGCCAGTATCACCCTGTATTGATTACTACAGCTCTGTAATAGAGTTTGAAATCCAGAGGTATGCTGTCTCCAGCTTTGTTCTTTTTTCTCACATTGCTTTGGTGATTGGGGGGCTTTTATGATTCCATATAAATTTTAAGATTGTTAGTTCTATTTCTATGAAAATGTTATTGAAAATTTAGTAGGGATTGCACTGTGTCTGCAGATTGCTTTGGTTAGTATGGATATTCTAACAACATTCTTCTCATCCATGAGCACAGACTATCTTTTCGTTTATTTGTGTCTTCTTCAATTTCTTTCATCAATGTCTTATAGTTTTCAGTGTATAGATCTTTTGCATCCTTGCTTAAATTTATTCCTATGTATTTTATTGTTTTTGATACAATTGTAAATGAGATTGTTTTCTTAATTTCTCTTTCTGGTAGTTCATTCTTAGTATATAGAAATTCAACTGATTTTTGTATTTGATTTTGTATCCTGCAACTTTACTCAATTTGTTTATTAGTTCTAACAGTTTTTTGTTAGAGTCCTTAGGGTTTTCTAATATAACAGCATGTCATCTGCAAATGTGATAGGTTTACTTCTTTTTGATTTGGATGGCTTTTATTTCTTTTTCTTGCCTAGTTGCTCTGGCTAGGACTTCCAGTACTATGTTTAATAAAAGTGGCAAGATTGGGCATCCGTGTCTTGTTCCTGATCTTAGTTGAAAGCTTTTAGTTTTTCACCATTGAATATGATGCTAGCTGTGAGCTTGTCATACATGGCTGTTATGTTGAGGTACGTTCCCTCTATACCAACTTTGTGAGAGTTTTTATTACAAATGGATGTTGAATTTGTCCAATGCTTTTTCTGCATCTATTGAGATGATTATACAATATTTATCCTTCATTTTGTTAACGTGGTGTATCGTATTGATTGATTTGAGGATGTGAACCAGGTTTGCGTCCCTGGAATAAATCCCATTTGATCATGGTGTATGATCCTTTTAATGTAGTGTTGAATTCAGTTTGTTAATGTTTTATTGAGGATTTTTGCATCATATTCATCAGGGATATTGGCCTGTAAATATTTTCTTTTTATGTGCTTGTCTGGTTTTTGTGTCAGGGTAATCCTGGCCCTTTAAAATAAATGTGGAAGTGTTCCCTCTTCTCCTATTTTTATTTTTTGGAAGAGGCATTTTTCACAGAAATAGAAAAAACAATCCAAAAATGTGTACGGAACTGCAAAAGACACTGAATAGCCAAAGCAATCTTGATAGAAAAGAACAAAGCTGGAGGTATCATGCTTCCTGATTTCATACTATATTACAAAACTATAGTAATCAGAACAGTATAGTATTGACACAAACGTGGACACATACATTAATGGAAAAGAATAGAGAGCCCAGCTCCATGATAGCGGTCTTGGCAATTATTTTTTGGATTTGACACTGAAAGCAAGGGCAACAAAAGCAAAAATAAACAAATGGCACTACATCACTAAAAAGCTTATTCACAGCAAAGGAATCTAAGAATCTATCAACAAAATGAAAAAAAGCAACCTACTGAATGAGAGAAAATATTTTCTAATCATATATCTGACAAGGGGTTAATATCCAAAATATATAGAACACATACAACTCAATAGCTGAAAAAAATCTGATTTAAAAATGAGCAGATGGTAGCCAAGATGGCAGAGTAGGAAGACCCTGAGCTTACCTCCTTCCATAGGCACATCAAAATTACAACTATTTACAGACTAAATATCTATGAGAATGACCTGAGGACTAGCAGAAAAAAATTTCCACAACTAAAAATATAAAGAAGGAACCACAATGAGATGAGTAGGAGGGGTGGAGACACACATATAGTCAAGACCCACATCCCTAGGTAGGCAACTCTCAAATGGGAAAATAATCACAATTAAAGAGGTTCTCCCATAGGAGAAAAGGATCATAACCCCACATTGAGCTGGCCAAACTGGTGGTCCTCCACTTGGAAGACAAACCCCCAGAATGTCTGACTTTGAAGGTTAGTGGGACTTACATATGGAAGAACTATAGGAGGGCTATAGGAAACAGAGACTCCACTCTTGAAGGGTGCATGCAAAATCTCACATGCTCTGTTTCAGTACAGGGACAATAACTTAAAAGAAGCTTGTGTCAGACCTACTTGCTGATCTTGGAGAAACTCCTGGAGGGGCAGGAGGCAACTGGCACTCCCCCTGGAGACATAGACAGTGGCAGCAGACATTTTAGGGAGCTTGTTCTACTATTGTACTGGCTAGCAGTATTTTGGAGTGCTCCCTCTAGCCTATTAGCAGGCCTGCACCAGTCCCAGAACCCCTCAGGCCATGCTGCCAGTCACACCAGGATCCACCCCTGCTGACCCCACAGCCAGGTATGCCAGGACCCTGCCCTGCTCACCAGTGGGCTTGCTGCCACCACACAAGGCAGGGCCTGGTAATAAATCAGGGCAGGGGCCAGCTCTGCATACCAGCAACACATGGCAGTCAACCCTGCTACAACTCATGCAGTCCACACAGGTATCATCCCTAGAGTGTAGAGCTCTGGTGACCAGAGGGAAGTGTGCTGCTGTCCCCATAGAACATATCCTACATAAGGCCACTTATTCAAGATTGGGAAATGTAACTGACCTGTCTAATACATAGAAATAAACATAGAGAATTAGGAAAATTGAGGAGACAGAGGAATATATTGCAAATGAAGGAACAAGACAAAACCACAGAAGAAGAACTAAGTGAAGTGGAGATAAAAAATCTACCTGGTAAAGAGTTAAAGGTAATGATAATAAAGATGCTCAACACATGGTAGAAGAATGGATGAACACTGTGAGAAGTTTAACAAAGAGTTAGAAAATATAAAATAGAACAAAACAGAGCTTAAGAATGCAATAACTGAAATAAAAAATACACTAGATGGAATCAAAAGTAGATTAGATGATACAGAGGAACAGGTCAGCAAACTGAAAGAGTAGTGGAGATCACCCAAGCTGAACAAAAAGAGAAAAAAGAATTTTAAAAAATGAGGACAGTTTAAGAGACCTCTGAGACAGCATCTGTGACTGGAAGTAAGGGGATGGAAAAAGGTATTCTATGTAAATGGAAATGAAAAGAAAACTGGGGTAGCAATACTTATATCAGACAAAATAGACTTTAAAATGAAGACTGTAATGAGATGAAGAAGAACATTACATAATGATAAAGGGATCATCGGCCCAAACAGATCATTGATCCAATAGTTAACAACTGTAACTGTATATGTACCCAACATGGGATCACCTAAATACATAAAGCAAATATTAACAAATATAAAGGGAGAAATTAACAGTAACACAATATTAGGGGACTTTAACATCACACTTACATCATTGGACAGATCATCCAGACAGAAAATTAGTAAGAATTGTGGCCTTAAATGTCACATTAGACCCAATGCACTTAATAGATATATAGAGAATATTCCATCCCAAAGCAGCAGAATTCTTTTCAAGTGTATGTGAAACATTCTCCAGGATAGATCACAGGCTAGGCCACAAAACGAGTCTTAATAAGTTTAAGAAGATTGAAATCATATCAAGCATCTTTCCCAACCACAAAGGTATGAGGCTAGAAATCAAATACAAGGAAAAAAAAAACAACAAAAACCACACGTGGAGTCTAAATAATATGTTAGTAAACAATCAATGGATCAGTGAGTGAAGATATAAAAAATACCTGGAGACAAATGAAAATTAGAAGCACAGTGATCCAAAATCTATGGCCTACAGCAAAGACAGTTCTAAGAGAGAAGTTTATAGCAATACAAGCCTACCTCAGGAAACCGCTCAGATAAACAATCTAACCTTACAACTAAAGGAACTAGAAAAAGAAAAACAAACAAAACCCAAAGTTAGTGGAAGGAAAGAAATAATAAAGATCAGAGCATAAATAAATAAAATAGAGACAAAAAATAGAAAATATCAATGAAACTAGGAGTTATTTCTTTGAAAAGATGAGCAAAATCAATAGGGCTTTAGCCAGACTCATCAAGAAGAAAAGAGAGATGGCCCAAATCAATAAAATCAGAAATGAAAGAGAAGTTACCATGGACAGTACAGAAATACAAAGGATTATAAGAGATTACTGTGAACAATTATATGCCAATAAAATGAACAACCTAAAAGAAATTGATAAATTTCTATAAACATACACTCTCCCAAGACTGAATAAGGAGGGAGTAGAAAATATAAACAGAGTGGTTACCAGTAATGAAATTGAATCACTAAAAATAATAATAATAAAAAACCTCCCAGTGAGCAAAAGTCCAGAACCACAAGGCTTCACAGGTGAATTCTACCAAACACTTAAAGAAGCGTTAACAACTATCCTTCTCAAACTATTCCAAGAAATTGAAGAGGAAGGAATGCTTCCAAACTCATTCTACAAGGCCAGTATCACCCTGATACCAAAACCAGACAGGCACTACACAGAAAAGACAATTACAGACCAGTATCACTGATGAACATGATGCAAAGATCCTCAACAAAATATTAGAAACTAAATTCAATAATATGTTAAAAGACTCGTACACCATGATCGAGTGGGATATATCCAAGGGATGAAAGGATGGTTTCAATACCTGCAAATCAGTCAATGTAATACACCACATTAACAAATTGAAGAGTAAAAATTATATGATCATCTCAATAAATGCAGAAAGGCCTTTGACAAAATTCAACAACAATTTATGATAAAATTTGTCAACGAAGTGCATTAGAGGAAACATACCTCTGCATAAGAAAGGCCATATAGGGAATTCCCTGGCAGTCCAGTGGTTAGGACTCCATGCCTCCACTGCTAGAGACCTGGGTTTGATCCCTGGTGGGGGAACTAAGATCCTGAAACCTGCACGGTGCAGCCAAAAAAATTAATTAAAAAAAAAAAAAAAGAAAGGCTATATGTAACAAATCTACAGCCAACATCATACTTAATGGGAAAAAGCTGAAAGCATTTCCTCTAAGATCAGGTACAAGACAAGGATGCCCATTCTCACCACTTTTATTCAACATAGTATTGGAAGTCCTAGCCACAGCAATCATGCAAGAAAAATAAAATAAAATAAAAGGAATCCAAATTGGAAAGGGAGAAGTAAAACTGTCACTGCTTGCAGATGACAAAATACTACACATAGAAAATCCTTAGGACACCAACAAAAAACTATTAGAACTAATAAATGAACTCAGCAAAGTTTCAGGATACAAAAGTAATATACAGAAATCTGTTGCAGATCAGAAAGAGAAATTAAGAAAACAATCCCATATATAATTTCATCAGAAAGAATAAAATGCCTAAAAATAAACCTAAACAAGGAAGTAGAAGACTTGTACTCAGCAATCTTTAAGATACTGATGAAAGAAATTGAAGGCAAGAGAAACAAATGGAAAGATATACTGTGCTAATGGATTGGGTAGTTCTGTACTACCCAAGGCACTCTACAGGTTCAATGCAATCCCTATAAAAATACCAATGGCATTTTTCACACTAGAACAAATAATTCTAAAATTTGTATGGAAACACAAAAGACCCCAAATAGCCAAAGCAATCTTGAGAAAGAAGAACAAAGCTGGAGGTATCATGCTCCTTGATTTCAAACTATAATAAAAGCTATGGTAATCAAGACAGTATAATAATGGCACAAAAACAGACACATAGATCAATGGAACAGAATAGAGAGCCCAGAAATAAACCCAAACTTATATGGTCAATTAATTTGCAACAAAGGAGGAGAGAATAGGCAATGAGGAATAGACAGCCTCTTCAATAAATGGTGCTGGGAAAAATGGACAGCTACATGCAGAAGAATCAAACTGGACTACCTTCTCACACTATATAGAAAAATAAACTCAAAATGAGTTAAATATTTAAATATAAGACCTGAAACCATACCTTTCTAGAAGAAAACATTGGCAGTGCACTCTTTAGCATTGGTCTCAGAAATATTTTTTTTAGGTATGTCTCCTCAGGCAAGAGAAACATAGTCAAAACTAAACAAATGGAGCTACATCAAACTAAAAAGATTTGCACAGTGAAGGAAACTATAAACAAAATGAAAAGGCAGCCTATTGAACAGGAGAAGATATTTGCAAATGATATACCCATAAGGGATTAATATCCAAAATATACAAAGAACTTATGCAACTCAACAACAAAACACCAAAAAACCTGATTAAAAAATGGCCAGAAGACCTGCATAGATATTTTTGCAAAGCAGACATACAGATGACTAACAGACCCATGAAAAGGTGCTCAACATCACTAATCATCAGGGAAATGCAAGTTAAAATCACAGTGAGAGATCACCTCACTCCTGTTAGAACGGCTATAATCAAAAAGCCAAGAAATAAGAAGTGGTGTTAGGACATGGAGGAATGCGAACACTTTTGTATGGTTGGTGGGAATGTAAATTGGTTCAGCCACTATGGAAAACAGTATGGAGGTTCCTCAAAAAATGTTTTTAAAAATAGAACTTGGACTTCCCTGGTAGTGCAGTGGTTAAGAATCTGCCTGCCAATGCAGGGGACACGGGTTTGAGCCCTGGTCTGGGAAGATTCCACATGCTGAGGAGCAACTAAGCCCGTGCACCACAACTACTGAGCCTGTGTTCTAGAGCCTGTGATCCACAACTACTGAGTCCGTGTGCCTAGAGCCCATGCTCCTCAACAAGAAAAGCCACTGCAATGAGAAGCCCGCGCACCGCAACAAAGAGTAGTCCCCGCTCACCGCAACTAGAGAGAAAGCCCACGCGCAGCAAAGAAGACCCAATGCAGCCAAAAATAAATAAGTAAATAAATTTATTTAAAAAAAAAAGAAAGAAAAGAAATCCTGCCATTTGTAACAACATGAATGGGCCTTGAGGGCACTGTGCTAAGCGAAATAAAGCAGAGAAAGACAAATACTGTATGATCTCACTTATATGTGGAATCCATTTTTGAAAAAAAAAAAAAGAACTAATTTTAAGGAGAACAGATTGGTGGTTGCCAGAGGTGGGGAGTGGGGAGTGGGTGCAATATTTAAAGGTGGTCAAAAGGTACAAACAGATAAGCCCTGGGGATGGTATGTATAGCATGATGACTATATTTAACAATATTATATATTTGAAAGTTGTTAAGAGAGTAAATATTTAAAGTTATCACAAGAAAAAAATTATATAACTGTGTGATGATAGATGTTCACTAAAATTATTGTGGTAATCATTTCATGATATATACATATATCAAACCATTAGGTTGTACAATGTCTTATGTCAATTAGATCTTGATTAAAATAAGGTAAAATATGATAAAAAGAACTGTTTTTCTTTGCTATAGCCATGTGGGTCTCATGCACATAAGTCTAATTGGCTTTCAGAGCTAGATTTTTTGGGGGGACCCTTTCCTCAAGTGGAAATCTTAGAAGTTGGGGCACTAGATGATGAGTCTAAACCTTTCACTTCTCAGGGACAAGCTGGGAGTTGTGAGATCCCTCCTACTCTATGGCATTGTTCCAGGGGTGTATTTTATGGCAAGAGTGTTTCTCAGTCTTTCCTACCCCTTTTTATGTGGGTATTTTCTCATTCACTCAGTATGTAGGAGTCACTCAGCAGATATCTGGATTTCTCTAAGTGAGAATTGCTCCATGTGTGGCTGTAGATTTGGTGTATCTGTGGGAGGAGGTGAGTTCAGGGGTCTCCTATGTCACCATGTTGGACTGAAACTACACTTATTGAATTCTTAAAATCACCATTTTAAAGATGAGGAAATAGACACTCAGACGTTAAGTCACCTAAGAATACCCACTTAGTAAGTGATGCCACTGGGCTTTGAACCCAGATGGTCTGCCTGTGAGTCAGTGCATTTGCTCTGCTCCCAGTTTCTGGAAAGGGCAGTTTGAGACTCATAAACCATCTTATTCTTTTTAAAACAACCCCATGAGAAGAAAAGTTGTCATTTTCAAATTCCAGTGAAACTAAGAAGAGAGGAAAGAAAAGAAGCTCTTTGATCTATGCTTAGGCTGGAACCATTTCAGGCATTTGCTCTAAGTATGAGCTAGAAGGAAGTCACTCTTATATTTTCTAACCAAAATGAGCTGCTTATGCTGCCAGCTGCTTTCATAGGGACCATAAGAATCCTTTGTACTGTCATTTCTTTGATTAGGTACATATGCATCTTTACGAAGATATGTTTTATGCCTATGACTTGTTTGTATGTGGTATTATGTAGATTTCACTAACATAGTTTTTCAGAAAACTGTTCTAAGTAATACTTAACAAATGTAATCCTCTTAGGAATACTAAATGATTATATAAATGTGAAAATCAGTACCTTTTAGCAAAGTTAGTGATGTGGGTCATCAGTTATAATAAGCTATTGTCTTTGGACACTTGCTCTGCTGATGCAAGTCTTTTAATGATTATGGCTAAGTCAGAGACAAGAGTGGAGCATTGAGTGAATGGCAAGTAGTCCATTTTTGTTGGATTTTAAAGTTTATATATGTCAGTAGTTCTTAAACTTGATCATGCATTGGAATTACCTGGAGGGCTTATTAAAACACAGAATGCTGGATCCCACCTCCAAAGTTTCTGATTCCTGTTTTTATAGGTCTCCAGGTGGTACCTGTGAAATTTCATTTCTAACAAGTTCATAGGGGCCGTTGCTGCTGCTGGTGCAAGTATCATATTTTGAGAATGACTATAACAGGCAATACAAGAGTAGTGGAAGTAAAGACTTACAGGATGTGTTAGATCCAGATTGTGGAGAAGTTTCAGAATCAAGATAAACATTTGGACTTAGTCCTGCACGTAGTGGGAAGCCATAGGAAAGTTCTAAGACAGGGAGTGACAATTAAAGCATGTTTTAGGAAGGATGATAGTACTTAAAGATCTATATTTGACTGCTATTAGATAACTCCATATGGATGTACAAAGGTACCTGTCTCAACATGTTCAAAACTAGGCTCTTTCCCCATAATTTTTGTCTCCTTTTATGCTTATTTCTATGTTAATGGCTCCAGTATATTTCCATTTGGCCAAACCAGAAACCTAGGTGTCATCTTTATATATATATATATATATATATATATATATATATATATATATATATATATATATATATAAAATTATCTTTTTTAATTCATTTATTTAATTTATTTATTTTTGGCTGCATTGGGTCTTTGTTGCTGTGTGCAGGTTTTCTCTAGTTGTGGTGAGCAGGGGCTACTCTTTGTTGCGGTGTGTGGGCTTCTCATTGTGGTGGCTTCTCTTGTTGTGGAGCATGGGCTCTAGGTGCACAGGCATCAGTAGTTGTGGCGTGAGGGCTCAGTAGTTGTGGCTCATGGGCTCCAGAGCACAGGCTCAGTAGCTGTGGCGCACGGGCTTAGTTGCTCCGTGGCATGTGGGACCTTCCAAGACCAGGGCTTGAACCCGTGTCCCCTGCACTGGCAGGCAGATTCTCAACCACTGCGCCACCAGGGAAGCCCCTAGGTGTCATCTTTGACTTCTTTTACCCCTGGCATTGACAGCACTCTGTTACCAAGTGCTGCTATTTCAAAAATATCTTTTAAATCTGACTCTTCTTCATTCTTGCTGCCTGTATCATCTCCTTGCTTAGACCATTGTAGAAAGTGCCCAACTTGACTCACATTCTTTAGTCTTTTTCCATCTCTAGTTTCTTTCCATATTCATCAGCTTTTCTTTTTTAAAATACACATTTGATCATGTCACTGTAATTTTTTTTTAATGGTTTCCTGGTACTTATAGAACCAAGTTTGAACTTTTAATCATTACATACAAATTCTTATACTTTGGTTCTTTCCACTTATCTACCCTTACCTTCTGCCACAGTGCCCTACAAATCCTACACTCCAGCCACACCATGCCCACTATTCACCATTCTTTGAACATCATACCAAGCTTTGTATGTGGTTTGTATTTTATCTATGTTATTCCCTTTGCCTGAGAATTACTTGTTCCTTAAGATACAGTTTAAACATCATCACCTCTCTGAAGCCTTGCATGTCCTCCTCTCCTAGATAGGGTTCATTACATCTTCTGTGTTTATCTTATTAAACTTTATACATATCTGCAGTTTACTTATTATCTGCATTGTACTCATTTATGTAAATGTCAATCTCCTTCACTAGACTGACATCTTTGATAACAGGAACCATGTATCCTCAATGAAGAGTTCATTATTTGATACATGGAGAGTGCTGCATAATACATTTTTGGGTAAATAAATGAATTAATGCATGGAGGGATTTTAGGATAATAGTCTAGAAGCATGGAGACAAGTTAAAGTAGAGTGTTTCCTCTTTGGGGGGTAATAAAATCTAAAACTCAAGTGATTTTGATAGGGGGAAAAACTGAACAGATGAGGAAAACATTGCAGATTGGACTTGGTGATTGACTGATTGCTGTGAGCATGAGAGAAAGCACAACAATACTATGACCTTGAACTACAGTGACCAGAATAATGAAATAGAGAAATCTAGAAATGTGTGTAAGGTCTGTAATTGCACCTCTTTTTTTCTTTCTGATATTGGTCATGTGTGTCTTTTTTTTTTCTAGTTTGTTCCAATTTTAAGTTTATTAATTTGATTTATCTTTTCAAAGCATTTACTTTTATTGATTTTATCTTGTTTTGTTTGTTCATTTTCTCTTTTACTTATTTAAGCCATCATTTTATTTCCTTTCTTCTGCTTTCTTTAGTTTTCATTTGTTCTTTTCTTGGTTTCTTCAGTTGTATGCATAGGTCATTAATTTTAGAGTTTTCTTCTTTCTTAATATAACATTTAATGCTATAAATTTCCCTCTAAGTACTGCTTTAGCAATGTCCAACAAGGTTTTGATGTTTCCATTTTATTCAGTGCAAAATACACTGTTTTTTTTTCATGATTTATTCTATGACCCATAATTATTTAGAAGTGTTTTGTTTAACTTCCAAATACTTAGGGATCTTTTTCCAAAGATATCTTCTGTTATTAATTTCTAGTTTAATCAATAGATTGAATTGCAGTTAGAGAAAATACTCTATTTCATTTCATTCTTTTAAAATTCATTGAGACTTGTTTTCTGGCCCAGAATATGTTCTTTCTTGATGAAGTTCCATTGGCTCTTGAAAAGAATGGATAATCCTCTGTTGTTAGGTAGAGTGTTCTATATTTGTCAATTAGGTCAAGTTGGTTGATAATGTTGTTTAGGTCTTTCTGCACACTGAAGGTTTGTTTTGTTTGTTTCATTTGCTAGGAAGATTTGTTAGAATATCTAACTATAACTGAAATTTGTATATTTTCCCCCCATTTCTATTAATTTTAGCTTGATGTATTTTGAAGCTCTTAGATACCTACACATTAAGATTGTTATATCTTCCTGAACAATTGACTCTTTGTTATTGTGAAATATATCTCTTTATCTCTGGTGTTTTCCTTGTTCCTAAATCTTACTTGTTCTTACTTTAACTGATATTAATATAGTTATTCCACCTTTCTTTTTTGAAGAGCAACTAGTGCCACATTTAATTGTTTTTTAATGTTATCTTCTATTCTTCAAGTTCAACAAAGTCATTTTGGTTCAGGTTGACAAAATTTTCCCCTAACCCTCTAGAATAGTTCAAGATGTAAGGCCTCAGGCCCCTCTCTTCCTCTCTCCTTGGGAAAGATTTGTCTAATTCTTTTCAGTGGCCATGCTGTGTAAAGGAGAAAATCAAGGGAGTAACCAGGAATAACTGCTAGAAACACCAAACAGCAAATAAATGCAAGCAAAGAGATATCACCATATTTCCAGCTTATTTGAAAGACAAAATCTATTCAACTCAAGGCTACAAGTTTTCTCTGAAGTACCTTCAGACCCAGGGAGATGGAGGTGAGAGCGGGAGAAGGGGCTCCTATAGCCTATGGTTTCACTAGTGCTTTATACTAGATTACTATGTCATCAAATAAAGTAAGTGGCAGGCCACAGACTTACAGCAGGAGGTCTCACAAGCCTGTCCACCAATAAGCATTCACCTTTCTTTTGAGTAGGGCTTACAGGGTATACATTTTTCCATCCTTTTACTTTTAACTTACCTCTCTGTGTATTTAAGGTGGATTTCTTGTAGACAGTATACAGTTGAATCTTGCCTTTTAAATCTAATCTGACATCTCTGTTTTAAATTATAGTGTTTAGACCATTACAATCAATATTAGTACTGATATTATTTGGTATATGTCTACCATCTTACTACTTTTTTTATATTTACCTCTTTTTATTTTTCCGCCTTTTTCTCTCTTTTCCTGCCTTAAAATAATTATTAACTGGGGATTTTATCTCTACCAATTGGCTGGTTTTATTTTTTTAGTAGCTGCGCTAGGTTTTTCAGTATATATCTTTACATCACAATCTACATTCAAATAACATAATAATATTCCTCCCTATCCTTTGTACTTATTGTCATACCTTTTAATTCTCTCTATATATGTATTTTTTATAAATTTATTTAAATTTATTTTTTTTACTTTTGGCTGCATTAGGTCTTTGTTGCTGTGCGTGGGCTTTCTCTAGTTGTGGCGAGTGGGGGCTATTCTTCATAGCCATGCACGGGCTTCTCATTGCGGTGGCTTCTCTTTTTGCAGAGCACAGGCTCTAGGCTCGTGGGCTTCAGTTGTTGTGGCTCGCAGGCTCTAGAGCACAGGCTGAGTAGTTGTGGTGCACAGGCTTAGTTGCTCCGTGGCATGTGGGATCTTCCCAGATCAGGGCTCGAACCCCTGTCCCCTGCATTGGCAGGCAGATTCTTAACCACTGCACCACCAGGGAAGCCCCAATTCTATATATTTTATTAGGTTTTATATTATAAGTAATATAAACAGACAAATAATTATCTTTTAAAGAGATTAAAAATGAGAAAAATGTATCTTTTGTATTTGTTCACATATTTACCATTTCCAGTAATCCAATTCCTTGGTGTAGGTCCATTCTATGTTTCTAGGTATGCTTCTAATTGATTAATTTTTTACTGGTTATGGGTTATGATTTCTCATGCCTTTGCACCTGATCAATTTTGACTGGATGCTAGACCTTGTGAATTTTACTGTTGGGCACTGGATTTTATTGTTGGTTGCTGGATTTTGTTGCATTCTTTAAAGAGTGTTGAGTTTGTTCTGGTGTGCAGTTAATTACATCCATTTTATCCTTTCATGGTTTGCCTTTAAGCTTTGTTATTGTGTGGCTTTATTTTGGAACTAATTTAGCTTCACTACTAATTCATGACCCTTTTTTTCAGAGATCACAATTCTTCACCGTCTTTTGTGCAATATCGGAAAATTATGTTTCATATATTTTTCTGGTTTTCTAGTTGTTTACAGTGGGAGGACAACACCCTTTGAAGGTAATCTTTCATAAGTGGGATTAGAAGTCGTATTTTTTTAATATTGATAGAAGGAAAGCCTTTTTTTTTTCAAGTTAACTCATTATTAAACTTGTTAATAATGTCTTCTAAATTTTTGAGATTGTTATCAAATTTGAGAAAACCTCTGTCAAATTTCTTCTTGACTTAGCTAAATACTTCCAATACAGTCAATATAAGACATTCATATCATAATATGACCTTTGGACCTCCATTTTTGTGTCATGATTATGGATGACCTTATACACAGGGTGATAAGAGTATTGCTGGAAGCTAGTCTTGAACTTCCTTGACTAGTTATAATTACTTATACATAAAACGCTGCAGACCATGTAATCCTATCCTACCAAATTCAAGTTAATATATCCCTAATGCAACCTCCTCTTAGCTGGATTCTAATATGCATGTAGGTAAGGAACTTGTGTTCCCTTATCTTCACAGGAATTTTGTCTCTGATTTTACTATCAGTTTTTTTTTTAACATCTTTATTGGAGTATAATTGCTTTACAGTGTTGTTTTAGTTTCTGCTGTATAACAAACTGAATCAGCTACATGCATACGTATATCCCCTTATCCCATCCCTCTTGCATCTCCCTCCCACCTCCTTATCCCACCACTCTGGATGCTCACCAAGCACCGAGCTGATCTCCCTGTGCCATGCAGCTGCTTCCCTCTAGCTATCTATTTTACATTTGGTATTGCAATATATGTCAATGCTACTCTCTCACTTCGTCCCAGCTCACCCTTTCCCCTCCCTGAGTCCTCAAGTCCATTCCTTACATCTGTGTCCTTATTTCTGTCCTGCCCCTAGGTTCATCAGAACCTTTTCTTTTTTTTTAGATTCTATATATATGTGTTAGCATACAGTATCCGTTTTTCTCTTTCTGACTTACTTCACTTTGTATGACACACTCTAGGTCCATCTACCTCACTACAAATAACTCAATTTCACTTCTTTTTATGGCTGAATAATATTCCATTGTATATATGTGCCACATACTCTTTATCCATTCATCTGTCAATGGACACCTAGGTAGCTTCCATGTCGTGGTTATTGCAAATAGTTCTGCCATGAACACTGTGGTACATGACACTTTTTGAATTATGGTTTGTTCAGGGTATATGCCCAGCAGTGGAATTGCTGGGTAATATGGTAGTTCTGTTTTTAGTTTTTTAAGGAACCTCCATACTGTTCTCCATAGTGGCTGTACCAATTTACATTCCTGCCAACAGTGCAAAAGGGTTCCCTTTTCTCCACACCCTCTCCAGCATTTATTATTTGTAGATTTCTTGATGATAGCCATTCTGACTGGTGTGAGGTGATACCTCATTGTAGTTTTGATTTGCATTTCTCTAATAATTAGTGATGTTGAGCAGCTTTTCTTGTGTTTGTTAGCAATCTGTATATCTTCTTTGGAGAAATGTCTATTTAGGTCTTCTGCCCATTTTTGGATTGGGTTGTTTGTTTTTTTGTTATTAAGCTGCATGAGCTGCTTATAAATTTTGGAGATTAATCCTTTGTCAGTTGCTTCATTTGCAAATATTTTCTCCCATTCTGAGGGTTGTCTTTTCATCTTGTTTATGGTTTCCTCTGCTGTGCAAAAGCTTTTAAGTTTCATTAGGTTCCATTTGTTTATTTTTGTTTTTATTTCCGTTACTCTAGGAGGTGGGTCAAAAAGGATCTTGCTGTGATTTATGTCATAGGGGGTTCTCCCTATGTTTTCCTCTATGAGTTTTATAGTGTCTGGCCTTACATTTAGGTCTTTAATCCATTTTGAGTTTATTTTTGTGTGTGGTGTTAGCAAGTGTTCTAATTTCATTCTTTAACATGTAGCTGTCAGTTTTCCCAGCACCAGTTATTAAAGAGGCTGTCTTTTCTCCATTGTATACTCTTGCCTCTTTTGTCAAAGATAAGGCGACCATATGTGTGTGGGTTTATCTCTGGGCTTTCTATCCTGTTCCATTGATCTATATGTCTGTTTTTGTGCCAGTACTGTACTGTCTTGATTACTATAGGTTTGTAGTATAGTCTGAAGTCTGGGAGCCTGATTCCTCCAGCTCCGTTTTTCTTTCTCAAGATTGTTTTTGTTATTTGGGGTCTTTTGTGTTTCCATACAAATTGTGAAATTTTTTGTTCTAGTTCTGTGAAAAATGCCAGTGGTAGTTTGATAGGGATTGTACTGAATCTGTAGATTGCTTTGGGTAATATAGTCATTTTCACAATGTTGATTATTCCAATCCAAGATCATAGTATATCTCTCCATCTGTTAGTATCATCTTTAATTTTTTTCATCAGTGTCTTATAGTTTTCTGCATACAGGCCTTTTGTCTCCTTAGGTAGGTTTATTCATAGGTATTTTACTTTTTTATTGCAATGGTAATTGGGAGTGGTTCCTTAATTTCTCTTTCAGATTTTTCGTTGTTAGTGTATAGGAATGCAAGAGATTTCTGTGCGTTAATTTTGTATCCTGCTACTTTACCAAATCCATTGATTAGCTCTAGTAGTTTTCTGGTAGCATCTTTAGGATTCTCTATGTATAATATCATATCATCTGCAAACAGTGACAGTTTTACTTCTTCTTTTCCAATTTGGATTCCTTTTATTTCTTTTTCTTCTCTGATTGCTGTGGCTAAAACTTCCAAAACTATGTTCAATAATAGCGGTAAGAGTGGGCACCTTGTCTAGTTCATGATCTTAGTGAAAATGGTTTCAGTTTTTCACCATTGAGAACGATGTTGGCTGTGGGTTTGTCATATATGGCCTTTATTATGTTGAGGTAGATTTCCTCTATGCCTTACTTTCTGGAGAGTTTTTATCATAAATAGGTGTTAAATTTTGTCAAAAGCTTTTTCTGTATCTGAGATTATCATATGGTTTTTATCCTTCAATTTATTAATATGGTGTATCACATTGATTGATTTGTGAATATTGAAGAATCCTTGCATTCCTGGGATAAACCCCACTTGATCATGGTGTATGATCCTTTTAATGTGCTGTTGGATTCTGTTTGCTAGTATTTGTTGAGGATTTTTGCATCTATGTTCATCAGAGATATTGGCCTGTAGTTTTCTTTTTTTGTGACATCTTTGTCTGGTTTTGGTATCAGGGTGATGGTGTCCTTGTAGAATGGGTTTGGGAGTGTTCCTCCTTCTGCTATATTTTGGAAGAGTTTGAGAAGGATAGGTGTTAGCTCTTCTCTAAATGTTTGATAGAATTCGCCTGTGAAGCCATCTGGTCCTGAGCTTTTGTTTGTTGGAAGATTTTATATCACAGTTTCAATATCAGTGCTTGTGATTGGTCTGTTTATATTTTCTATTTATTCCTGGTTTAGTCATGGAAGGTTGTGCTTTTCTAAGAATTTGTCCATTTCTTCCAGGTTGTCCATTTTATTGTCATATATTTGCTTGTAGTAATCTCTCATGATCCTTTGTATTTCTGCAGTGTCAGTTATTACTTCTCCTTTTTCATTTCTAATTCTATTGATTTGAGTCTTCTCCCTTTTTTTCTTGATGAGAGTGGCTAATGGTTTATCAATTTTTTTTATCTTCTCAAAGAACCAGTTTTTAATTTTATTGATCTTTGCTATCGTTTCCTTCATTTCATTTTCATTTATTTCTGATCTGATCTTTATGATTTCTTTCTTCTGTTATCTTTGGGGTTTTTTTGGTTCTTCTTTCTCTAATTGCTTTAGGTGTAAGGTTAGGTTGTTTATTTGAGATGTTTCTTGTTTCTTGAGGTAGGATTGTATTGCCATAAACTTCCCTCTTATAACTGCTTTTGCTGCATCCCACAGGTTTTGGGTAATCGTGTTTTCATTGTCATTTGTTTCTAGGTATTTTTTGATTTCTTCTTTGATTGCTCCAGTGATCTCTTGGTTATTTAGTAGTATGTTGTTTAGCCTCCATGTGTTTGTATTTTTTACAGGTTTTTCCCTGTAATTGTTATCTAGTCTCATAGTGTTGTCGTCGGAAAAGATACTGATATGATTTCAATTTTCTTAAATTTACCAAGGCTTGATTTGTGATCCAAGATATGGTCTATCCTGGAGAATGTTCCATGAGCACTTGAGAAGAAAGTGTATTCTGTGGTTTTTGACGGAATGTCCTATAAATATCGACTAAGTCCATCTTGTTTAATGTGTCATTTAAAGCTTGTGTTTCCTTTGTATTTTCATTTTGGATGATCTGTCTATTGGTGAAAATGGGTGTTAAAGTCCCTACTATTATTGTGATACTGTCAATTTCCCCTATTATGGCTGCTAGCATTTGCCTTATGTATTGAGATGCTCCTATGTTGCTCCTATGAGCATAAGCATACTTATGCTCCTATGCATAAGTATTCACAATTGTTATATCTTCTTCTTGGATTGATCCCTAGATAATTATGTAGTGTCTTTTTCTCTTTAATAGTCTTTATTTTATAGTCTATTTTGTCTGATATGAGAATTGCTACTCCAGCTTTCTTTTGCCTTCCATTTGCATGGAATATCTTTTTCCATCCCCTCACGTTCAATCTGTATGTGTCCCTAGGTCTGAAGTGGTCTCTTGTAGACAGCATATGTATGGGTCTTGTTTTTGCATCCATTCAGCCAGTCTGTGTCTTTTGGTTGGAGCATTTAATCCATTTACATTTAAGGTAATTATTGATATGTATGTTCCTATGACCATTTTCTTAATTGTTTTGGGTTTGTTATTGTAGGTCTTTTCATTCTCTTGTGTTTCCTGCCTAGATAAGTTACTTTAGCATTTGTTGTAAAGATGGTTTGGTGGTGCTGAATTCTCTTAACTTTTGCTTGTCTGTAAAGGTTTTAATTTCTCCATCGAATCTGAATGAGATCCTTGCTGGGTAGAGTAATCTTGGTTGTAGGTTCTTCCCTTTCATCACTTTAAGTATATCATGCCACTCCCTTCTGACTTGTAGAGTTTCTGCTGAGAAATCAGCTGTTAACCTTATGGGAGTTCCCTTTCATGTTGTCATTTTTCCCTTGCTGTTTTCAATAATTTTTCTTTGTCTTTAATTTTTGCCAATTTGCTTACTATGTGTCTCGGCATGTTTCTCCTTGTGTTTATCCTGTATGGGACTCTGTGTTTCCTGGACTTGATTGACTATTTCCTTTCCCATGTTATGGCAGTTTTCAACTATAATCTCTTCAAATATTTCTCAGACCCTTTCTTTTTCTCTTCTTCTTCTGGGACCCTTATAACTCGAATATTGGTGTGTTTAATGTGTCCCAGAGGTCTCTGAGACTGTCCTCAATTCTTTTCATTTGTTTTTATTTATTCTGCTCCCTGGCAGTTTTTTCCCCCATTTTATCTACCAGCTCACTTATCCATCCTTCTGCCTCAGTTATTCTGTTATTGATTCCTTCTAGAGTATTTTTAATTTCAGTAATTGTGGTGTTCATCACTGTTTGTTTGCTCGTTTGTTCTTCTAGATCCTTGTTAAATGTTTCTTATATTTTCTACATTCTGTTTCTGAGATTTTGGATCATCTTTATTATCATTACTCTGAATTCTTTTTCAGGTAGCTTGCCTATTTCATCTTCATTTATTTATTCTTGCAGGTTTTTTACCTTGCTCCTTCGTCTCTAACAAATTTTTTTGTCATTTCTTTTTTTTTTATTTTTGATGGTGGTGCTGTATTCCTGTCTTACTGGTTGTTTGTCCTGAGACATTCAGCACTGGAGTTTGCTAGCAGTTGGATAGAGATGGGTCTTGGTGATGAGATGAGGACCTCCAGGAGGCCTCACTCCGACTGATATTTCCTGGGGTCTGTGGTTCTCTGTCAGTCCAGCAGTTTGGCCTCGGAGCTCCCACCACAGGAGCTTGGGCCCAACCTCCGGCCTGGGAACCAAGGTCCCACTAATTTCATTGTGTGGTTAAAAAAAAAAAGGAATAAAGAAAGAAAAAAAGGAGAAGTACAATATGAAAGAATAAAAAACAAAATAATACTAGAAAGATAAAAAATATATTAGGAAAAATGATACTATAATTGAAACAACTGCAACAAGGTAAAATAAAACCACAACAGAAAAAAGAAAAAAAAGGGGGGGGGGCAGGGACAAACCATAAGGAGAGATCACTAACAAAATATAAAGAATAAAATAAAATTAGAATAATAAAAGATTTATTATGAAAAATAAAAATATGAAAGAATCAGCAACAATGAATCAATAAGGTTAAACAGAACCCCAGTCTAAAAGAGGAAAAAAGAAAAGGAAAAAAATAAAAAAATAAAAAGCCTTGGCTATGGGGGAGGAGTGTAGGCAGGGGTGGAAGTTAGGCAGGGGTGGGGTTTAGGGTGGGACAGGACCTAGGTGGGTGGGGGGTGACGTTTGAGCATGGGGCAGGACCTCTGCTTAGGATCTGTGCAGAAGGGAATTGGCAGCACGTGGAAAGGAGGGCCTCTGGAGTGGGGAGTTCCAGAGTTTAGAGGTAGGGTCCTGAGTGAGGGTGTGTGGGTAGGGTTTAGGCCCAGCGTGTTGGAGGGGGTCTCCGACGAGGTCTCCGAGTGTAGAGGTAGGGCCCTGGGTGGGGGTGTAGGGGTGTGGCTTGGGCTCTGCACCACAGGAGGGAGGCTCTGAACGCAGAGGATTAAACCTGGGAGCCCAAGAGGCTCCCTGGTGCCTAAGTGGACAGGGAAAGCACTGGCCCCGCTCCCTTCCATTCCTTCGTGCCCCTCCCCCACCGTCTCCCCCAGGGTCTCCCCCGTCCCCAGTGGACCCCTAACCGTGGGTGAGTCCTGCTGGGTGTAGGAACTCCTCCCCTCCCCCAGCCACCCCTCAGGGGTGCTGATCCCAGAGGTCCGGCCTTTACTTTTGCTTCCCTTTCCCTCCCTCCCACTCCCTTAGGACCCCCATGGCTGGAGGGGGCCTAGATGGGCAGAGGATCAGACCCGGGAATCTCAACAGGTTCCTGGGGGTCCAAGTGGGGAGGGGAAACCAGGCCACGCTCCCTTTTGATCCTCTGCTCTCCCAATGGTTCCCCAATTTCCCCCTTCAGGTGTGGGAAATCTTCCCCTCCCCCAGCCACCCCTCTGGGCACCAGTCCGGTCCCGCCTCCACTTCTCCTCCCCCTCACTTCCCCCTACACCCCACGTCCTACCTGGTTGCTGGGGATTCCTCTTGTCCCCTTAGGTGTCCGTGGTCCCCCCACTGGTGTCTGGTAGGTGCCCTAGTTGTGAGGAGATGTGAATTCTGCGTCATCCTAGTACACCATCTTGACTCCACCCCTACCATCAGTTTTTTAAATGCATGATCATTCTATATTATATACAGACTGTAAGGTTTTGGAATTAGCATTCAGGACTATAATCTTGAACTGGAAAAAAATTCTTCTTTTGGCACTAAAAATGGGAATCGGGAACATGTTTTTGGTGTGATTCTTTTTCACAGCTGTCTGATGCTGACAAAAATCAGTTACGTACTAAGTTTCCCCACTTCTGTAGAAAAAAAATGGATTTACTAAAGATTTGAATTGAGAAAAAAAATCCAGCCTTTTTTTGCAATACATAATCTTCACGATTGCAAAACAAATAAGCAAATACCTTGATGCAAAAGTAGAAAGTAGTCATTTGTTTTTACTTTTATACACAGTAAGTGGTGTAGTTCATATATGTGTGTTGTCTCATCTGTTTGCTCCAATACATCACTTAGAAATAATGAGGTTATAAACTTGATTTTCATAGCAAGGTTTGCTGCACTGTAGCTCCCCAAAAGTAATTGGGCTTTTATTAGTTTTTATTGTAAGTATTCTATTTTTAACTGTATTTATATGAACTGTTTATTAATATTTTTCTCTTTTAGAAAATGCTGAGAATTTCTTTTTGTAAAGAAATGCTTTCTTTTTTTAAAAAAAAAACTTTATCCATATGCTAACAGTCTCTGTGTTTTATTTATTTATTTATTTTAATTTATTTATTTAATTTATTTATTTTTGGCTGCGTTGGGTCTTTGCTGCTGCGCGTGGGCTTTCTCTAGTTGCAGTGAGCAGGGGTTACTCTTCATTGCAGTGCACGGGCTTCTCACTGTGGTGGCTTCTCTTCTTGTGGAGAACGGGTTCTAGGCTCATGGGCACATGGGCTCTGGCAGTTGGTGCTCATGGGCTCTAGAGCGCAGGCTCAGTAGTTGTGGCACACAGGCTTTGTTACTCCGCAGCATATGAGATCTTCCCGGACCAGGGCTCGAATCCGTGTCCCCTGCGTTGGCAGGCAGCTTCTTAACCAGTGCGCCACCAGGGAAGTCCAAGTCTCCATGTTTTAGGTATGGTTGAGCCAAGTTCCTCATAAAGGACAAAAGGCTTTTTTTTTTGTGCACTAAGTAGCAACACCCAGAGTATAGTAATGTCTGGCTGCTGTTAGGAAGTTTAGAATTCTTTTCCTGTTTTGAATGTTCATTCCTGTTTTGAATTGTTGACTAAGAATACAGACTCATTGGCAGTCTTTTGCTTCTGGATTTCAAGTAACTGAAATTGACTGTCTGTTGTAAGCATAATAGTGAAGGATTCAAAAGAGCTACTGATACCTTTGAGAATAATAAGATTTAAATGCGTGAAAAGATAAAATGCTGAGGTGGAGTTCAGAGAAGGGAGAGATCCTTATGACCTCAGGTAAATTCTAAAACTTAAGCTGGGCTTTGAAGGTTGAATAGAATTTGAAGAAGGGCATTCCATTGGGCAAGCAAAAACACCCGATAAGTGTAAAGATAACAAAGTAGGAATATGCAGTCTCCTGCTGAATTAAATAAAATTAAAGTCTCCTTTAATTTTATTTAATTCAGCAACATTTATCAAAAGTTTATTCTCTTATGAGTATTTTGCTAATTAAGAGATACAAAGATAAATAAAGAATGGCCTTTACAACCTCATAGAATTTATCAGTCTGGGAAGTGGAAAATGACATGGGCACAACTACTACAAGAGAATGGATTTCTATGAATAAAATTTTATCATAACCTTTACTTAAATGCTTGAGCAACAGACCTGGAGTCAGAAAGATCTAGGTTTAAAATTTAGCTGTGTCTCTTCCTAGCTGTATAAGCCTGGGCTCATTTGAGTCTTAATTTCATCCATGTCTGTCTTCCATTGCAATTCACAGATATAACTGAAAATGCTTTACCAGCAAACTCATTCCCAGGAGGTCAGAAAGCACTGCACTACCATCAGTATAGAGCCTAAGCAGCTTTCCTACCACAGGTTTTGTATCCTGTGCTCTATAAATATTCCGTAAGGCCACATTTACCCAAGTCCAGATTATTGGACTCCAGTTCTTACTACTGTCTACAGGCATTGCCCATTCTCTATCACCAACTAAATTAGATTTCATTGGCCCTGACTATTCTCAGAGCCACACCTTATTTACCATTCCTTTGGAAGTAAGTAGCTCACTAGACTGCCCTAAGAGATCAGGGTCTTGTTAGTTGAGTTTCCTTTAGCCTGTCACCCATGAAGTTTACCTGTCTTGGTTTTCCTAGGACTGAGGGGATTACTGGGACATGGGAATTTCAGTGCTAAACTGGGAACATCCCAACTGAAGCAGGGTAAATTGGTCATCCTACCACCAGTGTGGTCCGGACCTCTCTCCTATTCCTCTAGCCCTTGTTGCTGAAGTCTCAACATATCTTCAGCTTAATCCAAGTTTAATAGTCTTCTTTAATAATCTTAAAACTTTGAGGATTAAAAGATATTTTTATTTATATATATATATATATATATATATATATAAGAACTGAGTTCTCAAAGTATACTGGTGGGTACTGAGTGAGAATGCCAAGTCAGTTTCAAATTAAAAGCAATACTAGGTTTACAAATTAGAACACCCTGCCACTCAAAAAAAATTCAGGGACCAGGAAAGGAAGTGAAATGGTTTAAGTGACAGGTTTATATTATGTCATAGATAAAGCTGAAAAGTAGGTTTTGACCAAGAATTGTTTTTTCTTGTACGTGTATATGTTCATGTTTGTGCACATGCATGCATGCACATGGATATATATGCATGCCTGTATGTGTATGTTTGGGGGGTTAAATGCTATGAAAAAATGTTGGAAAAATCAGTAGAATTAAGGCAATAACTGGATATAACAGGTAAGGAGTAGCTTAATAACTGGAAGAATTAATTAATTAATAGAATATGCTTAATTTTATTTTTATCATAAACTTAAGCAAGCCGTTAGATGTTTTTATTACATATCTATGAGATTACAGTATAAGATAATATCTGATACAAACTCAAATCAGATAACTGGTTATTCCTAACTTAATACATCAATATTGCACAGGGAATTTTGAGATGCATTGTGTAGTTGTCAGAAGTAGGGAAAGAAAGAAGATGACTAGATGCTTTTATTTAGAGCATGTGGGCAACTGATTTTTTTAAATGAGTCTTAAATATCTTCAAATTTTTTATATTGTTTTTCTTGACAACCTTATAATAATTGGTCTTTTCTTGCATTTGATGACAGACTAAACACACTACAACCACTGATTCCTTTCCATAAATGATTTTATAAAATGAAAATATCCCTCAATAGTCAATGAAATGAGTTTCCTAATTTAAAGCTTTTTTTTTTTTTCACTTAGAAATAATTATCTATGCTTGAGACTTTCTCACAAGAATTTCTCTATAGAGGAAATGGTACTCTCACTTTGAGGTCCCCAACTAGATTAAAACTACCTTAGGGAAGGGATCATGTCTCTGCTTCCATCCCCATTTTCATGCAGACACTTATGAAATGCTTAGAATTCTGTTGATGTTCACAAAACTGCCTTTTCTATTGTAGTGATTGGGAAGCAAGAAGATCTGAGGGGACAAAAAATGCAGCAGTAGTTATACTACATGGATTTGGGCTTCTGAATCAGTCTCAGGGTGCATATCAGATAATCAGAATAGTAAATTTTGAATCCACAAATTTAGGGGGTTTCTATTACCATATTTGTAGTCCACAGTCATCAGCAAGTATAGTATATAGAGTGAATGCTGAACACACAGTTATTGATAGGTGGATCAAATCCACTCATTCAACAAATATTTATAGGGTGTCTTTTATATGTGAGGCATATTTCTCATTACTAAGGATATAGTAAAAATACCTAGGCTATTGAGTTTAGATTCTAGTAGGGTGCCAGACCAAAAGAAAAAGAGAAACAAGTAAATGCACAATACGTCAGATTGTGATAAGTACTCTGAATAATTTAAAACAGGGTAAGGAAGTTAGGGAGTGATTGGAAGTAAAGGGTGTGGGCCTGCTCTTTGAGATAAGGCGTCAAACAAAGGCTCACTGAAAAGGTGACATTTGAGCAGGCACCTGAAGGAAGGAGAGAGTCTGCCTTGAAGGTATCTGAGGAAGAACTGTCCAGGCAGAGTGGATGGGTACCAAGGTCCAAGGCAGAATTGCTTGGATATTCAAGGAATAGCAAGGAGGTTAGTCTGGTAGAAGCAGGGGGAGAAAGGGGAGAGAGGCAGGAGATGAGGTCAGAGAGCTGGGGGCAGGGTGGCAGATCTTACAGCGTTTAACAGGTTAAAGTAGGTTTTGGGACATTTGTTACCAGTGAGATACCTTTGGAAGCAAAGGTTGCATTTTCAATTCAAGCACCCTCAAACCAAATTGCCACAAGACTTGTGTTACCAAATTAAGTAGACCAATTTCCATTTTGAATTATTTTTTGAACTTACATGGATCATGCTGTAAGCTTATTGTTATTGACCATTTCTCAGATTTTTATCTTTCACATCTAAAAATATTTGGCTGAAGTTTTTAGCAAATCAGGGCCAATACTTTTGTAAACCCACGGTACGTTATAGAGAGTTTCAAATAGCAGAAAGCCTGTTCTGTTAGCTAGAATATTTTCATTTACTTCAGTTATTTATTCAGCAAGCATTTACTTTGTACCTACTGTATTCCAGGAATTGTGTTAGTTGGGAACAAAGATGTATAAAGGCTCTTTCCTTAAAGAGCTCACAGTCAAATAGGTGAAGCAGACTCACAAATAAATAATTGTACTATGATATGGCAAATGCCTAGTATTTAGTAGGTGCTTGTTAGATACTTAACAAGTATCTGATTGATAAATAATGGTAGCACTAAGAAGGAAGTATTTAGTTCTGTCTGAGGAAGTCAGGGAAGGAGAAATGATTTATAGTCAACCATCAACTTCATGAGGATAGGACATTGTCTGCCTCTAGTACAGTATCGAGCAAATTATGGGTGCTCAGTAAAAGTTTATTGAATGGATGAATGAATGACTAGATGAGGAGATGGTTGAGCAGCGTCTGAAGAAGGAATAAGATTTGTTTGGGAGGCAGGTGCGCATTGCTGGCAAAGAGAACAATGTGTGTAAAAGGTATGGAGATGTGGAAAAGCTTAATTCTATCCCAGTAATAATTTTAGATTTCCATTTAAAGTACTCTGCCAAGTCCACACTTGAGACATAATTATTTATACACATGCTTCTTTATGGTGTATTTCTTATGAATTGTATGCATCTAGAAACTTCCTAAAACATTATCAGTCTATATGTATATTAGCCAGTTGAAATAGTTACATTTTTAGTATAAAAAACTTCTTTGTTTGTTGCCCAATTTCTTTTTTAAAAAGTATACTTGTAAGAACAACTCTGAAATCAGAACAGATAATATTATCCTAACAATACAAAGATTAATTCACCTGGGCAAACTTAGTGGGGAAAAAGTATCAGATTTTGCCATACAGTAAAATGTACCATTTTGTTCATTAGTTGTGCAGTCAAACTTCATCAAGGTATAACAAGCCCTGGGAGTGATTTCTATTGAATGACAAAAGAAGTGGAATAAAATTCATTTAAAACTGGTTCACACCAGCTCTCCTGCATGTACTATAAACTGCTAAGATCAAGTCACAGAACATTATTTTGAGGAGAAAGGGTTTAGTGAACCCTAGAAATTGGGTTTGATTTATGCCAGAAAATCTGCCTTTTCACTGCTGAGATTTCTATGGAAGAAAGCCACAGTCTTTTACCAAATGGTTTCTAAGGAAACGCCTTATAGCACAGCATCTGAAAACAATTTGGTTGTTAATGAGAAATGGTTCTCACGATGGTGGGAAAGTGTTGACTGAAAGAAAAGGCTTCTAGATTTGGCAGTCAGTCTGTAAAAAGTGTTTACTGTTCTACAGTTACGTTCCTGAAATTTCTACATAGATTAAATATTTGTACATCTTATTTCACAGCTGTTCTTGCTTGTAAATATATTCTTTAAAGGAGAAATAGAAGAGTTTTTGTGCTAAAAATACTTGAACTTGCAAATATATTCAGACAAGTTGCTTCCCAGAATCTGTGTGCTCCCTCATTTTTTCCAATCTGTTTTGGAATTCCAGCATGCTAGAATTCATATACATTTGGCATTGAATTATAAGTACATAAAATTAATTTACAACATAAAAGTCTTCCAAAAATCCTAAGATACAGTGAGATATTTATATATTCTTTAAATCTACTTTAAAAATACATTCTGAAATGTCCCATAAGTTGTATGTATTTTACTTCTTTTAAGTTCTTCCTCAAAAGAAATTATTTACAATATTTTAACAATAATCCCTTTATAATAATTTCAAGATTAAATTTTAATATCTAATAAAGCACTAAACCTTGTAGTTAAAATAATAAATGCTAGGATATACACTAATTTCTCTAAATGTACTTATTGAATTCAGGTTCCAAAATAAACATACCTATATTTCCTTGATAACCTTTAAGTTATAAACCCAAAAGAAGAAATTTATACAATAATTTCAAATAGATTTTCATCTGTGGCATGATTCAGAAACACGAATGAACATACGACAGGAACCCAAAGAGTAACCACCACGAGTTCGGAGGAAAATACTTAGAAATACTTCTGGTATTAAAAGTTTGTGACTCAGTGTAAAAATGTAAAACTCAGTTATTGTCACTTGAAAGCCTATGGGTGCATCACTTTGCCATGGCTGTTAACTGTCCATCTGTCCCTTGGTATGTTTTTCTGTTTAGACTTTTGTACAAGGCAGAGTTGCCAAGAGTCTTCTTGTTGTCTTCAGTTGTTTTCCTCATTTGACCCTACCTCCTCCCTCTTTCTTCCCTGGTCTTTGAATTTCTTCCACTTTGGGCAGCTGCTTTCATTTGCAGCTCTGCTTTGGGCAGGGGAAAAATTCTGCCAACAAAAACAGGAAAAATGAGAAAACAAGAAGGACTACAAGTGCTCTGCATGTGTTGCAGCTCTCTGGCAGCCCACTTTGGGGTCTTTCCACTCATTGGGTAGCAGACTGAGAAGGGATCGGCTGCTGGAGACTAACTCAAAGTGACCAGAGACTATCCCAGAGGACTTTTTTTCTCATCTAAGAAAACAAACACAGGGACTTCCCTGGTAGCACAGTAGTTAAGAATCTGCCTGCCAATGCAGGGGACATAGGTTCGAGCCCTGGTCCAGGAAGATCCCACAGGCCATGGAGCAAATAAGCTCGGGCGCCACAACTACCGAGCCTGTGCGCCTAGAGCCCGTGCTCTGCAACAAGAGGAGCCACCGCAATGAGAAGCCCGCGCACTGCAACGAAAAGTAGCCCCCGCTTATGGCCACTAGAGATAGCCCACACGCAGCAACGAAGACCCAAAGCAGCCAAAAATAAATAAATTAAATACATTTTAAAAAAAGAAAAGAAAACAAACACAGAAATTGTTTGTGTTGAAAGAAGTTGGAAGGTGTTATATTTTATGTTTACTCACCCAGTCCATACTCTGAGAGCATATAATCTCCATTCAGTTTGGTCAGACCTATACTATTGTCAATATTGCTTGGTTGCAATAATAATTTATATATTATTTTTGATTGTGACATTTAGAGGGAGGCAATATGACCTTCTTTTCTATTCTCCCTTATTCCCTATAATACAGAAACTCAGAGGGCAGAAACTTCTTTGTTTACCTTTCTCAGAGTGGTATATTATAGACAAACATGTATATGAGAGTATTTAGTAAATATTAGTCCATGAAGAGAAAGAAGCTGTTTTATTGAGCAGTGATACCCTTCTTCATGTAACAAACCTCTAAAGAATGCACTATTTTGTGATAAGGTGCTAGGCCGTTGGGAACACAGCAATGAATAAGACAAGAGACCATGTCCTCCAGAAGATCTCAGTCTAGAGGAGGGGAGGAATATGTACAAGAGAAATTATAATACAATTTTGTATAAATGAGCAAATAATGTTCTTATTGGAACACTTAATTTCTGAAATTGATAGAACTTACCAATTACATGAAAACACATGGAAAGTGCTTAGTGTAGTACCTGGCAAATTGAAAGCACTCAGAAGATGTTAACTATCTTCATTATCATTATCGTCTTTACCTTTCCTATTTCAGTATTCTCATGCCAATATTGAGTACAAATCTAACCCTTCCATGTTTGACCTTTTTCGATCTCACTAACAGAAGTCAGTGTATCTTCTAGTAGAAATGAAATGTCTCATGTGTTAGCATTCCATTGTAACTTATGTTCAACCACAGTTCCTAAATATCACATGTGGTGATAAACAAGATATATGAAAAATTGTCTGTTAGCTGAGAGAAAATGGAAGGCTTTTTTATTTTACTTCCACATTTCCATTTCGGTAGCTTTTCATTTTTGGAAAATATGTACTCAACTGTATAATGAAACTTTTTTATTTAAACGAGGCAGGGTTTGTTGGGTTTGGCTCTAGATGACTGTCTTATGCTGTCATTAATACTCAGTTAACTTCTGAATATTAGAGGGGTTCCTCAACCTTAGCACTATGGACATTTTTGGCCAGGTAAATTTTTGTTGTGTGGAGCTGACCAGTGCATTATAGGATGTTTGGCAGCATCCCTAGCCTCTACCCTCTAGGTGACAGCCCCCTGGTATTTGTGACCTGCCAAAATGACCACAGATAATGTCAAATGTCCCCTGGGGGACAAAATCATCCCTAATTGAGAACCACAGCTTTTGATCATCTGGCCATTGATTTTATGCCTATGGGAAATTGCAGATTGACCACGGTGCAGTACTATTCTTCCAGTATGTGTGGGTCTTCAGTCAGCTGTGCTCCTTCATACATTCAGTGCCTAATTTGTGAGAGGTACTGGCAAACCAAGATGAGTAAGTTTACCCTTGCCCTGTAGTAGCTCTTGTCTCAAAATTTGTAAATTAAGTTGATTCTTTAGGTTTTGTAAACGTACCAAGTGATTCTTAGTAACACTTTGAAGCAGTGCCCTGGACTTATTAGCTAGCTGTAATAAAAGTATCCCAAATCAGGTATTACTATGTGGTATCAAAATACTTCCATAGGCATGGACAACCCCCTATAATATTCTATAAATTTTCATTGAAATTTCTTTGTTTCTCGTGCATGGAATGAATTGAAATTCATAGCTTTGTTTTACTACTGAGATACTGAATTATTTATTTTTTATGTTTATTAAGTCTTTTTCCTCTAAATCTTTTATAAATGAACACTTGTGTTATGGGTTTGCAGGATAATAACAGCACCTGTCCTGATACATAGAATTCTTATTGTTTGGACAGCTGTCTACACTCTGGACATTTGTGCATGCACATTCAACTTTGAAAGAATAATTGTGTGATAAAAAAGATCTTATATACTGTAACTGAAGCTAAACTGAATGTTCATATTTTCAAGGATATAAAAACCTTAAAAAGTAATAATGCTAAATCCTATAATTGAACATTATGATTCATTTAAAATCAAGTATAGAGCAACATACAACATAATATTTAATACTGAATTTGAACTGATGTCAGGCTAATATAGTTAAAATAGTTAAACAGTAATATAAAAAACTACTCTCTAGCAGTGTAGCATCTTCCTGGCATTTATCTAGCCCTTTGTATATGCTTAAGGGATTCACCTCTTAATTCATAAAGCTGTATTAAGAATCTGAATTTTATGGTTCTCTATGTGTTACTAATAAAGAAACTTCAATGATGAATAGTTGTTTTTACTTTTAGTATTTCATTTATCACTGAAGTCTACTATGGAGATTTTTATTTTATAAATCTAGTGTTGTTATACACATATACTTATATGGACATATATAAGCTACTGTTATTGAGTGCTTACCAAATACCAAGAACCATGCTAAATGTTTAGTCTAAGAACCTTAGCAAGAGTTACACAGTCAGTTCCAGAACATGAATCTGAACCCACCCTTGTCTGGCACCAGTGTTCATTTTCTTAATCATTACACCATATGGCGCCATTCAGCATTGTATGAGCACGAAAAGAAATGTATATTTCATGCAAAAGAATGAAACTGGAGATTGGTTCAAGATGGCAGAGTAGAAGGATGTGCCCTCACTCCCTCTTGTGAGAGAACCAGAATCACAACTAACTGCTGAACAATCAACAACTGGAAGACACTGGAACTCACCAAAAAAGATACCCCACATCCAAAGACAAAGGAGAAGACACAATGAGACGGTAGGAGGGGCACATTCACAATAAAATCAAATCCCATAACTTCCGGGTTGGTGACTCACCACCTGGAGAACACTTATACCACAGAAGTCCACCCACTGGAGTGGAGGTTCTGAGCCCCACGTCAGGCTTCCAAACCGGGTGGTCCCACAAAAGGAGGAGGAATTCCTAGAGAATCAGACTTTGAAGGCTAGAGGGAGTTGATTGCAAGACTTCAACAGGACTGGGGGAAACAGAGTCTCCACTCTTGGGGGACACACACAAAGTAGTGTGTGCATCAGGACCCAGGAGAAGGAGCAGTGACCCCATAGGAGACTGAACCAGACCTACCTGCTAGTGTTGGAGGGTCTCATGAAGAGGCGGGGGGTGGCTGTGTCTCACTGTGAGGGCAAGGACACTGGCAGCAGAAATTCTGGGAAGTACTCCTTGGCGAGCCCTCCCAGAGTCCACCATTAGCCCCACCAAAGACCACGGGTAGGCTCCAGTGTTGGGTCGCCTCAGGCCAAAAAACCAACAGGGAAGGGACCCAGCTCCACTCATCAGCAGACAAGCGGATTAAAGTTTTACTGAGCTCTGCCCCCCAGAGCAACAGCCAGCTCTACCAACCACCAGTCCCTCCCATCAGGAAACGTGCACAAGCCTCTTAGATAGCCTCATCCACCAGAGGGCAGACAGCAGAAGCAAGAGAACTACAATCCTGCCGCCTGTGGAATTAAAACCACATTCACAGAAAGATAGACAAGATGAAAAGGCAGAGGGCTATATACCAGATGAAGGAACAAGATAAAACCCCAGAAAAACAACTAAATGAAGTGGAGATAGGCAACCTTCCAGAAAAAGAATTCAGAATAATGATAGTGAAGATGATCCAGGACCTCGGAAAAAGAATGGAGACAAAGATGGAGAAGATAAAAGAAATGTCTAACAAAGACCTAGCAGAATTAAAGAACAAACAAACAGAGATAAATAATACAATAACTGAAATGAGAACTACACTAGAAGGAATCAATAGCAGAATAAGTGAGGCAGAAGAACGGATAAGTGACCTGGAAGACAAAATGGGGGAATTCACTGCTGTGGAACAGAATAAAGAAAAAATAATGAAAAGAAATGAAGACAGCCTAAGAGACCTCTGGGAAAACATTAAATGCAACAACATTCACATTATAAGGGTCCCAGAAGGAGAAGAGAGAGAGAAAGGACCCAAGAAAACATTTGAAGAGATTATAGTCAAAAACTTCCCTAACATGGGTAAGGAAATAACCACCCAAGTCCAGGAAGGGCAGAGAGTCCCATACAGGATAAACCCAAGGAGAAACACACTGAGACACATAGTAATCAAATTGGCAAAAACTAAAGATAAAGAAAAATTATGGAAAGCAGCAAAGGAAAAACCAACATGGTATTGGTACAAAAACAGAAATATAGCTCAATGGAACAGGATAGGAAGCCTAGAGATAAACCCACGCCCCTATGGTCAACTAATCTATGACAAAGGAGGCAAGGATATACACTGGAGAAAAGACAGTCTCTTCAATAAGTGGTGCTGGGAAAAACTGTACAGCTACATGTAAAAGAATGAAATTAGAACACTTCCTAACACCATACACAAAAATAAACTCAAAGTGGATTAGACACCTAAATGTAAGACCAGACACTATAAAACTTTTAGAGGAAAACATAGGAAGAACACTCTGACAAAAATCACAGCAAGATCTTTTTTGATCCACCTCCTAGAGTAATGGAAATATAAACAAAAATAAACAAATGGGACCTAATGAAACTTAAAAGCTTTTGCACAGCAAAGGAAACTACAAACAAGATGGAAAGACAACCCTCAGAGCAGGAGAAAATATTTGCAAACGAATCAATGGACAAAGGATTAATCTCCAAAATACGTAAACAGCTCATGCAGCTCAATATTAAAAAAACAAACAACCCTATCCAAAATTGGGCAGAAGACCTAAATAGCCATTTCTCCAAAGAAAACATACAGATGGTCAAGAAGCACATGGAAATCTGCTCAACATCACTAATTATTAGAGAAATGCAAATCAAAACTACAATGAGGTATCACCTCACACCAGTTAGAATGGGAATCATCAGAAAATCTACAAACAATAAATGCTGGAGAGGGTGTGGAGAAAAGGCAACCCTCTTGCACTGTTGATGGGAATGTAAATTGATACAGCCACTATGGAGAACAGTATGGAGGTTCCTTAAAAAACTAAAAATAGAATTACCATATGACCCAGCAATCCCACTACTGGGCATATACCTAGAGAAAACCATAATTCAGAAAGACACATGCACCCCAATGTTCATTGCAGCACTATTTACAATAGCCAGGACATGGAAGCAACCTTAATGCCCATCGACAGACGAATGGATAAAGAAGATGTGGTACATATATACAATGAATAATACTCAGACATAAAGAGGAATGAAACGGGGTCATTTGTAGAGACGTGGATTGATCTAGAGACTGTCATACAGAGTGAAGTAAGTCAAAGAGAAAAACAAATATAGTATATTAGCACATATATGAGGAACCTAGAAAAATGGTCCAGTTGAACCAGTTTGCAGGGCAGAAATTGAGACACAGAAGTAGAGAACAACCGTATGGACACCAAGGGGGAAAGTGGCATGCGGGGTTTGGGGGGAGTGGTGTGATGAGTTGGGAGATTGGAATTGACATGTATACACTAATATGTATAAGATGGATAACTAATGAGAACCTGCTGTGTAAAAAAATAAATAAAATTCAAAAGAAAAAAAAGAATGAAACTGAACCTTTATCTTACACCTTACACAAAAATCAACTTAATATGGATTAAAGACTTAAATATATGTCCTGAAACCATAAAACTCCTAGAAGAAAACATAGGGAAAAAGCTTCTTGGCATTGGTCTGCACAATGATTTTTTGGATATGACACAAAAATCACAGGCAACAAAGGCAAAAATAAACAACTGAGAGTATATCAAACTAAAAATCTATACATCAAAGGAAACAATTAATATGAAGAGGCAACCTACAAAATGGGAAAAAAATATTTGCAAACCATATATCTGATAAGGGATTAGTATACAAAATATTCAAAGAACTCATATAACTCAACAGCAAAAAAACAAATAACCTGGTTGAAAAATAGGCAAAGGACCTGAAGAGACATTTTTCCAAAGAGACACAAAAATGGCTAACAGGTATATGAAAAGTGCTCAATATCACTAATTGTCAGAGAAATGCAAATCAAAACCACAATGAGGACTTCCCTGGTGGCGCAGTGGTTAAGAATCCGCCTGCTAATGCAGGGGACTCGGGTTTGAGCCCTGGTCCGGGAAGATCCCACATGCTGCGGAGCAAGTAAGCCTGTGTGCCACAACTACTGAGCCTGCGGTTACAGCCCGCAAGCCACAACTACTGAGCTCATGTGCCACAACTACTGAAGCCCACACGCCTAGAGCCCATGCTCCACAACAAGAGAAGCCACCACAATGAGAAGCCCACGCACCACAACCAAGAGCAGCTCCTGCTCGCCACAACTAGAGAAAGCCCGTGTGCATCAACAAAGACCCAACACGGCCAAAAATAAATAAATAAATAAATAAATAAATAAATAAAATAAATAAATAAATAAACACAATGAGATACCACCTCACAGGTTTTAGGACAGCTATTATCAAAAGTACTAGAGATAAGCATTGACAAGAATGTAGAGAAGGGGAAAACTTGTGCACTGTTATTGGAAATGTAGATTGATACAGCCATTATGGAAAACAATATGGGTGTTCCTGAGAAAGTTAAAAATAAAACCATTGCATGACCCAGCAATTCCACTTCTGGGTGGGAAATGAAATCAGTCTCTTGAAGAGATATCTGCACTCTCATGTTCATTGCAGCATTATTCACAGTAGCCAAGATATGGAAACAATTTCTGTGTATGAATGAATGAATAAGAAAATTATATATATATATATAGACACTATATATTACATAGTATATATATATATTACTAATATATATATGAATATTATTCAGCCATAAAAAAGGAATCCTGCCATTTGTAACAACACGGCTAAAACTAGAAGGCATTATGCTAAGTGAAATAAGACAGACACAAAAAGACAAATAGTGTATGATCTCACATATATGTGGAATATAAAAAAATCAAATTCATAGAATCAGAGAGTAGACTGGTGGTTGCCAGGGGTTGGGGAAGAGTAGGGAGATGTTGGTCAAAGGGTACAACTTTTCATTTATAAGATGAACAAGTTCTGAGGATCCATTTTACAGCAGGGTGATTATAGTCAATGATACCATAATTTATACTTGAAATTTGCTAAGAGAGTAGATCTTAAGTGTTCTTACCACACACACAAAACAGGTAACTATGCAAGGTGATGGATGTGTTAACTTGGTTGTGGTAATCATTCCACAATGTATAATATCTGAAATCACCACATTGTACACCTTTAAAAAATCATGTTGTATAATTTAAATATACCTCTCCCATTGCGGAGCACAGGCTCCAGACGCGCAGGCTCAGCGGCCATGGCTCACGGGCCCAGCCGCTCCGCGGCATGTGGGATCTTCCCGGACCGGGGCACAAACCCGTGTCCCCTGCATCAGCAGGTGGACTCTCAACCACTGCGCCACCAGGGAAGACCTATACAGAATTTTTATCTGTGGCTCATAACTCAATAAATCTGGAAAATAAATATGTTTGTTTTCTAAGCTATATTCTGCTCTGAGATGACAACTTAGATGTTTTGGTCTTTGCAATACAAATATACTAGGAGACTTTTGATTTGTTTGAAATAGATTCCAATGATCCATTCTAGCTTATTATGGTGAGAAGAATAAAGGGAAATTTCTCTAATTTCCAAGTTTATTTGAGAGATTTCCCTATTGCCTTAGCCTATCCTCTCTCGTCTAAATAGATAGAAAGACAGAATATGTGCGCACAACATAACATTATTTAAATAACCATACTGTCACTGTTCTGAAGTCACCATACTTTAAATGGTTAAAGATACTTGGCTTTGGTTTTGTTAAAACTTATATAAGCCACGTGGCTACATTAACTTTAACAGAAAATTTGAGAAGAGAGGTATTTTAAACAATGTATTTTTACAATGAAAACTGTGTTGATATATTTCCTTATTCATTTTATATAGCAACAATCTTTGGTTCTTTGATAAAATACAATTTAACTTATATTTCCATGCTGGGCATGTATTATAACTTGCTCATTTTGGGAGATAATTTATGTAGCATATTCATATGTGTGTGAAAGAGCATGAGAGAGATAAAAGTGAATCGAACCCTATGAAAATCAAATCTATAAATATTCAAACTTAACAGCTAGATAGTTAAGTCAGATTCACTTAACTGAGAAACTTAGCAGAGGATGGGGTACTACTAATAATAGTACTATTAGTATCATCCTCATTTTACTGATGAGGAAACTGAGACACAGAGAGGTTTATTCAGTACTGCCTCTCAGGGTCTTATCCTTTGAAAAAAAGTGATTCCCTATGAAGTTTCACATGTAAAGGAAAGTGTTACATTGCCACACAAGATATAACACATATATCCTGAAGTGGATATAACCACTTCAGGCAAATTTTTGTTCTAGGCAACTCAGTACAGATACTCCATTGCTTAGTGCCTGATATGCTCTAAATGTCTAAACATCTCTAAATGTCTGTTATAGGATGAATGAGTATAAAAATTTTCTCTTGGACATATACCTGACATTAGGCTAAAAGTGGAAAATATAATTTGCTTTAAAGAAATACATTTTATAAATGACTTATCTATGACAATTATTACAGTAATATTCTAAAAAGTGCCTGTATGCACACCAGAAACTAACACAACATAGTAAATCAACGATACTCCAATAAAATAAATTTTAAAAAAATGTGGCCTGGTCAAGGAATCACTACATTTTCAAAAGTAAATCATTTATTTTCAATCACAGGCCAAAGCAAATGTGTTATTGTCACTTCATGTCTCTCATATAGATATGGCCCCTAAATTATTAGAATATGTGAGCTGTTGAAACCTCAAGGCTTGGTCCCTTAGGAGCCCTGTTCTCTGAGAGCAGGGAGTGTAGTGAAGACCACTTTGGACTGACATTGACATCGTAGCATTGTGGCATATTAGGTGCATGACCATGGAATTCCTCAGTCGTGATCCGAAAATGAGAATAATTATGCCCAGCCATAGGATTGTTTTGTGGGTTAAAGAAAAAGTATATATACTGGCTAACATAAAATAGATTGTATTAACACTCTCAGTTGCAGGCATAAAAGAAACGAAGGAAAGAAGGAAGAGAGGAAGGGAGGGAAGGAGGAAGGAAAAAGGAAAGAAGGAAAGAAGGAAGGAAGGAGGGAAGGAAAAAAATTGGTTAAAATTAAAAAAAATTAATTACCTTTCTTTACCAAGATATTAAGGGTTCAAACAATACTCTCAGGATTTGATCTCAATGCATTTCTTCAGCCTGCTTTTCTTGATACTTGCCTTATTTTGAAAGAAGTTCTTAATGCTGACTCCCAGCAACTCTATATTAACATCTTCCCGATTTCCAATCTAACAGAAAAAAGGGTCAACTCTCCTCAGAAATACCTGCAAAACTCCTGGCCTCACTTTGATTAAATCCACTTTTGCATGTTTCCAGCCCTGAAATAATTGTAGGTCCAGGGAACTTCAATGTTTTGATTGTCCAGACCTAGATCACATACCTAACTCCAGAATCAGGGATGATTTCATCTCCATCCAAAACATAAGGACAGAAGGCACAGGGAACATGGTTCCCCAAAGGAGATGTAGGTAGTGTTATCACAAGAAAGGAGAATGAATGTTGGATGGCAAAATCAGAAAAACAGGGTTTCCCTGGTGGCGCAGTGGTTGAGAGTCCTCCTGCCGATGCAGGCGACACGGATTCATGCCCCGGTCCGGGAAGATCCCACATGCCGCGGAGTTGCTGGGCCTGTGAGCCATGGCCGCTGAGCCTGCGTGTCCGGAGCCTGTGCTCCACAACGGGAGAGGCCACAGCAGTGAGAGGACCACGTACCGCAAAAAAAAAAAAAAAAAAAAAATCAGAAAAACATCTACTACATTGGCATTTAATTAAATGGCAGTTATTATTACTGTAGGCATTTTTAGGCCACTTACAAAATTCTATTAAACCCAATATATAAATAATCACTCTATTTAATAACTTTACCCAGAAAATATATTCATATTTCCAACTTGGGATATTACAATAATCCCCTTCTCTTGCTTCAAGGTGGGCATAGTGAGCAAGAATTTCATAACATACCTATGTGGAACTCTCATTTAACTTTTTGTGTGTTTGTTTGTGTTTTGTTTTTTTGCTTTCAATACTTACTTCTTCATTTAACTTTTCTGAACCTCAGTTTTCTTGTCATTTTCTAGGGAGTAAATCAACCAATTTTCTTTACTTTTGACCTAGGTATCTCTACTCCCTGTAGAATATAACAGATTATTATCTCATAACTTTTCTTCCTTCCTCTGTTCCAGAAGCCAGAACTTTTTCTTTTAGTAACTTTTTTTTTTAACTTTTTTGGTCTAAGTTATTTTTGGTTGTTGTTGTTTAACTGCTAATGACTGTATAGAAACCACCACTTCTGGTTTCTCTTTTTTCACTTTGACTCTAGAGGGAAAGACAGGGTGCATATAGGTGGTAATTGTGGGCTCTGGAGTATGCCAGGAACTGAAGTAAGGTGCATGGGCATCTTGGATGTTGTAACTGTGGAGTGAGTCATCCTAGACTTTTGCAAATAAAGGGGGAGTTAGGAAAGATTGAGGGAGTTATTTCTCAAACAGATGGATCATGGTATTGAGGAATTCTCAATGCATGGGTAATTGTGCCGAAGAGCAGGGGTCTACAAATTTTTCATAACAACCCTGAGGTGTAGGTAGAGCTATTAGTCCCATTTTGCACACAAGAAAACTAAGGAATAGAGAGACTAAAACTAAGGAATAGAGAGACTAAGTCATGGATTAGTCAGGATTCAAATTGCCTAATTCATTATCAAAGCCTAAATGCTTGAAAGTGCAAATCTCTTCACAAACTTCAGGAATTAAGGCACCTACAAGAAATCTAAGTCCTGGGGTGGTTTGAAACTGTATAAATACCTCTGGATCAAAAGTTTATCTTTTTATTTTCCAGATTCCACTTAAATCTCAGTTACTATTTAGCCTCTGGTATCTCCATTAAAAGGTATTTGTAGCTGGATGAAGAAATAAAGCTTTACATGAACAGCTTCCATAACAGCAATAATTATAGTAGTGACCATATACTGAGTAATTACAGTGCACCAGGAATATGGCTATGAGCACTTTATACTTATTATCTCATTTTATCCTCTCCACAACCCAATGAGGTAAACTACCATTATTTTTACTGTAATTATATAATATTGTTATATAATAAAATGCTTAGAGTATATGTACAGTCATTATACGATATTTATATAATAAAAATACAACTCTGGATATGTGACAAGTTGCATAAATATTTACATGAAATCATGAAGGGGTTAATTAGCAATTATCTCTCTGCAGCCTTTAGCCCTTGAAGAGCTCCTGGGAAAAGAAGAGCTGAGCTCTGTCAGAGGTGGTTTCACTTGACTTAGACAGTTTTCTTTCTTCCCAAAATGATTCAGTCTCAGAATTGTTCTTTAATCTTTAATATCTCCATTAAGAAGAGTTTCTGTCAAGTACTTCAAAAGTATACAATGTGAGGGAGCATTGCTGATCCCCTGCTGGTGAGTGAAATAGGGGAGGTAGATTCCTCAGCCAGCCCCTGGATGTGCCCTCAGAAATGCAGGCTGATGTGCAAGCACATGCCAAGAACCCATCTCCTTTCTACCTCGTTACTCTCTTTTCACTGGGTTTCTGTGAGTCCTTTGTAGTCCAACCAGCAAATTACTTTGAGACAAAGGGAAATCCACCACCGGGCCAATCTAGGATAAAATTAGTTCCCTTGCTAAAAAAAATACTTGGGAACCTTTAAATGTTGAACTTGTGGGTCAAAAATTTGGAATTCCTTTCCTCTCAGATTAAAATCTTTTGAATTTTTTTTTGCGGTACGGCCTCTCCCGTTGCGGAGCACAGGCTCCGGACGCACAGGCTCAGCGGCCATGGTTCACGGGCCCAGCCGCTCCGCGGCATGTGGGATCTTCCCGGACCAGGGCACGAACCCGTGTCCCCTGCAGTGGCAAGCGGACTGTCAACCACTGCGCCACCAGGGAAGCCCAATCTCTTGACTTTTTCTGAAGCCATTGCATTAGATTACAGTTTACTTCTCTGCTAATTCGGCAGCTGTGAACTTGGCACCTTTAGGAGGTTGTTCTGTGGTTTAAACAGGGGAGAAAAAAGACTAAGTTGACAAAAATATGGGACCCTCAGTTTGATACTACACTGTTGATGACAGTTGTTTGACTCTTCATAGGCCAGTCATAATGAGACAGGATACTGCATAAGCCAAGACCACACAAAGGAGTGAGGGTAAGTATCAAGAGGGTGTGGAGGAAGTGGGCTACTTCTTCCAACTGTTGTAGTGTCATCTCTTGCCTTTTAAAATATCAGTTAAAGTACACGAAGCCCTGATATATTCAGGGACAGCAGTAACAACCAAAAACTTAGGTTTATTGAAAATGCATTACTTTTTCAGCTTTGTTCTTTCATAGGGACTTGCCCTCTCCACCAAGCTCTCTTTCTCTTTATTTTTTTCTCAAATATTATTTCATGTCATTGTGTCTGGCTTAGTCTATTGGAAAATCCTATGTTCTCTGTAATTTAAGTTTTAAACAACATGTGATTTACCCTGTTATTAAAAAAAAAAATTCAGCTGCCTTCTCTGAGTGGAAGACTGTCTAGTATTCTTAATATTCTTCTATAGAAATTGTGATAAAGGAACAGATAAACCTAAGTAAATCCAGTGTGTAGAGCTCCTTTAAAATGTAGGACCTTGTCAATGGGTTAAAAAGTAAAAGTTGGTTTTGTTCTAAATATCCTTGCTGGGGCCCATTATGCATAATAAGGGGCCACAGCCCATTTGCAAGGCTTCTGAATGAACTCCATTCATTCTGTACTTGGAAATGTTTCTTCAGGCACAAAGAGAAACAATAGTTATAACCTAATTTCTTTGGCACCAATATCAGCAGAGGAAAAGCCAAAAGATCATTATGAAAACTCTAGTAACTTCTCTTGGTGATTATATACTTCTGTATTCATTGATCATATTTGTGTATTCAAATAAACACCTTTTTAAAAGATTATAAAGTAGTTTGGCAATGCTGTAATATCACATTTCATGCACTGAGTGACATTTAAAAAATGGAATGCTTCAAAGTAATTTGCTTATTACAGTTACTAAAGTTTATAAAAAACACACTAACATGCATCCCAAGTCTTTAAGGGAAAAGACTTTGTGTTTTCAATTACTGTATTTTAAAATCTGATTAGAATTCAAACCACAATTTTGTTAAGTAAATCCACTAATCAGTTTCCACATTTACCTGTAGAAGTCAGTGGAGGGTGTACATCTGGAAGTAGCAGTCGTGGTACAGTGCCTATTAATACCATTTCCAAGTGAACTTTCTTAAGTGCATGTCTGATCTGAGCATGTCACCCCTTGCTCGGTACCATTTGTGGACTTCCCATTGCCCTTGAAGGGAAAGCCCACATCCCACATGACTTACAAAGTCTTCTTTCAGGCTTCTGGCTTTTGCCTACCTGCCTTTTCAGCCTCATCTCCTACCATCCTTCCCTCAGTGAACTCTATTCAGTGGACTTGGCTCTTTCTTCCACATAACGTTGTTTCTGCCTGTTCTTGCCTGGAGCTCTCTCCTTCCCGACCCTGTTTCCCCATTTTAATCTGACCAACCCTTACTAACTCTTGAAGTCTTTACTTTTTCTGGAAGATTTTTAGTTGTCTTAAATAACTAATTAATTGAAAGTACAGTGTATTTGAGGCGGATCGTGTGGGGATTCATTGTTGAATGATAGTTTGGAACCAGATTGTGAAGGACTTTCTAAACTGTGCTTTCAAGATTTTGAACAGGAAAATGATGTCAGCTTTATGTTTTAAAAGTTTGAAGGATGGTTTAACATACCCACGTAATTAATGGTCACTGAACTAGGAAATAGCACACTAATCCTTTTGATGATCCCGTCTTCGGTTTCTCCCAAGCACTGTGAAAAATCACTTGCTCTGATTGCATTCTTGGAGACCCTGCTAATTCATTATTGAAAAATACCAGCTGCCAGTATTTGGCATTATGTTGTCACTTACTTGGTGAGTGATGCTAAATACAATGTTAACGAAAACTCGAATACCGTTGAATATTTAATAATATATAGTGAAGTAGTTTTAAGAGTGCATGCTCTAGAGAGATCTGGTTTAAAATTCTTGCTATACCACTTACCAGCAACAATGGATGTGGACAAGCTATTTAGACAACTTATTTAGCAAAAGAAACTCCAAATGAGGGGTGGAGAGATGGGGCAAGGAAGATAAACCCTAAAGCAGTTTGCCAAGCATGACATTTCTTTGAATTTGAGAGTGTCTTTTAAAAATCCAAGTGAATCTTGCTTTCTCTTCTAACACATTTCTGTTTATTTTAACATAAAAATATTTTTAAGTTGGGGAAAGGGATTAAGTTTGTTGGTGGTTATTGCTTCAAATTTTCTGCACAGTTATTTCTCCAAAACAACACACTATGCTTATCCTATGGCTTGAAACATGTGAAAAACAGACTAAAGGAATTACCAGAAATGTAATTATAAAATCTCATTAGTGCAGAAGTTCTGCATTAATCTTCAGCCACTGATCTACAGTGTTCACTCTAAGACTACGGTATTCTAGGCAAGTTTTTAAAAAATCCAGCTCAATAATGTTACAAAATAAACTCAGCATTTCCCTCCCTCACCATCCCTAAAGCCAGATTATCCTAATTTTCCTGGCTTCACCATTTTTCCAGTTACTCTTATAGAAACCTCAGGAAGCACACTGGCTTATCTCTTTTTCTTATCTCCTCCCAAATACTTTGGTTAAACATTTTAGTCTTTCTCCACAGAATACACCTTATACATACAATTCTTTTTTTTTTATTTTTATTTTATTTATTTATTTTTGGCTGCGTTGGGATTTTGTTGCTGCGTGCAGGCTCTCTCTAGCTGCGGTGAGCCGGGGGCCATTCTTCTTTGTGATGCATAGGCTTCTCATTGCGGTGGCTTCTCTTGTTGCAGAGCACAGGCTCTAGGCGCACGGACTTCAGTAGTTGTGGCCCGTGGGCTCTAGAGCGCAGGCTCAGTAGTTGTGGTGCACGGGCTTAGTTGCTCCGCAGCACGTGCGATCTTCCCAGACCAGGGCTCAAACCGTGTCCCGTGCATTGGCAGGCGGATTCTTAACCACTGTGCCACAAGGCAAGCCCCGTATAATTCTTTTGATTACTGGTTTTTCTTTTATGTTCTGCAGTCAGCTGTCCAGTTTTTTTTTTACTTTTTGCTGGACTGTCGCTTAGATCAGAACAAGTTTCCTCCATTCATTCTTTTTCCCTTTTCATTTAGCCTATGTAGCCAATTCCTTCATTGTCTCATCAGCAAATACAAAATTAAGTATTTATTTTCAAGACAGGCCTTCCTCCACCGTATTATGTTGACCTTCCTTTCCAATGTAATCTTTTCCTACTCTCCTATATGGTCCATACTCTACAGCCAAACTGAACTGTCTACTCTTCCCCAAGCACCCTCCAGCTCTCTTGTCTCCAAACCTCAGCACCAACTATTTCCGCAGCCTCTCATTATTGTGTCCATTTTCAAAGCCTATCTCACAAGGCTTCCTCCACCATAAATCCTTGAGTGATCATTCCAACTGAATGTATAGGGTTTCTTTCTCCTCTTGTTTATTCATTCATGGAACAAATATTTATCAAATGTCTTAGGTGTATCAAATGAGAAAACAGCGCTGGGGATTTAGCAATGACTGGGACAGAATTGGAACCCACCCTAGTGGAGGATATAATCTAACATAAAAGAAGACTTGATAACTAATTTCAGGTGTCAAGGGTTTTACAAGGGTCTGTACAGCATGTTTAAAAGGGTGTAACTTAAACTGAGAGTCAAGTATGGTTTCCCTGGGATGAGGTGCAGAAAGATATCTGGAGAATGAAGAACTAGCTAGGCAAAGTGGGAGGGGATTAAAGGAATTTGGGGACATGAAAGAGTGTTCTAGGCAGAGCAAACAACATATGCAAAGGCCATGAAGTGGGAATGAGCATGGCACTTTTGAAGAACTGAGGGAAGGCCAGTATGGATAGCCAAATGGATGTAACATGAATAATTGAATAGGAGAAATTGAGATATTAGCAAAAAAGGGATTAATAACACAGGGGCTCTAAAATGGATTGGAACTGAAGAAAGGAGAGAAGGTAGAGAAAAACAGGGAGGGAGTGGAAGAAACAATGCTTGGAGACTCGGATGAGACTGAAGAAAAAAGATAGTGATAAAAGTTAAAGGATGGAACATTTTGGTCAGTGAGTCCCATATCTCATTTCTCATTAAACCTTGTAATACATGCTCACTTCCTGTATTCTGTCATATTTTATAATTATTTATATAATTGTCTTATTCTTGATACTAAATTATATTACCTGGGTTCTTATTATAGGTTAATAGTAATTATTAATAATATGGGTCAGTATTTACAAGTAAAGATTTTTTGCTGCTGTACTCATTTCTTTCTTTGATCATTAAATAGAGGTTTCTTCCCCTCCATTTTATGTTCAAACTCATCTTTTATGTTATTTGGCAAATACTGAATGCCACTTGGTGCATGACATTTTAGCAGGCCTAAAGAAAGGCATCAAAACCAAAAAACAAACTACTACAAAACAATTTTTGAGTGAATAAATGAAGGTATTTTCTTGAGTCCCCTTAATCTTTCAAAATGTAGGAAGTGTTAGTATGTCTAGGTCCATTCACAGAATTGGAAAGAAAATGGGAACTCAAAGGGGACAGAAAATTAGTGGTAGGATTCAGTAGATCAGATTTCCAGCTTCTTAGCACCCTTGATTTTTAGCCTAGTTATCAAACTTTTCTTCATTTCTTCACTAAGAATTCCTTTTGTTCTAGTAGGATTGCTTCAGTTTATGAAAATGAGTGTATATATTATGCCATTTTCAGAAATGAGTCATTAAGTCTATTATAACCTAAACAAGTGAAATAAAGTACTTTTCACTTAAAGTGTCTTTTTTTTTAACCATTTTTAAAAATTGAAGGATAGTTAATTTATAATGTTAAGTTAGCTTCAGGTGTACAGTAAAGTGATTCAGTTATATATATATACATATATGTATATGTATATATGTACATAATAATAATATATGTGTATATATATATATTCTTCATATTCTTTGCCATTATAGGTTATTACAAGACACTGAATATAGTTCCATGTATTATACAGTAGGTCTTTGTTGTTTATCTATTTTACACATAGTAATGTGTATATGTTAATCCCAACTTCTAATTTATTCCCCCTGCCACTATCCACTCTGGTAACCAAAATTTGTGTTTTATTTTGGTAAGTCTATTTCTATTTCATAAATAAGTTCATTTATATAATTTTTTTAAGATTCCACATATAAGTGATATCATATGATATTTGTCTTTCTCTGTCTGACTTTACTTAATATGATAATCTCTAGGTCCCTCCATGTTGCTGCAAATGGCATTATTTCATTCTTTTTTATGGCTGAGTAATATTCCACTGTGCATATATAACACATCCTCTTTATCCATTCATCTGTTGATGGACACTTAGGTTGCTTCCATGTCTTGGCTATTGTAAATAGTGCTGCTATGAACATTGAGGTGTGTGTATCTTTTCGAATTAGAGTTTTCTCCAGATATATAATCAGGAGTAGGATTGCAGGATCATATAATACCTCTATTAGTTTTTTAAGTAACTTCCATACTGTTCTCCATAGTGGCTGTACCAATTTACAGTCCCACCAACAATGTAGGAGGGTTTCTTTTTCTCCATACTCTCTCCAGCATCATTATGTGTAGACTTTTTAATGTTGGGCATTCTGACTAGTATGAGCTGATACCTCATTGCAGTTTTGATTTGCATTTCTCTAATAATTCATGATATTGAGCATCTTTTCATGTGCCTGTTGGCCACCTGTATGTTTTCTTTGGAGAAATGTCTATTCAGGTCTTCTGCCTATTTTTTGATTAGGTTATCTTTTTTTTTTTTAATTAAGCTTATGAGCTCTTTGTATATTTTGGAAATTAATCCCTTGTCAGTAGCATAGCTTGCAAATATTTTCTCCCAGTCCATAGTTGCCTTTTCATTTTGTTTATGGTTTCCTTTGCTGAGAAAAAGCTTTCAAGTTTAATTAGGTCCCATTTATTTTTGTTAGTTACTTAGTTTGTTTGTTTTTATTTCCATTACTCTAGGAGCTGGATCCAAAAAAAATTGCTGCGATTTATGTCAAAGAGTGTTCTGCCTATATTTTCCTCTAAGAGGTTTATAGTAGTCTTACATTTAGTTCTTTAATCCATCCTGAGTTTATTTTTGTATATGATGTTAGAAAATATTCTAATTTCATTCTTTTACACGTAGTTGTCCAATTTTCCCAGCACCGCTTATTGAAGAGACTGTTTTTTATCCATTTTATATTCTTTCCTTCTTTGTTATAGATTAGTTGACCATAGGTGTGTGAGTTTATTTCTGGGCTTTCTACCCTGTTCCACTGATCTATATTTCTGTTTTTGTATCAGTACCATACTGTTTTGATTACTGTAGCTTTGTAGTATAGTTTGAAGTCAGGGCGTGTGATTCATCCAACTCCATTCTTCTTTCTCAAGATTGTTTTGACTACTTGGGGTTCTCTTGTGGTTTTGTACAAATTAAAAATTTTTTTGTTCCAGTTCTGTGAAAAATACCATTGGTAATTTGATAGGGATTGCATTGAATCTGTAAATTGCCTTGGGTAGTATGGTAAAGTGTCTCTTTTAATTACATCTTTGTATTTCTCCTACATTTCCATTGAGTCTGATGTCTATTTTCTTTGTATATTTACCTTACTTGGATACAGGCAGGATGTTCCCCATTATTTATTTAGTTAAAAAAATTATTTTTGGCTGCATTGGATCTTCATTGCTATGTGCAGGCTTTCTCTACTAGCGGCAAGCAGGGGCTAATTTTTGTTGCAGGGTGCAGGTTTCTCATTGCAGGGCTTCTCTTGTTGTGCAGCACAGGCTCTAGGCACACAGGCTTCTGTAGTTGCAGCACGTGGGCTCAGTAATGTTGGCTCATGGGCTCCAGAGTGCAGGCTCAGTAATTGTGACACATGGGCTTAGTTGTTCCATGGCATGTGGGATCTTCCCGGACCAGGGATTGAACCCGTGTCCCATGCATTGGGGATCGAACTCGTGTCTCGTGCATTGGCAGGCAGATTCTTAACCACTGCACCACCAGGGAAGTCCCCAGATGTCCCTTTTTTTTCAGTTACATGTTAAATAAACTTACCATATGTTCATTTTCAACTTCATGTTTTAAAAAGATTTTAATTACACAAAGAAGTCATCCACATGACATTAGGGACCCAAAGTTAATGGGAAACAATAGTAAAAATGTAACCCTCCTAAAATATTAGTGATCATCATCTTCCTTTTTTTGTTTTCCTAGGTACACCCTAAGGGTGGTTATTGCGATGAAGCTGTGATATACGCACTGAAAGAATGTGATGCTCATCATATTGGTATGGCCAAAACACATGGGTATGAAGGTCTCTTGGGAGAAGCCATCCAGGACAGTGCCATGAAATGTGAGGATCTCTGAATCATCACAAAATTTTAGCTCAGTAACTATGGCTTTGAAAACACTGTACAGTCCTGTCTGAAATCCTGTGGCTTGGAGTACATAGGTGTGCACTGTAGACGTCATTGGTCATTATCATCTTCTTAGAGATTCAACCATTCTTTTATGTATTTCTGGAGGATTAAATAATTTTGGATGTAGTGTGACTCTGAGCATGGCAGATGTCAGAAGAAATATTGTTACGTGTTTGTAAAGAAATAAATTTTATTGTGCTTTGAAATCCCTTTTGATGTTTTCTTATACAACTCCCAGTAACTTAGTTACAAAGTCAACTGTCTCAGATGTGATGTCTTAGCCCTTGCTCAGCTTTTTATGAATTCTTTTGCTATTTTATAATCTTTTGATTCATGTCCGTCCTTAAGTAATCTTTTGTCTTTTTTTCCCATGTATTTACTTTTTATTGACTTTGTTAATGTTACAGAGTTTTTGCACTGCCAAACCATGCCTGAGAATTCAGAGAAAGAAATGTTACAATGGACAGCCTCATCCACCCATCATACAGCATATTAAAACTTGATTCATGTGCATTTTGATAATTTCACAATCTTTTAAAAAGTTGTATCAAGGGTTGGAATTTTTAAATCTCCTGCAGGTCTTCAGATTTCTGTTCCATTAAGTAACATTTCCAGATATTCATCTCAGTTCTTTCCTTAATAATGTAACCCCCAAAAAAATTTTGCTGGAAAAAATGCATACTTTTCAGGGGAAATATGTGGCTCAAGGTCGAAGAGATTATTTGTTAAAAGATTTTTAGTTCCCAAATGAACTCTTCAGATTAACCAAGAATCCTTTGTTTCTCAATCATCCAACCTCTCCTTGGCTGGCTCAGCAAGTACCCAAGTACATCAGAACGTAGACATCCTGCCTGCCTTCAAATAATGCCAACGTTATTGCCCAGATATGGTTCGCAGGTCCTGTCAGATGACTCTGTAACCCTCCTAGGAGTGTGATTCCTGCATCAACACTTTTATCAACTCTGAACTCCTAGAGGAAAATGCTCCTGCATCAGGATAGTTTTACTCACCCATTTGCTTCACTCTTGCCAGTAGCAAGTCTGCAACTCTTACACTTGGCAAAGGGATTTTATTATAGAGAAACCCAGACTCTGCATCAAGTGGTCACATGCCACTTTGAAATATTTCTATTAAACCGAAGATACAAAACTAGAAAATTACCAGACTATCTCATTAGATGGAAAGACTTTTCAGTAATCCTGGGTAGCGTCCTGATGTCCTTTTTCAGGACTAAAAATTACTGTATAGTTTAAGCTGTAATTATTAAAAACAGAAGGGCTACCTCACCTGTCTTTTGCCCCGACTCTCCAAATGAACAATGTAAAGAGACACACCAGAAGGTTGACGACAGAGCTAGGCTAGGACAATCACTGCATCTACAGAATGTCTAACACCTTAAACATTTGGGCACAAGTGCATCTGGAATTCTTGTCAGAGATCATGCAAGATCCATGAAACTTCAGTGGGTTTTAGGTTGAGGCTCTGCTCTCACTGCCTTGAATTTATAAGGACACATCCGTGACTCCCTTGGCCTGAGCAGAAACCATACTCTTTCCACCACAGTTTACTATACAACTTAGACCTGATTAGAGGAGGCTTCCGCATCACCTGAAGTAGAGCCCCCTGCACCTACTGCCCTTTACATCAAAGGCCATTTGTTTCTACTCTAGGGATTGACATATTCATGAGACATTTCACAATTCTAATGCATGTTTCAGGTTACTTAGCCAAGCAATATGCTCTGTCAAAGAACTATTCCAAGTCAAAGCAAAAAAAAACCCCCAAAACCAAAAAAATCCTTAATATGGAACACAGAAAGAGCACTACCCGAATAAAAAATTACTAAAAGAAATAAGATTATGCCCCCCCCCACTTTCCCACTTGGTGACCCGAGTTTGGTTGAATTTAATTTGTGTTTACCTCAGAATACAACCCAAAGTTTAAATTATAAATCACAGCCCTACACAGATTATCTGGACACATCAGTTCTTTTGAGAGCAGCATGTTCCAGAAAGTCTAATACAGCCATGGTGTACTACAGAGTATTCCTTATGGATGGGGCACAGGACAGGTTAATTAAGGTCACTTAAATCTTCATCTTTTACAGCAGATCAGAACCCAGATGGCTGACTTTCTGCAGGATTTCTGATAGGAATCCAGGAGAGCTGGTTTCAAGTTTCTCATCAGCACTTAAAAGCTGTAACCTTCTTATCCAGACATTGTGATCCACATGAAGTTCACAATGAGTGCAGCAAATCTGAGGTAGTCAACCCTTACGAAGGCTCAGTATCTGAACATAAAAAGATTTTGAAATGACCACTGGCTGCAGTTTTTTTTTTTTTTTGTATTTGTAGAGTAATTATGAAAGAACACTGCTGAATCTAGTTCACACATTTATATAACAATGAAAATCCCCCTAAATCCAATACACATAAAGAGCAGTGGTGACACTTTAAACTTCCATAGTGCAGTAGGGCTGATCCCGTATACCGAGCGGTCTGCATCCGTTGTAGATCCAGCAGAGATCAGGTAGATGATGGAAGGCTGTCCGTGGTGGTTAGCTGTGGTCTAGTTACCTTAGAAGGGTTAGCAAACACCATTCCTTAATTGTACTGTGTGGCTGCTTTTCTGATTCTCAAGCACAGCATGCTGGTTGTCTAGCTGAAGTTTAAGGGCCTGGTTTTTTGAAACCTCATCCCTACCTCTAGTTTTGTGTCTTACTACTTCAAAGCTCTTCTCCATTTCTTTATCCCTAAGGGAAAAGAAATGTGATCAGTAAATATTTCTTCTTCACTAGGTTGTTTTGAAAATATCCTTCCTTGAATTAAAAAAAAAAGCCACCCCTTAGAAAAATCTTGAGGAAGGGACAGGAGGGGGAAACTGGTTTATAAATCCTTATCAAAACCATTTTTTAAGGCTTCAGTTGAACAGAAAATATAGAATACTGTACTGAAGCACTACAGTCCTATTTTCTGTGGTAGCAAATCTGCTGAATACTATTAACTGAAAACCTATTTTGGGACCGACTTCAAGGCAACTGGAAAGTTAACAAGCTGTATAATGACATGGTGATTCCTTCTAAGACTCACTTTTAGCAAATAATAGACAATACATATCTCTTTCTTTATGCATAAAGTAAGGACAACAATTTCCTCATTCAAGTAAAGTTCTACTCATTATTCAAAGACCTCTCCACACTTCTACTTTATGGGAGTGGATCAGATAAAGATGAGTGTGGTGAATCACTGTAGGACAGAGCTGAGGAACAGGTCAAAGTGGAGGTTTAAGTTCAAGCCAGCTGTGCTCTCAAAGAGGCAAAAAGTCTGGGACTTAATTTAAAAGCCACCCTGAAAAATTTCCATTTGATGTAATTTACATTTCTTCCCATATTATTTACTTTGTAAAAAATTCATGTCCCTAAATAAGATGTGGATGTGCCATACGTGGTCATTTAACTCCAGGTAGCATTCATTTTAAATACCTATTCTGGCTTTCTACATGCTTGGCAGTGGACTGCGGGGATGGGAACTGTGTATCACTGTAGATTTCTAGTGGTCCTTGTGGTGCTTTCCTTGCTGTGGTCAACCTGACCCCAAGAGGCCTATACATGCCTCTAGTCATTGTCAGTTCTGGGGTTTCTGTAACAACTACTGGAGCAGATGTTTGTACAGGAGCTGTTTTATTCCAGGTACCTGAAGATGTTTCTACATCACCACCACCACCTCTACCTTCTTCCCGATTATCATCTGGATCTTCTCTTTTTTCATTTTCTTTCTTTTTTTTTTCTTTTCATTTTAACATCTTTATTGGAGTATAATTGCTTTACAATGGTATGTTAGTTTCAGCTTCACAACAAAATGAATCAGTTATATATATACATATGTTCCCATATCTCTTCCTGCTTGCATCTCCCTCCCTCCCACCCTCCCTATCGCACCCCTCCAGGCGGTCACAAAGCACCGAGCTGATCTCCCTGTGCTATGTTGCTGCTTCCCACTAGCTATCTACCTTACGTTTGGTAGTGTATATATGTCCATGCCTTTCTCTCGCTTTGTCACAGTTTACCCTTCCCCCTCCCCATATCCTCAAGTCCATTCTCTAGTAAGTCTGTGTCTTTATTCCTGTTTCACCCCTAGGTTTTTCATGACATTTTTTTTCTTAAATTCCATATATATGTGTTAGCATACGGTATTTCTCTCTCTCTTTCTGACTTCATGCTGTATGACAGACTCTAGGTCTATCCACCTCATTACAAATAGCTCAATTTCGTCTCTTTTTATGGCTGAGTAATATTCCATTGTATATATGTGCCACATCTTCTTTATCCATTCATCCGATGATGGACACCTAGGTTGTTTCCATCTCTGGGCTATTGTAAATAGAGCTGCAATGAACATTTTGGTACATGACTCTTTTTGAATTTTGGTTTTCTCACGGTATATGCCCAGTAGTGGGATTGCTGGGTCATATGGTAGTTCTATTTGTAGTTTTTTAAGGAACCTCCATACTGTTCTCCACAGTGGCTGTATCAATTTACATTCCCACCAACAGTGTAAGAGGGTTCCCTTTTCTCTACACCTTTTCCAGCATTTATTGTTTGTAGACTTTTTGATGATGGTCATTCTGACTGGTGTGAGATGATATCTCATTGTAGTTTTGATTTGCATTTCTCTCATGATTAGTGATGTTGAGCATTCTTTCATGTGTTTGTTGGCACTCTGTATATCTTCTTTGGAGAAATGTCTATTTAGGTCTTCTGCCCATTTTTGGATTGGGTTGTTTGTTTTTTTGTTACTAAGCTGCATGACCTGCTTATAAATTTTGGAGATTAATCTTTTGTCAGTTGCTTCATTTGCAAATATTTTCTCCCATTCTGAGGGTTGTCTTTTCGTCTTGTTTATGGTTTCCTTTGCTACGCAAAAGCTTTTAAGTTTCATTAGGTCCCATTTGTTTATTTTTGTTTTTATTTCCATTTCTCTAGGAGGTGGGTCAAAAAGGACCTTGCTGTGATTTATGTCATAGAGTGTTCTGCCTATGTTTTCCTCTAAGAGTTTGATAGTTTCTAGCCTTACATTTAGGTCTTTAATCTATTTGGAGCTTATTTTTGTGTATGGTGTTAGGGAGTGATCTAATCTCATACTTTTACATGTAGCTGTCCAGTTTTCCCAGCACCATTTATTGAAGAGGCTGTCCTTTCTCCACTGTACATTCCTGCCTCCTTTATCAAAGATAAGGTGACCATATGTGCGTGGATTTATCTCTGGGCTTTCTATCCTGTTCCTGTTTTTGTGCCAGTAACATGCTGTCTTGATTACTGTAGCTTTGTAGTATAGTCTGAAGTCAGGAAGCCTGATTCCTCCAGCTCCGTTTTTCGTTCTCAAGACTGCTTTGGCTATTCGGGGTCTTTTGTGTTTCCATACAAATTGTGAAATCTGTTGTTCTAGTTCTGTGAAAAATGCCAGTGGTAATTTGATAGGGATTGCATTGAATCTGTAGATTGCTTTGGGTAGTAGAGTCATTTTCACAATGTTGATTCTTCCAATCCAAGAACATGGTATATCTCTCCATCTATTTGTATCATCTTTAATTTCTTTCATCAGTGTCTTATAATTTTCTGCATACAGGTCTTTTGTCTCCTTAGGTAGGTTTGTTCCTAGATATTTTATTCTTTTTGTTGCAATGGTAAATGGGAGTGTTTTCTTGATTTCAGTTTCAGATTTTTCATCATTATTATATAGGAATGCCAGAGATTTCTGTGCATTAATTTTGTATCCTGCTACTTTACCAAATTCATTAATTAGATCTAGTAGTTTTCTGGTAGCATCTTTAGGATTCTCTATGTATAGTATCATGTCATCTGCAAACAGTGACAGCTTTACTTCTTCTTTTCCGATTTTGATTCCTTTTATTTCCTTTTCTTCTCTGATTGCTGTGGCTAAAACTTCCAAAACTATGTTGAATAACAGTGGTGGGAGTGGGCAACCTTGTCTTGTTCCTGATCTTAGTGGAAATGCTTTCAGTTTTTCACCATTGAGGACGATGTTGGCTGTGGGTTTGTCATATATGGCCTTTATTATGTTGAGGAAAGTTCCCTCTATGCCTACTTTCTGCAGGGTTTTTATCATAAATGGGTGTTGAATTTTGTCAAAAGCTTTCTCTGCATCTATTGAGATGATCATATGGTTTTTCTCCTTCAATTTGTTAATATGGTGTATCACGTTGATTGATTTGCATATATTGAAGAATCCTTTCATTCCTGGAATAAGCCCCACTTGATCATGGTGTATGATCCGTTTAATGTGCTGTTGGATTGTGTTTGCTAGTATTTTGTTGAGGATTTTTGCATCTATGTTCATCAGTGATATTGGCCTGTAGTTTTCTTTCTTTGTGACATCCTTGTCTGGTTTTGGTATCAAGACAATCTGTATCTTTTGGTGGGAGCATTTAGTCCATTTACATTTAAGGTAATTATCGATATGTATGTTCCCATTCCCATTTTCTTAATTGTTTTGGGTTCGTTATTGTAGGTCTTTTCCTTCTCTTGTGTTTCTTGCCTAGAGAAGTTCCTTTAGCAGTTGTTGTAGAGCTGGTTTGGTGGTGCTGAACTCTCTCAGCTTTTGCTTGTCTGTAAAGGTTTTAATTTCTCCGTCAAATCTGAATGAGATTCTTGCTGGGTAGAGTAATCTTGGTTGCAGGTTTTTCTCCTTCATCACTTTCAATATGTCCTGCCACTCCCTTCTGGCTTGAAGAGTTTCTGCTGAAAGATCAGCTGTTAACCTTATGGGGATTCCCTTGTGTGTTATTCGTTGTTTTTCCCTTGCTGCTTTTAATATGCTTTCTTTGAATTTAATTTTTGACAGTTTGATTAATATGTGTCTTGGCATATTTCTCCTTGCATTTATCCTGTATGGGACTCTCTGTGCTTCCTGGACTTGATTAACTATTTCCTTTCCCATATTAGGGAAGTTTTCAACTATAATCTCTTCAAATATTTTCTCAGTCCCTTTCTTTTTCTCTTCTTCTTCTGGAACCCCTATAATTCGAATGTTGGTGCATTTAATGTTGTCCCAGAGGTCTCTGAGACTGTCCTCAGTTCTTTTCATTCTTTTTTCTTTATTCTGCTCTGCAGTAGTTATTTCCACTATTTTGTCTTCCAGGTCACTTATCCGTTCTTCTGCTTCAGTTATTCTGCTATTGATTCCATCTAGAGTATTTTTCATTTCATTTATTGTGTTGTTCATCATTGTTTGTTTCATCTTTAGTTCTTCTAGGTCCTTGTTAAATGTTTCTTGCATTTTGTCTATTCTATTTCCAAGATTTTGGATCATCTTTACTATCATTATTCTGAATTCTTTTTCAGGTAGACTGCCTATTTCCTCTTCATTTGTTAGGTCTGGTGGGTTTTTATCTTGCTCCTTCATCTGCTGTGTGTTTTTGTCTTTTCATTTTGCTTACCTTACTGTGTTTGGGGTCTCCTTTTTGCAGGCTGAAGGTTCGTAGTTCCTGTTGTTTTTAGTGTCTGTCCCCAGTGGCTAAGGTTGGTTCAGTGGGTTGTGTAGGCTTCCTGGTGGAGGGTACTAGTGCCTGTGTTGTGGTGGATGAGGCTGGATCTTGTCTTTCTGGTGGGCAGGTCCACGTCTGTTGGTGTGTTTTGGGGTGTCTGTAGACTTATTATGATTTTGGGCAGCCTCTCTGCTAATGGGTGGGGTTGTGTTCCTGTCTTGCTACACGCCTGTGTGTGTAGGTCGCCAGAGGGCATCTGTTCTTTGCTCAGACAGGACAGGGTTAAAGGAGCCGCTGATTCGGAGGCTCTGGCTCACTCAGGCCGGGGGTAGGGAGGGTCACGGAGTGCAGGGCGAGCCTGCGGCGGCAGAGGCCGGAGTGACATTGCGCCAAGCCTGAGGCGAGCCGTGCGTTCTCCTGGGGAAGTTGTCCCTGGATCCCGGGACCCTGGCAGTGGCGGGCTGCACAGGCTCCCTGGAAGGGGGGCGTGGACAGTGACCTGTGTTCGCACACAGCCTTCTTGGTGGCGGCAGCAGCAGCCCTAGCGTCTCATGTCTGTCTCTGGGGTCTGCACTTTCAGCCGTGGCTCGCGCCCGTCTCTGGAGCTCCTTTAAGCAGCGTTCCTAATCCCCTGTCCTCGCGCACCAGGAAACAAAGAGGGAAGAAAATGTCTCTTGCCTCTCCGCAGGTCCAGACTTTTCCCCGGACTCCCTCCCGGCTAGCCGTGGTGCACTAACGCCCTGCAGGCTGTGTTCACGCCGCCAACCACAGTCCTCTCCCGGTGCTCCGACTGAAGCCCGAGCCTCAGCTCCCAGCCCCGCCCGCCCCGGCGGGGGAGCAGACAAGCCTCTTGGCTGGTGAGTGGCGGTCGGCCCTGATCCTCTGTGCTGGAATCTCTCCGCTTTGCCCTCCGTACCCCTGTTGCTGTGCTGTCTTCCGCGGCTCCGAAGCTCCCCCCCTCCACCACCCGCAGTCTCCACCCGCGAAGGGGCTTCCTAGTGTGTGGACACTTTTCCTCCTTCACAGTTCCCTCCCGCTGGTGCAGGACCCGTCCCTATCCTTTTGTCTCTGTTTATTTTTTTTCTTTTGCCCTACCCAGGTACGTGGGGGGTTTCTTGCCTTTTGGGAGGTCTGAGGTCTTCTGCCAGCGTTCAGTAGGTGTTCTGTAGGAGTTGTTCCACGTGTAGATGTATTTCTGGTGTATCTGTGGGGAGGAAGGTAATCTCCGCATCTTACTCTTCCGCCATCTTCCCGGAAGTCTTCCTCTTTTTTCATTTTCATCTTCTTCCTTTTCACTTATTTGCATTGTTTGAACTCTTAGGCTGCTGTAATCAACCTCTTTTTGCTCAGATTCTTTCCACTCATCTGCATCCTTTGTCACAACCTTGGTGGCAGCTCCGGGGCCCATGGCCTCCCTGCCTGCCGTCCCGCTGTAGCCCAGCCAGGTCCCTGCACCCCACCCTTTTGTCTTTATGTCCATTTGTCTTTATGTCGCTTTTTCATATTCCCATCTCAATTAAGAGAAACTCTCATTCGTGGAGCAATGGCTAAATCTCCACCTCTTTGCTACTTCTAGTCATAGAACTGTGCAAGTATCATGTGATCTGCACCTTGGAGAGATAACCTACCATGAGCTGGAGTCCAGTCCTATGTTGTTCAGGTTAAGAAACTCAGTTGACTCACTAACTAAATCTTGCTTATTAACTGAGGTGCTATGGTTTATGCATTATAATAATGTGAATTTATCCTGTTATTATTTTGAATCAATAGTATGGCATCGTATCAAAGAGACTTTGTTATACTAACATACCAAATATAGTGTACAGAGTTATAGCAGAGATTTCTAAGACCCCAATGAGTGTAGTATATAGAAAGTACAGTGGATTAGAAATAAGGAGGCCTAACATTCTTATCTGAGTTCTGCTGATATTATCTATGTGTATTTGAGGCTAATTATTTATATTCTCTGGGCCTTGACAAGAAAGGGAAAAGAACTAGAAGGTACACCCATTCCTTTTTAGAGTATGCTCCAGAATTTGCATGTATCACTTCTGCTCCTGTACCTTTGGCCAGAGCTTAGTCAGTTGGTCACATGTAGCTGGAAAGGAGACTGGAACATGTAGTCTGTAGCTAAAACTTGTAGGATTTTATGACTAAAGGAATTGGACTTTTGAAGGACAACTAACAGTCTTAGTCATTTTCCCCTTTTATTAGGAAAGTAAATGCTCTCTCAGCACCTTCCTTCCTCCCTCACCCCCAGCAGATTTCTGCTTAGGCTGGAATTGGCTCATATGGTCACCTCTAGATGCAAGGAAGCTGAGGAAACAGGAAACAGGATTTACATGATTGGCTTTCACCAAAGGTTTCCAAAATTTCATGGTTCACAGCTCCCTTGGGATCTCAGTAAATATTTTCATGGTGCCAAAAGAAATACGTAAAAGTTCTATTTACAACTTAGTAGCTGTTTGAATAAATTATGCACATAAATTGAAAGAAAAGTAATACCTTTTTCATTCTTAAATAACCATGTGTTGTTAATGGGTATTACCTGTGGGGTATTCCATAGCTTCTCAAACATTGGCGTCAGATTGGATAGTGTCATTTCTCATTCTACATGCTTTTCGTGACATACTTTCTTTGTTTTTTAGTCACAGCAACCACTGAAAATCCAGTTTTGCAATGATATGGCATGGTCTAAAGGTATGTAGTGATCGCATATGAAAACTGTACCCTAAGCTAGTAGTACGTGCTGTCCAACAGATGTTGAGTCCCACTGCGTTTCCCTTGAAAATTAAAATATGCTATTCCCCTGCACCCAGTGAATTTATTCTGGCACCCTTGGAGACTGGGCACACAGTTTGGGAATCATGGGTTTAAACTAATCATCATCCATTTTGTGGGGCTGGACATATTGCTCCCCGTACAAGAATCAGGTTTCTTTTAGAGAAGAAGAGAGAATGGAAATTGTTTAGGAAACTAACAATTTCTGCCTCAGTCGGCCCCAGGCAGACTATATGTTCTTTTAGAACAGAGGGCATGGCTGTTTTTTCATACTGTTTTGTGTGTAGCACAATTCTAGGTACTTAGAAGGAGCTCAGTACATATTTATTAAATGAATGGAGAAATGAAGACTATGTGGTTAACAGTATGGTTGATTCTATCAACCATAGAATGTCAGGTTATAGGAAATTTGTTGTCTGTTGGGTAAGTCTCTATGTAAATTCAAGGGCCTGGACTATGGCTTCCTCATTTATTAAGCTCAGAGCCCAGTGATATTGTAGGTGATAGAAAGTGTTGGTTGGATGAATGAGTGAATGTCTCAGTGAGAGCTAGTTCTGTCTCCAAACCCATTACAAAGGAGTTTCATTACACTGATAATGACAAATGCTTATTAGTGAGCTCTCAATATAAATGCCCATGCTGGCTGCTGAGAAAGAAAAATAACCACTCCATCTTATCACTAGAATCTAAGGCTTTCTTTTGTTACCACAGTCACCACTAGAAAAACTGACAAAAAAAGAAAAGCAGAACTTTTCTGAGATATGAGAAGGACTTTTTCTGCAATGGTTTACATTGTCAGGAGCTAAACTGTTTCATAATTCAGGATCATAAAGACTGGAAAGTGACTTTTTAAACAAAAGCCATGAAACTTTATAAGTATGATAGCCATTTGAGCAAAATCTGTCTTTCTCCTCTTTCTTGTCTCAACTCAAATTTATTTTTCTGTGTTTTCATTGTTTTTGCAACAGAGGAAGTCACTGAAGCTCTTTGCCCTTGGCTTCCCTCATAGTAAATTGTATAACTCTGTGACACTCTATAGAAGAATGTGCATGTGCTAGCATGTTAGTTACGTCTATGTCTAAAAATTGCCTATAGTTATTTGATTTTTCTAGTCATATATTTAGAAACTTATATATGTATCTGTCTCTATCACTAAATCAAAAGTATTTTGAAGGCAGGTTCTATGTCCTTTTCATTTTGGATCTGGTACAGAGTAGGTACCCAGTATATATTTGTTGAATTAGTAAACTATTTCTTATGGAGATTTTCCCAAAAGCATTAAGCAGTGTTTTGTTAAATACTCAGTGTGTGTATGTTTATTTTGTGAGAGCCAAAACCATCTCTACTTTAACTCCTTCAGTATTCCTATAAACTAAGGAAAACCAGAATTTATTTTCATTGTTTTGTAAATGGAAAAATATAATTATCTTTAATGTTGGATACCAAATCTTGAATTTGTACTATGAAAGAAATAAACTAGTTAATATATTTTAAAACCCCTTTTTTTAATATACATAAAATTTTATTTATTTATTTATTTTTGGCTGTGTTGGGTCTTTGTTGCTGCATGCCGGCTTTCGCTAGTTGTGGTGAGCGGGGGCTACTCTTTGTTGCGGTGCGTGGCCTTCTCATTGCGGTGGCTTCTCTTGCTGCAGAGCACAGGCTCTAGGCGCGTGGGCTTCAGGAGTTGTGGCTCGCGTTGTTTCTCTCATTTATTTATCTTCATTGGAGTACAATTGCCCCACAACGGTGTGTTAGTTTCTGCTTTATAACAAAGTGAACCAGCTGGACATATTCATATATCCCCATATCCCCTCCCTCTTGCATCTCCCTCCCCCCCTCCCTATCCCACCCCTCTAGTGGTCACAAAGCACAGAGCTGATCTCCCTGTGCTATGCAGCTGCTTCCCACTAGCTAGCTATTTTACATTTGGTAGTGTACATATGTCCATGCCACTCTCTCACTTCGTCCCAACTTACCCTTCCCCCTCCCCATGTCCTCAAGTCCATTCTCTACGTCTGTGTCTTTATTCTTGTCCTGCCCCTAGGTTCTTCAGAACCTTTTTTTTTTTTTTTAGATTCCATATATATGTGTTAGCACACAGTATTTATTTTTCTCTTTCTGACTTACTTCACTCTGTGTGACAGACTCTAGGTCCATCCACCTCACTACAAATAACTCAATTTCATTTCTTTTTATGGCTGAGTAATATTCCATTGTATATATGTGCCACATCTTCTTTATCCATTCATCTGTCAGTGGGCACTTAGGTTGCTTTGATGTCCTGGCTATTGTAAATAGAGCTGCAATGAGCATTGTGGTACATGACTCTTTTTGAATTATGGTAAAAACCCTTTTTAAATAGAAGAATATTTATTCTTTTGTTTGTTTGTTAATGTTTTTCTACCAATGTAATAAAAGCTTTCACTGAGCATTTACTAGATGCAGGTCAATGTCCAGGTGTCAGATTCATGCTGCAGTCAGTTTTACAACCTTAAATTTAATTTTATTTATTATTTTTAATGAGAACTTTTGCAGTTTACTCTCTTAGCAACTTTCAAATGTGCAATGCAGTATTATTATTATTATTTTTAATTGGAGTAAATTTTATTTTTTTAATACATTTTTATTTGTTATTTTTTTCTGAGCACAAAAGAAATACATATGCTCATAGCAAACAATTTAATCATTATAAAAATATTTAATAAAAATACTAGAGATAACTTCTGTTGATAGTTCAGAGTATATTCCTACAATTTTTTTCTGTGGATTTATAGCCACATAATAATATTGTTAAAACTTTGAGGTGCAACATTTTAAATGAAATCATAATGCACACCCTAGTTTGCAATTTCTTTTTTTTCATATAATGTATCTAAACTTTTAAGTGTAGAAGATTTTCCAACTAGTAAATATAAAATTTCCTGTCTGCTTAATTGCTGAATCTTGCTTTTAGATGTTGACAGTACCCTATACTCTCACTTAGAATTACTTGTCACAATTGTAATTTGAATTATTATTTATAAAATTGTAGGTTATATACCTGTCTTCCTAAGTAAATTGTACATTCCATGCCTAATGCACACTAACTGAAACATACACATAACAGCAATAGATGCTATGAATGAATGAGTGAATGATGGGCTTCTATCTCAAGACTTTCTTTACAAGGCTTGTGTTCTTACCACATTTCATACTGCCTCCCCTTAGTGGTTTTTTTTAAATATATTTTGAGAATTTTCATATTCTTGCTATTTATGTTTACATTATTTTTAGTTTTGTTTAGTATGTTTTAGGTCAATGTGAAAACAGAGAAATAAGCATTTTAGATATTTAGAAGTATAGGAATAATTATTACATAATGATAAAAATAATCAGCATTTTAAACCTGTAAAGTTATTGGAGCTTACTACTTTTCAAAATTAAAAAGACAATAATAGGGGCTTCCCTGGTGGTGCAGTGGTTGGGAGTCCGCCTGTCAGGGCGGGGGACATGGGTTTGGGCCCTGGTCCAGGAGGATCCCACATGCCGCGGAGCACCTGAGCCTGTGCGCTGCAACTGCTGAGCCTGTGGGCCACAACTGCTGAGCCCTACAGCCTGTGCTCCACAGCGGGTGAAGCCACCGCAGTGGGGGGCCTGCGCGCCGAGGTTAAGAGTAGCTCCAGCTTGATGCAACTGGAGAGGGCCTGTGCGTGGCGGCGAAGACCAAACGCAGCCAAAAATAAATAAAATAAATTAAAAAAAAGAAGAAGACAATAATAAACATTCACAGAGCAGCTTTATTTCAATTTTCTGACATATTTCTTAGCCCATTCTCTTTCTACTCATTCAAGAAGAAAAAGTTTCTAAACTGAAATAATTATATAAATTAAATGATAAATGGCAGAGACTGGTAGTTATCCCCGTGTAGTTTTTCCCAGGTTCTAGAAGCTCAGATTTGTGACCATCTGCAGTGGGCATTCCATTTCCAGCTTGCAACCAGGCATGGTCAGTAGCATGCAAAAGGAAGTGTCTTGTGGCAGTTTTCATGAACATTCTTCAGGAGACAGTGAGGTGTAGGCCCCTTTATTCTTGTCCTCTGACCCTTTTCCTGTTTGCTCCTCTGGAATATGATGCTATCATCTTGGACTATGAGGTTGAAGCCTTGCAGTTCAGAACATCAAGATGCATGGATCCTGGGTTCCTGGCGACATGAGTCACTGTGCCAGTCACGAACAACTTCCTGGACATTTCTATGAGACAAAAATAAATTCCCATTTTTATTAAGCTATTGTTTCTGTCATTTTCTCCCAAACTTAATCTTAGTTAATACAGATATTGAATCTGGAATTTCTAAGATGGTCCCTATAAGCTTATTATTTGCCACACATAACCAGCCCCTACCAATAGCATTTCATCAAAGAAACCATATGCAGCATTACTCCCTATTTATAGATTAAAAAAATAAGGACCAGAGAAGTTTCAATTCAGATTCTAGGTCCAATGTGCTTCGTAAAAGACTGCATTTACATACTAATTGACAAGTAATAAGATAGAATACAAGTCAATAATAGCCTGTTTTTGTATACAGTTCTGTTATTTGTTTCAAGATGTTAATCTCATCTATTTCCTCAAAAGCACTCTTAAAGTAGGTGCATATATGACAAAACTGAACCCCAGAAAGTGTCATCTGCACAAGGTAACAAAACTAGACAGTGGACTAATTTCCTGGGTTCTAGTTCTTTATGCTTTTTATCATATTGTTCATCAGTCTTTTAAAGCCTCATCATAAAGTATATTATTTTGCATTTTATTAACCAAGTTTGAGAAATAATTTTTTTCATCTTCATTGTAGACGACAGGACGTCCTTTTCACATCCACATGTGCACAACCGAGAGAAGTGCATGAGCATCAGAGAAGAATTTATTGTGTATTAAATAAAGGTACTGTTTCTCTCTCCCTCTGAGAAGGAGGAGATATTGGAAGGAAGAGTAGAAAAAATATATCTGACTTAAAACACTCTCTTGTTTCAAGAAAACAGTAGTATTAATTGCTACCTATACTCTTGACCTAGCTAATGGGTAATGATGTATCATTTCCAGTCTCAAATGTAAAATAGATAACTAGTGGGAAGCAGCTGCATAGCACAGGGAGATCAGCTCAGTGCTTTGTGACTGCCTGGAGGGGTGAGATACGGAGGGTGGGAGGGAGAGACAAGAGGGAGGAGATATGGGAACATATGTATATGTATAGCTGATTCACTTTGTTATAAAGCAGAAACTAACACACCATTGTAAAGCAACTATACTCCAACGAAGATGTTAAAAAAAAAAAAAAGTCAAGCAGTCCTTTCACTGACCAAAACAATATAATCCTAATTGAAAAATCCACATGCATAAAAAACCCAATTGCTGATTTGAGCATCCTAGCTAGTTGAAGCTGAATTTTTTTAGTGTGCAATTTGCATTTGGGTTCATGCCCTAGTGCACCCAAATTTCAGTATTATTCAGTTTCCTGAGGAACCCATATACGGACAACCTTAGTGAACAATATTTCCTCCACTTCCTATATAATTGTTTAGGTAACTGCTCCATATTGTTGTTGGTGTAGCCTTAGATCCTCTGAAGGATAATCCGTATTTTAAAATAATCTGACCTTGACCTCTTCTCCAATGTACTTTAAAAATAAACCATTTTGGGGGGTCTCTAATAGTTTCTCTTTTGATTTGTCTGCTGTTCTTATTGTTTAGTTTACTCCTTTTTGCTTGTGTGGGATAGGGACTGAATGTTGATTACTGAAAGTTTGGATTCCTTCCAGGCATTTATTCTGGGACAGTTCTCAGTCTGTTAGCACTAAAACCTACCTATTGCCCTGTCCTACCCTTTCCTACCCATAATATGATATACACCCACTCTTTTCCCACCATGTAGTGGGAAGGATGGGAGTTCTTTTAAGAATCTCTGTAAATTTAAGTATACCTAGAATATTTCTGGGTAAACATAAATAAGGCCCAGGGAACTTATTAAGGATAATAAAATTACTTACTGTACTATTTTTTTTAAGGAAATATTTTTAAACCACTTTCTTGCAGTTCCATCATTAGAGTTGCCTCTAACTAAACTTTCCTTAGTAGTCAATTCTTTTTTCAAAAAATTAATTAATTAAATTTTGGCTGCATTGTGTCTTTGTTGCTGTGCGGGGGCTTTTCTTTGGTTGCGGTGAGCGGGGACCACTCTTCTTCAGCATGCGCGGGTTTCTCATTGCGGTGGCTTTTCTTGTTGCGGAACACAGGCCCTAGGTGCATAGGCTTCAGTAGTTGCAGCACTCGGGCTCAGTAGTTGTGGCTCGTGGGCTCAAGAGCGCAGGCTCAGTAGTTGTGGAGCACGGGCTTAGTTTCTCCCCAGCATGTGGGATCTTCCCGGACCAGGGCTCGAGCCCGTGTCCCCTGCATTGGCAGGCAGATTCATAAACCACTGTGCCACCACGGAAGTCCCAATAGTCAATTCTTATACAACTTCCTTTTCCCCTTCTACCGTATGTAGTATTTTACTTAAATGACTTTTCCTGGTATAAATTACATTTGCTTTTTAGGGAACTGGGAGATGTAACTCATTGTAGTCCCCTACTCTTTTTCTACATCCCACTGCTCATTTGAGGGTCCAGATTCCTAGTGTTTTCACTTTCATATTTCCATGCTATGATAACCTGAGTATAGTAAAGTTTTGAAATATAAGTTAGAAGTCCTGAATGTTACCAGATAACCTTGGACCAATCAATGACCTCTACATTTCTTACTAGTAAAGTGTATGTATAATAACTAGTAATCAAATGATCTATATGCTTGTTTGGGCTTGTCTAAAGTCAGAGAAACAGTAATTAAGTACTAGTAATTAATGCTAAAAGAATTACAAAGCAAGGGATTCTCATCATTTAATTGGCTTGGATTGAAGAAAAGGAAGAACAGTTTTTTCAAATATTATCACATGAATAGTTTTAAAAAGCTAGCAACCATTTTACTGAGTATTATAAGATATATTTTCAAAATGTACCTCCATAATTATAGTGATTTTTCAACAGTTCTAACAAAGTAGGTAAAATAAAACCATAATTATATTTAATTTATTAAAAACAGAAAGTAAAGTATCCTCTTTTATGAACCCTTGATTCTTTCCCTTCCTTGCAGACCCAGCTTCATTAGGCATAAAAACTCCTGCAATTATTTCATATCCCCAAAGTTTCTACCTTCTCTGAATTGTTGTATATCTCATGTATCTTATGACACTCATTCTAATCCTTCTTATGTACAATGTTGTAATTGTTCTCTAGAATTTTTTTTAAATGGCTTTCGTCTTCTAAAGTGAATTTTAATTTGCTGGGAAAAAAAAGGACTGTACACTCTCATTTACTCTCAAAATTTTATCTATTAACACAGAATAAATCTTAATAGATAAACTCTGACTTAAATAGCTCTATAGTTCCTTGGCACTAGAATGTATAAACACAACTGATGGGGCAATTCATATTAGTCTATGAAGTAAACAAGAAAGTTAGTTCTGATCAGTTTCTCAAAATTATATACTATTTCCTTCAAAAATAAACTTCTTCTTGACAAATGTAACATTTCATGTAATCTACTGTAGGTTCAAAGCATAAGAATCTTTGACTTATGGAGAGGGAGGTAATAACTAAAGCTTTACAATCATAATATTTTAATTTTTATAATGTTATATATATAATAACATTTATAATATTTTTAATTTTATAATGTTATATATTTTTCAAAATGTTTTCATGTATCTTGCGGGGGGTAGGCACAAAATATACTTTAATGTTACAATACATCATTTAATAATGAATATTAGGGGCTTCCCTGGCGCTGCAGTGGTTGAGAATCTGCCTGCCAGTGAAGGTGACACGGGTTCGAGACCTGGTCTGTGAAGATCCCACATGCCACGGGGCAACTGGGCCCATGAGCCACAACTACTGAGGCTGCGCGTCTGGAGCCTGTGCTCCGCAACAAGAGAGGCAGCGACAGTGAGAGGGCCACGCACCGCGATGAAGAGTGGCCCCCGCTCGCCACAACTAGAGAAAGCCCTCGCACAGAAACGAAGACCAAACACAGCCAAAAATAAATAAATAAAAATAAATAAATTTAAAAAAAGAAAAAAGATAATGAATATTAGGTTTTAGCTGAAATTCCTTGAGATCCAGTATAGAATAGTGGAAAACTAGAATCAAAATACTTGGGTTTGAATCCTGTTCCCACTTACAAGCTGTGTGACCTCTGTCAAGTTACTTAACCTCTCTGTATCTCATCTATAAAATATACATAATTATAATAATTGGTTGTAATAATTAAATGAATTAATACATATAAAACACTTAGAATCATGCCTAGAACTTAATTAGAATTAAATAAGTATCTTATTACTATTTTGGGAAAATTTTAATGTATTATTTCTAAAACATTAGTTGAATTTAGATTTATTACAAGTTTTATATAAAAATGGATCAGCTGTAGTTGATACAATAATTTCATTTCTCTAACTACAATGTGAGAAGCATAAGTTTAATCACAGTGTCTTAAACTTTTCTATAAACTATCTCTCATCAAGCATATGGGACAATTTTTATTATTTGCTCATAAAACACTTGATTTACTATATAATTCACTTTCTATTGCTGGATAAATATTTATTGGAACATATTCAAATTTGGTCTCTTTTAATTTGCTTTTATTGCTAAACTGTCTTGGACAAGTTTTTTTTTTGGTCAATTAAAACACATAAAAGTAAATATATGTACCAAAATGTTCATTGCAGCTCTATTTGCAATAGCCCGGAGATGGAAACAACCTAAGTGCCCGTCATCGGATGAATGGATAAAGAAGATGTGGCACATATATACAATGGAATATTACTCAGCCATAAAAAGAAACGAAATTGAGCTATTTGTGATGAGGTGGATAGACCTAGAGTCTGTCATACAGAGCGAAGTAAGTCAGAAAGAAAAAGACAAATACCGTATGCTAACACATATATATGGAATTTAAGGAAAAAATGTCATGAAGAACCTAGGGGTAAAGCAGGAATAAAGACGCAGACCTCTTAGAGAACGGACTTGAGGTTATGGGGAGGGGGAAGGGTGAGCTGTGACAGGGCGAGAGAGAGTCATGGGCATATACACACTAACAAACGCAGTAAGGTAGATAGCTAGTGGGAAGCAGCCGCATGGCACAGGGATATTGGCTCGGTGCTTTGTGACAGCCTGGAGGGGTGGGATGGGGAGGGTGGGAGGGAGGGAGACGCAACAGGGAAGACATATGGGAACATATGTTTATGTATGACTGATTCACTTTGTTATAAAGCAGAAACTAACACACCATTGTAAAGCAATTATACCCCAATAAAGATGTTAAAAAAATAAAAATAAAAAAAAAAAAATAAATTAGAAAAAAAAAAAAGTAAATATATGTGTTACATATATATACGTATATACCACCAAAAATATATTTTAGGAAAGGTATGAAATCTCTCCAATGTCACTCTATTTCTCCCAAAAGCATCCTTAAATCCCATTCTCCAGAGGTTTGCTACATATTCTCCATGTTTTTTTATATACTATATAAGAATGGTGACATGTCCATATGCATGCATACATGGTACATTTTTTCTCATAAAATAAGGATTATACCATGTCTAATGGTCTTTATGGTCTCATGTTTTTTCTTAATATATCCCATACATCTTACTATATTAATACATATAGATTTATCCTCATTCTTTCCTTTTCATTTTTTGGTGAAAATTCAGAAGCATGTAGAAACATGTACAATTATATATGCAAACAAATATATGCATAGTGAGCATCCAGACATCCATTACTCAGCTTGAGAAAAAGAACATTGCCAGGACGTTGGAAATCCTATCAGTGCCCTTTGAAATGGCTGCAATTTTTATGTTTACCCCTTCATTCATTGAACCATTCACTTATCAACAGATACATAAGCTGTTCCTAAATTTTTGCTATTACTAACAATGTTGTAATAACCATGTTCTATTTTATTTTTACATTCTCATGAAACCATATCTATAGGATGGATTCCTAGAAGTGGGATCACTAGGTAACAGGGTATGTACTTTTCAGATTTTAATAAGGAAAATTCCATTATCCTCCAAAAGTTTTTACAAATTATATTTCCATCAAAAATGTAAAGCTCATTTCCCCACACTTCATACTATCCAAAAGTTATTGATATCAATCTTTTAAATTTTTCTAATCTGATTAGAAAAAATCATATTTATTTTAATTTATATGTTTTAACTGGTGAAGTTTAGCATTGTTTCATATGTTTATTATGTATTTGTACTTTGTTGGTGAATTGCCTTTTATACCCCAAACCCATTATTCTATTGATTTGTATATATTTCCTGACTAATTTGTAGGAATTTTTTATAAAACAGATATATAAATCACCTGTCAGTTATGAGGCAGAAGGATTTTCTTTTGGGTGTAATTTTAAAGTTTTTTTAATGCATCATTGAATGCATGAAAGCAGATGCCTTGAGGTTCAAGAATGAATATTTAATAAACCATTTTTTCACACTTCCATTTTCTCACAGTATCTTAACTTCTCACAGCAAAGGTTATTTAAAGAACATGGATTTTTTTTTAACATCTTTATTGGAGTATAATTGCTTTACAATGGTGTGTTAGTTTCTGCTGTATAACAAAGTGAATCAGCTATACATATACATATATCCCCATATCTCCTTCCTCTTTCATCAAGAACATGGATTGTCGAATCTAAAATTGTATTTATCATTTTGGGTTTCCATTCCTCGACATGCACCTGCATTTTAAATCATTTGCACTTAATTATTTTCATTTCTCATAGGCAGAAGCTGTTAAATTGTTAATTGTTAAGAACAGTATAGTCTGAACTACTATGCATAAAATTAAAAAGCTACAAGGATATATTATACAACATAGGGCATATAGCCAAATTTTATAATAACTATAAATGGAGTATGACCTTTAAAAATTGTGAATCACTGTGTTGTACACGTGAAATTTATATAATACTATACATCAACTATACCTCAAAAAAAGAACCTTATAGTCCATGGATACCATTTTAGAGTTGTGTATCTAGTTTTCCAAAGAAGCAATTTATTACTATCCTAAGTAAATCACTATACAGAAGCTGCATATTCCTCAGTAAAGGGGAAATTACATTAGTTTAGAGTTAAGAGTTAAGACTTCAAATCACCTTTCTTAAAGGTTTTTATATATACCACTAACCTTCTCTTGGTATTTTATGTTTCTTGAATCGTTTGTTAAGATTCAACTTTGGATGTGATGGAAAGGTGATAAATATCCTAGAAAAGCTGACAATATTTAAAAATTACTTGAACACTCTATTGTTAATATAAATGAATACTTGCTCCTGTTAGAGAGGAAACTATGCTTGACTTTACTCTTACAAAAAATCAGAAAAGGACATACACACACTTTTGCAAAAGATATTAAATTAGAACCATAGGTAATTTTTCCACTTTTCCTTTTTAAAAATGTTTTCTTTTCTTTTTTAATTGAAGTATAGTTGATATACAATGTTGTGCCAATCTCTGATGACATCTTTTCCTTTTAAATCTATGGATTATATACCTTTGAGAAGCAAGGAATCTATCTTAATTGTAGCCTGGAGATAGGAAAGATATTCTGTCATTTGATAATTTTTAAAATTTAAAATTTCTAACTTGACTAAAATTTTATTTTGGCCTCTATCTATAGAAAAAAGGAAGAATAACATTTTGAGAAATAGGAAAATCTGATCTATAATTTCTTAAGATTATAATATGCTTCGGACTTCCCTGGTGGCGCAGTGGTTAAGAATACACCTGCCAATGCAGGGGACACGGGTTCGAGCCCTGGTTTGGGAAGATCCCACATGCCGCAGAGCCACTAAGCCTGTGTGCCACAACTACTGAGCCTGCACTCTAGAGCCGGCGAGCCGCAACTACTGAGCCCACGTGCCACAACTACTGAAGCCCATCACCTAGAGCTTGTTCTCAGCCACAAAGACAAGCCACAGCAATGAGAAGCCCGTGCACTGCAATGAAGTGCACGGAGCTGCGTGCAGCAACGAAGACCCAACGCAGCCAAAAATAAATAATAAAAATAAATAATAAAATAAAATTAATTTTAAAAAGGTTATAATATGCTTGAAGGTAATTTCTTTTTAAATGTTTTAATGTATTTAATGTTTTTAATATGTTAGAAAAGAAGTGTATTCTCTATTTTTTTTAATCCTCTGCTAATTGTATTCTGTTTGTTGTTTAGTTCACATGCATGAAATAACTAAACCTTGGCAAGAGTTTTTAGCTGGGCTCAGCTTTTTGTAAGCCAAATGATTTTGAAAGAAGATGGGCATTCTTTAGCTTCCAAAATGTTGACTCTGGATTCAGCAGCTACCAAGTAATAATAGACTACCCACTGACTTAAAGGTCAAAATCATAGAATGATTAGAACATCATGATTATGTGAAGAAAAAACATTGCATCAATTAGTGCCAAGTTTGAATTAGATTGTGCTCTGTGACCTACTTTCCTTAGATTCATTTGGTCTCTATGGATAGAACATGTACCAGTATCCTCTGGAAACTATTAGTTATTTAAAATTTGAAGGTTTTAAAGAAATCATATATTAGTGAATCTTACCTTCCTGACAATACTAAAGGAGGTTAATTTGTCAACAGCTATGTGAAATAAAGAATATTACAGTGTACAAAAACTAAGACAAGCAATACTACTGGAGCCTTGATGTAGGCAAGTATTATAAATTTCACTGATACTTATACAGGTTACACTGGTTGTGTTAGTTTGTATACATATATATAAAACGACAAATGTATATTCATATACATAAAATAACAAATGTATTATATATAATTCAAATGCATACAATTCATCCTTTTAACATGAACAAGTCAGTGGTTTTTAGTATATTCACAGTTGCACAACCATCACCAATATTTAATTTCAGAACATTCTCATCACCCCCAAAAGAAACCCTGTACAAATAACAGTCATGCCCGAAAGCTGGTTCTTTGAGATAAGCCTCTGACTAGGCCGACCATGAAAAAGAGAGAAGACACAAATGCAGATTTTAAAGGGATAAGAAGAGAATATCAGGCTTCCCTGGTGGCGCAGTGGTTGAGAGTCCACCTGCCCATGCAGGGGACACGGGTTCGTGCCTCGGTCCAGGAAGATCCCACATGCCGCGGAGCGGCTGGGCCCGTGAGCCATGGCCGCTGAGCCTGCGCGTCCGGAGCCTGTGCTCCGCGGCGGGAGAGGCCACAGTAGTGAGAGGCCCGATTATCACAAAAAAAACCCCACAAACAAACCCAGAATATCATTATCATCATTATTAGTAACAACTTTGTCAATAAATCCAAAAATTTAGATGGAATGGACAGATTCCTAGGAAAATATAATTCACTAAAAGTAAAGAAAGAGAAAAAATAGGAAAATCTGAATAGTCTTATAACTATTACGGAAAATGAATTTCTGTCAGCGGCAACATCATTTACCTCTTACCCAAGCCAGAATTAAAGGTGAGACTGCTTCCAGCTATGTACTTCCTTTGTAGAAATCAGAAAAAGGCACTCCTTGAAAATGCACGTAGCTCCATGCCAGGGGACAGGACTTTGTGAACTAAGTGTGTGCTGGATGTCAGCTTCCATGTGCCCTTGTCAGCTAGGGACACTTTGTCAGTGAACATCCTATACAACTGTATGTGGCAGCCCTGCCTTGATCTTCCCCCTTTTTTCTCTTTTCCCCCAATTCAATTAATTCACAAATACTGCCAAGTGTCTCCAAAGTATATCTTTTCCACTCTTTCGACCTTAGCTTAGCCACCATCATGTCCCACCCTGACTACTGTACAACACCCTCCTGTCTGGTCACTCTGTGTCTACACTTACCTCCTCCAATCTATTCTCCACACTGCAGGTGAAGTGATCATCTTAAAACATAAATCCAGGGACTTCCCCAGTGGTGCAGTGGATAAGAATCTGCCCTCCAATGCAGGGGACACTGGTTCGATCCCTGGTCCAGGAAAATCCCACATGCCGCGGAGCAGCGAAGCCCATGCACCACAACTACTGAGCCTGCGCTCTAGAGCCTGCGAGCCACAACTACTGAGCCCGCGTGCCGCAACTACTGAAGCCCGCACGCCTAGAGCCCGTGCTTCGCAACAAGAGAAGCCACAATGAGAAGCTCGTGCACCCAATGAAGAGTAGCCCGCACTCACTGCAACTAGAGAAAGCCTGCGCTCAGCAACAAAAACCCATCACAGACCAAAAATAAATTTTAAAAAATTAAATCTTAAAAAAAACCCCACATAAATCCAGTAACATCAATCTCCTGCTTAAATTCTTCAGTGACTTCCCTTTTCACTAAGAAAAAAAATCCAAACTCTTTACTATGAACCACAAGGCCCTGAGTGATCTGACGCTATGTTTCTAGTCTCATCTTGTGCTACTCAGCTCTTTGCCTACTCTGCTCTAGCCACACTAGTCTTATCTCAGTTTAATTAATCTGCCAAAAATCTTTCCTGCCTCAGGCTTTTGCACTATTCTTTTTGGAATAGTAAGAATAACTAGTATTTATTTTGCTCTTGCTACATGCTAGGCACTGTTCTAAGTACCCTCTGTATATGCACACATTTAATCCTCACAAATAAATAAATTTATTTATTAAATAAATAAAATAAATAAAGGTTAAATAAATTTCCCAAAGTCCCACAGTTTGTACTTGATGACACTAAGATGAGCTTCTACACACTCTTTGTATAGCAGCCTCTTCTCATCCTCTAGGTCTCAGCATATCAATTCCATCCTTGGGGAAGACTTCTCTGGCCACTGTACCTAAGGTAGGTCTCATTGTTGGTCACCATCTCAGCTGTTAGTCTGTGTGCTTCATAGTACACACTATGACTTATTGTTATTATTTTTATCTTTTTTCTCCCTCTCTCACTAGAATGTAAGCTCCATAAGGACAGGAACTTACTATAGAAACATCAATATGCGAAATGCTTCAAAATACAAAATGATGAAAAAGAATACTCTTTCAGCATCTAGCACATTGTTTTGCACACAATAACTACTCAATCAATGCTACCAAATTAATAAGAATAATATATCTTTCCTATTCAGATACTTACCTGCAGAAGAATAAATCCCTTACAATTTAAAACTAAATGAAACAAAACTACTTTAATTACTCCTCAGTCAGCTTAGGTTTTACTAGAAAAATCCTGCCTGTGCTCAATTTACTGTGAAGATAACCAGACAGGAAAGAATGTGGCTAAGTTCTCTTTTTCATGAGAACTCATTTTGAGATCTTTTTTGATTCTGGACTACATTCCATGGCTTTAGTAATAACAATTATTTCAATTAGTTAGGAAATAAACATCCAGTATTTTCTTTTTGGTTGAATGACTTAATTTAATCTGATGTTCAGCTAAGTTTCTTATCAAAAGTGGCAGAAATTAATTAGCTAATTGAAGCAAAGGGGATTTGTTGAGAGGACATCAAGCTCACAGAACAAACAGAAGACTGGAGCATGGGAAGCTTCCAAATAGACAGGAACCAAAAGGTCCCTCGAGTCAAAAGCCAGAAACAGCCCAACAGTTACTGCTTCATCACTGGTTGGCCTGATCAGGGTGCCACCACAATACTGCCCTTGTCCCCCACCCTTGCATTACTCGTGAAATACAAAATCCCATGAGAAAGCATCTGATTAACCTAGCTCATGTGCTAGACTGCCCAAGTCTCAATTCTGACATTGAAACTACACACAGTTAATTTCCCAGAAGGAAATTGGAGACGTGAATGCTGGGAAGCCAAAAAAAAAAAGAATGTCTTTTATATTTATGTAAGGAAAACCAAAAATGTATGTTTTCACCATTTCTTATTTTGGGATTTTAGAACTTTGTTAAAGACATAGATTTTAGGGACTTCCCTGGTGGTCCAGTGGTTAAGACTCCGTGGTCCCAATGCAGAGAGCCTGGGTTCGATTCCTGGTCAGGGAACTAGATCCCACATGCTGCATCTAAAGATCTCGCACGCGGCAACAAAGATCCCATGTGGTGCAACTAAGGCCCGGCGCAGCCAAAGTAAATAAATAAATAAATAAATAATTTTTAAAAAGACATAGATTTTACCCAAATATAGAGATCAGAATATTAGAAGGGACTTTATTCTTCCTCTAGCCAAACACTCTTATTTTGACATAAGCATTAAACAAGAAAAAAACCCTGCGTATTCTCACTGAATAGCGAAATATATGATGAACATTTGTGAATAAGTCATGTGTGACACGAACTTGTCAGAATCAAAAGCCCAGAATGCATCCATGATCTTGGCAGAAGTAGAGGGGTTTGTTTCATTCAGGTCATGACCCAGTCACATTTTCAACCTACCTATTGGCCTCTTCACATGGTTTTCCATGCCAATGAATTTAATTTTGGACCTACTGAATTTGAACTCTAACTCAACATGTCCAAAACCACACTCGTCTCTTCACACCATCTACTTCTCCTGTTTTTCCCAATCTTGATAGGTGTACCACCATTCAATCTAGCCACCCAATCCAGAAACTCGGCACTCATATATGACTATTCCATACTTCACCCCACACACTCAGTCATATCACCAAACATTCTTCCTCCAAATTTCTTTTCAAATCTATGCCTTTCTCTTCATTCCCCCTTGCCAGTGTCTTGGTTCAAATTCATGACATCTGTATTTCTCACCACCTAACATATCTTCCAGTTTTGATTAATTTTAGTAGGTCCCAGAGGCTTTCAAGTTTTGCCCACTGGCTACAATTCTATCTGTATATACCATTGCTTCTTCCCATCTTACCTGAACAACCTGAATTCTGAATATATCCTGTTTTTTCATGTACTCCAGATTTTAATGTGCTGATTCTTTTTTTTTTTTTTTTTTTTTTTTTTTGCGGTACGTGGGCCTCTCACTGTCATGGCCTCTCCCGTTGCGGAGCACAGGCTCTGGACGCGCAGGCCCAGCGGCCATGGCTTACGGGCTCAGCCGCCCCGCGGCATGTGGGATCTTCCCGGACTGGGGCACGAACCCGAGTCCCCTGCATCGGCAGGCAGACTCTCAACCCCTGCGCCACCAGGGAAGCCCAATGTGCTGATTTTTAATTAGTTAATCTTTCCATCTGCTTCTATCAGGCTTGTTCTCTTAGTGTGCCTGCTAAACTTCTACTCCAGCCTTCCAGACTTTGTTTTTCGAATTTTTTCTGAAGACCTTCCCATCCCAGCCGTCACTATCCCCAAGTAAACTCAAGCCTTTCGCCTGAACCCCCATAACGCTTGTACATACTTCCTTACACTGTTTACTTACTCTCATTATTTGTTCATATGCCTGTTTTTCCTTTTGGATTGGGAGCAGGGACTGTGGCTCATTTAGAGTTTCGTTTTCTCACTGAATTCATTTAGTGCCTGGTACACCACAGGCAACAAAACATGTTTCTTTGGTAAACACATGAAGCGTGTTTCACTGAATGAAACCCCTGGATGAAGATGAGACCTTCGGAAACTCTAGAAGTTGAGAGAGTGAGCATACATCCTGACCCTGTTATGCCTGTTACTCCAGCTATGTAGCTGCACCCAAAGGGGAGGAGCTTCAGGAAAGCAGCCCTCATCACATCTCAAGTTCTGGGTCCTCTTCTCTCTTGCTCTCCCTAATTTTTGTTGCCTTATTGCATTTATCTAGAATACAAACTGCCCTTAGCTCCCATTTCTAGCCTAGGACTTGCCTCAAAGGCTTAACAATGGTCTTGGTTCATTCAGTTGCGAATCTCCATGTTTCTCCTTACCCAGGGTTTATTCTATCTTCTCCATGCTATCCATCACACTACTGCATGAGCCTTTGACCCCTGGACCATGCCTCAGTGTTGGCTCTCATGGGCCACATTGTTTTTGGGGTCAGGACTAAAGATAAGGACACTTTAGGCAGTGCCAAAATGAGTATCAGTTTAATTCCAAGAGAGAAAAAAAAAAAAAAAAAAAGCAGAGTCACGGGAGAGTCCAGAGTGCAGCCTTGCCGGTTTTACCTAGAAACATGTCTTCGTTTTAAAGCCACTTTTCATAGTCTTGTGTACCACATATGTCCACACATGCACGCATTCTTCCTTTCATTTATTCCTTTGAGCACCTACTGAGCTCAATCACTATGCTAGGCTCTGGGGTAAAAAGATTTGAGAACAAAGACATTTTTCCTGCTCTTCAGATTGCCCATAATCTGGGAAGGAGAGATAGTGTCATGAATGGTAATTAGAAAATAATAAAATAAATGTGTCAATAGAAATAAGCACAGGTCCAATAGTAGCAGAGGAGAGGGGGTCTGGAGTCTTAAAGTTGGCAGGTAGTGCCTGACTAAATCCCGAAATGTTAAATATTTCATGCAAGGCTTTCTATAACCTGCCCACTCTATCTTTTCAACTTTATTTCTTTATGCAATTTTACACTCTAAATTCCAACCATATGTGAGCCTACCATGGAAAATGTTCATCAAGAATTTTAGACAGTTTTTATTTGGGGTAGGGGGCATTTTTTTATAGTAAATGCACACCAAATGCTGCTATGGCGGCAGCTTGTACGTTCTATAAAGTCTCGTAATTCAAGGTTATGAATTAAGATGGATTTGTTTCAGGGAGGAAATTTGATACAATACCTTTGTGTTAAATACAGTCAACCTTCTACCAGCACTATGTATAATCCCAAATGGTAAATAATCTAAATTTAGTTTCACAGGTAATTTTAAAATCATGTATAATTAGATTTAGAAAGTGTTTTTTGCTTTTCTGCTCTACCATCTACCCTAGGAGGTATACCCTATAGGTTTTCCCTTTTTTAGGCTGTCAACATTTAAAATTTAAAATTAACATGCATCTCCTAAACACATGACAGTGTTGATAGGTTTCTGATGATGAGGAAGGAAACTAAGGACTAAAATTTGTCTTGCATAATCCCCACATGAATAACCAAATAAATATAAATGGCTGTTTTATTGTTTTCATGTGTATGTGTCTAGGTACAGGTAGTCAAGATGTGAACAACTTGCAGAAAAATAACTCCTACCAAAGAAGTCTACAATACATGCAATAGCAGTGTTCACAAGTGTGTCTTAGAACCGACCTTTGGGTGGAGTTATATCACTGCCAACGGTTCAGTTGTTGTGGTTTATTCTAACACTTACTGTCACTTTGAACGATTAAGGTTGTTTGATCCAACGTTAGAAGAATGCGTTTCGTGAGAACCAAGACAACATATACTCTAGCTGTCTGGACCAGCAGTGTGCGTCAGACCACAGACAGCTTGCCCAGCCACTTCTTTCCGGTTCTTGTTTTTAATCTGAAAAATGGCAATGTTGGGAATTTAAAAAATAGTTGTAAAAGCCCTTAAATGTGATTCTTTATAATCAAAAGTCAATATAAAGAAAAGCATACTTGGTTTTGTTATCAAATATGAAAGTACACAGTATTATTTCATTTTTAAAAGAAATTTAATTATATCTGATGAAATAGCACAGTTACTCTCTCTCCCTTTTGTGTTTTCAACCTAAGAACACTGCCTCTCTAGCCTTCAATGACAAGCATGTTCTAGTTTCCCTTTGCCTGAGACACTCTCCTTGGTAACTAACTGCACTGCTACCTCTATGTCCTCATTTTAATCTCATGCTTCACCAAATGCAGTCCAACTCTGCTCTCAAAAAACTGCTTAGGGCTTCCCTGGTGCTGCAGTGGTTAAGAATCCGCCTGCCAATGCAGGGGACACGGGTTCGAGCCCTGGCCCGGGAAGATCCCACATGCCACGGAGCAACTAAGCCTGTATGCCACACTGCTGAGCCTGAGCTCTAGAGCCCGCAAGTCACAACTACTGAGCCCATGCGCCACAACTACTGAAGCCCAGGAGCCTAGAGCCCGTGCTCCACAACAAGAGAAGCCACAATGAGAAGCCCGCGCACCACAACGAAGTGTAGCCCCCGCTCACCACAACTAGAGAAAGCCCGCGCGCTGCAATGAAGACCCAACTCAGCCAAAAATAAGTAAGTAAATAAATAAATTTATATTGAAAAAACCCCTGCTTAATCAAAACTTGCCAATCTCCCAACCCCATTTGCCACTTTTTGGTCATCATTCTATGCACGTTTTTTTTGAAGTCTTCAGCACCTCCTAGCTAAGCACTCTTCTCTTAACTGTTAACCCTCAGGTATCTTTCATTCCTCTTTTTCCCCTTTCTATCTGACTCTCAAATTATATTTATGCTTAGAGTATTTCTCAGGTTCCTGCCTTTGGTCCTTTTCTTTCCTCCCTCTATACGCTCACTTGACAATCTTATTTTTTTCCACAGCTTTTTTTTTTTTTACTCTAAAAAGAACTTAAAACAGAAGCAATGAATGTGCATTATAACAATACAAAGAACACAGTGGATATCCAGTAAAAGATTAGTTGTCTTCCCCCTCCCATATATTTTTTCTGTATATATGTCTATAAGTATGTATATGTGTTATTTGCTTTTACACATATGTATATAATATATTCATACATATATGCATTTACATATATATTTTGTTATGAAAGTTGGATCACGTTAAACATTGTTCTACAACTTGTATTTTTTCTTTATAATAAACCATGAATATCTTTTCTAATTGATGCATATGGAGCTATCTAATCCTTTAAAAGTCTGCATAGTATTTCACAGTATGGAAGTATCATACTTCTAAACTCCTTATGGACATATCCACATGGTTATTCTACCAGCTAATCAAATGCAACAGCAAAAAAATATATATAATTTTCATTGTTAACTGTTGTGTATCTCTAAACTGTATTCCCTACCTTGGTTAATAATGTCACCCTGAGAAGAGCTTCAAGATGGCGGAAGAGTAAGACGTGGAGATCACATTCCTCCCCACAAATACATCAGAAATACATCTACATGTGGAACAGCTCCTACAGAACACCTACTGAACGCTGGCAGAAGACCTCAGACCTCCCCAAAGGCAAGAAAGTCCCCACGTACCTGGGTAGGGCAAAAGAAAAAAGAATAAACAGAGACAAAAGGATAGGGACGGCACCTGCACCAGTGGGAGGGAGGTGTGAAGGAGAAAAGGCTTCCACACACTAGGAAGCCCCTTCGCGGGTGGAGACTGAGGGTGGCAGAGGGGGGAAGCTTCGGAGCCACGGAGGAGAGGACAGCAACAGGGGTGCAGAGGGCAAAGCAGAGAGATTCCCGCACAGAGGATCGGTGCCGATCGGCACTCACCAGCCCGAGAGGCTTGTCCGCTCACCCGTCGGGGCAGGCGGGGCTGGGAGCTGAGGCTCGGGTTTCGGTCGGAGCGCAGGGAGAGGACTGGGGTTGGTGGCCTGAACACAGCCTACAGGGGGTTAGTGCACCACGGCTAGCCCGGAGGGAGTCCGGGAAAAAGTCTGCACCTGCCTAAGAGGCAAGAGACTTTTTCTTCCCTTTTTGTTTCCTGGTGCGCGAGGAGAGGGGATTAAGAACGCTGCTTAAAGAGCTCCAGAGATGGGCGCGAGCCGCGGCTATCAGCATGGACCCCACAGACAGGCATGAGACACTAAGGCTGCTGCTGCTGCTGCCGCCACCAAGAAGCCTGTGTGTGAGCACAGGTCACTATCCACACCCCCCTTCCGGGGAGCCTGTGCAGCCCGTCACTGCCAGGGTCCCAGGATCCAGGGACAACTTCTCCGGGAGAACGCACGGCGCGCCTCAGGCTGCTGCAACGTCACGCCGGCCTCTGCCGCCGCAGGCCCGCCCCGCACTCCGTGCCCCTCCCTCCCCCCGGCCTGAGTGAGCCAGAGCCCCTGAATCAGCGGCTCCTTTAACCCCGTTCTGTCTGAGCGAAGAACAGACGCACTCCAGCGACCTACACGCAGAGGCGGGGCCCAATCCAAAGCTGAGCGCCTGGGAGCTGTGAGAACAAAGAAGAGTAAAGGGAAATCTCTCCCAGCAGCCTCAGGAGCAGCAGATTAAAGCTCCACAATCAACTTGATGTACCCTGCATCTGTGGAATACATGAATAGACAACGAGTCATCCCAAACTGAGGAGGTGGACTTTGACAGCAAGATTTATGATTTTTTCCCCTTTTCCTCTTTTTGTGAGTGTGTATGTGTATGCTTCTGTGTGAGATCTTGTATAGCTTTGCTTTTACCATTTGTCCTCGGGTTCTATCTGTCTCTCTCTCTCTCTCTCTCTCTCTCTATATATATATATATTTAGTATAGTTTTTAGCACTTGTTATCATTGGTGGATTTGTTTTTCAGTTTGGTTACTATCTTCTTTCTTTCTTTCTTTTTTTATTACTTAAAATTTTTTTAAATTATTTTTTATTTTAATAACTTTAATTTTACTTTATTTTATCTTCTTTCTTTCTTTTTTTCTCCCTTTTATTCTGATCTGTGTGGATGACAGGCTCTTGTTGCTCCAGCCAGGCATTAGGGCTGTGCCTCTGAGGTGGAAGAGCCAAGTTCAGGACACTGGTCCACAAGAGACCTCCCAGCTCCATGTAATATCAAACGGCGAAAAACTCCCAGAGATCTCCATCTCAATGCCAAGACCCAGCTCCACTCAACAACCAGCAAGCTACAGTGCTGGACACCCTATGTCCAACAACCAGCAAGACAGGAACACAACCCCATCCATTAGCAGAGAGGCTGCCTAAAATCATAATAAGGCCACAGACACCCCAAAACACACCACCAGACATGGACCTGCCCACCAGAAAGAAAAGACCAGCCTCATCCACCACAACACAGGCACTAGTCCCCTCCACCAGGAAACCTACACAACCCACTGAAACAACCTTAGCCATTGGAGACAGACACCAAAAACAACGGGAACTATGAACCAGCAGCCTGCAAAAAGGAGACCCCAAACACAGTAAGATAAGCAAAATGAGAAGACAGAAAAACACACAGCAGATGAAGGAGCAAGATAAAAACCCACCAGACTTAACAAATGAAAAGGAAATAGGCAGTCTACCTGAAAAAGAATTCAGAATAATGATAGTAAAGATGATCCAAAATCTTGGAAATAGAATGGAGAAAATATAAGAAACGTTTAACAAGGACCTAGAAGAACTAAAGAGGAAACAAACAGTGATGAACAACACAATAAATGAAATTAAACATTCTCTAGAAGGGATCAATAGCAGAATAACTGAGGCAGAATAACAGATACATAACCTGGAAGATAAAATAGTGGAAATAACTATTGCAGAGCAGAATAAAGAAAAAGGAATGAAAAGAATTGAGAACAGTCTCAGAGACCTCTGGGACACCATTAAACACACCAACATTCGAATTATAGGGGTCCCAGAAGAAGAAGAGAAAATGAAAGGGACTGAGAAAATATTAGAAGAGATTATAGTTGAAAACTTCCCTAATATGGGAAAGGAAATAGTTAATCAAGTCCAGGAAGCCCAGAGAGTCCCATACAGGATAAATCCAATGAGAAACACACCAAGACACATATTAATGAAACTACTGAAAATTAAATATAAAGAGAACATATTAAAAGCAGCAAGGGAAAAACAACAAATAACACACAAGGGAATCCCCATAAGGTTAACTGCTGAACTTTCAGCAGAAACTCTTCAAGCCAGAAGGGATTGGCAGGACATATTTAAAGTGATGAAGGAGAAAAACTTACAACCAAGATTACAAGACCCAGCAAGGATCTCATTCAGATTTGACGGAGAAATTAAAACCTTTACAGACAAGCAAAAGGTAAGAGAATTCAGCACCACCAAACCAGCTTTACCACAAATGCTAAACGAACTTCTCTAGGCAGGAAACACAGAGAAGGAAAAGACCTAAAATAACAAACCCAAAACAATTAAGAAAATGGTAACAGAAACATATATATTGATAATTACCTTAAATGTAAATGGATTAAATGCTCCAACCAAAAGACATAGACTGGCTGAATGGATACAAAAACAAGACCCATATATATGCTGTCTACAAGAGACCCAGTTCAAACCTAGGGACACATACAGACTGAAAGTGAGGGGATAGAAAAAGATATTTCATGCAAATGGAAATCAAAAGAAAACTGGAGTAGCAATTCTCATATCAGACAAAATAGCTTTAAAATAGGGACTATTACAAGAGACAAAGAAGGATACTACATAATGATCCAGGGATCAATCCAAGAAAAAGATATAACAATTGTAAATATTTATGCACCCAACATAGGAGCACCTCAATACATAAGGCAAATACTAACAGCCATAAAAGGGGAAATCGACAGTAACACAATCATAGTAGGGGACTTTCACCAATGGACAGATCATCCAAAATGAAAATAAATAAGGAAACACAAGCTTTAAATGATACATTAAACAAGACGGACTTAATTGATATTTATAGGACATTCCATCCAAAAACAACAGGATACACATTCTTCTCAAGTGCTCATGGAACATTCTCCAGGATAGATCATATCTTGGGTCACAAATCAAGCCTTGGTAAATTTAAGAAAATTGAAATCATGTCAAGTATCTTTTCCGACCACAAAACTATGACACTAGATATCAATTACAGGAAAAAAATCTGTAAAAAATACAAAGACATGGAGGCTAAACAACACACTACTTAATAACCAAGAGATCACTGAAAAAATTAAAAAGGAAATCAAAAACTACCTAGAAACAAATGACAATGAAAACACAATGACCCAAAACCTATGGGATGCAGCAAAAGCAGTTCTAAGAGGGAAGTTTATAGCAATACAATCCTACATTGTGAAACAAGAATCATCTCAAATAAACAACCTAACCTTACACCTAAAGCAATTAGAGAAAGAATAAAAAAAAAAAAAACCCAAAGTTAGCAGAAGGAAAGAAATCATAAAGATCAGATCAGAAATAAAAGAAAATGAAATGAAGGAAACAATAGCAAAGATCAATAAAACTAAAAGCTGGTTCTTTGAGAAGATAAACAAAATTCATAAACCATTAGCCAGACTCATCAAGAAAACAAGAGAGAAGACTCAAATCAATAGAATTAGAAATGAAAAAGAAGTAACAACTGACACTGTAGAAATACAAAGGATCATGAGAGATTACTACAAGCAACTATATGTCAATAAAATGGACAACCTGGAAGAAATGGACAAATTCTGAGAAATCCACAACCTTCTGAGACTAAACCAGGAAGAAATAGAAAATATGAACAGACCAATCACAAGCACTGAAATTGAAACTGTGATTAAAAATCTTCCAACAAACAAAAGCCCAGGACCAGATGGCTTTACAGGCGAATTCTATCAAACATTTAGAGAAGACCTAACACCTATCCTTCTCACACTCTTTCAAAATATAACAGAGTGTGGAACACTCCCAAACTCATTCTATGAGGCCACCATCACCCTAATACCAAACCCAGACAAAGATGTCACAAAAGAAGAAAACTACACACCAATATCACTGAACATAGATGCAAAAATCCTTGACAAAATACTAGGAAACAGAATCCAACAACACATTAAAAGGATCATACACCATGATCAAGTGGGGTTTATCCCAGGAATGCAAGTTTTCTTTAATATACACAAATCAATCAATGTGATACACTGTATTAACAAACTGAAGGAGAATAACCATATGATCATCTCAATAGACGCAGAGAAAGCTTTTGACAAAATTCAACACCCATTTATGATAAAAACCCTGCAGAAAGTAGACATAGAGGGAACTTTCCTCAACATAATAAAGGCCATATATGACAAACCCGCAGCTAACGTCATCCTCAATGGTGAAAAACTGAAACCATTTCCACTAAGATCAGGAACAAGACAAGGTTGCCCACTCGCAGCAGTATTATTCAACATAATTTTGGAAGTTTTAGCCACAGTAATTAGAGAAGAAAAAGAAATGAAAGGAATCAAAATCGGAAAAGAAGAAGAAAAGCTGTCACTGTTTGCAGATGACATGATACTATACATAGAGAATCCTAAAGATGCTACCAGAAAACTACTAGAGCTAATCAGTGAATTTGGAAAAACAGCAGGATACAAAATTAATGCACAGAAATCTCTTGCAATCCTATACACTAATGATAAAAAATCTGAAAGTGAAATTAAGAAAACACTCCCATTTAGCATTGCAATAAAATGAATAAAATATCTAGGAATAAACCTACCTAAGGATACAAAAGACCTGTATGTAGAAAATTATAAGACACTGATGAAAGAAATTAAAGATGATATAAATAGATAGAGAGATATACCATGTTCTTGGATTAGAAGAATCAACATTGTGAAAATGACTCTACTATCCAAAGCAATCTACACATTCAATGCAATCCCTATCAAACTACCACTGGCATTTTTCACAGAACTAGAACAACAAATTTCACAATTTGTATGGAAACACAAAAGACCCTGAATAGCCAAAGTAATCTTGAGAAAGAAAAATGGAGCTGGAGGAATCAGGCTTTCTGACTTCAGTCTATATTACAAAGCTATAGTAATCAAGACAGTATGGTACTGGCAGAAAAACAGAAATATAGATCAATGGAACAGGATAGAAAGCCCAGAGATAAACCCACACACATACGGTCACCTTATCTTTGATAAAGGGGGCAAGAATATACAGTGGAGAAAAGACAGCCTCTTCAATAAGTGGTGCTGGGAAAACTGGACAGCTACATATAAAAGAATGAAATTAGAACACTCCCTAACACCATACACAAAAATAAACTCAAAATAGATGAAAGACCAAAATATAAGGCCAGACACTATCAAACTCTTAGAGGAAAACATAGAACACTCTATGACATAAATCAGAGCAGGATCCTTTTTGACCCACCTCCTAGAGAAATGGAAATAAAAACATAAATAAACAAATGAGACCTAATGAAACTTAAAAGCTTTTGCACAGCAAAGGAAACCATAAACAAGACGAAAAGACAACCCTCAGAATGGGAGAAAATATTTGCAAATGAAGCAGCTGACAGAGGATTAATCTCCAAAATTTACAAGCAGCTCATGTAGCTCAATATCAAAACAACAAACAACCCAATCCAAAAATGAGCAGAAGACCTAAATAGACATTTCTCCAAAGAAGATATACAGATTGCCAACAAACACATGAAAGAATGCTCAACATCATTAATCATTAGAGAAATGCAAATCAAGACTACAATGAGATATCATCTCACACCAGTCAGAATGACCATCATCAAAAAATCTGCAAACAATAAATGCTGGAAAAGGTGTAGAGAAAAGGGAACCCTCATGCACTGTTGGTGGCACTTTAAATTGATACAGCCACTATGGAGAACAGTATGGAGGTTCCTTAAAAAACTAATAATAGAACTACCGTACAACCCAGCATTCCCACTACTGGGCATATACCCTGAGAAAACCATAATTCAAAAAGAGTCATGTACCACAATGTTCATTGCAGCTCTATTTACAATAGCCAGGACATGGAAGCAACCTAAATGTCCATCAACAGATGAATCGATAAAGAAGATGTTGCACATATATACAATGGAATATTAGTCAGTCATAAAAAGAAACGAAATTGAGTTATTTGTAAGGAGGTGGATGGACCTAGCGTGTGTCATACAAAGTGAAGTAAGTCAAAAAGAGGAAAAAGGACAACAACAAATACCATATGCTAACACATATATATGGAATCTAAAAAAAAAAAAAAAAAGGTCATGAGCAACCTAGGGGCAAGACGTGAATAAAGACAGAGACCTACTAGAGAATGGACTTGAGGATATGGGGGGGGGAAGGGTAAGCTGAGACAAAGTGAGAGAGTGGCATGGACATATATACACTATGAAACATAAAATAGATAGCTTGTGGGAAGCAGCCACATAGCACAGGAAGATCAGCTCGGTGCTTTGTGACCACCTAGAGGGGTGGGATTGGGAGGGTGGGAGGGAGGGAGATGCAAGAGGGAAGAGATATGGGGACATATGTATATGTATAACTGATTCACTTTGTTATACAGCAGAAACTAACACATCATTGTAAAGCAATTATACTCCAATAAAGATGTTAAAAGAACAGCAACAACAACAAAAAATAATAATGTCACCTTGCTTCCAAGGGTGTAACTTGAGCACTAGCACTAACATTTCCCCTAAGTCATAGACATAAATTTCACTGTCTACAGAAACATTCCCTTGGGTATGCCGCAGATGCTTCAGACTCTGCTTATACCAAACCGAATCTTCATTTGGTGGCACAACTCTCAACCTAGTAGTTCAATCAGAAAACCTTGGAGTTGGTTGTTTCACATCCCGTATCACTGAATTTGTCCAATTTTATCAACTAAATATCTCTTTATTTCATTCTCTCTCTCCTTTCTCTATTATCACTGTCTTAGTAGGACTTCACGGTCTTTCAATCGACCTGTTGCAATAGACTCTTTGCCATTACCATTCTATCCTCACACCCACACTGCCCTCCTCCTCCCTCCCTATCCATTCACCAAGCTTTCATCAACGTGCTCCCCCTTTGCCCTTTACTGATGGGTAGATCTACCAGTTGCTACAGAGCTTAGTAACCTTCACTGACTCTTATCTACGCACAGATTAAAGTTCATTCCCTTTAGCTTGCAATGCAGAGACTTTTTATCCCCTACCCAGCTCTCCAATCTCATTTCCCGTTAGTTCTCAGTTCCATGTTGCAATTTATGCTTTTGCAATACCAAAATACTTATACACATATGCACACATACAAATATACACACACACGAGAGAAGTTTTTTGAGACCTCCACATACTTAAAAATGTTAATTCCTCTGTGTGAGATGGGCTCCTGCGCTTCCTTACCTTGAAAACTCCTATTTATTCTCCAAAGTCCTACTCAACCACCATTTGCTCAATGGAGTCTTCCCTCATTCTCTGCAGAGAAAAATAAATTACTTTTCTTTGTTATTTGTGAACTTTGTACACACATTATTGCATATATATATATATACACAAAATTATTCTGTATTATTTATTTTTCTGTATTATTATTTATCTGTTCACTTAATGTCACCCCTAGTTTTTTGATAGTAGGGACCAGATATTAATTCATATTTATATATTTAATATCTACAGCACCCTGGCACAGAGTAAGTGCTCAGTAAATTTTTATCAGGGTAAATTGAGTAACGATTTTATTTCTTTGTCTCCCTCAGTATCTACATCCAGCCAGATAACATCTCTTTACAATGTCACCACCTCAGTTATACTGTCTCTGTTGCATTTCTTTTCATTCCCACGGCTGTTTGCATAGTACAAGAACCAATTACCTTTCATCCATGCATTCAGCAGCACTTGTTATATATGTGTGGCTTGGGGAGTATAGCGTTGTGGAAAACATGGTGTCTGGCCTGGAGATGCTCATGACAACTCTCTGGGGGGACAGACAGACAGACCAATCACTAAAGTACTTCACCACTGGTTTTGCCACCATAATTTTCTTTTAATTTTATGTCCCATTCACAGTTCCCCTGAGTACTCCTCATAGCTCTGATCATATTACTTTTGAGCTCAAAAATCCGGTAGCTTTTTATTTATCACAGAATAAAGATTCAGCATTTAGATGAGCAATCAAGACTCTATGCCTTTTATATACTACTCCAGCCCTCTCCTTTCCTCTCCACTTCCTGATCTTGCCCATTTGTTAAAGATTAATTGAAATTATATCTTTTCCATGAAGTCTTCCAGAATCCTTCTAGGAATAATTAGCATGCCGCTTCTTCTTTTGTTGCAGCATTAATGTGCATCCTTCTTTGTGTTATAATTATTTATATATAAATCTATCTTTATTATTAAAGTGGGACAGCAATAAGATTTGGGAGGCTTTTTTGTTCTTGCTTCACAAAGTTAATACTAACAGAAATACAGTGGTCTTTTGAATTTGAAGATTATTTCTTATTCAATTTGAAGATTTTTCACTCTTCCCATTTACATAGTTCTCAGTGATATTTCTGTCTACAAGCTTTACAGAATCAAATATCATGATGGTAAAATTTATATTTTATAAAGAATATGATTATTTTATAAAATAAGTTCACACCAAATTTATCCAATGCTCTAGAAAGGGTATTATTGCCTAGAGCCACAATGAAATTACATAGCAACAAACCTTCATTAATGAAGAATAATTATTTTAGCGTGGTAATCTCAAATGCAAAATAGCATTACAATAAAGTATATGTATCACACTTGCCAAAATGAATTAATATTGCTTACTCTTTTGATTAAAAGATCAAAGATTTTTAATCATGTCTTTGCACATTTTGCATGTAATCCGCTGAATCCAGTAGTAAGTGGTAACAAACCTATCGTTTATGTAGATGTTCAGAAGCTTGGCAGAAATTAAGTTTGGATTAGTTCTTATGGAGAAATGAGGAGTGCAAATATGTAATCTTCTCACATGCATGCAGGGAAGGATAATTCTTTTTTTTTCCAGTCCAGAGCCCTTTACTGATGCAAAATGATACATTGGGCTGGAGGCCAGATTACTGAAAAGAGTCGCTGTGAAGCTCAAGTAGAAACATGGAGAATTCTATTCCATGGCTGAATTACATGATAGAGATGAGTTTGCTATGCTTATTACAGTTAAACTTAAATACCACTCATTCAGATACACTAAATTTCTTACTATTAGAAATCAAATTTTCTTTCAAGATGTGTTTTTTAAATTGATGTATCCTTCTATTTCTGTTTTACTGAGAGGCAGTACAGCTGTTGTAAGGAAAAGAACATGGACTTTAGAGTCTGATTACCTTCAACTTTAATTCTGGCTCTGGTACTTACGAACATTGTGGCTTTGAGCAAAATACTTATATTGTCTTAACTTCAGTTTCCTCATTTATAAAGCCTGAAAGGATTGTGACGATTAAATTAGGTAAAATACGTAAAGCATCTGGCACAACACTTGGCATATCACAGGCCACAACTAAGTGGAGATCACTGGTATAGTTGTCATCATCAGCATTGGACTGTGTTCCTTAGACTTTACCATTTTTGTTATTGTGAACTGGGGAATGGCAAAACCTGAGCTCATAATCTGAATTTTTATGTCTGGCTTTGCCTGCGTTATCAACATTTTAGTACTTTATACTTTGTTATTCCGTCTAGCACCTATCTATCTCATATCAGATTGTCATGATTATGTAGATAACGTTCCCAAGGTCATTTTAGTTATTTTTTTAAAATAAATTTATTTATTGATTGATTTTTGGCTGCGTCGGGTCTTCTCTGCTGCGCGCGGGCCTTCTCTAGTTGTGGCGAGCGGGGGCCTCTCACTGTGGAGCTCGGGCTTCTAGATGCATGGGCTTCAGTAATTGTGGCACGTGGGCTTCAGTAGTTGTGGCTCACGGCCTCAGTAGTTGCAGAGCACGGGCTTAGTTGCTCTGTGGCATGTGGGATCCTCTTGGACCAGGGCTCGAACCCATGTCCTCTGCATTGGCAGGTGGATTCTTAACCACTGCGCCACCAGGGAATTCCCTAGTTATCTTTTAAGTTATACAGTTTATGCAGTGTAGAGTGTGGAAGTATGTGAAGCAGAGAGTATAAGTACCCTTTCCTGCTCATCTGTAATCTCACTGCTCAGAGAGAATCAATTCTGTCTCTTTTCAAGTCACACCTGTGCATACATATTTTTGACCCAAATGAGATCATATATATATGTATATATATGACATATATTCACCACTACAGTATCATACAGAATAGTTCACTGACCTAAAAATCTTTTGTGCTCTGCCTGTTCATCCCCTTCCCCACAACCCCTGAACAACCACTGATCTTTTCACTGTCTCTGCAGTTTTACTTTTTCCAGAATATCATACTATTGAAATAATATAGTCTGTAGCCCTTACAGATTGGCTTCTTTCACTTGGTGTTGTACATTTAAGTTTCCTCCAAGTCTTTTCATGGTTTAATAGCTCATTTCCTTTTATCGCTGAATAGTATTCAGTTGTCTGATGTACAGCAGTTTATTTATCCATTCACCTCCTGAAGGACATCTTGGTTATTTCCAAGTTTTAACAATTATGGATAAAGCTGTCATAAACATCTGTGTACAGGTTTTTGTGTGGACATTAGTTTTCAACTCCTTTGGGTAAGTACCAAGGAGTTCAATTGCTGGATCATATGGAAGAAATTATTTAGTTTTGTAAGAAACTGCCAAACTCTCTTCCAAAGGGGCTATTCCATCTTGCATTTCCACCAGCAATAAATGAGAGTTCTTGGCATTCTGTATCCTTGCCAGCGTTTGGTGGTGTTGGTGTTTTGGATTTTGGCTATTCTAATACGTGCATAGTGGGCTGTTAGAATGTTGATTGCAAGGTTTATTATTTAATTTGGGGTTAGCTCTCCATTACTTAAATTTTCTTTTGTGTCTTTTAATGGAGATTTATAATTTTTTCATGTAAATCCTGCATATTTTTGTGAAACTAATTTATATATGTATGCTATTATCAATAACACAATTTCATTTACATTTTCTAAATTATTTTGGAATAATTTGTGTCTGACAGTTATTGATTTTTATATATTTATTTTCTTCTGACTACCTTACTGAACTCCAATCATAGATGACATGGTATAATCATAAGAATAATTTAATCTCTTCCTATGGAAATTCAAATTTCTTATCTATGTGCCTTCTTGAGAACTCCATCTACACACTCTTCTTTCATGCATCTGGCATGAATTCAGTTCCCTCCATTTTAGCTGCAATCCTCAAATCTGTGTCTGCATTCCCTGCTTCTCTCCAGAACTTGAGACTCATTTATTTATTCATTCAAAAAATATTTATTGAATAGTTATTGTGAACTAGACCCTGTTCCAGATATATCTCTGGGATAGTAAAACAACTAATTCCTAAGAAGGCAAGTTCTACTTAGAACAGCACTGCTGTTTTGTTATTATAATGTTTAAGTTTTGAAAGATAATGGATTTTATTACAAAGAACTTACAGTTTCCCAAATAGTTTATATTTGTAAAATTATGCCCAAACCTCATTTAACCAGCATCCTACAATGCGTTTTGATGCCCTCACTGCTCATTTGATCCTAGAAATCCCTTTTTACATGTTTCAATTTCAAATTTTTGGTAAAGAACTCTAAAATGTAATGCTGTTCTATCAAAAGGATGTATGATGTTAACTGTCATGAGGATTTAATTCAGTGCTCACAAATAAATGTGATAAATCATTTACTCGCATGATTAACCATGCAGATTTTAAGTTGAAGATTAAATTCTATCATCTTTTATATTTTTCCACTGACTTGCTTTGATGGTTCATCTATAGTCAGATGATTAGCTCAACTTCATAACTCTATGAGCATTATTATAGAAATAGCATTGCTAGTAGGAAAAAAAAAAACCCAAGAGTTTAGGAAGTGAGAGTTCATCTAAGAAGATTCAGATAATAGAAAGACTAGTTGTTTATAAACTACTTTGGTTATTCTGTAAGGAGAGAAAGAAGACCAAGGCTTAGGTTCCAGATCTACAAGGAATATGATTTGGGGGAAGTTATAGCTCTTTTCTTCAGCTATAAGATGAGAGAAAGTGTACTTGCTCCTCTACTTCAGAGGAATGTTAGGAAGATAAAATAATATATGAAAACCTTATAATCTCGTTGTTATTGCAGAATGTTAGGAAAGGTCACCTAGTACAACCTACTTTTCAGTACAGGGGATCCCATATGCAGTGCTTCTAACAGGGAGATAGATATCTAGTCTCTGCTGTGTATTACCAAAATCAAAGGTTATAAAGAAAGTAAGAAGCGTAATTATTAATATACGGCACTTTAACATATACTTTAATGATAAAAACTAAAATGGAGGAAATCATCTCGACTATCAGTTATTTCTTTATGATGAGATACTTTAAGGGCACATGAAATTTCCTAATGTCGGATCCTCTGGAGACAAAGCCAAATGATATGGAAGATATAAATAACATAATATATTTAAACTGAGTCCTAGTTACTGCACACTTTGAAGGATTTCTTTGCCAAATAAAGAACTCAACATTTTTGATATTTAAAATAACTCTGTTACTTTAGCAAATGTAAAATTTTCTATTCCAATGCAACTCAGCAGAGATAAAAAGTAAAATGATTATAGGGACTTCCCTGGTGGCACAGTGGTTAAGAATCCACCTGCCAAGGCAGGGGACACGTGTTCGAGCCCTGGTCCGGGAAGATCCCATATGCCGTGGAGCAACTAAGCCCGTGCGCCACAACTACTGAGCCTGCGCTCTAGAGCCCATGAGCCACAACTACTGAGTCCGCATGCTACAACTACTGAAGCTCACACACCTAGAGCCCGTGCTCTGCAACAAGAGAAGCCACAGCAATGAGAAGCCCGTGCACCGCAAACGAAGAGTAGCCCCTGCTCGCCGCAACTTGAGAGAAAAGCCCAGGCGCAGCAACAAAGACCCAACGCCGCCAAAAAATAAATTAATTAATTTAAAAAAAAGTAAAAGGATTCTAAAAGCAAAATATTTGCTGTCAGTGGAAGTAAAGTACATCAGGGTTTTGCTTTATATTCCCAAATTGAAAACAAAACAAAACACCAAACATTCAAAGTACTATCACGTAGAGAAAATGCTTAAAGTGCAAAAAGTATTAATAATGGCAAGGCTAACCTGTTACATATCGACTCTGTGTGTCAGTGAAATGAGAGCATGGAACATGTGCTATTTCCATCATGGAAACTACTTAATAAAAAATGGGAGACATGAGATGCACAGAAGAAAAACTTGTTTTTCTGGTTTCAGCATCACTCTCATCCTTCATAGAGTTAAATAAATAAAATACACAGCCTCTTGGACTTAAATGAGTTTTTCATAGTTTTTATCCTACAACTGAATAAACAAACAAAGGACTGCATTCCAACTAGGTTGTGTCTTTAAAAACATTTATTTTGTATTCCTTAAAATGCTTTTGTGCAGGGAAGACGCCTAATTTAATATACTTGTTCCTATCTCTTGGCTCACATGAAGTACTTCCCCTAGTATTTCCCTTCCTCACTAAAAGTTATCAAATACCATCAGTTATTAGCAAATAGAGCCTAAAATACTGTGTTTTCTTAAAATTATGCACATTTTCTTTATAGCATTTACTAAAAACTATTCTGTGTTCTTAGGAAAAAAGCAATGAATCTTTATCATTTCTTAAAAAGCTCTCAGAGAAATAAACTCCTGGAAGTTTCTTAACTGCCTTTTTGTTTTCAAATGAAATACATCCTGTCTGAAGCAGAAATACTAACCAACTAAAAGCAAGAGCTTCAGGTTGACTGAATTTAAAACTATTTTACATTAAAAAAAAAAACGGTAGTTCTGAACGTAACAGACGACAGGCTTCAGTATAATAGAAAAACCCCTTCAAGGTGCTGTGGTAAGCCACAATAGCTTTTAAAATACCTGTTAAACAGAAAGTTGTGGCTCAGGCTAGTGGTCAGTGTGTGAGAAATTAGAAATGCTTAGAGTTTCAAATAATCAAATCATAGAATTGGCAAGAACCGGTATTTCTACACGGCAACTCAGTTTGTAGAATTTCAGAGTTGTATGGTGAAAGAAATATACTTTAATAGTCACTTTAAAGAAATTGTGAATCTATATACTTTGGAGTAGGGAACTTAAATTGCATAAGGTTTAGTCCCCTTGGTGCTAGTTCCCTGAAAATGAGACAACCATCACTATCGAGAAGGCCCAGAGCTGTTTCCCTCCCTGCAGGATGGAGCAGCTGCTGTTCCCTCACTTCCTTCCAGGCCTCAAGTTGTCACTGACTTGTTAAGGTAGAACTTTTTCCATCAGTGGAAGAAGTAGCAGCAATAGCAGAACTGCGTTTTATTTTTTGGTATTAACTTACTTATCAACCAACCAGTGACAAATAAGTATTTTTATGATTACCACTGCAGAGAAAAATAGAGCAATGGCAACCACAGGTTAAGAAAAGCTCTCTTGGGCTTTCCTGCTGGTGCAGTGGTTGAGAGTCTGCCTGCCAATGTAGGGGAGATGGGTTCGAGCCCTGGTCTGGGAAGATCCCACATGCCACGGAGCGGCTGGGCCCGTGAGCCATGGCCACTGAGCCTGTGCGTCTGGAGCCTGTGTTCCGCAACAAGAGAGGGCGCGACAGTGAGAGGCCCGCGCACCGCGATAAAGAGTGGCCCCCGCTTGCTGCAACTAGAGAAAGCCCTCGCACAGAAACGAAGACTCAATACAACCAAAAATAAATAAAAAAAATTAAAAAAAAAAAAGAAAAGCTCTATAGAAGAAAACAGGACAGAGTAGACTGGTGCCACCATTGTTGTCCCCACCAGAAACCTGGGCGACAGTCATGCTTAGTTCCTTCCTCTCCTGACTCCTCACATCCAGATGGTCACCAGTCCGCAAATTATTCCTAGTCAGTATTTCCTGAATGTAACCACTCTTTTCTTTCCCTGCTTCCCTGGCATCAATTAGGCCACCATTATAACTCACCTGGCATTTTGTAACAGCCTCCTTCATGGCTGGCACTCCTTTTGCCTCCTCCAGTCCATTCTCCATGTGACAACTAAAATGATCTTTCTAATAATCTTTCACTAATTTCCCATTGGTATCAGGATGAAGTTAGAACTTCCTCATGTGGCCAAAAGGCCCTTCCTGATCTGAACCTTTCCCCCCAAATACTTCTGCAGCTTCACCTCTTTATGAATTCTGAAATTTCAATTCTCTGAACAAGTGATGTTCTTACCTCTGGATCTTTGCACATTCCCTGCATGATCTGACTCCTGCTTGTCTCCCCAGGGTCATCTCATACCTCTGTCCCATCACTCCACATTGGTCTTGAAGGCACCAAACCTGTTCTAACTCTAACAGCTCTAACAGCTGTTTGTGTTTTCTCTGGCTTGAATACTCCTCCTCAGCTATCAGGTATATCTGTATGACTTCAACCTGTTACACTCAATAGCTGTATGGAAAAAAAAAAATGAGAGAGAGTACATACATACTTTAATCAAATCTTGAAATACAGATTCAGGAGTTTGAAATTCTAAGAAACCACTGTGGAAAACTAATATATAGAACACTAAAAAGGAATCAATAGAGTGACTCTTCTTGAACAGCATTCCAACAGCTGAGAGGCTGAGACAGAATCTAGACAGGTTCTTCAGGTAGTGCTAGTAGTTGTGAAAAATTTCCACGTGACGAATTGCTTATACTGCACTATAAGATAGCTCATGGTCCCTGAACTGTGGATGTTTCTAGACCAGTGAGGGAAGCAGAGATGTGCACAACCAGCTGGGAGGTCTGTTCAGTAGCAGCCACTGATTATTGAGCTTCTATCCTGTGTCATGTTCCCCTGCATTATCTCCAGACCTGTATTTCTAACCACATATTGTAAATCACTAGTTGGGTGCCAAATAGGAAGCTCAGAAAACTCTACCTATCTAGAACAGAATTTGTCATCTTTCCCACAAAATCTGATGCTTTTCCAATGTTCTATCTCCCAGTTAACGGCAACACCATCCACTCAGATACCCAAGTGAGAGATCCAGATGTTCCTTTATACCTTACACTCTTACCATCCACATGCAGCCTGTCACCCTCTCCTGTCAATATTACTTTCTTAATTTCTTATTAATGCTGAAATCTGTTTAATTCTCTTTCTCCTCACTGCCTCTACTTCAATGAAAGTTACACTTGTTTCTGAATAATAACAGGTCCCTAATGGATTTCACTCCCTCCAATCTTACTTCATCCTCATTCATTCTCCATATTGCAGCCAGAGGGATATTCTTCTGTTTAAGACCCTATAGTGATTCTTCAGAGCACTCAGGATAAAGCACGTGATGAATATTTGTTGAATGAATTATCTTCTCTAATCTTCAGAATAACATTTGGTGGGACATTATTTTTATTTTTCAGTTAAGTACACTAAGGCTAAAGGGAGGAGCTCACCCCCTAGTCAAATGGCTATAGGTTTGTCTGGATCCTGAGGCTGTACTGTTTCTAGGTCACACTGCCTATGCTTTCTTTTCATGTAGGCAGTGAAGACTGCTGGTTACATAGTGTAATTCTAACAGTCATACACAAGTAAACAATCTCTGATTCCCATGACATTGTAGTAATTACTTTACAGATTATCTTGTACTTCAGTAAAAGTATGATTAACCAGAACTTCAATGAAGTAGATTTTATTTTAAGAGCATGCAGAGGAAAGACATTGTAAACTTTTAGGCAAAATTGCCATATTACCAAAAACAAGCTGATTGATAGGATTTTTTAAGAGCACATTCCACAGTATAACTTGGAATCTTTACACATTGAACCCTGTTATCTATACTTCTTCTATAGCCTGTAGAAAGACCATCAAATAAAGCTTTTACCCAGAACAGTACCCGGCACATAGTTGATGTTCAATAAATATTTGTCAAATGAATGAATTAATAAAGGAAAAAGGTAAAACCCTCAGCATTCTACGATCCTGAATCATTTACTTATGGTTGTCATATTCTTCCTACTAAGGGAAGATAGTAAACTCGTATTTTTCAGCCAAGTTTTCCACTACAGAGATCAAAACAAAAAGTTTTCTTTTTTCTCATTAAACTAGAAAATTCATTCAATCGGAACAATTTATTTCCCAAATATACTGGTAAAAAACACATGTGATTCAAGTTTTTAAACTTTCTACCAATGCTTAATATATATATTTCTATTTATATTTTTTAAACTATGAATTCAGCTATATTGAGGAAGAAGATTGGCATAATTGGTTGAAATGAAAGTTTGGGATTTATTTGCAGATTTAAAATATCAGAGTTATCCCAATCTACATTAATATTTCAGATTCCCTTTTGGTCATCTTTTCCCTAATTCCCTCCACACTTTTTACACTGTTGAGTTACCTAACGCATGGTAATTTTAACCAAAGTTAACTTAAGGTTATAGTTGTCATATCAAAACAAAAGTAAAATATCCTGATTTTCTGGGTGAAATGTATAATAGATAATTCTTGATTATTCAGGAAAAAGATATCACTCAATTTGCTCATATCACATACTACAATTCTAGGTCTTTTTTAATAATGAAAAATTACACTTATAATATTGTCTTCAATATTTTAACACATAAAGGTCTAATATGAAGAATTTTAAGAGGTACAACTTAAAGAAATTAAATCTTATCTCTAAAAAAAAAAAATCAGATTTTTTTTTGTATTACTGGTTGTGATGTCTGATCTGATTTCAGGTCAAGCTGTAAATAGGCCAGAAAATTAGGGGGAAACTGAGCTTGAGTTCCCATTGTAGTGAAATTATGATTTGGTTATGATACATTGACAGTTTGTAGCATTACTAGTTATATATTCCCTGTTTATGAACATATATCTAATATGTCACTGCTTCTGAGAGAATCTGTGTGGGAAATTTATTGTATCACCAATACCAAGTTTTTGATGGACATTAATCCCATTCTGAGGCCTGGTGAAATTATTTTAGGACGGAGTTTGGATACTTTAATAAAAAGCATAATATTGGCAAATTTGGAAAATCTAGGGGTGGAGGTGATGATTAGATCAATATTAGATTTTTTTTTAAAGGCTGTAGAGTTTTCAGACCCTTTTTGGCAGGACACATACTTCTGGGGACTGTGATTACATCTGTTCTGGACATTGGCCTTGGCTGGGGAAGCACAATGTCATACTTTGCTCTGGAGGATCCCTCTCTTCTCTGATTCTTGAATCACAGGCAGATCAACCACAATTAGCCTGGTGTAGAAGCACATCTTCACAGCAGTTTTTAAGAGGAGGAAATGCTGTATATCTATGCAAATTTGCTTCTCTGTGTGTGGTGGCACTCTGTGTGGAAGAATCCATCTAGGGCTGCTTTCCTCTCTGGGTCTCTGAGGGTCAGGCTTCCTTCCTGCAGTAAAGTGGGGGTGGGAATCTCTCTGAAACCACTCTATTTTCCTGCCTTTTTTTTTCACTCCTAGTGAGATACGCAGCAGTAGATCAAACTCATTCTCTTCGTTGACGTGTTCTGTGTCTGACTTCAGTGTGTTTTTTTGTAGTCTTCAAGTGAATTGTGCGCAAAACTCACAGCAGCTGCCTGTAGCAGATAACAGCCAAGGGCAGGGTAATAGAATGGTGTGGTCAGTCCTTCCCTTCCTAAGCTGCAGTCTTCTCCTTTGAGGTACCCCTGAGTTCTTAACTGCTAGAGTTCAAGGAAATCTGACCATCTTTTGACTTCAGTAGAAAAACAAATTTGGTTTGAAATTCAAAGTACCCATGTAATCATTTATAGAAAAAAAAAATCTCTAAACTTCTGTTCTAGAAAGTAAAGCAGTAAAGAGGTAGGAAATCCCCTAAACGGTTTTATTTAGAAAAAAAAAAAATCATACCTATGCTACCTCTGTGGTGAGAAGTAAAAATCATAATGCAGGAGAAGAACTTGGTGAACATACTTTAATTAGATTATTAATGTTCACAGCATCAAGTACAAGAGCACTAGACATAACCTGCTTGACTTATAATCACTACTGCGCACTTAAATGACTTTCATAGACCATGCTGCTTCTCCTCAGGTGGCTTAGTGGTTACTGTGGATCATGATCCCCACCCTTTTAGATCAGATAAGGCTAAAATGTGATGATGAAGGGAGGGGGAAAAACCCTTATATTTATAAGCCAGTGCTTATAAAGATATATAAGACATCTAAAATGAAAATCTATTTATCAGAGTCAGAGTCTTTAATAAGTTTGCCACAATATTTTAAGCAATACTATTGCTTATCAAATTGCCTCTCATGGGGCTAAAATCTTCTGAAGCACTTACATTAATAGAAGAGTTACTTGATTTTTCTCATGCTTACATGTGAGTTTTTAAGACAACATGAGCTTCAGGTAAATGTTTTTGTCTGTCATTCCACACACACCAACAAGACTTTACTTCTATCGTTAAGTTCCTGCTGTAAGGAAAGTCTGAAGTTATCACTGGCAGCAGGTCTTTTGGTTCTACCTTTAAAAGTCTCTAGAGTCAGACATAGAGAATGGACTTCAGGACATGGGGAGGGGGAAGGGTAAGCTGGGACGAAGTGAGAGAGTGGCATGGACTTATATATACTACCAAATGTAAAACGGATAGTTGTGGGAAGCAGCCGCATAGCACAGGGAGATCAGCTCATGCTTTGTGACCACCTAGAGAGGTGGGCTAGGGAGGGAGAGAGGGAGATGCAAGAGGGAGGAGATATGGGGATATATGTATATGTATAGCTGATTCACTTTGTTATAAAGCATAAACTAACAGACCATTGTAAAGCAATTATACTCCAATAAAGATGTTAACAAAATGATACAACAGGATTATTATATTTGAAAAAATGTAAAATAAATGTAAAATAAAATAAAATAAAAGCTGCCTTGGGGGTCATGTGAACTCAAAATAAAGCTCCACTTATAAACAAGCCCCATATGATCTGTATATTTTCATCTGATTGCTGGTATGCAGTTTACATATATTAAAATGTTTGTATCTTTAAAAAAAAAGTCTCTAGGGTATACCCTCTTTTCCGTGCTCACCAATGCCATATGACAAGTCTTTATAGCCGTTTCCTTATACTCATCTAGGAAAACTTCTAACTGATCTGATCACCTCCTGTCTGCTCTCTACACTCCTGCTAGAGTTATCTTTTTAAATGCAGCACTGATAATTTCACTTTTCTGCTTAGAAACATTCAATGGTTCATAGCTCACCAGTGGTTTAGTGGTGTGACCAGATATTGATAACAACAACCTTTGGGGTATCTGGGTGGGAGGAAGTAGCCAGAACCTCAGCTCATTGCCTCCACCTCAAGCAGCTTCTTCTGGTGACTCCAGTGTACTATTCAAATATTACCATTTTTTATTTGAGCTTCTACTTAAAAAGTTTGGAAGCACTGCCTTAAAGCAAGCGTTCTGACTCTGGACACATGAGAACATGGACCCAGGTTTACTAGATCTCTTACTTTTTCAAGAGCAGCTGGAAACCCAGATTTCTATGGTAACTTTTTGGTATTGCAGCAAGAAGGATCATGGTTCATGCCCAGTGTGGTATGCCTGTGAGGCATAAAACAGACTTTCATGTAGTTAAGTCAGATATTAACAAAGGGTGAAAAACATAGGCTAATTTTCTCTCTCTCTGATTTTCAGTGTTAGTTGAGTGTCAGGATTTCTGGCAACCGCAGAGGTTCCTGTACAGGAGTTATCATGATAGAAACCTGCTAGGTTCTTTTCATTCTTGGCCATTTTTCTCTTCAGCCTATCATAATTAACACCACTGCCAGAATAAGAAGATCCAGGAAACCAGAGCCTGGACGAATTAGTAGTCTGGGACAAATAATTTGGATCATGTCGACTGCAGAAAAACTGTGTCTAAATAAGGAGATCACTAGAGTGATTCCTTTAGTCTTTTACTAATGGCTTATGAGAAGAAAGACCTGGAAAAATATGGGCTCAGGAAATATTTGCTGAATACATTAATGAATGAATGAGCAAATTCATATATCTATGAAAAATTTTAGAAGAAGCTTCAGTGTCTTTTCAATGCATATTTTCTTTAATTCGATATCATGAAGATGTTCAATAAATGTATTGTGACGAGAAGTTTTATTTCAAATTACTTCAAATAACTTTTTTTTTTTTGGCGGTACTCGGGCCTCTCACCACTGTGGCCTCTCCCGCTGTGGAGCACAGGCTCTGGACGCGCAGGCCCAGCGGCCATGGCTCACGGGCCCAGACGCTCCACAGCATGTGGGATCTTCCCGGACTGGGGCACGAACCCGTGTCCCCTGCATCGGCAGGCGGACTCTCAACCACTGCGCCACCAGAGAAGCCCCAGAGAAATGTTTTTATACATCACTTTTTATCAGCTGAAGTTAAAAGTGAACTATTCATAATTTTCGTGCTTCAAAGGACACTATCAAGAGATTGAAAAGGTAGGGACTCCCCTGCAGTCCAGTGGTTAAGACTCCCCGCTTCCACTGCACGGGGCACGGGTTCCATTCTGCATGCCACTCAGCGTGCCCACAAACAAATAAAATAAAAATAAAAATAAATAAAAAGAGAGAGAGAGAGAGAGAGATTGAAAAGGTAACCCACAGAATGAGGGAAAGTATTTGCAAATCATATATCTGATAAGGGATTAATATCCAGAATACATAAAGGACTCCTACAACTCCTACCACAACCAACAAAAAAAACAAACAAGCTGATTTTAAAATGGGCAAAGGACTTGAATAATTTCCCCAAAGATAATGTATAAATGGCCAATAAGCACATGAAAAGATGCTCAGCATCATTAATCATTAGCGAAACAAATTAAAATCATAAGATACCACTTCACACCCATTAGGATGATTATTATTAAAATAAACAAATAGAAAATAACGGGTGTTGTCAAAGATCTAATGAAGTTGAAACCCTGTGCATTGCTGGTGGGACTATAATATTGTACAACTGCTATAGAGAACAGTATGGTGATTCCTCAAAAAATTAAGCATAGAATTATCATGGTGCAGTAATTCTAATTATAGAGATATAGCCAAAAGAATTGACAGCAAGGATTAGAACAAATATTTGTACACTCAGTTCTTAGCAGCATTGTTCACAATACACTATATACATATATATATATATATGAATATTACTTCAGCCTTAAAAGGGAAAGAAATTCTGATACATGCTACAATATGGGTGAACCTTGAAGACATTATGTTAAGTGAAATAAGCCAGACACAAAAGGACAAATATTGTATAATTCTAATTATCTGAGGAATTTAGAAAAATCCAATTCATAGAGACCGAAAGTAGAATGAAGATTACCAGGTATTAGGGGAGTGGAGAGTAGGAAGTTATTGTTTAATGGGTATAGAGTTTCAATTTGGGATGTTGAAAAAGTTCTGGAGATGGACAGTGGTGATGGTTACACAATTAATGTGAATGTACTTACTACCACTGAACTGTACATCTTAAAACGGTTAAAATGGTAAATTTTATGTTATGTATATTTTACCACAATTTTTAAAAAAACAAATTATTCATAATTGTGATCTTTATTTCTGGTCTACGTAGGGGTTTTTGTCAGGCTCCTTTGTGTGTTTACCCTAGTTCCTCCTAAATCAAGCGTTCTACTCTCCACATATATGTACACACGTAAGAATGTGTGTGTGTGTGTGTGTGTGTGTGTGTGACAGAGAAGGTGTTAACAATAAATAGCTCAAAATTGAAGTGGGTAGGGCAAGTTAATATTGATATTCATCTCTGCAATCTAAAAGCTTGTCTTTAGAGAGTCTTGTTGCTCCAAGGATGCTTAGTTCTAGCACTAGATGTTTTATTTTTATTTATATATGTATTTTTAAATGATACTGATCACTTTTCTTATGTTTATTGGCCAGTTGCATTTGTTCTTTTTTAAATTTTTGTTTTTATTGAGCTATAGTTGACATATAACATTATATTAGTTTCAGGTGTACAGTATGATGAAATATATTTAATGCATATATTGTGCATATCATGCATACATTGTGAAATGACCACCACAATAAGTCTAGTCAACGTCCATCACCATACAATATTTTTAAATCTTGTGATGAGGACTTTTATGATCTACTCTCTTAGCAACTTTCAAATGTGCAATACAGCATTATTAACTATAGTCCCCATGCTGCACATTACATCCCCATGACTTATTTATTATATAACTGGAAATTTGTACCTTTGACCCCCTTCATGTATTTTGCCCACCATCGCCCACTGCCTGTGGCAACCACCAATCATCTGTTCTCTGAATCTATGAGCTTGGGGGGTTTTTTTGTTTGTTTGTTTTGGTGTTTTAGATTCTACATATAAGTGATATAACACGGAATTTCTCTTTGATGACTTATTTGACTTAGCATAATACCCTCAAGGTCCATTTATGTTGTCACAAATGGGAAGATTTCCTGCCTATTATGGCTGAATTATATTCCATTGTGTGTGTGTATATATGTATATATATTATATATATATATAATATATATACTTTATCCCCCATTTTCTTTATCCACTTATCCATTGATGGAAACTTAGATTATCATATCTTGTCTATTATAAATAATGCTGCAGTGAACATGGGGGTACATGTCTTTTTGAGTTAGTATTTTCATTTTCTTTGTTTTCTTCAGATAAATAACCAAAAGTGGAATTGCTGGACCTTACGGTAGTTATGTTTTAAATTTTTTGAGGAATCTTTGTACCGTTTTCCAAAGTGGCTGCACCAATTTACATTCTTACCAACAGTGCACAAGTGTTTCTTTTTCTCCACATTCTCTCCAACACTTCTTACTTCTTATCTTTTTGATAATAGCCATTCTAACAAATGTGAGGTGATATCTCATTGTGGTTTTGATTTGCATTACCCTGCTGATTACTGATATTGAGCATTTTTTCATGTACCTGTTGACCATCTGTATGTCTTCTTTGGAACAATGTCTATTCAGATCCTCTGTCCATTTTTTAAAATCGAGTTGTTTCTTTGCTATTGAGCTGTATGAGTTCTTTATATATTTTAGATATTAACTCATCAGAAATTTGATTTGCAAATATTTTCTCCCATTCAGTAGATTGCCTTTTCATTTTGTTGATAGTTTTTTTGCTGTGCAGAAGTTTTTTAGTTTGATATAGTCCCACTTATTTATTTTAGCTTTTGTTGCCTTGCTTTTGGAATCAGGTTCAAAAAAATCATCACCAAGGTTGATGTCAAGGATCTTACTGCCTATGTTTTTAACTATTGGTGTCATGTGGCAATTCCCATGGCATAGACATTGTCTATCAGGATTTGTTCCTCAGAGAAAAAATAATGCTTCTCACTTTCAGAAGAATATGAGAAAAAAAGCATGATGTCCACCTCTCTTTTCCAACCATATTGCCATCACTCCACTTAAGTCCCATATAAACTCACACCTAAACTATTAACGTTAGTTTCCTTTCTATACTTTTAACTCATCTCATTCAGTGTATACTGTACTATTCTACCATATTGATTTTCTAAAATAACACCTTTTCTTAGTAGGTGACTTTACTTCCTATTTCACAAAGATTATATCAAGCATGAATGCTCTTAAGTTCCTGCCCTTCCCCCCACTTCTACAAACACAACTGCAAATGCTGTAACCTTGCCTCTTTTCTCTGTTCTAAAAGGAGAGGTTACGAACCCTGATCCTAACCCAGCTGCTTGTGCTCTGGATCTCATTCTCTCCCACCTCCTCTGGGACCTGGATCCATCAGCTGCCTCTTTTCTGTCCCGTGTCTTTAACCTCTTCCTTTCCTTTAGCTCCTTACCTTTAGCCTATAAACAGGCTCAGCTCTATCTCAGCATAAAAAAAAAAAAAACAAAGTGCATTTCTCAAGCTGCCACCCTGAATTTCTCCTCCTCACTTCCAAGCTTCTTGAAAACCTGTGCTCTATTCGCTTTGTCCACTTCTTTCCCCCACCTGTCTCTATGAAACTGCTCTATGAATGTTACCTGTGGTTGTTTAGGTACTAAATCCAATAGGCAGTTTTCATTATTTATTTACCCTATCTGTCTTCAGCTTTGACAGTTTGGGCCAAAATCTTTTTTTACCTGGTTTCAGTGGAATCATTCTTGTAACTCTAAAATCATTCCTTCTTACTCTTCCTCTGTCCACCCTCAGCTACTGGTGTGTCCCACTGATCTGTCCTTTGTGGTCCCTTCTCAGCCTACACGTTGATGAAGTCTGCAGGCTGATGGCATCACCGTAAGCTGAAAACTCCAAAATTCTCCCTTTTCCTCAGCTTTTTCCTGTTTGCTAGACCCAGCTGTATACTGAACATGTCCACTTGGATGTGCAGCATATTTTATTATAATTCCCTGTTTTCCATATCTTGGTAAATAGTACTACCGTCTATCAATTGTCCATGTCAGAAATGTGGAAAAGATTCTTTTCTTGCCTTTCTATATACCTAATCCAATTAGGCACGAAGTCCTGTGTATTTTACTAAAGTATGTCTATACGCCTAGTTCTCTATTTCATCTATCCTGCCTGGTTCTTTAGCCGTTTAACTAATGGTTCTTTAGCTACATGGCACCATATTAACAGTCCTATAACATACTCCTTTGTGTTATAAAACTGTTGTAGTGAGTTTCAGATCTTTTGTAAAAACATCTAGAAATTTAGGCCAAAACTTTATTTTATGAAAAATTAAAATATGACAACATGACACCACCTCACACAATAACACTTGTTATTTTCTGGTTTTTTGATAATAGCCATGTATTATCAAAAAAACAGAAAAAATAAGTGTTGGCAAAGATGAAGAGAAACTGGAACTCCTTGTGCAGTATTGGTGGACACATAAAATGGTACAACTGCTGTGGAAAACTTCACAGCAGTTCCTCAAAAAATTAAACATAGAATTACCATATGACCCAGCGATTCCATTTCTAAGTGTATATACAAAAGAATTGAAAGCAGGGACTAGAACAAATATTTGTACATCCATATTCATAGCAGTATTATTCACAGTAGCCAAAAAGTGGAAACAACCTAAATGTCCATTGACAGGTGAATGGATACACTCTCAATGGAATATTACTCAGACTTAAAAGTGAATGAAATTCTGACACATGGTATGACATGCATAAACTTTGAAGGCATGATGATAAGTGAAATAAGCCAGACACAAAAGGGTAAATTGTATGGTTCCACTTGTATGAGGTATCTGGAATAGTGCAATTCAGAGAGACAGAAAATAGAATGGTGGTTGTCAGGGGCTGGGAAGACGGATAGTACGGAAGTTACTATTTAATGGGTATTGATTTTCAATTTCAGATAATGAAAAGGTTCTGAAGATGTATAATGGTGATGGTTGCATAATAATATGAATGTACTTAATGCTACTGAACTATACATTTAAAAACAGTTAAAATGGTTAAATTTTGTTGTACATATTTTACTACTGTTTTATTCAACTCAGCCTGCTATAACAAAAATACCATAGAATGGTTGGCTTAAACAATAAATATTTATTTCTCACAGTTCTGGAAGCTAGGATGTCCAAGATCAAGGTGCCAGCAGATATGGTGTCTGGTGAAGTCCTACTTTCTGGCTAGTAGACAGTTGCCTTCTTGCTGTATGGTCACATGGCTGAAAGATCATCTCTCTCTCTTCTTATAAAAGACACTAATTCCATTCACGAGGACTCCAGCCTCATGACCTAATTATCTCCCCAAAGCCCCACCTCTAAATACTATCACAGTGGGAATTTAGGTTTCAACATATGAATTTGGGGGGACACAAACATTCAGTCCATGGCAATCATTTAAAATTAGAATATATTTATCAGAATTTTTAAAATTTTCATTCTTGATATGTCTTTCTTTAGAGTTCTAGGAGTATATACTTTGTTCTTAATGATAGAAGGGGTATGAACTAAGTGAAGCAAGTGATTTCTTGAAGAAGGGTACAAGGCAGTGGTTCTGAGGGACAATCAGAGATGTCAAAAGTCACTTTGAAATTCCTGGGTGAAAAGAAATAGAAAACATCTACAGACCTGAGGGTGATCCTTCTGTAGGCTCTGTTCCTCCAGTGACTGCAAAGATGCCTTCCTCCCTCCCTTATCCCTCCAGAGTGTGTGTTTCACAGCTTGAACAGGACCTGTCCTACTTCTGTTAAAGCAAACAGTGCCCTCCAAAACAAAATAGAACTACACTTAGCAAAAAAAAAAGTTTAAAAATACTTGCACATTTGCAGTAATGATGAAGCAATCTGAACGCTGAATAAAAGAGAAAGGCAACTGAACTCCCAAAGCCTTTGGGAGCTCTAACAGGAAAATATGCATATCATTGTTAAGTGCCAAAGTAAATACAGCATGCAAACCCCAAACTACTTATTTGTGTGGTTTCCATAGTGTCAACATATATGCACAGTTGGTCTGGCTTCACTGAGAGCCATTAAAGGTCATGGAAGTAAAAACAAAAGTCAGACTGTCTGTGTGAAACTTCGGCAAGAAAATTCCAGGTTTCCTCCACATTTTCTCAGTTCTAGAGAAGTGAGCGAGAGGTGGCAGTAATGTTCTTTTTCTCTCCCTCTCTCTCCCTCTCTCCTCCAGTCCCACCACCCCCTGGCCACCCCCCCATCCCCGCCCCATGAATTACAGCATTATTTTCTTTTGAGCCCCAGGAACTGAAATTCAAATTTACAGTGAAAGGTACCAAGGAAAGAGATGACCTGTTCCTTTGAATATACATTTATTTTCATGTTTGATTACACCATAGTTAAAATGAGAAATGTTTTCTTTAAAAATGACAGGCTTTGGGGGGAAAAATAGGCACTTTCTTCAAAATTGCTTCTTACTTGTCAAATCAAAATAGCTTCAGGTAAGTGAATAACAGAGGAATACCTGCTGTAGCAACACAGCATCAAGATGACAGGGATAGCACATCACACAGTTTTCCCTGGTTGTGCTACAGTTTTTGAGCACAGATGGGGAGGCTCCTGAAATGTTAGGCGGATGTGGGTGACAAATTATGTCAGTTATAAAAGTAGCTACTCTCAGTGGGATGGCTTTGCCTTGGTATTTCAGAAGTTTAATAGCAGCTGTGCACTGGGATAGTTTTTGGTTTGGTTTGTTTTGAGCTTTTTTGAGTGGAAAGGAATGGAAATGAAGCAGTGAGTTAATTCTACAAGCATTTACTGAATGATTACTATATGCCAGGCACTCCGCTGGGTACAGGTGCAAATTGTTTGAAACTCACATCTGTTGAGTTACTTCCCTAAGGACTCACTGCTAATAAATAACAGAACACATGTCTTTGTAATTCTAAAGTCCAAGCTTTTAACTCCTATTCTATGTTACTTCTCAATTACTTTTGTTAAAAGGGCAAGGTTCTGCACTGTATGTCCCTATATTTTCTTACTCCTTCACACCTGATTCTCAGCCCCTGTGCCCTAGGACAGTTCCCATCTCATCAGTCCTCTCCTGTGGACCAAAACAGTCAATAGGTCTTATCAGCTGACCCCAAATTCCGTGGACGTGTTACTGCTGCTACGGTGACTACCACTGATACAGTTAATAGTACCGCTTCTATTACAAAACACTAACAATAACAATGATAATTGGTAATATTCACTGAAAACTTACTATATGACTGGAACTCTGCTAAGAGCTTTGTCAGCCTTCTTTCATTTAATACTTTCAATGGTGGCTGAATGTATATGCTCTGGATCAGACTCCTCTGTTTAGATCCTAGTCCCCTATTCACTAGCTGTGTGACCACGGGCAAGTTATTTATCTTTCCTGACTCTTGATTTCCTTATCTGTAAAACAGAAATAATAAAAGTATCTATCTAGGAGAGTTGTTGGGGAAATTAAGTAATATAAGTTAGAGAAGTAGCTAATGTACCTAATAAATATTGACTACAAATCATTATTATTCATACAAATACTGCTAATAATTTCAAAAAATTCCTGCCATGTTCATACAGCCCAGATATGAGGTCCTTTTGCCTTGGTTCCCCATATTTTTTATTCCAGTTCTCTGCCTGGAACTGAAACCTATTTTGAACCCCAATCCAGCTGGCTGGATCTCTGGCACCTTGTTCTCTATTCCTGGATTTTGTCATCAGCCTCTGGCTGGGATGCTACTTGATTTTTAACGTCCCCATGGCTACCATATCCCAGGCAAATTAGACCCCCCTTAGCTTTGTCTTTGACCAAGCTCCAGTTCTACATGCTCCTTTGTAAACTCCAGTTTGAACTGCTGACTAGTTTGCCTGTTTTGCTCAATCCTGCTTCTTGCCCTTCCCTGCAAGCTGGCTTTGAAATCGTAGTACACCTTAAGGTCAAACTCACCCAAGATACAGCATGTAGTATTATAGTCATACAGCACACAAAGCTGAAAATACATAGTCCTGCCCTTAATGAACTTATAATCTTTATAAAATAGAAAAAAAGAAACAAAAACACAAGACATAGGTTATATATCCCTTTGGATTCCACTGGCCTTTCCTGCCCTGCATTCTAGGCCATCAGATATTTCTCGAAAACTACGGTGTACCTACTCTGTGCCTCACATGGTTCTGCTGTCTGGAGCTAACTTATTGCATAACTAAGAATACTGACCCTCCACTTTTGTTATCACCTTGCAGCCAGGTAACCAGCCACATGCCCAGGGTCTCTGGCTGCTTCTGCCATTTATGGGCTCAGATGAAACACCTCACCACAGGGCATGGGATTTGGCTTCCTGCTCAGTCAGACGTTATATACAAAAGTACAGGAGCATGAACTCCCTGTGGGGTCAACCTGAACTAATGGAAACCAAGAGACCAGAGGGTGCCAGGCAGATAGATTCTCTCTCCTCTCTTCCTCCCATTCATCCTCAGGCACAGTTTCCTAGGGTTGCTGAGCAGATGAAAGTGATTGCTTTAGTCTCTCCATGGCGTATTATGAAGCAGCAGCCAGCATGGTAACTTTGTGTTACTTCTCATCCTTCCTACCCTCGCCTTCCCTTTCCCTCACCCTTACTGTCCTGGGATTGTGCCTCCTTTATAAGGCTTAAAAACTTAATTCATGCCTCAGGTTCTGCTTTTTAGTGATGGATGAACTCCAGAGCTTCAAAATTTGAGACCCTTGGCCAAAGAATAAAAGGAGAAATGTGGGCTTCCCTGGTGGCGCAGTGGTTGAGAGTCCGCCTGCCAATGCAGGGCACACGGGTTTGTGCCCCTCGTGCCCCGGTCCGGGAAGATCCCACATGCCGCGGAGCGGCTGGGCCCATGAGCCATGGCCGCTGAGCCTGCGCGTCCGGAGGCTGTGCTCCGCAATGGGAGAGGCTACAACAGTGAGAGGCCCGCGTACCGCAAAAAAAAAAAAAAAAAAAAAAAAAAAGGAGAAACGTTAGGCTTAAACGAAGAGAAGACATGGAATAAGCGGAGATTCTTATGTACCTGGTAGTCTTTCTGATCATTTTTCTCCACACAGAACTCTCTCACCACAACGTCCCCTCCCCTAACACACACAGCACCCTAATATAACTCAATTGTTTTGCCTTCAGGATTTAGCACTTAATCTAGCATTTTCCTTCTACTAAGTCTGTTTCGCCTAAAAGAAAACACATCACTTTAAACTGTTGATAAATCATTTCATTCCACAGTTAGAGATAAAGAGCTTAAAAATACAAATATCTGAATCAGTTTTAGCTGTAAAATAGGATATCACACTCTTTCCTGTTTTGATGGATGAGGAGAGTTAGAGGGCAAAAAGGCAGTGTGGGGCCCTGGAAGGGGACAGAGCAGACTAGAGGCAGGAAAGATGACCTTCTCCAATTATACAATTTATTCACAGTTCTGCACTGTTCATCTTCATCTGATAACAAGCCAAGAAACGCTGGGCATAGCAGTCCTGTGGGGTCACACACAGACAAATTATAATGGAAGCTATGATCAGATAATAAGCTTAAGCAGAGATCTAATCCCTGATGGAATATTTATAAAAAATGGAAAGAATTCCATATGGAATTCTAACTGTATTAAACAAGGCAATTCTAATCTGATACTGGATATTATGGAACTGAATGAATGCTATAGTTCAGATTTTGTTGCAGCAAATGTTATTTCAAGAAAATTCTTTTTTTTTTGGCGGTACGCGGGCCTCTCACTGTTGTGGCCTTTCCCGTTGCGGAGCACAGGCTCCAGATGCGCAGGCTCAGCGGCCAGTGGGATCTTCCCGGACTGGGGTACGAACCCGTGTCCCCTGAATCGGCAGGCGGACTCTCAACCCCTGCGCCACCAGGGAAGCCCAAAAAAATTCTTTATAGAAGAAAATCTAAACTTACTCTTGGAATCATAGTCCATTTAGTTAAAATTGTATTTGTTACATTTTATCAGCCAAACACGGATAGTGAGAGAGCTGTTATTTGAACTCAGATTCCACACTTCTATTAAGCTGAACTATACCCAGCACCTTCTGTTAAGAATCACTGCACTAAAATTATCTGTTTTGCTAAAAAATAGATACTATCACATCTCTACCTTTCAAAACTTTCAGTTTAAAATTTTACCATAGCATTCAAAACTCTTTATAATCCACTTCTAACCTCAATATTGACCCTAACTATTTCATTCTAGTATCCTATCACATTTGCTTCCATTCAACAAACATTCAATGAGTGTCGGTTTTGAGATAGTCCCTTATTAGGTAAAAAGAATATAAAGACCCTGCAGAGTAACGGGGAATAAAGAAATAATTATAATAAATGGGGAGGGAATTAATTTATAGAACCTTTATGTGTCAGGCACTATTCTACTCACATTTTATTTACCCTTTGCCTAGCACGTGGCGTAGATAACCCTTGTTTGACAGATGTAGCAACTGAAGTCCAGAATGGTTACATATTTAAACCAAGATTCTACAGCTGGGATGGCAGTAGTATAACTGAGATTCAGCATCAGGACCGTCTGCCTCCAAAACTCAAGGTTTTTCAACTATACCAGTGATTTTCAAAACTTTTATTTCCTGTCAAGTAACTTATTATTGAAATGAAAATAAGACAAATAGATCAAAGTTGACATGAAAATAAACCAAATAGATAAAAAAAGAACTGCTCTGATGAATCAGAGTGTGACGCCTAGAGCCCCTTCCTTCCTGAATCCCTGGGTCTCTGTGAAGGGGCAGCACAGAACTCAATTTGAAAACCAGTAATCTTCACAATGCTACTTATCTTTGGTTTGACCTTTAAACGGTGTTCGAAGTGCAACAGTATAGGGTGGATTTCACTAGTACCTGCTAAAGACTGCTTCAAGCTGTAATAAACATCGTTCTGTAGTTCATGAACAATATCTATTCCATTATCTTATATACAAACACGTGGAGGAAAAACTATTACAAATGTCATGGTTAACAGCTTGGGCTCTGCTACTTTCCTACCTTATGATCCAGAGCAAGATTCTTGACTATCCTATGCTTCAATTTCCTTAGCTGATCATGTAAAGTTGTGGGCAGGGTTAAGTATATTAATGCACATAAAGTACATTGCCTGGCATATATAAAGAGTTCAGTAAGTGTTAACTATGATTATATGTGTGTTCACATGTGTATGTGTGTACACATATACATACATGCACTTACATGGCTAGAACTTTCAGAAGATTTGCAGGGTATACAAAATATATGGATTTTGAAAATGCAATGAAACAATAAAAATCTGATTTGTACTCTTAAATAGAAGCAACTATTTTTTTCCCAAATTAAATGTGGACTTTTATTATTACTTTTACTTTAGTTTAAAAAAGTGAAGAAATTGCATCATCCAATCTGTCCTTTTACTCTCTTATAACTTGGAGAGGCTTATTTTATTTATTTATTTTACTAATTTATTTTTTTAAAATTTATATATTTATTTTTGGCTGCGTTGGGTCTTCGTTGCTGCACACTGGCTTTCTCTCTAGTTGTGGTGAGTGGGGGCTACTCTTTGTTGTGGTGCGCGGGCTTCTCATTGCAGTGGCTTCTCTTGTTGTGGAGCACTGGCTCTAGGCGCAGTGGGCTTCAGTAGCTGTGGCACACGTGCTCAGTAGTTGTGGCTCGTGGGCTGTAGAGTACAGGCTCAGTAGTTGTGGCTAACGGGCTTAGTTGCTCCGCAGCATGTGGGATCTTCCCGGACCAGGGATCGAACCCGAGTCCCCTGTATTGGCAGGCGGATTCTTAACCACTGGGCCACTAAGGAAGCCTTGCTTATTTTATTCATAATAATTCATTTTCTAGACAGAAATAACCTATCCAGCTTCTATAACTCTGTATATAAATGGCTGTTTTGTATTAATTCAACAAAGAAAATAAGAATAATAGCTGTCATGTGTAAAATACCTCTGTGCCAGGCAATTTTAAGCACTTTACTCAATTGTCTCATGTATCCTCATAACAATTCTATGAAGGAGAAATCATTTTTCCTGTTTTACAGATGAGGAAAAGGAAGTGGAGAGAATTAAAGACACTGCCCAGGTCATATGACTAAGAAGCACAGAGCCAATTCCATCTGAAGCCTTGCCTTTCCAGCCATGCTTCTCTTCCCTCCTTGCAGTTTAGGACCCAGTGTTGCTTTGTGAGGAGAGCTTGAAACTGCTCTGAGATCCACACTTGATCATTAGTTACCAAATATGGCTAATGATTAAATCTTCTAAGAACCCAAATGTCCATAAACAAAATGCGATATACCCATACAATGAAATATTGTTTGGCTAGAAAAAGGAATGACGTACTAACACATACAACAATTTGGTTGGACCTTGAAAACATTTTGCTAAGGGAAAGAAGCCAGTCATACAAGATCACAGATTGTATGAATCCATTTGTATGAAAGTCCAGTATAGGGAAATCTATAGAGTCAGGAATGATGGGGATGGGAGGATAGTAGGAGAATAGCTGAAGAGTTTTCTTAGAGGTGATAAAAATGGTCTAAGATTGACAGTGATGATGATCACACATATCTGTGAATACACTAAAAAAACATTGAAATGTATTCTTAAATAGGTAAATGGTAGGTAAATTACATCTCAATGAAGCTGCTTTAAAAAAATCCTCTGGGGAACTTTTTAAAAAATTCTGATTCTTATGTTCTGCCTCACCCTACCTCCAGAACCCCACCTCTAAGATTCCCATTCAATAAATCTAGGCTGGTTCTCTGGAAACCTGTATTTTGTCAAAGGTGTCTTGAGTGATTCCTGGTGATAATCTATGTTTGAATACTTCAGTGCTTTTGATAAGGGTTACACCAGCCAAGAACAAACCTGGTGGAATACCAAGTAGCTCAGAGTAGGCCAAAGCCACTGAAAATACCAAATACCAAAAAATTTGCCTGGATACCTTTTGTCTAAGAGTAAAGCAACTTCCAAAGAAATCTGAAAGAATACTGTTTTTTCAGAACATCTTCAGATTCTTGTACAGCAAATTTTTTACTTCTTACACTATTTTGGTGATCTCCTTTTCTCCCTTATAAATAAATTGCAAGCATTCTTCCTCAGTTGCCTTTTCCTTTTTCTAACATAGCAAGTTTGTTAATAAGAGTGCCCTATTTCTGAGGGGTGGTGGTGAGGAGAGAAAACAATTATTTAATATGGAGAAAACATGTTAAATCCAGAAGAAGGAAATATAATAAGGAAGAAGTGATAGGCAGAAGTTCAAGGTCTGAAATTTTACATTTTAATGATAGTTTAGTGAAACTACCAGAAAATACATTTAACAAATTGACACTAAACTGGAAGGGATGAAATAAATGAGCTTCTAACCAATGTTTAACCATATTTCATGATTATGTATATTTAACCAGGTGCATTTCTGGAGGGATTTCTATTCAAATTGGACCTCTGAAAAGACTACATTTTATTACTCTAAAGTTACAAATATATTTCAGTTTCTTTAGAATGTGATATGCTTTGCTGACTAAGAAGCATTATCTCTTCGTAGAGGTCCAATGCTATAATTTGACCCCCCTGAGAAATTAAGTACAATTATGCAAACTACCAGGATTTAGGCGTAATCTAATTAGTACGGTACATATGCAGCAGATAATAATTTCCCTGGTTGAAAACTATATTGTCTTATTTCATGTTTGAACTATGTTTTAGAAAAACATTTTACTATGTAAGCAAGATTTTGTTATCTAATATATTCTATTTGCTCAGCTCCATAATGGACATGTTTAGAAAAATAAAGCCAAAATTGGAATCTTCAAGTGATGACATATTTTTCAGAAATTTATAATTACAAAACAGGATATTCCATGAAACTAGGAAGAGAATTCAAGTGGAAACGATTGCTTTTCTCTAATAAAGTATAAATGAACACTACTATAACTTTTCTCTTTATATAGCCATGATCAATGTCAAGTATGATTTAATGGAGATAATTTGGTTCATTTAAACATAAAACTTTAGGAGTTGAAAATTGACCTGGATTAAATTCATACCAGTAAAATCCAGTCACACACTTTCTGAATGGTATTTATAATCATGAGATTGAGTGCACTCTTTTAAATATGTGAACCTCATTAGCATTAATCAGTATTACATGTATGCACTGAGCAGAAATCAGGAAAGATTTTTTTTAGAGCCCCTTACCAAAGAAACTAAAGAAATGATCTCTCTTATACAGAGAAAAAAGAAGCTTTTTTTTTTTTTCTTTTTCTTTCTTCCTACAAAAGTGAATTTCATATGTAAGAGAAGTTCTGGCTAATAGCATTGGATATTGGTCTTTTATATAAAGAAAATAAATGTACGGGTATATCAAGGCCTCCAGTGTGCTATTGTCATTTCCAAATGTGTGAACGCAGTCTTCGCTCATTTATTCCTTAGCTTCTCCGGGAGACTGCCAACAAGTACGCCAGTTCTCAAGCTGTATTGCGCAAGGATTTGCAGCCCACAAAAATCTGGACGTTTTTTCATAGGTAATGTCAAGGTCATAAAAGGCCCTAAAGAGCTGTTAGGGCATAACAGCTTTTAAAAAGCAGCGGCCCATGTTAGTTCTTTGTTTCTATGTTAGCAGAGAAATGATCAGTTTGGTGGATAAAGAGGAAAAAAAGTGTTGTTAATTCTAATACTATCTTTCCCAATCTGCTTATAAACCCGTAGTGACAAATATATTCCTGAGAAATAAAATTGCAGAAGCTGTATTTGTGTTGTGAGTATATGTAACGGAGCTAATAAATAAGCACATTGCTAAGTGATGTTACCAGCTATTTTCATTATGCCAGGAGTTTCCCCCCCGTGGGCCACAGAATTTTGTGGTGGGGAGGGTGGCACAGAGTCATAGCAAAGAAGCAGGAGTGAGGTGGGCAATAATCCATGTGTACATGTAGATTTTCTTAATCAAGTATTATTACAAATGTAACCACTGAAGTGTGATAGGGGAGGGCCCTCAAACATTTTACATTAGAAACAAAAGTAAATCATCTCATAATTTGTATCTGCTTCAAAAATAATGTGGGGTGGAATAAGTAGGTGGGTTATAGATGAAATAAGATTGGTCATGAGTTGATAATTGTTATACATGGAGATTTAGACTAGCTTTCCTTTTAACTTTATGTTTTTTGAAATTTTCCCATATGATAAGCTTAAAAATTATCCTAATCAAAAAGGTTAGGAACCACTGCTTTATATTAAATTGTCAAGTAATTTTGCTTAAAAATTCTTCCATTAGATACTCAAACAGTCAAGTTGTTAAAAGCGATTAAAATGGATTACTAAAGACTATATAAAAGATACATTGTCAATCACTTATTTAATATGGGGGTGCCCAGATCTACTGTTTTTACACTTAACCTATCTTTATCTCACAGCAAAAATTAAACGGGGAAAACATAGCATTCATGCACCTGTAATGCATTATAGGATGTATTGATCGGAAGAAGCCTAAAACTTAAAGTGCATTTCTCACTGTTACTTGTTAAGCCCTTTTTCCTTCCTCCCTCCCTCTCTCTGTTTTTCTCTAATGCAGCTATGTTTACCCGTTTGAAGATAATGACCTATTTCAAAATTTAAGTGGTAACAAATTAGAATGCATCCTTTTGGTCTGTTACAACCAATCTGTCTTCGGCAACTGTTCTACTTTTCTTTAGCCTTGGCAAGCTATTCAGAACATTTCCTTCTTTTCATTCTGATGCTGGGTGATTGTTTGGTGCTGATACGACATTGGCTTTTCCCATAATTTAGCTTAGAGTGTTTTACACTCGGGAGTTTCAATGTGTTTTTAGATTGTAAAGCTTTTTCCGAACACTTTTGGAGCAGAACTCCATGTTCTAATAGCCCCAGCAAAGTTGTTTTAAATACTTTTATCCCTGAATTTTCATTAAAATTTGACTCCATTTTAACTTTGATGGTTTATTGTCACTTTGCCCCAAAGATAAATTAAAACATACAAAGAGATGGTCATATCCTGTGTTATGTGTTTTTGTTCCTGTGTACAACATCAGCCTATTTTATTTAGGTATATGCCATTCCATGAGGGTAAGTAACTTCCTGATTAGTCATTAGGAGCAACTCCTGGAAAACTAATATAATCCTACATGTCAGCCACGTGTGTTATGCTGGAGGGGTCGAGGATTATGTGATCATGTGTATGTGTGTGCCGTTATTATATAAGAGAATTATCATTTATCACAGTGTGGCTTAATAGTATTATATGACATCAGCTTCCCAAATTCTTACTTCTTCCCTGATATGCCTTATGAGCAGGCGAATAGGTTTTAAGATGTAGTTGTAGAAGAACCAGGCAGACAACCATAGGAGGTGTTGACTGAGACACAAATATTTCAGAAGGTTATGTTTGCTTTAGTAAAACTTGCTATGATTTCGTACTCTCGGGATACGATCTTCTGCCTTCTTCAGATTTTAGAAATATCTGCATTTCCTATACAAATGTTAGACAAACAATATGTTCCTGTAGCATAGTGGTCTTTAAACTTTCCTATTCACATACAGCCTAATAGAATATTGAAAAAGTATGTGTCCCTCTAGCACATTGTTACAGCTGAAAATTTTTACTGTAAGTGCAAATAGTTGCAGAGGATATAATTTCTCTCATGTAAATAATTTACTTCAAAATTAAAATGTTGTGTTACTTTTCTAATAGTAACTAATGTGATCTAAATACCATAGCAATTTAACACTCCTACCATCCATTTAAAAATAAATCATTAAGCTTTCTTTACAAATATTTACACCATTTTTCCCCTTAAACTTATGTTCCCATTCCACTTCATCCATGTAATTTTATTCTAATAAAATATATGTCTATTCTCTAACATCGTTTATTAATGACCTTCTCGTATTTCACTTCAACAAAAATATTTATATAAATTGAATTTTAAAAAATTTCCCGTAAACATGAGGTCCAAACTTCTCTGGAATAAGTCACCATTACAGTTACTATTATTATAAGTTGATTTTTAAAAGTTGGTTAAAAAAATTACACGATTTGAATGGATAAAGAAGATGTAGTACATATATACAATTGAATATTACTCAGCAATATAAAGAAATGAAATTGAGTTATTTGTAGTGAGGTGGATGGACCTAGAGTCTGTCATACAGACTGAAGTAAGTCAGAAAGAGAAAAACAAATACTGTAGGCTAACACATATATATGGAATCTAAAAAAAAAAAAAAAATGGTTCTGAAAAACCTAGGGGCAGGACAGAAATAAAGATGCAGACATAGAGAATGGACTTGAGGACACAGGGAGGGGGAATGTTAAGCTGGGAAAAAGTGAGAATGGACTTATATATACTACCAAATGTAAAATAGCTAGTGGGAAGCAGCAGCATAGCACAGGGATATCAGCTCGCTGCTTTGTGTCCACCTAGAGGGGTGGGATAGCAAGTGTGGGAGGGAGATGCAAGAGGGAGGAGATATGGGCATATATGTATATGTATAGCTGATTCACTTTGTTATACAGCAGAAACTAACACACCATTGTAAAGCAATTATACTCCAATAAAGATGTTTAAAAAAAAATTCCACGATTTGACTTAACAGTAAACATAATTTTTTTAAAAAGTCTTTATTGGAGTATAATTGCTTTACAATGTCATGTTAGTTTTTGCTGTATAACAAAGTGAATCAGCTATATGTATACATATATCCCCATATCCCCTACCTCGTATGCCTCCCTTCCACCCTCCCTATCCCACCCCTCTAAGTGGTCACAAAGCACGAGCTTATCTCCCTGTGCTATGCGGCTGCTTCCCACTAGCTATCTATTTTACATTTGGCAATGTATATATGTCCATGCCACTCTCTCACTTCATCCCAGTTTCCCCTCCCCGCCCACCCTGAGTCCTCATCTTTACTCCTGTCCTGCCACTAGGCTCATCAGAACCATTTTTTTTTTAGATTCCATGTATATGTGTTAGCCTACAGTATTTGTTTTTCTCTTTTTGACTTACTTCACTCTGTATGACAGACTCTAGGTCCATCCACCTCACTACAAATAACTCAGTTTCATTTCTTTATATGGCTGAGTAATATTCCATTGTATATATGTGCCACATCTTCTTTATCCATTCATCTGTCAATGGATATTTAGGTTGTTTCCATATCCTGGCTACTGTAAATAGTGCTGCAATGAACATTGGGGTACATGTCTCTTTTTGAATTATGATTTCCTCAGTGTATATGCCCAGTAGTGGGATTGTTAGGTCATATGGTAGTTCTATTTTTAGTTTCTTAAGGAATCACCATACTGTTCTCCATAGTGGCTATATCAATTTGCATTCCCACCAACAGTGCAAGAGGGTTCCTTTTTCTCCACACCCTTTCCAGCATTTATTGTTTGTAGATTTTTTTGATGTTGACCATTCTGACCGGTGTGAGGTGATACCTCATTGTGGTTTTGATTTACATTTCTCTAATGATTAGTGATGTTGATATCCTTTCATGTGTTTGTTGGCAATCTGTGTATCTTCTTTGGAGAAATGTTTATTTAGGTCTTCCACCCATTTTTGGATCGGATTGTTTGTTTTTTTGATATTGAGCTGCATGAGCTGCTTGTATATTTTGGAGATTAATCCTTTGTCAGTTGCTTCATTTGCAAATATTTTCTCCCATTCTGAGGGTTGTCTTTTGGTCTTGTTTATGGTTTCTTTTGCTGTGCAAAAGCTTTGAAGTTTCATTAGGTCCCATTTGTTTATTTTTGCTTTTATTTCCATTTCTTTAGGAGGTGGGTCAAAAAGTCTCTTGCTGTGATTTACGTCATAGAGGGTTCTGCCTATGTTTTCCTCTAAGAGTTTGATAGTGTCTGGCCTTAAATTTAGGTCTTTAATCCATTTTGAGTTTATTTTTGTGTATGGTGTTAGGGAGTATTCTAATTTCATTCTTTTACACGTAGCTGTCCAGTTTTCCCAGCACCACTTATTGAAGTGGCTGTCTTTTCTCCATTGTATACTGTTGCCTCCTTTGTCAAAGATAAGGTGACCATATGTGTGTGGATTATCTCTGGGCTTTCTATCTTGTTCCATTGATCTATATTTCTGTTTTGGTGCCAGTACCGTACTGTCTTGATTACTGTAGCTTTGTAGTATAGTCTGAAGTCAGGGAGCCTTATTCCTCCTGCTCCGTTTTTCTGTCTCAATGTTGCTTTAGCTATTCGGGCTCTTTTGTGTTTCCATACAAATTGTAAAGTTTTTTGTTCTAGTTCTGTGTAAAATGCCATTGGTAGTTTGATAGGAATTGCATTGAATCTGTAGATTGCTTTGGGTAATATAGTCATTTTCACATTGCTGATTCTTCCGATCCTAGAGCATCTGTTTGTATGGTCTTTGATTTCTTTCATCAGTGTCTTGTAGTTTTCTGCGTGCAGACCTTCTGTCTCCTTAGGTAGGTTTATTCCTAGGTATTTTATTCTTTTTGTTGCAATGGTAAATGAGAGTGGTTCCTTAATTTTTCTTTCAGATTTTTCATTGTTAGTGTATAGGAATGCAAGAGATTTCTGTGCATTAATTTTGTATCCTGCTACTTTACCAAGTTCATTGATTAGCTGTAGTAGTTTTCTGGTCACATCTTTAGGATTCTCTATGTATAGTATCATGTCACCTGCAAATAGTGACAGCTTTACTTCTTCTTTTCTGATTTTGATTCCTTTTATTTCTTTTTCTTCTCTGATTGCTGTGGCTAGGACTTCCAAAACTATATTGAATAATAGTGGTGAGAGTGGGCACCCTTGTCTTTTTCCTGATCTTAGAGGAAATAGTTTCAGCTTTTCACCATTCAGAATGATGTTGGCTGAGGGTTTGTCATATATGGCCTTTATTATGTTGAGGTAGGTTCCCTCTATGCCTACTTTATGGAGAGTTTTTATCATAAATGGGTGTTGAATTTTGTCAAAGCTTTTCCTGCATCTATTGAGTTGATCATATGGTTTTTATCCTTCAGTTTGTTAATATGGTGTATCACATTGATTGGTTTGCATATATTGAAGAATCCTTGCATTCTTGGGAGTAAATATAATTTTATTAGAAATGCATCTCAATGAGATAAATGTGAAGTGAATTAGGCTTTAAAATCTTTTTAAAATTCTGCTTATTTTTGCTTTTGTTTTGGGGTTTTTGTTTTGTTTTACAATTAGTTTGTGTATCTATTGATGAATAGTTATTGCTTTTTGCTGGAATGAGACAGGCTCAATATCAATAAAATCTCTAGTTTTAATTTTTATAGATGCATTTCCTAAGAAGTCTTAGGCATATACTTAAGTAGATAGCTCTGTAAGGAGGACTTTTTGTGTTTTTTTAAATGAAAATTTACTTAAACTCTTTTCATTGCTTCTGAGTTATATGCCCAATTTGCTCTCTAATCTTTCACTGAAAAATAATTTGGAGATTTATCAGAGAACAACTTAATGAAGTTTCATGCTTGACCATTACTTCTCACTGCCTTTCTTCTAGGACCACTTAGGTGAGAAACGAGATCTCAAAAGGTTCACCAAGACCTCTGGGATCCCATCAGCCTGAGTGCAATGGTCAGCAGACAATATACTCTTAGCCTGGCTCCTCCAACTGGAGAAAAGACCTTGCTTCCAGGTGACTTGGTGAGTGGAGGTCAAGCCCCAGATATTCTAGTGTGGAGGCACATTCTTCATGTCCTTTCTTCATCTGTAAATTGTGGATATGTTAATATCTACCTGATTCAAGGTTCAGTTGAGAAGATACATGTGAAACTTCTTCCCAAGAACCTTCTTAGGAAACTTATAAAATACTACATAAACATTAGTTGATCCATGTGGAGGGTATTTGAACACCATCAGTTCCAGCCCTCTTGGTCTCTTTATCAGGAAAACTGGCTCTGCTGACAGAGCATGGATGCTAAGAAACATACAAAAATGCAGCCATTTGGACCAACTGCTGAATCTTGTTCTCCAGCCACTTGCTTTCCTAGCAAGGACCTCACTAACCAACTTAGGGCCCCTTCTTTCATGAACATTTGGACACCGAGAGGTATTTCTCTCAGTGGTCTCTCCTTAGATAGCCTTTGATGCTTTCCCTCGCATTCTGCACATTATACAGTGTTGGGCAAGAAGCACTCCTATCTTCTTCCTTGGTCTCTTGCAGGCTGGACTGATCCCAGTCAACCACTCCCTGGAAGACTGATAGGATAAATATGTATACCACCAGATATAAAATGAAGAAGAAAATTTAAGTAAATTATCCTGTTCAGTAAATACACTAGATAAAATTAAGACTTAAAGAAAATTTTAACAACCAGTTGTGTGCAACTGTCTTTGGGTATTAATGGCTTACTTTTATTTAAATAAAAATGTCAATTACCAATATTTCCATGGTGAAAAATTAGACAAAGAATCAGATAATTCTTAGAGCCTTTATTGAATCTTTCTCTATTTTTGCTTTGTTTCAAAATTCACTTTGATTTATTGGCCAGAATTCTACCTCAGATTGATACTACACAGCAACTATTGTAGTAAATTCAGTTGTGTGGTAGTGACTAAAAAATTCCTTTGCACGCTCCAGGGTTAGTCAGCTTGTACCTTGAAGATAGGATTTGATAACATTTAATACTGGATCTCTTGATACAAAGGTTGAGAAAAGTTTACTGTATTAGTTGCCATTTACTGTCACCCTACTGAGAGGGTGACACTAGTGTTTATTAAGTATGAGGCACTTTGTGAACCTGAAGCACTCCTCAAAAGTGAGACTTATTCTCTGTAGAAAAAGTGAAGCTATCCATCCAGTGAAAGCAGCCCATAACTTTTACCTGCTCACTACACCAAATCTAGTAAATTTCCTTGTACTTGGGTCAGAGGGAGTTGTGACATCCAGACATTGACAAAGAAATGAGCAAGGAATATAGGGAATAATATGTTAGGAGACTAGATGTAATTAAATATAGGTAGCTCCAAACTAACTAGTACAGTGTTAAGAATTTTGTGGATGCTCAATTAATATTTGTTGATCAGACCATTAAACATCCTTGCTTTCCTCAAATCTTTGCAAACAGCACATTTGAGTTTGTCTGGGTTCTGAAGTTCCTCTCAAAATATTTTCTCTGAACACAAGGAAATACATTCTGAAGTCTTTCGAGACTGTCTGAGAACTTGTAAACATTTATGTTTTGTTTTACATCTATAGACTCCCTAGAATAACTTTTTCAAAAATCTATAGATATTCCTTCACTTAAAAATTTTTTTATTGTGGTAAAATATATATCACATTAAATTTACCACTTTAACCATTTTTAAGTGTACAATTCAGTGGCATTAAGTACATTCACAATGTTGTGTTACTTTTTTGCCAGCTGAATAGAATTCTTAATGTGCCTGTGACAGAGGTGGATGAAGTATTAGCTAAGAAACAATTGTAGTCAGCTTGAAGAACAATTCATAATCACAGAATACTTATTAGAGGACACAAATATATACAACATGTGAATTGAGTAGATCCTGAATACCATCCCACAGAGTCAGGAAAACCCCGTAACTGTTGTGCAATGTGCAGCATCAGATCTTCGTTGGAACAGGATTGTCTTATGTCAGGCCAACAAAAACTTGGCATTGATGCATAATTAATGAACTGGGAAATGGATTAACGAAATTTCTCTCTAATTAATGTTTCCCCAATATTTGGTGTGAAAGCAAAGCTGCATTAATTAGTAGAGTGGGTGTTATTTTTGTGTGTGTGTGTGATTGTGTGTGGATGTTGTGTGTCTGTGGTCATAGCCTGACATATTTCATTTGCAATGTTTTTCTTTCTCTGCTCTTATGCTTCTTCCTCATTTTCACCCCCTCATCACTCCTTTTGTTCTTCTCAGGACTGCCATTATGTTTTTGTATGTGGATAGGGGGAGGAGTGAAAGATTGAATGATTCTATTTTTAGATGGATGTCAGCATACATGAATTAATCAATATTTCATAATCTAGGTGGTGAAAGCCCCTCCCTTTCTTAGAGCTAAGAGGACATTATGCTGTGTGTGTGCAGATTAACTACCGTTAATGTTAATTAAATCACGCAGGCAAAGCCCCTTTCTTGAGTTGATAACATGCTCTAGTGTACATCATCATCAATTGTACTCAACTCTTAATCATATTGGAAAGCAGGAGAGATAAATCCCCTGCGGAGCAAAAGCACCTCACTTAGGGATTATTGAACAGCATTACGATCTGAACTTAAAGTCTTTCTTTTTCTTCAAACTTATTCTACTATTGTTAATTAAGTCAAAAATTCCCCCAGGAAATCAAAGAATATGTGTGTGTCTGTGTCTGTATAAGGTGGGGAGGGCTGGGGGGGTGGGCCGGGATGAGGCGAAGATAAACAAACATGGAAGGCTAAAAGGAAGAATATTTTTGCATTCATATTTTAAGGCTATAAAAGTATGTAGTTCATTTTTCCAAAATGTTGTATTTGAATATATGTCTTTGCAGATATAAGATCTTTTATGTGGTATATACTTCTGTTAGTTGGGAATTGGGAAAGGGCAATGATTTTGGTGAAGGCAAGGCACTCCTTGCCACACATATTAAGGCACTAAAGAGTTATCCTCTATATCCATTGCTTTTTAAATATTTCCACCTAAATACTAATATGTTTTTGAAACCTTCTTGCTTATCTTAAAAATTCATTTGAATTTTGCATCCTGCTCCATATTTGTGTTTTTCTTAAAATAAGAATAATGTGCTTTCTTTCTTCAAAAAAACTTCACAAATAAATAATGCTCCAGGAATATTTGCCATGGTTAGTTGTTATTTTATTGACTCTTGGAAAAGCCATACAAATACCCAACTTGAGACACACACCACAGAACAGTCTTAGACAGAATGACCTGGCCAGATTTTCATTTTAAAAAGAACTCTCTGACAGCTGTGTGGAGTGTAGATTCCAGGAGACAGAGATCAGGGAGAATAGTTCAGATTTTTATAGTTATCTGGGTGAAAGATGATAAAGCATCTGATTTAGGTTAGTGCTGGTAGGAATAGTAGGAAATTAAATCAGCAGGACTAAACCAAGAAAGAAATTTAACTATGTAAAAATTAAATACTTCAGCAGAATCATAATAAAATTGTTTGTAAAACAAGGGACAAATTGGAAAACAAACAAACAAACTTGTGACACATGAATGCTATGAAAGATAAGAGGGTTGATAGTCCTAATAGTCAAAGAGGTCTTATGCCTCAATAAGATAAAAAGCTTTCTGACAGAAAAAATGGACACAGCAATGTATCAAAGAATATAATTGGCCTACAAAGTGCTAAAACCTCACCAAAGATCAAAAAGTAGAAATAAAAGGACAAGAGCTATTTTTCATTATCAGATTAGTAAAGAAACTCTCATAATAGCACATATATATGTACAAGGTATTAGTAACAGTGCTGTCATAACAGTCAAAATTAAAAAAAATTTCCTTCAATGAAAGATTTGTTAAATAAATTATGACATATCCCCATCAATGGAACATTATGCAACCATTAAAAATGATTGTGTATAACTATACTTACTGAAATAGAAAGATATCTGTGACCTGTTAAGTGAAAACAGAATGTTACCCAGCTCCTTGTATAACATGCCTCACTTTCTACAAAATTGTATGTGTGTTCAGGAGTGTGCACGTGTGTGTATAGAAATATATCTATAAGGCTTTTCCACTAAACATTAAAACAGTGCTTATTTCTGGGTAGTAGGGTTGGAGATGATTTTTAGTTTTTTTCTCTTTTTATACTGTTTTGAAATATAAAAATAGATATGTATTATTTATAAGTAAATAAAACTTTATTATTTGGGGGAAAAAGAAAACAGCAGGTGTTTTATCCCTTGCAGTAAAAAAACAAGGAAGACTTGATGATGAGTTGTGTGTGGAGAGTGAAGGAGAAGGCTTGGTCAAGGAGGACCTCCAGCTTTCTCATCCCTATCATTCTCTGGCACTGGAAGAAAGGCAGCCTCCTCCCAGTTGCCTACCCTTTTCCCCCATTGTCATTCCTTCTGGTTTGTAACTTCTCAGCTCATATTCTGCCCCTCCTAACTCTGTATGCTTGTCTCATTGTTAACCTGCATCCTCTGCTTTATTTTAGAATGCTTTCTTCATCTACTTTCCATAACTGAGTAACAGAAGATTAGAGATGAGAGATATCATTGGAAATGACTGGCCTAGATATTCTCAAGTTGGTATGAGTCGTTTTGATGCCAGCATGTACTGAGGATCCCAGTTTGGCATCAGAGAAGACGGGTGTGTGAATTCCCAAGTTTCTGAGGGGCCCAGTGCTGGGTGGCTCTGTCTCATGGTGTTCAAAGTAGTGGTAATTTAGGCCCATGGATACAGGGTAAGGATTCCCAGTTAGTGGCAAGGTTTGGTGAAGGGTAGGAAAGAGCTCATTGTCACCTGGATTGTTTAAAGCAAGAGCAGGAGGTTGAGTAGTGGAAGCAATGGCCAATCTGGGTTAACAATTTAGGAGGAAATGCCAACTCATTCTTTTTCTGTATTGCAGGTTTGCCTTGCAAAAAATTAAAAAAAAAAAAAAAACAGGTTATGTAGACACAAGCCTAAATGCTGTGTACATGTAGCTGTTAAACGTAAGAGCTCTTCACTGGTCAAGAAACATCAAAGATTGAAGTCTAGATGGGTTGGCTCCTTGAATCTTATTCTCTAGGGCCACCACACCCCAGACAGTCTGCCTTTCTTGTTGTCATTGAGATTTTTGCCATTTGAGGCTGACTCATCCTAGCCTTTAAGGGCCAGGGCATTTCTTAGTATGCATTGAACTCATGCCAAACTATTGTTTCATACTATTATTGTATAAAAAACAAAGTGTACTAGAAATGTGAAACAGGAAATGTCTATCTGACCTTATTACCAGAGAAGAAATTTTCCAGAGTCCATACACTGATGTAATTATTTTCATATTTTTAAAAACTGTTTAGTGGTCAGATCTTTGGAACAATTAATTGTCTTTGCTGTCATAGGCATAAAACTTCTTATCACTCTTTTAGAGGAATGGAACACTGTAACTGCCAAAATAAGGTTTTATAGTATTTTCAAATTAGGTTTTAGAGAGTTTTTTTTTTTTTTTTTTTGGCGATACGCTGCCCTCTCACCGCTGTGGCCCCTCCCGCTGCGGAGCACAGGCTCCGGACGCGCAGGCCCAGCGGCCACGGTTCACCGGCCCAGCCGCTCCGCGGCATGTGGGATCTTTTAGGGAGTTTTTTTATTTGCTCAGTTTGTGTGTATGTGTGAAGCATGTATATTTTAATGTATTAATTTTTATTTTCTTTGGAGGATCCTTAATTTATTTTACACAGAAATTTTTTCTCCATCTTCAAAGTCTATGACATATGCCCCATTCCCTTCTGTTCCAGTACCGTGCTTTGTACAATTTCCTGTAAACAGCGGTAAGCAACTTCAATATATGCTGGCTGGTTGGTTCACTGTTCTTGCAGAACTTACAATGGACATTTCTCAGCATAGCTAATCTCTGTTTTATTTTGGTCCTACTCTCATCAGCACCAATCCAGTGCTTTGAAATGAATTGAAATGCTGTACTCTTTGAAGGGATGAGGATTAAGGCTTAAACTGGGTCTAGGGATGAGGTGAGGAGGAAAAAGTCCTAAAAAATCTGGTACCTTTTTTCCTGAGAAGTGAAAAGAAATGAGCTGTATTCTATAAAGAAAAGAAACAGTAATTACAAGCTTTTCCCCAACTACTGTACACTGTCTTCGGTTTAGAGCAAAGCAGAAGCCAACCAGTTATTTAGTCCTCTAGCATATTTAAGTGTGAGATTTGATTTAAATATATGACATCAAGAAGTAGAGATCTTAATTCAGGTATGGCCATGTCTTTTCTTCTCTTTCATTTATTATAAGTAGTTTCATATTCTCGTTTTATATAAGTTTGTGTCCATGATCTTCTTTCAACCTATGTGCTATGTTTCTGACAAACTCCATTTCATCCCATTTTTCAGTTCTTCTTTTTCTATAGACAATTTTGTAGAATCCCAGAAAGTTTTTTCTCCAGCTAAAATGCTATCACTAGTAACATTATTTCTAATGTCAATTTGAACTTTATTCTAGTACACTCTGGGCAAGGTGAATTCTTTGTAGCTATAGAAAATAAATGACTGGTGTTCAGCCAAGCTCTGCCTATGTCTTTCCAAGACCAAAAACAATTAGGTGAAAGGGAAAAATCCAATTAGCTATTGTTTTGTCTGTCTAGTCCCAAACAACCTATATGAATATTTTGGGAAATTTTCTTAAGTTAAATTCACTGCGTGTATATATTTTATGTACGCTGATGGTTGAGTTTTTATTATGTAGCTATATAGTAAAAAGTTTTCAATGAGAAACAGTTTCATTTTTTAAAAAATAGCCATTTTGGAAACAAATGAGGTCAGCGGGTGTCTTGCTTTAGAGCGCGGGGCGGGGGGTGGGGGTGGGTAGCGAGGACGTTGGAGTAAGAGGAAGTCTTATGTCAGAGGGCTCTGTGCACATTTTCCTGAACCGCCTCAGCTAAGCGTAAATGTAATCTGTTATTTTAACTAAATCATAATAGTTGCATTTTGCCTTTTCTCACATTAAACTGTGAAATCGGTAACTTATAAATATGATGAATCTTTATATTTCAAGGTTTCCTCTCCCTCCTCCCCGAGTCCTAACAGGTTGCATTTTATCCTTTCTGAAGACCTCAGAAGCTACCAGATTGTTGTTAAAATGTAAACATATTTTGGAAGACTGCTGACCATTAGCCAGAGGGGAGGTCTTGATTCATCCAAATGTCCTCTGGCTGGCAAAGAAGTATGAAAAAATTCCTGCCCAGCTCTGTATATGCTGGAGCGTCCAGGTAAGTCAGGGAAACACTTTCATGACAGTGTAGCAATTAAAAGGTAAACAAAATGTAATGTAATGTATTGTAAACTTTTCAGAACTCCCCAAATGTTTTCACTAGCTCTTCTGTTTTTCTTTTCTTTGTTTTTTTTAATAAATATTTATTTTGTTTATTTATTTTTGGCTGTATTGGGTCTCCGCTGCTGTGTGCGGGCTTTCTCTAGTTGCGACGAGCAGGGACTACTCTTTGTTGCAGTGCGCGGGCTTCTCATTGCGGTGGCTTTTCTTTTTGTGGAGCATGGGATCTAGGTGTGCGGGCTTCAGTAGTTGTGGCTCACGGGCTCTAGAGCTCAGGCTCAGTAGTTGTGGCGCACAGGCTTAGTTGCTCCGTGGCATGTGGTATCTTCCCGGATCACGGCTCGACCTGTGTCCCCTGCATTGGCAGGCATATTCTTAACCACTGTGCCACCAGGGAAGCCTTCTTCTGTTTTTCTTGTCTTAATACGTGATTATCATATTGAACTGCAGTGGGGTTTTTTTCCCCTAATACCACACAAAAAAATACAAAGCTAGCTGATATAATTTTCTTTACTAGTTTCTAACAAACGTCTATTTGATACTTTAACATTTTTCTTTCTTTCATTTTGGGCCAAGATATAACAGAATTATAAAACTCAGGCTTTTGGAACAGGAGACAATTATGATACTCAGACATTTCTCTTAATAGCCTTGTGGAGTTCCATGACAATTCTGTTTGATGTTAACTTCCTCTTATGCCACTGGGCCCAAGCCAGGAGGTTCAATAGCTGAGTCTGAGAGTAAATTAAAATACCAGTCGAAATGGAATGGAGGGTGTAGACAGGGAGTGGGCCTACAGGGTATTATGAGATTTGTCCTTCCCGGTTTACCAGAAACCCTCCTCTGCTGAGGTATATCATTGTTTTTCATACAAATAGACAATCAGATAAGAAAACAAACTACTTTCTTTTTTTATATTTGGCTTATTGGGCTTATAGACATCCCACGTTCTCCTTTTTCATTAATGGCCGTAGGGCTGAATTGTTTCCAATGGAAGTTGTTACTTGAATTTAACCATATTGCTAAAATTGGTTTATCAAGCCGTGTTATATTGAAGAGGGCTCCATATATAGTGACCTGCTGGGAGTTGGCTGACAGCTGAAATGATGTACAACCCTGTTCAGTTCTGCCTGGTATGCCTGCCAGAGACTAAGAATACCTTAACCAACAAGGAGAGAGGAGCTTCCTTTACCTTTCTGGATTCTTTCTTCCAAGTTAGTATTTAACCCCAGGAAAGAATCAGTTTTGTGTGGCTTTTTAATAGTTAATTGGCTATGTAACATGGCTATGTAATATTTAAAGGCAACATAACACAGAGATTAAGGATGAAGGGTTGGAGTCAAACAGACCTAAATTCAAATTCCAACTCTGCTGCTTACCAAACATGGGACCTTGGGAAAGTTACTTAACCTCTTTAATCATCACTTCGCTCATTTGTAAACTACATTTTGTTGCAAGGAATTATTCTTTTTTAAATGTATAAAGTGCATAGCTCAGGGCCTATAATATAAAGGGCATTCAATAAAAGTTATTGTTATAGTTTCTAGAACACTTTTTATACTTAACAACCATGTAGAAATATCAAGGCAAATGCATAGGAACTGACACTTGGCCATCTCCCACTCCTTTCCCCTGCCCCTCACTCCTGAACCCACTCCTCTCAGGCAAACCAGAATTCCACTGACACTGCACTTGATCAGATGACCAATGATATTCACATTGCTAAATGCAGTGGCCAGTTTTCAATCCTTATTTCAGTTAAGCAAGCAGCAGCATTTGAAATAGTTAATTTTGCATTCCACTGACTGCTCTGTCTCATTTTTCTAATCTCTAAACATTGGACTTCTTCTGAGCTCAGTCCTCTGGCCTCTTCTCTATTCATAATTGCTCCCCTGGTGACCTTATTCAGTCTTTGAGCTTGAATATCACATATAAGCTACTGATCCCTTCCCTGGCGGTGCAGTGGTTAAGAATCTGCCTGCCAATGCAGGGGACACAGGTTCAATCCCTGGTCCGGGAAGATCTCACATGCCACAGAGCAGCTAAGTCCGTGTGTCACAACTACTGAGCCCACACGCCACAACTACTGAAGCCCACACGCCCTAGAGCCCGTGCGCCACAACTACTGAGCCCAAGTGCTGCAACTACAGAAGCCCGTGCACTCTAGGGCCCGCGTGGTGCAATTACTGAAGCCTGCACACCTAGAGCCTGTGCTCCTCAACAAGAGAAGCCTCCACAATGAGAAGCCCACGCACTGCAATGAAGAGTAGCCCCCACTCACCGCTAGAGAAAGCTTGCACTCAGCAATGAAGACCCAACGCAGCCAAAAATAAATAAATAAAATTTAAAAAAACCCTCCACTATGAAATGATGTATAACCACAAAAGATTCAACTTAAAAAAAAAAAAAAGCAAAAAAACAAGAAAACTTTCCCCTGGCTTCCAACCTCACCTAGAATGAAAACCAGACAAGTCCTACACAATGTGGTCTAACCTCCTATACTATCTGCCTTGCCCCTTGCTCCAGCCACGGCTCTCCTTGCTTTTCCTTGAATATGCTAAACACACTCTCAACTCAGGGCTTCTGCCCTTGTTTCCCTTCCCAAAATGCTCTTCTGGTGGATATCCACATGTCCAGTCTCTCATCTCCTTTAAGTCTTTGTTCAAATGCCATTGCCAGTGTGGCTATTCTAACCAAGCTATTTAAACTTACAGTCTCACTTTGCTTTGTACCTTGGCTCCCTTCTTGCTTTATTTTTCTTCGTAGTACTTCCACCAATGAAGTTATTATATATTTTACTTATTTCTCTTGTTTATTTTCTGTCTTCGCCTAAATGTAATCTATAAGGTCAGGGATTATCATATGACTTGTTTACTGCTATATCTCCTGTGCGGTGTCTGACATTCAGTAGGTGCTACTAAATAAAAACTAAATCACTACTTAATACATATTTGTTTGAATGAATGCATGAGGGAATGCATGAATACATTTGAGAAAATACATTTCCTACCATGTATGATATAAAAGCATACTGTGCATGGAGTCGAGGGTCTGAATTCTGTTTTTGACTGGGCCTTCTATGAACTGTGTCTTCCATGTGGACTAGTAGTTCCATCTCTGAGCTTATTTCCCTAATCTTTAAAACCTATCTTGCAGGGCTATACCAGTCTTCAAATATTATAAGATTATTTCAGGGAGTGCAATCCTATGTTTGCACAAAGAAGGAATTTAATTCCTCCTTACCCCCTACCTCCCCAGTATACTCACAATCAAAGGTTTATGTCAACCTTATTTCAGGAAAATTAGGTTCCATATGGAATAGATTGTTTTTTAATTGTCACTGAAATAAATTCCCAATTAGGTAAATATTGTATCCAGAGATGGGAGGTATTACTCTAGCAGAATTAGGGTCTACCATATTTTAGGGTATATGAAAAGGAAATGGGAAAGAGACATTAGATACCTTTCTTTCTATCCTTGCCTTCATCTTAGAGTTTGAGTAAAGGAACAAGAAATGAAAAGCATTTTGCATTTTTCATATTTAGCCAAGCTCCTCTGGTTTGCATAGTCATAATACAATTCAAATGACCATTTTTGAAGCTTTGATATTCAGTGCCCTTTGTCCCAGCTAGGCAAAATGAATAGCTGATGTTTTGTACTTTGTATTTGTAAATACGTTGCCATGTGGAAACTAAGGAATGCCCTTAAGCTTTTAAATATTTTAAAGGTAGTCTACTTATTGAGCTATTTGATAGTTTTCTAGGATTTTAAAAAATATTTTTTATATCCAATAAGATGATAAGACAATATAGTAAAACCATATTGGTTCAAATTTCCCTGATTCTATTTTCTGTTTTTTTTTTTTTTTTGCGTTACGCGGGCCTCTCACTGTTGTGGCCTCTCCCATTGCGGAGCACAGGCTCCGGATGCGCAGGCTCAGCGGCCATGGCTCACGGGCCCAGCCGCTCCGCGGCATGTGGGATCTTCCCGGATCGGGGCACGAACCCGTGTCCCCTGCATCAGCAGGCGGACTCTCAACCACTGAACCACCAGAGAAGCCCCCTGGTTCTATTTTCTAATGACTACCTTCAAGATTTCTCTCGTGTGCTGGTCACTTTTTTAATAGATTCCCAATGGATACTTTTGATTGACTAATGTATAACTTGATCAGGTCCTGAATTTGCATTTACTTAGGAAAGGCTGCCTTGAAAAGTAGTGCAAATAATTTGTGCAAGTAAGCTGGGAAAAGCAGAATCTTAACAATATTAAGCAAAACAAACTTTAGAGTGACTCTTCACTTGTAAACATTTCACACGTTGAGATATTCTAGGCCCATGTTAAAGGGATTCTAGTTCTAGATCTGCTTTCCATACACTTCAGTTCCAAGAAGGATCTTCGGCGTTAAGTTCTTGACTGGCCTGTCTCGTGTTGCTTCATACATCTCTCCTGAGCTTGGCATTTGTCCTATTTGCTCCTCCTGTCCAAGCTTGCCATCCTCATGAAGCTTCCTTGTATTTGTGCTGCTACTCAAGTTTGTTTGTAAGTTGATGACCCATTCCTGGTCTCTACAGCATATATTGAGAGAGAGAGACAGCAATATAGAATTTTTTTCCCCTGCAGTGGGGAGCTCTTAAAGGTTTTCAGGCATGAGAGTGAGATAACCATTTCTGTATGGTGGTGTAGCATACAGCCTGTCTGAGGCCAGAGACCAGAGAGAGAACAGTGTGAGAAAGTACAAAAACCTTGAACTCTAGCATAGACGTGCAAGAAATAGCTGAGTGTTTAAATGAAGTACTGCTATTTCCCATGTTGTTTGCAATATTTTTTATTCTATCAGTAAGGAAATTGAATAGACCAGACAATAATATTTTCATTGTTAACTTTGTAACACAACAATAAAGTAAGAAAACTCAAAAACAGTCTGTCAGAGTTCATCATCAGACAATCCTCAACTTCCTCAACTTCTCTCTAATCTCCCTGGAACTATAATACAATAAAACATTTGCATTTTGTTGGCACCTATGAGCCAACCTCAATTTTCTCTCCACTCACCTTCCTGCCCCCTGCCAGTCTGGGTTGGGTACCATACCCATACATTTCCATAGTACTCTGTTCTTACCTCTCTCCTAGAATGTGACATCATTTTTCAAGTCCACAGTCCTTTATCTGCAATTCCAAAATCCAAAAAGCTCTGAAAACCAAAAGTTTATTTTATAACGGGTGCCAAAACTTATTGGCAGCAAAATCTGACCAGAACGGACATGAGGCTATTTATAACGTTGTTTTACGACAGAAATGTTGCTGTATTCGCGCATAGGAGGCTGCCTCAGGCTCTATCGGGAGGTGTTACATGTTACAGGTAACATGTATTGTCTTACCTTTCTAAAAATCCACAAATAGTGCTGCTTCTGAAACACTTGTGGCCCAAATGGTTTGGATAAAGGCACATGGCGCCGCACTGTCGCCTGATTGCTAGGCTGCGTCCCCCACCAGCGGGTGAGGTCTCTGGAGTTAGTCCCGATTCCTTATACCTGCTGGCATCTAATGGGTCTCAACAAATGTTGAACCAAGACATAAGCAAATCAATATTCACTATCAATTTAGCATATTTAACTTTATCGACTTTCATACAGCACAGAAAGCTTTACTCATCCACATTGCTCCGGAGAAATGCAGGCTCACTTTAATATGCCGTCCTCTCCAGCCCCTGCCAGTTCTCGCAATGCATTTCAGCTCATCCTGCTTCTTCTCCTCCTCAGCTGCTATCCTCCTCTCCTCTTCTGCCTGGGTTTCAGGTAATTGCAGCGCTTGGCTCTCTCTGTAGGCCACACTGAGGAGCAGGGCGGAGTAGCGGCCAAGCTTCATGAGCGGAGAGACCTGCACCGGTGGTACCACCTTGTCAGTGCTCTGTTCTTATTTTTTATATGTTACTATTTTGAGAAAGAAGAGTGAGAGCCAACAGTCCTTTTTTTAATCTCTTTTTTTTTAACAGAAAACATAAATATTTGGCCAGATTCAAAAATCCACGACAGAACCAAGAATAATATTATGTTTCCTAGTTTTTAGATTTGTGTTTTCTTATACGTAGAATGCCAGTGACTCAAAGGCCAAGGGAAACAACTTTCTTTCAAATGTTATATCAGTCTTACTAGTTCAAATGTTGAAAAAATGATCATAATGTAGGCAAGGATACAGTGAAATGGACATTCTCAAACAGTGCTAGTAGGAGTATGGGTTGTTAGAAGCTGTCTAGAAAGCACTTTACAATACAAATCAAGAAGGTTAAAAAGTTTACATCCACAGTAGAATGGAGAATATTTAGCACCTATTATCTAAGAAACATTTGTGTTCTTGAGACATATCAGTTTTATTTCTTTAGGAGATTTCAGCATATGTGTTACTTTTTCTGAAAGCAGCCAATATTTAGTTTTATAAGGCCTGTTATGTTAATATTTTTATCTGAAAAGTTTTTAAGACTTTGTTTAAACATTCTTTTTAAAAGTTACAGCTCCTACTCCATCTTGTCTTAACACATTGTGTAAGTACATGATAGGGTAGCTTAAAAAGCTCTCATATGTAATATGCTTTGCTGGCTTTGGCTAATAATTCTATTACTATATTACAATACACAGTAATTTTTGAACACTCTATCAAAACAGTGTGGACAATACATAGTAACCTCCACGTTGTATTAAACAAAGTACATATAGAAAAACAGAGGTATTCTATGTACACTAAATATGAAGGGCCTTACTAAGGGAATGAGAGGCTTCCACAATCATTGGAAGAGTTGGGAAATTAAAGATCAGGGAAGTTGGTCCAATAATCTCAGTTTGCATTGACAAGGTGGTTGGCTCTGAGAACTTTCTTGGAAGCCTCTGTTTTTCTCAAGAATCTCCAGGAAGCTCCTACAAACTGTATAAGCTTGCAACACCAAATCAAATAATTCTCCAGCAGCCACCACTAGCCATCTCAATTGTCTACGGGATCAAAGAAGGTAATTTGCCAGGAACTCATCCAGAAGCTACTGTGAACTTCATGTCTACTCTCAGCCTATCTGTCACTACCCTGGGAAAGTAGTAGCTTCTGTTCCTCCCCATTCCAACGTCACATAAGTGCCTGTAGCTGGCAGACTCTAACCAGAACCATCTAGGGAAGGGGATTCTGGGAACAATAGTTCTCAGTTTCTCCTCTGAGATTCACAGATCATAAATGGGAAAGTATGATGCCAAATAGATAACAGCCATGTTTGTTTCAATGTTGATGACAACTGCATGATAATTTTCTTTACTAGTTTTTTATGCTATTAGTATTGGTTCAGTCAAATTCACTGTTATTAGTTGACTGAGACCCAGAAATCTCTCAGCAGGCAAGTAAAGCAAAATTGAATTCATCCTTTTTTGTTTGATTTTTTTTTCTACATTCAAGTGTATTATTACAGTTGGTTAATTTTTGATCAATATCCCAACTATGCCAATACAGTTCATTTGATTAACATGTCTCTTAGGTAAGGTGAATATATAATTTATTATCTAAACTAGGAAACTTTTAATACTGAAAGGGGATTTCCACCAACATTATACTGGGACCACAGGCATAAATCTGGATTGTCACGGACAAATTGGGGTGTCTGGTCACTCTACCTTTTTTTTTTAACTGAGGTATAGTTGATTTACAATATTATACTAGTTTTAAGTGTACAACATAGTGATTCAAAATTTTTATAGATTATACTCCATTTAAAGTTATTATAAAATATTGGCTATATTCCCAATACAATATGTGATTGAATTCATCCTTGATCCACGATGCTGTCTATTAAAAATTATTGCTACTTGTTTCTTCATTTCAAAATGCTGAGGTGTGGGCTTCCCTGGTGGCGCAGTGGTTGAGAGTCTGCCTGTCGATGCAGGGGACATGGGTTCGTGCCCCGGTCCGGGAAGATCCCACATGCCTCGGAGTGACTGGGCCCGTGAGTCATGGCCGCTGAGCCTGCGCGTCCGGAGCCTGTGCTCCACAAGGGGAGAAGCCACAATAGTGAGAGGCCCGCGTACCGCAAAAAAAAAAAAAAAAAAAATGCTGAGGTGCAAGAAGCTGAAGCAGCACATCAAAGATTATCATTAATCATTTTTTCTTTTGTCGTATATGGCATTTATTATGTTGAGGTAGGTTCCCTCTATGCCCCCTTTCTGGAGAGTCTTATCATAAACGGGTGTTGAATTTTGTCAAAAGCTTTTTCTGCATCTATTGAGATGATCATATGGTTTTTATTCTTCAATTTGTTAATATGGTGTATCACATTGATTGATTTGTGTATATGGAAGAATCCTTGCATCCCTGGGGTAAATCCTACTTGATCATGGTGTATGATCCTTTTAATGTGTTGTTGGATTCTGTTTGCTAGTATTTTGTTGAGGATTTTTGCATCTATTTTCCATCAGTGATATTGGTCTGTAATTTTCTTTTTTTGTAGTATCTTTTTCTGGTTTTGGTATCAGGGTGGCCTCATAGAATGAGTTTGGGACTGTTCCTTCCTCTGCAATTTTTTGGAAGAGTTTGAGAAGGATGGGTGTTAGCTCTTCTCTAAATGATAGAATTCACCTGTGAAGCCATCTGGTCCTGGACTCTTGCTTGTTGGAAGATTTTTAATCACAGTTTCAATTTCATTACTTGTGATTGGTCTGTTCATATTTTCTATTTCTTCCTGGTTCAGCCTTGGAAGGTTATACTTTTCTAAGAATTTGTCCATTTCTTCCAGGTTGTCCATTTTATTGTCATAGAGTTGCTTGTAGTAATCTCTCATGATCCTTTGTATTTCTGTGGTGTCTGTTGTAACTTCTCCTTTTTTAATTTCTAATTTTATTTGAATCCTCTCCCTTTTTTCTTGATGAGTCTGGCTAATGGTTTATCAATTTTGTTTATCTTCTCAAAGAACCAGCTTTTAGTTTAATTGATCTTTGCTATTGTTTTCTTTGTTTCTATTTCATTTATTTCTGCTCTGATCTTGATGATTTCTTTCCTTCTGCTAACTTTGGGTTTTGTTTGTTCTTCTTTCTCTATTTCCTTTAGGTGTAAGTTTAGATTGTTTATTTGAGATTTTTCTTGTTTCTTGAGGTAGGCTTGTATAGCTATAAACTTCCCTCTTAGAACTTCTTTTGTTGCATCCCATAGGCTTTGGATCGTCGTGTTTTCATTGTCATTTGTCTCTAGGTATTTTTGATTTCCTCCTTGATTTCTTCTTGATCTCTGGTTATTTAGTAACATATTGTTTAGCCTCCATGTGTTTGTGTTTTTTATGTTGTTTTCCCTGTAATTCATTTCTATTCTCATAGTGTTGTGGTCAGAAAAGATGCTTGATATGATTTCAATTTTCTTAAATTTACTGAAGCTTGATTTGTGACCCAAGATGTGATCTATCCTGGAGAATGTTCCATGCACACTTGAGAAGAAAGTGTAATCCACTGTTTTTGGATGGAATGTCCTATAAATATCAATTAAATTTATCTGGTCTATTGTGTCATTTAAAGCTTCTGTTTCCTTATTTATTTTCATTTTGGATGATCTGTCCATTGGTGTAAGTGAGGTGTTAAAGTCCCCCACTGTTACTGTGTTACTGTCGATTTCCTCTTTATAGCTCTTAGCAGTTGCCTTATGTATTGAGGTGCTCCTATGTTGGGCGCATATATATTTATAATTGTTATATCTTCTTCTTGTATTGATCCCTTGATCATTATGTAGTGTCCTTCCTTGTCTCTTGTAACATTCTTTATTTTAAAGTCTATTTTACCTGATATGAGTATTGCTACTCCAGCTTTCTTTTGATTTCCATTTGCATGGAATATATTTTTCCATCCCCTCACTTTCAGTCTGAATGTATCCGTAGGTCTGATGTGGGTCTCTTGTACACAGCATATATATAGGTCTTGTTTTTGTATCCATTCAGCAAGCCTGTCTCCTTTGGTTGGAGCATTTAATCCATTCACATTTAAGGTAATTATCAATATGTATGTTCCTATGACCATTTTCTTAATTGTTTTGGGTTTGTTTTTGTAGGTCCTTTTCTTCTCTTGTGTTTCCCACTTAGCAAAGTTCCTTTAGCGTTTGTTGTAGAGCTGGTTTGGTGGTGCTGAATTCTCTTAGCTTTTGCTTGTCTGTAAAGCTTTTGATTTCTCCATTGAATCTGAATGAGATCCTTGCTGGGTAGAATAATCTTGGTTGTAGGTTCTTCCCTTTCATCACTTTAAGTATATCATGCCACTCCCTTCTGGCTTGTAGAGTTTCTGCTGAGAAATCAGCTGTTAACCTTATGGGAGTTCCCTTGACTGTTATTTGTCATTTTCCCCTTGTGCTCTCAATAATTTTTCTTTGTCTTTAATTTTTGCCAATTTGATTACAATGTGTCTCGGCATGTTTCTCCTTGGGTTTACCCTGTATGGGACTCTCTGTGCTTCCTGGACTTGGGTGGCTATTTCCTTTCCCATGTTAGGGAAGTTTTTGACTATAATTTCTTCAAATATTTTCTCTGGTCCTTTTTCTCTCTCTTCTCCTACTGGGACCCCTATAATGTGAATGTTGTTGCGTTTAATGTTGTCCCAGAGGTCTCTTAGGCTGTCTTCATTTCTTTTCATTCTTCTTTCTTTATTCTGTTCCACAGCAGTGAATTCCCCCATTCTGTCTTCCAGATCACTTATCCATTCTTCTGCCTCAGTTAGTCTGCTATTGATTCCTTCTAGTGTAATTTTCACTTCAGTTATTGTATTGTTCATCTCTGTTTGTTTGTTCTTTAATTATTCTAGGTCTTTGTTAAATGTTTCTTGCATCTTCTTGATCTTTGCCTCCATTCTTTTTCCAAGGTCCTGGATCATCTTCACTATCATTATTCTGAATGCTTTTTCTGGAAGGTTGCCTATCTCCACTTCATTTAGTTGTTTTTCTGGGGTTTTGTCTTGTTCCTTCATCTGGTGCATAGCCCTCTGCCTTTTCATCTTGTCTATCTTTCTGTGAATGTGGTTTTTGTTCCACAGGCTGCAGGACTGTAGTTCTTCTCGCTTCTGCTGTCTGCCCTCTACATTAATCTTTTTGTGTAAGGCAAAACACAAATAAGAAAGTAAGGTTTTCATTGATATATTGTCTAGAAGGGATTTTTTTTACCCAGGATTTGTAGTTAGAAAAGAATCTCTAATATTCTTCATTGTCAACTATAGAAAAGACAATTTGGGGGCAAGATTTTAATTTAAATTTGCAACCTCCATGTAGTCAATCTCAAAATAGTAATATTCTTAAAAACTTTTTAAATGTATTTTGAATACTTGATGTTTTTCTAATTCTTTCAACTTTTCTTTATACATGCTTTATTTTGGCTCAAAGATAACAGGTACATTGTACATGAGTTTGTAGCTTTTTCTATATTTTGAGGAAGTTTTTTAATATAACTTTATTTATTTATTTATTCATTAATTCATTTATTTATTTATTTTTAGCTGCATTGGGTCTTCGTTGCTATACGTAGGCTTTCTCTAGCTGCCGCGGGCTTTCTTCCACTGCTCCACTAGGGCAGTCCCTTGATGAAATTTTGAGGGACTAAAATTCTGCTTTATCAAGGAAACTCTCAAGATATGAATAATATGAAACAGGGCCTTTTCAGAAAACACTCAAATTGAACAAAATAACAAAAATTTTATTAAAGTTAGAATGCCAGTACACAAGCACTATTAAAAAGATTAGAATTATGATATAATATAACATCTATAATTCTGCCTTTTATTTTAATTTGTAATTTTATAAGTATTTGTTGGCTCAAATAAGATACAATATTCTTCTTTGTGTCATCTAAGTCACTCTCTCCTGATATTCAATTTATTGAACATGTTGTCATTTTATTTCATCTGATAAATTTTATGTTATGTCAATTTAAAAACTTAACTAGTTTTTGGGCTTCCCTGGTGGCGCAGTGGTTGAGAGTCTGCCTGCCAATGCAGGGTACACTGGAAGATCCCACATGCCATGGAGCAACTACGCCCGTGCACTACAACTACTGAGCCCATGTGCCACAACTACTGAAGCCTGCTTGGCTAGAGCCTGTGCTCTGCAACAAGAGAAGCCACGGCAATGAGAGGCCCGCACACTGCAACGAAGCGTAGCCCCTGCTCATCGCAGCTGGAGAGAGCCGGCGCACAGCAACAAAGAACCAACACAGCCCCAACCTCCAAATAATTAATTAATTAATTAAAATAAATACTTAACTATTTGCATCCATTTACAAGTTATTAATAATTGTGTATAAAAATAACAGTTTTCACAATCATCAGTAATTATTCCAGCATTTTACTCCTGAAATAATATATATCCATTTCTATTTCAAATGACATTGAAGTAGACATTAATGAGCAAGGCGGTCCAGGAAAATTAATGTAGCAGGACTGAATAGAATGGACTAAGGAAATAGGCTTAATGCAGAGATATATTGGCTACAACTCTATTACCATTATTTAAAGAGGAGTTAATGAGTTCCTCAACTAGGAAAGAGACCAAAGAAACAGAAAGATGGGACAATTGCAAGATGTAATGGGCGGAGTGAGAGGGGGATTGTGGGGTGAGAATTGACAGGTTTTGGGAACTGGCTGAATGTAAGAAGCAAGAGAGATTATCCAAGATTATGCTTAGACATTTTAGATAGAAGATAATATGGGTGTGAGAAGAAGATGCTGAGATGGTATTACAGAGTACAGAGAAGGCCAAGGACAGCCTTTTGAGGAATACCTACCCTTGAAGAGTCTGTAGGAAGGAGCGAGCAGAGAAAGCTAGAGGAGAAGAAAAGGAACAGTCTCACAAAGCCATAGGAAAGAGTTTAAGGAGATGGTGGTAACAGTATTCAGTGTTGCAGAAATAGCTCTGGATTTTGTGACTAGGAAGTGTTTTGTGAACTTTAAGAGTATAGGGTTCTGGGACTTCCCTGGTGGTCCAGTGGTTAAGACTTCACCTTCCAATGCAGGGGGTGTGGGTTCGATCCCTGGTCAGGGAGCTAAGATCCCACATGTCTTGGGTCCAAAAAACCAAAACATAAAGCAGAAGCAATATTGTAACAAATTCAATAAAGACTTTAAAAATGGTCCACATCAAGAAAAAAAAAGGATGAATGAGGGATAAGGAAATATGACAGAGTATTTTTTCAAAAAGAATATATAATCAAGCCACTTAAAGACATGGAAGTACCTTAAATGCATATTACTAAGTAAGAGAAGCCAATTCGAAAAGTCTGCATATTGTATGATTCCAACTATATGACATTCTGGAGAAGGCAAAATTATGGAGACAGTAAAAAGATCAGTTGTTTCCAAGGGATAGAAGGGAGGCAGAGACGTATAGGTGGAGCACAGAGGATTTTTAGGGCAATGTATGATACTTTAATGGTGAATACATGTCATTATACATTTGCCCAAACCCATAGAATGTACAGCTCCAAGAGTGATTGTAATGTAAACTATGGGTTTGGATCATAATGATGTGTCAGTGTAGACTTGTCCATTGTAACAAATGTACCATTGTGATGTGGGATGTTGATGGGGGAGAGTTCTGTGTATATGTGGGGGCAGGGGGTATATGGGAACGCTCTGTACTTTTCACTCAATTTTCCTGTGAACCTAAAACTGCTCTAAAAAATAAAGTCTATTTTTTAAAATGAATATATAACCATTTTTCATTAATATAAACTTCTGGATTCTATTCATGTATATATCACTCTTATTGTACCATTTTATAGCTCTTACAAATTTCAACAAAATATACCAACTTATTTTTGTGCCCAATGAAGTAAAGAGAGTATGGTGGTGTTATTCAGTTAAATATATGATAGAGGGACTTCCCTGGTGGCACAGTGGTTAGGAATCTGCCTGCCAATGCGGGGGACATGGGTTCGAGCCCTGGTCTGGGAAGATCCCACATGCCGCAGAGCAACTAAGCCTGTGTGCCACAACTACTGAGCCTGCGCTCTACGGCCCACGAGCCACAACTACTGAGCCCACGTGCCACAACTACAGACGGCTGCACACCTACAGCCTGTGCTCCACAACAAGAGAAGCCACCACAATCAGAAGCCTGCGCACCGCAAAGAAGAGTAGCCCCCTCTTGCCACAACTAGAGAAAGCCCGCGCACAGCAACGAAGACCCAATGCAGCCAAAAATAAAATTAATTAATTAATTAATTAAAAATATATATATATGATAGATATATATTTAGAATTAGTTACATTTCAGAATGACAGGATGGTGCTGAATTTTATACTAAGTACTATAGAGAAATAAAGAAGTATTAGATCTGTCTTTAGATGCTTATTACATGTTCCAGTTATTTTATTGCTGTGTTAACAAACCACCTCAAAACTTGGTAGGTTAAAACAACAATTTATTATTATGTTTCACTTTTCTGGTTGTTAACAGACAGAGCTGGGCACTTATCAGTTGGGGTCCTTCAAACAGTTGCAGTCAGTTGACAGCTGAGGTTGAAGTACAAAAAGTGAAAGCTTCTTTACTCACATCTCGTTGCTTGGCTGAGATATCTGCAACAGCTGGGGACTGGTGGGGCATTTCTCTCTTTTTTTTCTCCATGTGGCCACTCTACAAGTCTGGCTTGGGCTTCAACCACATGACGACTTAAGGAGCAAGCATTCCAAGAGACCAAAGCAGAAGCTTCAAATCCTGGGAACCAGTGTGGGAAGTCATGCAGCATCACTTTCACTATATTTTATTAGGCAAAGATGTTATAAAACCAGCCCAGATTCAAGGGAGTAGATATAGGGAAGGAAGAAATTGGAGGTATAGCAATTTATTTGGGGGATATTTATAAATAAACACACACATATATGGAGATAAACATATCCCTATGAAAAAATTTAAGAATAATTATAATGAATGTTCAAGTATAAAATAATATGCAAATATAAGACCTTAGTAATTAAGGTGGGAAATAAGATTAACTCCTAGAGATCTATTCAAAGACATTGCATTTTTTTTAGCAAGGTTTCTCAAGAGATTGAGGACCTAATGCCTGCAATGACCTTTGAGATATCTAATCAAGCAAGTCGTGATGCCAAACTATCTGGCGGCCAGATAATTAATCCAGAACACCTCTGAACTTCTCACATAGTTCAAGATCTAAGTTCCAGAATATTTTTGGCCAAGGTATCCTCTATCTTATATTCTCATGGCTGCCTCTGTTTTTCTCAGTCTCTCTCCTTGTCCTTCGGCCCCTAAAGTCCACTGTTCTCTACATTTCCAGCAGCACAATGGCAAATCTACTATTTAGTTCTGATTCTGTAGTTAATTATCATTTGAACAAGCTTGAAACCTTTTAACACTAGCGGCCAGGAAAGAGCTTGTTTTCGTTTATTCCCTTTATTTAGTTAATTTTCTTTTCTTGTCTTTTTCTTCGTTCATTCAATTTTGGTAAGACTTCTTATGTCTTTTATAATGTACTCTCCTGACATTTATAAACGAGGTTCAATGTAAGTTGTTACTTTAATTTGATAAAACATATAATCTCTACGTTTGAAAATATTTGAATGTCTCAGAAACTTTGTCTCTGCTGCACACACAGGCAGAATGGAATGATATTTTAAGATTTCCTGCAACTAGAAAGGTATGGAAAGTTTGACTGATTTATATTGTGTTCTGACTTCCTGAGGCAGTTTTCCTAATACTATTCCATTTAACTCATACCCTAAAACAAAGCTTGCTGTTTTTTTTTCTTTTTTTTAATAAAAATTCAATCTAGAATTGTGTGTTTCAGTTTTGTTCTTTGTCTCTTAAGCTTAATTTCTATGGAGTTTTACAGTGGTAGCAATTTTATTTTATAAAACTTCTGTTGGGATGATTTTGAAAGCATTTAAGAAAAAGAAATCCTAGTTTAATTTTCAAAATTACTTTTAAAAATAAATAACTTGACTATTTAACATATATTTGTTGTTCTATAATTGCTTTTATTTCGGTACCACAAAATTTAAGATTTTATCTATTCTCTAATTACTTTGTGTGTGAGAGTCACATCTTTTGCAATAACAGTGTTTGTTCTTTGGGGCAGGAATCATGTTTTATGGTTCTTTTTTATCCCTAAATCCTGTACTGCAGTGTTAAACATAACGTTTGTAGAGGCTTCCTTGATAAATCAGTGTTTGTTATATTCTTTCAGTTTAATTCTTATAATTGAGTCTTACTTGCTCTTCTTAACCACATGCTATAGAAACATTATAGACTTTCCTGTGGCTTAGTTTAGTCTTAAATAGCATTATTGGTTATTTGTACATAGGTCTTTCCGATTTAAATCTTTCCCCTAAGAATTAAAACAGAGAAGGGATCATTTCATCTTTCTGAAAAGATCTCTCTCTGTCATTTGTTTCTTCATGGCTCTTTATTCGTGCAGTATGGAGGTTCTGGCTCTGGAACCAGACTACTTGGGTTCAAATCCTAGTTGTACTACTAACTAACTCTGTATTCATGGGGAACTTTTCTGTGTCTCAGTTTCCTCAATTTCAAAAGGGGCTCACAATAGTAATAACCACTTAATAGGGTTGTTGTGAGGATTAAATGAGCTTGCTCATAAAAGCAATAGGACAATTCTTAGAACATGGTAATTAAGCAATAAATGTTAGCTATTGTTTTTGTTGTATTGTTTATTTAGATTTAATAGCTTTCATTCTTTGCTAATAGTATCTTCTTAATGATTTTACTAAATGCCTATTGAAGCAATCACATTTTGAAAATCATGTAAGCAGCGAGCTTTCATCAATAAGCTTGTTTCTAAGCTGCTTTCGGGGGATAAAAAAGGAGGAGGGGGCAGGAAAATTTCATTTTTCCATACCAGCATTTAATCCTTCCACCCTTCTTCGGTAAAGATTTAAAAACCGTGTGTTAGAGATACCGCTATGGACTAAATGTTTGTATTCCATTTATATGTGGAAGCCTAATCCTCATTGTGATGGTATTTAGAAGTAAGGCCTTTGGGAAGTAATTAGGATATAAGGGTGGAGCTCTCATGAATGAGATTAGTGACTTCATAAGAAGAGACATGGGAGAGATGATTTCTCTCTATCATGTGAGGATACAGCATGAAGGCAAACCATCTGCAAACCAGGAAAATGGCTCTCGCTAGGAACTGAATCAGCTGGCACCTGGATCTCGGGCATCCCAGCCTCCAGAACTGCGAGAAATAAATTTCTGTTGTTTAAGCCATCCAGTCAATGGTATTTTTGTTATAGCAACCCAAACTGACTAGGACAGATACCAATGTGAATAAACACACAGCCTACAGCTTTGAAGATCTCACAGTGAGAGAGTCAAAAACACAAGATCTCAGTCCAACGGATTACAAGGTGATGTGGAATGTGTTGTTATATACATGTGCTCTATAGGATAGAGCAATTTAGCAGCCTGGAAAAGTCAAGGAAACCTCTGAGCAATTGACTTTTGCATGAGTTGAGTATTAAAGATTGAATGGGAACTTACTAGGCGAGAAAGTAGACAGGTCATTCCAGATAGAAGTAAGCACATGCAAAGGCATAGAGTCATGGAATGGCCTGGAAGTCTGAAGAATTGTGAGAAGTCCAGACCTGATGGAGCTTACAAGACACCATAGGAGTGGAGGTAAAGGAAGCTTAAAAAGCAGAGACATATTGGAGAGGATTTCTTTTTCTTTGTATGTCAGATCAAAGAGTTTATATTTTATTCTGTAAGTGAGAGCCAGTAGTAAAAACTTTTTTCCAGTAGTGATTTGTTTTAAGAAAAAGATGACATGACCAGGAAGTGAGTGAGATAGCTAGTGTCAGAAAGAGGGAAGTTTAAATGCCAGCTCTGGTACTGTAACAGCCATGTTTTCTAGAATCAATTATTTAATCTCCCTTAATTTCCTCACTTAGAAATACTAAGGTAATACAACTCTGCTGCATGTTGTATTAGAGATAATGTGTTTTTTTTTTTTTTCCTTTTTGCAATACACAGGCCTCTCACTGTTGTGGCCTCTCCCGTTGCGGAGCACAGGCTCCGGATGCGCAGGCTCAGTGGCCGTGGCTCACGGGCCTAGCCGCTCCGCAGCATGTGGGATCCTCCCGGACCGGGGCACGAACCCGCGTCCCCTGCATCGGCAGGCGGACTCTCAACCACTGCGCCACCAGGAAAGCCCGATAATGTGTTTTAAATGCTTGACGTTGTACTTGGCATATAGTTATCTTGAAAAGGTTCCTCTCTCCTCTCTATGCAAAAAGGAATCTCTGAGGGCAGTGAGGAAGAGAGACTGCAATAGATAGATAGGAGTATTGGGACAAGTGAGGGGGCCAATGCAATTGACCTAGAGGATATAACCTTTAGCACAGAATTGGGAGTGGTGAAGCAAGGTGAGATTTCAAAGATCTTTCTCGGGGCTTCCCTGTCGGCACAGTGGCTAAGAGTCCGCCTGCCAATGAAAGGGACACGGGTTTGAGCCCTGGTCTGGGAAGATCCCACATGCTGCAGAGCAACTAAGCCCGTGTGCCACAACTACTGAGCCTGTGCTCTAGGGCCCACAAGCCACAACTACTGAACCCATGTACCACAACTACTGAAGCCTGCGCGCCTAGAGGCAGTTCTCCGCAACAAGAGAAGCCACCGCAATGAGAAGCCCGTACACAGCAATGAAGAGTAGCCCCTGCTCACCGCAACTAGAGAAAGCCCACATGCAGCAACGAAGACCCAACGCAGCCAAAAATTAAAAAAAAAAAAAAAAAGATCTTTCTCTTCTGAGGTAAATATTTTGTGGCTGTTGGAATCGGTGAGATAGAGAAACTGACAAATGAGACTTTAATTGAGGAAGCCTGAAACATCTTCCATATTTTAAGCACCATTCTAGGTGCTGTGGATGAATAAAACATATTTTCTTCCTTGAGGTTTTCAAAATCTATCAGGGAGACAGATACTTGTATGAATGGACACAATATAAAGATTTATATCCTAGGTGGGGTTTTTGTAACAGCATCACCTTTTATATATTTTCCAAGTGGAAGGAATAATTTATTATGGACAATTTACTGAACTATTGTTAAATTACGCGAGCACTGTCAGCTTTCAGAATTTATTCTTTTAAATTGTAGTAACCATGTATTCTCAGCACTACATTTCCCAGATCAGTCTTTTATCCCTTATGTATAATATAATTTTTTAAATTTTTTTATAAAGTTCAGAATATAATTAAAGTCATCTCATTAAGATTTAAGATAAGCACTTTGAATCCTTACGTGAAAGGTCTTGTTATCACAAATCTCAGCAAATACCAATTCTTTAAATTACATAAGTTTATCAAGAAATGGAAAGAACTGTTAAGAATAATGAAAAAGGGGCTTCCCTGGTGGCGCAGTGGTTGACAGTCTGCCTGCCAATGCAGGGGACACGGGTTCGAGCCCTGGTCTGGGAAGATCCCACATGCCGCGGAGCAATTAGGCCCGTGAGCCACAACTACTGAGCCTGCGCGTCTGGAGCCTGTGCTCCGCAACAAGACAGCCCGCGATAGTGAGAGGCCTGCACACCGCAATGAAGAGTGGCCACCGCTAGCCGCAACTAGAGAAAGCCCTTGCACAGAAACGAAGACCCAACACAGCCAAAAATAAATAAATAAATATAAAGGAATTCCCTTTTTAAAAAAAAAAAGAATAATGAAAAAAGAAAAAAAGTACAGTGACACATAAAGAAATGAGACATTTCCAGAAAATCAGTTTGTTCTTTTCACTATTAATTTTCTTCCTTCTAGACTGACTAATAAATAGGATTTTCAGTCAGTTGTACCTTTTAAAACTTTCTGTAGGGTGTTGTTTATTTCACTGTTGCATATGTATCCTGAGCACAACTCTTACTATTAACACTTTTGAGGTTGCCAGTGGTTTCAGTTTCTTGTGTTCTTTCGCCTGGCACCCAGAAAAGTACATCACTTTCTCTACATTTGTCATCATTTTTACTATGTTATTGACCCATCTTAATATATTATGTTCTCTTAATATTTACAGTCAGAATTAAATAAAGAATTCACATTTGGATCTTATTTTAGTACTCATCAAAACTTCTATTCCTGTTGGAGAGTTTTTAAAGCATGTAATGAAGGAGTTAGAAGAAGAGAGAGATCAGATGATTCATAGTATCTGGGTGAAGTGTTTCAATTAGGAAGAATACGGGACCAAGAACACACAGTAAAAGGAGACAGAGGAAGTGGAGGCCCCAGAATTAAGAGTCATAAAGGCATAGAAGTGGGGTGGTAAATGTATGTATTTCTTTAAGAAGATGAAAGAATTTGAAAATGCATGCCAGTGGAAGGATGGAGGAACTAAGTGACTGGCAGTCCATTGCCATGATGGCCCATAAAGAAAGCAGGGTGGGACAATTACTGTTTTCTCAAAGGAAAAATTTAACCTCTGAAGGCTCAGATAAGGTTCCTGGTATAAAAGAAAACAGTCTATAAAGATGGCTGCTGATTATATTTAAATGAAAGAGAAAGTATTTGATTTCTAGCTTATTAAATTCTGTGTTTGTGAGCATATCACAGATTACCTAAACCCATTCATCATTTGTATCTTTCTGAAGAGATCTGATGTTTTTCTTCTAATTAAAACAAATTCAACAAACATTTATTGAGCATCTGAACATGCCAGATACAAAAGATGAAGAAGATCTGCCTTCTAGAAGCTTAGTCTAATGAGGAGGAGCAATGCAGGGGGATTAAAACAAATGTCCAGATGCGTAAATGGTTTTAGGGTAAAAATGCAGGGGCAGCATGGAAGAAGTCAGGCAAGGCTTTGTGCAGGAGGTGTTTCTGGAGCTGATGAGTCAACTCATACTCAAGTAGAAATCTCCTAAGGTAGGAAAAGGAATTTCAGACAAGGCAAAAGCGTGTTTCTCACCTCTGTCCCCCTTCCCCATCCCCACTCACTTCTTGTAAACTACGCTGAGTCATAAATTCCTAGGTTGTGCGAGAAGACAGGAACAGGACTTACTTAAAACCTTGGAAGACCCTATGTAATGAGAAGATGATACTGTTCTCCATCTTCTATATATAAAAAACAAAATAAAAAGCAATTCTAAACTGTAAGATAAATGTAGGAAAATCCAACAAATTTCTAATTTTTCTAGGATTACTATTTTGGTGCATGTTTAATGGCAAGTACAAAAAAAATCTTTTCCTAATATTTTTCTCTTTTTTAAGGTATGTTAAGAACTTACAGCTAAAAGCCAAATAATAATAATCATAATTATAGCGAACTTTTACTGATGCCATACTGTATTCTAGGAGCTTTGATAAACCCTCTACGTAGACTATTTCATGGAACCCTCCCAACAGCCATTTGGGGAATATACTATTATTGCTGCTGTTATTATTATTAGTGATAAATAAATTGAGGCTTAGAGAGTTTACTTATCACACAGCTAGGTTGTGGTCAAGCTAGGACTGAAGGACTGGGCGGTCTGACTATACAGCCTAAATGAAGTCTGCCTTGACATCATGAGGCAGCAAGTCTTAGTATACGTCAAAACAGATGTGCTGGTGAGGACCTTTGCACCTTGAAGGTGTCTTTAAATCTTGGACTCATTCATTTATTCAGTCAATATTTAATGAGTACCTACTATGTGCCAAAACTGTGGTAAGCATTGAGGATCAGAGGTGAATACTATAGAAGTTATCTCTGCCCTCATGGAGTTATCACTGTAAAGAAGAAAACAAAAATAAGTGAGTTGGGACTTCCCTGGTGGCACAGTGGTTAAGAATCCGCCTGCCAATGCATGGGACAGAGGTTCAAGCCCTGGTCCAGGAAGATCCCACATGCTGCAGAGCAACTAAGCCAGTGCACCACAACTACTGAGCCTGAGCTCTAGAGCTTGCGAGCCACAACTGCTGAGTCCACGCGCCACAACTAAGGGTAGCCCCAACTCTCCACAACTAGAGAAAGCCCATACGCAGCAACGAAGACCCAACCCAGCCAAAAATAAATAAATAAATAAATAAATATATAAAAAGAAATAAGTGACTGATCACAATTAAGTATGGCAAGGATTATGAAAAGGTTGGTACTAAAGAAATACGGGAAGTTTGACAGAAGCCAACCGTGTTTGGGAATTTGGGAATCCCTCTCTGAAGAAGTAAGAATTACACTGAGATCTGAGGGATGAGCAGAAATTACCTAGGTGAACTGGAGGAGAAGAGCTTCATGAATAGTAGGGTGACGTGGACATACAAATGCCTCGCCCAGATCCCCCTTTAAGGAAAGACTTGATTCCCCAGGCTCTAGCAGTGCTGGCAACCACTTCAGGCACTGCCTCAACTGCAGAGAGCCCCCTTGCCCAAGGTCACGTCCTCCCTGTACGCGCAGGCCTACTCTGATGGGCCATTTCTGTTTCATAGCTACCCGCGCGGTTGGCTGAGGCTGTCAGGCTTGCATCACAGCCTGATTTTGCCTTCTTCCCAATCCTGCTCCTGCCCCCTCCCTTCCATGGGTGTTGATCTCAAGAACACTCCCTAATAAACATCCTGAACACTAAACCCTGCCTGAGTCTGCTTCCTGGAGCACCCAAACTGCCTGACAACATGAAAAGCTTTGACGAATTAAGGCATTCAGAATGGCTGTAGTTTGAGAGAGACAGAGAGATGAGCCGAAGGTGAAAAGGCAGATAAGGGTCAGATCCTGAGCTCCTGGTAAAACATGCTAAGGATTTTTCCTCAAGGCAGTAGCTAATAGGAAGCCATAATAGGATATTAAGCAGGAATGACATGACTAAATTTATAGTTTTGAAATATGCAATGGATGGCAGGGGTGCTTTGAATACCAAATTCATATCTTTCAAAAAATTTTTTTTTCTTCTTCAGATATTAATGGTAAAATAAAGGTACCAAACTGTCTTTCCTACCCTTGAATCATTGTTTTTCATTCTCCTTTCCTTTATCAATAAAAGCTATAAATCTGCTCCATGTTTCATGCAGTTACAATCTTATGAGATATTATCTGATGTTAGCTTCTTGAGAGACCATAGGAAATAGTATTATGTGGGGGCTTGGATAGTTATTTGTTCTGTGGTGATGAAAGCAAACTTCAGGGCTGTTGGAAAAGCTTAAAGTGATAAGTCATTAGAGACGTGACCCCCAGATACAGCAAGAAAGACCTGTCCTCCTGCCAATCATGTGCCTGGGTTCTCTTTCTTATTTTGAATTTTCACCTTAATCCTTAGATTTGTGTAATATATGGTAGTTATATTATCACAGTTCACATAGAGAGGAATAACTTGACAGTCAAGAATGGATTTTTTAAAAAAGCTTTATTCAGGTATAATTGACATAAAATAAGCTGCATAGATTTAAAGTATACAATTCTGATAAATTTTAACCTATGTATACATCTGTGAAACCATCATCACAATCAAGGTAACAAATATTTCCAGCACCCCAAAACTTTCTTTGTGTCCCTTGGTAATCCCTGCCTCTGCTCCTTCCCTGCCCTCTCTCCCAGGCTACCACTGATCCACTTTCTGTCACTAGAGATTACTTGACATTGTCTAGAATTGTATACAAATGTAATCATATGGTATACACTCTTTTTTGTCTGACTTCTTTCATTCAGCATAATTATTTGGAAAACTAGATGTAAAACATTCAATCATATTTTGTATGTAATCAAACTTGTTACACATAAAAAACCTTGTATTTATCTACATGAAACCACATGAATTGTAAGTATTAGCAGTGAAAGTGATGCTCAACTTTTTAAGTATAATTGTTCACTGTGCCTCAGACTAAAACTTTGCTAATAACCAAAGCCATTTTCCTTTGAAGTTATGAACAAAAAGCAAGTGATCTGTGAAGTTCACCAGCAAGCCTATATTTAAGGGAATATAAATGAGACATTTGGTAAAAGACTCTCCTCTCACCAAAACTGGTGGCCAAATAATCTGGAAAACGAAGCTGAAGAGCGTCTGTTCTGAAGTGCTGAACAAGAAGACGAGACAGGATCTGCTGAATTCCTCTAACACGCTTGGTTAGACTGGAGGCTGCCCCCCTCAACACACACGCCCGTATGTGCATACACACATGCATTTACATTAGTTCAGCAATTGCTCCACGTTACCATTTAGTTTTTTTTGTTTTTGTTTTTGTTTTTTTGTGGTACGCGGGCCTCTCACTGTTGTGGCCTCTCCCGTTGCGGAGCACAGGCTCCAGACGCGCAGGCTCAGCGGCCATGGCTCACGGGCCCAGCCGCTCCGCAGCATGTGGGATCTTCCCGGACCGGGGCACGAACCCGTGTCCCCTGCAACGGCAGGCGGACTCTCAACCACTGCGCCACCAGGGAAGTCCCTAGTTTTCTTTATATATCTAAAAAGGATTAAAATTAAAAATAGTTTTAAAATATTATATGCCAACCTCAGAACTATTTAATGGTGTATATAAAATTGCAAACCTAAGAATGTCACAAAATCACATCTTTTAACTTTTTAAAAAAGTTTCACATACAGCACCATGATATACACATAGGAGGCACTCAGTGTATATTTTTCAAGTGAATGACACAAAGCGCTCTCCTCTGTGATTGTGTCTTCTCTGGTGTCATGTCACCTCACTTTGGCACACCTGACAAGCCAATGTTTTCACTTCCTTCAAGGTAACATATGCTTAATATGATTGTAATTTTCGTAAAGTTCATGAATATCTTTTTCTTTTTTAATGTGTGTGCCTTTATATTTTAATCATTTTCTTTGGTTCTACATAGCCTAGATCTTTTTAATTATTTCAGAGGAGGGATGGGTGACGATTTCCCATTTCTTAGTTTCTGCCTTATTATTTTGCATGTTTAACTATCATACCCTAGGGGAGAACTGTTTTTATTTCACAGTCCCATACAGCTTGGTACCATATACCTCATAATATAAACCACAGTGGATTAAACCTGATCCATACTATCTTCCTCTGAAGTATGATATGATGTATAAATGTTGCCACTGTGCCTCCACTAACCATAAGCCATCTTTCTTTCTTTCTTCCTTCCTTTCTTTCTTTCTTTCTTCATTGGGTTTTCATTGCTATGCAGGGGCTTTCTCTAGTTGCAGAGAGCAGGGGCTTCTCTTCTTTGTGGTGCGTGGGCTTCTCATTGCGGTGGCTTCTCTTGTAGCAAAGCATGGGCTCTAGGCGTGCGGGCTTCAGTGGTTTTGGCACACGTGCTCAGTAGTTGTGGTGCACGGGCTGAGTTGCTCCACGGCAGATGGGATCTTCCTGGAACAGGGCTCGAATCCGTGTCCCCTGCATTGGCAGGTGGATTCTTAACCATTGCACCAGCAGGGAAGTCCCCATTGTTTTCTTTTGTATGTATTAACCCCTACACACTACAAGAATGGAATCCTGTTATCTTGGGCTGGCTGGGGATATTGTGGCAGCTGGGAGTTTTGTCTGTGTTACAGCACAAGTTGTCTTTTTCTTGTCAAATGTGTTGTCTAGTTTTCATACCGTGACAATTGTTTTTTGTTTGTTTTTGTTTTGCGGTACGCAGGCCTCTCACTGCTGTGGCCTCTCCCATTGTGGAGCACACGCTCTGGACGCGCAGGCTCAGCGGCCATGGCTCACGGGCCCAGCCGCTCCGTGGCATGTGGGATCTTCCCGGACCCGGGCACGAACCCGTGTCCCCTGCATCATCAGGCGGACTCTCAACCACTGCGCCACCAGGGAAGCCCCATGACAATGTTTTTAAAGATGCTTTCTGTATACTTTATCTTGGATCTGATAATTTTTCAAAGAATTAAAAAATATTTAACCCTTCAGCTCATAAACCAGAGAACCTCATTTGTCAGGTACCTCTGAGTTTATATGTACCTACATGGCAAATTCCCATTTATTTGAGAAATATTCTAGGATCCTTAGAAACTCTAGTGTGGAAAATAATAAAAGCGAAAGGAACTTTTGGTTTCTGAATAAATATGAATGTCATTTGGCTTACCTAAACAGGAAACGAGTAGATTTTTTTTTAGATTTTTTTCTGGAGCCTCTAATACTAACTTTTTTTTGCAAGCAAAGGAATTGAAAGACAGAAAATTGAAAACTCAATTCTTCCTGGATTTCTTCTTAGAGTTTTCTCATAGGTTGTAACTAAGATACAACAGAGCTTAGTTTCTGGACATGATAACAACAGAGGATAGTTTTTAAGTATCAGTTAAACCAAGGTAATGATAAAGCTCATGTTAGGTTTTTTTTTTTTTTTTTCAATACTTTAAAGAGAAGTCTTGTGTGACTTTTTCTTTCATGTCAATCACTGCAGAGGTGTGAGGGAATATTGATGGCTCTTCCCACCCTCTCACGCTGCAGGGACAGGCTGTGGCAGAAAAACAGCACCCTTTAGGAACACCTCCTCCAAGCCCACGTGCTCCGCTCTTCAGTTCTCCTACTGAATCCTTTTCCACCCTGCCGTACATCTTATTCATATTCAATAACTCCTGATAGAAAAACTGATAAGTCGGTAGTGTGTATATAAACTGAATTTCCCAGCTTTGCTTGGACCATGGTACTCACTAGAGGAATGGAAAATCAATTTAAAACAATAAACAGGGAAAGCAGAAAGAGTAAACAAAACGTGGAAGGGCACGGCTTGTTCTGATGAGTGACTAAGTAGGCAGCTTCCCGAGAGAGCTTTAAAGAATGATTTTTTAAAAGCTATTCTTCCCTATCAGTTCCTAACTGGAAAGCAGACAAATTTGTTTGAACAGAGTGTTGATAATTAGGTAAAACATAAATATATGGGATTTATTTTTAAAATGCCAAAGAGACTATGTTATTCCAATAATCATAGTCTCTGAAATGGACATCTACTGCTAAATTTTAAAATAAGCAACTTATACTCATTCATATCCATGTAGATTCCTCATTTATAAATTAGATCCATAGACTAAATCCTTTAGGCATTGTGTGAAACATAAATTTATTTCTTTCCTTAACTGTCATTTAAATTTATTGTAGGATAACACCTGTTACAATTTTTAAATATCTAACCTGCTTTAGGGAGTCACGCCACTAATAAGCATGTTGCTGCTTTGTGTCTCTTGGTGTTTTCTTTCCAGGTTAAATGCACACCCCAGGAGAACAGACCACATTTTACTCTTCCATTTCCCATGCACTTAATTAGTGCTTAATAAATACTGAATTGATTGAATTATGTGAATGTGTGAGAAGTCGATATAAGTTGCCATGAGATGACAAACGTCAGACATCACGTGGGTAGAAATTTATGCTCAGTGGAAAGAGCAGGGGGAACCTTGAAAAATGAACTCCTTGTTCAGGAACATAGTAGCAACATGACCTTGAGGGAGTTACTTGACTTTTCTGAGGTTCAGTTTCTTTAACAAAATGAAGATAATAATAAGTAACTTGGGATTCTTGCAAAGATTAGAGGTAAATGATTTAAAGAGGCCGCATGAGGCTGCCCCGCAGCCCCTGAATTCATGATGCTATAATTCCCACTTTAAAGATGAGAAGATTGAGGGGTCAATGTTGAAGCAACTCTCCCACCATCACAGCACCATTAAATGCTAGGGCCTGGTTTCAAACCCAGCTTTGTCTGACTTTGTATGCAGTGCTTAGAGATTCCCTATATTGCTCTGGCTCTTGAATGAACACGAGGGGATCCAAAATGAAGGTAGGTAACAAATGAGAATAGAATCTTTCAAATTTTTTGACCATGACCCACAGTGTTACATTGTACACCCTGAATATACACAACTATACAAAACTGTTGAATTTTGCCGCATATGCTGCGCTCAGATATTTTCTACTCTATTTCACGCTTTAAAAAAATTCTGGTTCTAGTGAGCTGAGCAGCCCGCTGGGGAGGTGTCATAGGGGTGTTAAGGACATCAACACCTCAGGCACAAGCCACCTGGCAGCAAGGACCACCCCCTCACAATGAAAGTGAGGGCATGGCCTCAGCCTCTTCACCTGGTCACGGTCCTTGCCCTAGTGGTCTTGCTGGGCCTCGAGGTGCTGAGGACCGTTCCCCACATGGCCACAGGCTTGGACTGGCCCAGTGGTCAGGACTGGCAGGCTAGGTAGATCTGGAGACCTTAGGATGGCCCCTGCTGCAATGAGTCAGTACCTTTCCTGGGGATGCCTGTTTGCCCGGCTTTACGCAGAACAGGAGGAAACTGAGACAGTGAATAGTGTTTCCTCCAAGGCCACAAAGCAGGTATGGAGAGGCTTGGAACAACTCCCATCCAAAGTAAGAGTTGCTTCAGGAAGGGGAAAGATTTGATGGAGACGTGATTACTGGACTTGTTGACACTGGGGAAAATTTCATGGTTAGTGGAAAATTTAGCTCCTGACTAGACCATGGAACTAGAAAATAAAACTTCACTGACCAACCTGAAGCAAGAGTACCTGACTGCTCTTTTAAATCCAGGATGACTGCTACAGCTAGTGTTTAGAAAAGGTGAAGAATTTATTCCAGGGTTTCCCTGGTGGCGCAGTGGTTGAGAGTCCGCCTGCCGATGCAGGGGACACGGGTTCGTGCCCCGGTCCGGGAAGATCCCACATGCCGCGGAGCGGCTGGGCCCGTGAGCCATGGCCGCTGAGCCTGCGCGTCTGGAGCCTGTGCTCTGCAATGGGAGAGGCCACAACAGTGAGAGGTCCACGTACAAAAAAGAATTTATTCCAAGGAGCTCATCCCTTTGGGGCAGGAAACATAATGAATATGTACGCAAATAACATTGCAGAGAAATTAAATGTTTTTCACAATCACGATGCATATGTAAATCACATTAAAACTAAATTGTCACTGTATTTGAAAATGCTATCCACTAAGTGCTATTCATATATCATTTCTCCCCTCAGTTTAAGTGTATGGGGGCAGGGGACTGGCTTTCTCTCTTAGACGTGTCTTTGTGCTCGTTCAAAATGTTTCGAGTGCTTTGACCTTTACAAAAACGGAAAGGTTGCCAGTAAACATCTCTGTGTTGCTACTAATTTTGATCCTGCTGATTTCTGGCTTGTAGAAAGAAATAATATTGAGATTTTTTCAAAATCTTGTTATGGCCCACTAAATTGACTTGATGTCTCATTAAGGGGTCGCGAACCACATTTTGAGAAATAATTAGGTGATTGTTACATTCATCCATGTAAGAACAAATGATAGGTATAACTAAAGTAGTAGCGTAGTGAAGTAGTGAAAATGAGAGAAATAGATGCAATAATTATTTGGGAAGTAGAATCAACAGGTCCTTAAGACTGCGTGAGGGGAAGAGAGAATGAGGAGTTTGCCAGGCTGGACGACCTCATTCATTGGACAGGGAGCACACTGGAGGAAGAGCTCTTTTTTTTTTTTTTTTAAATTCTTTCATAGTTACGTGTTTTATTAATACGTCTGAGAAAAGTCATTGATTTTCATTTTGTACAGCATTATCTTGTAAGGACAAGATACAGTGACAACTTCCAAGCTTTTTGCATATCAGAGCTGAAATTGAAAGTACCTCCATAACTGAATTTTCACTTATTTGTAATAACTTTATCCTTAGGAGGATACTTTCATAGTGTTTGATCACAGATGAGTTTGGGCATTGCTGTCACTCAATAATGTTAAGCATCTGTCAGGTTCTCTCCTATACTATATATTAATTTTTTCTCCGTGAAGCAAATATTTATTGGCGGCCTGTGGGAATAAGATACACCTAGGTCCTCTTTCCTTGGTATATTCACAAAAGCCTCTGAAACTAAATTTCCAAGTCAGGCCATACTAAGGCCTTGCATAAGAAGTAGGAAGAGCTCTTTTGATGGAAAATAAAATCTGCTTTGGAAATACTGAGTGTGTGATGCCCAGGGGCATCTAGACAGAGTTGTCTAGTAAGTATGTTGGAAGAGTGAGTCGGAGATGAGGAGAGGAATCTGGGCCGGGGGGATAGATTCATCAGCATGTAGATGGTAGTTGAAGTTATGGCAATGGACTTGACTACTGAGGGGACCAGTGGGGAAGGTGGGCCAAGAGTGGAACTCAGGATTAGCTGAAGGAAAGGTAGAGGGAGAAGAGGCAGAGAAGAGATGGAGAGACCCCAGAGAGACTGAAGGTAAGAGAGAAGGGCCTTTGAATAATACCACTTTAGTTACCTGTACTCGAGTTATTATGCATTGTCAATAGCACCAAGGTGCAGTAGAGTTTGGCTGGAAGAAGGTGACTGGTTGCTTGGTTTGCGGAAGAGATCTGGAAGAAGAGCAAGAGCGAGTCCCAAGATAACCTTCACCTCAGCTGACAGGTTTCTTCCCCTATGAAATGAGAGTGTTGAGCTAGATGATCTGTGTGGTGTTTAATTTGGAGCAGTGGGTGGATGGATGGAGAGTCTGAGAAGATATGAAAATTCACCGATTCATTCCTTCAACAAATATTTATCGACTTTCTATGATGTTCAGTTACTATTTTAGTCACAGGGACATAAAGATGAACCAGACAGATTATAAAAGCTGACACTGCAGTGATGGAAACAGACCATAAACAATTAAACAATGTAAGTTATAGTGTATTTTCAGGTACCGCTAAGAACTAGGAAGAAAAATAAAATGCGCAAGGAAAAGATACAATGATTTGGGCAGATTTCTTTAAGTAGCTGATAGAGCTGAATGAAGTGAGGATGCTTTAATGCAAAGGGTTTGCTGAAGAGCATTCCTGTAAAGGAGGACAGCAAGTGCAAAGGTCCTGGAATGACTTGGCATATCTGAGAATCAGTAGGAAGGGAAAATTTACGTGAAGACCAGTGCAAAGAGAGAGCTGTAGATGTGAAGCCAGACCAGCTTGGGCCTTGTTGGCCATGGTAAGATCTTTGGATTTCTTTTGCGATTGGGAAGCTATTGTAGGGTTTTGTACAGGTGAATGGCTTGACATGATTTCTGTTTTTAAAACTTCTGTTTAAATATAAGGTAGAAGTAATGTAGTATAATGTTAGAGAAATATTGTCCTGGGATCAGTCTCTCAGCCTTTTCACATATTCTTAGTCAAATGCAATTTCCATTTGGGAAATCGAATGGGATAGTTTACTAATAATGCAGCCAAACATGCAAGTCAGCCAGATATCACTTTTATCAGCAATCTGTCAGTCAGTGAGCAAATGTTTTTAATAAGAAACTCCCAGGAAGCTCATCACCTCGGACCTCAGGTCAGAGTACCAGGTACTGCAACCCTCAACTTTCTAGGGTTTCTAAGAGGGCAGATTCTCCCAGCTAGAGAATTAAAGCTGACTTTGGCATTGCCACCACAGTGCCCCTGCCTCCACCGCTGCCTGTCGGTTGCTGAACCTTTTCTGCATAACACACAAGATTGCACAATCCCAAACTTGCTCAGATTAACAAAATACTGCCCCCTTGTCTGCATCATCCCACCTTAGTATTTGCCTTTTCACTTTATCTGACTTTGGATGATCCAATCCCTTTAGACAGGCCTCAGACTTAAGACTCACCCTCCGGGTCCTGTCTCGTCCTCCCTGAGCCGAGTCTGATGCCTACTGAGTGCTTACTTTGCTAGAAATGCTGCCTGTCTTGATTGGTAGGGTGGGTGGTTACACAAGTACATATGTTTTTCAATACTCATCAAACTATACACTTAGCATCTCAATTTTAAAATACCTCATATTGAAAAATGATATTATGCTAGGTGCTTTTCAAATAAAAAATTTTTTTTGCCCTCAAGAAGCTTATAATCTGAAGAAGGTATAATAGCAAACAATAGCAGATAACATCTAAGTGCTAAGTGAGTAGCCTCCAAATAAATGTTATAGGAATTGGATCGTGAAAAAAAAAAAAACTTCACAGAGAAGAGGTCCCTTGATTTAAGCATTAGGGGTTTAATAGACTGAAGAAACAGAGAGAAGAGGAAGATTCTAGGCAAGGGAAATAGTGTGAGCAAAGGTGCTGATACGAGAATGAAAAGAACTTCTGGGGAGACAGTGAGTAGACCGGCCTGGATTTATTTTAAGAAACAGTGGAAAGTAATATTGAGAGGGACCCAATTTATCGAGGCTCTTCATTGTCAAGATAAGAAGTTTAGAAAGTACTGTAAGGGCAGCAAGGACCTATCGAGAGTGGTTGAGCAGAAGACGTATGTAATCTGTGTTTTTTAAAGGAAATCTGCCCTCCCCCTCAACATTCCACTGCAGAATCATTGGTTTATGTGACTCACAGTTCGAGGCATAGAGTGTTTTCGGTATATCCTCCTTAACAAGACCTTCTGGGACATGGGTCAAAGAAAAATGTCCTAGCTCTGGGTAATCAGATTTTCATGCATCCATGGCCCTGTTTTCATTCCAGAGCTTTTTCTACCTTTATTCTGAGTCTATTCCAGCTGTATCTTCACATTCTCTTCTTCACTTGACTTTTCCATCCACCTTTAAAAAGTGTGGCGACTGGGCTTCCCTGGTGGCGCAGTGGTTGAGAGTCCGCCTGCCGATGCAGGGGAAACAGGTTCGTGCCCCGATCCAGGAAGATCCCACATGCTGCGGAGCTGCTGGGCCTGTGAGCCATGGCCGCTGAGCCTGCGCGTCCGGAGGTTGTGCTCCGCAACGGGAGAGGCCACAACAGTGAGAGGCCCGCATACCGCAAAAAAAAAAAAAAAAAAAGTGTGGCGACTTGTGTCAATTACCCTTCAGGCTCATCTGCTTTTCAAACTGCCTTTTACGAAGGCATTTCTGATGACAGAGAAGGAAGTAACATCCTCCGTCCTTGTTTTCCTTAACTCTTTTGCTACATTGATTCTGTTGACCTCTTGAGTTTTTTAGAATTCTCTCTTCCTTGGTCCCATTAAAGTCATGACCCTGGTTCTCCTCTTGCTTCTCTGGGTGACCTTCTCTGTCTCTCACTAGTTTTTCTAATATTCCAACATCCTCATACTCTCTTAAATGGACCATTTAAATTCTATAAAGAAGCTCAGTTGAATCCATCCAATATACTGCTACAAAAATATTCTTCTTAAGACATTGTGTTAGTCCTCTACTCAAAATCCTTCAGTGATTCCCATTCAGTCGAAAAAATAAAGCCAAATGCCTTCCGCCTGAATTTGAGGCTCTCGTGTACTGAATCCAATCTACCTCTCCAAGTCTGTCTCATCACTCTCTTTCCAGTACCCTGTGATCTGTCCAAACTCAACTACTTGCTGTTTCCTGGACATTTCTCACACTCTCTTACCCCCATGCTTTTGCTTACACTGCCTGCCATGATTAGATACTCCAGCTGAAACCCCTTCATTTGACAGGGTCCAGCTCAAATTCACGACATGTCTGTTCCAAATTGAGGGAAATGGGCCTTTGCAAGAGATTGGGTAACTCTACATGTACTTTGCATACTCTAAAGAACCTAGTACAACGCCTAGTGCAAACTGAGTTTTCAATCAATGAAGGTAAAAATGTTATCTGAATGTAAATATACCTTCTTTTACATCTCCAAATGATTGCCAGCATTTCTTTTAATAGGACATTTTTCCTTACTTTTTAAAAATTATTTTTAAATTCATGAATATATTTTTATCATAAAAAGGAAATCAAACAATTGATAAATTGCTAAAGGTTTCTTCACTATTTCCAATCTGGTTCTCCAAAACGGGATTTACTGTCAGCCACATCATATGTATCTTTCCAGATCTGTTTCTGTGCATTTGTGTCCCTATTCAAACAAGTAGTTACACACATAAATGGTGAATCAACTTATGCTCTGTGATAAGAATGCTGAATTCTAAATTTAAAAACCAATTTACACATGGATATGAAATATTCATAATCAGTATCATTCTTTTAATCATTTTAAGTATGTAGGTGCACCCAATAATAATGCTACATTCATTGGACATTTACTCCTTTTATTTATTTATTTATGGCTGCATTGGGTCTTTGTTGCTGCATGCGGGCTTTCTCTAGTTGCAGTGAGCGGGGCTACTTTTTTTTTTTTTTTTTTTTTTGCAGTACGCGGGCCTCTCACTGTTGTGGCCTCTCTCGTTGCGGAACACAGGCTCCGGACGCGCAGGCTCAGCGGCCATGGCTCACGGGCCCAGCCGCTCCGCGGCACGTGGGATCTTCCCGGACCGGGGCACGAACCCGTGTCCCCTGCATCGGCAGGCGGACTCTCAACCACTGCGCCACCAGGGAAACCCGGGGCTACTCTTTGTTGCGGTGTGTGGGCTTCTCATTTTAGTGGCTTCTTTTGTTGAGAGCACGGGCTTTAGGTGTGCAGGCTTCAGTAGTTGTGGCTCTTAGGCTCTAGAGTGCAGGCTCAGTAGTTGTGGCTCACGGACTTAGTTCCTCCTCGGCAGGTGGGATCTTCCCAGACCAGGGCTCGATCCCGTGACCCCTGCATTGGCAGGCAGATTCTTAACCACTGTGCTACCAGGGAAGCCCTGGACATTTATTCTTGCCAGCCACTCTTCTAAGTGCTTCAGGTAAGTGAATTCTAACCACCATGAGGTAGCTACTATTGTTATCCTCTTTACAGAGATGAGGTATTGTAGCCCCATCAAAGTCTGGTAATTTATCTGGAATCATACTTCCAGCTCACAAATGGAAAAATGAAATTCTGACCCAGGAAGTCTGGCTCCAGAGCCTGCACCCTTAAACACTCCATTCTACCTGTGCATGAGTCCTTCACTGAGGCAAGAAACTTCATGAACCAGGGTCATGCCTTTAATGACCCTGTTAAATAATTCAGTGCTTGTGATTATATCCTCATGGTTTCTCCTCCAGCGTGACGGTAGGTGCTGCGTTTCTGGGCTCAAACCTCCCTAACTGCTCACGCCGTTTGGATGACTACTTGGTAGTACTGCATATCAGACCACCACTCAGCTAAGTAGAGAAGGAGGGGAGGTCAAAATTAAATAACAACTGTCTTATACTCATCCTTCCCACAAATGTAAGCTCCATGAGAACAAGGACCACATCCCTCTTGCCCACCACCATATCCCCCATGCCTGACATGTAGTGATCAGCAACAAATATGTTGAGATGAATAGAATTGTACTCAGTCGACCAGGGAGTTCCTGAGTGAGTGTGTCTTCCATTCCAAAATTGAGAGCTAGTCGTGAAAGCCGTGGATGGAAGAAAGGACTGAAGAGAAAGAGCTAAGCTGGTTTTTTATTTTCCTTATTTTTATCATGTGCATACATATGATAGAAGATAAAATAAAAGGGTGTATAATGAAAAGCAACAATCCCCTGCTCTACCTTTCCCAACCACCAGTTACTTTCCCAGGGCCAACACTTGAAACATTTTCTATTTTTAGTTCTTCTAGTGGTTAGCTCCATATCTTTAAATATGTTTATGTCGTTACTTCTTAATTAATTAACTTAGACACTATCATTACCTTCCCATTGAGAAATGTGAGGATTTATAAGCTTGTTCTTTAAAATATAAATATATGGTAGAACTGGGGTAGTAAGAAGTAAGCCTGCTTCTTCTTTTTTTTTTAATTTTAAATTTATTTATTAATGGCTGCGTGGGTTTCTCATTGCGGTGGCCTCTCTTGTTGTGGAGCACAGGCTCTAGATGCAAGGGCTTCAGTAGCTGTGGCTCGAAGGCTCTAGAGCGCAGGCTCAGTAGTTCTGGCGCACGGGCTTAGTTGCTTGGTGGCATGTGGGATCTTCCCAGACCAGGGCTTGAACCCATGTCTCCTGCACTGGCAGGCGGATTCTTAACCACTGCACCACCAGGGAAGCCCAAGCCTGCTTCCTGTCTAAGGATTTACTAGAGCTCTCTGTGCATAATTCTATTATATTAAGGCAATTGTCACATTCTTGGAAATCATCAACTTTCTTGATGGTTCCCTTGTGAGAAGCTGAGTAATTTGAGGACAACAGTCATATCTCTAATTTTGTGTCCCCCAGACCTACCAGTGCCTTCCAATTAGCAGACAAGCTCATTATATCTATTTATTGAATGAATCAGTGGATGACTCATTGATAAATTTACTGAATGAATCAATGACTGTTGGTAAAGTTACTGAAAACTGATGAGTCATAAAAAAGGGAAGATCTCAATGACTGATCATCCAAGAAACAAGTGAACAACTGGTTTCAAGGTTGACTGACCAAATCTTCCCGCCACCCAAACAGACAAAACTTGATATGGCCAAACACTGTCTGAACTGAGCATGGATAGACTGCATCCATTTCCCAGTGAGGGGAACTGTTCTCATCATTTCTGAATAAGTAATAAGATGTTTAAATATAAGAATTATCATTATTACCATTATGTCATTCAGAAAAACAGGGAAGTCATCAGGAAGGCAACCTTAGGAAAGACGATGGGTTTGTTTTGGGAGTTGTTGACATTGAATTGCTAGATGGTCATCTGAGCTGAAACAAACACCAGTCATTTGAAGATCCGTGTTCCTGCACAGAGAAGATGGTCAAAGATGTAGGCATGGATAAGATGGTCTGGTAGAAAGTGTAGAGCAAGAGAAGGATGATGACAGAGACTTGAGGAATGGTTTACTTTTAGGATGTTGGAATATTAGAAAAACTAGTGAGAGACAGAGAAGGTCACCCAGAGAGGCAAGAGGAGAACCAGGGTCATGCCTTTAATGGAACCAAGGATAAAGAGAATTCTAAAAAAAAAAAGGAGAGGTCAACTACTGATAGAAGTAATTCTGAGTAGTATAGAGTCATAGTTGATACATTTTAAGTGATTATTTAAATTAACAGATCTTTTCAAACAGGAGTTGGAGATTTATTCTACTCTTAACAATTGTTTCAAACTAATAATTTTAATCAACTCTATTATATTCCATAGTCTAGAATTAGAACCTAAAAATTATATATATTTATTAACTATTTTAGAAAGGGCCTATAAGTTCCTCTCTAAACTTGATCTTTCTCCTTATTTCCTGTCTCAGTAAATGACATCTTCAGGACTTCCCCGGTGGCGTAGTGCTTAAGAATCTGCCTGCCAATGCAGGGGACATGGGTTTGAGTCCTGGTCAGGGAAGATATCACATGCCACGGAGCAACTAAGCCCATGTGCCACAACTACTGAGCCTGTGTTCTAGAGCCTGTGCTCCGCAACAAGAGAAGCCACCACAAGAAGCCCGCGCACTGCAGCGAAGAGTAGCCCCCGCTCACAGCAACTAGAAAAAGCCCATGTGCAGCAGTGAAGAACCAACACAGCCAAAAATAGGTATAAATAAATTAATTAATTTAAAAAATGGCCTCTTCATTGACTGAGTAATCCACACCAAAACTCGTTTTCTTGACCTCTCTCTTGTCCCCTATGTATACTCTGTGATCAGGGCCTATTAGTTCTATTTTCTTAGTATTCCTTGCATCTGTTTCCCCCTACCAACATCTCTGTAGCTCCCATATATCAAGCAAGCTCTCATCACCTTTTTTCAAGGCCTTTGCAATAACCTCCTGCTTCAGTCTCCCTCCATACTCAATCAACAATCCCTCTGCCACATGCCACCAGAGTGGTCTTTTGAAAATATAAATCTCATTAGGGTATTTTTTTAATGTACCCAGGTTGTTTGATGCTCAAGAGCTCCCTTAGCCTGGAATACCTTCCACTTCCTTTCTCCCATCCTCTCCTTGAGGCAGGCTATCTTAGAGCTTAACATTAATTTGACTATTCATCCTGATTTGTCCAGAACAATCGCATTTTATTGTGTTGTCTCTGCATATTTACTGATAACTACCCTTTGGCCATTCTCAAAAGTTTCCCATTGTACATGCTTGCTAGGGCAGCTATAACAAAATACCACCAGAAACTGAGGTTGCTCAAACAACAGAAATTAATTTTCTTACAGTTCTGGAGGCTGGAAGTCCAAAATCAAGGTGTAGGCAGGTTTGGTCTTTCCTGAGGCCCCTCTCCTTGGCTTGCAGATGGCCTGCTGTGTCCTCACGTGGTCTTCTCTCTGTGGGTATGTATCCCTGGTGTCTCTCTTTGTGTCCTAATCTCCTCTTATAAGAACACCAGTCAGATTAGATTAAGGCTCATCCTAAGGGCCTCATTTTAACTTAATGACCTCTCTGAAGGTCTTCTCTCCAAATACAGTCTGACATACTAGGAGTTAGGAATTCAACATATGAATTTGGAGGGACACAGTTCAGTCTGTAGCACCCAGATTGGGTGTTGTAAAGTTACTCTACCTAAAATAGGTCTTCTGCAGACCTCTGTCATATATCCTAAAGCTAGGAAAAGGAAAATGAGGTGGAGATGGTGCTAAAAGTCAGGGAGAGCAGTAGTATCATGTCTCTCTGGCAATTCCTGATGCACCCCAATAGTCAAGGGACCTAGAGGACAGGATTGAGGGAGAGGATTGATAAAAGATACGTAATTGCAAAGTTGATATTCAGGATTAAACTCTAGTCCTTGGTGGAAGATGGAGGGTTAAGTAAGGAAAGTGAGACATGAGTACAAGGATGCAGGTAATGCTAGAGTTCAGAGGCTTCCTGCATCCAGGCCTTCTGGGTACACCAGATGCACAGGCTGTCCACAGCAAGACTCAGTTCCAGGCTTCAACCGCACAATGCAACTGATGCCCCTAATCTATACTACCTGCCTCCAGTTAGTTGATTTTGGAATGAAGAGTAATTCTCAACTCTGGGGAGCAAGTATCAGCATAGTCAAAAGTTGCTCCTGATTCTAGGAAGTTCAAGTCTGTTGAATCACATGAAAATATAAGTGGTACTTTCCACTACCATAGAAAGTAATCATTTTCACTGAATACATCAATATATAATAATTCTATGAAAGCTAAACTGTTCCTTCCAAGATTCACTAAAAGCCAAAATATTATTTCAGTAAAGTCTTGCTCAGAGAAATGAGAATAATTGTTTTATTCTTTGTAAACTCTGACTTTTATCAATGATGTGATTAGATGATTTTATAATTTTACAATTTGGGGAGATTAACACTAGACTTTAACTCTTTAAAACTACTATATATATAGGTCTTCTATAGTATAATGTGCCCAGGTGGCCTTAACCAACACCTCAAAAAGAAAAAGTAAATGGTCAAGGTTGCTTTCATGTATAAACTACCATGAACTCTAACCTGGATGCTTGCTTAAGGATTTGGAGTCCAGGATACCTCCCACACAGAATAAACTTAAGAACCAGTCTGAGTTCTTGAGAAAGGGCAGCCCACAGGTCTTGCCCACAGGTTCAGCTCAGGTGAGCAGTCACAAGTTCACACCTTCTAGGCTTATGTCTGTTCCTAGGAGTCCACAACCACAGGTGGGATAGGTCTAAATACTTGCACTAGATGTTAAGTTCCTTAATGTACCAACTAATAAGTACCATTAGAAGCATTTCTTTCTTTTTTTTTTTTAGTTGAACGGATGAATACCTAGTGACTTTAAAGCCATTGGCACAAAAAAAAAACAAACAAACAAACAAAAAAAAACTACTATATAACTCAGTGAGTTTTATGTGACTTAATCAAATGTAACTTAAATTTTTTTTCTTTGAATTAGATGTCCAATTTGTTTCCGAAAGAAGAGGGTATGGACTTGTTAAACTCAAAGAACAGCAGCAAAAAGTTAATTCATCTCACCTACCCATTACGGAAAGGAAAGCAGAAAACTGGAATTGATTTCTACACAAAAAACAAATCGATTAATGTAAAATAAGGAACATTCCCTATCAACTTGTTCATTTTCTTTCAAAAGTGCTAAACATTTTCATTTTATATGATACATCTGTACTACTGATATGCTTTTCATTCCTTTACCTCTGTATGACAGAATACTGTATTTCATTGTATATAGTTTTTCAAATTTAAAACTAAGCCCTCTATTGTCACTTCACTGCAGTAAGAGGATTATTTTAAGTATTAAAGTGTTTATTCTTTTTTTTTTTTTTTTGCTGTACGCGGGCCTCTCACTGTTGTGGCCTCTCCCGCTGCGGAGCACAGGCTCCGGACGCGCAGGCTCAGCGGCCATGGCTCACGGGCCTAGTTGCTCCGCGGCATGTGGGATCCTCCCAGACTGGTGCACGAATCCGTGTCCCCTGCATTGGCAGGCGGACTCTCAACCACTGTGTCACCAGGGAAGCCCTTTTTCCCTAATTTTTGTCCTCATTTTTTATTTGTTAATAGATGTACTCTCTTTCTTATGTAACTGGTAGGCATACTCCTAGGTCATAGAAACACGTGGGCTCTTGAGTTCTGTCCCAAATACCACCATGTTAATCCCATTATCCAAGAATTTGGCTGATAGAATAAGGTAAAGTAAGCCACTTAAATATTGCGTTGACAATATTGAAGAACTACCATGAAAGTATATGAAGTGTCTTTGTATTCTATCTTCCATTTTCGGAAATCTCCTATTTATCTGAATTCTGGTTTTCACTGAAGAGTTTAAATAGCTAGGGTTCCCCTCTTCCCTTTGCATTAGTTTCCTATGGCTGCTATAATAAGTCACCACGAAGTTAGTGGCTTAAAACAACACAATTTATTCTTTCATAATTCCATACGTGAGAAGTCCAAAATTGGGTCTTATGGCGTTAAAATCAAGTGTCAGCAGGGTCGGTTTTTTTCTGAATGCTCCAGGGGAGAATCTATTTCCTGCTTTTTCCAGCTTCTAAATGCTGCCTGCATTCCTTGGCTCCAGGCCTCTTACATCTCTCCAGCCTCTTCCGTCCACCCGTACATATCCTTGTACTGAATTTGATCCATCTGCTCCTTCTTATAAAGGCCCATGTGATTACATTAGACCCACTCAAATAATCCATGTTAATCTCCCCATCTCAAGATCCTTAACCTAATTGCATGTGCAGAGTCCCTTTTGCCATATAGACATCATATTCAGAAGTTTCAAGGGTTAGGATGTGGATATCTTTGGAGAGGAGGCATTACTTAACCTACCATACACTTATTGACGTCTCTATTTTTATCCTATTGCATTATACTTTTGTACATTTATTTTTTTATAATTAGGTATTGTAGCAAACAATATACCTTGGATTTGTTTTAAAATCACCCAGTTTATATAATGGACAGTGCCTCTTTTGACTCCCTTAATCGATAAGGCTTATGAGAGTCAGAGCCCAAATTCTTGCTACAGAAGCTCAGGGGGCCTGATTCTCCCTTCCCCCATGCCCTGGCATCTGGGCTGTTGTTCTGTGACCTTGGTCCAGCCCATGTGGACTCCAGCTCCATATACAGAAACCATTTAGACATTCTTTACAGTACGGTGGGACAGCCAGGGTCCAATGGCAGCAAATCCATACAGCTCCTGTAGAATGACGTCAGCTGTGATTTCTGCTGTCTAATCTCCTTTGGCTGATTTTTAAAAATTGAAGTATAATCAACGTATAACATTGTATTGGTTCAGGTGTACATCATGATTCAATATTGTATACATTGCCAAATGATCACCACAATAAATTTAGTTAACGTCTATTACCTTGTATAGTTACAAATTTTTTTTTTCTTGTGATGAGAACTTTTAAGAGCTACTCTCTTAGCAACTTTCAAATATGCAATACAGTGCTATTAACTATAGTCACCAACCAGTACACTACACTTCCACGATTTATTTATTTTATGAAGCTTTTACCTTTTGAGGCCCCTCCATCATTTCTCCCACACTCCAGTCTCTGGCAACCACTAATCTGTTCTCTGTAACTATAAGCTTGTTTTTTTTTTTTTTTCTATTTCTTTCTTTCTTCTTTTTTTTAGATTCCACATATAAATGAGACCATACAGTATTTGTCTCTGTCTGACTTATTTCACTTAGCATAATGCCCTTGAGGTCCAGCCTTGTTGAAAATGGCAAGATTTCCTTCTTTTTATGGCTAAATAATATTCCTATATATACATATATTTACACTATATTTTCTTTATCCATTCAACCCTTCACGGACAATTAGGTTGTTTCCATATCTTGGCTATTGTAAATAATGCTGCAGTGAACATGGGGGTACATATATCTTTTCAATTTAGTATTTTTGTTTTCTTAGGATAAATACCAGAAGTGGAATTGCTGGATGAAGTTCCATACTGTTTTCCATAGTGGTTGCAACAATTTATTACATTCCCACCAACAATGCACAAGGATTCCCTTTTCTCCACATTCTTGCCAGCACTTGTTATTCATTGTCTTTTTGATAATAGCCATTCTCACAGGTGTGAAGTACTATTTCACTGTAGTCTTGATTTACATTTCCCTAGTGATTAATGACGTTGAGCATTTTTCACGTACCTGTTGGCCATCTGTATGTCTTCTTTGGAAAAATGTCTAATCAGATGTTCTGTCCATTTATTAATTGGGTTGTTTCTTTGCTATTGTGTTGTATGAGTTCTTTATAAATTTGGGATATTAACCTGTTATCAGATATATAATTTGCAAATATTTTCTCTCGTTCAGTAGGTTGCCTTTTCATTTTGTTGATGGTTTATCATTATCTTTCAAATGAATTTCTTTTATATTTAGTTTAGTCAGAGTTAGTTTCGGTTGCTTTCACAAACAACATTCTTTTTTTTTTTTAAATTTATTTATTTATTTATTTATTTTTGGCTGTGTTGGGTCTTCGTTGCTGTGCAAGGGCTTTCTCTAGTTGTGGCGAGCGGGAGCTACTCTTCATCGCGGTGCACGGGCCTCTCACTATTGCAGCCTCTCTTGTTGTGGAGCACGGGCTCCAGACGCGCAGACTCAGTAATTGTGGCTCATGGGCTTAGTTGCTCCGCGGCATGTGGGATCTTCCCAGACCAGGGCTCGAACCCGTGTCCCCTGCATTGGCAGGCAGATTCTCAACCACTGCGCCACCAGGGAAGCCCAACAACATTCTTTTAATATAGGGTTCTTTACTTTTTTCTTAATTATTTTTTAAATAATTAACTGTAGTCTAGGGGTCTCATCATAATTATGTATTATCAATTGAGTATAAAAAAATAAATATCAGTAAGAGGAAGAGTATTTACTAATCCAAGCTCTTAACCCCATGTACAGATAGAGCTTGTACAATGGTAAATGGTTCCTTAATGAAAACTGTGAGATACACATTGCCTTTTAATCATCAAGGAATGATTTAATGTTGTGTTTAGGTATTGAGTTTATTTTTAAATTGATATTACCAGGACTTCCCTGGTGGCACAGTGGTTAAGAATCTGCCTGCCAATTCAGGGGACACGGGTTCGAGCCCTCTTTCGGGAAGATCCTACATGCCACGGAGCAACTAAGCCCATGCACCACAACTACTGAGCCTGCGCTCTAGAACCTGTGAGCCACAACTACTGAGCCCATGTGCCACAACTACTGAAGCCCACATGCTCTAGGGCCCATGTGCCACAACTACTGAACTCATGTGCTGCAACTACTGAAGCCCGGGCATCTAGAGCCCATGATCCACAAGAGAAGCCACCACAATGAGAAGCTCGTGCACAATTAGAGAAAGCCTGCGCACAGCAATGAAGATCCAATGCAGCCAAAAAATAATTTAAAAAAAGAATTTGATGTTGGCAAATATAGACTTCTCTATTACATAACAAAATATTTAATTGGAATGCTCTAGCCTTTAACCACTAGATAAATAGGAATGTATTAAACAGTTGTCTAATTGCCACAGGTTGATTTTCCTAATTCAAAAAGCTTGGGTATTATAGCATATTTTGAGAAAACACATTCAAGTAACCGCGACCACAGTGTTTGGGTTTAGCCCCCTCAGTGAGTCATATTTTACCCATGGCACTTATTGAATGCCTGCCATGTGCTGGCCTCTGGATGAGATGCTGGGTACAAGGATGAATAAAGCTCCTGGCTCCTCACACAATGCCTGGCAGTGGCAAGAGACCCCTGATGAATGCTTTTTGAATTAATGACCTAATCCCTGCCTCTAAGGATCTCTATCCTGTGGGAAAGGCAGACACCTAATTGTGACGTACCGTGCTGTGTCAGTGCCCAAAAGTGCGTTTGAGTGAGAGTGGGTGTGCAGAGGCATGTTTCAGTTGCCTTTGTGAGTTCTTATCATGGTGTTGAGGTCACACTGTCCTGTCCAATAACACCTCCTGGCTCTCAGAATTGTTATTCCGGCCTCTCTTTCCAGGCCCTCATAGTTAAGCTTGTGACACTGTGTTTGAACTCCTATTAATAGGCCGAGTCAGCTCCTCAGCAGATTGCATCTTAACATCAAACAGCCAGAATCCCCAGCAATCTCAGCAATGACTTCTTGGCGCAAAGCCAATCCTCAAGCATCAAAGCCATATTCCTCGTAAATCAGCTCCACGTGATGATAAATAATGGCATCAGGATTCCAAACCAATTATCCCCCGGTGAAAGGCATATTCCTCAAAGGCACGCTGGGCTTTATTTAAAAAATGGTAACATCACAGGTGCTAGCCCTGAAACGTGAACAATGAACACAACAAGCGGATGAGAGCAACACACACATTGCATCAACTCTCTTGAAAAGTTCAAGAAAAAGTGCGTCTAGGAACACTTTAAAAACTTTCCACCAGGAAAGCTACTGGAACCCTATCTTGCCTGGAACTGTATAATGGAGTAGACGCGTGTGCTTTTAAATTCAGATCCTAACACTCGCATTAGCTATGTGATCGTAGGCAAATAATTCTCTAAGCCTCAATCTCCATACCTGTAAAATGAGGGGTATTAAGACCTACCTTAAGTCTGTTTTATGGATAGCAATATCATGTCAAAAACTCAATAAATGGTAGATATTAATGTTAATTAGAACTACTATGTCAATCATCACACGAAGCATTTTACGAGCAGTATGTTAGTCCTCCTATCAACACTCTGAGGTAGGTATTTTTACCCCCAACAGTAGATGAGCAAATGGAGACTTGGGTTACTTACCCGACACCCCAGATAGTGAGAGAGAGAGTGGATTCAAACTCAGGCTGGCTGACTCCTATGGCCAGGCTCTTACCCACACTGCTGATGCTTCCCTCTGACAGCCATCAGGGTCCTCATCTTGCTGTCTTGTTCCTCTCTATTGCTCCCACGACTCCCCATATCTCTCAGTTGACCTAACCAGCACAGGACAGTCATCAACACTGTGTTCACCAGATTCACTGGACAATCTGCCTTGTGAGTCAAATTCTCATGGCGGATATGCAGCAAAGGACCTCCTTAGGGATCTTCATTGAAGTAACTCAGTTTGAAACAGAATATTATATTTGACCCAAACAACACAATACTTCTCAATCATCAGCAACTAAGCCATTAACTAAGTGTATTGGAAAAAAACACTGGCTTCAGAGGGTCTGGAAACTTGCATTTAAGTCTCAGATCAGGGATTATGAGTTGTGTCAATTTAATCGGGCACTTAATCTCTCTGAGCCTGTTCTATTCTGAGTTAATATATGTGGTTGGTTATTCTCTGGATTTTCCCCCAGACACATTTCCCTCCCCTCCTCTGCTTTCTCTGTGCCCTAAGGATTTGCTGTCTCCTACTAACTCCATTGCCAGAACCCCCTTGCCATCTGGCTTCTGGTTCAGTAGATCAGAAGGTGGGAAGGAGGAACAAGATAATTCTGCCTTGGGCTTCCCTGGTGGCGCAGTGGTTGAGAGTCCGCCTGCCGATTCAGGGGACACGAGTTCGTGCCCCGGTCCGGGAAGATCCCACATGCCACGGAACGGCTGGGCCCGTGAGCCATGGCTGCTGAGCCTGCGCATCCGGAGCCTGTGCTCCGCAGCGGGAGAGGCCACAACAGTGAGAGGCCCGCGTACCGCAAAAAAAAAAGAGATAATTCTGCCTTCTCTCACAGCTTCCATACTACATCTGTGGCATCAGCAGGGTGACCCCTCTTCCTTAGCTCTTAACTTTCCATGGGGCTCTGGTAATGCTGTTTTCATCTTTTAGACGTTAGGTTCTAGAGGAAGTAATGGCTTTCTGCTCTCGCTAGTCTCTGGTGGCCTCAACATCCCTTGTTTGCTCTATAACCTCTCTACAACCTCCGTAAGTAGTCCCTTCATTAAACTCTTTTCATTGAATCTTCTGAGCAAATTCTGTTGTTTTCCTCAGAACCTGATGGGTACAGTATTCAAAAATATTTGAAAACTATAAAACACTATCTATAAAAATATGTCATCAGGGACTTCCCTGGTGGTCCAGTGGGTCAGACTCTGCACTCCCAATGCAGGGTGCCCCGGTTTGATCCCTGGTTCGGGGAACTAGATCCCACAGCAACTATGAAGTCCACATGACGCAACTAAGAGCCTGCATGCCACAACAAAGATCCTGCATGTTGCAGCTAAAAGATCCCACATGCCGCATCTAAGAGCCGCACAGCCAAAATTAGAAAAACAAAAAAAGTCATCAAGTTAGTGGTACTGATTATTATTTGTCCACATTTTCACAATCAACACTATATTCTGAAGTTTGCAGAACTTACCCGATTCATCTAAACATTGTGCCAGCCAGAAATTAAAAAATGAGAAGCCAGTGAGCAAGGTTATGTTGATTAAGATGCACCTGGATCTGATTTGCTTCCTCTTTATAAATTAGGAAATGGTGACAAAGCTGAGTAATTATCAGAACTGAAAGATTTCCAATCATAATTAAACTCTACATCTTCAAGGAATGGTTGCCTGAAAGCAGAATAAGTAGATATTGTTTTTGTACAGATGTAAATATATGTGTGTCTATACACACACACACATATATATATATATATGACCTTTCTTAGTGAAGGGACTATGGCAGTAGCTCCCAAAGGAAATTATTACAGTGACTCATTTTATTTCTGCTCTAAGAATCTCATTTTGGAAGCTGGAGTTTACGTGCATTACAGAATTTATTTGAACATTAACAGTTTTACATAAAAATGCCAGTAGGTGCAGTAGTTGAGAATCTGCCTTCCAATGCAGCAGACACGGGTTCGAGCCCTGGTCTGGGAAGATCCCACATGCCGCGGAGCAACTAAGCCCATGAGCCACAACTACTGAGCCTGCGCGTCTGGAGCCTGTGCTCCGCAGCAGGAAAGCCCGCAACAGTGAGAGGCCCACGCACCATGATGAAGAGTGGCCCCCACTCACCGCAACTGGAGAAAGCCCTCGCACAGAAACGAAGACCCAACACAGCCAAAAATAAATAAATAAATTTATTTTAGAAAAGGCCACTATATTTATAATTCCTTTTTAAAAATAATGGTTTTTTTTTAAATAAATAAATAAAATAATGTGTTTTTTTAAGAATACAGTTTTTCTCAATACATTAAGAAAAGTTATGCTTTTTGAGTATATATTTAAACTGTGTTTTTGTGCCCTGGGGAGTGAACTTTTGGATGACTCAAGGAAAAACAAAATTAATTCTCATTTTTGTCAGTCTCAACAAATGTATTTTTAAAGGTCTGATAATTATTTATTACATTCTCCAATCTATTTATATGGGTAAGTATATTAGGATTCATTGGGCACAAGCAACAGCAGTCAATTTAGGCATATTGAAGTAAAAGGGAATTTTACTGGAAGGATATATGGGGAAGTTCAGTTAAGCTTGGTGATCTAGATGGCAGGAAAGAATGGATGATTTCTTCAGGCCTCCACCATCAGAAAGTCCTGGCTACAAATATTTTCTGACCTTGAGTCACCCTGCTCAAGATTCAAATCCCAGGAGAATCAGCCTCGCCTGGCTCAGGTCCCAGGCACAGTGGTTGGCCAAGGGAGTTGGGTTGGTTGATTGGCAGTCCTGGCATGTGGAATGAAGTGGATGGTCTGCCAGAGGACAAGTGGGGTGCTGAGATCAGGGGAAGAGGGAAGAAACTTTAAACCAGCAAAAAGAACAGATTCTACCACAAAAATCTTTGGAGCATTTTATAACATATTAAGATATTGGATATGGTACATTTTTTTCCTTAAGATAACTTCTCCAATTTGGACATTGGAACATTAAGAATATGACATGAACCTAGGGTTCAAAGGAGGCCACAGAGGTGGTTCTTGAAATTCCCGGAGAAACTACAGTTTCTTCGCCCAGATTGCCTGCCTGAGGAGGGTGCAGGAAGGAGCAGCTTTCCCTGCTCCTTCTTCAATGATTCAGTTAACACACCTTCCATAAGGGGTAGCAAAGATTTCCTTGTCACAGTGAAAATGAAATAACATTGGCAGCAGTAAAGACTGTTACCCATATCCATCCCTCCAGTTAGAAACAATGTTTTGGATTTCAGGAGCTTTTCAATTGACAAAACAAACATGAGAGAGGTAGTTATTAACTTTAGGGTAAATGTGCTATGCAGACTCATGCTTTTTCAAATCCATGCCTTCTCCATGAAATCCTGGTATGAATATAAAATATTTGCCCATGAGGACAGGGATTGTGTCTATACTGTTGCTGCCATTTTCTGTACCAAATAAGCCCTTGATACATAATTTTGAACTAAATGGACCAATGACTGAATGAATATACCTGTTATTAATAAAAGACATCTTATTACTACATACATTTCTGCAGAAAATTTCTTTAAAAAGTGAATGGGGGCTTCCCTGGTGGCGCAGTGGTTGGGAGTCCGCCTGCCGATGCAGGGTACACGGGTTCGTGCACCGGTCCGGGAAGATCCCACATGCCGGGGAGCGGCTGGGTCCGTGAGCCACGGCCACTGAGCCTGTGAGTCCGGAGCCTGTGCTCCGCAACGGGAGAGGCCACAACAGTGAGAGGCACGCGTACCGCAAAAAAAAAAAAAAAAAAAAAGTGAATGGTTTTTGCTTTCATAGTATGCAGAAGCTTTGAAATTTTTGGAAGGAAAGAAAATATATTTCAGGACTTCCCTGGTCGCGCACTGGTTAACAATCCACCTGCCATTGCGAGGGATACGGGTTCGATCCTTGGTCAGTAAAGAGCCCACATGCCGCGGAACAACTAAGCCCATGCGCCACAACTACCAAGCTTGTACTCTAGAGCCCGTGAGCCACAACTACTGAACCTGCATGCCACAACTACTGAAGCCTGCACACCTAGAGCCCTTGCTCCACAGCAAGAAAAGCCACTGCAATGAGAAGCCCGTGCATTGAAACGAAGAGTATCACCCACTCGCCACAACTAGAGAAAGCCTGTGTGCAGCAATGAAGACCCAATGCAGCCAAAAATAAATAAATAAAGTAAATAAATTTATTTTTAAAAAAAGAAAATATATTTCAACCATTTCCTCTGTTTTGGATTTAGATTTATTAGTTTTAACTCTTTCTAATGTGCTATATAATTTACTTATTTATTATGTTTGCTGTCTATCTCCCCTTGTTAGAAAGTGGAATGCACAGGGATAGAGATCTTTGTCTGGTTTGTTTACTGCTAGGCTTCTAAATATTCAATAAATATTTTAATGGATTAATACTACATAATTTACTTATTATATTGATGGTTAATTGGATGTCTCCTCTATTAGAATATAATCTCCACAAGGGCAAGAATCTTTTTCTGCTTTATTCGTGAGGTATATCCCAAGTACCTTGAACCGGACGTGGTGCTTTTTTTTTTTTTTTGACCATATCACACGTCTTGTGGGATCTTAGTTCACCAACCAGGGATTGAACTCAGGCCCACAGCAGTGAAAGCACCACATCCTAACCACTGGGCCACCAGGGAATGACATGGTTAATTTTTGGTTTTAAACAAATATTTGATGAATGGGCTAAAGAATGAATACAATATCTTAATAAAAGTCATTCTATCTCTAACCACACCTCAATTATAGAAACAGTTTCAGAACTTATTTAAAATGCTGCTAAATTGAAGCTTTAACATAATATTTCCTTATTGAAGATAGGTTTTTTTAAAAAAAATAAGACATAATTGACATTTAACACTTTGTAAGTTTAAGGTGTACAGTGTGTTGGTTTCCTACATTTGTATATTGCAACATGCTTACCACAGTAGAGTTAGCGAACACATCTCTCACATCGCATAATTATCATTTCTTTTTTTTTGTGGTGAGAACATTTAAGATCTAGTCTCTAAGCAACTCTGAGGTTTATAATACAGTATTGTTAACTATAATCACTACGTTGTTCATTAGATCTCCAGGACTTATTCATCTTCAGGTTGCCATTTTGTATCCTTTAACATCTCCCCAATCCCCCAAGTTCTGGTAACCACAATTTTACTCTCCATGTCTATGAGTTCAGCTAAAGATAGCCTTTAAAAAGAACATATACTACAGGACCACATTCTCTGCTATTTGTAGAATTTGCACAAGATTTGAGCCCTACTGGAACCTATTCCCACTTCCATTCCAAGAACAATTCCAAGAGGCTGGCTGAGCCTCTCCTTTCTCAGTTCATAGTTCAAAAAGTCATTTACAATATTTAATAAAACTTTAAAGGTTTCCTCTAAAACTTCATTTTAATATAATACCTACTTAAGTTTAATCCTTATTAAAAATAGAAGTCAGTGGTGCCCACATTCCAAAGATCAGTTAACTTGTTGAGGATTATACGTTTATTTGTCTGAGGAAAATACAGAAGGTATTAAAGAGTCAGAACAAAGAAAATCATTCTCCGCCAATTAGTTTCTTTTTCTGTCTCCATAGGCAAAAATATCACCTAAGTAGCAGCTGGAGCCCTGCTTCTTATATAATTAACAAAAGGCTTGCTGGTGGGCTCTTCATGAACTGTTTCCTAGGAGGCCCAAGAGGTCTAATGATAGCATTAGAATTGGGAAGAATTTTCTTCTTTGCAGAATATCTACTTCAGAGAAAAAAGAAAGGAATATTATCATACTTTTTGTTATAGCTGTAGTCATTTTACACACAAGACAGCCAGAATAAATTTTTTTATGTTACCTAATTACAAGAATATTATATATCCTTGCAAATGAATTCTAGTGTTGAAAAGATTGACAGATCTCACCTGAAACATACTTGTATTGTTCTGATGTATATGTGATTATGTAGATATGGGCTAGAGGTTTCACTCACTTGCACAACTAGCAGTTATTGACACCTTGCTGTGCACCAGGCATTGTGCCAGCGAGACCACAATAAACAGCATGACAAAATCCCTGGCCTCATAGAGCTTACAATCTAATAAGAATATCCCCATTATGCAGACCAACTACACAAAGATTCAATCAACTGTGACTTAATATGTGCCAAAACAGAATACAAGTGAAATGCCAGCATGTAACATGGGGGCTTGACCCAGTCAAGAGGGTCAGGGAAGGCTTCCCTGAGAAGTGATGTTTAAACTGGCACTCAAAGGGCATGAAGAAGGAGTTAGCCTGGTGCAGAGAGGGTGGTGGGGCTGGTGGCAGGTTGGAAAGAATATTTCTTACAACAGAAACAGCATGTGTGAAGGCCTTGAGGTGTGCAAGGGCAGGCATGTATAGAGAAGCAAAGGAAGTCCCCTATGACTGGAGAATAAAAAGCAAGGAGGGAGAACAGATAGAAATGCAGAGGTTGGCAGAGGGTCTTGGAAGCCTTGTTAAATATCTGGGCTTCATTCTAAGGACAAGAAGAAGCCTTCGCAGGATTTGTTTTTAAAACACAGTAAAGTTTTTAAAAACTTCTTCTGTTGGAGGATTGACACTGCCCAACTTTAAGTCTTACTATAAAGCTATAGCGGTCAAGATAGTGTGGTATTGGTGAAAGAATAGACAAGTAGATCAGTGGAACAGAATAGAGAGCCCAGAAATAGGTCCACATAAATACAGTCAACTGATATTCGACAAAGAAGTAAAGGCAACACAATGGAGAAAAGACAGGCTTTTTAGCAAATGGTGTTGAAACAACCAGACGTCAAACATGCAAAATAATGAATCTAGACACAGACCATACTCCCTTCACAACAATTAACTCAAAATGGATCATAGACCTAAATGTAAAGTTCAAAATTATAAAACTCCTAGAAGATAACATAGAGGAAATCTAGGTGACCTTGGGTATAACAATGCCTTTTTAGATACAACACCAAAGGCAGGATCTGCAAGAGAAAACATGGAGAAGCTGGACTTCATTAAAATTAAAAACTTCTTGACACTGTCAAGGGAATAAGGAGATAAGCCACAAACTAAGAGAAAATATTTTCAAAAGACAAATCTGATAAAGCGCTATTATCCAAAATATACAAAGAGCACTTAGGCTGGGACGAAGTGAGGGAGTAGCGTGGACATATATACACTACCAAACGTAAAATAGATAGCTAGTGGGTAGCAGCTGCATAGCACAGGGGGATCAGCTCAGTGCTTTGTGACCACCTAGAGGGGTGGGATAGGGAGGGTGGGAGGGAGGGAGACGCAAGAGGGAGGAGATTTGGGGATATATGTATAAGTATAGCTGATGCACTTTGTTATAAAGCAGAAACTAACACACCATTGTAAAGCAATTATACTCCAATAAAGATGTTAAAAAACAAAACAAAACAAAACTTAATGATAAGAAAATGAACAACTCAATTAAAAAATGAGCCAAAGACCTGAACAGACACCTCACCAGAAAAGACATACAGATGACAAATAAGCACGTGAAAATATATTTAACATCATATATCATTAGGGAATTACAAAACAACAGTGAGATACCTCTGTACACTTATTAGAATGACCAAAATCCAAAACACTGACAACAAATGCTGATGAGGATGTGAAGCAATAGGAACTCTCATTCATTGCTGGTGGGAATGCAAAAACGACACTTTGGAAAACAATTTGATAGTTTCTTACAAAACTAAACATGTGATCCAAAAATTGTGCTCCTTGGTACTTACCCAAATGAATTGTTATATCCGCACAAAAGTCTGCACACAGATGTCTATAGTAACTTTATTTATAATTGCCAAAACTTGGAAGCAACCTGTATGTCCTTTAGGTGGTGAATGGATAAATAACTGTGGTACATCCAAATTATGGAATATTATTCGGTGCTAAAAGTAACTGAGCTGTCAAGCCATTAAAAGATATGAGAGGGCTTCCCTGGTGGTGCAGTGGTTGAGAGTCCGCCTGCCGATCCAGGGGATGCGGGTTTGTGCCCCGGTCCGGGAAGATCCCACATGCCGCAGAGCGGCTGGGCCCGTGAGCCATGGCCGCTGGGCCTGCGCGTCTGGAGCCTGTGCTCCGCAACGGGAGAGGCCACAACAGTGAGAAGCCCACGTACCGCAAAAAAAAAAAAAAAAAAAAAAAAAAAAAACACAAAAAAAGACATGACAGAACCTAAAACTCATATTACTAAGTGAAAGAAGCCAATCTGAAATGGTTCTATACTGTATGATCCCAACTCTATGACATTCTGGAAAAGGCAAGCTATGGAGACAGTCAAAAGACTAGTAGTGGTTGTCAGAGGTTAGCAGGGAGGGGGTGATGAACAGGAGGAACACAGAGGACTTTTAGGGCAGTGTAACTATCCTATATGATACTATAATGGTGGATAGATCTTTATATAGTTGTCAAAATTAGAGAATGTACAACACCAAGAGTGACTCTTAATGTAAACGGTGGACTTGGGTGATTATGATGTGTCAATGTTGGTTCATCAATTGTAACAAATGTCCCATTCTGGTGGGAGATGTTGGCAGTGGGGAGGTTGTGTGTGTGCAGGTATAAGGGGTATGTGGGGACTCCTTGTACCACCCACTCAACTTTGCTGCGAACTTAGAACTCCTCTAAAAAATTAAGTTCATTAATTTAAAAAAAATGGAATTACCTAGCAAAAGATGAAAATAAGCTCCTTGTTGTTCCTGAGTGGAGAATGGACTGGAGATGAGCAGAAGCGGAAGCTGAAGAAACTACTGCAGTAATCCAGTGAGAGGTGATGGCAGCTTGGACACAAGGGGGACACTGGAACAAGAAAGAAGTGGACAGATTCAGGATGTGTTTTGGTGATTGGATGCCAGAACTTGCTGAGGGATTGGATCTGTTGGTAAAGAAAAGGAACAACCAAGGGTGACCCTGGGTGAGAACTGGAAAATGGGAGGGAGCTGGGGGTGGCTGTGGGGCACAGGGGGTTTTTGGGAAGGAAAAACCAAGCGTTCCACTGTAGTTGTGCTGAGTCTGAGATATTCAATTGGAGATAGTAGGTTATTTTTGTTTGTTCTTACTTTGTGGCAATAGAAGTTTCACTCTCTGATGGCACAGTTTCTCAAAAGTGACCTTTCCTGATTTGGATTTTTAACTTTTCATTTACATAACTGTTGGGCCCATTTTGATGGTTTTTCAATAAAAGAAAAATCTGACTCAGATACATATTGAGTGTCAAATTCTCCAGAAAATTGCTTGCAGTTTTGAAATGAGTTTTTCCATCTCTCTTTCCATCCTTGCCGAGGTTTCAGTGATTTGAGGCCAGTTTCAGACAGCTCAGGCCCTAGTAGTCTCTACAAGAAGGAAAACTCTGAGTCTGGGTGCATAAGAACACAAGCTCAGCTGAGGACGTGGAACCACACACTGATGACAATACTTACTGTGCTGGACAGTACATATTTTTTATTTCTCAGTCATCCCTACTAGACTGTGAGCATGCTAAGGCCAGGGATTTTATATCCTTAGCATTAGCATATATGCAATATTGGATATTTGTGTATTGGATTAACATATAAGCCAACTTTGAGACACTGGGTTTTTCATTTAGAGATTCAATGCTGTCTTACCCGAAGTCAGGTCAATGGTTAAAAACTATAACCAAGCAAACTGTTGTTTTCTCTATGCAATGACAACCAGTTAAGACTGATTTCTTTCACTGGATTGACTAAATTTAGTAATTTAGTCATAATTTAGCGGAAACTCCCTCTTGTAAAGTTGATGCAATGTCAGTGTTAGGTGCGGTTTGAGGCTGTCCATAAACACTGTTATGAAAGCTCTAGATTTTACTTTAAAGATTTAGATGTTCTGATTCTTTCTTTTTGGCCTTTAATGAGAACTGGTTTTTTTCAATCAGAGAATATTCACTTTCCAAAAAAACAAAATCATTTGGTGTTTAAGGAGAAATATCACTATTTTTTTTGTGATTTTTCATTCATTCACTCAACAAATATCTGCGTGACTGCTGTCTCAGAGACTTTTCTGGGCCACCAACAAAACAGTTCACTTGTAGAGTTTATGCTCTGGTGGGAGAAGACAAACAAATTACGAACAAATGATGTGTTTGGTGTTAATTTAAGTACTATAAAGAAAAATTAAGTAGATGGAGTGTAGAGAAAATTGTGCATTTTTAGATAGGGGTCAGGGCCAACTTCTCTGAGGAGACAACATTTGATCTAAGATCTGAATGAAGTAAGGATGGGAGTTATTTGAGGATAGTAAGAACATTCCAGAAAGAATAGCAAGTGCAAAAGCCTAGAGTTGAAGGATTTGCACACAATTTCTAGTGTATTTAAATAACAAGCTTTAATTATTTTCCTTTTCATTACTTAAAGTAGCTTATTTTTATGTGTAATATACACATGTATATCTAATATAGACATATATATAATAACATATAAGTACTTATATTACCTAAAGTAGTACACTTTTATTTCAAATAAGCAGGACATCAGGGGAGTAATTATTTTGGAGTAACCTTCCAAAATTCCTCAGTTTTCGGCAATTTGAATTTAACCATCGAGAGAAAACTCCAGTGGTTGAAAATCCTTGACTGAATTGTGGGACCATAGAGAAGTCACTTTATCTGTTTATCCTTTTGTCTTTCTGTTCAATTATCAACTTCTCCTCTGCCACAGAAAAGAGATTTAAAACGTTATAAGCAATGCAACATATAAGAGTCACGATGGACTGAGGGCAAAATAACCTGTGAAGGCAAAGTTTACTAAGCTGTTTGAGTCTAAACAATTCTTAAGGGCTCTGAGTAAACATGTTAAGATCCCTTAAGCCCTTGAGAGGCATTTGTTTATCTCACATATATGAGAGCTGGTTTTGACCCATTCTTTTCATTCAGTCAAAGCCACCTCCTGGGACTTCCCTGGTGGCGCAGTGGTTAAGAATCCGCCTGCCAATGCAGGGGACACGGGTTCGAGCCCTGGTCTGAGAAGATCCCACATGCCGCGGAGCAACTACGCCCGTGCACCACAACTACTGAGCCTGCGCTCTAGAGCCCGCGAGCCACAACTACGGAGCCTGTATGCCACAACTGCTGAACCCCGTGCACCTAGGCCCTGTGTTCCACAACAAGAGAGGCCACCGCAATGAGAAGTACACGTACTGCCATGAAGAGTAGCCGCTGCTCGCGCCAACAAGAGAAAGCCCACGTGCAGCAACGAAGACCCAATGCAGCCAAAAATAAATAAATAAAATTTAAAAAAGAAAAAAGCCACCCCCTAAACAATATGTGATTACCCTCATTCTTGTAATTCAGGGAATTTTAATGGAATTAGGCTGAATTTACTTTTAAAATACTTTTTTTTTTTCTTTTCTGGCCACATTGCGCAGCACGCGGGATCTTAGTTCTCGACCAGAGATCGAACCCACGCCCCCTGCAGTGGAAGCGTGGAGTCTTAACCACTGGACCGCCAGGGAAGTCCCAATACTTTCTATTTCGATGTCTCACTAATCTGATTCGGCCTTTTCTACGTAACGACGATTAATGTGATTTTGGCATGTTGATATTAACAAATTTGCAGGAACAGTATTATTTGTAATTTATGTAAAGAAAATTTACATCACCATGAAAAACTTGCTGGACAGACTTTTCTCAAAATGAGAGGTTGTAATTAAGATGGTTTGACTTAAAATATATAGATTAAAAACTTGGAGTGCCACAGGATACCCCAGAAAGACTAGGTTAACATTCTTCAGTGCAGTTGGAGCAATGGAACAAAGAGAGATTAAAGTTACTGTCTCTAGGAACATGAACCCTAGACAGAGGCAACAAAATTATGAAATTCTTCAATTAAAAAAAATTTAATAAACTGTATTTTACTTTATTTTTTAAACATCTTTATTGGAGTATAATTGCTTTACAATGTTGTGTTAGTTTCTGCTTTATAACAAAGTGAATCAGCTATACATATACATATATCCCCAAATCTCCTCCCTCTTGCGTCTCCCTCCCTCCCACCCTCCCTATCCCACCCCTCTAGGTGGTCACAAAGCACCAAGCTGATCTCCCTGTGCTATGCGGCTGCTTCCCACTAGCTATTTATTTTACACTTGGCAGTGTATATATGTCCATGCCACTCTCTCACTTTGTCACAGCTTACCCTTCCCTCTCCCGGTATTCTCAAGTCCATTCTCTAGTAGGTCTGCATCTTTATTCTCGTCTTGCCCCTGGGCTCTTCTGATCATTTTTTTTTCTTTCCTTTTCTTTTTTTTTTTAGATTCCATATATATGTGTTAGCATACGGTATTTTTTTTTCTCTTTCTGACTTACTTCACTCTGTATGACAGTCTCTAGGTCCATCCACCTCAATACAAATAACTCAGTTTCGTTCCTTTTTATGGCTGAGTAATATTCCATTGTATATATGTACCACATCTTCTTTATCCATTCATCTGTTAATGGACACTTAGGTAGCTTCCATGTCCTGGCTATTGTAAATAGTGCTGCAATGAACATTGTGGTACATGTCTCTTTTTGAATTATGGTTTTCTCAGGGTATATGCCCAGTAGTGGGATTGTTGGGTCGTATGGTAGTTCTATTTTTAGTTTTTTTTAAGGAACCTCCATACTGTTCTCCATAGTGGCTGTATCAATTTACAGTCCCACCAACAGTGCAAGAGGGTTCCCTTTTCTCCACACCCTCTCCAGCATTACTTGTTTGTAGATTTTTTGATGATGGCCATTCTGACTGGTGTGAGATGATATCTCATTGTAGAATAAACTGTATTTTAGATCAGAATTGAGTGGAAAGTACAGAGATCTCCCATATACCATCTACCTCCACATCACAGCCTCCCCCATTATCAGCATCCCCCACTAGAGTTTTGCTACAACTGCTAAACCTACAGTGACACATCATTGTCCCCCACAGTCCAGAGTTTACAGTAGGGTTCACTTTTGATGTTGCACATTCTGTGAGTTTGGACAATTGTACAATGAGTGACATGTATTCATCATTATAGTATTATACAGAGTAGTTTCACTGCCTTAAAAATCCTCTGTGCCCTGCCTATCCATCTTTCCCACCCCCCTAACCCCTGGTAACCACTGATTTTTTGACTGTCTCCATAACTTTCCAGAATGTCATGCAGCTGGAATCGTACAGTGATTCTATTCACTATTCTATTTACTATTCACTTAGTAATAGTGCATCTTAGCTCCCTCCATGTCTTTTCATGGATCAATAGCTCCATATCTTTATAATTAGAAACTAAAATAAAAAATCAAAGTAACACTCCAATTTATAATCTAGCTGCTTTCAAATGGTTCATCTCATTTGACATAATTCAGGATGAATCAGAGACACTTTTAATTTATTCATTCACTCATCATCAATATTTATTGAGTATCTCTGTGTGCCAGGCACTATGCTAGGTACTAATATATAATATACAGCAGTAAAAGATATAGACAACATGTTGTTTTTATGGAACTTACACTCCAGTAGGAGAGTCAGACAATAAACAAATTAGTAAGCAATATAGAATAGCAAATACTAGTTGAGTATTTCTCTCTTTTTCCCTCCTTTCGTTTATTTCTTCTCTCCTTCATCCCTTCAACATTTTCATTTAACTCTTCTTCAAGCACTGGTAAGGAGCCAGGAATCTATCATTTCTCATCTGGCTCTGCTACAGACTCTCTGTTAGACCTTGGGCAGTTCACTTTCCTTCCTAGGCATTTTCCTTAGCCTGTAAAATGAGGATGACAATCCCTGCTTACTACTTAGTAGGGAGGTACAAACAAATGAAAAGTTGTGAACTTGTTTTAAAAGTATAATAATACCTTCAATTTGTGAGATTAAAATGCCTTTGGATTTCTTATCAATTTAAAATTCGTATTTATGTACAGACAATTCAGTTCAATCTCCTTAAACACACAAATGTGGCAGCAATCACTGTTTCTTCCTCCTCGTGGCCTGCTCTGCTGGGCAGTGCAGAGCAAGATGTTCTCTTTAGGTTTTATCTCAACACTGCACAACTGGGAAAGAAAACTACAGCCCAGAGTGCCCTTAATTACCTCTTCAATTCATGTGAATAATAAGATTTTTTTGAGGCTTGTGAAAATGACACAATAAAAGAAAATACAAATGTAAAAGAGCTAACTTCAAAGCTATAAGGCACATTTGGAAACTCTAAAAACAGAGTTAGATAACATAAAATTTGTTGGAGAATCTGTCTTCATTTTGCTTCTAAAATACCTGGAGAAATGATTCAAGAGAAAGATCATCTATTGAGTGGATTTTCAAAGCCAACGACGTCTTGATTTAGTTTATATGAAGCAAAATTCCTTCCGAAATTTTTATTCACTGTAAATTTATATATATTTATATAAATTTTTATATATAATATGAATTTATATATATATTACATATATAAATTTATGTGTAATTTATATAGAAAAATAGTCATTTTAATTGATTTTCTTTATTTAATAAATTCATCTTGAATACTTAAATTATTTATTTATTTATTGTTTATTTGGTTGCAGCAAGCAGGCTCCTTAGTTGCAGCTCACTGTCTCCTTAGTTGTGACATGCGAACTCTTAGAACTCTTAGTTGTGGCATGCATGTGGGATCTAGTTCCCTTACCAGGGATCAAACCCAGGCCCCCTGCATTAGGAGCATGGAGTCAACCACTGCGCCACCAGGGAAGTCCCTTGAATACTTAGATTTTGCTAACATGTTACTTACAGATGTGTAATCCTTCAATTGAACAGATTATTTTCCCTCAGGAGAAAACTTTCCTCAGGAGAAGGTGTTCTTTCTTTTCTTTTTTTTGGGGGGGGCCTGCTGCGTTGAGTCTTTGTTGCTGTGCTAGGGCTTTCTCTAGTTGCCGCAAGCAGGGGCTTCTCATTGCAGTGGCTTCTCTTGTTGCGGAGCACTGGCTCTAGGCATGTGGGCTTCAGTAGTTGTGGCATGCAGGCTCAGTAGTTGTGGTGCATGGGCTTAGTTGCTCTCTGGCATGCGGGATCTTCCCGGACCAGGGCTCGAACCCGTGTCCCCTGTATTGGCAGGCGAATTCTTAACCTCTGTGCCATCAGGAAAGTCCTGAGAAGGTGGTCTTATGGAATGTTAGAGAGGCTTTTCTGTGGTTCCGATGTCCCTCAAGACCCTCCAGCCTGGTAGAGTTAAGGGACCCACCAGTCACGTGTTTGCTGAGAGCTACTCTCGGCATTTACCACCCTACGCTCTGGCTGCCTGATGCTCTCCTCACCACTGGCCAAGCAAGGTTCCATGGCAGATGGAGCAGAGGCTCAGCCAGGCCTTGCAGTTGAGGTCCTAAACTGGAGAAAAAGAGGTAGCAGTTGTAGAAGATTGTTTTGGGGGACCCAGGACCCAAGAAAGCAAGTAATGGAGAGCTGGAGGTAGAAAGGACTTTAGAGGTCCAGAGAGAGGTGGAAACTTGTCTTAGGCCACTGAGCGAGTCCCCTGGGTTGGTCCCATGGCGCCTACTTCAGAGCTCCCCTCACTGGGCCTGCTGCTCTCAGGACAGAGTTCTACTCAGGCCTTCCTGATGTCATTCCAGGGAGCCCCGAGCCTGCCATGGTGCACTGGTATCAAATGCCAGCCACTCAGAGAGGTCAACGCTGGCCACCCAGAGCAACAACTCAAGGCCACGTCATCCTGCCTTCATGCTCAGCATTGTTCTCATTACTTTCTGATACCTTCTTATTTACTTATTTCTTTAGTATTAGTCTTCAGTATAGGAATGTAAACTCCATGGTATCAGGGAGCTTATCTGTCTTTTTCAAGGCTGCAATGCCAGTTCCTAGAAGAATGCCTGTTGGTTCATAGTAGGTGCTCAATGACAAATTATTGAATAAATAAATGAAGGTCCATTTTTATCTCTATGATTCCAGAATTGCTTTAGCTTAGTTTCTGATTAGTACTTAATCATCAATGGTTTGGAACATTACAGCTTTCAGTTTCTCTTGGTATGTGTCTATTGATCTGTAAAACACATACATGTGGTGTTTCTTGAAGGGATCTTGCTAGCCTTTTGTTATGTAAGGAACCCTTCCCTCCCATGGAGATTACCTGTCCACCCTCAATAAGCAGAAAAAACAGAACTTAGGCATTTAGGAAAGCAACTCTGATGGTGGTCAGGCCAGTTAGAAGGAAGACATTATAAATAGGGGATAAGGACCTAACAATGACACTGGAAGGATGGTGAGGAAATGAATTCAGAAGCCCCTTCAGAGGACAACAGTCTTGGCAGCAAATTTCACATAGAGGGTGAGACAGAAGGAGCAGTCAGAATGGACTCAATGTTGTAGGTCGTCTGATGAGATGAATGGATGCCGTTAACTGATATGTATGACACAGAGTAGGTTGAGTTGTTCCGAAAAGTGAATGGTGAAAATGACATGGCTAGGCCTTGGATATTTTTATCTTGAGGTGGGTGTGAGACATGCAAAAGGAGGCTTCCAATAAATATTTGGGAATTGAGTCTGTAGCTTAGGAGAAAGGGGGCCTAGAGATATACAGTTCAGAGTTGTCTACATGTGATAGAAAAAGTCCTAGAAGTAGATGAGAAAAGCCAAGAAAGGGTAAATGAATAAGAGGGTAGACCAAGGATACAGCATTTGAAGAGGCAATATTCACAGTGGGAAAAAGCTGGGAACTGGGACAAATTACTTAAGCTTTCTGTGCCTCAGTTTCTTTATCTGTAAAATGGGTTTTTTAATAGTATCTCGCTTGTAGAGTTGTTGAGGGGACAAACTTACTACAAAATGCTTATTTAGTACAGTGACTGGAACATAATACAGGTTATATAATTATTTCCTATTACTGGAGTAAGGATATTTAAGATAATATAGAAAAGGAGAAGGCAGTTAAGAGTTCTGGGATAGAGCAATCTGAGTCAGAAGAGAATGAAAGAGAGTAGCACTACAGAAGAGCCCAGTGGAGAGTTTCAACAAGGGGGAGGTCAACGGTGCTAAATGTTACAGTAAGTTCCCCTAAGTGAGGATTCACTAGAGGCCTTTGTCTCTGTCCATTAAAGAGTCATTTGTGTCCTTAGAAAGGGCAAGCTCAGGAGAACGACTGCAGCAGAAGCCAGACTGCCGCGGGTTTAAGAGAAAATGGAAATGACCTCTCTTCAGAGGTGGTAAATTGAACACTTTCACTTCCTTCTACTCCTACACTTCAGGGACATAATAGTAAAGGGCTTTTTTTTTTTTTTTTTTGCATAAACAAACAAAGAGAAGGAAAAGACAAGTGATCACAGCAACAAAATTCTGAAAACTGAAAAGCAGAGGATGGATGCTAATTTACTTAGTACAATTAGGAAAACTGAAAACTAAGGCTGCTATAGACCAAAAACCAGGTGAGTCATTAGAGTTGCTATAAAACTGCAGAAAAGCCCCAAATTGGGAATTTTAGGTATCTCTGAAAGTGGGGTTGAAAGTTAAGACGAAAAGAGAAAGTCTGCTTTAGAAGAAGTTAAACTCTTGTAAATCAACTTTATATATATGTGTGTGTGTGGGGGGGGTAACAACTACATAAAACATTTTAAAAATTAGAAGCTGAAAAAATCTTTAAAAAAAAGAAAAATGAAGCAGTTAGACTCATCTTCATCCCCTCATACTGCGACCTTCACTAACCTTGCATAGCCAGAGTGAATGTCTCTTTCCCCTTGGGGCAGAAGCTGTGGGGTAGAACAGAATGACTTTTTAAAAAATATTTTATCGGAGTATAGTTGATTTTCAATGTTGTGTTAGTTTCAGGTGTGCAGCAAAGTGATTCCATTATACATATACATATTCATTCTTTTTCAGATTCTTTTCTCATATAGGTTATTACAGAGTATTAAGTACAGTTCCCTGTGCTATATAGTAGGCCCTTGTTGGTTATCTATCTTATATATAGTAGCGTGTATACATAGAACAGAACAACTTTGACTGTGGAACACTACAGTAGAAACAGGTGGATTAAGTGGAAGTCTGTATGCTGAACAGTTATATATGTCCAAATGAGGAGTCTGTAATTTCTCTCATATTTTATTGAAATAATCCTAAGCTTATTTCCAAATTGCAATAGTTATACCCTACAAATACTGAACATATACACAAATTCTGATCAATCTTTTTTGTGTGAATTCCATCAAAAATGGAAAAAAGTATATGATGTGTTTAATAATTATATATACTAAGTTATCAAATATATTCTGGAAAGAAGAGAACTTCTGTTTTAACTAGGTATTAGTGAGAATCAAATGCTCCAATTACAATTTACACACAACATCTCTGGAAGAATTTCCCCAGACTAGCTTCTGGCTCAGAGTCATGTGACACTGGCCTTGCATTTTATATCGTGATAGCATGAGTAGCCATGGAGGGCAGTGCAAGTCCTGAAAATCAGTTCTACACTAGGAGGGCTAGTAATAACATGGAAGTAACTGTGAATCTCACTCACATATCCTTCTAAACTCAATCTAAATATAGCCCCCTCCTCCCCTTATTCAATCTAAATGCAGCTCAACTTCCCTTCAGCCAGATCCCAAAAATGCCTACAGCAACTCCAAAACCACCCCTACACAGAAGAAAATGAAATAGAGAAGGCTTCCTAATGGAAAGAGACAACAAACTTAGCCAGCTATGGTTAAAATGTCTTATTTTTAATATTTATATAACCATGGGGACATATTGCTAGGACTCCTTCCAGGACCTTGGAAGCGGGACCCTAAAGTTTGAGCTACATTAGCTTCAAGGTTAACTGCCTCTGACAAAAGCAATACAATTTTGGAAAACAAATTAATGTGTGTAAACGACTTGTCAGACTAGAGAAAGTTGAAACTTGAGCTAGAAGCAGGGGAATCCTAGAAGCAAGTTAAATTCCCACTACAGATCCTCAGCTAGGGTCAGGAAATGCAAGCTCCAGGTATTTCTGAAAAGTGGTGTAAATGCTGATCTGAAAATAAGAGGACTGAGTGTGAAACACTTACTAGAGAGAAGATGCTCTATACACCACCTCCTACCCGCCTCTCTCCAACCCTACTAGACTCATTGCTTTCAGCATCTTACTTCTCATTCATTTTCCTTTTTGATTTTTAAATCAAATTTTTAAAAATCAAAGTAAAATTAGCAGCCAAATCTCCAGCCCTCCATTTCCAACTTGTACAACAGGACAAGTACCAATACCCCCATTTCAGCAGAAGACTGGAGATTTCCTGGAGGCTAAATCAGAGGGGTCTTTGGGACACCTGGTTGAGCTGAGAGTATGTATGTGGGGATCCCCATTATTGTGATTCAGTCAAATCTAAATACTGAGTGGTAAGATTCTCCCTACTTCTCTTCCCTGCTCTTCCTTGATTCACTTGGGAAAATATTAGAAGGCAGACAAGAGATTTTGGAATTCCCGTCTAGTGAAATTGACCAGCCTAGGAATAGAGATCTCCAGATATTGACATTTTGGGCCCTCCAACAAAAGAACACAGCCTGGTCACCCAGCACCCTTCCATTGACAAGCTCCCCACAGAGTTTTAACTAGCTTTCAGTGTCTCTGTCTGAAATACGAATAGGCAGCCAGAGATCCCACATGCCTTGGAGCAAAACTAAGCCCGTGTGCCACAACTACTGAGCCTGCGTGCTGCAACTACTGAAGCCTGCATGCCTAGAGCCTGTGCTCTGCAACAAGAGAAGCCACTGCAATGAGAAGCCCGTACACCTCAACGAAGAGTAGCCCCTGCTCACTGCAACTAGAGAAAGCCCACGCGCAGCAACGAAGACCCAGTGCAACCAAAAATAAATAAATAAATAAAAAAGAAAAGGAACACCAATAAGATTTCAAAGTGGTTGGGAGGATTAGAGGGTCAGGGAGCCTCGGAGGACTGATGCTCTTCCCTGCGAGTTTTCTACTATTTGATTTTTTTAAACCATATGCATGTATTAATTTTATTAAAAATAATTTTATTTTACAGTCAAAAAGGAAGGTGAATGGTAAGATGGAAAGTGAGATAATAAAAGCAGTGAATATAGTAGAGTTAAAGATAGAGGTGGTGGGAGAGTGAACATTTACCATAATACTTTTTTTAAAAAGTATTTATTTATTTGGTTTCATGGGGTTTTAGTTGCCGCAGGTGGGCTCCTTAGTTGCAACACGTGGGCTCCTTAGTTGCAGCATGCATGTGGGATCTAGTTCCCTGACCAGGGATCGAACCCGTGCCCCCTGCATTGGGAGCATGGAGTCTTATCCACTGTGCCACCGGGGAAGTCCCTTACTGTAATACTCTTTACACACATGAAGCTCTTTAATCCTCCCAATGACTGAAAGAAATATCACTATACCATTTTAGAGATGAGGAAGCTGAGGCTCCAGGAAGTTAAAGGAACTTGCCTAAAGTCACACAGCTAGGAACTGGCAGAATTAAGGCTGAACCCAAGTCTGTCTGGTTCCAAAGCTCAACCATGTTCCATTACATAGTTTTGAATGTTGGCAAACAAGAGAAGAGAGAGATCCTGGGACCTAGTGTGAGGGGTAGGCAGTGAGTTTTTGGTAGAGGAAACACATAAATATTAAGGTAAGTTTCAAGTGAAGAGTCATCAGAGGGAAAGAGCTGAAAATACAAAAGAGAGAAGGAATAATTGTCTTAGAAATTTTGGAGGAAGCAGCATGGTGATACAGGCAAGAGAAGGAGCAGAGCTGTGGGAAGGAGGTTAGGGTGGGTGAAGTTATTATTAAGCTGAAATTTATAAGTGGTGATACTCTTTTCTCCACGAAGTCAGAGGCTAGTTATTCTCCTATGAACAAATGAGTAAGTAGAGAGTTGGATCTTTACAGGTGACTAGGGGGAGGAGAGGGAGTTGGAAAGTGAATGGAGCCTTTAGGAAAGAGAGTGGAGTTGCCAGATTTAGTGAATAAAAATACAGCTCACTCAGTTAAATCTGAATTGCAGATTAAAACGACAATTTTTTCAGTATATGTCCCAAATATTGAATGGTATTTTATCTGGCAACCCTTAAAGAGAGACACTGAGGCATGCATAAAGAACAGCAAAGCTGCTTTGAAATCAGAAATTTGGAATGGATCAACCTCAATGTGATGGGCATCAGATGGTAACCTCAGCATCCAGGAAGTAAGGGAGGAACATTGGACTTGCAGCAGAAAGGAAGCCGGGCTAACAGCTTTTTGAAGATGCAGTTCTTGGGGGGCTCTCATGAGAGTAATGGGAAGAGACACATGTGGGAACCAGAGACTTGAAACTGGCAGGGAAGCCATTGTGGCAAATCACTTTGCCTACTTTCTAATTTTGCCCGAGTGGTCATCTATATTTTGTATCTCATAGCTGTGCACTAAGGATGAATATTGCTAAGTAATCGTCTGCAAAGTGTTTGAGCTCTTCTAAATGTTGAATCAATATTGAATGTTGTCCTCACCAACATTATTCACAAGAAAAGGACTGACTTCCCTCACACAAATCTTTGACATGGTTGAGGTTCATCGCGGTGGTTTAGAGCAGCAGTTAAGAATCTGCAGCTTGTCTACGGTCAAAGCCCACGCTAACCAAGTTACTTAATAGGTTTGGAACTCAGTTTCCTTGTTTGTAGAATTAGGATATTAACAGTACCTAACCTGCAGAGTCATGGTAAGGATTAAATGTGTTAATATGTGTAACACTTGCATAGTCAGGAAAGAAGTGGTTTTAAAGGACTTCATTTGTCAAACCGTTGTATACATACAGAACACCTTAACTGTTCACTGAAGGCATTTGACATGGCATCTGCAGTATTTGAGTTTTGGAACCTAGCTTAGCCACTCATTAGCTGGGACATCTAGTGGCTTAAACTGCCTGACATTTCCTTCATCAACAAAATGACCAACAATGTTTGCTTCATAGAGTAGTAGCGTTAAATTAGATAATCTACCACGTCTGATATAGTCTGGGTGTGCAATTTACTTTAATTCCTTTTCCTTTAAAGAACTCATAAATGAGTGGATGAGGTGAAGTTTGCCAAGTCCACACATTTTGTTGTGCTGAGTAGACACAACATATCTTCCCTTTTAAGTGAAATACATTCTCAGACCCAATCAAAGTCTATTCTAGAGTATAGAGGACAGTTATCTTAGTTTCTATGTCGTTCGCACTTACTGCTGTTAAATTTTTGGGTGTGTGCTGGGTGCAATGCTGCTGATGAGAGCTTTCGGGCAACTGTGTATTATTAACTGTCATTTTTTTCCTTTGCAAAGTCGTAAGATCCCAGAAGACAGGAGTCTGTTGTTTATTCATTCAGCCTCCTTCTGAGTCATTCAGGTACAGGGTGTGTCTGTACTGTGTTAATTGAAACTGCACAACGGAGAAGTTTTGCGTTCACATCTGTTAGGATGGGAAGCCAGTGCGACCAGGAACTGGGTGGAAACCGTCTTTGAAGCAGGCGGGCCGTCAGAAGTGCTCTCAGCTTATCATTTAGGCGGAGCTGACCAAGGCCGCCTCGCAGTCTCACGTTCTGAAGTAGCATCCAAGGGAAAGGAAAGAGTGGGCGAGTTGTGAGCATTGAGGCTTGGGGGCCTCTCAAGTAGAAAGGGAGAGAAGCGCGCTGGCCCCGAGATGGGCAGCTGCAGGCCCCAGGCTGATCGGGCCCGGCAGCTCTTCCCCTTTGGAAATTCCTGAGCTGCCCAACTGTTTAAATCTCTCGGGCCCCGGCAGCTGCCCACCTCCTCAAAGACCTCACCACTGGCCAGAATCTAGGACACAAGGCCTGATTTTGCACCCAGTTGAGTGAGGGGAACCCCCGCCCAACACCTCGCCCGGAGCTGGCCCATTTCACTGCGCGCCCCGAGAAAGCCACTTTCTGCCCCTCAGACCGCAAGTTTCGAGGCAGCAGCGGGATGGGGGTGAGAGATGGAGGCGGGCAGAAGGGGAGGAACCTCCCGGGCCATTCTCCCTCCCAGGCTGCTCGCCTCCTCCATACCTCTGGCAGCCCCTTCCCAGCCTCTCCGCCCCCAGAACGCAGCCGGGACTCGCGGGGTCGTGGCGCCTGTTTCCCCTGCCTCCGCAGACGCGGCCGGGGCCGGAGAGGAGGGCGGAGCCCGGCCACAATCACCGGACTCCAATCCCCCAAGGGCTGCGGGGCTGGGGGACCAGAGAGGTGCACTACACACGCCAGGCCGTCCTCTGTCCCTTAAGACTTTTCTGGAGAAAAGCTTCCAACAGCTCTTCACCTCCCCCCTTTTCTAAGGCGCGGGAGAACGGTCTCCACCGCCCAGGAGCGGCGGATTGCAGGGCGAGGGCCGAGATTTATACATTAAGAGTCCTGGGGGCACCAGGCTCCGCCCCTTTTCGGGTTTTTTTTTTTTTTTCCTTTTTTTGGTTGCCTGTGGGGAAGGCGGGGTTCTTCTTGTGTGTGTGTTTCTGCCCCAGATCTTTCCTGGACAGTGAGTCTCAGCAGCACTGATCCTGAGGCCCCCAGCCGCGGGCGGAGGGCGTGTGGGGTTGAGGCACTCACTCCTCCCTGTCTCTTCCTAAAGAAGCCACTCAGCCTCAGCGGGGCGCTCGGCGACTTCAGCTGACCGGTCGGCCGGGCCGCGGCGAGCGCGCTGGCCATTGGAGTGCGCGGCTGCGGAGGGAGGGGACCCCGACTCGAGTAAGTTGAGAACGCGGCGCGCTCAGTCGGGGGCAGCAGCAAGATGCCGAGCGCGCCGTGCAGACCCGGAGCTCCCCGAACGCAGCTTCGTCCAGCCTGAGCCAGGTAGGGAGTGCGCGCGGAGGAGCATCGCGGCGGGAGGTCTTCAGAGGCAGAAACAAAATTTTTAAACCGGAATGAAGCAAAACGAACACTTTTAAAACATCTGTCTTTGGGTGCTGAAAACAAGCATCTCTGGGCTACCAAGGAGACCAACCGGATCGGATTGTTCTTGGCGCACTTGTGACTTAACAAAGTTTGGAAAAGGGTTAAGTTCCCATTGTAGAACCGTCTGGGGTTGGGAGATAGCGGAAGCTGTGGTGGGTCGGAGGAGAGGCGCTTATTCTGGGAAATCCTATAGACAAAGACCGGGGGAGGTGGGGTAAGGGCTTAAACTTGCACTGCGAGCGAGCGGGGTGTGGAATTAGATGAGGGAAACGCGGAGCTACTGGGCGCGAGCTGCCTCTGCAGTCCTGGGAATTGCTGGAATTGCTGTCGCCTCGATGACTCCACTTTTATCGCATTTGCTACGTTACCTTGAAACACTTCAACAACTCTCTGGTAGACTTCTGATCACCAGTGCCACGTTTCATTCCCCCCACACTTTCTAGTTCTATGAGAGGAGGCAACGTGTTGGGGAAGAGCAGTGAATAAAACTGCCCGCGCTAGCTTAGCAATGCACCGACAGACTTCTGTTTGTGTGAGTTTCTGGAGAGTAATTTGGCATTTGGAATTTGGAATGCAGTGGCATGTATTTTTATCACTTGTAGTTTAACTTCTCTTATTGTGTGCGTGTTTTGGCTATATCCACAGTAACTAAAAATACTCCTTTTGCAATCAACGAATGTACGGCACTTCTGGGATTTATTGCAATATCTTATGAATGATTTTCACTGCGTACCTTTATATTTTCTTGCACTGGCTCGCAAGAAAAAAAAAAGAAGAAGAAGAAGAACGAAAAGGCTGTTGCTTCACGGAGGCGCTAAGCTTTCCTGTTTACCGCAAGGCCAGGGCGGGCTTGGCTGCCCACACCATGCTGCGCCTTCGGACCCTAAGCACACCTGCTCCTAGAGAGTTATTAATAGAGCCCAAAAAGTGACTGACGCTGTCAAATGGTTTTCGTGCAAACCTAATTTCTTGCATGGCAATTAGGAGGTGGTTTTAGCTGGGTGGTGGTGGAGGGCAGAGGTGTGCGTCTCCGCCCTCACATTGGCGGTTGAGGCTCTTCGAAGGAGCGACCAGAAGCTGGTGGTGAGCCCGCCGCCGAGCTGGTGAACGCTTCAGAGACTCTTTCGACTGCGGCTGGAAACCTTGTGGGGTGGGAGCAGCGTTGGGCGGGGGTGGGGGGGGGTTGAGGAGGCAAGAGTGGGGATAACTGGGGTTCACTTTTCCAGTTTTCCCATTTCCATTTAAGTGGATGTAATCATAGGGGACGATTTTCGTCTTGTCGCGTCGGAGTTTTCAGTTTGGGTACATTTTTGTTTTTTCTCCCTTTCTTTCTTCCCCTTCTTCCTTTTTTTTTTTTCTTTGCAAGAAATGAGAGTTTGATTTTTGTTTTGTTTTGTTTTGTTTTCTTTAATCCTCCTTCCTGCACTCTCCCCAAGTTTCTTTAAAACAAATCAACAAGAAAACTGGAGCAGTACCTTCCTTAGAATGAATGACGCCAGTGTGCTGTGGCTTTTTCCCTGACTCTCTCTTTGTGATTTGTTTAAGGCTGCGGTTTCTGAGGCCCTCTCCAGCCACGGAAAAGCTGCACAAAAAAGCCTGGATCTCTCTCGCTCAACCACCCCCGCTGCCAGTGAAGGCTCTCTCCGCCTCGCCCTCTAGCGTTCATCTGGAGAAGTACCGCCCCGGGCTCCTGGGGACAGCGCGCATCATGGGGTCCACCAACATCCCTCTGGTCAAGGCCCTCCGCAGCTCTGTCTCCGACTATGTCAACTACGACATCATCGTCCGGCATTATAACTACACGGGAAAGCTGAATATCGGCGCGGACAAGGAAAACGGCATTAAACTGATCTCAGTGGTGTTCATTCTCATCTGCTGCTTTATCATCCTAGAGAACATCTTTGTTTTGCTGACCATTTGGAAAACCAAGAAGTTCCACCGACCCATGTACTATTTTATTGGCAACCTCGCCCTCTCAGACCTGTTGGCAGGAGTGGCCTACACAGCCAACCTGCTTTTGTCTGGGGCCACCACCTACAAGCTAACCCCCGCCCAGTGGTTTCTGCGGGAAGGGAGTATGTTTGTGGCCCTGTCTGCCTCCGTGTTCAGCCTCCTAGCCATTGCCATTGAGCGCTATATCACCATGCTGAAGATGAAACTCCACAATGGGAGCAACAGGTTCCGCTCCTTCCTGCTCATCAGTGCCTGCTGGGTTATCTCCCTCATCCTGGGGGGCCTGCCCATCATGGGCTGGAACTGCATCAGCACGCTGCCCAGCTGCTCCACAGTGCTGCCGCTCTACCACAAGCACTATATCCTCTTCTGCACCACGGTCTTCACTCTGCTCCTTCTCTCCATCGTCATCCTGTACTGCAGGATCTACTCCTTGGTCAGGACTCGGAGCCGCCGTCTGACTTTCCGCAAGAACATTTCGAAGGCCAGCCGCAGCTCTGAGAAGTCGCTGGCACTGCTCAAGACCGTGATTATCGTCCTGGGCGTCTTCATCGCCTGCTGGGCGCCACTCTTCATCCTGCTTCTGCTAGACGTGGGCTGCAAGGTGAAGACCTGCGACATCCTCTTCAGAACGGAGTACTTCCTGGTGTTGGCTGTGCTCAACTCTGGCACCAACCCCATCATTTACACTTTGTCCAACAAGGAGATGCGTCGGGCCTTCGTCCGGATCATGTCCTGCTGCAAGTGCCCCAGCGGAGACTCCACCGGCAAATTCACACGACCCATCATCGCCGGCATGGAATTCAGCCGCAGTAAGTCAGACAACTCCTCCCACCCTCAGAAGGATGATGGGGATAACCCAGAGACCATTATGTCTTCTGGAAACGTCAACTCTTCTTCCTAAAAGTGAAAACTGCTGACCCATGGGGAGCTTGCATGGTTGCCCACCACCCCAGTGTTTGGAAAAAAACCCAACAACTCTGTGCCTCCGCTGCTGCCAGGCAGGAGCTGTCTCAAGCCAGAGGGAGGGAGGGGGAGCTTAAGAACAGCCTGGTGGTGCCTGGTGTTGGTGGGTAGACTTAGTTCCTGTGAACAATGCACTGGGAAGGGTGGAGATCAGGTCCTCGCCTGGAATCTATTTCCTCCCCTCGCTGGAGCTTTGATTTTGCACTGAGCCAAAGGTCTAGCATTGTCAAGCTCCTGAAGGGTTCATCTGGCCCCTCCTCAAAGACTAATGTCCCCGTGTGAAAGCGTCTCTGTCGGGAGCTTTGAGGAGATGTTTTCTTTCACTTTAGTTTCCAGCCCAAGTGAGTGTGTGCACTTCTGCTTTGCTAGGTATGCTCTGCATATCCTACCCTCCCTTCCCCTTCACACCCCTCCTCAGAATTCCTTTACTTTATATTTTAACTACCTGGCATTCAGAGTTGGGAGTGTGGCACGGTCCATTTCTTGATGATGTGTAGCAGGTAGGCTGTGTCCAGCAGGTAGACTGTGGTGGAGATGGTTTGGAAATGTAAAGCAATTTCACTTGCTGAAGCCAAAGTTTCCACGTAAGCTGGATGAGTGTTTTTGATTTTAGTTGCAGTCACTTTAAAAAAAAGAAACCTTTGCAATGAAATGTATTACAGTATCTTATCCATCATGGCTGAAAACTGCATAAGGAAGTCCAATTTATTTAAATGACATCAGCCAGGATCCTTAGTGTCATAGGAGAAACAAACAAGCAAAACAAGGTGAAAACTGACTGGGGGTGACTTTGTAAACCAAGAAAGATTTCTTAACGAATTTGTCTAACAAATACAGCATCTGTCTTTGGCACTTTTGTTGATGTTTCTTTCAGAGTGTTGTGTGAATCATTTCAACCAACAGGATGGCTGTATTTTGTTGTGTTAAAAGTACTTTTTAATAATTTTTGAATGTATTTGTTTCAACATTTTATTGGATTTTCCTAACCTGTGTTAACACCATTGAATGTGTATTTCTTCAGAAAATACCATCCTCTTGTGCCCTTAAAGCATTACTTTAACTGATAGGGAACATAAGAAATTTTTCAGTACATTAAATAGTTAATTGAAGATGTGTATAAATGTCACAAAGAATAAAAATATATTGGTGTCTGTTTAGTGTGGTTTCCAGTGCAATTAAACCGAGAAATGTCTTTTTTTAAAAAAAAAAATAGTATTTAATAGGTTTCTGACAATGTGGATCATTTTGCACATAGCTTTATCAACTTTTAAACATTAATAAACTGATTTTTTTAAAGATTCCTTTGTGAAGAGCATTTTTAAAAAAAATAATTATTAAGACATTCTATTTGACTATGTGCCTCTTCAGAACCAGTTAAAGGCAAATTTCTGTTATTCTTTAGAGGATTTTACCCTGATAAACTAGGGTGTGAAAAAATAATGTGGTTTGTTTAGAAACCACTCTTTTTTTTTCAGGAAGAGAAACTTCAATAACTTAACATTGAAGAGTAGTAAAGAATGAGATGAAAACCACCAGCTTCTAAATACCACATTGACAAGTAAATGTAATTGTTTGAGTTTTAAATGACATTCAAGCCAAACTAAATTAAGTACAATAATTCCGTCTTAAAACATGAGTTTTAAAAGAAATAATGTACAACAATGTGGTTGTAAATCAAAGTTAAATTATGACACTCAATGGTCGGTTCACACCCATCCCTAGAAGCTTACATTCTTGGCTTGCCATCAACATACTGGGGAAGTGGGGATATGGCTATGGGAGATTATATTAAATTACTTAATTCTTTCAGGACATTGTCTTGGCTTCTCCCAGTCTACCCACTGAACAATATAAAACTGTACATTAGAATAAAGTTACAAGTTGTAGAATGTTGGCTGAATAGCATACATCTTTTATCTGAAAATTTTTGATTCGTAGTATCTGAAAGCTTTAACATCCCTAGTCAATTTCTCCAACTATAAAATGTCAAGCCTCACAAAATTTTTAATTCTTGTTTTGATATTACCATCTTCATTGGGGATTACATAGAAGTACTTTGGTGTGTTTGCCTCTTCAGTGCTATTGTTAACTTTCAGAATTTGTGCTTTCAAGTGTCATTGAATATGCACAGGACACAGTTGGAACACGAAGATAAACCTCACCTAATAGAGTAGATGTCATTTCTGGGTAAAGTTAACTGTGGGAAACAGAAGCATGTTCACTAAGGAAACCTTAGGTCACAACCTCCAGTTTCCTGAAGGAAATGCCAAAAATGCTCCGAAGACAAAAGACTGGAAACAAACTGGAATGTCTCTATCCATCTGTCTGCTGAGGCGGAAGGAATGAATTCATGTTACACTCACTTCCTAGACCTTTCATTACAGAATCAAGCATAATGGAAAAGCGTGTCCATTTTGTGTTTCTATGGAAGATAAAGTGGTTGTACTCTTGGACTTATCTTTATAAGCACAGCAGTGACTCACATGATGTGGGGAAGAATGAGGTGGGACAGTTGACCTTGGTGGGGACTGGGGAGCTCATCAGTGACAAGGGAGCACAGCCTCGCTTGCCTACCTGTGAGCACGTTATCCAATGATTAAATGTGTTTTCTTCCTGGAAATTCCAGACAGTGCATTTCATTCCAAGACAACTGGACAGTCGTGGACTGTGGTTTCCCTGGGTAGATGCGGGTCAGAGCCCTAGTTCTGGCCAAGAGCAATGGCTAAGATGAAGGAATCCTTGGCCGTATCCCAACATGAATATCTGGTTTTAATTCAGTATATTTTGAGAATTGAGGATGAAAAAAGAAAAAAAGCCCTCAGTACGTATATGTTTATACTAAAATAAACTCCCTAAAGTTTTAATTAAAAACGATGTAGAATGCCACGGAGCAACTAAACCCGTGCACCACAACTACTGAGCCTGCGCTCTAGAGCCCACAAAGCACAACTACTGAGCCCGCAGGCCACAACTACTGAAGCCCTCGTGCTTAGAGCCTGTGCTCTGCAACAAGAGAAGCCACCACAATGAGAAGCCCCTGCGCAGCAATGAAGACCCAATGCAGCCATAAATTAATTAATTAATTAATTAATTTAAAAAATTATAAAAACATGTAGAGATTTTTTTAAGAGGAGGAAAACAGACAACCAGAGCAATACTTTATGACTTATAAATATTCAGGAAAATTACAAAATGACACCAAATAATACTTTCTTCCCAACAACATTAATGTGATTATAATTTTACAGAGTATTCAAATAAAAATCTTATATAAGACAATGCTTGTTCTTCCTTTGTAGTCTCTTAATAAGTAGAAAAATTAACTCTTTAAAAAAGTTGATTTAGTGATATTATAAATTCAAAAATGTACAGGAATAGGAGTTTTGCATTCATGCTAATTAGATACTTTATTTTATTTTAGTAATATCAGTAGTACCAGCACTACAGTTGTCATTTATGGCATCTTTAATTTTTTCCCAATGTAAAAATACATAAAGATTTTAATGGTTCTTATCTTCATATTGGATTAATTTCTCCTCTGGACATGACCTATGTTAAATATATGTCCGTTCCAATACTCTTTATAGTACTTTTAACCTAGACTATAGTTTTTGCCTGATTTTGACCATTCATGCCTCCATTCAATATATCAATATATCACCTGTCAGGTTTTCTAAGCAACTACAAATGAACTATTTCTGGGAGCTATTACTCTGAAATAGCACCTTCAGAAAGATGATGGACCATGTTGGGAAAATCCTACAAAGTGAGGGCTTGAAGTTCAAGTAATTCTGAATATTAAAAATCCCTTTTTCAACTGAGACACAAGGGATAATACTTGAGTGACACATTAAAAAGAAATTCTACCTGCAGAACCGTTAAAGATTTGATTCTGTAAATAGTCACTGGCTTAAAATTAATCTCTAATTAGGAACCATTATTTATCCACAGTATTTGCAATAATGAGTTTTTATAATCTCAGTATAATGTTCAGTTATTTATTTATTTATTTTTTTAATGTTGGTTGCTCCATTCTCATCTGGAATGATGTTTCCTGCGGACACCTAACTAATTAGATCAAATTAGATTGATCTCATTTGTTTTCTAACAAATTAGATCAAACGAGATTTGTCTATGCTTTCTCAAAATTTGTTTTAAAGCTCTTGAGGGAGGAATCACAAATAACCAAAAGAAACCTTTATAGGAACTATTATTCTTTCCCCGTGGACACAAGTTCTTGATGATGAGAAATCATAATAAATTGCATAATTTCCTCCAACTTTCCTTCCTGCTTTTTTGATGTGTGCTTGGTCACAAGGAAAGGAACTCAAAATACATTTCTGTATACACCATTGCCTTCACTGTCATTCTAACTGAAACTACCCAAGCAAGCAAGGCTTTCTTGAATAGGTGAAAGTCTTTAGATTGTCTACAGAGAAAAATAATTTTTAACCAGTGGTCAAAAGAGCTAGGAAAGATAAGAGGAAGATAACACTGAGAGAGGGTTGGGGTTAGACCTGCATTTAATTCAGTCTTTTCACAATCCTTGACAAGAGCCAGGACCTAGAGCAAATTTGGTTCATGTTGAAGATATCTCCCCTAATACCTCCTATCTCTTACTCCTGCTTTCTGCTCAGATTCTTCAGACTCTCAAGAAGTTTTTCTCATGCTCTCTTTGAGGACTGAAGGATTAAAAATCAGCTTTGGATCTGGATATAGTCATTAGCAAAAGCCAAGTATAAACTGCAGATTTGAAAGAACAGGAATTGCTACATTTGTTTTATTGAAGCACCAGCATGTGCCCATGCAGCTTCTGTGTTAATTAATAATGGATAAACACACTGTGGTAAATTCATAGGATGGAATATTATTCAGCAATTAAAAAAGGAACTGCTACTGTTACTTGCAACAATCAGCGTAAATCTCAAAACCATTACGTTGAGCAAAAGAAGCCAGCCACAAAGAGAACATACTGCGTGATTCCATTTATGTGAAATTTAAGAATAGACAAAACTAATCTATGGAGATAGAAGTCATCAAAATAGTGGTTGCCTGGGGGAGGAGAATAAACTGAAAAGGAACATGAAGGAGCTTTCTAGGCTGTTAACAATGTTCTCTATCTTAATTTTTTAAGGTGTTTGTTACTCGATGTATGCATTTGTCTAAACTTATCCAACCATATTCTTAAGACCTGTGAAAATAAAAAAAAAATTCAATATGGTAAACTTCTACTTCTGAGTATGAGAGCTATATGGGTCTCTGTGAAATTATAGAAAAAGTTTTCAGAGTTCAGTAGAACGTGGCAAAAGCCCCAGAGTGTTCCATAGAAGGGACACATGCTCTTTTAGTATTCTCCTAAGCCCCAGAAGCAAAACATTAAAATGCTAAATAACTGTGACCTGATGATATATCTTTGCTTCTATAGAATGAAAATTCGGCCTAGTATTGGTATTTGTAATCTCTGAAGAATTTCTGTGTCTTGAAAGAGTCTAGGGTTATAATTGAAATTCTCACAATGAAAGTTTCTTAACAGATTTCAGTCTTAGGTGTATATGGTGCATTGTAAATCACCTAATGAAGAATGGACTTTTACACACTGGCAAGGTTACTGAAACATATTAGTATTGGTGACACAAACTGGAGTGTGACCAAACAGATAAAAGGTATTCAGTCACATGATTACACTTGTCTCAGTGTAAGATCTGCATTGTTAGAAGTAGTAGGCAGAGACACAAAAGAAATGGATGATAAGCTCATGCTCGCTCTCTGTCGCTCGCTCGCGTACTCTCTCTCTCATACATTCTTTTTTTAATATTCTTTTGCATTATGGTTTATCTCAGGATATTGAATATAGTTCCCTGTGCTATACAATAGGACCTAGTTGTTTATCCATTAAGGTCATGCTTTTGAGGGCTTTATAAGCTTGTTGCAGCTAGATAGCTTGTTGGCCTGTGCTCAGCCCTGTTTAAGGATTCCTTCCTTCAGCCAGCTCTGGGAGTGGCCAGGCAGAGGTGAAGTGCTTCAGGTGCTGCGGTGGTCTTGGGACAGGCTGATTTGATACAAGGAGGAATGGGAACAGGAAAGAAGGGACATTGCTTCCAGTGTTGACCGGAATGGGGAAAGGTAGATAGCTGCTTACCTACTTCCCTAGAGCTCTAATCCTATTATTGCTCCAGGGCAGAAAGAACAACCCCAGAGGAAGCACTGATTTAGCTCATACTTCCTTCTCCCACCCCTCCTAATGGGTGCACCCACCCATGCACCCATCCCTTCAACAAGAATGCTTGCCCTCGGCTGTGTGCCATGGATACCACATGAACGATAAACAAGGTCGTTGCCTTCATAGAGCTTATAGGATCCATTTCACCAGCTCTAGTGCTTCAATGGCTCCTTCTGTTTGGGGCCCAGGAAGCCTGATACAGCAAGAAACAGTTCTTCTTTCCAAGAGTTTGTCCAATGTTGTATACTTCATGGAATATATTCGCTTCTCAAGCAGTGTAAAATAATTTCATTTAATAAATATGATCCACGTTGACAGCTTTTAATCTTTGGCTTTTATTTAACCAATATCTCTAAATAACTTAAAGTTAAATAATGGTGAATTAACTTTTAGATTAAGAATGAAGTCCTTTATGGTATTGGACTCTGTGGTAAATATCAGAATTGGTATTCAATTTTTTTCTTCCAGTTTTACTGAGATATAATAGACATACAGCACTGTATAAATTTAAGGTGTACAACATAATGATTTGACTCACATACATCATGAAATGATTACCACAATAAGTTTAGTGACCATCCATCGTCTCGTATAGATACAAAATTAAAGTAACAGGAAGAAAATGTCCTTGTGATGAGAACTCTCAAGGACTCACTCCCTTCACAACTTTCATATGTAACATACAGCAGAGTTCATTATACCTATTATGTTGTAACTTACATCCCTTGCATTTGGTTTTTCAAGTTGTTCTAGGCCGCGTGTGAAATCAAAGCATTCAACTTTTTAGTTTATATCTCACTTCACTTTGTGCTTTTCTCTCAAGAGCGCTGCTGTGAACTCTGTTGGGTGGAGCCACTTGGGTGAAATAGGCAAATGAAGTCTGCATTTGAATAAGTCTTAGGTGGTGTCCTAATTTAACCTGGATGCAAAAGAAAGGAGACAAAAATGCGCAACTGAAGAAGAAACATGACACACATCCTTCATTATTAACGTCATGAACAAACTCATCTAAAGGTGAGCAATCACAAATCCTCTAGAGGACCAGAGAAAGAAGCCTAGGTACGTCTTTTGTGTGTTGTATGTTTCAGTGACTTCTGATGCCAGGGAGTGGAGCTAGATCCCAAGCAGCCCAAGGACTCTGCATTGTAGTCTTACATAACAATCCCACTGAACCTGCCAATAGCTCAGATGCCCACCCACCATGACCAGATCCACCCCTCAGAGGTCTACTGGTGGGACAGCTGGGTGGTTTCATTCTTTGGTACAAAGGAAAGCATACTTCTTTCTAATTTCAGGGTTTCTTTTATGCCTGTCCAGACACTTCAGGAAAAACAAATTTAAGTCACCAGAAAGTTATGTTCTAAAATAAGAGAAGACTTGTGCTAAATCACTTCGAAAGGCATTAACTATCATATGCCTGGAGAGTCTTCACTCACCAAGCTTCTGCAGAATTTTGCAGCACCAGAAATAGTGGTTAGGTCTCACATGCTTTTCTGCTTCAGCTAGCTTCAGTGGCCACCTGCAGAAATAGTTCTTGGTTTCTCTTCCTTGTCTAGATGGTGGTCAGGGCAGCATTTAGAAAAACATAGATTTTCATATTCCCATTCACACGTGCAAAGTGAATTAGGGTATTAAAGAATTACCTACATTATTCAATATATAAAATCCTTTGCCTCAATTATCTAAATATTTTATGTCAATACTTTCCCCAGCTGAATTATTATACTATCATAAGCACCATAGTAGGAGTTGCAAAATTACAAGAAATTTAGAAGACATACCCACAAGGACCTCCTAATTTAAAGGGGAAAAATGACCCCTATAACAACACAGTTTTATATACATTACCTCATTTTATATATTCATTGTATTAGTTTTTCTTTTAAAAATTATGCTTATAGAGAGCTTTTTTTTCCCCTCATAATCAGTTATTTTTGAATTGTGGCCCTATGTAGCAAAAGTTGAAATGGGTTGAAGTAATTTAAACATCTGTGAGTGATTTGAGTCAAATAGATTTCCATCCTCTGCTCACTTTCTAGAACATTCAATACAAGCAGTTTAGTTACTGAACTTGTTAAAGTAAAGAGCTATCTGGATGACACTATCTTTCCCTTAAAGAGGTACTCTTGGAACAGGGGCTGTGCTAAAGTGTATGTGGCCTACAAGATAAGGAGACTTGGATTTCTGAGGTTGTTTATTTGGTATCTTTCTCTACTCATCTGGGCTTTCTATTAGATTTGTAAAAAGGCCATTGCTATTCTCACAAATTCTAGGCTAAATACTAATCAAGGCACTAGAGTACAAATTTGAAGTGTGTGTTAATACTGAACACACTTAGCAGCTAATAGCTAGCAGTGTGGGATCTTGGATGCCTAAATACACATCAGATTTCCACTAGAGGGAAAAAAATTTGTTCAATCTTTTGTCTTTTCAAAAAAGGAGTGAATTAACTAATTCGTCCCTAAAGTAAAAATTTAGAATAAATGTTTTAATTCAACACAATATTCCAACGTTGGAAACCTAAAGTATTTTAAAATTAAGGAATGGACAATTACTTTCCTTTGTGTTTTAAAATAGATTTTCTTGATTTATAGAAAGGTGGCTTTTTGGAAATGCTATATAATTTTATCAGAGTCTTAAAGAAACAATTATTTATACATAATTTTTGCCTAATGGATAGAATAAGCCTATGGAGAATTTGGAGGAATTAAATAAACACTAGAAAGAAAAAAAAAAAAAGCACACAAGAGATGAGTTTCACTGAAAAACCACAAAATGATTGAATGTTGATTCCTTCCCTGGTGAGGACAGTTTTCAGGCCACCAAAACTGCCTTGCGTCATGTCAGGGTTGAGTCTGGCACCGCGTGTGATATTATTAGGTGGTTTGCAGAATTTTGATTCATACGGAATTGTGTGCCTGTGTTACCACAGTAAGTTTACTTTAGAGTTTGCATTTCATTATCAATTAAGAATGCACTGGTAACTGGCAGGAAACGTCCATTTGGAGCGAAGTAATCGGAACATTTTCTCTTTGTTGAAAGCACTTTAACTTCCTCCCTACTTCCATTTAAATCTATCTGAAGGAAAAAGAGCAATTTGTATTCCATACAAAAGAAGTCTTAGACATCAGGGATTACTATAGTTTCTTTGCATTATAAACTCTCTACATTCTTTATATGTCACTCCATGAACTTTTCTGTAATTTAGAGGAAATCCACAACACTAACTCTTACTTTAGAGGCTGTAACCCACTGCCTAAAGCAAATAAAAGGTAGCAGCGTCATTTCCCTTGCTGAATTCTTTTTTCAGTCAACTTAAGGAGGGGTATAAATTGAGGGCGTAACTTTGTTTCCTGTATTTTTGAACCGGCAGGGTATCCCTAGGATGGGTGGCTGCCTACTTGAATAATCTCTTCGATGAATACTATTCACATCTCATGGCTCTCACTAGGAAGCACTAGCAGCCCAGCACAGAGTTCTGCTTTCACTTAACTTGTAAGAGAATGAAGAGGCCTTGCCAAGGTTCAGAAAAGGATAACAAAGCATAAGCTCTTTAATGGGATGTAATAACATAAAAGTCTAAGTGCACCGAAGCCCTTTCCCACAAGCAAGACCTGATTGAGGGGCTGGCATTCAGGCTGATGACGACCATTACACATGGGGAAACAGCACTACGGAGAAACAAAAGTAATTCCACTGAAATGAGCCAAGTATGGGCTTTGGGAAAAATAAGGATCTGTCTGTTAAGCTTTGCTAAGATCAGGATCTCTGTGATTTATAGTATTTTCCATGGAACTGAGTTTATTTTTATGGAAGAAAATTGTAGGATCTAGAAAACATTTAGTTTAGTGAAGCCCTGTTTGAATTCTTTAAGCGAGCTGAAATACTCTTTTATATGGTGAAACGCTTCCATATATTTGTTGGCTAATTAACATGATATCTTATAAAACGACATTTTATATACCATACATGGCAGAGCAGAGCGGTCGAAACGCAATCATAATGCTAAAACAGTACTTCTGGCCTGGCCATCATTCCTTGTCAGCGTTCTAAGGACTTCCAGGCCTTCTTGTCAGCTCTGAGCTAGCCAGCCTCCTTCCATCATTTGGCTTTCAGGGGTCCCTAGCACAGGGGTCTTGTTAGATCAGCTTCATGATTAGATGCCAGAGTAGTCACTTAGATCCAGATGTGGTTGCCTTCCAGCAGTTGAGGGGCCTTCAGAAGGTTTCCTATTCTATTTAGATCTTCTAGTCAGTGGTTGCCTTCAAATGCCTCTGGGAACCAGGCAGAGAACTTATTGGAGTGAAGTGAGTCAGGTAGGATTGTGACGAACTTGAGAGGAAAGTCCATCTCAGTGGAGAAGTCCTTACCTCCTCCAGTCCTTTGCTGCCAGCTGAGAATGGGAGCCCAGTGTTTTGAGGTGTTCCAAAGGAAGCTGGAAATATGGATTTTGATGTGTAATCTCCTGATTTTTAAATGTTAGTAACTGATTCAATTTCAGAATAATCTTATATAGGCCAAATGTCAAATGACAGTAGCTACAGGTGACCTCAGGGCTCCTATTTGTCACTTGATTTAAGTAGGAATAACTGAGCTGCTCAGTCTAGGTCCAGCATTAGTGTTAAATCAGTCCCACGTTGAAGCAGTCTCCTTCCGTTGGCCTGGGGTGTGACAGCCCATGGTGGATTTGGGAAACAGGTTATATTGGGTTCTGGGACTTAGGGTTAGAAAAGCTTCTTGGTTGGTGTGTCTGATCATTGGAGGCTACCACATATCTGAATGGGATGTCCTAGCTCCTGGATTTCCACTGCGTGGTGATAATGGATATCAAACCACTAGTGCCTCAACCTTTCCAAAATGTGCCATCTCATATAATGCAGTAGCATAATGAGAACATCAGCCATGCATATTGGATGCTGCAATACTTTCTAAATGTTGGTTCCCTTTGTCACCCTCCTTTCTAAAATTACTTTAAAAATTAAAAGCTTTAAAAAGTGTATGAGCAGGCTTCCCTGGTGGCGCAGTGGTTGAGAGTCCACCTGCCGATGCAGGGGACACGGGTTCGTGCCCCGGTCCGGGAAGATCCCACATGCCGCAGAGCGGCTGGGCCCGTGAGCCATGGCCGCTGAGCCTGCGCGTCCGGAGCCTGTGCTCCGCAACGGGAGAGACCACAACAGTGAGAGGCCCGCGTACCGCAAAAAAAAAAAAAAAAACTATATGAGCAAGTCTGACTTTTCCACTAGCTATACACAACAATCCTATGAACAGTGTATCACTACCTATTCCCTCAGGATGAAGTATCTTAAACTAATGAGGTTAATCAACCTCCCCCAAGAAGCTGAGCTATGCTTTTCCATTACACAGAGAAGCCAAGAAAACTTCCTCAGGCTTCCCAGACTCATAATCACAGATCCATTGAGTTGGAAGGGACCTTAGAGAGTCACATGTCCAACTGTCTCATTGTGGCTTGCTCCTGATTCCTGATCATTTCTCTTTTCCATATGCTATTTGGAAATCTTAGTCTTATTAGCAAGACCCATGATTGAAAGTGAAATATTTGTGTTGCTGGTTGTATTTCCAGTTTTATGCATCCAGCTTTATTTCTTTTAGATTCAGCTAGGTTTTCTTTAGACCCTTAGGCTATTGACCCTTGCTAATTTTTATAACTGGGATAAATGGAGTGCAAGTCTTTGAAATGACAATGATTTTGCTTCTGCAGCAGTGTGAATGCCTGTTAAATTTAGAGGGAATCTCAGATCAAAGCAGAAGGGTGTGGCAAATGTTAATGTAGATGGTAGTGTTCGACCAAACAACCCACCAGAGGGTAAAACGCCATGCTGTAATTTAAAAAATGGTGGAGCGTTTTGTGGTTTGTAATGTCACTGGAAACCCAAGAAAGGCCTTATTTTACGCAATTTGGCCTATTTTGTTGTTTATATTGATTACAAAAATGTCAAGAGTTATTTTGACATTTAAAAATGCTTATTTCAGTTAAAGTTCGGACTTCTGTTATGATTTCCCTTTTTTCTTTCTTTTTCTTTTTCTAGGATTGCATTTTGGTTTCCCACACAGCCTTTTCAACTTTCCTGTGTTTCCTTTCTCTCCAGATAACTATGAACATTTTAATTTCGACACAATATCTGCCACAAAATCAGTTACTTTCGTAGCAGAAGGATCATTTTTGCAGTAGGGATCAGTTTTGCAGGGGTCATGGCATCTGGTCATGGCAGAAAACACCAGGATCTTCCTTGTGATATAAAATGGAAGGTGGAAATATCATTGGAATTTCTTCCATATGAAGAGATTTCCTTCCACAGGAGGAAATACATTGAGAAGTCACAGTCGTCCATTTGGCCTGTGTATGAATTCTGTCCACATCACACACTTCTCAGGTGTGTGACCCTGGAGAAGTTATTCAACCTGTCTGAACCCCTTTATCTATCAAATAATGATGATAATTAAAACTTTAAAAGTCTGTTGTGAAAATTAAATAAGATCATGTTTACAATGTCGGGCACAAGATTGGTACTCAATTCACGTCTATTTCTTCATTCATTTAACATGTTTATGGAGCACTTATTATGGTCCAGGCACTGCCAACACATCTGAAAAAAAATAGACAAAATCTTTGCCCATAGACCGCATTCCCTTTCCTCCCTCCGTCCTTCTCAGTCACTTGATCCTCCCCACTAAAGCCAGACCACTTAGGATGAATAGCCTTGTTTTTTTTTTCAAAGAATTCATTCCTTTGGAAGTCCTACCAGTCAACAAGTACATTTTGTGCTGAGATTGCCTTTTAACTTGAAACCAAAGAAAGAACGTGTGATGGAATTGCAAAATTCAACTTTATTTAATCTATGCTATTTTGGCTTCCTTCCCAAGCTCTTACCTCCTGGTCAGAGGGAGGAATAAAATTGACTAAATATCTGGTTAAAATGTAGTTCCATTCGCCTAGAGATGATCATGCTAAGTGAAGGAAGTCAGAGAAAGACAAATATCATATGATATCACATATATGTGGAATCTAAAATAATGATACAAATGAACTTATTTACAAAACAGAAATAGACTCACAGACATAAAAAACAAACGTAAGGTTACCAAAGAAGAAAGCAGGGTGTGTGTGTGGGGGGAGCAGGGGATAAATTAGGAGGTTGGGATTAACATATACACACGACTATATATAAAACAGATAAACAACAAGGACCTACTGAGTAGCACAGGGAACTATACTCAATATCTCGTAATAACCTATAATGGAAAAGAATCTGAAAAAGAATATATATATGTACTGTATGTATATGTGTATATGTATGTATGTCTATGTATGACTGAATCACTTTGCTATACACTTGAAACTAACACAACATTGTAAGTCAACTATACTGCAATAAAAATTTTTCAAAAAATATAGTCCCATTCAATATTGGATACTATTCTGCTCCCCTTGGCTAAAAATCCTCAGGCTCACAGGCTACCTCTTCCTCCCCAGCTTGTCTGGAGCAGGGAGAAGGGCTGAGGCTTATGCAGCCTTGGGTGGTGGGAAGAGACAGTGTCTTCAGGCACAGCTGCCTACCCCTCCCTGGCCCTCCAGGCTGTTGTCCCGTCCACCTGGTGCTGCTGGCCCTGTGGGTGTTTGTGGCCAACTTGGGTGGGTGTGACCTGTGGTTGATCTCCCACCCAGTCAAAGTCTGTAGTGGGCTCTGGTTGACCTGCTCTCATTTCAGTTTCCCCTGCTGCCCTTTGAAGTCTGGCTGGCTTTTTCTGCCTCTGAGGAGCAGAGGGGCCTGAGGTGTCTGGGTCCTCTCTATCTACATCATTCTGTCTGGCCATACTGCACGGACTGGGGCGGGCTGGGTCCCTGGGCTTGTCTGGGGGTGTGCCACATGCAGGGCTACCTCATTTCAGAGCCCATGGGGGTCTCTTGCTCTGCCTTTGGAAGTAACTAACCTTGCTTTCTTAGTGCACGTTTCCCTGCCTGGGCCAAACTCAGAAGAGCTGGGTAAGGGGAGATTAGGACCACCTTCGCTATTTCTCTCTCTGTCTCTCTCCCCTTCTCTTTCTAATTCCCACAATGCCCCACATTAACAAAGACGAGATCTTTCCAGTGTATCTTCTTTCCTGACTTCATTCACCTGGCTAAATCTTAGTGACAAACAGGTTACTTTTTTTTCTTTTTTTTCACTTTATTGTGGTAGATCTCTATGATCTGAAGCCTCCACGTATGGTGGTTAAACTACTCAGGTCTCACAAAGGAGTAGAGAGAATTCCTTTCTAAGAGGCTTGCAAAACCCTATTTTTTGAATGACAGAAGCAAAACATTACTCTTTGTCTTGTTCTCTTTCTATAATAAATTCTAACCTTCCTTCCAGGCACATCATTACCTCAGGCAGACCAGTGCAAAGATTTCTACTCAGGACGACAAAAAAGAGAAAAGCACTTTAAACATGTAAGAATTTACTTCTGTTACAGAATGATGGCTCTTGCCATCAAGGAACTCACAGTTTATTTAGCTTTGTGGTCCAGGTGACTGGCCTGTCCCCAGATATTGGTGGTCCTGGGAAGGTGGCTTACTGTCCATTGATTCGGAGTCGGTGGCAGATTACATGATTTCACGTCACACTTCTCCTCCACCCAGTGGAGTCTCCCTTCGTCTTGCTCTTCAGTACCCTCTTCTTGTTTTCAGTTTTCTCTCCTTGATCGCACACTTGCGCTTTGCTCCCACACTGAACTCACATCCAGGAATGTGGGTGCACAGAAAGGCACACCGCTTCTCTCGTCCGTACGTCCGCACTGACAGCCCCTTTGCTCCAGCTCTTCTTCCAGATCTTTCTCTCTTGTCCTTCTATATATGTGAACATTGATTTCTTAATGTGCTGATAATCATTGCTCTACTTTATCGAGTACATTTTACATAGTAGAGATGAGAAAGGTCCTTTTATTTGGCTCTCTCATTTAATCCTGAGAACGCCCATTGTGTGCAGGAGGAAAGAGAGGCTCAGAGAAGTTAAAACATCTTTGCTCAACACTACTGAACCATCCTTTCCCTAGTTCTCCATTTTATCCAAAACTACCTTCCAGGAAGATTTCAGATAACCTCTGCATTTTGAAAGCTTCGTCAATTTTGGCAGATTTGCTTTCTCTGTTCTTATAGAGATGTGTTTATATCTCTTTTATAGCACATATTACAGTCTGCCTTGTATGATAGTTAATTATAAGAATTTCTCCTCTACTGTATTATAAATCTTTGAAGGCAAGGATTAGCTTTTACTGATACATTCCTTGCTCCCAGAACCTAATAATACAGTAGCATCGAACATAATGGACACTTTAAAAAATGTCAAATATCTTGCAGTTTGTTGAAAAAGTATTTAATAAATTATTCATTCATTTGTTAAAAATTATTTAGTCTACTGTGTCAATTACTATTAAACAAATGACAAATAAATGATAAGTAAAATTAGAAATTATCTCTGTCCTTGAAGAGACTTCATTTATTGGGTAAGGCAGACTATCAAATAATCAACTGAATAAATTGAAATTTTAATAAGTAAGAAAAAAGACTACAGAACCAATAATTAGCAGAGCTAGGACTTGAACCCAGATTTCAATGGTCTCAAAGCCCATTCCACTAAGGCACACTGCTCTGAAAAAAGATTTCGATTTTTGGGTGAAGATTTTATATAAACTGAATTATCCTACAATAACTCTGAATATGGAACTTAAAAATTATCTTATAGGGCTTCCCTGGTGGCACAGTTGTTGAAAATCTGCCTGCCAATGCAGGGGACACGGGTTCGAGCCCTGGTCTGGGAGGATCCCACATGCCGCGGAGCAACTAGGCCCGTGAGCCACAATTACTGAGCCTGCGCGTCTGGAGCCTGTGCTCCACAACAAGAGACGCCGCAATAGTGAGAGGCCCGCACACCGCGATGAAGAGGGGCCTCCACTTGCCGCAACTAGAGAAAGCCCTCGCACAGAAACGAAGACCCAACACAGCCATAAATTAATTAATTAATTAATTAAATTTTAAAAATTATCTTATAATAACTATCTAAAAATCATTATAGCTGGCCCTCCATATCCATGGGATCTGCATCCAACCCACATTCAGTCAACCACAGATGGAAAATATTTGAAAAAAAAAATTCCAGAAAGTTCCAAAAACCAAAACTTGAATTTGCTACACACCAGTGACTATTTATTTACAAAGCATTTACCTTGTATGTACAACTACATAGCATTTACATTGCATTTGGTACTATAAGTTATCCAGAGATGATTTAAAGTATGCTGGAGGTTGTGGATTGGTTATATGCAAATACTACACCGTTTTCTATAAGGGACCTGAGCATCGGTAGATTTTGGCGTCTGTGGATTTGGGGCCTGGAACCAATCCCCCGTGGATACCAAGGGGCAACTGTACTTTGAAGGGAAGAATGGGGAACTCCTTTTCAGAGATGATTAATCCTTGATGCAATTCTGTTAGAAGTGCTGACTAATGGTCTGATGACTGCTTATTTTGATCTTGGTGTTGGTAAAGAGGGCAGTACAAGTCAGGAAATGAAAAGAAACACAGATTTCGGACGCTCAAAATTGCTAACAGTGGAGGTCTTCATATTATTTTGGTTCCAGCTTTTTTTTTTCCTGGGCTAATTTAACCACTTCCTCTTCCATTCTTCTGTTTTGTCCTTGAAGGCCAAATTGTTTTTCCCTTTTCTGTTTAGGTTATTATTAATTTAAAAAATCATATTTAATTTCCCATTTTTTAGCATCTTTTACCACCCACTCTTATCTTCTTCCCTTTCTTTATATTTTCCGTCTTATTCTCTTGTTTTACTTCTTGTATCCTCGCTCACATGCTCTGCCCCATTGTTACTGAAAATCAAATATACTGGAATCCTAATCTCTAAAATCCTGGCCATCACAGGTAAGGCCCTTTGAAGTTTGCTTTCAGCCTCTGTTCATGGATGGTCAACTCACTCACCAATTACAACTGTGCTATTGCAGCATTTGGAGGTGGTGTGTGGAGCCCTGCCTGTATACTTTTTTATTCTGTGAGGTTTTGCTAAAAATAATGGGTGGCTAGGTAAAAAAAAAAAAACCTGATTGGGCATTCACTCTAGAAAAAAGTGAGTGGGTGTATGAGTGTGTCTTTGGGAATGAGAAGGAAGATTAATTCTACCTAAAAATGTATAGTTATTTGCTATGAGTTACTTCTCAGCATCCTCTTGAATCACGGTGGACTTAGTATCAGATCAAAATGATGATTCAGGGTGGTTAAGTGACTGACATTTTAAGGATTAGGGAAGGGAGAGGGATAAAAGAAGGAGAACTTTCAAAAAGACTATACAAACTAAAACTAAAGCATGTTTAAATCTCTTTCCTCTACTGTTGCCATTCCCTTTTCCCTCTGATTTCCTTGATTGGCTTGTCCTTAAGGGAAACGGGGAGGATTCCTATTGGGCTCCCCTTCTCAGAACAAAGAAAGATCTCCAGGTTCCTGTTTCAGAGGAAGGGGGTAGGGGTGCAGATCCTTTATGGCCTGGAAGAAGTCAAGGCTATTTCCTCAAGTTTCTCTGTTATTTTGAGATGCATGATTCTTTGTCTGAAGCTGCTGTGACCTTTCAGGAAACTTCACTACTGATGATATCAGAGGCACTTGGAAGAAACAACTGGTTATTGATGGGCATAAGGTGTTAGTAAAGACCAACTTCAATGTGTAATATTTATTAATTGTTAAATTTTAAGAAGTTTTAAGAACATTTTAAGAGGGGAAGCTGGGAAGAAAATTTTAAGAGAGAATAGCATTGACATATATACACAACCAAATGTAAAATGGTTAGCTGCTGCATACAGGGAGATCAGCCCAATGCTTTGTGATGACCTAGAGGGGTGGGTTAGGGAGGGTGGGAGGGAGGCTCAAGAGGGAGGGGATATGGGGATATATGTATGCATATGGCTGATTCACTTTGTTTGTTGTACAACAGAAACTAACACAACATTGTAAAGCAATTATGCTCCAATAAAGATATTAAAAAAATAATAAAGGCAGCAGAGAAAAAATACAAATGATTTTTAAAGGAAAATAAAAAGAAAACTTTAAGAAATGATTTGTATTAACAGGGGTATTGTCGAATCACATAACATCCGTATCCATGAGTTTTATTTTTGTACATGTCATTTAATCCAAGGGTCCCTGCAGAATAACATGTGCATTTAGAGCCATCCACGATGTCCAGCCTGAGGTGACAGACGATGGTGCATATATCCGGATGAGACTCTTTACTCATTTTTTTTAACTGAAGTATAGTTGATGTACAATATAAGTTACAGGTGTACAGTATAGTAATCACAATTTTTAAAGCTTATCCTCTTAACACCCTGAGCAGAGAAGTGGTATGTTCAGGGGGATCTGCTTCTGGCCCCTTCGCCAAATCCTCTGCTTTACTTTCTTTGGGAGTGATGCCATAACATCCTGCCAGAAGTGACAGGGGGAGAAATGCAGTCAATATGCTGATCTTCACAAAGAAGCAGTCACCAATCCACTTGGAATAGGGCGTGTGTTCTGCATCACGTTTCTAGTTGTGACCAGGCCTAGCTTTAAAATTTAGCCTTCTTTGCCAGGCCCAGGCCTGTCCTTAACCAGAAAACGGGCTTTTGGATTGAAGTGGAAGAACACTAATTGACTGATAGGGGTAAACAGATCCAGACAAGCCCAGGGGAATCAGTAATGAGAAACAAACAGGGATGCATAGCAGATACAAGGGAGGAAATTAAAACAACAACAACAACAACAATTTAGCCTCTCAGTGTGCTTTCTTATACTTTTTCTTTTTAATTCTAATTAGGGTCTCATTCAAAGGACTTAAGGGGCAAGGAGTAGCTTCCCAAAAGAAAAGTTTAGACTTATAAAAAGAGCATTCTTTTCCTATAGGTCAAATAAGCATAATCAGTTCGGGAAAATACTCCCTGGAAACTATGAAAACATAACATCATATTAGGAAGATCAGCCAATAAGGCGGTCAGAGAGCCTATTGGACCAATCAGGAAATGTGATTCTAATGGCTCTCTGGGCCCTTCTTTTCTAGCAGGGATTATAAACACTCCCTCTCTTTAAAATGTCACCTTCAGGGACGTGTTGCCAGCCCTTTCAGTTGTAATCCCCAAAGGAAAAAGGGAGATTTAATAAGAATTGTGGGATGCCAATATTCAGATAAATTTCAACTTCCAGAGACAAATACAACCAAGATTTCCAGCAATTTTAACAATATGCCTGTCATTATAAGCAGGCTTCACTGAACCATGTGGTTTTCAAAATTTAGGAGGCAGGCTAACTCTATAAGAAGAAACTAAATTTATAGAAAACAGAGACTAGAGGTAAAAAAAAAAAAAAATCCCCCAAACCAAAACCTCTGTTATTTGGTTGCTGGGGTAACTTTTCCTGATTGGAATAAGACAGACATGTGATACAAGAACATAGCTGGTTCCTCTGAACACAGTTTTACCATATCTCTTTGTGCTTGAACTTTATGGTAGAGAAGGGACAAAGTTTTCTTTCTCATTGTACAGAGAGAGATGCAATGGAGGTAGAGTGGAAATAAGACAATTTCGAGTGAGGAAGAGGCACTGATTGCCCTCTTTCTGATAAATTGCAAGCCCGCAGTCAACGGATGGAACGCTTCTGGCATTCAAGTAGTTAAGAGATTCTGAGGTCAAAGCCACAAACACCAGTGAAGGTATGCACAGGCTTTTCAAAACTCAGAAAGCTTCTTTGAGAGGAGAGCAGGAATTAGAATAAGCTAATGTTGCTTAACTCTTGAAATTGGTTGTTAGTAACTTACCAAGCCCAGGAGATACTCAGCTTCTAGAGGGCATTCCAAACTCAGCCCCATCAAAACAATGGCACGTGTTTAAAAGAACAAAGTCAGACCAGAGCAGAAGAAAGGAGAGAACTCCCAAACCTATGTCTGATACAATTATGAGTTGCAAGCAGAGAGAGGAAGAACCACAAAATTTGTATGTAAATGACAGGGTTTACCAGGGACCTGATACTGGCTCTAAAATGAACTTCTATTTTTTTTTATTTACAAAAGTAATGCATATAGAAAAATTAATAACTACTGATAAAATTTTAAAATAAAAACATCACCTGTATTTTCAATACTCAGAGCTAACTTTATATTTGGATCATAATCACTTAATACATGCTAGCCATTTAAAAAAATAATATATATACTTCCATACATATCTATCTATTGACCTGCATTTTTAAAAATCCTCATTTATTGCTAAACTATTTTCCCATGTTTATAAACATATTTAATAGTTATATTTTATATTCTTTGTCTTACCACAAATATCTGTATGCTTTACAACATAACAAGATAGAATGTAGACCATCTTGGCTGTATCTGGAAACCAACAAACCTTATCTGTAAATGCAATGAAATCCCTCTAGTCAGGAAAGAGATTATAAAAACAACAGAGTCTCAAAGGGCAAAAGTATGTCAGAGATTGAATGTGCACACATTTATTTGAATATATGCAAAGATATGGACTAAAGAAACGAAGATCCAATTTGAGCCCAGACAAGAGAAAGGAGCCCCTCCCTTCCTTGCTACACGACCCCTCCCTCTTCTCCTTCCCCTCCCTCCCTTCTTTGTCGCCCCAGATGTGCTCTTGCTGGCTGGGGTCACTCCAGGATTTCCTGATTATAATGAGGAAACATAGCTGATCAAGCCAATGAGTTTAGATTGAGATCTATCACCTTTTGACCTTTAGCCCCACCCACCCTCTGTTTACCAGTCTGAGAGTTGGCACAGATGACTTTAAATGGAAGAAAAAAGAAAGAAGGCAAAAAAGCAAAGTGACATGTGCCAGCTTTGCAAGCCACACCTTGTTCTCTCTTCCTGTGTAATGATGAGAAGCAGAGTCTTGGGCCATTATATTGATAGTTTAGGGTAGGAACAGAGCTGCAGTGTACAAGCAGATTATTTACTTCTCAAAGCAATTATATCTCATTGAGAAAATACAAGACATCAGTTGGAACTTCTTTATTGTCTCACCACCGAATCATTAATTCTGCTCATACCTTTCCCCATCTTCTTTTTTCCTGGTCCTGCTCTTACCAAAGGCCAGTCTCTCCAGTTCTGCCCTGGGACCCACTGCCTCTGCCCACTAGACTTCGATTCCATTTCTTCTCTTAACTCTTCTCCAGCATTCGTCCATCTCTTCCCCCAACTTGCAAACATACTTTCGTAGCTATCAAATGAAAAAGCAAGCACAAATTAAAAAGATGCAAAATCCTCTTTGAACTCTTGTCTCCTTCCAGCTACCATCCCCGCCTATGCTTATGTTCCCTTTTACAGTAAAACTGAAAAAAGTTTTGTTAATAGGCTGACTCTCCTGCCCGAACTTCATTTTATCCTTCAACACACTCTAATCTGGCCTCTGTCTCTACTAGCCACTAGAAGAGCTTTGGTCAAAGTTAACAATGACCTCCAGGCTGACAAGGCAATGGGCATGCTCTGTCTTATACTTGTCAGCCTCTCAGCATCATTCCATATGGTGAACCATTCCATCCTTCTTTCTTGATTTTAGTGACACTTTCTGTTTTATTTTTCTCTTTCTTTTTGTCTTATTTATTTATTTAAATTGAAGTATGGTTGATATTCAATATTATGTTAGTTTCAGGTGTACTAAATGGTGATTTGACATTTGCATACATTAGGAAATGCTCACCACAATAAGTCTAGTATCCGCTTGTACCCACACAGAGTTATTACAATATTACTGACCATATTCCTTATGCTGTATAGCACATCCCCGTGGCTTACTTACTTTATAATTGGAGGTTTGTACCTCTTAATCCCCTTCACCTATTTTGCACCCTCTACCCTGTCCCCTGGGTTTTCTTTTACCATACTGACTGTCTTTTCTCCATCTCTGTCACCAGCTCTCTAGCTAGTTTTTAATAGTTTGACTTAGGGCTAGGTTTTGAGACCTTTTTATTTTACTCTGCATTTTCTCCTCAGTGAGCCCATCCAGTTATCATCTACATGCTGATTACGTCTATGATGGAGGCTGTGGTTCACCACCCAGATATTCTCTTCAGGAGTAAGGCACTCATTTCCCCAGCTGAACTGTTGGCAGTTCGCAGTTTATCCCCTCCTTGAGTATTGTCCTCGGCCCAAGATTAAACCCTTTCCCCTAGGACAGCGTGCATCCAATGCTGGTTGAAGCAAGGGTACAAAGGCCATCCGTTCGGGACAACTCTGAAGGGTCATGCCAGTTCCAGAGCTCCTTGTAGAATCGGCAGTGGTCTCTGTTACAACTCCATCACAGTTCAGCTTCTCCTCCTGCCCAGTCATGCTTCCCCTACTTCCATACAGATATGGTTTCCAAGAGCATCTCTGTGGTAGACACTGTGATGCACCACCCAAATGCCCATTCAGGAATGGAGGACTTAATTACTACGACTTCTGGGAATGCACTGGCAAACATATAAGTCCTCTTTGGGGCAGCTCACATCCAATGACTAATCAACATAGGGACAAAAAGGCTTGACGCTCTCACCCCAGCTTGGGATGGCACTGAAGGGTCATCCTAATTAAGAAGCCCCCTAGGGAAGGGGAAAGGGAATATCTCAACGTTGCAAGGAACACGGAGTCTGAGTTGATATCCAGAGATCCAGTGTCATCCTGGTCCTTCCCATTAGAGTAGAGATTTATAAGGGCAGGGAAAAAAAAAAAAAAACAAATTCTTGGCTAAGTTCCAGTGACAGGGGATACACTAGGTCCCCAGACCTACCTGGTGATCATTTCTCAAACTCCTAAGTGCATAACTAGAATTGACATATTTGTAGTTAGAGGAACCCCCGTACTGGATCATTGGCCTGCAGGGAAAGAAATATCAGAGTGAAGAAGACCAAGCGGAAATCTCTGAAACTGCCCTAGCCCTCCCCAGCCAAGATAGCAAACAACAGAAAATTGCATCCTGGGAGTAGGGGGATAGTAGAGATTCATGCTACCATTAAAGACCTAAAGGAGGGCTTCCCTGGTGGCGCAGTGGTTGAGAGTCCGCCTGCCGATGCAGGGGACACGGGTTCGTGCCCCGGTCCGGGAGGATCCCACATGCCGTGGAGCGGCTAAGCCCGTGAGCCATGGCCGCTGAGCCTGCGTGTCCGGAGCCTGTGCTCCGCAACGAGAGAGGCCACAACAGTGAGAGGCCTGCGTACCGCAAAAAAAAAGACCTAAAGGATGCAGGGGTGATAGTCACTACTCACTATCATATCTTCATTTAAGTCACCTGCAAAAACTGTATGGTTTTGGAGGGTGACTTGTAGAAAACTACAAGCTCAAACAAGTGATATCCCTGATTGCAGCTACTGGGCTGGATGAGGTTTTATTGCTAGATAAATATGACAAAATAGGTTAATAAGACCTTAGGTACATGGTCTATGGTAATTAATTTAGGAAATGTGCTTTTTAAAATTCCAATTAGAAAGAGGATCAGAAACAGTTTTTACACATGTGACATAAATAATATTCGGTTGCAGCTTTAACTCAGGACTATGTTGACTCTCTTCCTTCTGAAGTTATATAGTCTGAAGATATTTGCATCATCTTGAAATCCCACTGAAAATGATATGGATTCATTCTGTCAATAATGTCATGCTGATTGAAGACTATGCTAGAAGACTTCATAAGATACATGCAAGATAAATATGTACTATGATGATTCAGGGACCTGACACTTTGGTGACATTTTTATGGATCCGGTGATCAGGAGAGGGCTGGGCTATCCCCTCCAAAGTAAAAGACACATCTTGCACCTACTACCACAGAGGAGGAAGCACAGTACCTTCTTTGGGTTCTGGGGACACAGTAGGCATGTTTGGGTTCTGGGAACAGTACATCATACACCTAGGAATACCCTTAGCTTTGTGTGGGGCCCAGAGCAGGAAAGAGCTCTGCAGTGGGTCAAAGCTATGGTGCAAGAAGGCCTGTCATTTGGACTAAATGGCTGACACCTAACTACATTGGAAATGTCAGTTGTGGGGCTCACCAAATCATAAATTGGGGCCAACCCAGCAGCAGTCTGTCAAAATGGTTCATCTGCAATCATACCAGAGTATGACCAGAGGGCATGAGTACACTGCATGTCACTCTCTAGAGCTGCACCTGTGCTCTTCCTTCAGCTCACACCTATGGCCATATTAGGGATCTCTGATCAGCTGAGGGAGGATGAAAAAGCCTGAGCTTGGTTTGTCAACAATTGGTCTTGGTACATGTGTGCAAGCTAAAAATAAACAACAGTTGCATTATTGCTACAATCAGGGTTGCCCTTGAAAGATAGTGGGGAGGGAAAATTTTCCCAATGGAAAGAGCTGTTAGAGATACACCAAGTAATCCACATTGTATGAAAGAAAAAGTGGCACAGATAGCTTCAAGGATGAGCTCTGTCATATATTTAAAGTAGAAATAACACAAATCTAACACAAACTTCTTTAAAATATAGTTTGATTAATAGATACAGTGAGGACTTCCCTGGTGGTGCAGTGGTTAAGAATCTGCCTGCCAATGCAGGGGACACAGTTTCGAGCCCTGGTCCGGGAAGATCCCACATGCCTTGGAGCAACTAAGCCTGTGCGCCTCAACTGCTGAGCCTGCACTCTAGAGCCCACGAGCCACAACTACTGAGCCCATGTGCCACAACTACTGAAGCCCGCACGCTTACAGCCTGTGCTTCTCAACAAGAGAAGCCACCACAATAAGAAGCGCGCGCACCGCAATGAAGACTAGCCCCCTCTCACAGCAACTAGAGAAAGGCCGCACGCAGCAACGAAGACCCAATGCAGCCAAAAATAAAATAAATTAAAAGAATAAAATAAAATAAAACATATATTTGAGTTAAAAAAATAGATACAACGAAATTCCAGTCAAAATTTAAATAGATGTTTTTTGTAAATTTAAAAATTCATATGGAAATGCACATTGAATAACCAAAAGAAACTTGACAAAGAGAGAACAAATACATTATCTGATGTCAAAACTTATTATACAACTACAATAATAAACACACTGTGATATTGAAACCAGGCGGGGCCTTGTGGGGCTCCCAGGCACATGGAGGTCATTTTTTGCTGCACTCAGCCCCCCTCCCCATTCCTTGTAGGCAAGACTCCAGCCTCCATGACCTTCCCTGAATTCCAAAGGGAAGATTGTTTATCAGGGGAGGAGCAGTCAAGAAACCACCTGAAATTTACAAGCAGCTCATGCAGCTCAATAACAAAAATACAAACAACCCAATCCAAAAAAGGGTAGAAGACCTAAATAGACATTTCTCCAAAGAAGATATACAGACTGCCAACAAACACATGAAAGAATGCTCAATATAATTAAACATTAGAGAAATGCAAATCAAAACTACAATGAGATAGCATCTCACACCAGTCAGAATGGCCATCATCAAAAAATCTAGAAACAATAAATGCTGGAGAGGGTGTGGAGAAAAGGGAACGCTCTTGCATTGTTGGTGGTGAATTGGTACAGCCCCTATGGAGAACAGTATGGAGGTTCCTTAAAAAACTACAAATAGAACTACCATATAACCCAGCAATCCCACTACTGGGCATATACCTGAGAAAACCAAAATTCAAAAAGAGTCATGTACCAAATGTTCATTGCAGCTCTATTTACAATAGCCCGGAGATGGAAACAACCTAAGTGCCCATCATCGGATGAATGGATAAAGAAGATGTGGCACATATATACAATGGAATATTACTTAACCATAAAAAGAAACGAAACTGAGCTATTTGTAATGAGATGGATGGACCTAGAGTCTGTCATACAGAGTAAAGTAAGTCAGAAAGAGAAAGACAAATACCGCATGCTAAAACATATATATGACATTTAAGAAAAAAAATGTCATGAAGAACCTAGGGGTAAGACAGGAATAAAGACACAGACCTACTAGAGAATGGACTTGAGGATATGGGGAGGGGGAAGGGTAAGCTGTGACAAAGCGAGAGAGTGGCATGGACATATATACACTACCAAAGGTAAAATAGATAGCTAGTGGGAAGCAGCCACATAGCACAGGGAGATCAGATCGGGGCTTTGTGACCACCTAGAGGGGTGGGATAGGGAGGGTGGGAGGAAGGGAGATGCAAGAGGGAAGAGATATGGGAACATATGTATATGTATAACTGATTCACTTTGTTATAAATCAGAAACTAGCACACCATTGTAAAGCAATTATACTCCAATAAAGATGTAAAAATCTAAAGATTTTAAAACAAAACAACAACAACAAAAAAAGCATACAGTATCAATAAATACAGTACAGTACTCTAAATGTAAAAAAAAAAAGAAACCACCTGAGGCAAGATTAAAGGGACCAGAGAAGCTCAACAAGATTAGGATACTGACCATGTGAGATGAGATTAAAGGAGTGCAGACCCTGCACACACTTTAATCTTGTCAGAGACCCCACCCTTGAACCACTGCTATAAAACCCTTCATCACCATCCTCTGGGGTTGAGACAATTAGTTTTCCAAAGCAGGAGCCTGCTGTGTCCCCCTTTGCCTGGCAAAGCAATAAAGCTATTTTTTCTACTTTACCCAAAACTCTGTCTCTGAGATTCTATTCTGTACCAGTGCAGAGCCTTTGACATCAGTATCAACATAAGTATAGAAAAACAGATCAGTAGAGTAGAAAAGAGTTCAGAAATACTCCTACACATATATGTTTACTAGAATTTCAAAAAAAAAAAGCACCAAGGCAATTTTAATGGGAAAGGGAAAGTCTTTTCAACAACCATGAGGGAAAAACTAAACATGTGGGGTTGGAAGGGGATGAACTTGTTCTCTATCTCACACCACACAGAAACATTAATTCAGGGTGAATCAAAGACCTAAAATGTAAAGCTAATCAAATCAAAGACCTAAATGTAAAACTAAAAGTATAATGCTTCCAGAAGTACATAATAAGCATAGTAAGCTTTGTGACTTTGGGGCAGGCAAATATTTGGGCAAAAAGCACTAAACATAAAAGGGAAAACCTCTGTTCATTAAAAGACATAAGGAGCTCAGCTTCACTAGTCACCAGGTAGATGCAAACTAAAAGCACAAAGAAATATCATTTCACATCCAACAGAGTAGCTAAAAAATAATGACAATACCAAATGTTGAAGGTGACACGGAGCAACTGGAACTCTCATACATTTGCAGTAAGGGTGCAAAATGTTACAATCATTTTGGAAAACTCTTTGCCAGTTTCTCATAAAATTAAACATACATCTACCCTATGACTTAACAAAGTTAATCCTAGATATTTATCCAGAAGAAATAAAAACTTATATCCACGAAAAGATTGTATAAGAAGGTTTATAGCAATCTTATATATAATATCTAACAAAGGAGAATCCACACAAATGTTCAGCAACAAGGGAATGGATAAACAAATTCTGACTCATGGAACAGATGCTGATGCATGAAACACTAATCAGCAATGAAAAGGAAGAAACCACTGTCTCAACACTGAAACAACACGATGAATTAAATGAATAAATTAAATGAATTAAAATAAGATTATGTTGAGTGACAGAAACCAGATATAAAGAGTAAATACTCTATGATTCTATTTGTATGAAGCTCTAAAACAGGCTTAAGTAGTAAATTTGTAATAGAAACTGGATAAATATTTGCCTCTAAAGGAAGTGAGATGGGGTTGGAATCTACGTAAAGGACCAGGAGGGAACTTTCTGGGATTATGAAAATGTTTTGCACGGTGTTAACATGGGAATATACAATTGTCAAAACTCATCTAACTGAACATAAAAGACCTGTATATTTTATTGTATTAAATTTATATATATATATGTATGTATGTATATATATATATATATATATATATATAAGTATTAACTACTGATACATGCAACAACATGAAAGAATCTCAAAAACATGTTCAGCAAAAGAAGCCAGACATCAAAAAGTACATTTTGCATGAATTTACTCATATGAAGTTTTACCATGTGCAAAACTAATTTATGATGATAGAAATCAAAATCAAAACAGTAGTTGCTTATGGAGGGTGAGGCTTGGCTGGAAGAGATTTTCAGGGGTGATGGAAAATTTCTATGTCTTGATTGTGGTGTTGGTGACGTGGTATAAACATTTATCAGAAATCATCAAATTGTATACTTATGATGCATGCATTTTTTTTAAGATTTTTTTTTTTTTGATGTGGACCATTTTTAAAGTCTTTACTGAATTTGTTACAGTATTGCTTCTGTTTTATGTTTTGGTTTTTTGGCCACGAGGCATGTGAGATCTTAGCTCCCCAACCAGGGATTGAACCCATACCCCCTGCATTGGAAGGTGAAGTCTTAGCCACTGGACTGCCAAGGAAGTCCCACATGCATTTTAATATATGTAAATTTTCACTAAATATAAGAATTTTATTTGCATCCATCCAAACTGACAAAAATGATCTGTTTTTGGCAAGGATGTAGGTAAATGAGCAATCACATACTTTCCTACAGGAGATGGAAGAGGTATTAGGCTTTTGAACAAGCAATCTGTCACCTGTATCTATTAGAAAATAACACTATGTCCTCTAGTCTCGTGAAACCACTCCTAGGAATCTATCTCACAGAGATGAAAGCTTCAGAATGTAAGGACATTTGAATAGTAATGCTTACTGAGGCAGTGTTAATAATAGCAAAGAGGCTGCAAACAAATGAATGTTCATCATTTAGGGAATAGCTGAATGAATTATGGTGCGTCTGCCTCCATGGACCATGATATAGTCATTAAAATGGTGAATTAGACTTGTATCATTTATCTTGAAGGGATTTCTACAAGTTAGTGTTGGTTGAGAAAAACATGCATATAATGTGATTTAATTTTCACAAGACAAAGAGAAAAGCATGCCATATTGATGTATATGTCCAGAAATCTAATGTGTACCTCTTTAGGCCGGTATGGTAGGAAGCTCAACTGCTCACATGAGTTACCTTAGGCAGGACAAGTTGCTAATATGAGTGGAGGAGGAGAAAGAAGAAAGAGTCAAGAAGAAAGCAAAAGGACTTCATTAAAAGAAAAGCATGCTTTTGCTATTGCATCTCTGCCTTTATTTGAAGATATATTTGTATTGATATATGAGTAATGACATCCATTAATCTTTGTTTATTCATTTACTTAACATATATTACTATATACCAAGCACTATATTAAGTGCTTTCAAATAATAACTAATTTAATCCTAAGAATAACACTCTGAGGCAGGTATTGTTAGTTTCTGCATTTTAAAGATAAAGAAGCTGAGGCGCAGAGAGGTTGCCCACATAGCTAGTAAGGTCAGGTCAGGATTTGAACACAGGCCTCCCGGTTTCAGAGTCTATGCTTCTAACTACCACACTGTGCTTCCTCTCTTTTTAATAAAAAGCAAATCAACTATCACTCTACTGCTTGACAATCTCCAATAGCTTGCCATGGCATTTAGGAGACAATTCTAATTCTTTTTTTGTTTGTTTGTTTGTTGTTTTGCGGTATGCGGGCCTCTCACTGTCGTGGCCTCTCCCGTTGCAGATTACAGGCTCCGGATGTGCGGGCTCAGCGGCTATGGCTCACAGGCCCAGCCGCTCCGCTGCATGTGGGATCTTCCCGGACCAGGGCACGAACCCGTGTCCCCTGCATCAGCAGGCGGACTCTCAACCACTGCGCCACCAGGGAAGCCCTCTAATTCTTTTGATGGCCTTTAAGAACCTTTGTGATCTGGTCACTGCCAAATTGTCCATAGACACCCAGCACACTAACCCCCGTCTCTTCTTTGATAGGCTGTTCCAGCCATGCTCTTCCCTCACGTCTTCCTCAGGTCACCTCTGGCTGGCTCTGACACACCCTTCAGATCTCACTGTATTGTCCCTTCCTTGAGGGGCCTTCTCTGACCACCTATCTATGAGGTCTCCTCTATACTTCTCTCCCATAAAATTCCATTCATCTTTCTTATTGCCTCTTTCTAATAACAGGTTATTTTTGTTGATTATTTGCTTACAGTTGATCCGCCTCCTCTGTGGAGTGTAAGCTCCACGGGGGCCTCCATTGTATCTCCACATAGCGCAGTGCTTGGTTAACAGTGGGTCCTCAGATGCATTTGTTAAATGAATAAATAAATGAATGAAAGGCATTCATTTATTTATGCTGAAAGATAAGCATGAGCTTGATTCTAGAATCACATAGACCAGGGTTTGACTTAAACCTCTGATTTTAGGAGACTTGTGAAACTTCATCTGTGTAAAGGAGATGGTAATAGTATCTACCTCAGAGAGTTGTGAGGATTAAAAGAGATAACCTATCTACCAGGCACATTGTAAACCCTCAAGGCATCAGAGCTGTCATTGTTACCATGATCATTGTCATCACTCTCAGGCAGCATCACAGGTCATTCTCCAGCCTGTGGGTAAACAGCCCTTGGGTCACATTCTATCCCTGTTTTAACAGCTCAGGTTGGCAGTGAGGGAAAGCCTGGGGGGGAGACCTTCTAGCTGAGCCTGCGGGTGGGCCAGGCACACAGAGTCAGGCCCACAATCGTGCTCAAAGCCAGCAGCACTTCCCCTAGAGCCTCTTCCCCTTTATCCCTTGCTTGTCTCAGCCTTTCTCCCAGTCTCTTCCCTTCCCTTGTGCGGCTCTTCATATTGGCCGAATTTAGCCAGTCCTTTGTTTAGTTCCCTTTCTGCCACTGGAAAGCATCTTTGGGAGTTTAAGGGATTCTGTCTCCTCAATGAAGAGGATATACTTAGCAGAGACAGGTATTTGATGTTGTGTTGAGATAGGTTAACCAGACTTCTAAGGAAACTCATAGTGGCTTAATCATTACCCTCTTGTTTTCTCTTCTTGGGTCACAGGAAACCCTGACTACTCCACCCTTCCCAGCGGTTATCGGCAGCAAACACAGATGTGGATTAATATGTAGGGTAAGTACAGAAGACAGATGGAAAAGAAGATGCAAGTAGGGGTTAAAATTTCTTCATCAGTGGAAAAGCATTGGAAATGGAAAATAAGAGAGGAAGAGCAGGAAGCCTTGGTTGCTTTATGTTTATTCAAAGTGAGAGGGCAGAAGCTATTGCTTCTCTAGGGATCAGATGGAGAAAACTTCCTGGAAAATTACTGAATTATCTAGGCTCATGTCTGCCAACTCCTAAATGACTTCCTGCTTCCAGCCCTCCTGAACTAACTTGTAGTTAACTGAGCATTTTTTCTTGAGTGTGTAATACTGTTCTCTCTTCCTGGAATGGCTTTATTCCCTGTTTCCCTAATGGCCTCAAGTACTCCTACCCTTTGTAACTGTTCCATCACTAACTTCAGTCCCGAGTACGGTGCCTGACACACTTACTATAGACATCTCGTAAATGCTTGTTGAATGAATGATGGATATTCAGAAGCTTCTTGATGCATACAGAGATTGTAAACAGGTGAAAAATGTAAATGTTGGCTGCATACAAAGGCTGTCCTACAATGGGGCTGAGTCTTGAGACTTAATTATCCTGAAAGGTGATATAAGCTAAGAAAGGAAATATGTCAAAGTAAAGGTTAGACACGGTCTTGGAGCATAGCTGCACCCTGGGTGACAGAAGGGAACTTGAGCTGGCAGAAGCTTGGGCGGGGAGTGGGGGGGTGGTGGTGGCAGTGACTGGAGGTTGTGCCCTGCCCAAAAGTCTGGCAGAGGGTAAGAAGGTGGGGCTGACATTCAGCCCCCTCTCAACTAGCCAAGAGGTCAAGCTGTGTACCGTGGAGAGGGGCTGTGACAGCTCTGAGGATGGGACACCTTGTTCTAAATGACCTCTTGGAGGAGTGAGTTTTTGTGATTTGCACAAAGTCCCAAGCTAGCATTGGCCCTGGAAGGGCCACATTTTGATACTTTTAATGCTGATGTTGTAAAGAAACCCTTGCTCTTTTCTACATAAGTGTCACCACTAGAAACAGTACTGAACCACAGACTCTCCTGGGGTAACAACATTTTTTTTTCTCTCTCTCTTTCTCTGTTATTGATGTACAGAAGCCTACTTGGTGAGTAAAGGAAAAGGGAAAGATTTTCCATAATGAGCTATGTAGCTACGCTCCACAAATCCCTTCTCTCTCATCCTTCCATGATGGTTAAGTGTTAAAAGCATCACCTGAAGAAGTTCTTGGGCTCTCACTGGAGATATTTAAAAGGAGCACAGATTGTCATCTTTTCTGAGATGGTTTCTGTGAGCCTAGGCTTGACTTTAAAGGGATATACTGACCACTTCATATCTCTTACAACCCTGTATTATTATCTGATTCTAGGATTTCAAATTTACATGTACTGAATATTCATATATGCAATCAGCTTTGATTATTCTGGGACAGAGTATGCATATTGACAGAGTTAGTGGCCCATTCACAATCACTTTTTTTTTTTTTTGCGTGCGCGGGCCTCTCACTGTTGTGGCCTCTCCCGTTGCAGAGCACAGGCTCTGGACGCGCAGGCTCAGCGGTCATGGCTCATGGGCCCAGCAGCTCCGCGGCATGTGGGATCTTCCCGGACCGGGGCACGAACCCGTGTCCCCTGCATCGGCAGGCGGACTCTCAACCACTGTGCCACCAGGGAAGCCCCACAATCACTTTTGATTTCAAGTTCTTATTAAGATAATCACAGACTCTGCTTAATTAATCCCTTCTTTGAAATTATTACTATTGGTGTTTATTCCTACATGGGAGTGAATGCAAGGATGCTTTTCTCATGCAAAGCAGTGTTCCCCCCTACCCTTTCCTCTGAGTGTCATTTCAGGAAAAAGGAAGGCAAATAAGACCTTTATATATTAGTCTGAAGGGGATGCTGTTTATGAGAGACAAATGATGCAGTGGAAATAAAACAGTCTAAGTAGGTGTCATTCATTTACCAAATATTTATTGAGTGCAACTATTATAGTACTGGGTTAGGTGCCCTGGGTTCAAATCCTAGCTCAGTCACTTACTAACTATGTGACCTAGGGTGACTAAGTATCCAGTTTGCTCAGGACTGTCCAGGTTTTAATGCTGGAAGTTCTGCACATCAGGAAACCTCTTAATCCTGGGCATTCTGGGACAGTTGGTCATCCTGACTAAGTCACTTGCACTTATCTGTAAAATAGGGAAGTTGATTCTTTTCTATATCATGACTTTGATGTGAGGGTCAAATGAGATAATGTGAAAGATCTTTGTGAGTTGTTAATTGCCATATAAACATAAGGTACTCTTTTACCTCAGGAAACAAGAAAAATCTCAAATAAACAACCTAACCCTACACCTAAAGCAACTAAGGAAAGAAGAACAAACAAAACCCAAAGTTAGTAGAAGGTAAGAAATCATAAAGCAGAAATAAATGAAATAGAGACGAACAATAGAAAAGTTCAATGAAACTGAAAGCTGGTTCTTTGAAAAGATAAACAAAATTTATAAATCTTTAGCCAGACTCGTCAAGAAAAAAGGGGAGAGGGCTCAAATCAATAAAATTAGAAATGAAAGAGGAGAAGTGACAATGGACACCAGAGAAATACAAAGGATCATATGAGATTACTATAAGCATACTTTTTTCATCCCAGGTACATGTAGTGATGGGCTTGGATCTAGAATTGGATTGTCACACTGGAGGTGAGGCAGGTACTGAGGGGTGGGTGGAACCCCAGACTCATCAGGTACTGGGATAAGTTTCCATCTGACCACAAAGTTTGGTGCCCAAGGGGGATGGCAATACGACATTAAAGTCCCACAGGCAAATGGTAAAGAGGTCCAAACCAAGTGGCAATGGGCTCTGGTGGTTTTCCAGTGCATCTATCTGCAAGTAGGTATCAGGGCAACGGCCATGGGGCAGGGCGTTTGGGAATCTCTGTGGGCGGGGATTGGCCAGAGTTGTCCAGGTGGCCTAGTGGAGGGACCTGGGGTATTGGGTGGGTACCTACAACATGAATGGGAACAAACAGGCACCAAAGCAGAGCCCTGTTATCAGACCAAGACCCAAGGTTGGGGATGGACACAGGATAGCCAGGGTGACTCATAGGCTGGGGCCGCGGAATGTGGGACTGAGGCTGGAGTAGGAAGGAATATGGGGTAGAAAAATGGACTTTACAACTCTGCTGGGGACAGAGCTCTTCAGGATTTTACTACCTTTTTACAGAGTTTGATATTCCAGACTAGCCAACCTACATACTTCGAACTCTGTCTTTATTCACACTATTCTTTTTTTTTTTTACAGCCTTCTCATCACCTTTGAGCATATTTTTTATGATCTTCAACACATTTTCAACAAGTGCTTATCCTGCGCCAGATCTTGGGAATGGTTAACAAACGCCTGCTGTGTCATGTATGCTGTGTCACAGCACAAATGTATGCTGTGTCATGGGAATCGTGTCCCTCTGAGGCCGGTATTATTCCCTCCGTTTTACTGACAGGGAAATGAGGTTCAGATAGGTTAGCTAAATAGCATAAGTTTACACTGTACATCAGGATGTTGGCATTTGAACTCAGTTCTGCTTTACTCAAAGCCATGGTCAATTCCACTCTGGGATCTGGCGTCTCAGTTTGAGCCCTCAGAGACTCAATTCATGTACCATTCTTTCAGCACGTCATCCCTTCCACATCTTGGGTTACTGGTTCTTCTTAGAATCATACCTTGTCTCCCTCCCTTTCCTAACCTACCATGACTACAAGCTTCTCACTGACCCAAATCACCATCGGGGGCTTCCCTGGTGGCGCAGTGGTTGAGAGTCCGCCTGCCGATGCAGGGGACACGGGTTCGTGCCCCGGTCCGGGAAGATCCCACATGCCGCGGAGCAGCTGGGCCCGTGAGCCATGGCCGCTGAGCCTGCGCGTCCGGAGCCTGTGCTCCACAACGGGAGAGGCCGCAACAGCGAGAGACCCGCGTACCGCAAAAAAAAGAAAAAAAAAAAAAATCACCATCGGTTCAGAAAGTACTTTGATTCAGTGCTGCTTACATCCCTGGTCTGCGAACTGCTTGTGACGGGTCCACAAAGATAAGGCACTTGGGCCAGAATGTAAATCAACGATGTCACTAGGCACACTTTTTAGTTCAACTGACACTTTCAAAAATTTTTCCTAAAGCAAGACTTTCTTGAAGTAAGAACTGCCTTGGGTTTACTTTCTGGCACTAGTTCCTTATCTCATAGCGGATCAGTAAAAACGGTGGGAAGATAGACGTTGATCCAGAAGTTGGCCCTGGTCCAAGGACAACAGTTTGAGTAACGCTGCTTAGGTTAACATCACGTCTCCTTTTCCCTCGCCGCTGTCAACTTTGGATTATTGCAACAGCGCCAGGTGGTCTCCTGTTGTTTCCAAATCTGTCTGTGACACTTGCCTACTTAAAACCCTTCAGTGGTTCCCACCGTCTCCTGATAAAGTCCGAACTTCACTCCAAAGGTTCTTTGTGACCTGCCTCGGAGTGCCCTCACCAGGTTTCTCTCTCTCTCTCCCTTGCTCCCTGGACTCTTGCTTTACTGGATGGTCTGTAGTTCCCCAAGATGGGCCGTGTGCTTACCTCACAATTTTGTCAATGTTGCTCTGTCTGCCCCTGTTGCCCTCCCTTCCCTTCTTTCCCCTGTCACCCAGGCACATGTGTGACAATAGCCACAAGGAACTTCAAAGAGAATGTGGGAATAGGGGTGGTATTGGAGAGATTTTGTTTCAACTTTAAGATTTGAATAGGTGGAGAGGGACAGGGAAGGCAGGCAATGCTGGGCATATGCAGGCTGGATTAAGGAGACATTCTAGAATGCTGTCGTCAAACAGAAGGTGATAATTGCCTGAGAGTTGGGCAAGGAAATTTAGGAAATGGAGCAGAGATAGGGCCTCCAGAAAAACTAGATCCTCACTGTGGATACCTCACAGGAAGAGGGATTAGATTTTGTAAAAAGGTAATGCTACGTGGTGAACAAAGACAGTTCCTACAGAGAAACTCCCCTGGGGTGCTGTGAAAGTGGCCAAACGGCTCAGAAGGAGGACTTCTCATCTTTGGCTGTCAAAGTACTCATAACTCTGAAAGGCCTTAAAGCAAGGAATGGCTACTGGCAGCCAGAGGAATGGTGATGTGCTTGGCCAGCTGGTAGAGGAAGCAGTTAAACTGTACACAGTCCCTCCTCCCACACACCCGGAAGGTGGCAGCTGTGGATGGAGGATTCAGGGGCTGAAGAGACCTGGCTTCTCTCCCTCACCCAGGGCACACAGGGCAGGCAGGGCAGGCAAGGGCCACAGTTTCTCCCTGGCCTCTCGTAGCCTCTGATAAGCAAAACCTTCATTGGGAGGAGATCATTCCCCCTTTTCACTGACTCTGAGTGAAATGTGTGTCCTGTTCCCACTTCCAGGAGGCTAAGATTTATGAAAATCTGCAAATTGTTTCCTTTAAGAAAACGTTATATAAAAGGATTAGCTTCGTAGCAGGTGTTTTAGTCTGATGCTGGTTCTAGAAAGACATGAATAGGAGTTTGCCCATTTTATGTTATCCAAACGCTCCTTAAAGATTAACCGTATGCTAACACATATATATGGAATTTAAGAAAAAAAAATGTCATGAAGAACCTAGGGGTAAGACAGGAATAAAGACACAGACCTACTAGAGAATGGACTTGAGGATATGGGGAGGGGGAAGGGTAAGCTGTGACAAAGCGAGAGAGAGGCATGGACATATATACACTACCAAACGTAAGGTAGATAGCTAGTGGGAAGCAGCCGCATAGCATAGGGAGATCAGCTCGGTGCTTTGTGACCACTTAGAGGGGTGGGATAGGGAGGTTGGGAGGGAGGGAGACGCAAGAGGGAAGAGATATGGGAACATATGTATATGTATAACTGATTCACTTTGTTATGCAGCAGAAACTAACACACCATTGTAAAGCAATTATACTCCAATAAAGATGTAAAAATAAAAAATCTTAAGCCCACACCATTAGGTTAAAAAAGAAAAAAGATTAACTCATTCATCCTCACTGCCTGCTTGTGAAGATTGTTATCCTTTTCCCTCAGCCCCGGAATCGAGACAAAGTGTGGTGTCCAGGGTCCTTGCCTGAGGCTACACAGCTGGTGGATGCAGAAATGAGGGCTCTGCTGGCCGGCTGGCAGGCAGGTTTCCTCTCTCAGGGAGGGAGATGCCTTGGGCCTCTGTCAAGGTAGCTGGCGCAGACTGAAGAGAGCTACTAGAAGCCCCGAGCTTCGGGAAGACAAAAAATCCAGCAAAACACACCAACTGTGGGTGCCATTCAGTGAGAATGTGTGATAACGCAGACAGCAGCTGGGTTGAAGCTTGCCTTCCAGAGCTCTGTGACAACCAGGAAACGGCAGTTCAATTAACAGTGCTAATAACATCATAAGGGAATGCTTAAGCAACTTGTAAGTGAAACGCATAAATGGTTACAAAGAGTTGCAATGGTTTTTACACTGTTGCTTTATACCTGTACAGTGCTTTCCAATTCTGAAAGCACTCTCACATGTACAATGATTTTTTCATGATAGTTCTTTGAAGTAAGTAGGTAGATATTATGGGCTGAATTGCATTCCTTCACAAAATTTGTATGCTGCAACTCTAACTCCAGTACCTCAGAATGCGACAATATTTGGAGATAAGGCCTTTTCAAAAGGTGGTTAAGTTAAGATGAGGCCGTTAGAGTGGGTCCTAAACCAGGGTGGGTTCTAATCCAATCTGACTAGTGTTTATCTATTTATTTATCTATCTATTTATTTATTTATTTAGGTTGCGCTGGGTCTTCGTCGTGGTGCAGCTTCTCTTGTTGCGGTGGTGCCTGGACTCTAGAGAGTGCGCAGGCTCAGTTGCGGCACGTGGGATCTTAGCTCCCTGACCAGGGATCAAACTCGGGCACCCTGCACCGGGCTTCTTAACTGCTGGACCACCAAGGAAGTCCATGACTAGTGTTCTTATAAGAGGAAATTTGGGCTCAGGAAGAGACACCAGGGGTTTGCACACAGAGGGAGGACCATGTGAGGATACAGGGAGAAGGTGATCATCTGCAAGCCAAGGAGAGAAGAACCCAAATCAGCTGTCTCAGAAGAACCCAAATCAGCTGTCACCTTGATCTTGGACTTCCAGCCTCCAGAACTGCGAGAAAATAAACTTCTATTGTTTAAGCCACTCAGTGTGTGGTATTTTGTCATGGAATCCTAGCAAATTAATATGCTATACTCTTTTGAAACACCTTTAAACATATTAGAAGTACATATTCTGAACCAGAAAATGCCTACATTAATCAGAAAACTTTCATATTGTCTTACTAATGACATTAGAAATGGCTCATGGGCTTCCCTGGTGGTGCAGTGGTTGAGAGTCCGCCTGCCGATGCAGGGGACATGGGTTCGTGCCCCGGTCCGGGAAGATCCCACGTGCCGCGGAGCGGCTGGGCCCGTGAGCCATGGCCGCTGAGCCTGCGCGTCCCGAGCCTGTGCTCCGCAACGGGAGAGGCCACAACAGTGAGAGGCCCGCGTACCGCAAAAATAAATAAATAAATAAATAAAAAGAATTGGCTCACACTTACTGAGCCTTCGCTGTGTGCCAGGCACTGTTGTAAATGTCTTACTTCATTTCATCTTCATAAAACCCCTCCAAAGAAATAAGTGGCAGGGGCCGGAGGGAGGAGCAGTTCTTCCTTACAGTAGAATTTCAGTTAATACATGTGGAAGGAATGAGAGATACAGAAGATCTTTGTTGGGCAAACACCGCAGTAATAATCATTGCAGGTAAGAACTATTGACAGTCACTACAATCAGTGGGTGAAAGTATGATGAGAAATGGGATATTTGTAGGGTCTCAAAGTATCTCCTCATAAATATTTTTTAATTACAAAGAGGAAAATAGTAACTTTACAGTGGAGACATCCCCCATACACCCCTTTATTCAAGTGATCGAGGTTAACCTTCTCAGTAATAAGACAAAGCAACATCATGTATTCCCACATATGATGCGCTGAGAAGAGCACAACATCACATCCTTGCCCAAAGTGCATCACGGCAATTTACTCATTAGAAAACATGAGACACATATTGTGAATAACTGGCCTGGGCTTTCCAGAAGCATCATAGATTGGAGGAGAGGAAGAAGACCTGATACCCAAATGCAATATGGGAACCTAGATTGGATCCTGGGCCAGAAAAGGGAAATCAGTGGGAAAACTCGTGAAATTTCAAACAAAGTTGTAGATGTAGTTAATGGTATTATACCAATGTCAGTTTCCGGGTTTTGATCATTGAGCTACATTTATGTAAGATGTTAATAGTAGGGGAAGCTGAGTGAAGACTGTATAATAGAATCTCTCTACAATTTTTGCAATGTTTCTAAAGTCATTTCAAAGTAAAATATTAATAAAAACAAATCCTCTGAAGTAGGTGCTATCATCATCTTATTATTAGCAGGTGAAGTAACTCCCTCAGGGTTACCCAGCTTGTCAAAGGTGAGGCAATGATGTGTACCCAGGCTGTCCAAGTCCAGATCTTATACTGAACCCTGTGATACATCCCCTTAATACCTGGGGAGATAATGAAGTTGTAGCTTAGTTTTAATTTTTCATATACTTGTGAAACAGGAGGGAAGGAGGCAGGGCACAACCTTTGAAAGAATGACATGGCCCGAGGACATGACATAAACTGATTAGAACCAAATGGGTCCAAGATGGTGGACAAGTCAACTTTTTCCACTAGACCTTGAGCCTCAGTATACGCTCACATCAGCAAGCTAAATGACACACCCATAGGCACTATGACAGTTCCAAGACCATAAGGATCAAAAAGTGGGCGGTGGCCCAATTCCTGGAAATCCCCACCCCTTCCTAAAATAGCTGGAATACTCCTCCCACTCATTAGTCTATGAAATTACCCACTCCTATAAAAAATGACAACCCCATACCCTGGTGCCTTTCTCACCTTCTGAGATGGCCCACACTCTGTCTGTGGAGTGTGCTTCTAAGTAAATCCACTTCTTACCTATCACTTTGTCTCACTGAATTCTTTCTGCAATGTGACATCAAGAACCTGAGCTTCATTAAGCCCTGAAAACAAGTGTGTGATCTCAGTTGAAAGACTGTGGGTTTAGGCCGGGTTCGAGTGCCAGCTGTGTGAGTTCAAGTCCCAATATGAGGTGCACGGTTTCACTTGCATCAATAAATTATTTCTTTCATGATATTCTAAAAAAGACTTTTTTATAAACCACCGTGTCTCCTATTAGTCCCCATTAAGGAGGTGTTCACATAGCTTTTCAGTTAGAAGAAATCAAAAGCAGGGTAGGGCACTGTACAGGATACCATTACACACACACACACACACACACACACACACGCACACACACATGAAGTGGCAGACCTCTTTGCTTCCCTCAGAGAACTTACAAATAGCTGAGACATATGAAAGACAGCTAATGGAATGGAGCAGAAAAGAAGCACAAACTAAGTAGTACACGCTCTGTATGCCCTGGGAGGTCAGAGTAGGGGAAAAATGCACTTCAGGCTGGTATGATTGAGGAAGGTGACATTGAATCTGGGCCTTCAAGAATGAGAAGGATTGCAGGGACTTCCCTGGTGGCCCAGTGGTTGAGAATCTGCCTGTCAATGCAGGGGCCGCAGGTTCGATCCCTGGTCCAGGAAGATCTCACATGCAGCAGAGGAACTAAGGCCGTGCCCCACAACTACTGAAGCCCGTGCGCCTAGAGCCCGTGCTCCGTGACAAGAGAAGCCACCGCAATGAGAAGCCCACGCACCTCAAAGAAGTGTAGCCACCACTCGCCACAACTAGAGAAAGCCCGCACGCAGCAACGAAGACCCAACACAGCCAAAAATAAATAAATAAATTAATTAATTAAAAAGAAAAAAGAGAACGAGAAAGATTGCAAAACAATGGACATGCCATGGAGGAGTCATTGTGGAAGAATGACTTGAGAAAAGATAAATGGAGGTGGGAAAGCCCCAGATAACTGGAGAGATCATTTCGATTGTAACTGTGGAGTCATTGTGTATTTAAGGAAGACATTTCAGCAGGGATCCCAACCTCATGCCTCAGGGACCATGCAAGTGTGTGGATAAGCCCAAAATAAGACATTAGAGAGTGGTGGGTGTTCTGGGAGGGCCTGCTCCACCTAAAGGCATTTTGGATTAAAACAAAATAACAAAACTAAACACTGCTCTAGGCAAAAACACACTGCTGCTGACCAGATTCTGCCCAAGATAGAGGAATTACTTGGAATTTGTACTAATAATTCCGTCTGGGCCTCAGGGCTGTGTGTGTAGCCAGGTGGGTCACTTGTGGGATATTAATTCACGGTTTTACTTTCTAAGAGCGTTAGGCCTGCGGCTTTACTGTTGTTAGGACACTACGCCACCTAGTGGCCAGTGGGGCTGTGCCAGCACCAATGAAAAGCAACAGGGCTGCTTTCTATATATGGTGCTTTCATCTTCCAAATGTTTGTCTTGTGACTCATACTAAAAAATATCCAAATAAGCTACATAATCCTTTAATAACATGAACTTTCACTAATGGTGAGGGTGCTTATTGCCATATAATCAATACTGTGATAGTGAGGTTGTGCTTATTTATTTGGTATGTGGTCAATAAGTTTTCTCTGCCACTGATGTGTGCATGTGTGAATAGTATCTCTTAGGCATAGCTATAGAAGTTCAACAAATGTCTGATCTGCTCTGTTGAAGGGATTATATTTCAGGACTCATGGAAAAAACATTGAAGAAAGAATGAGGAGATTTAGGTTTATTTGTTAGTTGTGTGACTTTGAGCCAGTCACTTGGCCTCTCTAGGAATCAATTCTGGCTAAAAAATGTGGGGTTGAAAATGTTCAGCAGTCCTCTAACTGGATCCCATGGTAGGGGGGCACCCATCTTCTGAGGAACTTCATAGGATTAGAAGTCCTGTTGGGGCTTCGTCTGGGGGTGAGGGTTTAGAGCGAGGGGAAGAGGGGTCAAGGTGAGGTCCAGCCTGCTCCAACCGTAACAGCTCTACTACGAAAAATTAATTAGGAAATTAATTTTGAATAGGTGATCCATGCACATTATTAAAAATCCAAGAGGTACAAAACCGTACGCAGTGAAAAGTCTTCTTACTACCGTGTCCCTAGTCCCCCACCTTGCAGGAAACCAAGGTCACCATCTCCTGTCTATCTTTCTAGAGGCTACCCACACCCACCTCATATTGTCTCACCTCCTTTCTTTTTTTAAGTTTTTAAAAACTTTTTTTAAATTTTATTTTGGCCACAACACGCAGCATGTAGGATCTTAGTTCCAGACCAGGGAAGCTCGGACTTCCCTGGTGGTGCAGTGGTTAAGAATCTGCCTGCCAATGCAGGGGACACGGGTTCAAGCCCTGGTCCGGGGAGATCCCACATGCCGCGGAGTAAGTAAGCCCGTGCGCCACAATTACTGAACCTGCGCTCTAGAGCCCGTGAGCCACAACTACTGAGCCCACGTGCCTCAACTACTGAAGCCCATGTGCCTAGAGCCCGTGCTCCACCACAAGAGAAGCCACTGCAATGAGAAGCCCATGCACCACAACGAAGAGTAGCCCCTGCTCGCTGCAACTAGAGAAAGCCCACACGCAGCAATGAAGACACAACACAGCCAAAAATAAATAAATAAAATATTATAAAATAAATTAAAAAAATAAATAAATAAACTTATTAATAAAATAAATAAACTTATTTAAAAAAAAAGGTTCTTACCAAAAGGACTTCCAATCAAGATGGTAGGCTGCCTCACCACCACCACTTCCCACCCCACCTAACTTACACAAAGAAGTGCAAGATAAAATTGGAGTTTTTATTAAATAAAATAAATAAATATTTTTATTTTAAAAATAAAAAAAGTTGGAGTTCTTTTTTGTTTTTTTTAGCCAAAAAAAAGAACAATTTATTGATGAAATGAACTAATACAAAATATGTAAATTGCCCTTGCCTTTGGAACTGAGATTATACATTTTTTTCATAGGTGTGATTAACATGTAAGTACAAAGGTTATTTAACATTTAAACACAAAGTTTTCTCCATGAGTTACTTTGGATTTATAGGATCCCTCTTACCAGCGTTTCTCTTGAATCAGTGTTTTATGAAAGATGAGATGTTCAAGCACCTTATTCAACTGGGGACTTCTGAGTCGTTGCGGTGTGCGGGCTTCTCATTGGCGTGGCTTCTCCTGTTGCGGAACACGGGCTCTAGGCACACGGGCTTCAGTAGTTGTGGCGCAGGAGCTTAGTTGCTCCGCGGCATGTGGGATCTTCCCAGACCAGGGATCGAACCCATGTCCCCTGCATTGCCAGGTGGATTCTTAACCACTGGACCACCAGGGAAGTCCCTCACCTCCTTCCTTTTACTAACACAAATAGCAGCATAGCACTCACACCGTTCTGTAGTGCTTCTTACCCATTTTATATATTGGACTTTCATGTGAAATTTCACTTATATTTCACTAAACCAGACTATCTATCCATAAAATACTTGACTAGCTTATCTATAAATCTTCTTTTTCACTAGGGCATTTCATAACTCTTAAACCTACATTTTTGATTTGTTATAAAATGAATGATTCATAGACTTGTGGCTGTGCAGAGACTAAAAAACCATTTGAACTTGCGCTTGGTGTCAGGCCTCTGAGAGACAAGAAGAAAGAAAGCTCCAGAAAGTGCCTGGTTCTGTGTTTTCAGTTCTTAGGATGTTTGGCTGCTGTGACCACAGTGGTGATTCACAGTTGGCAAGGCGTGGGGGGAGCAGAGCAAAGATGCTTCTCAGATTCTGGAATGTCACCAGCAGTAAAAGGAGTCTGAGGGATTGACAAGGACAGAGCCAAGGGAGGACCAGTCAGTGTGGAAATCTTGCTAAGGTTAAGTTAACTGGAGATGAACTCCTCATTCCATAGATTCCCTGATTATATATTCTTTTCTTCCTTTAGACAGAATCAGGTTCTCCTTAGACCAGTGTCTTTCAGTCCTAATTGCATGTGAGAATCACCTGGGAGCTTTCTTTCGCTCCCACGGTCAGGACCCCACCTGCAGGGATTCTGATTTAGGCTGCAGGGCATGGGGCCCAAGGCCTGGTATTTTTGAAAACCTTCCTAGATGATTCCAGAGGCAGCCAGGTGGTAGCAGAGCTGTGGGTCAGCAGTGCTACCCAGTGGTTCAGTTCCTTCCTCTTCCAGCAGGTGGTTACTCTGGGCAAAGGGCCAGATTTCTTTTTTTTTTTTTTTTTTTTTGCGGTATGCGGGCCTCTCACTGTTGTGGCCTCTCCCGTTGTGGAGCACAGGCTCCGGACGCGCAGGCTCAGCGGCCATGGCTCACAGGCCCAGCCGCTCCAAGGCATGTGGGATCCTCCCGGACCAGGGCACGAACCCGTGTCCCCTGCAACGGCAGGCGGACTCCCAACCACTGCCCCACCAGGGAAGCCCCAGATTCCTTCTTGAACTCCTTCCTTTAAAACAGCCTTCCCTTCCTCTCCTCTTTCTATTGCATCACCACTGTCCTGATTGTTGTCTTTTGATGCTTATCAGTCTCCTGAGCATATAAAACCCCTTCAAGTAGCCCGGGCTGGAAATTATCAACTCCTACCCTCTCTAGTTCCTCTTAGATTCAGATACTGAAGGCTACCTGAGCACTCTGGCCCATCAAGTTCCAGGTCAGTGGTTCCCAGCAGCATTGGCACTACCTGGGAAGTCCTTAGGAAGCCAAATTCTTCAGCCCATCCAGACCTACTGAATCAGAAACTCTGGGATGTTTTGACAATATCAACAATCTGTGTTTTGACAAGCCCTCCAGACCACTGTGGTGTATCCCAAGCTTGAGAGCCACTGTTCTAGGATCAGTTATGACCAGGACAGGAAATTATCTTGGTAGCTTTGGACCTCCAGCTGTTGGCGTTCAGAATGAATCCTGCTGCTACGGCTGCTCTATCCTGAGCCCTCCGTGTTCCTCTTGGGCACCAGCAGGCTGAGCTGGCTGTGGTCTTCCTCTCACACTCCCATCACTTCCGTCCTGTCTTGGTGCTGGAGAGTCCATGAGGCTTCTTCCTCCAATCTTCCATTTCTCGACCTCAGCACTTCACCAGGCTGGGCTCCTTTCCAAGCTTGATCCATGCGTCCCCACCCCTGCCACCTCATCCCTGGTGACTCCTGACCCTATGAGAGACCTCTCAAATTCCCCTGAGGCAGAAATAGATTTTTATCAAGAGGGCTTCCTGGAAGAGTTTATCTTCATACTCTGTAACCTCATATGACAGACTGCCCGTCAGGACTGACTCTCCTCCTCTGTTGCTGGTCTGCTGATGATTTGTTTGGTGCTCTGAAGCCCGATTTCTTACCTAATTGGTGAGTAATTTTCCTCTACGGAGATACGCCAGTATCAGATACGGTTATCAAGTAAGGGAGACTGATGTGTGTTCCTGCGATCCTGGACCTTGAGAGTTCCAAAGAGTGTTATTCTTCAAAATACTTATCTTGGTGAAGCTACCCGTTTATTCTAACAAAGCTGAGTTGTTCAGAATACGCCTGGAAGTGCTCTCCTGGGTCTGCTGCAATCCTGAGTCTGATGTTTATGCCCCTTCGTCATCTGGTGTCATCTCCACTGCCATTCTCTCAAGCGCCTGTTGCTCCAACCACAGAGCTATTTGTTATTTCTTGAACTCACCCTGCACTTTCACATCACTGGGATTTTGTTTTTTCTTACTCTGGAATGTTCTTTTTATTCCTTTCTTTGTTTTGCTTATTGATTCTATCTATTCCCCAAAATGCCAGCTAAAATGCTACTTTCCCTGTTTCTCAAACCAAACTAATGGCTCACTCTCTTCTCACACATCATGGTATTTCACTTTTGCAGGTATAAGCATGTCCACTTGTGTAAGTATTTCCTTAAAATGTAAGTTTCCTGATGGCAGGGACCATAGAAGCCATCCATTCCCTCTGCAGCACCCGAGTGAGAAACAACAGCTCTCTATAAAGTGCTCAAAAAGAAACCACATGAGAAAGTCAACCTATTCATTTTACTATAATAAAAATGGTATTGTCCCCAGTCTGATCATATACCTTAGTCACCAGAACTAGAACTGAAGGATTTTTGGCTGTTTCTCATAATCATCTACCTCAAAGGATAAAGATTCAATAAACTTTATTTTTGGGGGGACTTCCCTGGTGGAGCAGTGGTTAACAATCCGTCTGCCAATGCGGGGGACACATGTTCGATCCCTGGTCCAGGAAGATCCCACATGCCGCAGAGCAACTAAGCCCGTGCGCCACAACTACTGAGCTTGCGCTCTAGAGCCTGCGAGCCACAACTGCTGAGTCTGCATGCCACAACTACTGAAGCCCACGTGCCTAGAGCCCGTGCTCTGCAACAAGAGAAGCCACCGCAACGAGAAGCCCGCGCACTGCAACGAAGAGTAGCTCCCGCTCGCCGCAACTAGAGAAAGCCCATGCACAGCAACGAAGACACAACGCGGCCAAAAATAAATAAATTAAAACAAATAAATTAAAAAATGCATCTTTAATTTAATTTTTTAAAAATTAACTTATTATTATTATTTTAAAATTTTTATTGGCATATAGTTTCTTTACCATGTTATTAGTTTCTGCTGTACAGCAAAGTGAATCAGCTATACGTATACATATATCTAGAGAAAAAAATTTTAGAAATAATAAAAAGATGTGTGCCTGAGTACTAGCAGCTGGAACTAAGTATATACTACTACTTTGAAATAGTAGTGAAACTACTTTGAAGGGGATGGAATTCCTTTTGGCTGTTAAAAGCCCTTTTTCTAGACGTGTGCCCTCTGTGGCAATAACGCTCTTTGTCTTTTTAAGGGTTTTGAGTGCCTGAGGTAGAGAAATGGCACGAAGTCTAGCACCATCTCAGGAAATACGGACAGATGACCTCAAGTTTCTTTACATTAATGAGTCTCTGTGGCTTCAATTTTTTTGACCACCAAAAGGAGGAATTGGAGTTGATGAGCCCAGTGGCTGAAGTAGCTCTGGGAAATGCAGTACAGTTGAAATTTTATGCTTTGGTTGGAATGGAATACCCGATGCTACCCTTGGGATTTTTCATTGTGGTATTTGGTCTTTTCTGTTTTTGTGGATTGTCTCTCATGAGCACATTTTCATTCCTTGGTTTTTCTTCCGAGAATCTAAATCGGTCTTGAGTCATGCTTGCTGTGCTCAGATATCTAGCCGAGTCTGCTGCACCGTAGATTAGTTGTTCTGCCGTAATGGAGAGCCCCCCACAATGACTATGGTATCCCACATCAGGACCCTCTATCTCTCCTCCCCGATATATGACTCACTGCTTCCTGTCTCCATGCCCTCTTCCTCCTTCGCCTCTTGTACACCAAAAAGAATTTTGTCCTTCCCTTATTGGGAAATTTCAATCTCTCTCCACCTGTTCCAGGATTGATTCAAAATCCACTTCTTCCAGGGACACTTCTCTAATAAATTCTAGCTCATTTGGATCAATTCTTTATTTCACATTGTGTAAAAATTGACACATTCAATTTATTTTACAATACCTTTTGTTGTGATCATTCTGAAGCTGTTTTGTCTTTTCAGATTTATTACATCAGGCAAAACGATGAATGAAGATCTGATTCCTTGTGTCCCATGGAGCTCCTCACCTCCCACCCCCACCTGTCGCGCTGAAGTAACAAATCTTTACAGTTCAGGATCATTGAGAGGGAGGGACGAGAGGTTGACACTTTTTTTTTAATTTATGTATTTATTTTGGCTGTGCGTGGGCCTTCTCTAGTTGCAGTGAGCGGGGGCTACTCTTCGTTGTGGCGTGTGGCTTCTCACTGCAGTGGCTTCTCTTGTTGCAGAGCACAGGCTCTAGGCGCATGGGCTTCAGTAGTTGCGGCACGTGGGCTCAGTAGTTGTGGCTCATGGACTCTAGAGTGCAGGCTCAGCGGCCATGGCTCACGGGCCCAGCCGCTCCATGGCATGTGGGATCTTCCTGGATCAGGGCTCGAGCCTGTGTCCCCTGCATTGGCAGGCAGATTCTTAATCACCACGCCACCAGGGAAATCCCCACTGGAGAGTTCTGAACAGACAGGTGACATGATCCAACCAATGTTTAGAGGGACCATTCTGACTGCGGTGTTGAGAATAGATGGGTGGGGAGCAAGTGTGGGTGTGGTACATGGGGACCAGTTAGGAGCAACCGCAGTAATTCCAGGCTGGAGGTGATGGTGATTTGGACCATGGGGGTAATGGCAAAGATCGTGAGAAGTTCTAAGTTTCCAGGTATATTTTAAAAGGGGAGTCAAAAGGACTTCCAGGTAGATCAGATGTGGGATGTGACAGAAAGAGAGGAATCAAGGAAGAATCCTAGAGTTGTCTTCAGCTGAGATGAAGAGGTCTGTGGGAAGAGCAGGTCTGCTGGCGGTAGGGGGTGGTGGTGGGCTGGAATTTCAGGAGTTCAGATTTGGATAAATGACGTTTTCAATGTTCTGTTAATTCTGGATAGCCCTGTGATACTTGTTTGACTAAATTAATTTAAATGAATAAAAATTCATGAAACCCTAAGTGCTTGCCACGTTCTGAGCCCTTCAGGAAGCTTCAGGGAGTTCCCTTCACACACATTGCCTCATGGACAGAATGGAGTGGGAATGGGCACCCCGGCCATTGGGATCCTGTGGAGTAGCCTGTGAGATTCGCAGGTGCGAGAACTCTGTCCAGTGGCAGCAGCCCTCATTGGGTTACTACCGATCCATTCATGCTCTCTCCGTGTGGAAATCTGATGCTAGGTAGAAGGAAGGGAGAGATGGAACAGGAATAGCAGAGGAAAAGAAGCAGAGAGGGAGAGAGAAGCTTGTTCCTGAAGAGTCACCAGAGGGAGAAGCAGAGCTGCTGCTTCTGAGGTACAGATGCATGAGCAGGTGACCAGGATTGACTTTGAATTGTAAACCATCGTGGAACCTTCATTGATTCCCTTTTGGGTTGCTCCTGGGGAACTCCATTTCTGTGTAGTGCTGTCATACTTTCTTGCTTTCCCTTTATATTTACAATATTAAAATCGAACACAGCAAGTAACCTAAGATGTAGGTTATTTGCAACAGGAAAATGTCTAAGTGATACAATATGATATGGTAACCTAGTATATGTGAAGATGACCTAGGAAATTAAACAGAGATGGTAGAGTTTAAGCTTTGCTTTCCAAAGAGAACAAGTATGATTCACAAGTATAAGGAATATAATGAAATAAACCTGATTGTTTCTTAGTACCTTCATCCACAAATATTTTATTCAATACCATATGTGAGACACTGACCTAAGTCCTGGGGAGAAACCAGACATGGCCCAGTGGCAAGCATCTTGATAGGTCCTGGTGTTTTCATGCCTCTGGGTGAGACCATCTTGTCTCTCTCCTAGATAGCACACGTCTCTCTCCTCCCTACCATTTTCATCTTTTCTTCCTGGTTTCCTCACCCAGGTAATTTTTTTCCCCCTTGAACTCAGTTACTTTCTTCACCTTCAGCTCTAGCTCTCTCTAATTGCTTTCAATTGTGAGTAGTCCTCTGGGATTTAACTAGAAGTAGGTGCCTGTATAATTCCTCAGAATGGACTCAACACTAAATATTTGTAAAATGAGCAAATCATTCTTCTCTCCTGCACATCCTTGAAGGAATGAAGTTAGTCATGACAGAGATAAAGTAGAAGCCGTTTGAAAAGGCTAAGCCTGGGTATCACGAAACTCACTGCTCAAAAGCCTTCAGTGGCTCCGTGTCAGCCCTTCCCATGGCCTGCTCTAGAAGAGCTGGTTGTGTGTCTTTCTCTACACAGAAATTGTATGTGTTTTTTTGTTTGTTTGGTCTTTGTTTTTTTTGCGGTACGCGGGCCTCTCATTGCTGCGGCCTCTCCCGTTGCGGAGCACAGGCTCCGGACGCTCAGGCTCAGTGGCCATGGCTCACGGGCCCAGCCGCTCCGTGGCATGTGGGATCTTCCCAGAACAGGGCACGAACCCGTGTCCCTTGCATCGGCAGGCGGACTCTCAACCACTGCGCCACCAGGGAAGCCCCTGTGTGTGTGTGTGGTTTTTTTTTCTTTAGGCAGAGACAGTCTTGTTCATCTCTGTTCTCACGTTCCTGCTGTGCCTGCCATGCAATAGGCACGTAATAAATGACCCCAGAGTATAATTTGAAAAGAGGGGGATGAGTGGCTCATGTCAAGCATTACCTAGTTTAAACTTGTAGGTTTGGAAATCAGTCTGAGCCCTTGTGTAGCAGCTTCCAAAAACTAAAACATTCTTTTATCTTAAAAAGTTTTAGGTAGCTGATAAAACTGAGGAAACCACGATTAAGTCTCAGGAAGTAGAAGAGGAAGATAAGATACAATTTAACTATGAGTCCGGATGGGTGGGCCTGGGGTTACAACTTCTGATGTCAAGACCAACCTGACTCGTAAACTACTCTTTTCAATAACATCCTTTCAATTCCCACTCCTTATCCACTTAAACATTTCACCTTGATGTCCTCTGTCTCGGACCAACTCCTGGACCTTATGATGCTTTTTGAGACTCTACAGAGGAATCTACTCCTCAAATTTGCGAAAACTGGTTGTAAGGCATCCTCACATAGCATCAAAAGAGACTCACATTATATTCTGGATAGCATTCCAGTCTCCAAATCATAGTCTAAGAGGCGAGCAATGAAAACCTTGCAGTGAACCAACAAAAAGAAAATAAAATCAAGAAAAGAAGTCAGACACTTGCACACTCCCAAATCCAGCCTCTTCCCCAGCAAGGGACCGTGCTTGCTTCACAACATAAATATCCAGCTTCCTACTCCTGGGAGAGCTGCCATTTCCTTTGTTATCCTGCCTGCGATTGTCAGTTCCTGAGAGCTTAGCAAGATTGTGAGACTATAAAGCAGGACTCTTTGAGAATTATTTCTAGGTGTATTTGGACAACGATGGAAAAAAAAAAAAAGATGAAAAGAATGAACAGAATAGATGACTGAGGTTGGGAGGGGAAGCCTGAGTGAGCTATGAGAGACCTAGTTTTTATTTCTTCATAAGCCTAGAAACAGGGATCATACGTTCATTCAACAAACATTATTGAGCTCCCACTATTGCCAGGACTGCTCTAGGCACTAGAGATACATCACTGAACAAGACAGAAAAGAAAAATTCCCTGCCCTCCTAGCAGTTACATTCTAGTGGACAAGTTCCTCCTGTCAGCCTTTTTCCTTCCCATGAGCAGGAGACAAGCTTGTCAGAGGAGCCTGAAGGAGGAAGAGAAGATTTATTCCCATCTCTGCCTCTGCTTTTGTCACTCTTTCCTCTCTACTCAGGAGTCCCAGAGCCTTATGATTTTCATAGAGACCTCCCCCTGTAAATAAAGAGAGACCTGAAAAAGTAATTCCCTCTATTTGCAGTTTCATAAAAGAATGTGGAAAGGCCAGGACTAACTCTCAGAGGGGTGAACCCAAGTCATCATTCCTTGCCAAGGCCAGAATCTTCTTTTCCCCTAGTTCTGTGGAGGGCATGGCTCCTGTGTTCCATCAGGCAGCTAGGTTCAAGATCTGCGGCTCATCCTTGGTTTCTTTCTCTTTTCACCTCCCAGGCCAATCATTGATCAACATCTGTGGCCACTACATCCCATATCTTCCTCACTCTCCCATCCCACCCTCACCAATAGCCTCCGTTCTCACCCGTACTCGTGTAACAATCTCCTAACTCCTATCTCTCTCCTCTCCAACTCATCCTCTGCGATGGTGTTAGATTTGCCATCCAAGAACCAGCATTAGGCATGCCACTTATATTTCCAAAACCTTCATTGGCTCCCTACTTTATAGATATGCTGATGCTCTCGCAGTTCTACCCTAAACACCATTAACGTTTTTTTTTTATCTCCAACTCTAACTTTTTATTTATCCTAAGCTCCTGCCAGAGGGGACAACTTCGTACCCTTCCTGGTATGTCTTTCATGCTTTCTTTTCTTTTCTTTTCTTTTCGGCCATGTCGCATGGTTTGTGGGGATCTCAGTTCCCTGACCAGGGATTGAACCTGTGCCATGGCAGTGAAAGCCCAGAATCCTAACTAGGCCACCAGGGAACTCCCAGTCAGTTTTTCTTGTTTTGCTTTTGTTTTTGTTTTCTTCTTTCTTTCTTTCTTTTTTTTTCTCATGCTTTCTAACAGCTCAATCTTTGTTCTTCCTTCTGTCTGGAATTCCCCATTCCCTTGGATGCTACACAATGATTAAGATAAGTCCCAATGTTGCTTCCTTCCTGAAGTGTTTTCTGACCCCCTTTGTTTCCCACTCATGGTGACTATCAGCCTGTGCCTTTTGTTCTTCCTCTCCCCTACTAATCATCAGGTCCTCGAGGCAGAGTTCACTACTGCTCCATCTTTGTGTCCTTCCTATTGCTTTATACATGGAAGGTGCTTTGCAAATATTTGCTGGATTATGGAATCATGGGTATTTGAAGCGCCTGGGTGGGTTGGTGAGTTGAGGGGAGTGTATTTTTGGTTGGGGCCAGGTGGGTTGGAGGGCTTTAGAGGTCACTTTTGTTGGACTTGGGGTCAGTCACATCTGAAATATTTCCAGTGGGAAATGAGGCAAAGAGGTCTGTGTCCATGGAGATAAGGGGACAATCCCTTGCTGTAATCCTGATTTACATAGAGGAACTGGAAAATAAAAGGTACTGAGTAATGTTACCTAACACTTCCCCTGGAGTTTGCCAAGAGAATAGGGGAGAGAGAGAACTCCTGTTTATTGAGTGTCTAGAATATGCAGTGCAGGCACCGCACTTGGTTCTTTACACACAATAACAATAATAACACTTTTTTAAAATAAATTTATTTATTTTATTTTTGGCTGCGTTGGGTCTTCGTTGCTGTGCACAGGTTTTCTCTAGTTGCGGCGAGCTGGGGCTACTCTTTGTAGCAGTGTGTGGGCTTCTCATTGTCATGGCTTCTCTTGCTGCTGAGCACAGGCTCTAGGTGCGCAGGCTTCCGTAGTTGTGGCACGCAGGCTCAGTAGTTGTGGCTCTCGGGCTCTAGAGTGCAGGCTCTGTAGTTGTGGCGCACAGGCTTAGTTGCTCCGCGGCATGTGAGATATTCTTGGACCAGGGCTTGAACCTGTGTCCCCTGCATTGGCAGGCGGATTCTTAACCACTGCACCACCAGGGAAGCCCATAATAATAACACTTTTTGAGTGATTACTATGTGTCGGGCACTGCTCTCAGCTTTTTACCTGTGCTAACTCATTATATTCTCATAACAACACTATAAGTATGTTTTATTGTTATGAAGAAATTGAGGAACAGAGACAATAAGTAACTTGTCCAAAGTCACACAGCTGGTAAGAAGCCATTCTGAACATAGGAGTCTGGTGCCAAAGAGCAGCTCTTAATTTCACGACTGTGATGACTTCCATTCAATCCTTACAACCACTTTTAAGGCAATTGGTATTACCTTTATTTTACAGGTGAGAAAATGAAGTCCTAGTGAGGTTAAACAGCTTTCCCATAGATGTATATGAATAAATAATCGACCTGGGATTCCAGTTCAGTTTTGTCAATTGCCACAGGAATACTCATGAGGTTCTATTTCTTCCAGTGCATCTGGTAACGAATCATTAACCTCTTCTAAGAAGAGTCACGAGGACTGGACGAATTATTCCAGGCTGATGCCCAGCAAATGATTCTCTAGAACTAGGCAAAAAGGCTTCTTCTGGAGGAAATTGTTATGCCCTCTTCTTTTATGCTTATTATAGAGACAATGATTCAAGTGCAGTAATTTCCTGGAAATGAGTGTCCAGTTTGGGGTTAATGGCATGACACGCACAATCAGCTCAGCGAGTGGCCTCACTGTCTATGAATTCCCAGGAAATACCCTGAGAGTTGATCATAGTTGCTCAGAGAAGGATGTTCCTTTTCCCAGGTTTTTACGCATGTTCCCAGAGGACTTCAGAAAGTCGATCTGACTCATTTATCAAACTGGGAAACGTTCTGTAACTCCTGGCCCATTACGTACTTATCTCCTCACAATGTGTACCAATGAGATCATGTTTCTAAGTGCAGCACTTTTGTGCAGGCTGTGTTTCTACAGGTAGCACAGCCAGTGGCAGTGTCCTTTATGTGCAGAATTGTCCATTATTCACCATATACTTAATGAAATGACCTCTTCTATTCATTCAGCATCTTGAGATTTACTTTTTTTTTTTTAACATCTTTATTGGAGTATAATTACTTTACAATGGTGTGTTAGTTTCTGCTTCATAACAAAATGAATCAGTTATATATATACACATGTTCCCATATCTCTTCCCTCTTGTGTCTCCCTCCCTCCCACCCTTCCTATCCCACCCCTCCAGACGGTCACAAAGCACCAAGCTTATCTCCCTGTGCTATGCGGCTGCTTCCTACTAGCTATCTACCTTACGTTTGGTAGTGTATATATGTCCATGCCACTCTCTTGCTTTGTCACAGCTTACCCTACCCCTCCCCATATCCTCAAGTCCATTCTCTAGTAGGTCTGCATCTTTATTCCTGTCTTACCCCTAGGTTCTTCATGACATTATTTTTTCTTAAATTCCATATATATGTGTTAGCATACGGTATTTGTCTCTCTCTTTCTGACTTACTTCACTCTGTATGACAGATTCTAGGTCCACCCACCTCATTACAAATAGCTCAATTTCGTTTCTTTTTATGGCTGAGTAATATTCCATTGTATATATGTGCCACATCTTCTTTATCCATTCATCCGATGATGGACACTTAGGTTGTTTCCCTCTCCGGGCTATTGTAAATAGAGCTGCAATGAACATTTTGGTACATGAGTCTTTTTGAATTATGGTTTTCTCAGGGTATATGCCCAGTAGTGGGATTGCTGGGTCATATGGTAGTTCTATTTCTAGTTTTTTAAGGAACTTCCATACTGTTCTCCATAGTGGCTGTATCAATTCACATTCCCACCAGCAGTGCAGGAGGGTTCCTTTTTCTCCACACCCTCTCCAGCATTTATTGTTTGTAGATTTTTTGATGATGGAGATTTACTTTTAAACACAGATTCTCATCTGTTGGGAAGGCTTAAGCATGGCCCTGATTAAAGGTGGTAGATAAAGCTGCTGCCCTCTTAGCCACCCTCTGGTTCCTAGGGCTCTGTACGAGCCTAGAGGCAAAGAAAATGAACCTAATTCTCAACTCTCTTTGACAGTAGGAGCTAAAATAGAGTTACAATGTAGTACTATGTAGTTCAGTACATGTTCCTAGGTCTATGCTGACCAGGAAATGTATCTTGGAAGCCAGATGGAACAAGAAATAATGATTGTGGCAGAAGGCAGTGTTTTGTTTTGTTTTTTTCATGATTTGAAAATAAAGTTTTTATTTTAATATATGTGTTTTATCTTATTTTTTTAAAACATCTTTATTGGAGTATAATTGCTTTATAATGGTGTGTTAGTTTCTGCTGTATAACAAAGTGAATCAACTGTACATATACATATATCTCCATATCTCCTCCCTCTTGCGTCTCCCTCCCACCCTCCCTATCCCACCCCTCTAGGTGGACACAAAGCACCGAGCTGATCTCCCTGTGCTATGCGGCTGCTTCCCACTAGCTGTCTATTTTACATTTGGTAGTGTATATATGTCCATGCCACTCTCTCTCTTCGTCCCAGCTTACCCTTCCCCCTCCCTGTGTCCTCAAGTCCATGCTCTATGTCTACGTCTTTACTCCTGTCTTGCTCCTAGGTTCTTCAGAACCTTTTTTTTTTTTTTTTTAGAGTCCATATATATGTGTTAGTATATGGTATTTGTTTTTCTCTTTCTGACTTACTTCACTCTGTATGGCAGTCTCTAGGTCCATCCACCTCACTGCAAATAACTCAATTTCGTTTCTTTTTATGGCTGAGTAATATTCCATTGTATGTACGTGAGAAGGCAGTGTTTTAAAGGTATACTTAGGTTGATCTTCTGGGGATGCAATCAACAGTACAAGGGTGGGTGGTGACATATTTTATGATAGGAGTGCTTCTGGAGTTTGGGCTGGCTAGAGAAGCTTGATTAGAATTACTTGGCAATATTGAATGCTGGGCTAAAGAAATCTATCAAGTACAAAGTGTGGCTGATTTGTGTGGTTACTTTTAACATTAACACCCAAAGGGCAGCTCCTTTCAGTGAGATGAATTCCTCTAACCCTTCTATGTTCTCAACTGGAAGTGGATCTCTCTCTCTCTTCCTTTGATACCTTGAAGGCTTTCAGGCCTTCGAGGTTGGAGCTGATGGGAAGATATGCTTGAGGTACATTTGGCTTCTCTCCTGTATCTCCGGCATCAAGGATGGACAGCTAGTGGATAGGTTAGAGAAATATTTGGGAGGGATCTGATGAGATAAGACTCCTAATTTTAGTTTCTTTCTCCCCACCTCTCCTTGGGCTTTTTAACCAAAAGGTTCTAGGATGTCAGAAGATGTAGATTTGAGAAGATCTGAGATTATAGGCATAGGTAATTCTTTAAATTCTCTTGCTTTTTTTTTTTTTTTTTGCTTGCGGTACGCGGGCCTCTCACTGTTGTGGCGTCTCCCATTGCGGAGCACAGGCTCCGGACGCGCAGGCTCAGCGGCCATGGCTCATGGGCCCAGCCGCTCTGCGGCATGGGGGATCTTCCCGGACCAGGGCACGAACCCGTGTCCCCTGCATTGGCAGGTGGACTCTCAACCACTGCGCCACCAGGGAAGCCCTCTCCTTGCCTTTTTGAGGACATTTCAACGAAAGGGGCAGAGCTCTGGTGCTGGCAATGAGCTAGAAAAGGATATGCAGGCCAAGGTTATGCTTGTGAGATGGAAGGCTGGTGTTTTTCACTTAATGCACTGGGAGTCTTCCCTGGGCGTCAAGGATATGATTTTGTGTGACTGGCTGTAGCATGAAGTTTGGAGCTAAGGGAACTTGCCTTAAAACATGAAATGTTGAGGATCTTTAATAATATGGAAGCACACTTACCAGTTTCTGTTATCTTCAAGGAAGCCCCAGGCTGAGCAGCTGGAACAGGTTCCCTGTGGGCAGATACTCCACGATAAGATAAAGGCGGGGCAGGGAGCAGCTGAGTCCTGCCCAGATAAGAGATAAACAGACCACGTATTTCTCATTCTGGAGTCAAGACATTCCTGACTACACAGGCACAGAAAGGCTCCTCGGGGGCCAAAAAGGGAGGGGGTACCACCCCATGGTAGGTGGTGTCAATCTTCCCATAGGCCTCTGCACTAGAATACATCTTGGCTAAGAGACGCATGTGCACATGGGGGTGCGGGGGGGGCGGGGAAGGGGACCCTGAGTTATACCAAATATGGACTCAGAGCCAGGCAGTGCAAGATAACCAGCCAGAGGAAACCCGGAAGAAACGCCCCATTTAAGTGATTTAAACTACCACGAAGGTGTAACTCTCTCTCTCTGAGCCCGCCCGTGTGTCCATTCACACATAGTTTTTCCTCCTAATAAACGTTTTACTTGTTTCACTACTTTTCGTCTCTTTGTTGAAATTTATTTCTACAGAGCAGACAAGCCAGAGCCTTGTCACTGACCACTGGTCCCTGGTGGTCTAGTGGCTAGGAGTCAGTGCTCTCACTGCCTCGGCCTGACTTCAAGCTCTAGTCAGTGAAGTGAGATCCTGCTTCAAGCCACTGCAGGCCGAGGTCACCTGAGATCAAGATCACCAATGGGACCTTGGGTTTGGTGCACTTGGTCAGCTGCAAGTGACCCCCTTTCCTTTGTGTTTCCTACTGTTGCCTCTGGAGACCCCATCTGGCTTTGGCTGATGTACTAGGTCCTCTGGGAAGTAGATGATAATGTGGAGTTGTGACCAAATGCAAGTTCATGTGCCCGACGCACAGTGAGGCTAAACAAACAAACATTGGAGTTTGGAGCAGAGAAACGTTTATTGCAGGGCCCTGCCAGGAGATGGGTGGCTCGTGCCCAAAAAACCCCAACTCCCCGAAGGGTTTCAGCAAAGCATTTTTAAAGGCAAAGTGAGGGACGGGGTCACAGTGTAAGTGATCAGCTCCTGCACAAGTCTCTGATTGGTTGATGGTGAGGTAACAGGGCAGTCAACATTACCAATCCTTAGGCGCCCAAAATTCTGGGGGCTACGTACTCATGATCATCAAGTAGTCAATTTCTTCCTTTTGGTGGTGGTTTTTAGCATCTGAAAAATTCAGGAAATACGCATGAGATGCTATTATCTGGGTACTTCAGAGGGGAGCTTCAGCAGAGGATATGGGGGCAGGGTCTGCCCCAGGAAAGCCCCGTAGCATCCTGCTCAGTTACAGAGTTAGGAGTACAAGAGGTTTAGTGAGGGGTGATGCCTGTGAGAGATGAAAGGGAGAAAAGCTGGCTTGGCAGTTAAAGTGCCAGATTGCTGTACAGATATGACTGTATCGGCCAATCCATTTGGGAGTTCTTAAGTAAATGTCGCCCTCAGAGCAGTTCCATGTTAGGCAGAAATGACTATGTCCCAGTCTCCCTTCCATGTTGAGTCACTGGCTACGAGCCTCTAGGAATGAGCATGAAAAAGCCTGCATGAAACCCGGAGGTGCTAACAGCTGTAAGGCGTCAGCTCAGGGCAATCCTTGCAGCTGCTGGTAAGTTATTTTTTTGAAGCAAGATCTGAGCATAGTACCTCTGTGGCTGCCAGAGCTGGCACTGTTGTCCGGAGGCCCTCTTACTATTTTCTGCCCCACCTTTTCATCACTGGGCTTATCCAATCTCTGTGTCATAATGTGTGATGAAAACATCAGATAACAGGTCCAGAGGCCTGGGTACTACTTGCATTTGCTAAAAACCTTGGGACCAGGGACGATTCATGCATCTTTCTGTGTCTTCTGAAATGTCCAAGATCCCTCCCAACCATGACACTTCTGAGTTTATGATTTGTTCTGGGATTGCCGGGGTTCTACTTCGCAGGCCCGTGTCTGTCTCTTCCAGGAAGTGTGGCTTTTCTTGCATGGCCTGGGTATTGAGAATGGTGGTGCTTCATGGCCTTCAAATGCTCTTTGGGCTCACCTACTTTTGCTCCTTTTCAGTTTACATGGGTTCATGATGTAGAAATTCTCCATCCTACCTCCCTGTGTTCATTCTTCCTAGTGTGTGTACTGAGCACCCATTATACTCTAGGCACTGTGCTAGATCCGAAGGTGCCAAGATGAAAAAGGCATAGTCCTTCCCCCAAGGAGTCTAATGGGACCGGCCCGGTGACCGTGCAATTGCCATGAGAGTGTGGAGGGCAGTGGGAACACCGCAGTACGGGTTCCTACTCAGTCTTGGGGAGGGGGGTGTGAAGGGAGGTTGTCCAAAGATAAAATCGACCTTCAGTCCTCATGGAATGACAGGGGTTCCTCAGACAAGGTGGTGGTAGGAAGAGAAGGCGAGGAGAGGACATTCTAGGTAGAAGGCCCACAGGCCCAGATGTTTCATGCGGAGAGAGGAGAAACGGTAATTATTCAGAGCACTTAAAGCATCAAATGAGGGCTTCCCTGGTGGCGCAGTGGTTGGGAGTCCGTCTGCCGATGCAGGGGACACGGGTTTGAGTCCCGATCCGGGAGGGTCCCGCGTGCCGCGGAGTGGCTGGGCCCGTGGGCCATGGCCGCTGAGCCTGCGCGTCCGGAGCCTGTGCTCCGCAACGGGAGGGGCCGCAATGGTGAGAGGCCCGTGTACCGCAAAAAAAAAAAAAAAAAAAAAAAAAAGCATCAAATGAGAAGAAAGGGGAAACAGGAGGTGTGATGCAGAGCTCTACTAAAAACCTATCCTGGGGCAACCCGGAGCCACAAGATGGCTGAAAGCAGCAACAACAAAGTCTTGGCTTTCTCTCACCTACTCCCACACACCAGGGTGCAGGGAGAAAAGGTACCACATTCACAGCCCCACTGCGCTTTGGTGCCACAGAGCTTCAGAAGACGGGTGGGTTTTGCTGGGGAAAGCATTCAGGAGGCGGCGGGTGTGTGAGCGCGGGGTAAATTCTCCTGCCTCAGCAACATTCGAAGTGTGTTTTTTCCCCTAGGTGGCAGTTATAGATGTTACTACACATCAAGGTCACGGTCAGGGTACTTGAGGTTCGGCACATTGCAAGGGGGAGAGCACAGGCTGGGGGGGGGGGGGCTGAGACCTTAGTTCTCATTCAGGTGGCACCATTTACTACCGCGAATGACACCCTGGCAAGTTGAAAGCTTCTTCAGTTTATACAGAGCCCTCCCTGCTTTAGGATAAGGTCCACTGATTTTTCTCACGTGCCTTCCTACCTCGCCCAGTCCCTTGTGCAGGTGGTAGTGGTTCTGGGACTGTGCTCCCTTAATCAGTATCACCTGGGAACTTGCTAGAAATGCAAATTGTGCTTCACCTGGGAACTTGCTAGAACTGCAAATTGTGCTGCACTCCAAATTTACTGAATCAGAAACTCTGGGGGCGGGACCTAGAAATCTTGTTTTAACGATCCCGTCTGGCGTTTCTGGTGATCGCTTAAGTTTGAAAACCACAGATACGGGGTAAACTTTAATAAAAATTTGCTGCCCCAGACATGGTAAAACGCAAGCCCTCTCTCCTTAGCTCCACCTGCTGCAGCTTCGCAGTAGCACCAGGAGAGGGCGCCGACGGACCTGCCTTTGCCCCGCTCCTAGCAGATCCCAGCGAGAGGGTAAACACTGGAACGGTAACTTCTTTCTGATGCAGAAGTAAATGACAAATATACGGAAAAAAAAAAAAAAAAAGACTTCAAAAGACTGTGGTATCAAAGTGGCAGTTAAAGAGAAGACAACGCTCAGAGTCACAGCTGCAGAGGGCAGCGGCGGCGGCTACGTCAGCGTCCCAAATTCCGGAAGCTTCCTGAGCTGAAGTATTTTTTTGCAGCATTTCTTCGAGCTCTTTTCTTTGATATACATGAGACTTCCGACTTTCCTTTGCTCTTTGCTCCTTCTTCTTTTTTTTTTTTTTTTCCATACGTCAGGTTTTAGCGCCAACAAGCTCCCGGCCTCAAAGGCGTTAGATTTGCCTTTTGCACCAGCCATCTCGGTTCCTCATTGTTCTGCAGCCCTTTGCAGGGTTCACGGCCAAGTGTGAGCAGGGAATGCCCCTACCCGCCACATCCCACTTCCTCATTCAGACCCGTCACCTTTAGTCCGCGATCACCTTTTGATCTCAAGCATTGCATTTGTGTCCCTGCCTGCCTCTTTTTCCTGTCCTCCAGGTCCTGGAGTCCTCATTGTTGTGCCGCTCACAGCTCGAGTTTCCGCACCGCGGGGTTTTGCAGCGAGAGAGGCGCGGTGGGACCAGCACTAAACACAGCCCTGAATACTGTGGGGAGGGGGGAGCGGGATGGGGGTAAGATCGACAAAGTCTCCCCACTCTTCCTTTTCGCTCCCCCGGCACCTTTGCATATTGGTCCTTTACACTCACATCAGGTGGTGGGCACAGGATGGCTCTTGCCTTTGTGTTAGCTATCCCCAAAAGAGAAATATTTATCTCCAGAAACGAAGTAACATGTCAGGGGCCTGATTATGGTGTTTGTGCTATTAGGCGGTTTAGAAACTTTTCTGCAATCGCTTTCTGTAAATTTCATCCCAACACAAATTAAAAAGATCGCATTTTCCAAAATAGTATAATTCAAAGTAATGAGGCTTCATTAGGTTTTTGTTTTTTTTTAATAAGACAATTTTTTTTTTTTTTTTTTTTTTTTGAATGCGGACCTCTCACTGTTGTGGGGTCTCCCATTGCAGTGCACAGGCTCCGGACGTGCAGGCTCAGCGGCCATGGCTCACGGGCCCAGCCGCTCTGCGGCATGTGGGATTTTCCCGGACCGGGGCACGAACCCGTGTACCCCTGCATCGGCACGCGGACTCTCAACCACTGCGCCACCAGGGAAGCCCAATAAGACAATTTTTAAAAAGCAGTTTTAGGTTTACAACAAAATTGAGAGGAAGGTACAGAAATTTCTCCCATACACTCTCTGCCCCCCGCACATGCATAGCCTCCCCATTACGAGCATCACTCACGAGAGTGGTGCATTTTTATCAGGGATGAACCCACAACGACACATCATCATCACCCAAAGTCCATAGTTTATCTTAGAATTCACTCTTGGCGTTGTACATTCTATGAGTCTTGGCAAAAGTATAATGACATGTAATCTGCTATTATAGTATCATACAGAGTAGTTTCACTGCCCTAAAAATCCTCTGTGTGCTGCCTATTCATCTCCCTCCTTCTCCATCCTTGGTAACCACTGATTTTTTATTAACGTCCATAGTTCCACCTTTTCCAGAATGTCATATAGTTGGAATCATGCAGTATGTAGCCTTTTCAGATTGGCTTCTTTTACTTAGTAATATGCATCTAAGTTTCTCCCATGTCTTTGCTTCATTAGTTTTTAAATGTTCAAGGCATCTCCTACTTCTGGGGGGGGGGCAGGGAAGGAGATCGTGTAGGGATCTGTACTAGGAAAAAATGCCTATGGATGTAAGACAGACATATTTTCTAATTTTAAGAATATTACCTGGGCACCATTTCTCAGTTTACCCTGAGGTACTCAAAATCTATTCTGAACAACAAATTCAAACGGAAGACGCCCCACTGCTCCCTATGAGTGGGGAAAGGATAGGAAAAGGAAGGGTGAAATCATTTAAAGCATGGCTCTGTGATGACAGATTTCATGCAATGAACTCATATGAAGTTTTGCTTCTTAGGGCCAGGTGGGCTCCAGTTTGCAGTAAATATAGACTTAAATGATGGTGTTCAACTGCACAGTTATTATCTTCACTTTAAAAAAATAAGAAAGAAAATATAGAAGATGCATGGACTGTTCTTGATTTGTCATTATGATATAATTGAGTTTTTTGGGGTTTATTTGTTTTTTGGGTTTTGCCAGTCCCTGACAAAGATTCTCTCCTTGACCAAACTCTAATCAGTCTCCTTTGAGCCCTTTTAGGCCTCGACTTTTGGACTTCCCTATTTGTCTCTTCATTGCCCAATTTTAGCAAGAATCCTAAGTCAGTTTAACCTACACTTGATATCCGATCACCCTCAATATCTAAGTAAGTTCTCATCCTCCAATATCCCACTGGTGGGGTCTGGCCACCCTCCTTGCCTTCAGTGAGAGTCCTGGTGGCTAGGTTTAGCCAGAATCTTCCCTTACCCCTGATGTTTCCTCTTAGTAATTTTCTATCCACTGACCCCACCCTACCCCTTGGCTGTAAATTCCCACTTTTCTTTGTCGTATTTGGAGTTGAGCCAATCTTTCTCTCTCACTGTGAATCCCCATTGCAGTGGTCCCCATGCTTATCGCAATGGCCCCCCTTGAATAAAGTCTCCCTTATCGTTCTTTAACAAGTGTCATGAATTTTAAACCTCCTCCCTGGAATCAGGAGATTGTGCTGCTTGCTAAAGACCTAGATGGCTTGTGCTGTGTCATGCCTTCTCCTTAACTGTCACAATCTCTGGATACCCTGGCTGGTCCATTCTCAGTTCCTGTCCCTGCCTGACGTACTACCGGCTCTATGCCTGGGTTCTGCTTGCTCCTGTTGAGGTGAAGACACAGCACCCATAGACTGACTGGGCCTGGAGAGAAAAGCCAGATGACGCTTCTCTGGCCAGACCTGAGATGGCACGACAACTTCCGAAATTTATTTGCTGGCATTGAGCACCTTAGGCTCAGAGCTTTGAATGTTCCCAGTGGTCTCATTCAGATTGCTTTTAGAATCTGCTTAAACCATTGTGTTTCAAGTGTCCCAGGCCCTATGGTGCAAGCGTCTAGGTTTGGCAGGTGGGCTGGCTTAGGTCTAGGACTGTGCTGGGGACTCGGGGTAACACACTCCTTGACCATTTTCTCCCGCAGCGCAGCCAAGGTGCCGAGCCTCTGCCTGGCCTGAAATCCTAAGGACATCTTTCCCGCGCAAAGTCAACCTCTGTTGAGGTCCTGAGACCCACTTCTCAGAACTAGGTTCTTGCCTCCTGCTTTGTGTCCACTCTCTGCTTATAACTCTGATCTGGTAACTGAGTCCTGGTCTCGTCTTCCGCCGGGCCGGAGCTCCTGACACCTTCCCCTGCTCGGGACCCATGGACCTTCAGGAATTTTTTGGTCAACCTCTCTCATCGGTCTCATGCCCAGATATCCTGGGACCAGAATCCTGCTCCTGAGTGTTGGACTAGGTTTGGCCCCTCGTTCCGACATTATCCCCTCCAACCTTCTTTACACAACCTCTAGAGTGACTTTCTAAAGACAAACATGGGATCCTGTCACCATCTGGCTTAAAACTCTTCAAAGCTTCATCATTGCCTTTGGAAAAAGTTCAAAGGTCAAGATGTGGAAGCCCCTCACCAGACTGCAGTATGGCAGTGAAAAGCATAGACATTACAGTCAGACTGCCTGCCTTCAGATACTGCCTCTGTCACATATTATCTGTGTGCCCTTGCTCTCTGGGACTCAGTTTCCTTATCTGTAAAATGGGGATAAGATATTTATTCATAGAGGTGTCATGAGGATTAAATGAGTTATACCTAAAGCATTTGTAACAGAATCCGGCACGTTATAAGCATTATATGTTTTAATTGTTGTTATCACTCAAGATTCGGTCTCCAGCCATCCACTTTTACCATATACTCCATTCAGAGGATTTCTCTTGAACATGTCCCATTTCATATCTATATCTGTGAATGTGCTGCTCCCCTGCATGAAATACTTTTCCAGTTTTTTCAATTAGTCTAACTTCTACTTGTCTTTCAAGCTCAGCAGGATTGCATCTCAGGAGAAGCTTTCCTCTGACTCCCATACGATTTAGATGAATCTCCCATAGTGCACCTGCAACACCTAGCATCACACTTATCACACTGTCTTTTAATCTGTAATTTACATACTGTTTCACTTGCAGGACTAGAAGCATCTTCAGAGGCAGGGAGGCTTGACAGTGTTTGCAGAGACTCAGTGACTGAATCCCATTGCTTGTGAAGCTGTGATTACAACCGTGGTCTCCCTGGCTATCACGGGAGCCAAGCCTGACTGTGCTTTAGCGGAAGCCCCGAGTAGTTGGAGCCAGGGTCACAACAGGGCTATACAGCTCAGTCTCTGGGTGGTGATGACTCATCGCTGGGGCTTTACCTTCCAGAATTTCTTCTCGTAGATGGGAGCTCCTAAGATGTCTTCCCTCCCACTGGCTCCATAATTCCAGCACTACCTGCCAACTTTGAGGAAGACGTGCTCTACTCTGGGGACAAACTGCTGAACAAAGAATTTCTTGCTGCAGAGTGTGTGATGGAAACATAATAAGAAATATACGTTTGGTCTCTGACCCCTGTTCCTGACACAGAGCATCTAAAACCCTTGTAATTCCTGAGTGATAGGGGCATAGGAACCTTTTTGGTTATGACTGGTCTCAGTCCCTGGTTCCTGACACAAGAGCTCCTAAAACACTTGGAATTTCCAGAGTGTGAAAGCGTCTTTTCGTATGTTAATGAGGTGACTGGTAACTGGAAGCCCCTAGAGGGCTTCAGGATAGGGGGCTGGTTGCCAGGAGAACCAGCCTGTGATTGGAGGGTTAGAAACTTCAGCTCTCCCCCTCCCCACCTCTAGGGAGAAGAGAGGGGCTGGAGATTGAATTCAATCACCAGTGATTAAATCAGCCCTGTCTGTGTAATGGACCCTCCATAAAAACCCAAAAGAAGGGGTTCAGAGAGCTTCCAAGCTGGTGAACACATCGAGATGCTGGGAGCATAGTGTGTCTGGATAGGGCGTGGAAGCTCTGTGCCCCTTGCCACATACCGTGCCCTATGTAGCTCTTCCATTTGACGGCTCCTGAGTTATAGCCTTTATAATAAACTGGTAATAGTATGTAAGGCGTTTCCCTGAGTTCTGTGAGCTGTTCTGGCAAATTACTGAACACAAGGAGGGGGTTGTGGGAACCCCTAATTTATAGCCTGTTGGTCAGAAGTGTGGGAGGCCCGGATTTGCAATTGGTGTCTGAAGTCCTGGCGGGGTTCAGGGGTGCAGTCTTATGGGACTGAGCCCTTAACCTGTGGGGTCTGCACTGACTCTGCCTGTTCGTGTCAGAATTAAAGGGTGGGACACACAGCTGGTGTCTGGAGAGTTGTATAATTGCTTGCTGTGGGACTTCCCACTCCCCCAACACACACACACACACACACACACACACACATTTGGTGAGTAGGGAGCAGAGGAACAGTTTTCTTTTTTGTGACCATAACTGACACAGTCGAAAGAGATGATCAGAGAATCCAAAAAGAATACCCTGACTGGCAGAGACTTCGAGGTACCTAAAAGTATCTATTTCCCCTTTTACTTAGTAATTTATTCAGAGTTGCAATGAATCCAACCGAAAGACCACATTTTCCATATACGTACCTTGCAACTAGGTGTGACCATATGAGTAGATTCTGACCAGGGCGTTTTATGCAAACGTGTTGGTTGATACTTCTGGCAAGCCTTTGTAGAAGGGGAAGAGGGTACCCTTCCTCATCTGTCCAGCTGTTTGGAATGTGCTTGTGAGGCCTGCAGCTATAACAGCCACTATGGGGCATGAGGCCGAGGCCCACGGCCTAGAGACGGAATGGAAAGCTAAAAGGAGCCTGAGTCTCTGACTGCCATAAAGCCACCTTAGCAGCCCTCGTCTGCCAACCTCTGGCTTTTGCCAGGGCTCTTTTTGATTTTCTGTCTCATGCAGCTAAACCTAATCCAGCTGATCTCGTGTGTAACTCATTCTTGTCAGAGCATGGGCACATGAAAAACATCTGGGTGCATTTGGATGTTTTGGGTGCATGTCTCAAAATCAAGCCTCAAATGGACGGTCTAGTCTACTCTGGGAGTCTGCATATTCCCAGCCTGTGGAAACCTTTGGCCCTCTCCTACCCACTGCGCACACTCCTTGTGATTCCTGACGCCTCTGCCTCCGCTCTGCTTTCTTCTGACCGTCCCTTGGATTTGACCTCCTGTCTGTCACAGACCCTCTGCTCATCTTGTTTCACCACCGAGCTCTACAGCTCCAACCCTGCCTCTCCCTGATTGTGTCTACAGCCCTTAGATACTCTCTCCATACTGACAAGTAGAAACAGCATGAAGAGTGAGAGAGAGACTTCTAGAAGCTCTGCTAACAGGATTTTTTTCTCTTCCACCAGCCCATGGGACCCGCAGTTTTACATGAGTTTTATATTTAAGGTCACTGTGTCACAGCTCTCTGACAGACACTTCCTGGGCTGGGAGAGCCCCAGGGCCGGCTGGCCCTTTGGAATGTACTGTGAGAGGCTGGGGGGGACTCTTTCATGACAGCCTGCTGATTTACAAGGGGAGCCATTCTGCAGCCGTCTTAAAGAGGCCCTAAATTGAGAGAAGGCCACAGCCACCTGGCTGTGCGCTGTCAGCATGATGCCTGGCATCCCGGCCTCACCCCTGGGATATTTCCTCTCCCAAAGCTAACTTTAATCACCGGCTTAATTAGAGTCTCTTAGAGATGATTACATCTTTCTCTGATGAAAACAGATCCCATCAGACTGAGGGCTGAACACCCTGCTCCCCGCTGCTCCCCCACAGCACGACCCCAGTGTGCAAGGTTACAATCGCCTTGTTAGACCTCACACAGGGGAATTTGGGGTCGAGGAATGTGTCTTTCTTAAACTGTTCCCACATCCAGGACTGTATTTTAATTAACCTTCAATCCCAGGCAAGTATGTGATAGCCCTCTTTAAGAGTATCCGTTTGCTGGCTTGGTAGAAATTCAGGGGCTCCCTTTTAAGCCGGCCGGTGTTTCTCAACCTGTGTCCTTGGAAACCGGCCAAACGGCAGCAGCAAGCTTTCTATCTGCTTGCACAAAGGTGGCACAAATTGCTATTGTTTCTATGACAACTGATGGCTTTTTTTTTTTTTTTCGTTTTCTACAAGCTGCCTGTATGATGGACAGCAGCATGTGGAAGAAATTTGCAAGGCAGAGACTAGCCTGGTAGATTGCGGAAGAAACACAGGCAGCGATTTTATTGTCTTTCCTGGTCCTGGTTCTTTGTCTCTGTCTTCTGTTCCAGTGTTTGCCATGCAAGTCACATAGAAGTAGGAATAATAGCTGCTAGGCTGAGCGAAGAGAGACCCCAGCAATTTGTATGCAATCTCATTTGAACTCTTGGATTTGGGAAGGCAGTTTTGCTTCTTTTTTTTTTTTTTTTAAACCCTGCTGTTCAGTTTCTTGCGCCTAATGAGGCCTTTCGGATGGGAAAACTAGCAAACAACCAAAGAAGAGTTCTGCCCTTTAAGCAATTGCTTTCTAGATTCTTTACCAGAATACTGTTGTGCTATGAAGGTGAGTTAAGGATCTTTATATTTGTAATCTACGGTGCCTACATCAGACAGACCACACTCTCCGTGTGGTGGCTTTGGCAGTGGCATTTAACATCCTGTGCCGTAAAATGAGGAAACTGTAGGAAAAGTTAACTTCCTAAGGATAATAATTACCAAATTAGTTAAATAGCTCTGGTCAGTGGTTTGCAATCTGAGGGCTGAATATCTTTGGAAAGACCTTAGTGTCAATGCGAAGTAAGGTAAATCTATTAGAAGATCAGTATTTTCCACAGTCTGAATAAATACAATGGCTCCCATGGACTGGTAATTTTATTTTTCAACTCTGAGTAGATGCTGTTCCAAACAGTGAAATGCAAATTCACTCTAAAAAGTGCCTTTATCAGCAGAAGTTTTGGTCATTATTTTCTCAGTCAACAGGTACAAAACAAACACCTGCCATAGTGGGAGACGACTCTTTAAATAAAATAATAAATTATTTATTTATTTATATTTGGTTGCACTGGGTCTTAGTTGTGGCTCTCGGGCTCCTTAGTTGCAGCATGCATGTGGGATCTAGTTCCCTGACCAGGAATCGAACCCTGGCCCCCTGCATTGGGAACGGGGAGTCTTAACCACTGCGCCACCAGGGAAGCTCACAGGAGAGAACTCTTGGCATTTTAAAATATTAGATGAGAGTTCTTATAGGCAAAGTGTTTGGGGAACTCCTCTATATAGTTTTCCCAGCTGAGTAGTGACATTCCAAGAACATTTTGGAGGCTGGGGCATCAAACATCTGAAGAGGGGTTTAGAGATGCATGAGCTGTCTGGGCAGCAAATACAAAGATCATTCCATGGACAGATTTAGGGACAGAAAGGTTAAGTCTTGGGTCTGAGATCACACAGCCAGAGGGCAGAGTCTTGTATCTAGTTCTCAACTGTGATGTAAATTTGGATGCAGGTGATGAAAGGCTTAGGTTAGGGAGAGAAAGAACTCAGATCGTGAAGGGGCTTGCCTTAGACCATCTCTCTGGGTCCTTCCAGCTGTTATATTCTGAGGCTTCGTCTTGTAGAACAAGTGGCTTGAAACTGTCTAAGCTGACTGTTTTTCGAAGCTGAAAGGACAGGAATGAATGCAAAGTTACCCAGGCAAGTGGCACCTGTTCCTGGCTGGGGAACTTATGGCGAGTGACCTCTGCGGGGAGCTCATTCCATCACAATGTGTTGGGGGTCTGCCCAGAAGGAGGCTTCATGCCATCCAGAGCCCTCCCACGTTCACCTTTGTATCCTTATCTCTCTTGGTTCAACTTCTTAGGCCCTTTCGTGCAGTCAAACCCATCTACTTAGAGTGTCAGGTCTTCAAGTTCCTTCTCACTCTGTTTCCTCCTAGTGCCAAATGGGGATACATTATAGTAGAATGGAAATACTAATTTAGGAGTTACAGTGCGTCCAGACTATGGCTCTGCTACAGATTAGCTGTGTGACTTCTCTGTGCTTTAGTTGTCTTTTGAAAAAAAATCAAGCTGTAAGAATTACTTACTGTAAGTTTTGCAGTATAAACGAGTTAGTGCAGGTACCGCTCTTAGCTGATTCGTACTCACATAATAGGTACTCGGTAAAAGAGTGACTTGCAATGACTAAGAATGTCCTTCTCCACCTGTAACCATTCAACCCGTACTTTCCTCAAGATTTTGCTGCAGCATCTTTAAAACAGCAAAGCCTTCCCAGCTCATTCTAGCCCACAGTGATCACTTAGTGTTCTGAACTGTCTAGTTGACTTAGTTGACAATTAATCTCGTAATGTTTTATGATTTTTTTGTGTGCACAGTTTTAATATCTTTCATATCTTATATTTTTAGAAATAGCTTTCCTGTGGAATTTCCTCTGCTTGCCTGTATGATTCTGGTACCCCTGTGACTGTGGAGTCTATATCCTTTAATCTCTAGTGCGCTGCACAGTGACAGTGTCTTGGTAGGTGTATCAGTAAGAGCTGTTTGATTTAATAAATGCATTTCTAGTGTTGACTGTTGCAGTCCTAGACATGACTTAAGGGATTGTGTTTGGGACATGTAGATAATCAATCATTGGTCCAGGCTTTAAGGTATCTGTTAGAAAGTATTGCTACTCAGAATCTAAGCTCATGGTTATGAAAGAATTGATGGAACCGTGAATACCGAGCCTACCGGCATCCCAGCTCCCTACCAGGGCCATTTGAACACTTCATGTTAGTAATAACTTCCTGGCAGGGTAGTGTGGGCTCCCCATGAACAATTAATTAGGGGGAACAAGTTCATTATATAAAATGGTTGAGTTTAGAACAAGCTAAATAAGAAGATTAAAATCATTTCAGAGGAAACATTTCATGGGATATTAATACATTGGCTGTAAATAATGAAAGATAATGAGAGCATTAAATCCTACCAACAATATATTAACCGCAAGGGAGTTAACTTGTAAATGAGTGCTCTGCTTCTGTCTGAGATGCATTTTCATTTGCTGAAAGGAATGCTGAGAATGACCACCAAGGAGTCACCTTTGGTAAGATGTGAGTGTAGCTTTTTCTTTTTTTTTTTTTTTTTTTTTTGCGGTACGCAGGCCTCTCACTGTTGTGGCCTCTCCCGTTGCGGAGCACAGGCTCCGGACGCGCAGGCTCAGCGGCCATGGTTCACGGGCCCAGGCGCTCCATGGCATGTGGGATCTTCCCGGACCGGGGCACGAACCCGTGTCCCCTGCATCAGCAGGCGGACTCTCAACCACTGCGCCACCAGGGAAGCCCATGAGTGTAGCTTTTAATAGCTGAGTTCTTGTGGATTCATTGCAATGTTTGGGCTTGGATTCTTTCGCAGTGAAAAATAAATGTCCTAGAGGAGAACAAAGGTACATTATTTTTTTAAAAGAATTAATAACATTCCCTTAATAGAGAAGAAAAATTCACTGCATGTTTTCTCATAGTACATTTTTATGGCATGCCCAGGAGTGGATTCCAAATGTAGGGATTTTACTGGCATCCATGGGTGGTGGTGGGGGGACAGATGAGGCATTGGTGGTGACAGTTTTCCAGGATCTAGCTTACCTTGTCCCTTTTTGTAACAAGGTGGTACACAGAGTGGGACAGATGCTTGGAGGAGAGGAGCTGGGAGGGAGACAGTTGAGGCCCCAGATTGTTTTCCCTTGCCCCTAATTTGCTCCAGAAATCATCCTGTTGTGAAAGCTGAAGGAAGGGAATAGGGATAAAGAATTGTTAATGGAAAGACAGAAAAAAAAAAATCACTATTGCTCTGTGTGGCTGGGCTTTGACAATACTTTAAAATGAGAGTTTAAAGTCTCGTCTCGGGCTTCCCTGGTGGCTCAGTGGTTAAGAATCCGCCTGCCAACACAGGAGACACAGGTTCAAGCGCTGGTCGGGGAAGATCCCACATGCCGCGGAATAGCTAAGCCTGCGAGCCACAACTACTGAGCCCATGTGCCACAACTACTGAAGCCTGTGTGCCCTAGAGCCTGTGCTCTGCAACAAGAGAAGCCACCACAATGAGAGGTCCGCGCACGGAAACCCACAACTAAGAAAGCCCACGCATAGCAACAAAGACCTAATGCAGCCAAATATAAAATAAATAAATAAGTAAATTTATAATTTAAAAAAAAAGGCTGGTCTCTGGAGACTACCAAAAGAACAAGCCGTGTTTTGTGAAATCTGGAATTGGTGGATAAGGGGAGGTTTGAGCTTTCCTTGACATTTACCTGCCTTTTTTATTGACTTCAAATTTGAATTAAATTAATCTTACTTAACCTAGTCTGGCTCCTTACATTTTTGCTAAATATCCCCCAAAATCTCCTTTAATTTTATGGAAAGAGACCTGGACACATGAAGGTAGATTAGTGACTTACTAGGGCTACAAATTAGTATCAGAACCAAAAATAGAATACAAACCTAGATATGAGCAGTTATTTGCTTTAACTATTATCTGTTCTTTGTTATCAATGAAGAATTTATTTTGTTGCTAGGATACGTTCTGGTCACAATGAATACACTTGGCTTGATTCATTGCCTTGGAGTCTTAATAGTTATTTTATTTCTTCAATTCACAAAATTTTATAATTCATCATGAGTGTTTTAGTCAATTAGTACAAATTAGAAAGGTCCTATACACCACAGATTTTAGGCAAGATACTCTTTAGTGATTATAAATCCAGTTTCACTAAATCTTGGTAAAGATAAAGCAATTATCTCAAGTTCATAGGAGACATCACATTTCTCTTATGTTTTTCTATATTGTCCATTAAATCCAGTATTTTTATTTGAATGCCAAATTGCACCTTTTGAATTATACACACCTCAATATGTAGTGATAAACAGAAATTCAGTAGAGTCTTTTTCTAACAATCAGCTAATGCTCTAAACCATTTCTTTGTTCCTTTCCCACAAGAACTGGGAAAGGAACACTTCCAAAACCAACACTCTGTTGCACAGAAATTCTAATACTGCTCTGTTCTGTAATCAGATTTTACTGGCATCTAATGCAGTTGGGTTTATGATTCTTTAAAAAGAAAACACAATATTAACTGTTTTTTGTTTTCTATGTGCTCTTTTGTTAAGGTAGATTTTTTTTTTTTCTCCTTGTGAAGGGTAAAGACAGAATAGTCCAAGCCTATAAAAGCATTAGTATCATTTAGAATCCAAAATGTGAAAGGTTCAATGTAATTAACACAGTAACAGTTTGCTTCACAGCTTTTTTTTGTTGAAATTGACATATCATAGACAGCTGTACTGCTCCTCAGTTTGGTAACATTAATAAACAAGTGCTTGTAATTTAAGAGTAATTATGAATCCATCCGTGTGTGATTTTCTAATGAAGTCAAGAAATCAGCAGTTGAGAGGCATTCTTTACTTCTTAATTAGGAAACTAGAAACAAGTTTTTGCTCATAATCCTTCCCATTGTCTTTTTTTTTAATTTTTAAAATTTTATTTATTTATTTTTGGCTGCGTTGGGTCTTCATTGCTGCGCGAGGGCTTTCTCTAGTTGCGGTGAGCGGGGGCTACTCTTTGTTGTGGTGCACAGGCTTCTCATTGCGGTGGCTTCTCTTGTTGCACAGCCCAGGCTCTAGAGCACAGGCTCAGTAGTTGTGGTGCACGGGCTTAGTTGCTCCGTGGCATGTGGGATCTTCCTGGGCCAGGGCTCGAACCAGGGTCCCCTGCGTTGGCAGATGGATTCTTAACCACTGCGCCACCAGGGAAGCCCCCAATTGTCTTGGTCTTATGTAATGGTATGATAAAGTCATTGCATTTAGACAATGCTGAGTTTGACATTGCAGTACTTGGAGCTATGAAATTCTTTTCTCTGTGACTTTCAGAAACAATGCTACTAATCATGAAATATATTTGCATTTGGCAGAAATAAAATGCTTTGAGATCCTTGGGTAGAAAGTGCCATAGAAAATTATAGCACATTCCATTCTCCAATGATTTTGTGAGAGAGACAAGTGATAAGTATTATTGGATTCATTTTCCATTTAGAAACATTTGACAATGTAACTGACTTACCCAAAGCCACACTGTAAGAATGGAAAAGAACTTAGGTGTTGATTCTCAGCACCTCCAAAAGACCATTAGAATAACCTATTGCTCAAACAAAGGTGAGTTTATCACTTACTGAAATAGGGAGAACACCCCCTTGATAATGTCTAGGATCTAAGAAGAGAGAGGTCAGAGGCAGAAATTCATAGCATTTGAAAGTCTGATTGAAGGTAGGTGGAATTTCCATAAGGGGATCTGATTGGGATCAAGCGAAGTTTAAGTTCAATATTTAGGATTGGTGGAACAAGTGTTTACACCCTTTACACTCTTATTTTCCTTGGCAAGAATTTTCTGGAGCAAATAGTAGAGGCACATTGATGTAAGAACCTTAGTTCTTAGTCCTGATAATTCAGCTCTGGGAGTGCGGGCCCATAGATTCCTGATTAGATTAGTTCAGAATTTATCCATCTATCCACCCACCCATCCACTACTATCTATCCATCCAACCAACATTCATTAAGCACCTACCGTTTGTAAGGTGTTATGATGAATAGTAAGGATACAGATGTGAATGACAGGGGTTTTGCCCTTGAGAAACTCACAGTCTAACAGGATTGACAGGTATTTTAAGATATGATTATAATAACAAATGTACAAGGGGAGACATAAGACAAGAAATATCAGTTCCTGCCCAGTTGTGAAGGGCTTCAGATGTAATGCTCAGGGGATTTGGCTTTATTTGGTAGGCCAAAGACTTCCAGCCTTGGCTGGACTTTAATGGCACCTGGAGATTAAAACCAAAAGAATGATGGTGCTACCCCAGACCAATTAAAGTCAGAATATCTGGGACAGGGCCTGGACATTTAATGCCCTGGTAATTCTACTGTGCAACCAGGATTTAAGAACCCTGCCAATGTAATTGGGGCACCGTCAAGGTTTTCAATGGAGACAATAACCAGTTTTGAAGTGGGTATAAATGATAGTGACAGTAGGAAGATTGGAGCAGCTGGAGACAGAGAGAACAGATGATTCTTACAGTATGTGAGGCAGAGTCTGAGTAGAGGCAGTGGCCGGGGCTGCAGAAGTGGACAATTCAAGAGGTATTTTGGAGTTATACTTGGTGCCCCTCTGATTAGCTACATCAGCCCTTCATTTTCACCATAACATCGAGCAAGAACATATAGTAAGTGCTCAAAAATACATGAGCTGATGGGGCTTCCCTGGTGGCGCAGTGGTTGAGAATCTGCCTGCTAATGCAGGGGACACGGGTTCAAGCCCTGGTCTGGGAGGATCCCACATGCCGCGGAGCAACTTGGCCCGTGGGCCACAACTGCTGAGCCTGTGCGTCTGGAGCCTGTGCTCCGCAAAAAGAGAGGCTGCGATGGTGAGAGGCCCACGCACCGCGATGAAGAGTGGCCCCTGCTTGCCACAGCTAGAGAAAGCCCTCACAGAAATGAAGACCCAACACAGCAAAAATTAATTACCCCCAACATCTTAAAAAAAAAAAAAAATCTCACCTCTGGATGTCTTCTCTGTCTCCCTATCCTCTTTACCCTAGAGTTTGGCCCATGATTCTCTACTCGAAGATCTTATAAAAAAAAAATACATGAGCTGAACTGAACATTGAAACTTTATTTGATATTTAATATGTCAACTATAGCATAGGAGAGGGCAAAACCAGTCTGCTGTGGCTTTGTGGAAAGAGTATGAGACCAGGGGTTAAGTCCCTGGGCTTGGGTCTTGACTTTGCTTTTGATCATTTATCTGCAACAGGTAAGTCCCTAAACTGCTCTAGGACTCAGTACAATGAAGACCATGGTTTCCTCTCTGTAATCTTCCCAGGGATGTTCTATGAACAGATGAGATCATTGCTGTGAAAGAATGTTGAGCATTAAAAAGAAGCGGTAGCAAAATGAGGCCCAGGGAAGCCCCCTAAACCCAATATGCAAAGACATCCCTGTGATGGGGATCTTTTTTTTTTTTTTTTTGCGGTACGCGGGCCTCTCACTGCTGTGGCCTCTCCCGTTGCGGAGCACAGGCTCCAGACGCGCAGGCTCAGCGGCCATGGCTCACGGGCCCAGCCGCTCCGCGGCATGTGGGATCTTCCCAGACCGGGGCACCAACTCACGTCCCCTGCCTGCATCGGCAGACGGACTCTCAACCACTGCGCCACCAGGGAAGCCCTGTTATGGGGATCTTAAAGCTGCCACTACTCGAGAAATTTCAGAAAATTCTCCCCTAAAGGCTTGGTCCTTGGACCCTCAGCCCTTGTCTTTGATGCCATAGCTCTTGTCCTTCACATCTTCTGTGGTGCCCCTGCCCCTTAGTTCACGGGCAGCAGGCAGTGTTTGGGATAGGCATAGTGCTACAGAGGTAAGTAACCCATTACGATATGCCAGGTAGTTGCTAATGGTTTCTTGCATTATTCAGTCCTCACAACCAAAAGAACAATAGCTAATGCACAAATTCTGTAGTCTTCTTCTATTGATTATAGCATGACATAGTGTGACAGCCCTCATAGAAAAAACTAGCAAATCCCCTACACAACAGTGTGAGAGAGCCATAAAAGTGGGATTTATTTGATCCTCATAATAATCCTATAAGTCACACACTATTGTTGGACCATTCTACAGATGCGTAAACTGAGGGATTTCTCTTTAGGCTCTAGTTTTTCCCTTGGAATCAGGCTCCCACTCTTTTTGATACCATTTCAAGCCTTACCCTGGTGATTTTTTTGTATTCTGCCCAGATTATGAAATTTTCACCCTACCAACTTGGCTCTCCTGGAGTACAGTCTCCTCCAATTAACCTTCCTAAAGTGGTTGCTGCTTTATGGACTTACACAAGCTGCTTTATAGAGTTTTCCAAATGTTCACAACTCCTCTTACTTAAAATAGTTTCCTCACTCAAATTAGGGAGCAATGTCAGTTCAGGGTGTTTTCTTTCTTTCCTCCACACAATTTCCCTACCTCTGCTATTCCTTCATCAGGACGTTACCTAACCTGAGAGGTAAGTCCAAGGTCACCATGGCAAGCACAACTCCCTGGCATCTGGACCTACTCAATAGCAGTATTAATATATCCTGCAGCCCTCAACACAATGCAAAGCAGTCATACCTCTGGAAGGCAGCTGTGTAAGATTTTGTAGTGTGAAGTTTCATTTTATGTGTCAGCTGGCCTGGGCAGATATCTGGTCAAACATTATTTTGGGTGTGTCTGTGAGGGTGTCTCTGGATGAGATTAACATTTGAATTGGTAGAGAAAGCAGATTACTCTCCCTAATGTGGGTGAGCCTCATCTGATCAGTTGAAGGCCTGAATAGAATAAAAACGCTGAATAGGAGAGAATTCCTTTTACCTGGTTGTCTTTGAGTGGGATCATCCATTTTTTCCCGCCTTTGCATTCAAACTGAAATAGAGGCTCTTCTTGGGCCTCCAGGCTGCAGGCCTTCAGGCTGGAACTATGCCGCTGGGTCTCCTGGGTCTTAGTTTGCTGACCGCAGATTTTTGGACTTATCAGCCTCCAGAATTGTGTGAGCCAGCTCTTTATTTTCTCCCTCACTCTCTCTGTCTATCTGTCTCTCTCCACACACACACACACTCCCTATTGGTTCTGTTTCTCTTGAGAACCCTGGCTAATACAGTAGCATTAGTATTTCCCACTTTTATGGCTCCCTCACACTGATGTGGAGAAAATTTCCTAGCTAACTTTATGGAGCTGTTAACACTATGTCTTGTTATGGTCCATAGCAGAGGGTTACAGAATTCGTGCATTAGCTATTAGTCTTTGGTTTCAAGTTAGTACTCTTGGTTTTGGGGGCCAGAAACCCAACTTTATCTTAGGCATAAAGATACGTTTATTGACTCATGACATTCAAGAAAGAGTTGAACAGTTCTCATTTGGACTGGCTGTCTCTGCATGATTGAAAAAATAGCTGTCCACAGATGCCATGTTTTATATCTAATGACTTCTATCCTCAGTGAAGGACTCCCTATTATAAATAGAAAGATTCTAGGAATAGACTTGAATTGGCCCAGATTGGGGCAGGTGCCTACCCATGTTCCAATTAATTATGTCTAAGGAAAAAGGCAGCTATGAGACTCCATTTCCAGCTATCTGAGAGAGAGTATTCCTCTGGACCCTAGTCACAGGAGTCACCGTCCTTACAGGATGGAGGGGTGGTACCAAGTGACCATATCACCCAGACCTACTATTGTATGAGTTATAGGAGGGAGAAGTCACCTGGAAAACTTTATGCTGTCAAGTCACTTGTTCAGGATCATGTCTTGAATTTATTGTCCTCTTTCTCATGAGCCTCTCATCTTGTCATGCCTCAGGTCCCAGTTTACTGCAGTCCCTGCAGAAGTCCCAGGGTCTATAGGCAACCGTTGTTTTTCTAAGGACATGTATTCTCATGTCATGCTGTTGATCTCAAACCCCCCATCTTCCCTCCTCTTCCTCTAAATTCTCTCACTGTGTCCTCTGGAACTCTTGATCTGTGATCAACAGACTCTGTTTGTAGATGAGCATTCCTTTCATCTCCGTGCCTTCACTGAAACCTAGTTTGTCCCCTTCTAACACAATTTCCTCTGAAACCCTCTCTAGTGGAGGCTGTTTTCTTTTCTTGTTTTTTTTTCTCTCTCTCATGCCCCATGAGAGGTAGTAAGCATGCTCCTTACTTCTCATGGTCATATTTAAATGATTTCTTCTTCTTTCTCATTCAAAGCCCTAAGCTCCTTTTATCTTATGACGTTCAGCTACACCACCCACTTTCTGTTTTTGTTTGTTTTGTTTTTTGTTTTGCGGTACGTGGGTCTCTCACTGCTGTGGCCTCTCCCGTTGCGGAGCACAGGCTTCGGACGCCCAGGCTCAGCGGCCATGGCTCACGGGCCCAGCCGTTCCTGCATCGTGTCCCCTGCATCGGCAGGCAGACTCTCAACCACTGTGCCACCAGGGAAGCCCATCACTAACCCTTTCTGAAGCTGTCTTTTACTGACTTCTTGGTCACTCATTCACTGAAGACTTTAACTCCTTGATCATCGTTTCCACTGCCATTTCTACTTCTTGCTGTCTTTCTTCTCCCCAAACATATTGCATAAGCATTTACTTCTTCATCTTCACTGTCATCACAATAACCCAAGACACTAATATCTCTTGCCTGGACCTCAGCAATAGTTTCCTAAATGGCCTGTCTAAAATCATTTTTTTTCTCCCAGCAGCTAGAGTAGTCTTTCAAAAATGAAAATCAGGGCATGCCACCATTCTGCCTCCACTTAGCAGACCGAAGACCTCTCAATGGCCATGAGTACTTCTTAGAAGGAAGTATAAACTCCTTTGCCATAGGCTTCAAAGCCCTGGGTGATTTGCCTCCTAGCAGCCTCCCCAGCCTCATTCCACAGTATGTGCCCACTAGCCACCACCTCCCAACCACACTGCTCTTATTTGCCTTCAAGAAGAAAAGTTCTTGTACCCCTAGGGCCTTAGCATGTGCTACTGCTTCTACCTGGAATTCTCTTTCCACTGAAGTTATCCCACAATCTCTTCACAGGGTTGGCCACTTCTCATCTTTTATGTCTAAACTCCAATGTCATTCCTCAGAGAGGTCTTCCCTGGCCAGTCTGCTTTTTCCTCCTGTCACTAGTCTGTCCCCTTGCCTTGTTTATACATTTTATAGCAAAACTCTCACAATCTATAATTATTTTAATTACTGTAAGATCCATGAGGGAAGATATCATGTCTGTCTTGTTTTCAGTTCTGCAGTACTTATCCAGGTCCAAGAATTAGAATATGTTGCATAAATGTGTGTTAAATAAGTACTACTTATTGTATACCTACCATGTTCCTTTTAATTAATACACTTTATCATATGTCCTCTGAGAACAGAGCCCAATGTTAGGTACATGGAAGGATACAAATAAAGGGGTGTTATTGGTCCTACATTATAGGAACTTGGACACGTCTTTTTACCTTTCTGGACCTCATCTACTTTATAAATTGAGAGGGTTCGACACAAAAAAAGAGTACAAGCTTTTATTCCTTCTACACGTTTATGGTCACAGCACATTCCCATTAGTAATTTCTCTCACTGAGCACAGTGACAGTTGGGGAATTGTTCAATGGATTCTCCAACCCTTTGCCTCAAAATAAATGGACTTAGTAATCCCTCACAGCTTCCAGAATATTTATGCAACATTTGTGACACCTGCCTTCACACAGAGCAGTTGTGTGAGTCCTCCCACAGCCATTCTGGGATATTTGATCACACTTTTTTCGTTTTTAATAAATTTATTTATTTTTGGCTGCGGCGGGTCTTTGTTATGGTGAGCGGGCTTCTCATTGCAGTGGCTTCTCTTATTGCAGAGCACGGGCTCTAGGCACATGGGCTTCAGTAGTTGTGGCGCACGGACTCAGTAGCTGTGGCTCACGGGCTCTGGAGCGCAGGCTCAGTAGTTGTGGCGCATGGGCTTAGTTGTTCCGCGGCATGTGGGATCTTCCTGGACCAGGGCTCGAACCTGTGTGCCCCTGCATTGGCAGGCGGATTCTCAACCACTGAGCCACCAGGGAAGTCCCTGATCACACTTTCAATGGCAGAAACATAAAATATGGTGAAATACTTTTAAAACACTTCTTTGTTAAACACATGATTTATTAACTGATCTTTACGTGCTGGATATTTTGCTAGGCTCCTTGGAAAGAGTGGTGAACAAAAGCAGATCTAGAGCTTGCTCCTATGGGCAGGTGGGTGGGATAGACATTGAACAAATGAATGTACTAGTGGATGTGTAGTTATAAGCATAGCTAAATTCTCAAAGGAAGAGTGAGTTTCTGTGAAAATGTAGAACAAAGGAAACTGACTTAGACTGGGGTGGCAAAGAATTTTCTGGGAGAAAGCGGTGGTTTAGCTGAAGCATTAAGGATGCGTGGGCTGGAGGTGGGGGTGAGGAGAGGATGAGAGCATTTCATGCAGAGGGGGTGGCGTGTGCCATGTCTCTCCAGTAGAAAGAAATTGCTGAACTCCAGGAATGAAGGAAAGTGTCAGTGAGGTTGGAGATTAGAGAATGAGGCAGAGGATGGTATTATTTGATGCTTTGGTTTTTTTTGACGTGGATCATTTTTAAAGTCTTTATTGAATTTATTACAATATTGCTTCTGTTTTTTATGTTTTGGTTTTTGGGCCGCGAGAAATGTGGGACCTAAGCGCCCCACTCAGGGATCGAACCCACACCTCCTGCACTGGAAGGCGAAGTCTCAACCACTGGACCACCAGGGAAGTCCCCTATTTGATGCTTTGAAAGGCGGGCAGCAGCCAGAAATGCAGGACCCTGTGGTCCACAAGGAGATTTTCAATCCTCAATTTATGATTTGTGGGAAGTCAATAATGGTGTTTATCATGGTGTTACCATCATCAGACTTTGGTTTTGAAAATGTCACCCAGGCTGCTACATGGAGAGTGTGCTGGAGGAGGGTTAGAGTGTCAGGAGACCAGTTAGTAGTGCGCCATTAACAGAAGACTTTGCAAGAGAAGGGGTAACGTGGGTTAGGGGAGTGGCACTGGATGCGGTCAGCAGTGGGCGTATTTGAGAAATAGTTAAGCAAGGATTCTGGTTCAGTGCCATGCAGTTCTCCAGGTGGAGAACACTGGAATAAGATTAGGTTTTGAGGGCAGATAACGAGTTCAGTCTTGTACAGGTTGAGACCAAGATGCCTTGGAGTGGCACTGGATGCGGTCAGCAGTGGGCGTATTTGAGAAATAGTTAAGCAAGGATTCTGGTTCAGTGCCATGCAGTTCTCCAGGTGGAGAACACTGGAATAAGATTAGGTTTTGAGGGCAGATAACGAGTTCAGTCTTGTACAGGTTGAGACCAAGATGCCTTGGAGTGGCACTGGATGCGGTCAGCAGTGGGCGTATTTGAGAAATAGTTAAGCAAGGATTCTGGTTCAGTGCCATGCAGTTCTCCAGGTGGAGAACACTGGAATAAGATTAGGTTTTGAGGGCAGATAACGAGTTCAGTCTTGTACAGGTTGAGACCAAGATGCCTTGAAGCCGTTCAATTGTCAGTTTCAGAATGGGAGTTAGATATACTGTTTGCAAGCTCAGAAGAGAGGTATGACCTTGAGAGTCTTAGAGTCTAGAACTGTTAGTCAAGGGCATAGGACTGGAAGAAATTGCCTGAGAAGAGAACAAAGAATAAGAAAAGAATGTGGTAGAGGGCACAGTCTTGAGGAGATTTATCACAGGGTCTGTTAAAGGCCAAAAGAGCAAAGCAGGCAAAGAGATCAGAGACCAGTAAGTTTATAGGTGTTAGTTTTAGTGAGTGGGAGGTGAGAAATGGAAACTGGGTTTAGACAACTCTTTCAAGAGATTAGCTCTAAAGGGAAGCAGAGGAATTAAATGCTGTAGAGTAACAAGAGAATTTTTTTTTAAGATATGCTAATCTTGAGCATGTATAACTGTTGATGGGAAAGATCCAGTTGAAAGGGAGAAGTTGACTTCTATAGGAAAGAAGGTTTCAGAGATGGTTTCAAAGGCTCCAAAGCATAGAACTGGCCAGGGAGGAGGGCCATCTCCTCTAAGAGAAAAGAAAGAACGAGGCAGAATATGGGTTACACGTTGGGGAGCTCACTGGTTATTTCTTCCTCATAATTATTTACTCTTCTAAATTCTTCCCCCAGTCATTTTGCTTTTCTTTTTCTTTTAAAGAACAGTCACAGCATTCTTAAACTTTCTGTTTCCTTCATTTTGCTTTCCAACAGCTGCATTAAGATTTTCCTTTATTCAGATTCTCATTCATGACCTCTTATATAGAACTGAGGTAAATTGCTTAATACCTCAAAAGTAAACCATCTAACCAAATATTTATGCTGTTTTCAAAAGGATACAGGATAAAAAAATGTACATAACTTCTTCAGAAATTGTATATACATAAGTGATTAAAATGCTGTATTTGTAATCAGTACCTTTAGTTTCTAGATTCAAATAAGCAGTCTTGCTGGTTGCAGAGAAAGCAATTAAACAGGCAACTTTATTGAAAGCAATTGTGAGTTTGGGAAGGGACCAAGGAAATAGAAAATTGTGTAATTTCAAATATATAGGAACTCAATCCTTTGTGTTGGCTAAGTCTCTTTAAACTTCTGTGATAGAAAGCCTGACTAGAATTCTAATTACTCTGGTGTCCAAAAACTGTCAGGTATACAATCCAGCCAAAGCATTATTTGCAATGTGATTGCTGTGCAATTAATCAGCTGCATACTGAGGTGAGCCATTTTCTTTCCAAGACAACAAAGGGTCGTAATATTATCAATCCAGTTGCTTTGGCTACCCTAATGGTGAAATTAGATTGATGGAGCATGGTCTGACAGTTGTTTGGTGATTCCCTATTAGTCTTGGCCTTCCCATTTTAGGGCTAGTTGTACATAATCACCAAATCTCTGTAGTCAAGGTGAACCCTTTCTGCTGATCATCTTAATGGAGAAGATGTTTTAATTCTAATATCATTTCCTTTTTCCAACTTCAATATCTGAAAAAAAGCCTGCAAAATAGAATTCAGGAAGTAGAAATGTCCTGTCTCTCAGCTACTCTTCATCTTCATCACAATTCGCATACACTTTCCTTTTAAAAAATGACTCAAGGGGCTTCCCTGGTGGTGCAGTGGTTAAGAATCTGCCTGCCAATGCAGGGGACACAGGTTTGAGCCCTGGTCCAGGAAGATCCCACATGCCACGGAGCAACTAAGCCTGTGCACCATAACTACTGAGCCTGTGCTCTAGAGCCTGCGAGCCACAACTACTGAGCCCGTGTGCCGCAACAAGAGAAGCCACTGCAATGAGAAGCCCGCGCACTGCAATGAAGAGTGACCCCTGCCACAACCAGAGAAAGCCTGTGCGCAGCAACGAAGACCCAATGCAGCCCAAAATAAATATATTTACTTTTTAAAAATAAATAAATAAATAAATAAAAAATGACCCAACTGCAAAAAACAATTACTGAAGGAGACACCTGAGTCCTCCCCCTTTCTACTCTTAACCAACCAGGCAATACATTTCCAAAGAGTTCATCTGTTTTTTTTCTTTAGTGTTCTCTCAAGCATCCAGCATATGTGCTGGGTAAAGTGTCAGGTTCCTTCCTACCTGTCCTTATACTTTTACAGTTATGCTGACCTGAGAGATTGTTCCTGAGTGCAGTGACAAGCCCCATTAGATGGTTATCATGTTTTCTCCATTCCTTTCAGGTGACTGTATGTAAGTACATCAAAAGCCAACCAGTGAGTCTGTTGTTTGCTAGCTCTGTGATCAGCTCCAAGTTTGGTGGTGAGGTAGGGAAAGGGGCAAGCAACTGCAAGCCATGTTCCCAATTGCAGCAAGTGTGGTATTCAGCAACAATACCCCTCAAACCCAAGATGAGGACATAGGATCTGGGAAAAGACTTTTCTCCTGATCTGTGAATTTATTTATAGGAAAAGTCTGACAGAATTATATAAACTGAAATCATGGTTATATATTAATGAATAACATTCAATAAAATAGTACAGTTTTTTGAAATTGAGATTTTCCTGAGAAAGTTGGGCAAGGTCTATAAGTTGAAGTAAATCTAGTTTATTTCATTTCATTTCAACTCAGCAAGCATTTCTTGATTACTAATCCTGCACCTGGTACTGTGAAAGGTGATGTGAATGCAAATCCCAGCCTTCAAGGGACTCACTGTCTCTTGGGGAAGAAAGACAATTAAACAGCTCCATGACAACAGGATACTTGCTATAATGGAGGAAAGCAAAGGATGCTTTGGGAGCCAAAGAAAAGGAATGTCTAACTGTTGAAGAAGGAGGCATTTTCTTTCAGAGTTTAAAGAGCAGGTGACATCTGAACTTAATCTTGAAGTGATCATTGGCCTGGCTGAGAAAGGAGAGAAGAGATTCCAGGTTTCAGGAAACATATGCAAAGGCACAGAAGCACTGAAGAGCTGTAGAGAATGACAAATCACTGGGGATGGCTGTAGGCTGAAGTTCCACTAGAGTTTATGCGTGGGACAGGTTACCATGATGTGGAGTTGCAGACGAAACTTTCTTGGAAGAGATTTGACTTGAATTTAACTTTGAAAATGGCCATGAGGACAGTAAAGTGAGAGAAGTGGGAATCCTAGATGGGGAAAGAATATCATCAGAGCATCCAGGGAAGGAATGACCTGGCAATTAGGGAAGGCAGAAAGCAAACCAGGTTGCTTGGACTGGAGAAGCAGAGACAAACAAGGAAGAGTTAATAGGTATTATCTTGAGTACCAACCTGAGGTTATTGGTGTTGGCTATCTAGAATGGTGTGTTAAGAAGGATTCTGAAATAGACTTTGGGCTGTGGAATGAGTGCTGTGATTGCTTTGTAATGTCTGCCAAAGGCAAGGAAGAGGGAGGCATTGGCACACGTGTCATGTATTTGATATTCCTGCTGTAGATATCCTATCAATAGAACTTATGAAAAGAAATGTGTTTATATGATATTCTGGAGAAGGCTTGGAGGCTTGGTTCTTTTTTTCCACTTCTTAGATCATCAAAAAACACTAAGTAGGGCTTCTCTGGTGGAGCAGTGGTTGAGAGTCCGCCTGCCGATGCAGGGGACACGGGTTCGTGCCCCGGTCCGGGAAGATCCCACATGCCGCGGAGCGGCTGGGCCCGTGAGCCATGGCCGCTGAGCCTGCGCGTCCGGAGCCTGCGGTCCGCAACGGGAGAGGCCACAACAGTGAGAGGTCCATGTACCGCAAAAAAAAAAAAAAAAGAAAAAGAAAGAAAGAAACAAAAAGCACAAAACACTAAGTAGGTCATTTTTCTTCCCTATGTTTTATTTTCTTTCTTAATCAAAGTCATTTAAAAATACCTTACCTTGCAAGATAAGGTAGACGAGGCTTTGCTATACACACACACACACACACACACACACACAAATATGTGTGTGTGTGTAAAATCAGTGTAATGTTTTTTGTTCTTAGAATGAGTTCCTGTTGGAAATCAGAAGATGAAACCATTTTTAAGATCAAAAAAGAATTTAAGCATCATTTTGTCCAAACATTTTATTTTACAGATGAGAAAACAAGTCTTAAACTGATACTATGGGCCAGTATATAGTGAAGTTGACAACGCACTTATCCTGAGTTTCAGTCATTCCACACCTAGGTTGTACTCTATAAGCCATGCTTCTCAAAGCTTTTGCTGTCATGTCATGTGACAGCAAAATATTCCTCTGAATGCAAATACCAGCTCCTCTAAGGTCACACACACAACCTGTTGATAAGACAAAGCTTAGTTTATTGTTTACCACTGACACATAACTTTGGCAGTATTTGGGAAGGGGAAAGGCAAAATCAGAATTTATTGGGAAATGGGAATTTTAAGGCAGCTACTTCATTGTGGGAGCCTGATTACGATTGGGTAAGGATCATGATACAACAGTTCAGGATGATGGAAACAGCAAGGTGAGGATTTTGAGGCAAGAGATTCAAAGAACATTAGGGCACAGTCTGTTGATGTTTTCCATTGAAGAGTTAATGAGTCTTTTGGGAAAATTCTGCCACAAACAATCAATTAAATTGCCTGAGCAAAAGACCCCTGGGAAGTAAAGTAGTGCTAATGTAGTGAAATAACAAAATCATGTTATTGTAAACAGTAAGATCTGATTTCTATTCTCAGTGTCCCAAATGAGCGTGGGAATAGACGACTTTGGTTCCTATTTCACTGCATGCACTGCCATAAACAGGTGAGGCAGCTCATGGAGAGAGTGGACCAGGGAGGGGCTCTGGTCAACCCAGGCGCTGAACTGGCCAATCTGAGGGCCGGAGAGATACATCCCTTGGTACACTCTAACAGATTCATACCCCAAGTGGTCAGCTTCCTGGCTTAGCATCTCTGTCTTAGCAAAAGAAATAAATACAAAAATTTTCATAGCAACATTATTTGTAAGAACATAATATTGGAAAAAATTTCAACATCCATTGAATGGAGAATGAAAAGATAAATTTTGATATATTCAAATAAAATGGGGTATTGTACAATAGTGAAAAAGAATGAGTTACAACCACACATATCAATATATGACTCATAAATACAATCTTAAGGGAAAAAGCCAAGTTGCCAAAGAATATATGCAATATTATAACCTTTATATACACAAAACGCTCCACGTTGGATAGCACAGACACCTGAAAGTTATTGTAATAGGGAAGAACAAATCTAACTACATATTGGAGCTGTTTCTTTTACCCTAACCTTTGTATTCTATTGCTTTTGCCACAATTACTAAAGGGATGCTGCTATAAGTTTAAATTACACATAACGGCCCATATCGGAGACCCCTGCCTCCCATGTAATGAGTATTAAGCTAAAATACCTTTGTGTAGCTGACAGGAAACGTCCTGAGCAGGTCCACCTGTGAATGGCTGCAGGAAAGAAGAAATGAACACATTCCCACCAGAACCAGGACTTTACTCCCTCCACGTTCAGTATAAAAGAAGCCTGAATTTTAACTCAGGGAAGATGGTTCTTTGGGACACTGGTCCACCATCTTCTCAGTCTGCTGGCTTTCAGAATAAAATCACTATTCCTTGCCCCAACAGCTCATTTCTTGATTTATTGGCCTGTCGTGCGGTAAGCAGTAAGAGCTTGGACTCAGTAATGGTATAGTGAGATGTGTGTGAAAGATAAACAACAGACCCTGGGTTGTGGTCATCTTCTCTATCTGGGAGGGGTGCACAGGGGACTTCAACTTGGATGGTTATGCTATTTTTAAAGTTAGGTGTTAATTTCACAGGTGTCCATTGTATTTTATTTTTATGCCTTTTGTATACCTTAAATATTTCCTAAACATTTTTCTTTTTTTTTTTTTTTTTTTTTTTTTTGCAGTACGCGGGCCTCTCACTGCTGCGGCCTCTCCCGCTGTGGAGCATAGGCTCCGGACGCGCAGGCTCAGCGGCCATGGCTCACGGGCCCAGCCGCTCCGCGATATGTGGGATCTTCCCGGCCCAGGGCACGAACCCGTGTCCCCTGCATTGGCAGGCAGACTCCCAACCACTGCGCCACCAGGGAAGCCCGAGAGCACGGAGTCTTAACCACTGGGATGCCAGGGAAGTCCCACTAAAAATTTTTCAAATATTTAAAAAAATGTTTTAAAAACACTAAGGTGTAGATAAGTGAGTGATTTTCTCAAAGCCCAACAAATCAGACAAAGACCTGGGTTTCTGCTTCTCTGAAGTAAAGGGCTATGAACTCTAGTGATGACTGTGTGTGTGTGTATGTGTGTGTGTTCTGGATGCAGGGAGAGGGAGCACATCCATGGTGATTCAGTCAACACGGTTGCTAGCCTCCCAGAGCCACGTTATTTGTATATGTCGTTAACTGTCTTCTACAGAGAGGTTAGTAGTTGCTATCATTCTCTGAGAACTATCCTGGGAAAGAGCTGGAGATAGATGGGAGTGGATGGCACTGAAAGGGAGATTTGAATCCACCATTATTTCATGAGACAAGATCAACAATTGTCATTGTGAATGGAGAGAGTGATCTAATTTGGGGGTCTAGGGCTATAAGTTGCCTGAGTGACAACTTCTCAAGCCAAAAATCAGGCTAGGGTAACCACAGGTAGGCTGCAAATGCAACATTTAAATAATAAACGTGAATAAAACAAAAAGAAACCTTGGGTCACATTTAAAATTTCACTTAAATGTCCAATAGAAATGCCTGCAGGATTCCTATTGATTTTTTTTAACATCTTTATTGGAGTATAATTGCCTTACAATGGTGTGTTAGTTTCTGTTATATAACAAAGTGAATCAGCTATACATAAACATATATCCCCATATCTCCTCCCTCATGTGTCTCCCTCCCACCCTCCCTATCCCACCCCTCTAGGTGGACACAAAGCACCACAGTGTTTATCAATGCTATTTTAGTTCAGGGAATCTACCACCTAACTTTCTACAGCATAACAAAGGGGAAATAAGTGAGTGTTCCTGCAGATACTGGCTTACAGCTCACTTTGACATAGAACCTGTGCAGTTAAAGCTCCAGCAAGCTCAGGGTGATTGACAACACATGAACCAAGCAATTATTTTCAGTATCTCTATACTTTGCAATTACCTTAAAATTTGAAAATAGATAATTAGTTCCTAATTCTTTAGTCAATATCAAAAAGCCTCAGTGTTTGAGCTAGGCTGAGCCTGGCACTGTTAGAACCTTTCCAAATGCTTCAATTAACCTGTTGTATGCCGAGTGACTTAGCTCAAAAAGGTATCAAGTATTTAAACTTACAGTATGTTTAAATCCATTCATTTGATGTATATGGGAGAACAATCTTTTCTTCGACCTTTTCACCTAACTCAGCCCCAATCTGTATACACCATGGATTTACAATGCCTAAGATGCACAATTATGGCTTTGTGGAGGGAGAACATTAGGGTTCTTGGAAGCCACAGCAGTACCTTTTATGGAGGGTTTGAACTCAAGGAAGGATGGCACATGTGAAGTCATGCTTCTTATTCAGGGGCTGTAACCCACAGTGACTTGTAGATTTTTGAGTATTGATAGCAAAAAAAAAATGAAAATGAAAATGATAGCTTCAGAATAATGGACTATATCAAAGTTAAGGTGATTTTGTGAAATAAATGACCATCAAATGAGAGTTATCAAATAAAGATCAGTTAATAAAGTGAAGACATTTTCTATAATGTTCTTTAGTTAGAATTTTGGTAACAGAAAGGGACTCAGTATATTGTATAATACAACATTTTAGAAATATTTAGTGTTGGTTAACGAAGACCAGCAGTAACATTAAATGCAGAAAGCTTGAAATCCCTAAGCAAAAAATGGTACAATTCATTTGGAAGAAAATACATCACTACTGTGACATTAATTACTAATTTCCAAGTTTCAATTTTTGGTATATGTGCTGCCTGTCAGTGCAAGCCCCTAATTTCCCAGTTGCTTAATGTGGCACTAATAATTTCTAACTTGAAATACATACGTTCATGTGATTTTATCTTTAAGTAAATAATCATTTTTTTTTTAATTTATTTTATTTTTTATTTTTGTCTGCGTTGGGTCTTCGTTGCTGTGTGTGGGCTTTCTCTAGTTGTGTTGAGCGGGGGCTACTCTTCGTTGTGGTGCACGGGCTTCTCATTGTGGTGGCTTCTCTTGTTGGGGAGCGTGGGTTCTAGGCACATGGGCTTCAGTAATTGTGGCACATGGGCTCAGTAGTTGTGGCTGGCGGGTTCTAGAGTGCAGGCCCAGTAGTCGTGGTGCACGGGCTTAGTTGCTCCGCGGTATGTGGGATCTTCCCGGGTCAGGGCTCGAACCTGTGTCCCCTGCATTGGCAGGCAGATTCTTAACCACTGCGCCACCAGGAAAGCCCCAAAGTAAATAATCTTTTGAGTGCAATTTACTTTGCACATACTGATTCCTTATAAAAATTTTAAATGAACTTTACCGTTCCCTTCTGTCCCTTTCTCTTTCTTTTTCCTCCCTTCTTCTTTACTGCCTTTCCTTCCTAACCCATCCCTCGTATCCCTCACCCATTTGTTCTTTGGGTTCCATAACTAAATAAAATCTCAACTAGCTGATAAATTCATATTTCCCGCAGGTACTTACTCTTCAATGAACAAAGTTGGTGGGAAGGTTGCAGCAAGCAATGGCAACAAGGGACCTGCCTCAACCTGGTTTCCAGGACCATTGGTAGCCCTGGGAAGAGAGAAAGCCATAAAAATAGCTAATATAGTACTTGCCCATCCTGGTGAAAGGGAAAATGTATCTGGATTTGATTTGATGATTTAAAAACTTGCCTTTTCAGTATCTCATTTATGAGGAGACAATTTCATAAGTTTTATTTACAAACACAAAACAAAATGTTGTAGAGCCCTGGTTTATCTAAGGACCTTTAGTTTGCCCTTTTCCATTAATAAGATTTAATCTAAAAATTGGAACTGAAAACACCTCAGTATTACCAGATGATACAAGAAGTGACTTCTGCTGACAGTGTAATTTCTCCTTGATATTTACTGGGACTCCCTTAATGAATACTAATGCTGTGTTTAGGTCAGAAGATGTAAATCATGTAAGAAAAACCCTGTCGTTTGCCTTTTTTCTAAAGTAGAAAAGGGATAATCAGTTTTATTTGGTTATGCAGGCTCCAAACTATTGATGACTCAATGTATACATAATTTAGATTTTAAAGAGGGAATTCAGAAGAAAGGAGAGTTTAGGAAGCTTTTTATTTATTGCTGACGAAAGGTCAGTTTGTATCAGAAATGGGCTTCGTTCGGCATTTCAGATACTTTGTAATCATTTATCTTCTTGTAATTTAAGTAGACTGTATTAGAGGCAGAGGACCTGAGAAGTAAATTTAGATTTTGCAAGAACTAGCACAGTTAAGAGAACAGTGCCTGGAATATGCAGAAGAAACAGTTTTAATAGAAGAAGGTATACACCCAGATGGAAATCCTACAGTGAATTATCCAGTAACCAGAGTGATCCTTCAGAAATGTAAACACGATTTCCTTCATTAAAACAACTTCTTAGACAAATTGACAACAAGCATGTGGCAAAATTTAATTTCAAACTTGCCATAAAGGAAGAGGCTTCTGAAAAAGCCAGTTCAAAGACTCCTTCTTGGTAGAGATATTTTATATGAATGTTTAATTGGAGACAATAAGACTGTTAGGCTCCTTACAAGATCCCCGTTAGGTAAGTGGGTGATGGGTAATTCCTTTTCCAGAAGAAATTCTTAATTTCTTTAAAATATACCAGAATATTGTTTAAGCATTATTAGGAATGGCATATATTTCCCAGAAACTGTGGTACATTACATCTCATAAAATCCAAGTTTCATACAGTTTTCTTTCCCATGTCAGCTCCCTGTTTGTAACCTCAAATTAATTGCTTCCCATATTACTCAGGGTAAAATCCAGACCCTTACAAGACCCCATACAGCGCTGGTGTCATTTACTACTACTTGACTTCTTCCTTCATGTTTCTTGAATACGCTCACCATGCTGCAGCCTCAGGTCTTTGCCTTGGCTGTTGCCTCTTCCTGGAATGCATGTATCCTATACAACCGCATGGTTTGTCCCTCACTTTTTTCATGTCTCTGTTGAAATGTGGCTTCTTTTAGGATCACTACCCTTCCAAATGTAAATTGATGCAGTCACTATGGAGAACAGTATGCAGGTTCCTTAAAAAACTAAAAATAGGGGCTTCCCTGGTGGCACAGTGGTTGAGAGTCCGCCTTCCGATGCAGGGGACACGGGTTCGTGCCCCGGTCTGGGAAGATCCGCGGCGCGGTTGGGCCCGTGAGCCATGGCCACTGAGCCTGTGCGTCCGGAGCCTGTGCTCCACAGCGGGAGAGGCCACAACAGCGAGAGGCCTGCGTACCGCAAAAAAAAACCCAAAACCAAAACCAAACAAAAACTAAAAATAGAGTTATCGTATGATCCCGTAATCCCACTCCTGGGTATATATATGGACAAAATTATAATTCAAAGACACTTGCACCTCAATGTTCGTTGTAGCACTATTTACAATAGCCAAGACATGGAAACCACCTAAATGTCTCTCAACAGATGAATGGATAAAGCAGATGTGAAAAAAGTCAGAAAGAGAAAGACAAATATCATATGATATTACTTGTATGTGGAATCTTAAGAAAAGTGATACAAATGAACTTATTTACAAAACAGAAACAGACTAACAGACATAGAAAACAAACTTACAGTTACCAAAGGGAAAAGTGGGTAGGGAGAGATAAATTATGAGTTTGGGATTAACATATACACACTACTACATATAAAATAGATAAACAGCAAGGTCCTATTGTATAGCACAAGGAACTATACTCAGTATCTTGCAATAATATATAAGGGAAAAGAATCTGAAAAAGAATCTATCTATCTATATATCTGAATCACTTTGCTGTATACCTGAAACTAATACAACATTGTAAATCAACTATACTTCAATTTTTTAAAAAAGAGAGAGGCTTCCCTGGTGGCGCAGTGGTTGAGAGTCCGCCTGCCGATGCAGGGGACACGGCATCGTGCCCCGGTTCGGGAAGATCCCACATGCCGCGGAGCGGCTGGGCCTGTGAGCCATGGCCGCTGAGCCTGCGTGTCCAGAGCCTGTGCTCCGCAGCGGGAGAGGCCACAACAGTGAGAGGCCCGTGCATCCCCACTGTCACCCTCCATCTCCTGGCCTATTTAGATTCTAAATGTTACTCTCTGGTGTTTAGATACAACATCTATTTATTGTTTATTGCCCATCCTCTCCAGTTTCCACCAGAGCATGAGTAAATTCCATGAGGACGGGGACTTTGTTTCATTCATTACTATATTCCCAGGGCCTAGATCAGGGCCTGGCTCATAGTACATATTATGGGCTGAATTATGTCCCTCAAAATTCATATGTTGAAGTCAAAACCCCCAAGTGCCTCAGAATGTGGCCATATTTGGAGATAGGGATTTTAAAGAGGTAATTAAGTTAAAATGAGGTCATTAGAGTGGGCCTTAATCCAATATGACTGGTATCCTTGTAAGAAGAGGAAATTTAGACATGGACACGTACAGAGGGGAGATGATGTGAAGACAGAGGGAGGAGACTGCCATGCATAAGCCAAGGGGAGAGGCCTGGACCACATCCCTAATTCAGAGCCCTCGGAAGGAACTAACTCTACTAATACCTTGATGTCAGACTTGCAGCCTCCAGAACTCTGAAAAAATAAATTTCTGTTGTTTAAGCCACCCAGTCTACGGTACTTTGTTAACAGTAGCTCTAGCAAACTAATAAAGCACACATGCTTAATAAGTATCTATTAAGGTAAATAAATGGTATGGAACATTTTTGTAAGGATAAAAGGTAGTGACATTGTTGAACACTTATCCAAAAAAGGAACATAGATGATGATTTCTCAATAGAAACTTGAAGTTGGCATGGAAACAAGATATTGACTTGATGGGAGGGTAAGGATGGTCCAGCCTCTGCATATCTGCTGGGAGGGCTAATCTGACAAAAATAGAGCAGCCAGTACATTGATGTCTTGGAAGTAATTTTCTCTCTCAGAAGTCTGAGAATATGATGCATTTGGACTTCAGGCTTACCTATCACCAAAAAAGAAGAGAACATATGGGTACATAATGGTGACCTGAATGCTAAAGGAAGTGACTCTGTCATCTTGGGGTTTGATGGTCAAGGATATTGGTTATTATCAGACATATACACTGGACTTGGGGAAATCACACTTAGAACTGTGAAGGGAAAAGATAGGTATTAGTTTCATCATCAAAAACGCCAACTGGGAAGAAACACGGGTGGGTCTAAAAAACATCAGTCTGATGTTGCTTTTACACCTGACTTCAGTGAGGATGTACTGAGGAGCTCAGATAAAAGATCCACAGGCAGCATATTCATAAAACACGGAGGGAGGGACGCAGGGCTAAGAGTGAATAGAAGAATGGCGTAAATCAATACGACCAGTGTTGGGAAACCTGCAGACAAGAATGCACCAAGACTCCTCAAAATGCTAAGGACAGCAACATGTCAATTTTGATTTAACGTGTTAGAGACACAAAAACAAGGAATGTTTCTTTTTTTTTTTTTTTTCAGGTGGAACACTGGGGATTTTAATAGAACAAGACTCTCACGGTCCCTGCTATCAGGAAAGTTACATTCTTTTAAGAACAAAAGTTATACATATGCATGGTTTAAAGAAATAACAAGTATTATAAGGTTTTCTATGAAAACAGAAGGCAGTCCACTACCTTTTCCCCCATTTCCACTTTCGCAGAGGCATCTATTTTGAACTCTTTTAGCTGACTATATTACAGATTTATCTCCAAAAAACAAGGAATGTTTCTGACAAAGAGAAAGCAAAACTGCTCAAGTCCTATTTTATTTTCATATCTGTCACCCAGAATAATAATTTCAAAATTGGAAAGTCTAAATAAGTAATTTAAAAAAGGAATTCTAATCCACACTAGGTCGAGATAGCAAATGAAAAATTAATTGTTTTTAATGAGATCAAACCCCAGACCTGGATGAATAATGTCCCTGAGCCTTGAGAAGATGTGCAGGTGGGATGCCAAAAAGTCATCATTCATTTTTGCGGAATAATGGCAGCTAACAACATGAAGACATTTAGAGATACACAATGTGTTAATTTTCCAAAAGAGAGAAGATAATTTCTAAAAATTATGCATGATTGAGCTGCCATTGATTTTTATTAAACAGAATATTAAGCAGATGGTTTATAAACACTGAAAAAAGAAAGCAGTAGTCACTAGTTGGCATCCATCGTTGCTATTTGAAGTTCCATGCATTTTCATGACATCCATGTCACTAAAAGGAATTCATGCCAAATCAAGCTCATTGTGTTTTGGGAAAAATTACCAGTTGGTGGATGAGGGGAGCGTCTGAGATACACTTGATCTTGATTTTATTAAGGTATTTGTGTCTAAGGAAACCCATTTTTCAAAAATTTATTTATTTTATTTTTATTATTTATTTTGGCTGTGTTGGGTCTTCGTTGCTGCGTGGGCTTTCTCTAGTTGCGGCGAGCTGGGGCTACTCTTTGTTGCCGTGAGCGGGCTTCTCACGGTGGTGGCTTCTCTTGTTGCGGAGCACAGGCTCAGTAGTTGTGGCACACAGGCTTAGTTGCTCCGCGGCATGTGGGAAGCCGGACCAGGGCTTGAACCCGTGTCCCCTGCATGGCAGGCGGATTCTTAACCACTGTGCCACCAGAGAAGTCCGAATGAAACCCATTTTTTTAACTGCCTACTGGTAAGTCATTCCCTCGTCCACAGCGTGACCTGAGGTGAACTTACAATCTTCCTCCACAGAAGCTGTTCTTCTTTATGTCCTATTAGGGGGACCACTGAGCCACCAGTCTTCTAAGATGGAGTCCTTTTAGTTACTCCTTGATGCTTTGCTTCTTTCCACTGGATTATTGTGACAACATCACCTCTCTCTCACGGCTCTGGCTCTGGACCATACTGTATGCTGCTGCCAGAGTTCTCTAAATGCAGATGTGATTGTGCTTAGAACTTTGCTGATTTTTTGACATCCACAGGATAAAGTCCCAGCACCTACAGAAAACACTTCATGGTTTGCTCCTGGCTTTCTTAGCAAAGCAATGACCTTCCAAAGCACTCAATACAACCTATAATTTTTCTACACTGAACTTTTTGTTATTCTTATTTCAACGCACTCTACTTTTAATTCCTTGCCCTTACAATGCGATCCTTTCTGTTTACTACGTCTGATTTCCTTTTTTGTCTGGCAAACTGCCACTCATATTTCAAAGCCAGGCCAGTGTCACATGCTTGAAGTCGTTTCTGACACTTCAGGCAGAGGTAGCCATATCCTTTTTCATGTTCCCACAACAGCTTGTTCATGTTTTGATTACTGAACTTATCAGATGGGTTAGAAGTTATTTCTTTACTCCTCTCCTTCTACTAGCCATTCACCTAGATCTTCGAGAGCTGATCTTGGCCAGATACATTTTTCCTCTTTCCTTCTGTCATGTACATGGTACATACACATACTGAGTTAATGTTGAAAAGCAAGACAGAACAAAACGAAAAGGATGAATGATTCTTTTGGCAAGGTGGAGTCGTTTGGATTCATAGTTAGCTGAAGAGTGATATCCAAAGGGTATGGCTTAGTGGATGACTGAGACCATGCTACCTGAATTCCTTCATGTTCTCTCTTCCTCAAGGTTTCTATTTATCTTCATTGATTCTTTCCAACAATTTTCGCAAATCAGAGAATCCCGCTTCCTTTCCACCATTAACCCTTGTACCTTCTCTTTCAGTCTGTATTCTTCCATTTCATTTTGGGAACTTACATATTGACTTAATGTTTTCCATTCTTTCCTCCCTGTCCCACTCCCCAATTCCCGTGCTAATCATTCACAAGTCAAACAGGAAAATGACTTCTGTCAGTGCTAAGGTGATGACAGAGAGCACTGCAACATAACTGAAGGTCAAGAAGGGGACAAATACTAGGAAACTCACATAAGAAAAACCAGTGAGGGCTTCCCTGGTGGCACAGTGGTTGAGAGTCTGCCTGCCGATGCAGGGGACACGGGTTCGTGCCCCGGTCCGGGAAGATCCCACATGCCGTGGAGCGGCTGGGCCCGTGAGCCATGGCCGCTGAGCCTGCGCGTCCGGAGCCTGTGCTCCACAACGGGAGAGGCCACAACAGTGAGAGGCCCGTGTACCGTAAAAACCCCCCCAAAAAACAAAACAAAAAACAGTGAGAAGTTATTTTTTCAGGAAAGTTAACTTTTAAAGTATGACTGTGCGTTATTATTATTTCTACTGTCATTGTTGTTATTATTGAGGTATTTAGGGAGAAACTTCCATCCCTATTCCACCTTGGGACACCCTTCTTTTCATTATGAAGCAGTAAAAATGGAGATAGAAGAGAATGGCTGTATTTTCATAACCCACCCAAGAGGCTGAACACATTTGCAAGGTTGAAGAGTAAGCTTAATATTTCTGTTGGGGGAAAATACAGCAACTTTGAAATAGGAGGACAAGAGAGAGTTCTGAGAAGAAACAAAGAGTTAAAAAGGCCCAAGGGAGCAGCTGGGAGGAGAAAGGGTGCTGTGTGGACAGAAAGGAGGAAGAGGTCCCAGAGCTGGAGCACCCAGTGTAGACCAAGGACTCCTAGAAGTCCTGGTTTGATGCTCTGATCTTTCACACTGCAATGGCATACACTAGCTGGATTAGGGGCACAACACCCAAGGCCAAACTTTTAAAAATTTGTTTTAATGTGGTAAAATATATATAACTTAATCTTTGTCATTTTAACCATTTTTATGTGTATAATTCAGTAGCATTGATCACATTTACGATGTTATGCAATCATCACCACTATCTATTTCTAAAACCTTTTCATCACCCCAAACAGAAACTCTGTAACCATTAAGCAATGACCCTCTACTTCCCTTCCAGTCTCTGGTAACCTCCAATCTCCTTTCTGTTTTTATGAATCTGCTTATGCTAGTGACTTCATATAAGTGAATAATATATTTGTCCTTTTTTCTTTGGCTAATTTCACTTAATATAATATTTTCAAGGCTCATCACATTATAGCCTATGTCGGAACTTCCTTTGTATAAGGCTGAATGATATCCCACCGTATGGATATACCACACTTGGTCTATCCATTTATCTGCTGACCAATGGCCAACTTTTTAATTCCCCCAGAGTCTGTATTTTATTACTGGAATCTTTAAGGAAAAAGCTATTTGAGCCTTTTGAATGAAACTATATGTGTAAATCTTAGTAAAGGGAGATGGGAACACAAGACGCTCTCCCCTGTCCCCTGCCCTGTTTCAGTGGTGAGTGATGGGTGGTAGGATGACAGTCCACTCACAAAGGTCACCTGACCAGAGAGTCGCACTTAGATTGACTCCTGTCTTCCCTCCCTTCTTTTCTAACAGGCACCTCCTGCTACCCAAAGCTGAGGAGTGCCTGGGTGTCTCTCAACCTGTATCCCTGTCCAGGCCCCTGTTCCCACACGCTAAGTCATTCAGCTGAACTCACTGACTTACATCTCACATCACCCTGACAGAGGGTACGTCTCATGCTCAGGATGATGCAGCTCCTAAAGGGCAGAGCCCTGCCGCAGGAACTAGCTGGATCTGGAGGCTGAGCCCTGCCCCCTAGGGGATCTCTTCAGCCTCCCTTCACATTCTCCTCCGTTCTCTTTGCCAACCGCCCTCCCTTCAGCCTCCTTATCCTGTTTTCTGTGATTCCAGCTCTTCCCTCTTTCCACAAACTTCTTGGAAGCATAGTCAGTTCTTGTTGCCCACACATTTTCAGTATTCACCCCTCTCTTCACTCCCTTGAATTTGCTTTCTGCCCCATCTACTTTCTTAAACAGCTCTTGAAAGTCACTAATAAAAGCAGCCACTCATCTGATGACATTTCTTTTAATCCCCATCTTTCTCATTCTGTCTAGAGCATGAGACACCATTTAAACCAAACCTTGGGAATTTTTTCCTTCTCTGTTATCTGTATATCCCAGGCCTTACCAAGCTATTATCACAAAAATTCTTTTTTTTTTTTTTGCGGTACGTGGGCCTCTCACTGTTGTGGCCTCTCCTGTTGCAGAGCACAGGCTCTGGTGGCGCAGGCTCAGCGGCCATGGCTCGCGGGCCCAGCCACTCCACGGCATGTGGGATCTTCCCAGACCGGGGCACGAACCCGTGTCCCCTGCTTTGGCAGGCGGACTTTCAACCACTGCGCCAACAGGGAAGCCCAAAATTGCCTTTTATATTCAAATGATCATGGCTCCCCTGAAGGAAGTCTAGTATTTCATTGAGTTTTCTTTCTCAACATCTTTGGACGTTTCCAGGGAAGTCTTTCACGTTTCACAAATTTTACTCTGATTGTCACAGGTCACATTAAGGGACCAACCCAAATGACTCTACTGTGCCATTTTTCCAGCACGTCCTTCTTGTCATTTCAAATTGGGTTGTCCTAGGTCACTCCTGTTCTCCATATCCTATTTTCTTGTCTCATTGCCACACTCAACTGCCAGTGACCTCAGTCAGATCCCAGTCTCCTGGGCACTGATGTCCTCTGCTGTTGACCCCCTCATTTTCTTACTTAGCCTTGGGAAAGAGACTCTCCCTTCCCTTAACTGCACCCTCTCTAAAACATGGAACTGATCCTTAAATTATTGCTAAAAATGACTCATCTTGTGGCCTAAATGAAGGTCTAAGCCTGACCTCAGAAACCCTCACTGGGCTGACACCTCAGGAATTCCTTGCCTCTTAATGAGGGCTCCTCCAGAGATTCACACCTTCCTTCCTCTCTTTTATTTATTTATTAAAACACTTCATCTTCCTCCTTTTCTAACATTTTTACTTTCCATTCTCTAAAAGAGAGGTTCTTTCCCAGCTTCTTTTAGTTCTATCTCAATACTTCGAATGTATAACCTCTGTGTAGCTCATTAAATATACTTAGCAACCTTCTGCCTGAACTCCAGATACATACTCCTAGGTATTCACTTGAAATCTCCACCCAAACATCTCATAGTCACCTTCAATGCAATATTATTGACAGCTACTCCTTTCAGGTATAGGCAGCTTTGGCAAAAATCATTTATTTTGGAGCTTTCAAAACTATGTTGCAGGAAAAAAATTACATATATCTATATCTATATCTATCTATCTATCTATCTCTCTCTCTATATATATACGAAAATTTACCTCTAGATGCAAACCAATGGGAACCCCTCTCCCTCCACCATGCTTCATACTCTTAATTGATCCCGGGGCTGGAGCTTTTACACCGTGGCCATGCACCTGGCTGGGCACCCTAGGTGCAGGCTCTGACCGCTGTCCCTTGCTGGCTCGCCCTTTCTGCTTTTGTCCACAACTCTCAGGGACTGTGGACCTTAAAGCTGCAGGCACTATCCCCGAAAGTGTTCTGGCAAAGATGGGATAGCTGTAGTCAAGATTACTGTAGAGAGAATGTTTGCATTGAGTGGAAGGTTTTCACTAAATCACGTTTAGGATCCTTACCATCTCTAAGAATCGGTGATTTTATAGGATACAATGTTTAATGTTTTCTTATATGGCTATATTCCCTTGATTTAGCTGAAAGTCTTTGTCACTTATAGATATGTTCTAGGCTGATGTTAAATTTTCTTTATGGATTTGTTTGAAATAAATGGGTCATCACTTGCAGTTTGGATAGTTTTTGGCTTACGTGTATTATCCTGTCTTTGCTATTTATTTTGGCAGAGAAAAACTCCTGATTAGCACTCTGGCCGAAACTTGGTTTTCTCGCATGCTATTCTCTCTCCTCCATAGAAATAGCATTTTGACTGGAATACATAGCAGCCTGTCTGACCTCCCAGCCTCCTTGGAGCTGGGTGTAACTGAGAAACTTCCATGTGTCCTTAGGGAGATACGGCTTACCCTCCTTCTTTGCTTTCCCCTTTCTCTGATGGCTGCAATGCAGATACGGTGGCAAGGCATCTTGGGCTATAGAGCAAATGCAATACTCTAGGGATGGATAAGTGACAACCTAGAAGGAGCCTGGGTGCCCACGTGAGCAGCTCTTACCGTATGAGCCCAGTTTGTGATAGGAAAAGCTTCAACCTTGTTTAAGCCACTATTATTATCTTCATCTTATTAATCAATTAAAATCATATCCTAAAAAGTAGAACAGTTTGGTCTTTTTTTTCATAATCGTACAGTTAAAACCTTATCTCCTGTATATCATGCTGGTAATTGCTGTTTAGATATGTAAACAAATAGAGCTATATATTGAAAGTAGATTAGTTTGATGGGCCCTGGAGTCTGAACAAAGATTACAGAATGAAGGAGCCTGGCATGTGGACAAGGAGAGAAGAAAAAGGAGCAAGCATTTATTGAGCATCTACTATACAGTGAGTACCATGTCAGGTGCTTTGCAGAAGACACCTCATTTAATCCCTGACTTAAGTATCGTTATCCCCATTTTGTATCTGAGGAAACTGAGACTTAGCAGGAATGTTTGGCTACTAACCAGTAAGGATAGAACTTGAGTTTAGCGGCAGATCTGATCTTAAAGCTTTGTCTTCTCCTCTGTGCTGGGGGAAGAGGTGGTGTGAGAATTATGGATGTGATAGAAATCTGGAGTGGGACCATCAGGGTCTCTTGGGGAAAATGGTACAAATGACTTTTGACTCAAGGGTGGACCTTAGGATGCTGTACTCCCTCCAGCAGGAAACAGGAAACTTGCTTTAAGTTAGGAGATTCAAGGCACTGAACTCTGTCCTTAGGTTCTGGTTCATGTTTCATGGAGAGGGGGCACTTTTTCATGTAATGCAGCCTACTGAGGTTCAAGTATTCTCAAACAGTTTCTTATCCAGGTCCTTGGAAGAGGGGACAATAAAAACGGAAAGAAAGGGCTGAATCTGGGAGTTTAATGCGGAGCAATATTCACCGTAAATCCAGATTGAGGGAGAACACCTCCAGCAACTCTGAGGACTTTACTGGGAGCTTCATTTTCAACCCGTGGGCAGGGGAAAAGCTGTCGGGGAACAGTGCCACCATGTGGTAGAGGAAAGAATAGCCAGAGCTAAGGGTGGAGTTGGGGGGAAGGCAAGCAAGAGTGGACCTCAGTTTGCCTGAGACATTGGGAACTGCTGGGGAGAGGAGGTGACCTGGAGGTGAAAGTAAGGTGGACACAGGCTCATTTTTCCAGTACAGTACTGAAGAGGGGTCAGTGTAGCCTTGGAGGGTAAGGATTATGTTGGGTTTGTTACTTTAGCCTTTAGTTATTTCCAAATCTGGGGAAGCTGGGGACGATATAAATTAGAAGCAAATTCTTCAGACAACCAAGAAAATTTGAATTGTTTCTCCTTGAATGAGACATACCGACCATATCCAACGATCCCCAGTGACTCAGGAAGTTTAGGAGCGATCTGCCTTGAGTTAGGGGAGTAGAGAGGGCAGAGGTAAGGAAGGAAACCAGCAGTGGAGTAGGGGGTTCCAGGAGGTACCAGACAGTGCAGGCTCAGCAGCAGCGCCATCGCAGTGCCACGGCCTGGGTTACAGCCTTCAGCTCTGAGGAAATTCTCTAGATTGGAGGGAGAGATTAGGAAAATGTTTTTCACTGAGTATACTGAGAGTGTCTAGGAGAAGACTGGAGCCATAATGGTGTCATGGGATGATTTGGGCCTTTAACCCCCATAATCTCCATGAACCTCCCATTCTTTGATAAGGACAGTTAAAGGAATGTTATGTATTATATATACATCTTTAGAACAATTTGCTATTTAAAAGAACTGATGTGGGACATATAATGCAACCCCAAACTGTGTACTTTCCATGCAAAAGTAGCTTCAAGGTCAGTCCTTTAGCTATCTTTTTAAGTAGATTGCTACCACTGAACACCTTCTTTTTTGCCTCTCATTGTTGTGGCCTCTCCCATTGCGGAGCACAGGCTCCGGACGCGCAGGCTCAGCGGCTATGGCTCACGGGCCCAGCCGCTCTGCAGCATGTGGGATCTTCCCGGACCGGGGCACGAACCCGTGTCCCCTGCATCAGCAGGCAGACTCTCAACCACTGTGCCACCAGGGAAGCCCAACCACTGAACACCTTCTGTATGGAAATTCAGAAGCTGTCAGGAAGATCTACATGTGATTCTGGAAGAGGAGTTATTTCAATAGTGAATGAAAAGATAAATAATCCTAGAGACAATTTCAGGGGTTTCCTGGCTACAGGCCCTTCTTGATTTGGCCTCAGGTTGGCGTCCCAAAGATCTGGGGACCTGCCTGGGTAAAGGCTGTAAAAGGACAGTGCCTCCTGGGTCCCTCCTTAAAAGGAAGGGAGCAGACCTGCCTGACGCCAAAATGCAGTGTAATCATAAGAGGAAACTGTCCAAATAGCAGCAAGACAATCACAAGAATATAAGGAGATGGAAGGACTGAGGAAGAGAACATCCATTTGGATCTTCCTCTGTGAGCTCTCCTGATTTCACAACCGCATTGCCATTTGACCCCTACCGCAGTGCACACCAGCATCTTAAATTTCAAGGCTGGTTTAGTTCAGTGAAGGGCTTCCAGCAAGAGACTTTTAAGAGGGAAGAATAGCTCGAAATATCACTTAGGTTTTTCTGCAGGAAAACCTTGCTGGCATTTATTAGAGGATAAGTTAATTATGTGTCATTTTCTAGGCAGAAAAAAAGTATTCAAGGCTGATGGAATTTTGCCAGTGAGACAGACAACCTTCTTCTGCAAAACTAGATACCATCTCCTTTGAAAAAGAGTTTATGGTTTGCCCACAAGGGGGCTTTGAAAGTTAGGGAGGTACTTAAAGGTGCTATTTTCCTAAATGATAATGAAACATCCTGGAAACAGAAATGTTATTAAGACATCAGGAGCTTAGAACCCTAAGTTACTGGCAAGGTCTCAGTGCTCTAGTCATCGGGACATTCCAAGTTCTGGACATACTGAGAGTCTGAGTTTTGGAATTCGATTTCAAATTGTATTGATGATACAGAGACAGATGCGTACTGTTCAAAGCTTAGTGCAAGAGGGGGATTCATTCACCCTCCAGCTACTTGGTTTAGGGACCAGTACTATCCAATATACCTTGTACATGAAATTATATAATAGCTAATACTTACTGCATGTTTACTACGTGAAAAGAACTACCCTAACGCAAAGTCAGGTACATAAAGGCTGTACGACGTAGCTCATTGAAAAGCATGAAGCTGGCCCCAGGAGAACTGAGACTAGAGCATGGGTCTGTCTGACTCCAAAACCCATCACAACGCTCAGGTGGCAATCAAAAACATTTTCTGGGACTTCCCTGGTGGCGCAGTGGTTAACAATCCACCTGCCAATGCAGGGGACACGGTTTTGAGCCCTGGTCCGGGAAAACCCCACACGCCGCGGAGCAGCTAAGCCCGTGCGCCACAACTACTGAGCCTGCTCTCTAGACTCCGCGAGCCACAACTAGAGAAAGCTCATGTGCAGCAACGAAGACCCAACACAGCCAAAAATAAATTAAAAAAAAACAAAAAAACAAAAAACAGCAACAACAAAAAAAATTTTCTGTATCTATTTTGCAGTCTCCTAACCATTTCTGTCTTTGTCCTCTCCTCAACAAGACTAGCATTATGCTAGAATCAAGAGAGAAAAAGCACTAATTTGTTTCTGAAGAAGCCCAGACACAGAACAAAATGAATAACAAGGGAATAGAGTTTAGATTAAAAAATGCTGGACAGAGGACACATACTGGGGACACCTGGGGGCCCATTTTGAACTTTGAAGGGGTATTTCCGTGCGGCTTCTCTTGCTGCCCTGGCCGGTAAGCTTTCCGCGTTCTGTGACTTGACTGGGCATCTGATGAAGCTTGGGGTTCACGATGGAAATTAAGTCAAGAGCCTGGGGACAGATGTTCCTTTTTGCCTTGAAGGAAGATAAACATGTCACTTAATAGACCAGAACGTATATATTGGATTCTTCAGAGGGTAAGCATGTGGATGCTCCCCGCCCCCTCCCAATAGATCTTGTTATCTAAAGCCTTGCTCGCAGTTGCCATTAATTGCAGGTGACAGCCTCTACCTTTCCCAGCCCTGCTGAAGGGCAGGTGCTGCAGCTCCTTAACCTGAAGTTTCTACTAGTCCAGGGCCTGGAGTCAGACCTGACCATGGAGCTGGACATCAAGAAGTGGTCTTGCTCTGGTGGGCTTGCTATCTCTGAAGGAGGTGGGGTGTATATGCATCTTCCAGACCTGAGGTTTCTTTCATCCTCCCCGAGCTGTGTGGCCTGTCTGTGGATTGTACCCCAGGGCTTTTCTCTAAAATCTAGCATATCAACTGGAAACACCATTCCTCTACTTTTTCAGGCTCTGCACCATTCCACCCATCAGATCGAACCCCTTTGGTCTCTGAGTTTGATCTGAAGAATGACTTTGAGGTCTGTGATTTGGATGACTAACCACCTTTGCCTTGTGTGGTCAGCCCAGTAATTTGTTTAACTCTCCTTTGTGTCTTTTCTTGCCTCTCTTTCCTCTTTCCATTTATTGCTCCATTATGATAATTTTCAGACCAATCTTTTATTTCGAACTTGCAGGACTCAAACATCCATCGCGTATTTTTGAGAGAATCACTTCAGATGTGTCACACACTGTGCTAGGTGCTGAGGGATCTAAGATAAGCAAGTCACTGCTCCCCACAAAGACCTCACAGTCTAAGGGAGCAATTAGACTCCAAAATAGGTGATTGCAATATAATCTGGTAAACACACGGAGAGATGTATGTACAAACAGAAAACAAGGGTGGACGTAGATAACTCAGTAACCCGTACAACACAAGAAAGACTTTTGGGTATTAAAGGATGGGATGGAAATCATGTAAAGGAGACTCCAGGCAGAGAGCAAACACTTGGAAGTAATAATAACACCTGTATGTAAGGAATCATAATATTTTTGTTATGCTGAAGAATAAAGATGGATCAGGGAATAGTGAACTTGAAAAGGTAGGCAGGGGCCATGTCATGAAGAACTTCATAAATAGGGTGACCATATAATTTTTTAAAACCCAGGTTCTTGGGCTTCCCTGGTGGCGCAGTGGTTGAGAGTCCGCCTGCCGATGCAGGGGACACGGGTTTGTGCCCCGGTCCAGGAAGATCCCACATGCCGCGGAGCGGCTGGGCCCGTGAGCCATGGCCGCTGAGCCTGCGCATCCGGAGCCTCTGCTCCGCAACGGGAGAGGCCACAACAGTGAGAGGCCCGCATACCGCAAAACAAACAAACAAACAAAAAACAGGTTCTTTTGAGAGTGAAAGAAGTCCCAATAATTATTCAAGGACAAAAATTTAAAATAAGGCTGTCTCAGAAAACCTGGGACACATTGTCACCTTACTTCTACAGCAGGTATGGGATTTGGACTCTAGGCCATAGGTAATAGAGATTTTCTGAAGAGTGTTGAGTCGGTGGCTCCTTGCCATCTGAAGACCATCCTGTTTCTGGAGGCAGACGTTCTCCCCTACAGCTACCAGGCAGGTCTGGGTTAGGCGTGTGATCATGTTCTGCCAGATGGATGCTCCAGCCTGGGACTTTGAATCCTGAGAGTGAAAAGAGATTGAGTCCACGAGTGTGGTGGTGAGCCGAGCTGTGGTTCTGACACAGGAAGTGGTGCCTAGAACAGAGTTCTGGGTAGATCATTTCCGTGCCCCCATCTTAGCTGTGCTTTGCTCACCTGATGCATGTCTGTTTTCTGTGCCGGGTTCCCTAGGCTGCATATTGATTCTCTGACCTCTCGGTCCTCCTTCCAGGACATTCTTTTTCTAATTAAGAAAGCCAAAGTTAATGTCTATTTTGTGTAACCAAGAACCTTTTTTTGTAAAGTGAAGTCACAGGCTCAGGCATCTTTGGGGTGGCTCACCCTGGCAGCTGTGCCCAGGATGAAAATGAGGGGGACAAGTGAACGCACTGCCATCAGGGGGTGGGATGGTCCTTCTGCCATGTTCTGAGGAGAGCTGCTAAGGCTGCTCGCGATGTGCTGAACAATCATCTTCCTCACCGAGCAAAGCAGAAAGAGAACAAGACCTCCCGTTAGCGTCCTTCTTGGAGCCTTGACTGACCACAGAGAATGACAATGGGGAGAGCTGACCCAAGCTGGCCCTCCACTGCTGCTGTCCGGCACTGACAGCACCAAGCAGGGAGTCTGACTGAGGACTGTGGGGACATTTGGCTTGAACTTTTCAAAGTCCACATTCTGCTGGCTGTAAAGAAAAGACACAGCCCTGCAGTCTCCAGGGCTGTTCCTTATGTGAGTAGTAAATTCTCTTCAAGAAGAGGGGATGGAAAGCTATGTTAGGCAAGTTTAAATAAAGACGCCATGTTTATCCCATCTTTAAAGGTTTGGATTAAAAAGAAATTCAGTGTATGTGTTCTGAACTTGCCTTAATTAGGAGAGTCACTGAAGCTGTGTTTCCCACAGCTTTCCTTGTGGTTTGTGGTTCCCTTTGTAATCCATTAAATTTTATGGCATTAGCAGTGATTTGAAGCACCAGATTTAATCAAGAGTCATTTCTCCTGCATCAGCACTTCTGCACAGTGCTCTGTATATTGCGCGGTATTTTAGTGCGCTGCCTGACCTTTACCTCTTAGACTGTACTTCCTAATTATGACTTCGTCTGTTTGACCGTGATGTATCTCTAAGGTCAAAGGTTATTAATAGCACTTGTGAATTTTCCCCAGAGGATCACAAAAAAATGTCCCAGTGTGTGGAAATCAGGAATGTCCATGTGTTTAGATCTGCTGAATTTGGGAGGGTAGTCTGTAAATCACCCCAGATATGCTCTTTAGGATTCTGACACACTCTGGGGTGCAATTCAAGTTTGGGACACGCTAAGCCCTCTGATACGAGGAAAATCATTTTCACACTCTCATTTTCCTACTGAGAGGCTATGCTGACAGCCTATGCTGCCTATCTCATTGAGAAACTGCCTTCTAGTGGCAGAAGTCAGACCTTAGGGTCCCACTTCCTGTTTTCTCTCAAGGGACAGGTTCCTATCATTGCCCACAGTGCCTGTTAGCTTGGGAATGCTCAGGCCGCTGCACTGAACATTGGTTAGTAGATCTACATCTGGGAGGATATTCAGAGGCCCATCCCTGTGGTCTCTGTCGTCTTTCTAAGTCAAATGGGAAAGATACTCTAAGCCAACAGCTTTGGCAGCCAACAGGCTTTTTTATTTCCAGAGCAACTTCTCAGTATGAGTCAGATCTTAGAGTTTGATAGGTCACCTTATTCTCAGTAGCTCTGAAGTGAGAATGCTGACTGTGGGTGTGCCTCTAGTCCCATCACACCCTGTTCTGAGCGGCAGTAATAGCCTTCCAGGTGCTGTCTGTGCCGCCATCTCTCCCTTCTCTGACTTGGCTCCCATTCTTGCTTCTAAGCCCAGCCTGTTGCCCCGTGACAGCTCTTGCAAGAGAATCACTTTCCAAAACATGACTCTTCAATGTTCCTCCGACTCAGTACTTTAGTCCTGTTTGTTTCATCAAGAGCAAAGCTTGGAGCTTGATCTGTAGAACTCAAAGCAACTCAACTCACTGAGAAAGGGCTTATTATTTCCCTCCCAGGCCTGCTGGGTCCCCTGCCTCAATCATTGTGTTCCCTTAGAGGCATTTCTCACACTCATAACTCTGGACGATTGCACCCTGGGCTGGAAGTAGGGCATTCACTATAAGCAAAAAGTATTGGGAAGTGGGAGGGGAAGACCAGCTCTGTGACCTTGAGCAGGTTTTTAACATCTCTAAGCCTTGGATTCTTTATCTCTAAAGTCAGCACAATATGAATAGTTTCTTGGGAAGTGAAGTAACATAGGTAAAACACTCAACAGTGTCAAGAACTCCGAAGGGCCTGTGGTTTTACCCTACTTATAAGCTAACAAGTTAGCCTGCCACAGTTTCACAGATGCTGGGCAAAAGACACAAAACTCCTGGGTCAGAGATGAATGACTTTCTTACTCATAGCAATAGCAGTAGCTAGAGGATCAGCGATTACGCTGGTTACCTGAGCTCTACTTCCCATGAGGCAAAACCCTGAGAGCCAGGTGAAGCCTGCACATGCCATGGGTTTGTTACAGAGAGAAATCCTGATCTCGGGGAACTCCAAAGTAAACCTGCACCTTTGCCCCGATGGAAAAAATCTCTGTATCTTCCAAGGTTATTAGCTATACAAACGTCCTAGAAAAGACAGTCCAGAACAAAGTCAGTCAGGGCATCTGTTTGCAAGATGTGCAGGAACGCAAGAGACCCATTGGGAATTGTCTCCCAGCACACAAAACTTGGCTCTGATGAAGTTAATGAATTCCGGGTGTCATTATTGTTGATAAATTACTTAATCTAGTACCTAGCATATGACATGTACTCAGTAAAATGGTAGCCATTAAGAGCTGGATGTTTAGTTGAAAATAATGAGACTCAATTTCTGCCAGTGAGCAATTTAATGTATATTCAGAACCTATCTCAGAGCTTGATACACAGTAGATGTTCAATATGTATTACGAAGGAATAAATATTATTTCAAAGTGAGAACAGTTTGAAAATTGCATTAACCAAATAGAAGATGTGATTATCAGGCTGCAGACTATGTCTTTTTCTTCTTTCTCTCCTATCACATAATTCTTTTTCAGAATATTTTGCATATAGTCAGCTCTTAAATACTGTTTGAAATATTAATGGTAAAATAAACAAAATGTACACCCAATCACCAAATTTTAATTATAGCAATGATTTATTCTTCTCTCCCACCATGTACTGTATTAAATTGCTGAAAATATGAAGTAACTAGGATTTTAAATTTCTCCCCATACTCCGGTATTTCACTATAAGGTAGTGAAATGTATTCCTTGCCATGTTACTATGAAAGTTTCGAGAGCATTAAAATGGCTATAAAGGTAGACAGTGAGAGAGAGGAGAATTAAAAATATAAATAACACACAAACTGGATAAGCAGGTCTTGAATAAATGGAAAGTTGATGTAAGCACAGGAATAGTGCTTCTATATTTCCCATGGAAATTTACCAAAATTCATGCACTTTTCAAGATAAAAAATGTTCACCAAATCACCCCTTGGCATAAATCTTCTAACTTCTGAAATTAAAATCTCTAAGGAAAACCCAGGAGTCACATTAAACCAATTGCTCAAGCCTGGTTGGCATTCCCCATTGTCTGGATGGAAAGAAGGCTCTGTTTGGCTGGGGGTTAGAAAGGAGTCATAGCTGATGATGGAGGATTGGGGGTGGGCTGAGGAGGGGAGGACGGGGGTGGGAGTGGGAGAGGGGAGGGCTCTTGGCATATTTCTCCCCACAGGCCTCTCCTCTGCTCCTTGGAAGGTCTTTCTGTCTCCTGATGCTTCAGATTCTCTCTGCAAATCAGGAAGGATGCTGTTTGCTGCGTGCTTTAAAGAAGGCAGTAAAGGATGTAGTGAGTCAGAGCACAGCAGATCAGACGGATATAATTATTGCACAGATTTGGTATTCACAAGGTCATAATACTGGGCGACTGTCAGTTTGGTTAGATTTTTGGGGGGAGGGTCTCTGAGGCAAGTCATGAATAAAAAAGTAATAATGTGCTGCGTACCACCTGCTGTTCTTTAAACTGCAGTTAAATTTCCCCTGATAATTTCTTTTCCATTAATCCTTTTGTCCTGTTAGGATATCTTTGGAAAATTGCTGACTTGGCAGCCGAAGATATTTTTTCGACAAGTCTTTTGAAAATGTAATTGTATTAAAGTGCCTTTTTCTTATCTTTGCCTTTAAATAATTTTTTTTTCTTTTTTGGTCTCTGCTGCAGGAAGAGGAATAAAATAAATGGCACATCTTTATCGTCCACACATCATTATTTTTGAACCTTTGGAGACCAGGGAAATTCTCCGCTGTATGAGATTTTAACCTTAAATCAACAGCACGTCAGGAAGCATTAGTCAGGCACGGCATGACACGCATATGCAGATGGGTCTGGTGTCTTCTGGATGGTCATCAAGCATAAATGAGCTGCCGGCCAACAAGCTCCAGAAACAAGAGTGCTTAATTACCCCCATTCCCATGCCTACACCTTTAGGCTCCAGGGACACAAATACTATATGCCAATTATGGTAACACTTTCTGACCCCAATTTATCAAGAAATACAAAATTGCGTGCTCGATATTTTGTGGAGCCCCCTATTTCAAAATTGACTTTTAGGGAATGGTTGCGTGTGATTCTTTTTGCCTCCGCTGAGAACTGGGGGTTAGTAAGAGCAGTATATTTCTCTTGATGTCTCTCTGGGATAAATAAAAAGAAAATAGGAGGCCAATTTTTGGTTAGCCGTAAGTTCTCTTCCGGGCGTCTGGACTCATTTTGTCCTGCCTCTCTAGGGCTTACGCTTGGCCTATGACCCTGGAGGGGAGAATCACGGCATTGGATAGCCTGCCCTCACTTGTAAGTCGACCCTGATTCTGGCCAAGAGGCTTTGGCTCTTGATGGAACCCAAGGAAATGATTCTGGTGTTTTCCTCAGGCCTCTGAGCTCGGTCCCACAGAAAAGTAATTTTTCCCTCCTGCAGCTGGTGCTGGGTGGGAGCGCTGACAGCAGAGCAGGAGCCTGGGAAAACCCACCAGATTTTGCATTTGATGCAAAATACTGAAGTGCTAAGTGCTAAAAGAGATTGCTTCCATTTCCTGCTCTCAGGCTGACAAGAAACAAATGCACCATCAAATGGAGGGTGGAATTAAAATCAGGGATTGGAATGAGGTGGCAGTTGAAGATTCTACATCAAAGAGCAGGGGGCCAACCCTGGGACTGTGGGTACCTAAGGCAAGTCACCCACGCGGATGGTGGAAGCTTTTTATGCTACCCAAAATCCTTTTGCAGTTACTTAGCTAAAAATGTCAGGGAACACCTGAGTTCAGGTCTTAGCACTGTCATTTTTTAGTTGGGTAGCCTTGGGCAAGTTACTTAACCACTCTGTGCCTCTGTTTCTTCATCTAAAAAGAGAAAATAATACTTCACAAGCTCATTTAAGGATAAAATGTATGTTTATGTAATGCGTCTGGTGCATAGTAGATGCTCAATTAATGTCTCCACCCTTTCTTTCCTAACATTTTAATGGCCGGTCATATTAGCCTTGCTAGACTGGTCCTCCAGAGGCCATTCTTTACCCCAGTTAGAATGGGGCACCAAAATTATTGCTCTGGATTTTATAAGAAATGCTAGCTTTTATGCCAAACTGCTAGCTCTTTCAAGTAATGAAAATAGGTAGGAGGTAGGTTCTTGGAAATGAGGTGTTATCTCAGTGTTAGGGGTAGGAAGTGAGACCTGGTAATTTACATAAAGGCAAAGTAGAACTTGTTTTTGTTGGAAGAATACAAGGATACATGGTATAACAGATCCAGGTGAAATGAGCAAATGAGTTAGATAAGTTAGAGTTTTTGGTGGCCAAAGTGGGGCAATGACGGAACTAATGAGGGCAAATGGGAAAGAGGGGCCTTATATCCCCTTTCTGTTTCTGTATCTTGATTTCGTTTTCATCAGTTTGTAAACCGAGGTGGGGTGTACATTAATTGAAAACACACACATATATACACTAAAGGAGGGATACAGTCTTTTGAGTTTGGAAAGAGCATGGTGGGTATAGAATTTGCAAGTGATCTTAATACATCAACATTTTACATTTCGAATTTTAGAATCATAAATACATGTCTCTTGGTCTAATTTTCACAGAATCTAGAATCCTGCCTGTATTACTTTCTTACTGTTGCTCTAACACATTATCACAAATTCAACGGCTTAAAACAAGACAGATTCATTATCCTACAGTTCTGGAGGTAAGAAATCCAAAATGGATCTTATGAGGAATCAACAGAATTGCATTTCCCCTGGAGGCTCTAGGGGAGAATCTGTTTCCCTGACTTTTCCAGCTGCCCATGGTCCTTTGTTTGTGGCCCCTTCTCCCATCTTCAGACACATTATTCCAACCTCCGCTTCCATCATCCCATCTCCTTCTCTGACTCTTATTCTATTGCCCCCCCACCCCACCAACTTATAGGGCCTACCCAGATAACCCCAGATAATCTCCCTGTCTCAAGGGCCTTAACTTAATCACACCTGCAATATATTCATAGGTTCCAGAGTTTAGGGTGTGGTCATCTTTGGGGACCATTTTTAGTACAGCACACCTCCCTAAACCACCCCTTTCTTTTTTTTCTCTTTTTTTTGCGGTACGCAGGCCTCTCACTGTCGTGGCCTCTCCCGTTGCGGAGCACAGGCTCCGGACGCTCAGGCTCAGTGGCCACGGCTCACGGGCCCAGCTGCTCCGCGGCATGTGGGATCCTCCCGGACTGGGGCACGAACCCGCGTCCCCTGCATCGGCAGGCGGACTCTCAACCACTGAGCCACCAAGGAAGCCCTTCCACCACCCCTTTCTTATGGTTAGATATGCACCTCTTTTTGAACTCCCTCTGAGGTAGTCCATTCTATTACTGTAACAAACATTATCTGACTCTTTTACTACTTAGATGAAGGAATGAATGAGTGGAAGAAGTCATGTCCTCTTATTCTTCCTCTTCACCGGCCAGAACAGAGCTGGACAAAAGTAGCATCAGGAGTGTTTGCTAGAGTTTTGGTTACTACCTTGAGTTTTAACAGGCAGGTTTCCAAAAGAAAAGTAGCTTGGCTTGCCCCAAGTCAAGAGGGCCACACAAGCTTACAAATGCATTGTTTTAGCATCTGATGAAATAACTAGGCATCATTATCCCTAACAATAACTTCTGTGATAAATTGTAATGCATGTACTTACAACTGTGTAGCCCACATCCAAATTCTTCTATTGTTATTGCAAAGGACAACACCAGCATTGCCTTGAGCCAATTCAGATAAACACCAATAAGAAGTAATTTATTTATTCATTTACGTGCTGCAGCCTCAGTGGGGAGCCTCTGTCAACCCAAGGCTGTCCATTTTCGAAGGGGTGATGGTACAATAAGTGGAGGATCCCTGAGGCTCTGACAAAGACTATGCTCTTCTCCTCGTTTGTTTTTGTGATAGAGTTATTACTATTAAAACAATTTCAGGAAGCTCTTTCCTGTTGACAATATTTCCAGGTAGCTCTCTCAAGTCTATTTAGTTCAGTCCTCTGATGTACAAGGTATGTATAAAGTTGCCTTCTCTGACTCTGGGTCCTTACCTCCCTCTTAGAAGAACCCTTAGGCCCTCCTGGGTAATCCAGGGTAGTGACCCATTTCAAGATCCTTAATGTATCACATGAGCAAAGTCCCTTTTGCCATATGAGGTAACATATTCACAGGTTCTAGAGATTAGCATCCAACATATCCATTTGTTAAATGAATAATGATGAACCTTCTGTCACTCAGCACAGGACTCTCCTCACAATGGTGTTGCAGACTGACATTCACAGACCGTGAAGAATGGACTGGATGAAGGAAGGATGGTGAAGAGCCAATTTTTTAGTTAGGCAAAATTCCAATTAAGTATTGATATACAAAGGGATATTTGGGAATTCCTGGCGGTCCAGTGGTTAGGACTCTGGGCTTTCACTGCCGAGGGCCGGGGTTCAATCCCTGGTCAGGGAACTAAGATCCCACAAGCTGCACAGCCAAAGGGAAAAAAAAAGAAGAACGGATGCAAAGGGCAAAGGGATATTCTAGTAGCCAAATCAGAGTTTGGGTAAACAAATGATAATATTTTACATGATAACCTTATAAAAGGTTAGATTGTTAGAGCATTCTTTCTCATAGTTTAACGTGCATCCAAATCGTCTTGTTAAAACGAACATTGCTGGGTCCCACCCCTAGAGTGCCTTAGATCTAGGGTAAGGTTCAAGAATTTACATTTCTAGGGCTTTCCTGGTGGCGCAGTGGTTGGGAGTCCGCCTGCCTATGCAGGGGACACGGGTTCGTGCCCCGGTCCGGGAAGATCCCACATGCCGCGGAGCAGCTGGGCCCGTGAGCCATGGCCGCTGAGCCTGCGCGTCCGGAGCCTGCGCGTCCGGAGCCTGTGCTCCGCAACGGGAGAGGCCACAACAGTGAGAGGCCCGCGTACCGCAAAAACAAAACAACAACAACAAAAAAAGAATTTACATTTCTAACAAATTCCCAGGTGTTGCTGTTGCTCACTCCTCTGGGAATCTCATTTTGAGAACTGCTGGGTTAGAGGAATAGCCTGTTAAGAGCTGTTCAACCAGTGTTTTTTCATAGGTGGGACAAAGGCCATCTATATAAGAATCACCAGTAGAGCTTGTTAAAGATGCTGGTTATCCAGTCCCTACTCTCAAAGGTTTGGATTAGTAGCTTTGGAGAAGAACCTCCAAATTTATTTTAAACAAGTTCCCCAGGAGAGTTCTTATGTCACTAAGGTTTGTGAACCGCTCTGTTAAACTGTGTGAAGCTCTTTTAAGCCATCACCCACTCCTGTGTGCTCTGTGTAGTAAGCAGGTGACTGAAGTGGCATATCCTTACCCTCCATTGGTATCACTGTGGCACAGAGGTAAGCACTGAGATTTTTGGAGCTTGATAGAGAAGGGTTCAGGTGCTGTGTGTGCCACTTTCTATTTGGGTGACTTCAGACAATGGGACTTAACCATTCGGGGCTTTAAGTTCCTAATCTGTCAAATGGAATAATAATAATGAATAGTATTACATAATAATCACTTAACATAATATCTGATACTTAATAGGTAAGCAGTCAGTAAGCACTAGCTCTTCTATGATTCCTTCCTATTTCCTATTCCCAGTAGTGTATTATATGCTGTTGACCCGCTAGACCTGTCTCTTCTGGGGTAGGGGAAACTGTCTTCCTAGTTTTCTATGCCAGTTGACATCAGTGGGAGGAATACCAAAGGAAAAGATAAAAAGGACTTTGGGACCTAACAGCTGAGTGGAAAAATAAAAAGGAAAAACACTCTTCCCTGGGTAGTGCTGGTGACAAGTGAGCAGATAGGAAGATTCCTTTTGGAAGTTGTTCACTGCCTGTTTGGTTACAACTCTTGTCCACATTCATAATGACACACATGTCCTCCTGTTACACGCTCCAGGACTCTGCAATGCATTTTCATGCACACTTAGAGGAGGGATGTGCATGCTTGTACATGTTTAGAGGAGAGATAGTAGAGGAGGTGGAAGAGGGTAGTCAGGAAAAATGAAGAAGACTCTCTGGAAGCTCAAAACAGACCATAAAGCCCGGAGCTGTTTTCAGTGTGGCCCAAAAGCCTGGCACCGTTTTGTTGACTTATGTTATTTCCCTGCATCTGTCCAGTCACACAAGGGAAGGGATACTATTTTTTTTCCTGAGTCCTTGCAGCACAAGGCCAAGTAGATGGACTCTGGTAAAGAGAGTAAGTGAATGTTTTGGCCTCATCTGTTCAACTGATCAAATAGTCCTTCTCACAGATCCAGTTTTCTCTTGTCTTTTTAGATTTTTTTTGTGTGAGTATCTTCGTGTCAAAATGTACCTGCAATTTAAAGGACAGGATATTCTGGCTTCAAAAGAATCTCTCCTAGCTCTTATCTTGCTTGTGCTGCAGGTGTTTATTATATATATAATATATTCTTTTTATGAGCTCTGAACAGTTATAATTCCAAACAAACATGAGACAACAGGCCTAAAATTCAAAATGATTTTTGTTTTGTCTGTGCTAAATTTTAGTTCTTCTGATCATCAAAAGACGATAAAATGAAAAATTTAGACATGTGGCACAAAAGCAGGCACATAGATCAATGGAACAGCATAGAAAGCCCAGAAATAAACCCACACACCTATGGTCAGTTAATCTACAACACAGGAGGCAAGAGCATACAATGGAGAAAAGAGTCTCTTCACTAAGTGGTGCTGAGAAGACTGGACAGCTACATGTCAAAGAATGAAATTGGAAGATTCTCTAACATCATACGCAAAAATAAACTCAAAAGGGATTAAAGACCTAAATGTAAGACCAGATACCATAAAACTCCTAGAGGAAAACACAGGCAGGACACTCTTTGACATAAATCTCAGGGATATTATTTTGGATTTGTTTCCTAAAGCAAAGGAAATAAAAGCAAAAATAAACAAATGGAACCCAATTAAACTTAAAAGTTTTGCAGAGCAAAGGAAACCATCCACAAAATGAAAACGCAGCTTTCTATTTTCTGCTCACATACGCTGACATTTCTGATCAGAACCAAGTCCAAAATCATCATATTTTCAAACTTGAAGGAAATTAAAGACCAGGAAACAGAGGCTCAGAGTATTTAAGTTACACAATAGTGTCGCTCATTTATTTGGTGTCAGAAGACAGATCTTGTGGTGTCTATTTCAATGCTCTATTGCACCAAGATTTACCCTACCACCCTTGATTTGAATCCACAATCCCATAACTATTAAAATCCTTAAAGGATTCAGAGAAACACACTTGTGATGTTTATTACACTAAGACCTAATTCAAATCCATTCCACTTCCACAGATTTATACATCATTTTATAAGCTGGCTAATTAATTTATCAGAATAAGTTTTTGAATGATGACCACCCTCATTCCCTACTGTGGTGCAGGATAATTAAAAGCCCTCAGTGAATGGCTTCTTTCCTAAGACTAGGGGTACCTTAGTGGTGATCTGTTTGAGACTGTGTCTCCTGCCATGGTCAAAGGCAGACATTAATACTCATTTTTGCTTGGTGTGTTTGGCACTTTACAAACTCCTGAAAAGGGTAAAACTTAGCTAGACATTTCCAAGTGTAAATTTTTAAAAAATAATTTAAATTTTTAGTTTTTTTAACTTAGAATTTTTTTACTGGCTTCTTCTTGTGACAGTTGAGGACTTGGCTCTCCACCACCCTCCAAATTTCTTCCCTTCCTTTTCCCACTATAAATAATAAGACCACAATTTTAGTGAAGTCAAAATTCAGTCTTTACATTATTATTATTATTATCATTTTTTTAAACCAGGAAATTGATGTTGGTACCATACAATCAACTCAGGTACAGATACTTGGATTTCATTGTTTTATTTTTTTTCTTTTTAATTTTTATTTTATTTATTTATTTTTGGCTGTGTTGAGTCTTCATTGCTGCACGTGAGCTTCCTCTAGTTGCGGCGAGCAGGGGCTGTTCTTCATTGCGGTGCGTGGGCTTCTCATCCCGGTGGCTTCTCTTGTTGTGGAGCACGGGCTCTAGGCATGTGGGCTTCGGTAGTTGTGGCACGCGGGCTCAGTAGTTGTAGCTCACGGGCTCTAGAGCACAGGCTCAGTAGTTGTGGCACACAGGCTTAGTTGCTCCGCGGCATGCGGGATCTTCCCGGACCAGGGCTCAAACCCGTGTCCCCTGCATTGACAGGCGGATTCTTAGCCACTGCACTACCGGGGAAGCCCTTTACATTATTATTATGATCTAAGTAAATATATTTTACTGAAGAACCTACTATTATATTATGATTGTACTTTCCTTCTTGTTTTTTAAAAATCTTCTCTTGGAATTTAAAACTCTCTTATTTTTCCAGTCCCATAATCTCCTTTATACCCACTAATTTTTTCCAAATGCTCTACTAGATCTGCTGTACATGTTTAAGAAGCTTTCCCCAAACAGTTTAACATGTCTGCTAATTTATTAGTTGTCACCACAACCCTTCTCCCCACTTCCCTCTGGTGAACAGATACTTCTGCTCCAATTTTTTTTTTTTTTTCTCTAGGCCTGTTGCACATAATCATCTTGGGTCCTCGCCTCTCTTCTGTGTGGGATCTCTTGTCTCCTTGATCATGTGCTTTCTTCTTCCTTGTTTTATGCCACCACTTTTTTGAGCAATCCTTCATAGATTAGAACTTAAATTGTAAAAAATGTACAATTCAAGGATGAGAATGTAATGAATCCCTACATACTTATCACTCATATTCAAAAGTTGTCACAAGTTTGCCACATCTATTGTACATGCCTCATTTTCTTTTTTTCCCCAATCCTTCTCCCCTCCACTCTTCTCTCCTTCTCCCTCTCTTCTCTCCTCCCTTGCTAAAGTGTTTTAAAGCAAATGCCAGTATTTTAAGTCACGACACTGGATGAGCTCCGCTTGAGAGGCAGACTACATTCGATATACATAGTGAAAAAGAGACTCTGACTGCATCACCCAAGTTGCTGACACCAGCGCACAGGAAGATTTATCCCGGATCTTTCAGTTACATAAACCAGTGCGTTCTATTTTCGAGGGACATCGAGTTGTGTTTATGGCACATGCAAAATTTTCAAGCTGACCAGAAGTTTTGGCACAATGATTTCAAAACTTTTTTTCAAGATAATAGTACTTAAATTAAATTAATTCCCAAATAAACTTGGTCTTCTTGCTATTGTTATCTAATAGGTGAAATGTTAAATTTATAATATTCAGCTATGGAGACTTATAAATATAAAATAATGTGATGTTTAGCTCCTTTGAAAATATGCTTCTTGTATAGTACTAATATAAAGATTAAGGTTTGACATTCAATAGGAAAACTATTTTGTTTCATTGGGAGCTGTACAAATTTGATGGCAAAGGGCTTTCTATTTCTATTAATGTGTCATTATATAGCTTAGTTAACTTTAATCTAATACAATAGATATAGCAATTTTTGTATCACAAACCAGTAGCTAATGGAACATTTGATAACTAGAAATTGTGTCCATGAATTAGCACATTAGCTTCCATAAAATTGTAAATCTCATACTAGTATTTTTATTCAGGTGTTCTTATCTTCATTACTGAAAGGTGATGAAGATAAGAATTCTTTTTGTATTTTCTGAATTGTATTAACAGAATAGCTGAAATCAATTTGATGTAAATAATTCAGAAATGCTGATAAAAATCTCTACCTGATCATTTTCATATATATAGCTCCATTCTCCAAGAGGCCTTTTGCTTTTTACAGTACACAGATCCCAGAAGCTTTCAGCTTTCTGGATAAATAACTTCATTTATAGTCCTATTTCTACTCTTAGATATTTATCCCCAGAAGGTAAGGAAATTAGGTTTATTATGAACACTTTATCAATGTATTTATAATAAAATCTTCCCATTAATCTTATTTATACTGTACTTCACATGTTTTTAGTAATCATCTTCTGAAAAGGTCATGCAAAAAAAGCTTTGAGTAGCAGGGATTAATGAACTTATTCATATAAATGTTTATTAATATATTGATTAAAGTGACATAAAGATGAGTAAAATGCTTCCTCCTAATGACAAAGAAAAGCATAATTATAACTCAATTAATACTAATCGTCTCAAATTTTACCAATAGGTTGGGTGAAAATATCTAAGTAGTTATTTTAATGATGGCGATAATATATATATATATTTTAATAAATTTATTTATTTATTTAGGCTGGTTTGGGTCTTTGTTGCTGTACATGGGCTTTCTCTAGTTGCGGCGAGTGGGGGCCACTCTTTGTTGTGGTGCGCGGGTTTCTTATTGTGGTGGATTCTTTTGTTGCAGAGCACGGGCTCCAGGTGCGCAGGCTTCAGTAGTTGTGGCTAGCGGGCTCTAGAGCACAGGCTAAGTAGTTGTGGCACACAGGCTTAGTTGCTCTGTGGCATGTGGGATCTTCCCAGGGCAAGGCTCGAACCCATGTCCCCTGAATTAGCAGGCGGATTCTTAACCACTGCACCACCAGGGAAGTCCCAATGATGGTGATAATATTTTTTAACTCACAGGGATTTTGACATGATCTCTACCAGCTCATTTTACTAGCCTCCTAAACCTTGCCAGGGGAGGCTATGTTTTCCAAAAATGGCTAGATACATATTCCATTCTCCATATGCTTCTTGAATTGAGACACCCTTCTTACCAAGAGGTGGGGCGTGTTCTCTCTTCTCTTGAGGTTGTTTTCCCAAGGAGACTAACAACTGCTACTTGGACTCAGTGTGAAGCAGAAGTGGTGCTGCATGGCGTCCGAGGCTAGCCCATAAAGGGGATGCAGCTTGTGCGTGACTTGCTCTCTCCTGGGACATGCAGCTTGGAAGTCCCAAGCTATCGTGTAAGAGATCCAACTACTCTAAAGCCACCATGCTGGAGAGACCAGGTGGATAGACTAAAAGGAGATAGAGAAAAGTATCAGAGGATCCCCAGATGCTCCAGTCTTCCCAGCTATGATACCAGATACTCACATGATACCATGTAAGTAAGTGGGTTCCCTCTGTCTGCAACCATGTAAGAAAGCCAGAGGAGGATCTGGCCGGTGGGGTCCAGTGAAGTCCCACAACCATGTGAGAAAACATTAAATTTCGTTGTAGTTTTAAGACACTAAGTTTGGGGGTAATTATGCAGCCATAGTAAATAGAATACTGGCCTTTCTCCATGGTTCCCTTATTCAGAGATCTGCATCATCACTCATATGACAATCCCCAAATTTTCACATAATGTACTTCTCTGAGATCCAGATGGGGAGTTCCAATTGCATATGCAAATTTCCATGGTCTCAAATGTACCTATTGGGAAATACTGCAAATCATATAGCAACAGGCAGCAGTGTGTGCTATCCATTCAGGGAGGGGAGCCAATAGCAGACAGCAATAATGCAATCTACCACAAGTCTATTAATGCAATGAGAAGATAAATGTTTTCTCTATATTTATCTCTATGTGGTGACATAAAAAAGGATTAAAAAGATACCCATCAAAGTACTAGCAATCCTCTGGCATAGGGCTAGAAATGTCAAACAGATGAAGGAAGACTCCAGTTCTCCTTAAACCTCTATAGTGTTTGCATCTTTTACAACAAGACTCCAAGCAACCGAGGGAGACTGAGGCTGAGAGCTGCTGCCCGCCTCATACAAGGTCATTCAGCAGTCAGAGCTGAACCTAGTTTAGGATCGTTTGCAATGTATTTTGTCTGGTACCTGCCTTTGCCCATCTGTATGTGCCTCGCATATTTTCCTGTTGTCATCTGAGCATGTACAAAGAAAAATGACCATATGGGTTGTATTTCTGACTGTTTTCCTTTAATTTCAGGCTTTGTATATGAGGTCATAGTTATTTACTTTTGCTTTACTGCTTCTTCATGTCCTTCTTCAGGTTATTGACAAAGTGTTGATGCCAGGAAGATTAAAAAAGTCTTTGGTGTTACTCAGAAAAAAGAAGCTGTACACCAGGTAGAACTGACCTGTAGTCTTCTCAGAGAAATTAGCACCAGCAATAGATCCGTGTTTTCCTTCATAGAAAGGTCTATTTTCAGGAATTAAAAAAAAATTTCTATGGATTAATAGTGAGCATACCTTGGTTGTAACTGAGAATTAGGGCTCCTGATTCAACTGTCATTAATTTGCAAACTGTCTCAAGATATTCCTTTACTTTCCTTATTTACTTTTTATAGTGATACAACAAGGAAAAGAAAACTACAGATGTATCCTATTAGAAAAGAATCCACATTCAAAATGGGAAATTTTACAAAACAGATAAGTTATAGAGTTAGCCTGTGTAATTCCTTGATTTCTAAAAGGCTTTTCTTCAAGAATTCTTTTAAACGGGATGAATCTAATATACTTTAGATTTTATTTATGGATAACAAGGAAATAGGAGGTGGTGGTGGAAGAGGAGAGAAGCCAGAGAAAGGTAAAATGTTTTAGGAAACCATAGTGATTAAAGATCAATAAAAAGTGAAAAACAAACAAACAAACAAAAAAACACTTAGAAAATTGTTAAGCCAAGAGAAAAAGATTAAATTCATGTTTCACGAAAATGTGATACAAAATGAAAGTTTTTATGGTTCGTAAGGTGGAAATTGTCTTTTCCTTGTAGTAAAAGCTATCTTTCACACAGAAAAGAGGTATGGTCATGCACTTTGTGAAAACAAGACCTGCCACGAGTGATGAGAATGATGAAGTGCTCCATTTCAGCAAGTCGCGGGCAGAAAACAAAACCCCAGACAACTGGATAGAGCTTCAGCACTGTTGAAAGTAGGATACTGTTTCATTATTCTACCATGCACTTTGAAATCTAAACATTATTGCCAAATACAAAAAGGTGATCTGTATATTTGTATGCTGAATAGCGTGCATTCTTAATGTCTATTGGTGATTTTGTTGTAAGAGCATATTTAGTCCTTGCTTTCATTTTTACTATCAAAGTAAATTAAACCGTCTATAAGGTCCTAAACAGCAAAGCTCTTTCTTTTCTATTTGTCAGCAAGCACTAGCTGAGCTCTCAGGAAAGGACTTCTTCCCTGCTTGTCTACTGTGGCAGCTCTGTTTTGCCAAGATGGCTGCAGATGCACAGGCTGCATAAGAAACATCAGGCTATGAATCAGTGGGAAAACAGATTCAGAAATCTAGGGAGTGAAACTTTTAGTTTTTTACGTAGCTTGGGAATCTGGCCAGGGACTCAAACCTGAAATGGAGAGACATAAAGTGAATCTGCTCTACTATGGCATATTAGAAAAAGCTCCTTTCTTTCCATCCTAAATGGCAACATCCTTATTGGTGTTTTTCTTCCAAATGTAGAAATAATACATACTCTTTTTTTTTTTTAAGTGAAGTATAGTTGATTTACAATGATATGCTAATTTCTGCTATACAGCAAAGTGACTCAGTTATACAAATGTATACATTTTTTTAAATATTCTTTTCCATTATGGTTTAACCCAGGAGATTGGATATAGTTCCCTCTGCTATACAGTAGGACCTTGTTGTTTATCCATTCTAAATGTAATAGTTTGGGGAATTCCCTGGTGGTCCAATGGTTAGGACTTGGCACTTTCACTGCAGTGGCCCAAGTTCAATCCCTGGTTGGGGAGCTAGGATCCCACGTGGAGCGGTGAAAAAAAAAAATTTTTTTAATGTAATAGTTTGCATCTACTAACCCCAAACTCCCAGTCCATCCCTCTCCCCTCCTCCCTCCTCCTTGGCAACCACAAGCCTGTTCTCTATGTCTGTGGGTCTGTTTCTATTTCGTAGATAGGTTCATTTGTGCCATATTTTAGATTCCACATATAAGTGATATCATATGGTATTTGTCTTTCTTTCTGACTTAGTACGATAATCTCTAGTTGCAAAAATGATATATACTCTTTAAGGAAAAAAATCATTATGCACAAAGTAGAAAGTGAAATTCTCTTCCCTCCCCACAATGTCATCACCTCCCAGACATAACCCACTGGTAATATTTTGTTATAAATCATTCCAAGTATTTTCTAAAAATGTGAACACAATTTTGTTTCTCTGAAACGAAAATACACTTTTGTTTTGTCATGTGATCTTTTACCTTAACACTATGTATTGGGCATCTCCCTGAGTCGTTATCTACAGACCTACAGCTCACTCTTCAAACAGCATTATTATTATTTATTTAACAGATCTTTCAGTGATGAGCATTGCCCCTGTTATGCATGGTGCTGCAAGGAGTATCTTTCCACTTATATTTTTCCATAGTTACCCTTTCATTTCCTATGAGAAATCTCCCAATGTGGAATTGTGGGGTCGAAGAGTATGCATGATTTACATTGTAGTGCATGTGGCTAATGGCCCTCCAGAAATGTCCTAAACACACTCCCGCTGGATGTTTACAAAAGCATTATATCTCCCACACCTTTGCTTAAACCAGATATTGTCAGTCTTCTTAACATTTATCAAACCGATAGGCAAAAACCAATATCTAATTTTTCTATAATTTACATAAGAACTGTTTTGTTTTGTTTGGTTTGGTTTCCTGAACCTAGATCTAGATATGTTTTCTTCAGGAGAAGTTTCTATCCTTTGGCTTGGGGAACACTCCCTTGCTCTCAACCTCTGCCCCATCCTGCTTGTGAGTGCGTCGTTGCTGGTCGTTCTTGGTCTTTTGCCGCAGTCTGTCTGCTCCCCTAGCTGAGCAGAGGGGTAGTTTTACTTTCTGTCTCTGACATAGATTCTCATTGTATTTACATGCACACACAATCACACACACATTCACAATCACAAATACACCACAGCATACACATACATACACTCTCTCTCCCTCTCACACACACCATATCACACACAAAATCATATATGCAATCATATCACACACACCACGTCGTCTGATAGAGTGTCATTACAACAATCAAAATGAAATCAGGTTTCTGACTAGTTCGGAGGCCCGTCACATTCCTGAGACACTTCATACGCTCCCAGATGACTGTGGCCTTTCTTGAGTATCATCTTTATCGTGTCAGTTCTCTGGTCCCTTGCTCTTGGAGCTTTCCTGCAAGCTGAGGGCTATTTCCTCTTGGCTGGGCACAAAGGATGCTGGTAAAAAGGGGAGAACTGAAGTTCTTGGGTACCAACTCAAATTTACAAGAAATGTTTTAAATCTGTTCTCTCTCTCACCAACACCAATATATGTTATTTCCCCTTGAATTTTGTCACATGGATTTTAACCAATTAAACTGTGGAAAGACCTAAGTAGATCCAGTTTTGTCTGGTTTCTGCTTAAAACATTCTGATTTACCATTAGCCCAATGTTTCTTTCCTAATGCACAATTTTCTTTATTGATTTTTTCCCCTTTGTCACCAGCATTGCTCAAAACAGAACTACTAAAATATGCTGACCTCTTTTCTTTCCTCAGAGGTTCTTAGTAATAAGACTTACACAGAACATATCCATCAAATCCACTATTTAATTAAAATACAAAGTTAGGTTGGGAAAATATAAATAATAGAGCTGGTAAGGAATTTGTATATGAACACTACTTCTCCCTCTAGTTTTCTGTATATGATCCTGGGTCTAACTCTTTAGAGTTTGTATAACACAGTTATGAGCCAAATGGGCCTGGGCTTGCATCCTATGTGTGTGTGAACTCAGCATAATTTTCCTTTCTGAGCTTCAATTTTTTTTTTTTTTTGGTGTATAAAATGGGGTTAATAAAAGTACCACTAGCCATGAGGATTAAATGAGTGCTTTGAACAATATAAGACTGCACTAAATGTAATAATGTTATTACATGGTAATAATATTATTTTTATTCATTCAAAAGTGCTTATTGAGCATCCACCATGTACCAATATTGTATAAGGAATTAAGGAGAAAGTGGTGATTAAACTTAGTGATGAACATGGTTGCTGCTCTGAAGAAGCTTTCTCTGGTGATGAGGAAGAAAATCTAACAAAAGTTTTCAAAAAATGAGGACAAGGGAAAAGTTCAGTGTGTAACTGGGATGCTCATAGCACCTCATAGCTCTGATTAGGACACAATCAGGGAGGACTTCCTGGAAGGAGTGGCACTGGGTTTTCCTCAGGTTTCAGGAAATCTAGGGAGATGTGTTTGGATGTTTTAGTTTTCTTCTATGCAATACCTGACTTCATCAATATATTAAAATAATCAACATTCATGGACCCCCTAATGTCAACTAGGCTCAAAGATAACCCTGACATGGGTCCCATTCTGAAGGATTCTCATTTCCCTTGGGACGCAGAACATGTGTATTGTGTGTACATTGTGCTAATCATTATTGCTAACATTTACTGTCTGTGTGCTATGTGGTAGGCTCTAAGTACTTTGCATGGATTAGTTCATTTAATCCCCACAGTCAAAAGTATGAGGAACACGCCATTGTTATACCCATTCTAGGGATGATTAAACTGAGGCTACTGAACTTAAGGACTTATCTTAGTTTACACTGCTAGGAAGAGGTAGGATCAGGTGCATGAACTACACCACTTTAGTGGAGGTGTGTAGGTAGGAGGGAGGAAGCTAGTCCTAGAAGAAGAAATACTTCCTCCCCCCACTTCTTCCCTTCCTCTTTTTTAATATGTGACTTTCCTCACAGTGGTCTTCATTCTTTTGGCTTTAGTCACAGAAGGGGTTTTCCTCCTGTCAACAAATACCACTGGATGGAGTTAACCCATAGGAGTTAAAACTCATTCTGAGAAGTTCATCAGATCTTTAAGGTAGTGAGTCAGGAGAGAATCTAAGACACTGGATGAGAGGGAAGAACCCTGGATTGGAGGGCAGGGAGGGAGAGCGGAATTAGCAACACCCTCCCTTTTATGTTTATGCATATATCTGCTTTGGGAGCTCTTTATTCCTTCCTATAGGTCTGGGGTTCTCTTTGATATCTTTTCCCTTCAGCCTAAGCAACTCGTTTTATTACTTCATGTATCTCAGCATTGATGGTGACACATTTATTTGGCTGGTTTTTCTGAAAATGTCTTTATTTCACCTTGGTTTTTGAAGGATATTCTGCTGGATATAGAGCTTTATGGCAAGAGTTTTCTTTGTTTCTGCTTTTATTTACACACACACATACACACACACACGTTTCTTTAAAAGATTGATACTGTTAAAAGCAAAATAACCAGTATTTGGGGTTAAAAATAAAAATATAAGTGAGATATAAGACAAGGACCATGGGGGTGGAGGGTGTAAAGAGAATTATCCTGATAAAAGTTTATTACACTGTTCATGAATAAATACAATATTTGAAGACCAAAAAAAGCACACCTTCCTGCCTCACACTTGGGCAGAACTGTCTCTAGACTGGCCCTTCTCAGGGTCTGCGAGCCCCACCTGCTTTCCTGTACTCACACTTCACTCAGCCTGCTTTTTAATTCCTCCTTTATTTTAGGACCTTTGCCTTATTCTACATCCTCTATTCCACCTTTCCTCCCTTCCTCTAAGGCATAAAATGGGCCCAGGATTAAGGCTTTGGGGCATTCCCCCACCACCGTGTAAGCACAGGCACTCGTCGTCTGCAGTTCTTTTTCTGTTGACAGTTTTTCCTCAGCAGGAATCTCAGGAGGCATTCCTGAGAGCCTATCTTACTTTTTTAAGAAATGGAATGAAAAGAGGGTTTTTACTACTGTTAATTTTTTAATTATAAAAGTTATATTTACTTACTAAAGAACATTTGAAAATACAGAACTATATAGTGATAAAAATCACACCTAGATACAGTGAATAGTCTGGGAAAATTCTTTAGTCTATTTTAAAACAATGCGTGGTTTTTAAAACTCAGTGTAATCATTATATTTACGTGTATTTATATGTATGCATAACTACATTTGTATGTATATAGAAGATCTATGTGTATATATAAATATTGTATATATACAATTTTGTGAGGGCAAAAAAGGATTTCATTAAGATTCAGTCCTTATGCACTTGTCACTTCAATCAGCCCAAGTCTATTGACATCTGTATCGAATGTCTGTCATCACACTTGTGTTTTAACCTAAATTGACCACTTGGGCATCTGTTAACCTTTCAACACTTCTTTGTGATACAGGTACAATCTCAAATCTTTCCTGATTCAGTCTTGCTTGTTTGCTTCCCCTGACATCATTCTAATGTGCTAGAGTATAAGAGATTTCTCTTCTCTCACGCACTGGCAAGTGTCTCAGACCCTTAAGTGCATCTATTTCACAGTGTTCCTCCGTGTCCTTTCATCCTGCTGCCTGTTCAATACCATATTAAGGAACTGAGATGCTAAGAGGGCACATCAGGGCAGAAATGGAGAAGCCACTGGAAAGGTTACCATTGTCTGGGTGTGAGATAAATACCCCTTCCTGGAGAATTCATTATAAATGATGCTGCCTTCCTGATGAAGGATTGATTTGCTCAACAGAATGGATGGAAAATGACAGAGAAACACTGGGAAGCACATTGAGTGCTGGGAAGCAAGATGAGTAGCCACTTCAGAAAATGTAGACCCTGTTTCTAGGATAATGACTCCAGGGTTTTAGAAGAGTGATTAAAATTAAAATGAGAATCTTTGCATTCTTCTCCCAGACTCTTCATGTGATTTCTTTTGAGTAAAGGATACTAAACGCAGCAACTGAAAATATTAGGAAGAATTATTTATCAAGAACTCTTTTATTGTAGGGAATTGTTTCCCCCCCCCTTAGAAAATCTTTTACCATCCCAGGGGATATTCAGTCCCCTCCGAACTATAAAATAAGAGAAGCGGAAGCCCTCATTCCTGTGGAGATAATTGGAATTGAAACATTTCATATGTTCTAGAGTAGAAAATTCAGGAAGTAAATTGTACACAGAGAACAAAGGAAGACATGCAGCCTGTCAACCTTCCCCGTATATTGGTTTTGAACCCAGTCTATGAGGTGAAATTAAGCTTTGTCATAGCAGCACTAGAGTGAAGAATTCTTTAGGCTAAAAGCACCTTTGTTGGAGAAAATATGGGATGATCTGAAGTGGGAAGGGGTGTGGGAGAGTTAGAAGAAATGTTTTTTAATGGATAGAATCCTGAAATGAAAATTCAGACTTCTTCTAATCCCTGGTGAGACCTCGTGACAAAAGCATCTTTAATCCCTTGTAGTAACTCTCATACCATCTCTTAAACTCTTCTGATATGTTGATGTGGAGTCCCCAGGGCTCTTTCTTTGCTTAGGCAAAGCGTTCCATATGATCACCAATAGTCCCCACATACTAAGCCCTTGTAAAGGAGGACTATTTAACCTTGTTTGTTATTACTGATTGATGTCAATACCTAGTTCAGGGGTCAGGCTATGGCCAAACCCAGCCCACCAACTTTTCCATAAATGAAGTCTTATTGGAACTCAGCCAGCCACCCCTTCAATTACATTGTCTATGGTGGTTTTTGCACTATAACAGAAGAATTTAGTTTTGACAGAGATCGTATGACCCACAAAAACCAAAAATATTCACTTTCTGACCCTTTACAGGAAAAGCTTGCTAAACATTCCTAGTTGATTAGAACATGGTGAGGCCAGAGTACTAGGTTTTAATTTACATTTCCTAAATCCAGTTCCAGAAAGCTTCCATGGCAATGGTTGTGTCTGGTCAGATGACAGACACAGTGGTTTGAAAGTTTTTATAGTTATTTTATTTGCGTTTTGAATGGAAAGCATATTAATTATTTACTACATAAGTACAATGCATATTTGCATAAATAAAGCACTTTCCAAACAAGCATAATAATTTTCCACTGTACTTTCTAAGCAAAAGAGATTGATTTCACATTTTCTAAATACAAGACCACTCCCATGCCATGCTAGGTATATGGAACTCTCTGAAAGTTATTGTATATAAATGCAACACATCTGAATAATTAAACACAGAAATGCACAGTTAATAAACACCTTCACAGAAGATGTTGCTAATTAATTGTGTCACTTGTATTAGAGGCATCATTCTCCAGCCTCTGAAATAGGACTTGCCTTTTGGACATCATGCGGTACATATGGTGAGCATAAGGGAAATGATTTTTTTTTTAAGAGTGTACACACCCTCAATGAACTGTTCTCTAACTCATGGAAGACCTGGTTGCCATTTCACATCCTGGAAAAGTCTCTGGGGTCCAGATGATTTTAGAGTTTGTGGGTGGATGTGTTCTGTACCGCAGAATAATATGCTTCATTTGAGTATCTTTATAGCAGTTTAATCTCAAATCGCTCTTTTTTAGCTTTCACTACAAAGTGTTTCACATCCTTACTTCTCTCTTGAGCCCCAGTTATCCCATCCTTGCTTTACGATAGACCCTTTCTTTCTTGCCTCTTAACCTCCGAGTCTCTGATTACTGTGTCCTCTGTCCCAAAGCACTTACTTTTCATATATTTGGCATTTCCTGCGTTCCTAACTACACTGTATGTCGTTTGAGTGCAAGGGCTGTCTTCTATCTGCCTTTCAGACTTAACAAGAAGCATAACTTCCCAAGAGCATCAGGTTGTTTAAGAGTTTTCCATTTTGCTCATTCTGATGGTTTTATTCTGTCTCCATTTATCAAATGGCTTAAAACAGGTTTTGGCCATGTTGCTTTTTGTTTGTTTTCCCTTCTCCTTTTTTTTACTTCCTTTTGGCATCCAACACGCCTGAACCAGTCTCCCTTCTGCTGGACACGCCCTACCACACCTTACTTTGTTCTTTATCCACTCTTCCTCCAGGAAACCTTCATGGATTTCCTCTAATCATTTTCACCTTGTTAGCACCTTCTAGGGGCTAAATTTATCTCCAACTCAAACCTGTAATTATTGCTGATTCTTATTTTGGGAAGTGGAGGAGGGGACAGTGCTCATGTCTGTGGTTGTGGCTGAAAAGTGAATGTTGGGCAAACAGTTCTGGAACATCTCCTTGGTCATCTTGCTACTTCCTGTGGGTCCCAAATTCTCCTCACTTGTAGCTCTATTTGAACACTTCTTTACTCTGCATTATGATATAGCTGGTTATCTCTTCACCCTTCTTAGACTCTCAGAATTTTGAAAAAAGAGAGAATAAACACGTCTCTATGGCATACCAGCTCAGCGTGGGGATTATTAGTTCATAGTAGATACTAAACGTATATTTAGAGTTGAAATAAAACATCCTTTTCTGCCCTGGAGCTGAGTTTATCTTGTGAGTAAGGACTATTTCTACTATGCAAAGAGCTGCTGTTCTCAAACAGTATAAAACTGTTGTCTGGGTTCACTGCCAGCCCAAAGCCTTCTTCAAAATGATCAATTCCATTCCTTATTCTTTAAGGCATATGTTCCTAAATTGTTAGAATGATAATTACTTAGTAATACTAAATGTTTCAATAGATGTATAATGTGATTTACATATTGACAAAGTATTTATAAGAATATTTATAATTTAGTTGTATCATTTGGCCAGGTTAACCTCTCTGTGCCTAGGTTTTTTAATTCTGTAAAATGAGGGTAAGTATTGTGGACAAAACTCAGGGTCTTTTTTTTTTTTTTTTTTCAGTAATTCCTGGTATTTCTTCCTCTACTCCACAGCTTTCCTCTACCTACGACAGATGTGGTCTAATATTTCCACCATTCACAGGAATCTCCGGAAAATTTCCTCTGTACGTGGGGACAGCTCCTACGGCAGAAAATGACATTCTATGCAGGATAAGACCTAAACCTGGCCTTACCAATATGTCCTCTGCATGCTTTCCTTGCAGTTGGGCTAAAAATGGGAAAATCAAGGTGATGGAATCTGTCTGAGGAAGGGTAGAACCATTATTTTGTGGCAATTTAAGTCATTTTAAAAATCAAAAGATGTTAATTGAAGCCCAAGTTGTAAATGAATAGTTAAACTTCCCTTTGCTGGATGAGATGTGTCAAAGAGCAAGTATCCATCTCATGTTTCACTAAACAGAGTACTGACTTAAGGTATCTGCCCTGGATCAACTCGGAGCAGTACTTAAAACTGGACTACTAAAGAGAGGCTGATGTTCTAGGAGCTCCTTGTGGGGGTGACATTTATTGGGGGAGGTCTTGGAAACCAGCAAGGGTCAACACTGTGAATGAAGCTGACCCCACAGGTGCAAGGCTTGTGGGTTTCAGTTCCAGTCTCACCCTTCAGAGATCAGTGAGGGCCACCCTAGAGGCACCATCTGCAGGCCTATGGGAAAGACATCAGATTTGAAATACGTGGGAAAGAAAGAAGTTAAATTTGAAAGTTGACTTAATTATACTCTCTGCTTTCAGAGAGCTTCCTCTTTGTACCTCTCACCTCATTTTTTACCCACGCTGCCGAACAGTTTTGGCATTTGATTCTCCCCCAAACTACTGGTTCCTAGTTTCAATTTCTGTATCTAGTTGAGAAATACAAATGGGGTTGGACCTCACTGAGAAATACAGGAAAGTTACTTTCTGGTTTGGAGTCTTGCCAGGCTCAGCAGATACTTTTCATGAGGGCAAGATAGCTGCTGTTGGCTTCTGATGTCTGTGTCTGGGGAGCTCAAAGAACTTTGTATACACCGTCACATTCATTTTACCTGAGGCAGGGTGGAGGCATGCTTTATTGTAAAATTTTCTTTAAAGTTCTACTCTTAAGTGTAAAAGAGAGATAGAAGAAAAATGTTGTCTATGTGTCAGTTAGGCACATTTAAAAAATATGATATTGAAAAAAGCTGGGGTTTTATAATAATGTTCCCTCACTCTCTTTAGAGGGGATAAGAGGGTCATTGGTGACCCAATCCCAGGGCTTCCCCCAAGGGATGGCGTTATAAAGGGAGAGAATATAGTGCAGACGTCAGCACTTAAAGAGGGGCATGTTATAGATGCATATCCACTCCACCACATCCTGGGAGACTGGCCATTGACTTAAGGCCTCTCCAAATTGATTGGACTAATACCTTAAAGTTTTGCTGATTCTATTCTTTTGCTGTTGGCCAAAAAATCCTCACATTTTTATTTTTTACTTTTGGACATAATTAGAGACACCGTAGAACTCTAAACTGTAATGATACTGCTTCTCCTGCCACCTAATAAAAGTATTGGGTTAAGAATTAATAAATCTAAATTATTTCCTTGCTCTGCTGCTGTGACTCTTTACTGGGTACGATATGAGGGATCTCTAGGCCTGAGTTCCTTCACCTACACAGTGGAAGTGAGGGACCATATCACCTCTAAGATTCCTTCCAGCTTTGCAGTTTCCAGAAGTATATAACATGTTTTACTGCTTGCTGTGCAGGAAAGAACATGCAGAGAATATCGGAGTTTCTTTGTCTGAATATCCCTTGCAGCCTTTTCCTCTCTCTCTTAAAGTCATAGATATAACCTAAAAAATCTTATTCAAAACGCTACATGGGGATTCCCTGGTGGCGCGGTGGTTGAGAGTCCGCCTGCCGATGCAGGGGACACGGGCTCGTGCCCCGGTCCGGGAGGATCCCGCATGCCGCGTAGCGGCTGGGCCCGTGAGCCATGGCCGCTGTACCTGCGCGTCCGGAGCCTGTGCTCCGCAACGGGAGAGGCCGCAGCAATGAGAGGCCCGCGTACCGCAAAAAAAAAAACAAAAAAACGCTACATGCTTGTTGTACAGAACAGTTAGAAAATGTAGATAAACAAAAATAATAAAAACTATGCATACTCTCACCACTCTTGGATAACTACTATTAACACTGTGGTATACAGTACCTCTGGCATTGTTTCAGATATTTCTGAAAACACACACACTTTAGTTATGTCAGTGGCATCTTGAAGGTTATTAAGGTTGAGGTGCATTAAGAAACCGTCACTATTAGATGTTCAGGATACGTCTAGAGTTTGGAGGAGGGACAGGATGGTCCTTTGCTTCTATTTTGGGTTATGTGTCAGTCCATCTAGGTTTGCCTCAGATGGGCTTCCTCTGGCCTCCTTTCTTTTTGTGTTCTCTAAAATTGCATTTTTAACATTTTATCGAAGTATAGTTGCTGTACAATATTATGTAAGTTTCAGGTATACAGTATAGTGATTCACAATTTTAAAGGTTATACTCCATTTATAATTATTATAAAATATTGGCTATATTCCTTGTGTTGTACAATATATCCTTGTAGTTTATTTTACACTTAATAGTAGTTGTACCTGTTCATCCCCTACCCCTTTATTTCCTCTCTCCTTTTCCCTCTCCCCACGGGTAACCACTAGTTTGTTCTCTATATCTGTGAGTCTGCTTCTTTTTTGTTATATTCACTAGTTTGTTGTATTTTTTAGACTCCACATATAAGTGATATCATGCACTATTTGTCTTTCTCTGACTTATTTCACTTAACAAAGTGCCCTCCAAGTCCATCTGTGTTGCTGCAAATGGCAAAATTTCATTCTTTGTTTATGGCTGAGTTGTTTCCATTGTATATATATATATATATATATATATATATATATATATATATATATATATATACACACACATCTTCTTTATCCATTTACCTCTTGATGGACTATTATGCTGCTTCTATGTCTTTGGTCTCCTTCTTGTCTTAGAATTTTTTATCTTCTTTCCCTGTCTCCTAGTTTATTGGTTTGATTGATTTCCCCTCCTGGAGAGGTGGTACTAGCACCTTTCATCCTGCTCTTCCTTGGAAGAAATTTTATACAGAGTTAAACATTTATAGGACAAAAAAACACTTTGGTTATATTGATGCCTTTTATAGCATAAATTCAGTGCCTTACTAGGCTAGCAGATTCTCTGCCTCTTTTTTTCCTACCTTAAAAAGACACAAACAAAATAAAATGGAATAAAAAAATAACTACAGGACATCCCTGGTGGTGCAGTTGTTAAGAATCTACCTTCTGGGACTTCCCTGGTGGTGCAGTGGTTAAGAATCCACCTGCCAATGCAGGGGACATGGGTTTGAGCCCTGACCCAGGAAGATCCCACATGCCACGGAGCAACTAAGCCCATGCGCCACAACTACTGAGCCTGTGCTCTAGAGCGTGTGAACCACAACTACTGAGCCCTCATGTCACAACTACTGAAGCCTGTGAACCTAGAGCCCGTGCTCTGCCACAAGAGACACCACCACAACGAGAAGCCCATGCACTGCAACGAAGAGTAACACCCACTCACTGCAACTAGAGAAAGCCCGCGCACAGCAATGAAGACCCAACACAGCCAAAAATTAAAAAAATACATAAAGTAAAATAACTATAACAAAAACAATAATGACATAATGACAAAACTCAAAACTCCTCCCAGGAAGGAGTAGAAGAGAAGGAAAATAAAGAAGGGAGGAAGGAAGAAAACTCTGACTTGCTTTGTGTTTACATTTGTAAATACTTTCTCAATATTTTCTATCTCAACAATCTATTTTGAAAATGTGAGCATACTTTGTGTAGTTTGAAACCCACTTTTTCTCATAATAAATCCATCACAAACATCTTTCTACCTCATCTAATAAATACTTAAATCATATATGTAGTGGTTGAATATTTTTGCAGGGGAAGAGATAACTTACCTAACTTACCCCCATTATTATTTTTGCTGACATAAACAATAATAAAGAATTACATTGGATGACCAGACTAGGATAATGGCATAATTATTCCTGTCTTTCTTCAGAGTCCTTTATGTCCATGATAGGTATATGCAAATATGTAGCCATAATCCTGCAAGACTTTACTAAAAGACAACGACCCTGTAGCTGAGATCTCAGCACAGTGCTCCAGGTAGCCACAACTAATTGATTAGAGATGACAAGCTAGATGAAATCTAGGCCACTCAACTTCTCTGGATCCCCATATTGCCAAAAGCAGGAATGACATAGTATTAGAATCTGTCTCACATTGGAGAGCTCAGTAAATTCTTTTTTATTAGTATGTTTACATGAATCCTACTGAGCTGGCTATTGGCAGAAAGAGATAGGTTGATGTTATGGACTGAATGTTTGTTTCCACTGCCCCACCTCACCCCCCCCCCCCACCAAGTTATATGTTGAAGCCCCAACTCCCAATGTGACTGTATTTGGAGATGGGGCCTTTATGGATGTAATGAAGGTTAAATGAGGTCAAAAGGATGGGGACCCTGATTCAATAGGACTGGTATCATCATAAGAAGAGACACGGGAGAGGTGTCTCTCAATCTCAGTCTCCCTCTCTCTCTCTGCCATGGGAGGACAGAGGGAGAATGTGGCTGTCTACAAGCCAGGGAGAGAATTATCACTGGGAACTGAATGAGTCAGCACCTTGATTAGGGACTTCTAGCCTCCGAAACTGTGAGGAAATACATTTCTGTGGTTTAAGCCACCCAGTCTATGGTATTTTGTTAGGGCGGCCCAAGCAACCTAAGACAGTAGATACAGTATCACTAAGTATTACTAGTTAAGGACCAAATATCAAGGATTTCCTCTGAAACATGTAATTCATTTGTCTAAACATGCAAAAATGTTTCCATTTGACAGTCAGAAATTTTGAAATACTGTGATTAACTCTATTGGTAAATCACAGAATCACAGGATTGACAGGTGAGAAAGAAACTTGGCCACTTGGCTCAGCTACCCACCAATGCAGTAATAATTTTTTCTAAATATCACCCAGACTTTACTAGAATTATTTATCAAGTAATTTTTCTTTATATGAAGCTCTGATCTACCTAGGTATAGCTTTCGTCCATAGGAACAAGTTCTGTTATCTTTACCTGACAGAACAAGTCTGTTCTTTCCTCCACTTCATTCATCTTTCTAGATGCTGTGATGGTTCATTTTATGTGTCAGTTTGTTTGGGCCACAGTGCCCAGATATTTGGTCACGTATTTTCTGGATATTCCTGTGAGGGTGTTTTTAAATGAGATTTATATTTAAATTGGTGGACTTTGAGAAAAGCAGATTGCCCAAAATGTGGGTGGGTTTTAATCAATCAGTGGAAGGTCTGAATAGAACAAAAGGCTGACTTCCCCTGGAGAAGAGAAAGTTCTCCAGCAGACTGCCTTCAGACTTCATCTCCAAAATCAGTTTTTCCTGGTTCTATATCAGACTGACTTTGGACTTAAACTGCAACTCTTTCCTGAGTCTCCAGCCTGCCAGCCTCCCCTGCATATGTATGTATATATATGCACATATATGAATACAAATGAATATATAATATCCATTTATATATAATAATATATATATTATATATGTCTAATTAGTTGTGCTTCTCTGGAGAACCCTAATACAGATATGTCATGTTCCTTCTCTCTTCAAAGTTATCCATTGGCTTCTCATCTCAGTCCTGTAAAAGCCAAAACCTTATGATGACCTCAAGTCCTTACATGCTCTTCCCTCATCTTCACCTCTAAACCCCTCATCAATAACTCTAACTTCATATGTTCCAACTCTTTCCCTAGATCACGCTGGTTCAATCACACTGGCCTCCTAGCTGTGCCTGTCTCAATATTGTTGGATTTACAATTTCCTCTGACCTGAATGTTAGTCTCCCAGATAACCGTGAGGCTGGATCCCTCACTTTCTTCACATCTTTACTCAACAAAAATCTCAGTAAAACCTTTCTTAGGTCTTTTTAAAAAAAATCAATGTCCCTTTCCAATATTTCCTATTCCCTTCATTATTTTATTGTTTTCCTTAGCACTAATCACAATCTGGTATACATTGTACCAGATTGTGTACCACAATCTGGTACACAATCTGGTATATATTGTATTTTACTTTTATCTTTGCCATCTGATTTCCCTTTCAGAATGAAATTTTCATGAAAGTTGGAATTATTATCTGCTTTGTTCATTGGGCAAACATCTAGAGCAGTGTATCTGCCCAACACCTAGAGCAGTGTCTGAAATATAAGAGCTGACCAATTAATATTTGTCAAATAAATGAATGAGTCAGAACATCAGATCCTTTTTGAAATTTTTAGGTTGATTTTCAAACCAAATCTTCAAATTTAATAAGTTTTGGCTTAATTTTAACATTTTTACACACCGTTAATTATTTTGGAATTGAAATATATTGTATATTAAATATGTAACTTAAGTACCTTAGTTTTCACCTGTTCTTAAGCCACTGTCAAATGCTGTTACTAAATAAATGAGGCATCTCATAAACAACATTGTTTCTGAGGTGATAGATAGATAGACAGTAGCAGTAGTAATGGAAGATATTCATTTATCCTTCATCAGTTTCATACTTTACATTTTAAAAAGTTATCAGTCATACTACAAATATTTATATAATGCTAGTTTATATACTTATTAATATATTAATTATATTTATATATAATTTATGTAATAATAATTATAGAACACTATACTAGATTCAGGGGAATTGGCAACATAAAACATATGTGCCTGACTCTATGCAACTTGCAGTCTAACATACAAACCAAATAACAAACATTTTGTTTGAAGACAATTCCCTATGGGTCTCTCCTGTTCTGTGAGTTTCTATAAACAAGGGTACCAATTTGCCCTTTGCTCCAGATGATCATTTTAAGAATCTTGCTAGGGCTTCCCTGGCGGTGCAGTAGTTAAGAATCTGCCTGCCAATGCAGGGGACACAGGTTCAAGCCCTGGTCTGGGAAGATCCCACATGCCGTGGAGTAACTAAGCCCATGGGCCACAACTACTAGAGCCCACGCAACTAGAGCCCGTGCTCTGCAACAAGAGAAGCCACTGCAATGAGAAGTCTGCGTACCACAATGAAGAGTATTCCCCGCTCTCTGCAACTAGAGAAAGACCGCAAGCAGCAACGAAGACCCAATGCAGCCAAAAATAAATAAATAAATAATTTAAAAAGAAAAAAAGAATCTTGCTATAGCAAACAGGCTTGGAACACAGAGACAGTGTCTCTCTCCAGACCAAAGGACAGATATACTTACTGCCCATTATAAAAGATTTAGATCCCTAAGCTCAGGGTTCTTCTTTTATTTTTTTATTTTTAATAATTAATTAATTAATTAATTTTTGGCTGCGCTGGGTCTCTGTTGCTGCTCATGGGCTTCCTCTAGTTGTAGCAAGTGGGGGGCTGCTCTTTGTTGCGGTGTGCGGGCTTCTCATTGCGGTGGCTTCTCTTGTTGCAGAGCACAGGCTCTAGGTGTGTCGGCTTCAGTAGTTGTGGCTCACAGGCTCTAGAGCACAGGCTCAATAGTTGTGGTGCATGAGCTTAGTTGCTCCACGGCATGTGGGATCTTCCTGGACCAGGGCTCAAACCCGTGTCTCCTGCATTGGCAGGTGGATTCTTAACCACTGGGCCACCAGGGAAGCTCAGGGTTCTTCTTTTAAAATGCAACTCACTGCACATGTACACATCTCTCTGGGCCCATCCACGTCACCTCTATGGGACTTGGGGGCAGGTGGAACTGATGTAAATATGCTAGTACTTATGCTGCCTGTTGCCCCATGCATCATGAGGTCCTGGGTCTCTGAGCCAGGATACTCATGTCTTTAGCAACATCCATGAAACTTGTTTGTTTGCAAGTAAATTGAAATCTCAGACCCTTCACAGTTCCTGATACACATCACTACTATCATCAGCAGAATTCTAACATGAAAGCTCCTTATCTTCTTGGTTCTAAGATGCATTTTAACATCATAAAAATGAGGCAGATGAAATCTTGTTAAAGGGTGGAAGGACCATAGAGAAATAAGCCTGAATTCAGTAATTTGATGTTGCTTATAAAAACAATTATATGACTTACCTGAATTTGTTGTTTTGGTCAGTGACTCTCACTACTCTGGGCCTTTGTGTAGGAATTCAAATCAGGAATAATTTGAGTCTCTCCTGGGGCAGACCCACTGGACACTTTTAGTCCAGACCGACTCCCTTCAGGCTAGCTAGAAAAGGATTGAGTTAGTAGGGAAGATAGAGTTATGGGGATTCCTACTGGTGTTCTCACTAAATTTTATTGCACACGGAATGCTCAATTGAATAAAGAACTATAGATTCCACAGATACAGATGTGAAGAACATGGAATCTAATTGACTCAACTGTGATTTGTAGGTCTTTGCCACATACCTCACTCTAACTAAAATCCTATATTGCGTTGAGTTATACTCAATATTGTGGTATTTTCAAAGAGTGGTCCCCAAACATCTCCTGGGTGCTTATTAAAAATTCTGATTTCTTGATCCCACTCCAGACTTAATATATTGGAATCTTGGAGGTGGGGCTCAGCTATTTCATTTTTAACAAACGTCTCAGGTGTTCCTTAGACACTTCTCAGGTGATATTTAGATTCTCTAAAGATTGAGAATCAGTATATAGACTGGGGTATCAGGTGATGAGGGTCACTGTGATTCTGGTGGGAAATGTGGTGTGCAGTGTACTATAGTATGATGTAGAGCAAACTGAGTATGATGGTTAATTTTATGTGTCAACTTGGTTCGGTCACTGTACTGAGATATTAGGTAAAACATTTTTCTAGTTGTTTCTGTGACAGTGTCTTTTTAGATGAGAATGACATTTAAATCACTAGACTTTGAGTGAAGCAGATTACCTTCCGTAATGTGGGTGGGCCTCATTCAGTCCATTGAAGGCCTTGATAGAAAAAGATTGACCTCCCCAGAAGAGGGAATTCTGCTAGCTGAGAGCCTTTGAACTTGAATTGAAACTCTTCACTGGGTCTCCAGCCTGCCAGCTTACCCTGCAGATTTTGGACCTGCCAACCTCCACAAGCAGTCTCTCTTGCTGGTTCTGTTTCTCTGGAGAACCCTGATAATACACCACGGTCCCAGGATTACCTTGGGGGATGAGAGGACATAGTCTCTGATCTTCAGAATGAGAATTTAAATTTTTGTGTTTGCATTTAATGATAAATATTTATATTCAGGATCATCTGGATGTTCATCTCCCATCAGAGGACCATCATATAATTTCAGTCATGAAATCTGTGATAGGGTTATGATTGCTGGGGACAGTTGGTTGTCTAAAGTGACAGCATTTAATTTTTAGTGTGTTTTTAAAATTTGAGTACACAGAATTCTATGTAGGGTTGCCAGATAAAATGCAGGAGGCCCAGTTAAATTTAAATTTCAGATAGGCAACAAATAGTATTTTAACATAAGTATGTCGCAAATATTGCATGGGGCATGTTTATACTAATAATTTTTTTGTTGTTTATCTGAAATCCAAATTTAACTGGGAATCCTGTATTTTTATTTGCTAAATTTGGCAATCCCAATTTTGAGGGTATATTTCCAGAGGTCCAAGACTTTTCAGATTTGAAGGTGTTCTTTGCATGTATTTGTGCATGTGACTGTGTGTGTTTTAGGCAGACAGATGGTGCTTCTTGGTTACTATATTTTTTCATAGTTACCTCTATATTACTCCTCTGCATCCTCTGTTTCATCAGTCTTTGGGAGATTTGTTGACATTAACCATACTCTCAAGAGACCTCTTTGAATTCAGAAAGTTAGTATTGATTTACAACAGGAGATATATTTTGCTAATTATAGTTGAGATTTCTCTGTGGCTGGGTTCACTTAAGAAACCAAATGGCATAAGAAAATAGAACTTGAGAAATTCAGGTTTAAAGGGAATGGATTTTTAGGAATAACTTTGATATATATTAGCTTGATAAAATTCTGTTTTTTGTTTTTCTCATAATTTGGATTTTAAGAAAAACAAACAAACAGATTATCTCTTTCATTGGACATGGCTGAGGCACACGACTAAAATATTTTCTTCCAACTCTCCTTTCTGTAGTCCCTGCATTGTCCCCAAACTCAACTATTGCAGTTTTCTACCTCACTGAAATACCTTCCAAACATCTTTACAATGTCAATATCCAATTTTACAGTGACTACCTTTTCAATGGACTGTCTCCTAATTGCTTCTGGGATGTTTTCTAGGTGCCAATGGCTCTTACTCATTTTATGTGGATTATTTTTGGTCTCAGAGAATGTGTCGTTTTTATGTCCTTGCTCTTTCCACCTGTGCTCTAATTTTTAATGTCCAGAGTTAAGAAAATAATAGGAGGATATTTTACTCTTAGACCATAAGTGGTCACTGTCTATTCTCCAGATGAAGTGTAATACACATGCTTCTTAAAGCTGGCATTCTAGTTATATGCTCATTTCACATAACCATTGTAATTGTCTTATAAACCATAATCTAGGCTCATAAGTGAAAGCTGATTCTGTATCCACAGGAAAAATATTCATTTCTGTAGCGTATGCATTAAAAACCACATGACTTTTTAATTTTGTTCTTTTCTTTTATAAGTGCTCCCATTTACTACAAAATTTAATTTAGGTGGTTATTTAGAAGAATGGAAACTATTAAAGTAAAACCAAGCAAAAATTATATACAGAGGAGGGGTGAGAATCCCATTATGGTTTCTTATTATAAACACTCTTAGAATAATTCACAGTGCAAAAGTTAAAGTTAAAGAATGACAGTAGTTTTCCCAAATACTTTAATTTAATGTATAAATATTGTCTTTCATTCTAGAAGATGAATTTTCTTCCAGAGTTCAGATTTAAAACTGAGATATTTCTTTTTTTTTTTTTTAAAGACTAGTCCTTTGTTTTATTAATTAATTAATTTATTTGTGCTGTGTTGGGTCTTAATTTCTGTGTGAGGGCTTTCTCTAGTTGTGGCGAGCAGGGGCCACTCTTCATCGTGATGCACGGGCCTCTCACTATCGCGGCCTCACTTGTTGAGGAACACAGGCTCCAGATGCGCAGGCTCAGTAGTTGTGGCTCACGGGCCTAGTTGCTCCACGGCATGTGGGATCCTCCCAGACCAGGACTCGAACCCGTGTCCCCTGCATTAGCAGGCAGATTCTCAACCACTGCGCCACCAGGGAAGCCCGTGAGATATTTCTTTTAACACTCAACCTGAATTCATTCAGCCAATTGGAAAACTTGAAAAAAAAAGAGTGCTGTTAAAGTAGATACCATCTAAAATCTTTTTGGTACAACTTATCTCTAATATTGTCATCAACACACTCACATATCTTTGCATATACACATAGATACTTACACATCTTCCTTCAGATGCCCAGATTTTTATTTAGCTTTACTGTTTAATAAAGACACTCAGGACACATAACCCACCCCAAATAATGACACCATTTCTCATTTTTAATAATTATGCTTTATATTTTCAGGTGCTTTGGCATTTAAAAAAGGTCTAGCAGGCATGCAGGGCAGATATAACTACATTTAATTTTCATTTTATAGGTGAAGAAAGTGAGAATCACAGTAGTTAAGTTTTTGTGCACTAAAAAGTGACATGGTTTGGGGACTTCCCTGGTGGTCCAGTGGTAAAGAATCTATCTGCCTTCCAATGCAGGGGATGTGGGTTTGATCTCTGGTTGGGGAACTAAGATCCCACATGCCACGGGGCAAGTAAGCCTGCGAGTCACAACTACTGAGTTCGCGCACCTCAGTGGGAGAGCCCACGTGCCACAAACTACAGAGCCCACACACCTTGGAGCCTGTGTGCCACAACCAGAGAGAGAAAATCCGCACACCACAACTAGAGAGAATCCCGTGCACCACCACTAGAGAGAGAGAAAAAAAGTGACTAGGTGGGAGCTAAAGTCCAGTCGTTTTGACTGCAAATTCTGTTCTCCTTTCCATACAGTAAGAGTTGTCATGAGCTTTATAAGAGATAATGTGTGAAAAATACTCTAGAGTATTAGTCATTATAATATGTCCTCCAACTTGCTGTTCCCAAACCTGGTTGACTATCAGAGTCCCTTGGGGATCTGTACTTTTGAAAACACTCCCCAGGTGATTCTGATGATCAGCTAGAGTGGAAAACAACTTCTTATGTCACATTCTCAGAAAACCAACTGACTGGTGATGTCAGTACCCTGTGGATCATGTACTTAATCCAAATATGTTTCCTACTGCCTACCTTCAAGTTGTAAAGTCTTATTCTCCTCATAGGAAGACATCATGGTAATAGAAATTTTTATCTTCACCTTTGCACTTTCCACTCGTAGCCTACGTATTAGATGCTGTCGGCATTATCTAAATGTGAGGGAGGTGATGTTATCACCCTCTTACAGACTAGGATGTTGAAAAGCAGGGAAAATAAGTAAATTTCCCAAAGGAACTGCCATTGAATATATTGAGTTGGTTAGCATAAGGTTGATTATTAGTTCATTAATGATCTGTAGTAACTGAAGCATCTTCAAGTTTTGTCATCAAAAGTTATCTTTCAAAAAGAAAGCCGCAAAGGCTCTTTCATTTGCAGTTTTATTTAGAAAATTTCCAAAGTCCCTCTCTTTCTTATCTCTCTCTCTCTCTCTCTCTCTCTCTTTCTCACACACACACACACACACACACACACACACACACACAGTCATGTAGAAAAAAATCTGAAACCTGATTGTTTTAAAACTCTTATTCTATAGAACAATTTACTTATGTAATTGAACAACAACTTTAAAGGACTTTCCAGACCATATTTTCTTGAAACCTTAAATATTTTAGTTCATCCTGGGAAGAAACATTTGCTTTTGAAAAAGACTGATGGTTTGAGTAACATACTCTGCTTTGATCCCCTTTTCTGCCTGGGGAAGAACATGTCTTATTCATCATTCAATGTGTAAAGTTTTATTGTTACTCCACAGTTAGAGGAGGAGAAAAATAACCAAGGACAATTGCAATTTGAGAGAGTACGCAAGGGAAGAAGACATGAGATGATCCTAGACTTAAAAAATATATTTTATGTTTGTAATATCTTCTAGATGTTATGAATTTGTTTGCACACTTAGCTTAACTTTGAAAGGAGAATCTCTAAATCAAGAAAATAGTTTTAACCATACTGTGCCAAGTCCAAAGCCAGGTCTTGGAGTCAGCTATAATTTGAGTCAAACAGTAATAGTTACAGCAGATACAGCTTTTCCTTCAGCCTGTCCAGAGTCTTACTGTGTGCAAGTTACTTAATCGCTCTTGTCCCTAAGACCAGTCATCCCCGTCTCACAATAGAAATTACAAAAATCAATGTGTCATATCTCGCTTCCCTGGAAAGCAGCACTGAGGATCTATCAGTCAACAGCAACTATAACAGACACCATTCATGTCACCTGCCCCTTTTTCTTTTGTCCCCTACATCTCTCATAGGCTAAAGAAGAGAAGCCTGGGTTAGTAGCCCCTCACTGGGCCCTGCTTATCTGACAACAGTCAATTAATATTTATTAAACATTCATAATGAGCCTAGCCTGTGTCAGGTGTTGGCTCCCATCTTACAGCCCTCTTCCTGGAGGGTTATCCTCATCAGTCTTCACATGACTGGTTTCATTTTAACGAAAATTTTCAATTTCACCACTCCAAAAAGGTTTTCTTTCAATCTGAAATAAACATCTTAATCACATTGTATCATATGATCCTATTTGAATTCTCTGCAGAGCACTTATTATTACCTATTATTTTTCTTATTTTAAAAAATATTTTTTAAATTTTCTGTCTCCTATTACTACAATGTACATACCACAACAGGTGGAAACTTCTCTGTCTTGTTATTACTATGTCCTTAGCACCTAGAATATTTCCTGACACATAAATATTTGTTAAATGAGTGAGAGACTTAGAGTACAGTGGTGGGACAGAAGTGGACATGGTTCCTGATTTTGCGGGGCAGTTTGTAGTTTAGCAAGGGCAATAGACATTAAGCAAAGAATCCTACAATTTAATGCAAATTTACAGCTATCATTAGTGTGGAGATAGAGCCATTCTAGGAGGACTTAGTAATGGGCCATTAACCATAAAATGGAGGTCACACTAGGGTCCCTGAGAAAGGGAAACAAGGTGAGATAAAATCTAAAAGTAGAAGTGAAAGGGAGATGGGACAAGTAAGGAAATTGTTTGAGACCAAGGAATTTGTATGTTCCAGGTTCTGTGGTTGGAGGGAACATGCCCATTCAAGAAAAAAAGCAGTGTGGTTGGTTCGCAGAGGGAAAGTGAAAGGGTGGTTTTGAGATGAGGCTGGGCAGGCAGATGGCATCCAGGCCAAGGTAGGGTCTTGTGGGCAATGTTAAGCGTTTGTATCTTTAGCCTAGCATTGATGGAGAGCCTCTGATAAGTTTTAAATAGTAGTGGAATGATGGGATCAGATTTGCAAGTTGAAAAAAATCACTGTGCATTGTAGAGAATGGACTATTTGGTGGTGGTTTAAAAAGGAAAAGCAATGCCATCATTCAAGCAAGAGATGTGGGCAGTTTCGGTTGGGATACTGTAGAGGAGATGTGGTGCAGTATACAGATTCAGGAGGTATTTTGGAAGTGAAATCAGTAAGATGTGGTTTTGGAGTAGCTACCAGGGGCAAGAAAGAGGGAGGTGACTAGGATGATTCTTAGATGTCTGGCTTGCTTATCAGAATGGAAGCTTGTGTCGTTCACTGACAATGGTCACTGTAAGAAGACGTGGAGGTGGGGTATGCGGCTGGAAACAATGAATTCAATTGTGTGTTACGTTGTGTTTAAAATGCCTTTGAGATATCCAAGTAGACACGTTTAGTAGGTAATTGGTTATGTGAGTCTGGAATGCCAAAGAAAGGTCTGTACCTGAGAAATATTCACAGATTTGAGAGTCACGTGTAGGTGGGCAAAAATAGAAGTTGTTGATGTCGATATAAGAGCCTGAATATAGAAATTGGAGAGAGAGAAATGCTAAGACAGAGACTTGAGGAAGTTCCATCACTTAATATCATTTAATTATTGGATAGAGAAGGATGGTCATGCAAAGCAGAGAGAGGAGGAAGCGCCAGAGAATATGAATAAACCAGGAGAGACTTGTGTGATGGAAGACTCATCCGTGTCAGAAGCTGTGTACAGACTGAAAAGATGATTGTCTATTTCCCCCACTGGACAAATAATTTTTTAAGCAATGAATGAATATTGAACCAGAGTTATGCCATCTTCAAGGAAGATAGAAAATAGGGCATTAAGGGAAAATGGGGATGTCATAACAAAAGGTGGGACTGAGGAGAGAAGTAGAGATTTCTGAAAACATACTCATCATGAATGATGTTTGTGGTCAATTACTAGTGTTAGACTTAAAATATAGACCCTAAATAGATCACCTTTCTGTCTTCTAAACGTCACGTGGATATAATGGCAAATTCCAGAAGGGGCAATCTGGTGAAGAGGAGCAGTGAGACCCTGTGTTATCTGGGAGGGCTCACAGAGAACACAAGGTGCAGGTGCGCTTGGCTGCTACTTACAGGGGCACTTTTTGATCTACAGGGAATTCCGTAGCTACTGCTCTATAGCCATTTGAGGTGCAGGCATCAGAACTCGGCATGAAACATTGCTGCTTTGACTAAAAATGCATTTATTTTAGTCACTCTCGCAAAGACTTAGATTACACATGGTAGATGCTGTCTGTAACAAACCCCAGACTTCACTGGCTTAGCCCACTGGGAATTTGTCTCATTCATAGAGTGTTTTTGTGTAGGTGTGTGGTAGTGGCATTCCCTAGGGTGACTTATGAACTCTGGGTCCTTCTAGCTTGTGGATCTACTGTCCCTTAAAGCCATGAAGGTTTCTGCTGAATCCTCTGCTTCCAGTAGGCCAATGTGAGAAGAAAGAAGAGTGAGCATTATGACAGAGATTTTATTTATTTATTTATTTATTTATTTTTGCGGTACGCGGGCCTCTCACTGTTGTGGCCTCTCCCGTTGCGGAGCACAGGCTCCAGACGTTCAGGCTCAGCGGCCATGGCTCACGGGCCTAGCTGCTCCACGGCATGTGGGATCTTCCTGGACCGGGGCACGAACCCATGTCCCCTGCATCAGCAGGCGGACTCTCAACCACTGCGCCACCAGGGAAGCCCGACAGAGATTTTTTATTTTAATGGGCTGGACTGGAAGTAACGTCCACCCCTTCTACTAATAGTCCAGGAGTCAGAACTCAGTCCTGGGGCCACACTCTACTACCAGGGAGTCTGGGCTGTGTACTCAAGTGGAAAGGAAAACAGATTTGGTAACCCTGTCCACCTCTCTCCTAAGGGCCTTTTTTCATTTTTTCTGCTAGTTTGAGGACCTAATTAAGCCCTAGTACCTTCCTTGCCAGAGAATTCTCTTTCTTTACTTAACATATTTCCTTTAAACTGTTTCTGCCTGTTGGCCTTAACTTTTACTTAAATATCTTCTCAAGAGAGAAAAATATTTGGGGATGATTTCCCACAATTGTCTAATGATTATTTTCCAGCCAAGAAGACTCCACCTCTGGCAACCAAGCATATTTACTTCTCCAAAAACTATTACTTCTCTCTGACTTTACCTTTGAGTTTTTAAAAAAATATATTTATGAGATTCTATTTCAACAAAATTTGGGGGAAAGGGTTTATAGTTTGGCTTTTGTCTAAAACAGTGGTTTTTAAAATTTCAGAAATGCCTGGAGAGCTAGCCCACACCCAAAGGTTCTCATTTTCTGCGTCTAGGGTGTGGGCTGAGAATTTGCATTTCTAACAAATCCCTAAGTGATTCTCAAGCTGCTCATTCAGAAACCACATTCTGAGAACCACTTTTCTAAAATAAACTGCTTTTTATTTTTTTAAAGAGGACATCCTGCTTTCCTAACCCTGAGATTTTGTTTGCATGTGAACCTAACACAATAGAAAATACATTTTAAAATCAGAAAAAAGCTTAGAGGTAGAAAATCTTAATCCTCGTTTTGAACCAGTCACTTTTTAGTCTGTAGTATGAAAGTAGGCAAGTCATTCTAGCTCTCAGGGTTTCCATTTCTTTATTTATAAAATGATGATAATAACACCTACTTTGCCTGGAACAAGAGATTTTGTCCCAGGCTAATGAGGAGCAGAACAGCCAGGAGATTGGCTTGTTTGTATGAAAAGGGAGATTTACGCTCCATCACAGAGTTTCCCCGGGGGGCTGATCACCCCCAGGGAAAACTACTATGTAGCCTCCACAAAAGAGGCTGCCTTCATTTTCTGGAAGGCAGTATACACCCAGTCCCTGGACTGAATTTTAAAACAATGCACCAGCAACGACACTGAAAGGTCAACACTGCATCCCTGTGATTCTCAATGCAGCTCTGTGACAGAATCACTGTGTAGCTTTGAAAAAAATGCCCAGGCCCTAGTCTTGGGCATTCTGAGGTGGGGTCTGGGTGTCCAAAATTGTGTCTTAGGTGCTAACTGAGGTTGAGAACCTTCCTGTGGGAAACAGACTGGCCCTGTCCTGGTCAGCGAAGTGGGTTGCACTGTGACTTCCAGCTTACAGATGACGGACACATTCTGTGCACATCAAAGTTTGATTGCAGTGGGGATATTAAATTCCCATGCAGGGAGCATTCTATCACAGGACAAATGAGAGTGTCAGAGCAGGCTTTTTAAGGCCCTGTGCTATTATGTTGAATGATAAACTGCTTGCAGGTGATTAAGCTGCCTCCACAGGCTTAGGCCCTCACTTCTTTTGCTTTTCAGGTGATGCCATCTATCTTTGTTTTTCTTTTTCTTTCCACCAAAGAGAAAGCACACACATGTTGAATTGCTGCAAAGCATCCTAGATACTAGAGAAGTAGGTTGAAGAAGGTGCTTCATGCTTAATTTCCCTAGTCATGCAGAACTGGATCAAATCTAATGTAACTATGTCGTAAGAAATTGGGCAGCTATAAATAATCTTGGGTTTCAATATCTGATTTGGAGGTGTTATTTTGGTTTTTATCCCTAGGATAAAGACAAGAAGAATGGTAATTGTGAGAAGGAAGTGAAACAGGCTAGTATGAGATTCAAAAGCTGTTATGACCTCTGCCGCTTTCTCTGTATGTATCACTTGGATTTCTATTGTTCCAGCAGAAAAAATGGGCCAAAACCCATGTTGTTTATTTGATAAAGGAATGCTTAAACTTGCTCTCTGAGCTCCCCATGTTTACACTTTTGAAAAGCCACTATTAACATACTTGACATTAAAATAATTTGGCTTGAGTAATATTTGTCTCAGAGTAACTTTCATTTGGTTCATATATAAGCACTAGATATTCAAATATTCAATGATTCCAGAAAGAGGCAACTAGAAAACACAAATTGTGGAGCTTCTGATGAACTGAACTCTGTAAGTTGAATGAACACCTTAAGACCAAGACCTGTTATTTTCTTCAAATGTACTGATAAGGAAAGAGCAACTTTGTAATGGCTCTGTTATTTATTTATTTATTTATACCACCAATGAACAAAGATTTATTTGGAAATTTCCAAACCTGCCAGAAGTGGCACTTGCCAAGCCCTAGGTCCACCCTCCTTACCAAGCTCCGAAGGGCAACGATAGTCTCCCCCCCCACCTCTCCCCTGCACCTCCCCTGCACCTCCCCCTGCCCACACACACCCATGCCTCAGGCCACACCAGAGAACTAGTGTGTCCTCCCTCTAGGAGGCATTACCCCTGGGCCCAAGAGCTTGGGTGGCAGCCCTCTGGCTTCTCAGGAGATGATGGCGGCCAGAGCCGCTTGCATAGATTGAGAAAAGAAAATAAGGAAGGAGCCACCAAGTAGGGCTCCCTGAAAAACCCAAGCTTACCCCTGTACAAAAAAAGTGGCTCCCGCATAGAAAAACCTGCTCCACGAATACTGCAAATACCCAAAGGAAAGGAAAAAAAAAAAAAAAAAAACAGCAGCAAGGCTGGGCTGGTAGGAATGGCAAAGAACTTTGGTTTGGAAAGGCTAGGAAGAGGGTGAGCTGTGTCTCTCTTCCTCACAAAGCTCCCCAGAGCCAGCGCTGACACTCGCCCCAAGGGGGTCAGTAAACAAGCAAAGCCAGGGGCCTTTGGTTCTGAAAGGTCTCCATTAGGATGTCAAAGCACGGCCTCCAGGTCCTACTTGGGCCTGCCTGCAGGGGGCAGAGGAGGCCTCTGCTGTGAATCCAATTAAAGCCAACGTGTAAGTAGTAAGGCCTTGGGGACCAAGCAACAAGGAATCCTATCACTACACTTATGAAACTAAAGCTGGGGAGCAGAGAGTGACAGGAGACACCCCTCACCCCCTCATCCTACATGTCTGTGCCCCAGAGGGTGGTCCCCTTCCAGGCTGAGGAAGGGGTGGCTCCAGGGCTGGGAAGAAAGGAAGGGATCCCTGAGCAGTTAGATCAGGTGGGTTCCCAGCACCTGTTCCAGTTCCTGCCTTTGCTGCTGCACCTTGGCAATGATGTGCCTCCCCACTGGTTCCTGGGCCCAGGGCTTTTGGTAGAAAGCAGCTTGTCTCTCCTCCTCAGGATTCCCAATCACATCAGTGATAATCTTGAGGTCCCAGTGCTGGGAACGGAGCCATTCCTGGATGAAGTCCTGGGGGTCAGTACGAAAACTGAGCATGAGATCCTTCTGGGTCTTCAGCTGGTTGATGGACTCAATGGTCTCATGGATTTTGACATCAAGGGAGGCAATCTCCTGCTGATTGGTGGTAGAGGCCAGAAAATTGCTCATCTGGGCCTTGAGTGGGTCATCCACCTCCACATCAATGTCATAACAGCCTGTCTTCTTCTGGTTGTTAGGGTCCAAGCTAATTACATGGTTGACGACAATGGGGTCTGGATGCTGCGGCAACCTGGCTAGCTTCATGGGAATCTCAGAGAAACGCAGTCGGCCACAACTGAAGATCTGGCGGAAGTACCGGTTGCAGTTGACGTACTCCCACTCGTGGCCGTCCTGCAGCTGGTTGTGTTTGATGTAGAGCCGCAGGGCCTGCGTGACGGCAGCCCTCGTCTGTGTGTGCACCCCCAGCAGCCTCCCCAGTCGGGGGTCCGACTTGTACTGGGGAGGCTGATGAGCCAGCACGAGCAGGCAGGTGCACTTGACGTTGAGGTCTCCAGGCGGTTTCACCTGGAAGCCATCTGTCTCCTGGGTGGTGGGCATCCGGTGCCACTCCAGCAGGTGGTTGTCAGGCCCGTACAGCTCCTTGTCCAGCTCAATGACGAGGCTCTTAAAGAATGATGAAAACTTCCTCTTCTGTTTCCTAAGATCATCCAGCAGTTTTCCCTCTACTCGGAGTTCCCAGGAAGCCACCTTGTCCCCTGCGGGGTTTCCCCCCGGGGATCCCTGCGGTTCCTGCACTATCACCTTCTGCCTTGCTGGGACTGAACATGTTAGAAATATAGATCCGCAGCTTTCGTTTTTGCGTCAGAGGCTTTTTGATGGCCTCCTGGATCTCCATCCGCTTTCGAGCAATGGTCTGGTCCAGCTTCTGCTCAAAAGCCAAGAGATCCATGCACACCTGAGGCTCTGGCTCCCAAGTTCGCTGAGGTAGAACTTTATCTGCCACCTTCCTCCTCTTTAACCCCCGGCGCTGGGCAGGCATCGGGGGCTGGTCCTGAGTGTCTGAGATAATGGAAATTTTTCATCAGATGCTGTCTGTGATCAATGCTTTCTGAGACCTCTTTTCTCCCAGAAACTTCTTTTTTCTGATTACCTCTTGGCTATGGCTTTTTGATGACCTAGGTTTGGTTTAGATGATTGCTTCTGGAAAAACTGTGTTAGCATCCTTGCGGTGGTGTGGAGCCTCCTGAGAAGGGAGAGGCAGGACAGGATTCTAGTTCAAGTCGTCGCAGTTAGTAGGAAACTGGGGCTTAGAACCAAATAGAATCCGTATCCCCAGTGTCTGAGGAGAGACACCCAGGTCAGAACTGGCTTCAGACTCTGGACAAGGCTGAAACAGCTTATGTCAACTGAAGGCACCTTTTCTAAGTTCCAGCTGTCCATGGACATTGGAGGGCACATGTGCGGTTCCCCAGCCTGTTTTAGGCTCTGGGAACAAAAGCTGGCACTGTATTGCATTATACTGGAAACTGACTAGAAGTGGCTTAGGTTTTTATTGTTTTACTTCCAGGAGGAGAGGGGAAAAATTAACTTGCAAATCAGGTGGATGAAAATTGAGAATGAGAAAGATTTGCTTGTTGAAGGTAACCATGTTTTCTCTCACTTTTATTAGGTGTTTGTGAAGAGGCAAGTAAGGCTGAAACCCCTTCTGTTCTTCAGGAATTCTTTTAAAAGTATTTTGTTCTTTGTCTTAGATTGAGACTGAAGATGTGACACCATACATTACTGTTATCACCTTCTGCAGCTGAAATACAGACTCCAGAACTGGATGTGGCATGGTGTAATTTTTCTAATTAGCCCTAGAACTCCACGTTAAAGGCTCAGACTGCGTGTCCTTTGGCATGACATCAGTCCACCGCTGACTCTGATTGTCAGCAGGAGTCTAATTATTTGGGCCAAAGCATTTTTCCTAGAGTTTATATTTGTATTCAAAGAGAACTTCTGTGTAAGGAAAGAAAGGCTTTTTGTTATTATTGTTCCTCTTCTTTGGAATTAGCACCTATCTAAATTAATCCTCTCTAACTTCTCATACTTCTTCAGTAGGTATACTTCCTAAACTTGTTTAGTAACCAACAAAAAGGGGAATGATGGTCTTTTAATTAGCTTTCTAGAGATAGAAAGTTCACAGCTATTAAATCCAAGCTGTATCGAATGTGAAGTTTCAACCTAATGAACAGCTGTAAGTATGCTGCCTTCCCACACAGTGGAACTTGATGGAAGCCCTGGTTTTACAACTGCTGGTTATTGATTAAACAACTAGACTGTTTTGATGCTGGTTGTTTCTGTTGTTGCACTCATCATCTTAGGTTTGGAAGAATTATTGCAGATATTAACGTTATTAGAGTTATTAAAGGTCACTCACTAGTCTGTCCCCTCACCCACCCTATGCTGGTAACATCTTTACAACATCTCCCCCAAGTGGTTGTCTTGATCATGATAGAACCCACCTAATGACAGTGGGGAGAAAGCAGACTCCATAATTCAGCAGTTATAATTTAGAGTTATTCCTTAATATAGTTTATCTAAAACTATAGTGAACTCCAGCTTAGGAGAGGACCTAAATGTATAAATAGATAAGTTGATATAAAATGTGGTGAATGCTTTGATAGAGGCACAGATAAGTTGTTTAGAAACAGCTAACTGCGTGGGAGAACATGGGAAAGAATTTGTCTTGAAGGATAAGTACATGTGCTTATGCACTCGTGTGGGGGGTGTGTGTGTGTGTGTGTGTGTGTGTGTGTGTGTGTGTGTGTGTGTCTGTGTGGTGGGAAAGAGTATTTCCAGAGAGAGGATATAGGTGCAAAGATGTGGAATTTAGGAAAGGCTGTGTTAAGACATGGTGAGAAATTCGGAATGGCTGGATGGAACCTGCAATGGTGAAAGAGATGTCCTGAGGTAGGCTATTTGGAGTTTTGTTGCCCACTCAAAAAGTTTAGATTTTATCCTACAGGAAAAGAAGAGATTTCAAAGGGGTTAAAGCATTGGAGTGGCTTGATCAGATTTCAATTTTATGAAGATAATTCCAGTGGCAGTTTTGAGGACACATTTGTTGGAGGAGAGACTGTTTCAAGGATACAGGTTGGATACAAAGTGCTCTGCCCTGCTGGCAGCCCATGTGTCCTATAATATTTCTGGTTCAGAAAGTAAAGTCACTGTCTATAGAGCCAGTCAGGCTTAACTGGTTGTAGTGGGTTCTTGTAAAATGTTACACCTAATGTTGTGTGAATACTGGCAAAGTGAAATAGGAAATCATGGCACAATCATGGATTGTGCGGGGAAATAAAAATTGACTTGAAATACTATCTTAAAGAATTTTAAGATGGGAAATATCTAGGTCATTAAGCAAGGTTTTTTCCCATGAAATGCTCAACTTTAGTTTGGCTGGACATAGTCTGAGGCACATACTCAGTAATTTGATGATTTCAGCAGTATGTTATTCTGTGACATCCTTATGGATCAAAAAGTCACTATACAGGTCAAAATGAAATCACGTAAGTATTATTTTGAAAAGGAAATGTCAAAATAATATTATGAGAGGCTTTAGAAATTTGTATGTACTTAACATTCAGCTGGAATGTGGGGATTACTACTCTCAAACCAGTATAGGTGGTGCATTTTTTTTTTTTTTTTTTTTGCAGTACGCAGGCCTCTCACTGTTGTGGCCTCTCCCGTTGTGGAGCACAGGCTCCAGATGCACAGGCTCAGTGGCCATGGCTCACGGGCCCAGCCACTCGGCGGCATGTGGGATCTTCCCGGACCGGGGCACGAACCCGTGTCCCTTGCATCGGCAGGCGGACTCTCAACCACTGTGCCACCAGGGAAGCCCTAGGTGGTACATTTTTGATTGCCTTTCAGGAAATGCATTGGTGCTCAGAAGGTGAGGAGTTTTGAACTTTTTAGCATCTCTGCCCTACGATGTTTACATCATCTGCCCTTTTTGTTTTGCTGGCTAACCAATTCCCATTCTCCACATGCCATAAACAACTATTCCTAAGATAGGTAATGTCACAAACAGAAATTTAACTGTTTCAGAAAAAGATGAGGGGGGAAATATGCCTGAATTAAAGCCATGAAACAGATCCTCAAATATCCTCGCTAATGTAATGTGAGAAATAGGCTTCCAATAGTTTATTTTTATTCATGTTATTTATTTAGTAGCATCACCACGCGGAGGAAAGTAGATTTGTTACCAACTGACAAAAGAGTTCAGTCTGGACACTGGTTGTCTTCGCTGTGGGGCTGGCTGGCTCCCGTGCTTTGTCATCTCTCAGAGTTTTCCTGATAAATAAACATGTGTTGGTCAGAATTGATCTCTGGCATTATTGTCAATGGCACCCATGAGTTGGCCCACAACTGCACATTTTCCTGCAACTGGTCTGTGGCTGTACCCTATCATTTCATATTCACAGCCTGCTCCATCAGGCTAATAAATCAGCTGTTTCTTATGCATGACATTCTGTGTTGTGTGACTGACGGATAACTGCAGCATTTTAAGTCTTGTTCTAGAGTCTCCATTATGCTGCCAGCCTCTCCGTTATACTCTATAAAAATGTTTCCTGTTATGGGCTATCAGAAGCAAAAGTAGGTTGTTTTAGAGTCAGAGCAATCGGAACCCTGTAAAGTACTGCTGGATTAGCAGGCATGGGTAGATGAGGAGAAGCTGTTTGGAAAAAGATGTGCTTAAGGGCATCAAACCTAAGCACAAAAATTACCTTTTTCATGGCTCTGCATATATGGACATAGATAGAGTAGCTTCTGTGGAAGCTGTGATTCAGTACGAGCTGGAAAACTTCTTTCTAAGAGGTCTGGAGACTTGTTAGAAGAAAGACAAGGACAGGTGACTGACACTCATTAAGTACTTTGTGTCCAGTGCTGTGCTATGTTCTACTGCACATATTAGGTCATTGATTCTCAAATAACTCTGAGAAACAGGGATTTCTATCCCCTCCCCCCTTTTTTTTGGCCACGGTTTGTGGCACGTGGGATCTTAGTTCTGTGGCTAGGGATTGAACCCTCGCCCCCTGCAGTGGAAGTGCTGAGTCTAAACCACTGGACAACCGCCAGGGAAATCCCTCTATTCCCTTTTTTTCGTTAACGTGTAAGAAACAAAGTCTGAGAAATTGTGGAACTTTCTTGCTTTCTCACAATGAGTATAGTTCTGTGGCCCTTCCTGTGCCCTTTTCATGACGCTCTCCATGCTCCCAACTGAATGGCTCCCCAGGGAAAAGCTCTGTCTCTAACCAGCTCTGGAGATTCTGGGAGGACTTGACAGGGCTCCAGCAAGTTGCTTCTTGAGGTTTCAGTGGCTCAATGGCTAGAGACTGTTCGTCCTAACAACACGGAAGCAGACTTCAGTGTAGTCTGTTTCTACTGATAAATTACATACACTGTTTATATTAGCAAATAATGTGGCAATTTAAAAATCATGTTTATCAAATCATTATTATGTCTTAGGGTTCTGTAGAGCACAGTCTGATAACTACAAGCTTAATATATTCCAGTAAATGGATTAGCTCCTTTGACATGTGTGTCTTCCTATCTCTTCTTACCTTGAAGTCTTGACCTCCTTACATTTACTCATGGTCATTCATTAGCTCCAGGGAAGGTTTTTAGAGCATGGCTCTGCAACAAGAGTGAAGGTCTTGGCTTATGAGTTGTAAGAATCTGGAATTTGAGCATCAGAGGCCTTAGTCCTGAGATCAGTGGGCAGAATTTATGGCCTAAGTGATAGATTTGGAAGAATATCTTGTGGGTCAGAGGCACTTTTTCTAATATCCAGATAGATGAAGATTCTGTGTGATGATGAGTGAGAGGAGATAAATCAGAAGAGACACACAGAGCACTACTGACGGGTCTCCTGAGAAGGATCCAACACTCTTTCCAGACTCTTGGGATGTAATCATTTTAAAATATAGTTTTAAACAAAAGTTGTGTATGTTTAAGGTGTACAATATCATGATTTGATATATATATATATGGGTATAGTGAAATGATTATTATAGTTAAGCTAATCAGCATGTTGTCTCCTCACATAGTTATTTGTGTGTGTGTGTGATGAGAACACCTGAAATCTACTCTCTTATTATATCTTCAATTTCAATATAGTATTATTAACTATGGTCATCATGCTGTATATTATTCTTTAAACTTGTTCATACTACATAACGGCCAACAACTTTGACCAATACCCTTGACCCTTGACCAATACCTCCCTTATTTCCCCTCCCCTCCTCCCTGCTTGGCCCAGCCCTGGTAACTTATGTTCTAGTCTCTGTTTCATGAATTCAACTCTTTTTTTAAAGACTCCACATATAATTAAGATCATACAATATCTTCTTCATGTGTCTGGCTTATTTTACTTAGCATTATGTCCTCCAGTTTCACCCATATTGATGCAAATGGAAAGATTTCCTTCCTTTTCATAGCTGAATAATATGTCAGTGTGTGTGTGTGTGTGTGTGTGTGTGTGTGTGTGTGTGTGTGTGTAAAATCTCAAGCTCTGAACTTGGATTCAAATGATCTTGTATTCCTAGTTTCCCCAGGTGCTTGGCAAAAGCATTATAAAATCCTGTTTGGAAGATAATAAATTGATACTACTAATAATTTTCAAATAACATATTTAACATACAATAAGAACATCTAGATCCAAAGGACAAGACTCCTCTAGGTGAGAAACCTCAGTTAATAGGAGCAGATCCATAAAGACTGTAGATACTGAAATTATCAGACAAAAACTATGAAACTATGGTTACTATGGTTCTGAGAAAATAAACATCAAATATAAAACCGTGACAGGTAACTGAAAATTATGAAGAGTGACACAGCGCATTAAAGTATATATTTTAGAACTAACTTCAACAATTGAAATAAAGAGCACAATGAATGAGTTTAATAGCAGATTAGACAAAACTGATAAGAAAATTGGTGAACTGGATGACATGATGGAAGAAATTAATCACAATTAAGTAGAGAGAAGCTAATTTATGGAAAATATTGAAGGAAGGGTAACAGAAATAGAGGATACAGTGAGAAGGGCTGCCATAAGTGGAGTCCAAGAAGGGGAGGAAAGAGAGAGAATGTGACAGGTGGAATATCTGAAGACAATGACTGAGAATTTTCTGTAACTTATAAAATACACAGATTCAAATATCCTAAGGATGACAAATAAAAAGAAATCCACACTTAGACATATCAGAGTGAAACATATGCAAATATATGTATGAAATAGGCCAAGTTTACTAATAGATGTACATATACACACCTGAAAATCTCTGTATGTCTCTTAATCTTTAAAGTATCTGGAAATAGCACTGTAAAGTTGGCATCATCTAACAGTGTGTGAAGTCCTGGTGCTACTAATGGAGCCGGCTCCTTCACAGCCATTGCTCCCCTCCTTGAATGTGCACAAAAAGCCTGCAATCAAAAGGAGTGAAATTCATTTAGAAGAACAGGCATTGGCTCTAATTGGAAAGATAAGCGTCACAGTCTTGTGTAAATGCACTTTCTTCCGTAGCACATGTTGAATCCTTATTTTCCCACTCAGTCTTTTTAGCTATTTTTGCAGAAGCTGAGAATTCTTTAGCAGATTTGTGTCTTCGTATGTGTTCAGTGATATCACTATGACCTTCATAGTGGTTGGTAAATGTTGACAAGTTTTGCAAGTTACATGGTCATCATTAACTTTCTCAGAGATAAAGATGTAGCACTTATTTTTTTCATTAAACACACTGTTCCATTCTTTTGAACTCATTACTGCTAACAGGATTTATTGTAAATTGAAAAATGATGAAAATAATAAAACAAACAGCTATACATTTATAATTTACATTGAAATAAAGACAACCACCACTGTAGCAAGTGTGTTCAGACTACTCCTCTTATGCTACGCAGCAGGATTCCTCATCATCTATTTTCCAGGCATACTTCTTGTAGACCTAGCCTATAATTTCCCATTTTCCACTGACTCTGCTGATTGGATGCCTGTGGCTTCATGCATATCATCAGTATAGGGTATGGCCTAATTAGCTGGTGGACCAGATTGTTGTCAAGGGCAACAGCATTCCTGTTTGAGTGCAGTTGTTTTATCAGTAAGCTTCTGCATGCTTTCCTTGAAAGGAAAATGTTAGTTCTGTTGTGTATGAGAAAGACTTGGAAAAAGAGAAAAGGCTTAAGACACTTAGGATTAAAATATCAAACATCTAGAAATAAATTTATGGAAAAAACTATCAAACTTTATTAAAATAAACTAAAAAGACTGACATAGAGAAATAGATATTGGTTATAGACTAGAAGATTCAAATTTGCCAAAATGTCTTTTCCCTAAACTTATTTATGGATTTAATTCAAATCCAATAAAAATTGCAGTAGGGTTTTTTTGTGTGTGTGTGGAATGTGAAAAGTTGATTCTAAAATTTATATGGAACTACAAAGATTAAAGAATAGCCAAGTTAATATAAGTCTACATTAATTTATACCCTGTGGTATTAGCACAAGGACAAACAGGGGAATGAAGAGAATAGAGTGTCTAGGAATGAAACCATATACATATGGCAAAATAACACTGCAGAGCAGTAGGGGAAAGGCTAGTATTTTCAACAACGGTTCTGGGACTATTGGACAACATTTATTGTAGAAAAAAAAATTGGATCTCCTGTCACACCTAACACGAAAATCAATTCCAGGTGGGTTACAGACTTACATATCAAAAAAAAAATCAAACTTGTACTGAATAAAAAAGAGAATCTCTTCATGACCTTAGATAGGAAATGATTTCTTTTTTAAATTAATTTTTATTGGAGTATAGTTGCTTTACAATGTTGTGTGAGTTTCTACTGTACAGCAAAGTGAATCAGATATATGTATACATGTATACCCACTTTTTTGGATTTCCTTCCCATTTAGGTCACCACAGAGCACTGAGTAGAGTTCCCTGAGCTATACAGTAGGTTCTCATTAGTTATCTATCTTATACATAGTATCAATAGTGTATATACATCCATCCCAGTCTCCCAATTCATCCCATCCCCCCTTTCCTCCCTTGGTGTCCATACATTTGTTCCCTATGTCTGTCTCTCTACATCTGTTTTGCAAATAAGATCATCTATACCATTTTTCTAGATTCTGCATATATGTGTTAATATATGATATACGTTTTTCTCTTTCTGACTTACTTCACTCTGTATGACAGTCTCTAGGTCCATCCACATCTCTACAAATGACCCAATTTCATTCCTTTTTATGGCTAATACACCATTGTATATAGGTACCACATCTTCTTTATCCATTCCTCTGTTGATGGACATTTAGGTTATTTCCATGTCCTGGCTATTGTAAATAGTGCTGCAATGAACATTGGGGTGCATGTGTCTTTCTGAATTTCTGAATTTCTCTGGGTATATGCCCAGTAGTGGGATTGCTGGGTCGTATGTTAGTTCTGTTTTTAGTTCTTTATGGAACCTCCATACTGTTCTCCACAGTGGCTGTATCAATTTACATTCCCACCAACAGTGCAAGAGGGTTCCCTTTTCTCCACACCCTCTCCAGCATTTATTGTTTGTAGATTTTTTATGATGGCCATTCTGACCAGTGTAAAGTGATACCTCATTGTAGTTTTGATTGCATTTCTCTAATAATTAGTGATGTTAAGCATTTTTTTCATGTGTTTATTGGCCATCTGTATATCTTCTTTGGAGAAATGTCTATTTAGGTCTTCTGCCCATTTTTTGATTGGGTTGTTTGTGTTTTTGATATTGAGCTGCATGAGCTGTTTGTATATTTTGGAGATTAATCCTTTGTCAGTTGCTTCATTTGCAAATATTTTCTCCCATTCTGGGGTTGTCTTTTCATCTCATTTATGGTTTCCTTTGCTGTGCAAAAGCTTTTAAGTTTCATTAGGTCCCATTCGTTAATTTTTGTTTTTATTTTCATTACTCTAGGAAGTGGGTCAAAAAAGATCCTGCTGCGATTTATGTCAAAGAGTGTTCTGCCTACGTTTTCCTCTAAGAATTTTATAGTGTCTGGCCTTACATTCAGGTCTTTAATCCATTTTGAGTTTATTTCTGTGTATGGTATTGGGGAGTGTTCTAATTTCATTCTTTTACATGTAGCTGTCCAGTTTTCCCAGCACCACTTATTGAAGAGACTGTCTTTTCTTCATTGTATATTCTCACCTCCTTTGTTGTCTTTATTTCAAAGATTAGGTGAACATATGTGCGTGGGAAAAATATGGAATGCTTCATGAATTTGTATGTCATCCTTGTGTAGGGGCCATGCTAATCTTCTCTGTATCGTTCCAATTTTAGTATATGTGCTGCCAAAGGGAGCACGGAAATGATTTCTTAAACATGACACAGGGCTTCCCTGGTGGTGCAGTGGTTAAGAATCCACCTGCCAATGCAGGGGACACAGGTTTGAGCCTTGGTCTGGGAAGATCACACATGCCACAGAGCAACTAAGCCTGTGTGCCACATTACTGAGCTTGTGCTCTAGAGCCCACGAGCCACAACTACTGAGCTCGCGTGCCACAACTACTGAAGCCCGCATGCCTAGAGCCCGAGCTCCGCAACAAGAGAGGCCACTGCAGTGAGACGCCTGCACACCACAACCAAGAGTAGCCCTCACTTGCCCGCGTGCAGCAACAAAGACCCAATGCAGCCAAAAATACATAAATAAAATAAATAAATTTTTAAAAAATGATGCAAAAGGCACTAACTAAAAGGAGAAGATCAATAAAGTTGATTTCATTAAAATTAAGTTCCCTTCATTGACATACACTATTAAGATAGTAAAAAGCAACCATAGGGTGGGAGAACATATTTCCAACAATTTTAACCAAAATATTCAGAATACATAGAGAATTGTTACAAATGATTAAAAAAAACCCAAAAGCAATACTGCCAATTCAATAGAAAAATGGGCAAGAGAATCCACTAATGAGGAAATCCAAATGACCAATGTACATTTAAAATGGCGTTCAACCTCATTGGGAAGCAGAAAAAGCACATCAAAACCTCAATGAGAAACCATTGCTTACCCACTAGATTGGAGAAAATTTAAAAGTAGGACAATTCCAAGGCAAGAACATGGAGCAATAAGAACTTTCAAAAACTGGTGGCAGTAAACACTGATCCAGTCATTTTGGAAAATGCTTTGGCACTATCCAGTAATGTGCAGTTGTGCATATCCAGAAATTCCTCTCTCAGAGATATGTTCTATTTTTGAAATGCATACTTATGTGCACTACCGTACACTTGACAGGAATGTGCAATGTTGCGTACAATAGCCTCAAATGGGATCCTGCCAAACATCCATCTACAGTAAAATGAATAGACAAACGGTTTATTCATGTAATGGAATAACATTCAGTAGTGAAAAATTTAAAACTACAGCTGTGTGCAACATAACATCAACAAAAGAAACAAGACAAAAACAGATAAAGTAACCCACATTGATTAGGGGTTCCTGCTTCTGTCGCAAAACTATGAAACAAAGCAGGGACACATTAACCTAACAGTCAGGAGAGTGGTTACCCCAGGGGAGGCAAGAGTTTGAGATGAGCAAGGAACATGGTGGGGAAGTTACTTATCCTCCTGATTTGGTCCCGAACAAGGATCCTTCTGCCCAGTGTCATCTGAGCCAATAGAATGAGATCAAGCAAAAGAAAGTTTTTTGTCTTTTAATTTTATTTATTTATTTACTTTTTGGCTGTGTTGGGTTTTCGTGTCTGCGCCAGGGTTTACTCCAGTTGTGGCGAGCAGGGGCCGCAAGGGCGCGGGTCTCTCACTGTCAGGCCTCTCTTGTTCCAGAGCACAGGCTCCAGACGCGCAGGCTCAGTAAGTGTGGCTCACGGGCGCAGTTGTTTCATGGCATGTAGTAATCTTCCCAAACCAGGGCTCGAACCAGCGTTCCCTACATTGGCAGGCAGATTCTCAACCACTGCGCCACCAGGGACGACCAGAAAGTTTTATTCTTTGATGAAAGAATGGAGAGAGGCGAGATCATCCTGTAGAGTACCGGCTCTCCCTGGCAGCCCAGAGGTACCGCTGCTTTACAGGGTTTTCTTCAGCGGGGAGGGGGTGGAGTTCTCTTGGGGGCGGAGTTCTCTCAGGGGCGGATTTCTCGCCGGGCTGGCACAGCCGCTTGCGGCTTTAGATCACGGTGCCGGGTGCAGAGACGCTGCAGACGGGCTGCAGCCGCCATCTTGACTTGCTGTGTCGTTCGTGGAGCTTCTGCCCTGTGTCCCTCGGAGCCGAGGTGTCGGCGCAGCTGTTTGTGCACTAGAACTCTGGTCTGAAGTGCTGGGTGCCAGGTCTCTTCACACGGCCCCCTATGACCAACTGAAACTAGACTACGCACAGAGGAAAAGAAAAATGAAAGGTTAGACTTTTTAAATTACCCAGATTCTAGTTTCATTTCCCGGGAATAGTCAACGGGCTTTGCCAGTGATAGCAGCATTCTCTGATGCTGATGATGTTAACTATCTTGACCTTGATGAGTGTTACACAGGGATCCACTCTACTATAATTTGTTAAACTGTGTAGTTATAACTTGTTAAACTGTACACAATATTTTATACACTTTTCATGTCATATTTCATAATTTAGAAATGTTTAAGCATATGCAGGGTACAGAGGGAATACAAAGAAAGGAGTCATTTCTATGGGAGGGAGGAAGTAGGAAAGGCTTCTTAAGAGGTTTCCGGTGAGCTAAGTTGGGAAGTGGCTCAAGGAGTAGGAGGGTACCGTCAGACTTTGATTCCTGTCACAAATGCTTACTTGTGTGTTAGTGTCCAGACTGGGAAGACTGTTTCAACTTGGCTCTTCCTGGGGGTGCAGGTGGGAGTGGAAAGATGCTGGCGATGAATACACTGGGCAAAAAAAAAAAAAAAAACACCAATTTAAGGTCCATAGGCTACACATAGAATATAGTTAAGTGTTGTCCTGGGCAGTATGGTTTAGTTGTATGACATTACTGGTTCATTTATTCAGTAATTCATTCATTCAACAAATATTTTCTGAGCATCTGCTCTGTGCTGTGTATTACTCAAGATCCTGGGGATACAGTGGTGTATGAGACTAATGTGTTTTCATTGACCATGATTAGCATGGGATTATTATAGGCATCTGCTTATTTTCCAGAGTAGGTTGAGTGATTTGGGATCCTACGGTCACTGCAGAATAGACATTTGCTTCTGGATCTCCTCCAAAATAGCCCAAATCAAATGTGTTCCTTGATGTAAGGTCCATGAGATTATGTGGGTTTTCCTCAGCGTCACCCATGGCATCTGGGTCTTTACCTCGTCCCAGATTTGCACCCACAGAGCTCAGTGGGTTATAATTTGGAGACTTGGCCAATTCTTTTAGTTTAGAGTAATAAGACAGTATTTATCTGTGTAAGTACTTAGGTGTCTCCACCATTTCTGATTCCTTCAGATTTTAACTTCACCTTCAGCAGAGCTCATTGAGCCCACAATAGAGGGAAAAAAGTGTTTGTAACAGTTTTCTTTATACGAGACAATTTTAAAAGATAGTAAAAGGCAAAATGAAACTAATTCTAAGAAGATCTCTGAAATAACTACTGTTTCAAACTGTAGACTTGGGGTTACTTTTTATTCCAGAAGTTGAAAAGTATTGAATTGATTGTTTCTCAGGAAATTTTACCCTCTAATAATATAAAATTTATTGCGTGGTGAATTTCACTGAATAGGCCTGAAGAAGATCCTAAGATGGAATTCTTGAAGAGAAGTTATTTTTTCACGTTTAGTTTACAATGTATATATATAATGCTTGATGTTTCTTTATTTCATATTTCAATGATATGCATTAATTTTTTGTTTTTAGTTTGGGTAACTTTGGCTTTTATCTGATCAAAAGACTTGTTATCATGCTGACCTTTCCAGCATTTGATTGACAACTGATTCCTTCAGAGTCTCATGGGATATATGTTTACCAAAGTTTACAAATGCTTTTATTTAATAAGACCCCCCAAAAATGGTAATTTCTGAGTAATTTGTCCTGCTATAACTCTTTTCTCTTAGCATTCTTTAAAAAAAAAAGATCTTTTCCCCAAACTACTTCTGAGACATTATAAACATACTAGCTAATTCAACAAACATTTACTGAGTGCCTACTACATTCCAGACACAATGCTAGTTTTTCAGTTAAGACAAAACAAGTAAGATGCAACACCTGTCCACAGGACTTCACAATTAGTTGAGGATTGAGAGATATAAATTGTCAACAAAGATACAGTGTGATAAATGTGATAATCAAGGTTAGAATAGAACGCTAAGTAAGAAAATAGGAAAGATATTTAGTTGATATCGGAAGCAAAAATGAAGGCGTTTCTAGGTGAAAGTGACCTGAGATGAGATCTGAAGAAGGTGTAGTGCTGGGTGATTAAGGTAAAGATGTTAAGCTGGACAGTGACCTAGGCAGAAGGAACAAAAGGCATAAGACACAGGGTGTGAGAGAATGTGGTAAAGTTAGAACTGCAAGTGGCTTAGTGTGGCTGAAGAGTAGGTTGTGAAGTAAGTGGACAGAGAGTGAGATGAAGAGGCTGGTAGGATCCAGGTAATTAAAGGCCTTATGTGTCATTCTAAGGGGTATCAACCTTATCCTGAAGGTAGTGGGATGCACTGAACAATTTTAAGTAGAGGAGTGAGAAAATATTTGTATTTTAGACTAATCTTTCTGGTGGTAGTTTGGAGAACAGATGGTAAGGTGAAAGCCTGGTGTTTGGGGATGAGGCCATCTGACCAGAGGCAAAGTTAAAGCACTAAACTGAAGCAAACAAATAACTTAGAACTGAAGAGTCAGTTTGGTTCCAAACACCTGTGTAATTCAGATTTTTCTCTGACAGATTTCCAGATTATTGCCAGCTCACTTTACCTGAGTTGTTACATATCTATATAAAGGTAGTAGATAATTAAGCAGAGTTTATGTGAATGAAGCAACATCTATTCCTTCTTTGAATAGGGAACAAGATTTCAAGGAAAAGAATCTATAATGCTTTAACAACGATGTGAGATATAATAAGAAAAATACAGTGTCAAGAAAGGCCTGACTTAAATTACTATCAATAAGCCAAGGTGAGGTCTAATGACAGCCTTAACATTGTTTCAACAGCTGCCAGTATTTGAAGCTAGTGATTTGTTTATATTTGTCCAAGAGATAGGTTAACGGCAATTTTGTAGATGGTGGCAGGCATCCTAATCAGTCTTCCAGCAGGACAAAACCATCATTTAATCATGTCACTGGCTCAGGATTGATATAGGGAGAGTGAGAAGTTAAGTGAGTCTTCAAAACACTCTATCCATTCAAAAAGGGGACTTCAAAAAAAGATTCAAGGAGAAGAATTCATGTGTATCTTCAGCTTTAGATATATTGGTATATTGAAAAAGTAGAAAAGAGAATGTGGAACAGACCTCCAATGACAAATTCTGCTCTTTCCCCTACTTGAGAACCATTAACACAAAATTTCATGGTGGTAGCTTAGGTTGAGAGACCTAAACAAGTGCAAGTTCTAAATGGGTGTTCCTTTTTTTTATTTTTTATAAATTTATTTATTTTATTTTTGGTTGCGTTGGGTCTTCATTGCTGCGCACGGGCTTTCTCTAGTTGCAGTGAGCGGGGGCTGCTCTTTGCTGTGGTGCACGGGTTTCTCATTGTGGTGGCTTCTCTTGTTGCAGAGCACGGGCTGTAGGTGCACAGGCTTCAATAGTTGTGTCACGTGGGCTCAGTAGTTATGGCACATGGGCTCAGTTCCTCCGCGGCATGTGGGATCTTCCCAGACCAGGACTCGAACCCGTGTCCCCTGCATTGGCAGGTGGATTCTTAACCACTGTACCACCAGAGAAGCCCCTAAATGGGTGTTCTAATATGATATTTTCCCATCATAAAACATACCAGCATTATTTGTAAAAGCCTAGAGACCACGAATCCATGTCCAAGCCCTGTGTTGTCCAGCTCATCTGGTTAAATCTGGAAAGAACTAAATGTGCAATTCTTACTTTGAACAACCCTTGACATTGCTATCAGATAAAATTGCAAGCTAGAATTCTATGAAAAGTCACATTGTAATTAAGCTGTTGTAATTGAATACATTATCTTTTTTAATAGTTACCCATGCCTTCAGTTTGTTAGTAAACATTATCTAATAAAATACTGTATTGTTTAGGAAAGTTTGCGTAAAAGGGAAATTGTTTGGGGAAAAGAGTAAGCAATGAATAGAATCTGAAAAGAAATGTCTCATAGCAGCCAAGCAATTATGTTCCTTCACAGAATAAGTGCTTAGTATCAATTTTGTGCATGTAGAGGGCATCTCTAGTGATTCAGAAGAGAGAAGCAGTTCTTGGTGCTTTCCAGTTCCCTATAAAAACACTGCATTGAAAAGATTAATGAACATACAGTTGTATGTTTAAAGAATAAAATGATTTTGTTTCCACTACCGTTCATGAGATGATGAGTGAATGGGTTGATACTGCAGCTGCTATGGTTTCTGGTGTTAGGAAGACTACCCTACGGTCAGTTTCACCACATTCTGCTTGATTGGCCTTTTGGGAAGGGCGATAGGCCAATCCTTGATTATAATGATTTGCTCCCTGAATTTACGTATCCAAAAAAGTACTTAGCTCCTAAGAGAGTGGTCTCTACTTCCATCCAAGGGGTCAGATGACCTCACACAAACAAAAATCAGGATATGTGTTTTGAGAAGTAAGGAAGAACTTAGTATTATAAATAGGAGTTGCTATGTATTAGTTATGTATTGCTATGTAACAAGTTACTCCAAAACTTAATGGCTTACAAAACAAGCATTTATTATCACACGTTTTCTGTGGGTTAGGAATCTGGTGTGGCTTAGCTGAGTGCCTCTGCTTCCGGGTCTCTCACAAGGCTGAAATCAAGGTGGCCAGCGTTGCAGTTATCTCAAGGGTCAATCAGGCATGGATCTCCCAAGCTCACTCAAGTGGTTGATGGCTCAACTCGGTTCCTAGTCGGGTGTCGGATGGAAGGCCTGAGTTCCTTGCCAAAGGAGACTCTCCCTAGGACAGCTCACACCATGGCCACTGGCTTTCTTCAGAGTGAATGTGCAGGATTGGGAGGGAGGGAGGGCAGCCCAAGAAGGAAGGCACAATCTCTTTGTAACCTCATCCCAGAATTGACGTCCCGTTACTTGTGCTGTAGCCTCCTTGTTAGAAACCAGTCACTAGGTCCAGCCCACACAAGGGGAGGGGACTTCACAGGGCATGAATAGTAGGAGGCAGGGATCATTGGGGCCATCTCAGAGGCTGCCAACTGCAAACTGGGAAAACCTGGCAAGAGTAGTTCTTCTTTAAGACCCCTCTTAGTCAACTTCCTGCAACCAGGATTCTTCATATTCTTTCATCTTTGGGATCCCTGTCCCAAATCTCCCAGTTTCTTCACTTTTCATGAATTTTTTTCCTAGAACAGTTTTTGAGGTTGCTCTGTAAAGCCATTAACAGTGGCCTAGAATTAGACTGCTGGTGTGATCTCAGAGACAGGTATACTAGCTATAGCGTGTGTTCTCTTCACCTACCGATTTTGAGGATTAAAAAAACTTTAGACCCACCTTAGAATATTTACATATTTATTATCAATTTTAAATGTAGGAGGTGTGGAATCTGGTTAAAACCCCAGGCCCAAGAATTTGGAAGATTGAACCTCTGGCTTTGTTTGACTTCTAGGCAAAACTCATTGTCCTTCAGCTACACATTCCCGTTGTTCTTAAAACCTGCTGTATGGGAGGATGGCGCCTAAAGAGGGAAAATGTCTTGTCCTTGCCACCACCCAGGCTGTTATATCTTTCTGATAAATATCAGGCTGCAGTCACTTGTGAACGTTTCCCTCATTAGGTTTGGATAATTAATTGCTGAGTTTTGCTGCTTTCTTTTGAGAAAGGGGCAGTATATAAAGTACATTTTGTAAATAAAAATATGTCTGCTGCATCTGATTTAAGAATAAATGCTCAATTTCAGGACTGCAGTTTGGCAGTGTGTTTTAAATTTGTCTACTCCCTTATGACCAGAGTAAGGTCAACAGTTTAATTAGTTCAGTATTTATCAAGCACCAAGTGCTGCCAGACATGGTGCCAGGGCCCGGGAATATGAGAATGAGTTATACACATTCCTGCCCTTGCGGAGTTCTCAGTCTGTTGGGAGGAACAATCAGGTAAACCAATAATAACAAAATAATGTGATAACAATAGAGCTGCCTACGGAGTTCAGAGAGGGCCCTGAGAAGCGGTTGTCTAACTCTGCCTGGGAATTTGTATTCTACAGCATCCCTTAGAATACAAACCTCAGAAGGTCTGATGTGTTTGGGAGGAGAAGCATGTATGCTTGTAGGCTGTGCAATGTTTTTTCAGCTGCTCTGTCCCCAGAGGGAAAAGAGCATTATGTCTTCGCTGAATTTTAAAGTTTTTTTTATAATTACTATATTATTATCTTTAGAAAGTAGAAAATAGTTTAATTTTACCAATGTAATTCTCTTTGAAACCAACTTTGAAATGTCAAATGTCAGATTGATTCTCCTAATAAACTATTTAGCCAGGAAGTCCTTTCACCAGGAAATGCTTTGTTTACATCACTGGAGGTGGTCCTAAAAGAGTAGAGGGTATGTATTAGGAATACTTTGTACTTAGCAGTATGTATATTGATGTCAACTTACTCACAATGTAATACATTCATTTATGCCTATAAAGTTGTTTTGACTTTAATGAAAAATACCAGCAATACTAGTGTATTAGTTTTCTAGGGCTGCCATACAAAGTATCACAAACTGTGTGGCTTAAAACAAGGTATCAGCAGAGCCATGCTTCCGAGGCATGCTCGGAAGATTCTAGGGGAGAGTCCTTCCTTGCCTCTTCCAGTTTCCGGTGGCCCTGGATGTTTCTTGGTTTGTAGTAGCATCACTCTAATCTCTGCCTTGGTCTTTTCATGGCCTTTTCCCCTGTGTCTCTCTGATTCTCTCCTCTTGTTATAAAGACACTAGTCATTGGATGTAGGGCTCACTCTAAACCCACAGCATGATTTCATCTTAAGGTCATTAACTAATTTTATGTCTGCAAAGACCTTATTTCAAAATAAGTTCACATTTTAGATTCTGGGTGGACATGAATTTTGAGGAACAGTATTCAACTTATTACAGTTAGAGTTACAGAAACAGCAAAAGATATATTTGCAGATCAAGGATAAAAGCTTTATACTTCACATTTGAAAAAAGATATTTCTTTATATTATTTTTATACCTGGTGGTAGAAAGAAAAAGAAGTAGGGAAAAAGTAGACTTTAAGGGTAGTTAGGTAAGATCTGATAGAGGTAAGGAGATTTAACATGTAGAGAAATATGAAATGCTTAGGACCAAAATGTAATGCAGGAAGTGCTGTGATAGCCTAACTTCCCCAAAGTTGTTCTTCCAAAAATGGTTACGGATATTTAGATTGGAAGTCAGAAACTTAATTCAAAAATAGGTAAATTAGTTTACTGAAGGGCAGAAAGGTAAGAACCATTGAAAAGTCCTAAACCACTGAAACTTTTAAGTATTGACTTGGCAGTTTGAAAGTCTGTCCATTTTTTCTAAGATGTAAGTCTGATAGACTATCAGCTCAGTCTTATTTATCCCTATATTTAATTAAATGAGTCAAATCAGTAATCATTTATTGAAAAACTGCTTTCAAGGGAAGATGTTACATTGTACCTAAAGAAATATAAAACAGCCCTTTCTTTCAGTAGCTTAGTTGTGAAGACAATCTGAATACATATGAAAAGATAACTAACTGTATAAGCAGTAAAACGACTATGATAAGGCCTTATAGCAATTTAGAGGAGTGAAAGCTGCTATAGGTATTTTGAATAGAAAGGGGTTAAATGCAGGGCCTGAGAGACTTACACAAGTGTTGCAAGGGCTGGGAGTGCTGGCTTTTAGGAGACCTGGAAGTGCAGGGTTCACAGGGAAACTGCCACTGATGAGCTCAGCTGTCTGCAACATTGGAGTGGCTGATTCTCAGGAGATCATGTTTATCCTTGTGGAGCGCTTGTTCTGCTGGAGGAAATAATCAGATAAACTCATAATCAAAATACAGTGTGATAAGTGATGTGGTAGAGTCAGGTCCAGAGCGCAAAAAGGGCATAGAGAAGGGAGTGTCCCCGGCCAAACCTCACATTGCCATCTGGGAGTGCCACCTCACTTACCTGCAGATGATCTAGGGGAGTAATGACCTGTTCATCCTGCCTTCCAGGTCAGCCCCTTATTGGTAGAATCCAATGAGCTCTGCTGAAAAGAGCCTGGAAGTGTAATTTCCTGAATTTATCCCCTTCCATGCAGGAGAGGGCTTAGAGGGCAGTGATGTTTCTGAGAATCAACAGACACATCTTCTGCAGTAGCTAAGAAAAGCAAATGAAAGAGAGATATAATGTGGGTCTTAAAGAGAAGTGAGATTTGGATAAGAAGGAAGAAGGAAGGTGTGTATTCCAGGTGGAACCAGGGCTGAGGATATTCCAAAATGTGTTCAGGGTGCAGGGATTATAGCAAATTGAAGTCATGTGGAAAGTCAGTGACAGATAAAGTTATAAAGATAGATTGGGTCAGATTATGAACAGCTCAATGGTGAGTTGAAGGGATGGGAATGGATTTTAGGTTAGTGGGTCCCCACTTGTGGGCCTGAGGCCTCTGGGACCCTGGAGTTATTATTGTCAGGGGCTCTCTGATCCATATGCATACCGTGCGTAGCCTGGACATGGAACAGATATCTCTGTCCCATGATATGAGCTACGGTTTGTACTTGACTGTAGGTGATGTGACTTAGCAAAATACAGATTAATTGTATATGTCTAACTCTATTGCAGCATGTATCATCTATTTTTTTAATTAAAGTGTTCTAATAGTAAGACTACTATCATGTGGTGACCTATACAAAATTGTTGATATTGTAAAGGGGTTTTCATATTTAAGAAGTTTAGGATCACTACTCTAGGCAATATGAGTCCTTTGAAGGCTTTGGAGCAGCATAAAGACAAAGTGAAATGATGGTTTAGGGAAATCAATCTGATAGTGCTTTATAGATTTAAAAGTGGAGATTAAAGGCAGCTAAACCAGTAAGAAACCTCGTGTGGAAATTAAGCTTCAGAAAACCAGTGAGCTGAGAATAAGCAATTCCTAAAGCATGATGTGATATGTGACAATGGGTACAATTAAAGAATTGTGCACCAGGTATGAATTTATTGCCTCTCAGCTCCAAATTCACACTGTGATGCGTGTTCTGTGAGAGTGGAGCTGGGCTCTGTCTGCCAGCTGACAAGTTGTTACGATTTGCCATTGAAGGGCACTGCAGGGACACTGGAGGAAGGACTTCCTTATATTGGGCCCAGTGTGCACCTCTCTCCGGACTCCTGTAGCACACATGGCTTCTCCAAGGTCTGGCTTTGGCCGCCTGTGCAAGTTCTCTAGCATCAGATTCCTGTAGCATCAGTGCAGCTTCTCCTGGCACCCCTTCAGGTGGCTTTGCAGCAGAGCCACTGCCGAAGGACAACCTTGTGGATGGCTTTCTTCCAGGACACCAGAGGTCAACTTTCTGGCAAGCTCTGCTGGCACAGGACTTCAGCAACTTCTCTACCAACCAATGAGCCACAGCTCCTACCTCTCCAATGAGGGAGTGGATTAGCCCTTGTTGGGGGAGACTCTTATGTGGGGCAATAGCTCAGCCCTAAGGGTAGTGGCTACTCCTTTATCTGTAATTTTTGTATTCCTTGGTGTTTTCTTCGCTTTTCACTAGCCAATCCCTTGTTGAATTTAATAGACATTTATATTAAACATTCCCCATAAACTCCTGTATAATCTTTGTGATATAGGTCCTCATAGGACCCTGACTGATATAAATAGTATCTTATTTTGTTGGACATTCATAATTAAGCAATATCGTCTACATTTCTCTTTATGTGAAGATATAAAAGGCTATGTGTTTTAGCCAAATAGAGTCATATTATTACCCATATTTTTCTTGCTGCTAGGGAGCAGTAAAAGCAACATCATATAAGCATTTTGAAGGCTGCAAACATAATGAGTTTCTTGAAGAAGTTCTTCATAAGTAGAAAGTAATAAATTAATATTGTTTTTGAAATGTTTTCTGTGGTTGATAACATGGTGATAATAGAAGTTTTATTTATTAATTCTTCTAGTCATTCATTCATGTCTTCTCTGTTATAAAATGGAACTTTTTACATTATTGCTGAAATCCATCTGGGATTATGACATTTGGGATTTCATCATTAAAACATATGTTTATAGCCCCTTACTTGAGCAATTTTATCAGCAAAGTATCAGGTACTATGTTTTCATATTATTTAGACCTCAAGGTCTTGGAAGGCCAAGAGGCTTTTGTGTTTAACTCATTTTGTTCACAAATGTGAGCTTAAATGTATACTTTTGCTTGAAAATCATTGCGTAGCTGAGGTTTGGATAGATTGACAAGTATTACGTATGAGTATGTATTAAAATATCAGTAAATTAAAGCAAGTGTGTGTGTGTGTGCTGGGTGGGAGTCTGAGTTTTTTTTTTCTTGTTTACTTTAATGACTGAAAATAGCCCAGATTACAAATTAGTAAATTTAGCAACATTATGCTTTTATTAAGAAATAAAAAGATATCAATGTTCTTCTGAGGGTGAATACATTTATATAGTATCAAATTTATAGTTAAGTGGTGTTTACTCTTTTCTAAGACACCTTTCTGTACTAGGCCCGATGGAATTGAAAAGTGTCTTTTCCCCTTGCCTTTTAAAGGGCTATAAACCACGTTCAGAACTCTAGAAAGACTAAAGAATGCTTAAGTGGGATTTCCAAGGTTGACAGCGTAGAACTCAAGAACACAACCTTGCTTTGTTAGATCTGTTACAGAGAATGTTAGTGACGTTACCCATCATGTTTGCTAGATGGCGCTAGAGTTCATATCTCATATCTAGACTTCACACACTTTCCTCTGTATTTGGAGTCATTATTGTCGGATTTAAAATCGTATTACCTTAAAAATGTTACTTATTAAGTATGTACGGAGTGTTACTTTGTCTGACATCGTTTAAGATGTCATTTTCCTCTAGCCCGTACATGAAAAGATCTGACAACACAATATAAAAATGTTTTCTTTGAATATTCATGTTTAGAGAGTAGAAGACTAAACATGTCCAGAAAGAGCTTTTCCAGAAAGAAAATTCTTCGTGAAAACTGAGCTTTCACTATGTGTCTATACTTGAAAATTGAGTAGGCGAATTGAATAATTACATGCTTATTTTAAGCTTTAAAAACATCTTTGCCTCAATTATTTTAATGTTTTAGTTGAAGGACCTCTGCGACCTGTATATGCACATAAACATAGTCTGTTGACTGGGAGAGGTATTTGAAATGAAGAAAAAAATTACCTATAAGATATAGTTTTTAATTAACAGTCATAAATAAGAAAATGTCACATTTTCTAAGAAGTAATAGCTTGCATTTATTTTCTTCATTTGTTTCAGTTAAAAATCATATTACAAACAATGCATATATGCATGTATAAAAAAAGTCCTACTGACCGTATGTTCTGCCTTCCCTCACCTAGTTTGACACTGTAGAGATTTCTGCCGTTAGCAGTTTGATGTCTATTCCTCAATAAATTTTCCTAAACATGAAACATAAATATGTTTTCATCTTTGTAGATTATCTCTGTATATCTTTATATGTTACCTTCTGATCTGTCTATAATACAGTTATAATCCTTGTATACCCAAAGATCTGATTACATGAAAAAAAAAAATCTAGAGTCCAAGAAAATAATTCAAAGTAATGTGAATCATATTCCAGTCTTGCATAAAAATATCCAAAGAGGAGAACATTCCCATGCATCACAGAATTTCTTTCAAAAACTTCTTTCCCCAAGTTCTTATTTCAATATTGTTCACACCCATAGCAGTGCTTTAAGGATTCACTCCTTTCTCACTCCAAGCTTTCTAAATTCTCCACCCAATTCAGTCCAGACCAACCCTCTCTCTGGTGTAGTTTTCTCTTACTCAATCAGTTTTTCTCTTCCTTCAATACCTAGATTCTGCAAAGCAAAGTAGGGTCTTGAAGCTGACAGAGCAAGTAATTCAGCTTCATCTCTCTTCTTCTTCTTCTTTTTTATTTTTTTAAAGACGATGTTGGGGGTATGCGTTTATTAATTAATTTATTTATTTTTGCTGTGTTGGGTCTTCATTTCTGTGCGAGGGCTTTCTCTAGTTGTGGCGAGCAGGGGCCGCTCTTCATTGCAGTGCGCAGGCTTCTCACTATCGCACGGCCTCTCTTGTTGCGGAGCGCAGGCTCCAGACACGCAGGCTCAGTAGTTGTGGCTCATGGGCCTAGTTGCTCCGCGGCATGTGGGCTCCTTCCAGATCAGGGCTCGAACCCGTGTCCCCTGCATTAGCAGGCAGATTCTCAACCACTGTGCCACCAGGGAAGCCCCATCTCTCTTCTTTGTGATGGTGATGGAGAGGAAAGAAGATGGTAAACATAGCCTCTTATCTTTTTATCCCTCTCAGCGCGCGCACGCATGCGCACGCGCGCACACACACACCCACACACACACACACACACACACACTCACATATGCAGATTCTCTTTCCCTTTTTTAGTTACATAAATGGAAAATCATACTATATATATTGTTCTGTGTCTTGTTCTATCTGCTCAACAATTTATCATGGACATTTTTTCTTTTTAAATTTATTTATTTATTTATTTTTGGCTGCATTGGGTCTTCGTTGCTGTGTGCGGGCTTTCTCTAGTTGTGGTGAGTGGGGCTACTCTTCGTTGTGGTGCGTGGGCTTCTCCTTACAGTGGCTTCTCGTTGCAGAGCACAGGCCCTAGACGCGCAGGCTTCAGTAGTTGTGGTGCACAGGCTTAGTTGCTCCGTGGCATGTGGGATCTTCCCGGACCATGGCTCGGACCCATGTCCCCTGCATTGGCAGGCAGATTCCTAACCACTGCACCACCCGGGAAGTCCCATGGACATTTTTTCATATCCATACACATACATCTACTTCTTCAAAAAAACCCCATGCACTTCATATTATTCCATGCATTGATGAGTATGGATGTACTTTATATACAACTGTTTCCCAACTGATATTTGGGTAATTTCTAATTTATGGTATTTTTTTAAATTAATTAATTTACTTTTGGCTGCATTGGGTCTTCATTGCTGTGCATGGGCTTTCTCTAGTTGTGGTGAGAGGGGGCTACTCTTCGTTGTGGTACGCAGGCTTTCATTGTGGTGGTTTCTGTTGTTGTGGAGCACGGGCTCTTGGCGCATGGGCTTCAGTAGTTGTGGCTCACAGGCTCTAGAGCGTAGGCTCAGTAGTTGTGGCACATGGGCTTAGTTGCTCTGTGGCATGTGGGATCTTCCTGGACCAGGGCTTGAACCTGTGTCCCCTGCATTGGCAGGCAGATTCTTAACCACTGCGCCACCAGGGAATTCCCTGGTATTATTCTAAGAATACTCTGGTAGATATACTAGTGTATTTCTGAAGACACTTAGAATTGGAATAACTGGTGTGTAAATTTAAAGTTTAATTGACAGTACCATATTACTTTCCTAAAAAGTCCTACTGGTTTTTGAGCCCATCAGTAATGCATGAGCCTGCCCATTTTCCTATTATCTTGCAAATATTGCTAGTATCAATCTTTAACTTTTTTCCAATCTGAATACTAAGATTATCTTATTAAATATCTTGCAATGTTTGTCAAATTAATGACTGTATATTGCTTATAAAGTAGAAGTAGAAGCATAAAGTTATATTTTAAAAACAGCAGTGTTTTTAGTGTTCTTGTTCTGAAGTTCCTGTTAGTCACATGTTGAACCTCCTGGATTGATTCTTGTATGGGCCAGGTTTTGCTGTTATAAATTTCTGTTGTGAAGTTTTAGTGCTTAACCCAACAACTGTTTGTCTCATACTCATGTTCAGCGTGAATTGGGTGAGATTCCTTCTGCTCCACATGGTCACACAGGTACCCAGCCGATGGAGGCACCACCATTTGCTGCAAAGCTTTTTATCAAACAGATAAAAGAGTGGAGAATTTTCTCTATTTCAGCCTGGAGGTAACACATGTCTTCTGCTCACACTTCATTGGACATGACTAGTCACACAACCCTGCCTAGTCCCAAGTGTGCTGGGAAATATAGTGGAATATTTGATGAATGTAGCTACTTTTACCGCAAACCTATAGGGCTCTCATCTTTTCTCTCCAGTTTTTCAATTCTGATATTTTGTTTCGTGTATTATAATATAGCCATAACTTAATCTTTCAGTCTAAAATTAAATTTTGCTCTCACATTTTTAGTTTCTAAGAGTTCTTTTTTTTCATTTTTTTAACGTATTTTTCCTTCTGGTTTCATGAATTCAATATATATTCTTATTTCTCAGAAGATATTAATTTAAATTTTAACTTTTCTTTGTGCCACCAACCAATGCATTGCCATTGTCTCTTCAAATTTCCCCTTCCTGTTTGTTTTTCTTGGTCTTTGTCTTTCCTATTGGAGGCTTTTCTAAAGTGTCTGGTGATCCTTGACTCTTCTTTTGTATTTATGACACTAAAAAGATGATTGAAATCTTTTTGTGCAGCTGGGTGGGAGGGGTGGGGGAGAGACTTGTCAAATGATGTGCAGAGTGGTCAGATGTGGTATGTGTGTGGGAATCCCTGAATATTAAATATCCATATTTGTGTGTTTTTTCTCTTGGGCTGCTCAGTTCCTCCAGAAGAGACTCCTCTAATCTCTGAGTATTTGGGGGTGATTAAGCCTGCTGCCAGTTTCTGATAATCAACTGAGGGAAGGGAGTGTGGGAGCTTACCATCTAGTACATACAGATTCACCTAGCTGCCCTGTTCTCAGTCTGGGGTTGTGGCACGATGGCTAGCTTGCTACCAGCATTCATGCGTCCACATCCATTACGTATGGAGTTATTGGAAGCAGCTTCCCAGCCAGAGCCTATATAGTCCATCCCCTAATATATCTAGGTGTCTCTAGGTGCCTAGTCCATACATCTTTTCTTGGGAAGTGCTTTATACTCTTTCTTTTTTCAGCTGGTTGTGATAGAGATAAACTTCAGGCAAAACTTTGAGTTTACATTTTAAAGACAGTAGATTTTCGGTTTGGATGCCTAGCTGACTCTGTAGATGTATTTATTAGTTTCCTATTGCTGCTAAAACAAATTACCACAAACTTAGTGGCTTAAGACAACACAGATTTATTATCTTACTGTTCTGAAGGTCAGAAATCTAAAATGGGTCAGCAGCGCTGTGCTCCTTTTGGAGGCTCTAGGGAAGAATCTGTTCCTTGCCTTTTCCAGCTGCCAGAGGTGACTTGAATTGCTTGGCTCATACCTCCTTGCTCTCATCATTCTGACCTCTGTTTCTATAGTCACATCGCCTTCTCTCACTCTGACCCTCCTGCCTCCCTCTTATAAAGACCCTTGTGATTACATTGGGCCCACCTGGATATTCATGATAATCTCCATTTCAAGATCCTTAAATTAATATCATTTGCAAAGTCCCTTTTACCATGTAAGGTAACATATTTGTAGGTTTAGGGGATCAGCATGTGGACATGTTTGGAAGGCCTTATTCTGCCTACCACAGAACAAGACTGTCCCCTCCACCTGTTTATGTACTAATGAAACAGGAGGGAAGGGGGCAGGACACAACCTTTAAAAGAATGTTATAGCCATAGTACATGACAAAGACTGGTTAGAACCAAGTAGGTCCAAGATGGTGGAAGATTCAACTTCCAGTGGACCTTGTGCCTCATATGCTCATTGTAATACATTAGCATGCTAAATGACACATCTACCACTGCCATGACAGTTCTGAGGCCAACCATAAAAGGTCAAAAAGTGGGTGGTGGCCCAATTCCTGGAAATCCCCGCCCCTTGCCCAAAAGAATTAGAATAATCCTCCCACTCATTAGCCTATGAAATTACCCAGCCCATAAAAATTAACCACACCATATTTCAAGGCCTCTTGCCTCTTGCCTCTTGCTTTCCCAGATAGCCTGCACTCTGTCTGTGGAGTGTGTTTTTCTTGAAATAAATCTGATTCTTACCTATTACTTTGTCTCCGAATTCTTTTCCGACAAAGAAAGAACCTTAAGTTCACCAGCAACACTAACTGCTGTTATATCAGCAAGAAAACCCCCAAACATATATCATGTAAAAGCAATGAAATTTGCTATAGCTTTTAGTATTATGTTAACTAATACAGAATTGAAATGGAGTTATGCCATAACAAAAACTTAAAATAGTGACACTGAGTTAGAGCTTAAATAGTGAGTGGTGAGAAAACATACATGAGAGGCTGTTAAAAATGGGAATAAGCTTTTATAAAACTCTTGTTTGTGATAACATGGAAGGCAGACAGACCAAGTTCTTACTGAATCCCCATAACTTTAGTGAAAATGTCTGGGAAGAGCAAGAGTATTAGTATGCATTGATTGCTTACTGATGCACTTAGCAAGGTGTTTTAAAAGAAATAAATGAGTTCTGTGCAAGTAGAATTAAAGAGAGTAGAGAAAGTTCAGAAATTTGTCACCTTACAGAGATGGAAGAGCCAACTACTTCTAGACACCAAACTTTAGGAAATAAAGTTACAAAAAGCTTTGAATGGCAAAAACCCATTGAGTTTACAGTTAAACAAATGACTCATCTGGGCAGCAGATGCTACATTAAGGATATTACCTCCCTTTCAAGCTGTTGTTTCAGAAGACCTCAACGCAAATTCCATTAAGCCGGAAGAGAAAGAGGAATAGTCTTGAGAAACAACAAGTTATAGAAGGCTTGGATTCATGACTAGGAATTGATTGGAAGCAAATAGAACAGAAGCCTATTAAGATTTTTGGGGAATTGTATAACTTAAGAAACTATGAACTTGGCCCACAGAAAGCATGTGATGGTAAAAATAACCATTAAAACCACAAGATTTTACTTTAGTCTGAGGAAATGTTTGATGCTCAGAGTGCATAATCCCTAGAAGCTTTGTTTGTATGCACTTTCCTTTGCATGCATGGTACCAGTTCCAGTTAGTTTCTTGAGTAAGAAAATTCAACCCACTAAGCAACTTTTCATACGGCAAAAAATCACAACAGGCCAAACAGCCAGAAATCTAAAACCCTAAATTCCATCATACCTAAAATGGTAGGTTTCTCTCCCCAAAGAAATTACACCTGGGGACCTTCCACAGGAGCTAGACTTTGCTATAGAACTTTCATAGAATTAGAGCTTGGAAAAGAACTGGAGGTCAGATGGCAAGTATTCAGAGGCTGTCTCACCTTTTCAGACCTTATAAGAAAGGTATGCCAGTTAGGACAGCCCTAAGCATTTTTTGCTTTAGATTTAACTGATGGTCTCTGTATGACAAATTTTATCTCCTGGCACAGGGCCATTCTTAATGAGTGGTACTAAAACATTGCATAATATATGACAACCACATGAGGCATTGTGGCCGAAAATAGATCAGTGGTTGTTTCTTAATGACTGGGATTGGATTTGTGTCACAAAAGATTATTGACTATCCCCACAAACTTTGTAGAGATGTCTTATCTTGGTAGTCTGATGACTGCCTTCAGATATTACCCAAGGTCCATTTTAGCCCGTCAATTTCTCTTCTCAGAAAAAAAAGGGTTATTTAGATAATTAAACTCAAAAATTAGAAAAATTGGGTCCCAGTTTGCATTCAAACATTGAAAGAGAATTTTGGACATCTTTCCTCTGCCCCCAAACTTCTTCAGTTTATACTTTACAAAAGCCCACACAAATGTAGATAATCCTACATGCAGTGGTTCAATGTATGGCATGAGAGCTAGAGAATGCCATTGAGGTTGTGGAACTTACAGGAGAGGTTTCTGAAATTAGACAGGTGATATTGCTAAATTTTAGGTTATTGGCATCTGGAAGTAGAATGTATACGTCTTAGGAGAAGAATATTGTATTTACATCCCTGTAGACCTCTCCAGGATATTTTATATTACAAAAAATACCCAGGGAACAAAGACATGATGAAATTAGGTAATTTGGCTTATATTCCCATGTTTGGTTTTACAGGCTCTTTGGTTTGGGATGGGATGTTTTCTCTTGGTTCCTGTATTATGCATGGACTACAAATTATGATTACTATTCTTCAGTTAGTATATGTTTTTCAGTGCTCAGTTGTATGGTTTTCAGGGTCTTGAATGCTGTGGAGAGGTCACTGTTCTGTGAAATGAAGCAATTAATGAATTTTCCACAAAAAATAAGAAAACCTGATACTTTTTAGTGTTGGAATGACTACCATCAGAAGCTCTACACACAACCAGAACACATCATTCAGCTGCGCAGAACTGGATTAATCATATGTCCAGATGATAATGTTCTACCCTTCATTTTAGGGGGAAGAATGGCCTAAAAGGGGATTATATTAGTTCTCTATTGCTGTGTAACTATATTTTCACAAACTTAGAGGTTTAAAACAACACGTATTTATTATCTCACAGTGTTTTGGGGTAAGGAATCTAGGAATGGCAGAGTTGAGTCCTCTGCTTTAGGGTCTTACAACACTGTAGTCAAAGTTTCGCCTGGTACTGCTGTCTCATCTGAGGCGTCACTGTGGTAGGATCTGATTCTAAGGGCACATGATTATTGGCAGCATTCAGTTCCTTGTAGGTAGTTGGAATGAAGACCTCAGTTCCTTACTTTCTGTCAGCTGGAGGCCACTCTCAGATCATTGCCCAGTGGGCCTTCTCAACATGGCTGCCTTCGTCGAAGAAAATCTCGAAAGAGGAATGTTATAATCTTATATAATGCAATCACATACATCCCATCACCTTTGCAGTATTCATTTGGTTAGGAGCAAGTCACCTCTTGACTGGTCCACAGGGTGCCCAGATATTTGGTTAAACATTATTTCTGGGTTTGTCTATGTGGTTTCTCTGAATGAAAGTAATAGTTGAATCTGTATACTGAGTAAATCAGATTGCTCTCCCACATAAGTGTGGGCCTCATCCAATCTATTGAAGACCTCAACAGAAAAAAACCTGGCTCTTCTGGATCTGGACTTCTCAGGTTTTATAATCATGTGAGCCAATTCCTTATAAGAAATCATACATATATATGCTTGAGTTGTAAGAACTGGAGAAGATGCCAAAAGCTAAAATACATAGTGGTCTCAGCTAATCTTTCCTTTGCATCTTTCCCAGGAAATGACTCAATTTTGGGTGCCAAATTTGGTTCATCCATGGCCAAGAAAATTACAAACACACACCAAAAAATCTCAAGACAACAATAATACTTGTGGTCATTTAAAAGGTATATTTACAAATTTTTTGGTACTCTTCACTTAAAGAAGAAAAGCTTAATTTCCTACTGCTTGAATGTGGACTAGACTTAGTGACTTGTTTCTAACAAATAGAATGCAGCAAAAGTATATCACTTTTGAAATTAGTTATTAAAAGACTGCAGCTTCCATCCTGGGTCCCTCTCTTCTCTCTCATCACTCACTCTGGGGGAAGCCAGATGCCATGTTGTTTGAGCAACCCTGGAAGAAGAGGCCCACATAGTGAAGAACTGAAGTCTCCTGACAACATCCATGTGAATGAGCTTGGAAGTGGATTCTTCAGGCCCTTCAGATGATTAAACCCCAGCTGACATCTTGACTGCAACCTTGAGAGACACCCTGAGTCAGAAGCTACTAGCTATGCCACTCTTTGATCCCTGACTGTCAGAAATTGTGTGAGCCAATAAATGTTGTTTTAAGTTACTAAATTTGAGGGTAATTTATTATGTGGTAATAGATATCTAACAAGCTTGTGTAAATCTTCAGCTGCTCCTAGATTGGGTAAAATATTTCAGGTTTAATAAGTTTCCCATCACATTTAAAATATTTTTTTCCCACAAATATTAAAAAGTTTAGGGTTTCCCTGGTGGCGCAGTGGTTAAGAATCCACCTGCCAATGCCGGGGACATGGTTCAAGCCCTGGTCCGGGAAGATCCCACATGCCACGGAGCAGCTAAGCCCGTGCACCACAACTACTGAGCCTGCGCTCTAGAACCTGTGAGCCACAACTAATGAGCCCATGTGCCACAACTACTGAAACCCACGTGCCTAGAGCCCATGCTCTGCAACAAGAGAAGCCACCACAATGAGAAGCCCACGCACAGCAATGAAGAGTAGCCCCCGCTCACCGCAACTAGAGAAAGCCCGCGCGCAGCAATGAAGACCCAACACAGCCAAAAATAAAAGAAAAAAGAAGTTTAAAAATGAAGTCTTATTGTAGATTCCCACCTACCTTCAATTTCTTTTAATGAGCTGCCTTATACTAAAGCCAACTTTGAATAGACTTAGGACTCTACATAATAAGCAGTTAAACAGTGTCTAACTTACTGAAAGCCTGTTAGGTGTTCAATTCCTTATTAAGCTTTCCACATAATATCTCATTTATTCCTCTCAATAATATAATGGTATTATTATTATTATTTGCTCCATTCTTACATTTGAGAAGACCGAGGCTGAGAGAAGGGAAATAGAATTCCCCCTTTGTGGGTGTTGTTGAAACCTGTGACTTGCTTCTAACCAATGGAATATGGAAAAAGTGATGGAGTAGGTACTTTTCATGATTATATTTCATTATATATCAGTCCCTCTTAGCAGAGTCTGCTGGCCTTGAAGAACAACTGCCATGTTGTGAATTGCCTATGAAGAGAGTCACATAGCAGGAAACTGTGAGTGGCCTCTAGAACTAGAAGGGGACCTCCAGTCAATAGCCAGTAAGAAATGGGTCTTTAGTTCTACAAGTATAAGAAAATGAATTCTGCCAACAACCTGAAAGAGCTTGGAAGTAGAGTCTTCCTCAGTCAAGCCTCCGGATGTGAATGCAGCCCAGCTGATAACCTTGATTGCAGACTCGTGGGACCCTGATTAAAAGAGCCAGCTAAGCCATGCTGTTCTCAGTATATATAGGATAAAATAATTTCAGTTTGAGTGGGTCCATGGAGATGATGTATTTCACAGGTTTTCAATAGTGTTCCTCAGAACACTCAAGGTTTCACAGAAGAGGTGCTAGAAGATGTGGTGGTAACCATAAAGGTGAAGTGGGAGCTGAAAGAGAAGTTTGTAGAGAAGGAACACCACAGTCCATCCAGCTTCAACTTGAGCTGCTATGATTTTGTTTCTTCTGAATATTGGTTCTGGGTAGGCTTTCACATGAAATAAAGTGTTTTATTACTAAAAAAATTGAAAACCACTTATGTATAGCAACTATTCCATCTTACAAATTAAGAAATTGAAGCTTACAAAGGTTAAGTGGCTAGGAAAAAATTACACAGTTATTATATCATTTAGTAGAAACAAAATTTGGATATGAATTCAGGTTTTTGAACCTCAGGCTTTTTCAGTGTTCCATCCTTGATGTCTTCAGAGCATAGGATATAGAGCTACTTCAGCCCAATATAAACATGACTTTAATATTATCTTAATATGTTTCTCCATGAATATGCATGCACATTTTAAAATTATTTCTAGACAACATTTTTCCATGAAGAATTTGAGGTGGCTTGCCACAACAAATTAGGAATTTGGGGGAGGGAAAGTGAGGTGGAACTAGAGTTGCAAAATACCTGTGCTAAAGTCTGGATGGTTGTAGGGGTGGGCTATAAATGGATGGTGACCCTGGTAGAGGTCAGTGCAGAGGAAACAACACAGAATTTCTGGCACCTTGAAAATGTATGAAATCAACCCTGGGGGGAAAAACACTAAAAGAAATCTGGGCCAACAACAGTAACTGCTCTAGACTGCCTGTCAGCTCTTACTGTTCTTGATGTGCATAAGGCTTACTTATTTCCCTTTGCTCTGATGTACTCAAACTCCAAGTGCCTGAACATAATGTGGAGAGTTAAAATAGAGGAGTGCCTCAGTTCCCACAGTGCCTTGCATCTGTCAGTTTAAGAGGAGACCACAGCGTTGCTTTAATGTTGTGTGTGTGTGTGTGCATGCCTGCACACACTTTTATTAAACATATGCTCCCAGCCACATTCCACTTGGCAAGATCACAATTACATAATAGCTACAAGCTGTAAAGAAAAAATAAAAGAGAGCTTAACCAGTTTCTTTTAAAAATAAATAAGACCTCCTAAGCCACTTTAAGTATTCATTTATACATTCTTTGAGTGTGCACACTAGCTTTTCTTCTGTCTCTGAGTCTCTATTTTCTCACCCCTACACAAAGATGAGTATTGCAGTTGTACGTGATGCAAACATTGGAAATCTGTGTTTACATTTGTGTTTCCAACTGAATATGCTAATAGTGTTTAATCAGCAGTGATGTTGCTTTATATCAATGTTTTGTGCCGCATACAGCCTCAGTGATAATGTTGTGATAACCAGATTTTTCCCCACATCAAAACTTGGAGACTATCCCAGTTTTTTGAACAGCCATTTGATTCCAAAATATGATGAAATCCTTTATTTTCTTCAGGATTGTTTCTGTGTTTTCAGGGAACACTAAATATCCTCTTTGCTTCACTAAGGGGTTGGGGGGACTTGGAACAGACTTACTCTTTTAGCAGTCCCGAGGTTTTGGTGATCCAGATGAGCTCACCAGCTGGCCAGGAGAACCTGCAGGAGGAAGCTCCAAGGTTGGTGAGGCTGTCAGAAGAAACGGCGGCAGGCTGCTTGGAGTGTGATTTGGGGATATTCAGTCCAGCGGCACACTGGCTAGAAAAGCAAGAAGAGAACAGCAGTTGAGTACCATGGAGATGGGAAATGACAGGCTTTTAGTCACGAATTTACAAACAAATTTTTCTAACCTTCTAATAATATAGCTAAAGGAGATACAGGGCCTATACAAGATTTGGTGAGCTTCTGAACTTAGGCAAGGGATACTCCATAGATAAAGTATTACACTCTTAGAGCACAAATATCTTTCTCCTCTTGAAAAAAAAGGTAAGAATACTAATCTCAAACTGCAAACTTCCTTTTTAAAAGAGAAGTATTTCTTATTCTTTGTGTATGTTCAAAGTTGGTTAGGACTCCTTTTTTCCCCAGTGAGTCTGTGAGAAACTTGTTTTTTTGACAGAAACGTGACATACTTTTTAAAGAATACTGTCATCTGGAAAACAATTCACACTTTGCATTTTAACCTTAATATATTGTATACAAGTTCTCTTTAATGCTGCTTCTCTCAGAGGACATGAAACATTTTGGCTCTTAAACACTTAAGAGCAGTACACTGCTTGGGATGAACAGATAGCTTTCATTAGTGCTAATGGGAGTTATACTTCGGCAGCAGGAGAGAATAGAGACTAAAGATTTTAAATTATCCTTCATGCAAATCTTCCAGATGGAATAAATTATGAGGGATGCTTAGGGGGAAGAGGTCTAAATATCCCCTAAAGCCATAGTTTAATAGAAAAGCAATACTTCTGAGTAGTGGAAGTGGAGTCAATAATAATGGCTTTTAAAAAAAATAATAATGGCTTTGGGGCTGTCACCATGGTAAGTAGCTGATATTGACTCTTGAAAATTCTTATTGGATTAGTACTGCACTTGAATTCCATTATTTTCCAAAGGACCTGAGAAGTAGTTCTCTATCTTGAATAGTCCACTAAAATGTATTCAATTTGGTTCAGCTTTTAAGGCCATTTATCTTAAATTCTGTAAATTTCTATTCTGCAAGCCCTGTAACAAGGAGATCTTTATTTTTGTTTTTCAGAATAACCCTTTCTGAAAATAGTGTTCCCTGTATCTTTCTTTCTGGCTGGGCGGGGGCGGGGGCGGCGGCACATATTTTACTTTTCCTTGTTTTAAAATTCTTTTACATGTAGCTGTCCAGTTTTCCCAGCAACACTTATTGAAGAGACTGTCTTTTCTCCATTGTATATCCTTGCCTCTTTTGTCATAGATTAGTTGACCATAGGTGCGTGGGTTTATCTCTGGGCTTTCTACCTTGTTCCGTTGATCTATGTTTCTGTTTTTGTGCCAGTACCATATTGTCTTGATTACTGTAGCTTTGTAGTATAGTCTGAATTCAGGGTCTGATTCCCCCAGCTCTGTTTTTTTCCCTCAAGACTGCTTTGGCTATTCGGGGTCTTTTGTGTCTCCATACAAATTTTAAGATTTTTTGTTCTAGTTCTGTAAAAAATGCCATTGGTAATTTGATAAGGATTGCCTTGAATCTGTAGATTGCTTGGGGTAGTATAGTCATTTTCACAATATTGATTCTTCCAATCCAAGAACATGGTATATCTCTCCATTTGTTAGTATCGTCTTTAATTTCTTTCATCAGTGTCTTATAGTTTTCTGCATACAGGTCTTTTGTCTCCCTAGGTATGTTTATTCCTAGGTATTTTATTCTTTGTGTTGCATTGGTAAATGGGAATGTTTCCTTAATTTTTCTTTCAGATTTTTCATCATTAGTGTATAGGAATGCAAGAGATTTCTGTGCATTAATTTTGTATCCTGCAACTTTCTCTAACACCATACACAAAAATAAACTCAAAATGGATTAGAGACCTAAATGTAAGACTGGACACTATAAAACTCTTAGAGGAAAACATAGGAAGAACACTCTTTGACATAAATCAGAGCAAGATCTTTTTTGATCCACCTCCTAGAGTAATGGAAATAAAAACAAAAATAAACAAATGGGACCTAATGAAACTTAAAAGCTTTTGCACAGTAAAGGAAACCATAAACAAGATGAAAAGACAGCCCTCAGAATGGGAGAAAATATTTTCAAATGAATCAATGGACAAGGATTAATCTCCAAAATATATAAACAGCTCATGTGGCTCAATATTAAAAAAACAAACAGCCCAATCCAAAAATGGGCAGAAGACCTAAATAGACATTTCTCCAAAGAAGACATACAATGACCAAGAAGCACATGAAAAGCTGCTCAACATCACTAATTATTAGAGAAATGCAAATCAAAACTATAATGAGGTATTATCACCTCACACCAGTTAGAATGGGCATCATCAGAAAATCTACAAACAACAAATGCTGGAGAGGGTGTGGAGAAAAGGGAACCCTCTTGCACTGTTGGTGGAAATGTAAATTGATACAGCCACTATGGAGAACAGTATGGAGGTTCCTTAAAAAACTACAAATAGAACTACCATATGACCCAGCAATCACACTACTGGGCATATACCCAGAGAAAACCATAATTCAGAAAGACACATGCACCCCAATGTTCATTGCAGCTCTATTTACAATAGCCAGGTCATGGAAGCAACCTAAATACTCATTGACAGACAAATGGATAAAGAAGATGTGGTATATATATACAATGGAATATTACTCAGCCATAAAAAGGAACAAAATTGGGTCATTTGTAGAGACGTGGATGGATCTAGAGACTGTCATACAGGGAGAAGTAAGTCAGAGAAAAACAAATATCTTATATTAACACATATATGTGGAACCTAGAAAAATGGTACAGATGAACCAGTTTGCAGGGCAGAAATTGAGACACAGATGTAGAGAACAAACGTATGGACACCAAGGGGGGAAGTGGGGGCGGGGGTGGTGATGTGATGAATTGGGAGATTGGGATTGACATGTATACACTGATGTGTATAAAATGGATGACTAATAAGAACCTGCTGTATAAAAAAATAAATAAAATTCAAAAATTCAAAATAAAATAAATTACAATTAAAAAAAGTAAAACAAGAAAAATAAAATGTTTACATTTTATTTATTTATTTTACATTTTAATTTTGCTTTGAGAAGTATTGCCTACACTTCTGAGATCATTGGGATTGTTTCCTATCGTGTTCTTTAGTGACATATCTCTTATCTTCTTGTTTTAAAATTTGTTATATTTTATTTTACTTGAGAATTTTTGCTTTGAGAATTATCCCCCCACCCCCCACTGAAATAACGGAAAAATTGGAGGAATTTCTTTCCTATTCTATTGACCTAAGGGATCATCTCCTTCTTTTTGTCTCCTGTGAGAGCATTTTCACTTGAAAAATTCCTCTACCTTCAAGTGGAAATTAAACATTATATTTACTTGACATTAATTACTATTAGAAGTAGAAAGGGATAGGGCATAGAAGTAGTGAGAGGAAGGTAAGATGCCACCAAGAAAAGATGGACTGACTACAAAAGACCAATCATCTGGTGAATTTACGGTGGTTCAGACCACCTCTGAATCCTTCAGTGTCCCAGTATTCACTGGACTTGAAGAAGTATATCAAAGATTGAAGTAGATTAACCCAGATCTACAACTTATAAATATACAATGGGAAATGTTATTTTCTAGAGTGAGATGGTGGAGCTTGCTATTACGGACACTTTTTCAGCTCTGGAATCAATATACCCAGAAGCCAAATGAATAATCAGAAAGTTGTTCAGTAAACCTGTAATCAGTGCAGAGGAAGCTGGAATAATGTTAAGGCATATTTCATCCAAGCCAGGTAGGCTCAATGAATCATACCTGCTCTAGAATTGGGTAACTTATCTGGGGTGTTCACATGCTCCATATTCCCTGTCACTCTCCCCAGGTAGGCAGGAAACTGCTGCTAATCTCTGGGATGTTGGTGTCTTTTTTTTTTTTTTTTTCATTGACCATCCTCCTTTAGTTCATTTAGTCCTTCTTTAGGCATGGTACAATTCAGTTGAAATGGCTCTTGCTTGCCCAATTTCAATCAAATCACTTTGATTTCAGTTTTGAGTGTTCCTAAATTCTTTAGATCTATTAGTTAAAATCCGCAGGTGGTTAATACAATCATCATATTTGCACTTTTTTTCTAGTTCAGAAAAAACATTTATTTTCTTCAGCTTTAAGTTCCTGGGGAGAGAATGCCTCACTGTTAATCATTATATACTGCCACAAATCTGCATTATGATACTATAATAATTTTTTTGAGTGCTTGTGGTGTACTGGGCTGGTATTGTATGAAATCCTAAGAATACTCTCTTTTTATAGGTGAGAAAACTGAGCATCAGAAAGCCTAAGAAACTTGCCAAAAATCTCACAGGTACACAGGAGTGAGAATCCAGCCAGGTCTCTCTGGCTCTTTTCACTGTGCCTCTCAGCCTCCCACTTCGTTTTTGATATTTTGTTTGAAATTGCTAAAATAGAGAGTGGCATTAAAGACAAGGGAAGACACTGCTTTACTGTGTTCTTTCTAGTTTTTTCTTGGGAACTTTATGTCACCTAGTCCCTGGACCCTGTGTTCACTTTAACTGTGCCCTTGGATTTGGTTAGTACCCACATCTATAATCAACAAAAATGCAGTGGAAAATCCATGGAAGAAACTTAAATGTATATTTCTAAGTGAAAGAGATCAGTCTGGAAAGTCTACAAACCATATGATTCCAACTGTATGACATTCTGGAAAAAGTAAAATATGGAGAAAGTAAAACAAGTGGTCGCCAGGGGTTGTGTGGGGGGAACGGGCGAACAGGCAGAGCAGAGAAGGTTTTTAGGGCAGTAAAACTGCTCTGTACAATAATATAATGGTAGATGCATCTCATTATACATTTGTCAAAATCCATAGAATGTACAACAGCAAGAGAGAACCCTAATGTAAACAATGGACTTTGGGTAATAATGATGTGGCAATGTAGATTCATCAGTTGTTAACAGATGTACCTCAGTTGAGGGATGTTGATAATGGAGGAGGTTCTGTGTCTGTCGGAACAGGAGGTGTATGGGAACTCTCTGTACCTTCTGCTCAGTTTTGCTGTGAATCTAAAATTCTTCTAAATATAAAATCTATTTTTAAAAACTTCAGTGGAGAGTAGCAACAGGAAGTGTGTGTTCTTTGGAAGTGATGCCTGCTCTCTCTTTGGAGTAGGTGTGGTGCATCCAGTTACACAATAATTCTACCCTCAGAAGCCTTTCTCTTCCACTCACCCATCCTCATCCATTTTTCTCACAAAGCCTTAAGAAAGCAAAGCATTTGTGTGTGTGTGTGTGTGTGTGTGTGTGTGTGTGTGTGTGTGTGTGTGTGTTGATCTGCTATTGTGGAAAAGAAGGGAAATATGATTGATTACCATTTGGGCTGAAAAAGGAAAGAATCATTCTGGCTTCTCCCCTTTTTCCATTTCAAAGTTTCCTTGGTAAAATAGGGGAGAGTGAGGAGGAACTGGAGGGGCAAGTAGGATGAAAATGAAATTCCTGCAATACATGTGAAGAGCTACCCCTTGTCAACTGATATTTTTCTGTATCACAGCATCTGTTTTTTTTTTTTAAATAAATAAATTTATTTATTTATTTATGGCTGCACTGGGTCTTCATTGCTGTGCATGGGCTTTCTCTAGTTGCGGCAAGCGGGGGCTACTCTTCGTTGCGGTGCACAGGCTTCTCACTGTGGTGGCTTTTCTTGTTGCACAGCATGGGCTCTAGGCATGCAGGCTTCAGTAGTTGTGGCACACAGACTCAGTAGTTGTGGCGCACTGGCTTAGTTGCTTCATGGCATGTGGGATCTTCCTGGACCAGGGCTCGAACCTGTGTCCCCTGCATTGGCAGGCGGATTCTTAACCACTGCGCCACCAGGGAATTCTCTGTTATCTTTTTTTATAAGTATTAATCATTAAGAAATATAACCACTGGGAAGGTGTTTTTTATTTTTACCCCCAAATAACTCAGTCCTAGGATTTAAAAGCTGTGTATGACATTTTATATGTTAAAGATCACAGCTCCAAATATCCATCAAACCAGACAGCTCACATTGTTACTGGAAAGGAACATTCAAATACTGAGCAAGCCTAGCGGCCTCTCTTGCCTTTTAAGACTATAAATGGACAATTCTTCACACGCACACTGCTAAAATTAAATGAGCAGCATGAGATGGCGAATAGCAAAATAATGACGTGAAACACTTGGGGTGCCTGCTCCTTGCACAGTGGGGAGGTGGAGACTCCATGGGAGGCAGAAAGAAAAAAATAGGCTAGGCTATCTAGGTGGTATTCTCTAGTTGGCATGGGAGAGGGAGTTGGACAGCACTGACAGCTGGGCTGCAAGTTGAAGAGGATGTGAGAGTGGGAGGAACAAGCAGACTTGACTACAAGCTGTTTCATTTGCATATGGTCCACAAGCTGGCTCACTGTCAATCCACCGCCCACTCTCCCCTCCTCATCCTGGGTAAGTGTCCGTGTTGGATGTGATCTGTCAGCCAAAGCCACTGGACATTAAAAAGTTGATCCGCGCAGACAGAATTTGTTCCAAGGATAGATAGCACACACACACACACACACAAAAGCACAAAGATTGTAGCACACTGGAGATTTTCCTTTATTGAGATACTATATCTCAATCTTATTGGAGTGAAATTGACCTCTCAGGTCAAGGCATGTGAAAGACATTCTGGGGTAGGCAGGGAATTTAAATGTGTGCCGTAGAATTTACATATCCAGTCTCTTTTAACCAATCATTTGCTGGTATCTTGTTAAAGCTAGTTTCTGAGAGCTATTGCTGAACATTGGGAATCACTAGGAATGCTTTCTCCCCCCATCAGGCTGTTTTAAGTATGTATAGCATTGTTTCTTAAAGGTTTGATAAGAAGAACTGAAGCAGTAAAAAAGAACTGTTCAAACAGGATTTAATTAAACAGCTACCAACATCTGCATTCCGTGAGAAGTTAGAAAATTCTGTGTGTGTGTGGGTTATTTGTTTTTGGTGGGATGACTGAAGAAGAAGCATGCTAAATAAATATGGTGTTCATGATGGTGTACTGTTTGTTGAAAGGATAATGGCTGTGCAAATGTTTAGTAGAGAGCTGTCAACATTTTCACTTGTGGAAACAAGACATTTTGTCTTGTTTAGGGGCAGACATTCAGACATTTTTGAAACATGGTTTTTATCATTTACTCAGGATATGCATGCAGGCAGAAAAGACGGAATATTTGCCAGTCAGAAACCAGGTGACTATTCGTCTCAGTTTCGAATACATCAGTTTTACAAATTCTCTTTTACATAGGAATACAACCCAAGAGCAACACCCCCCTTTCCAGGAGTTGTTTTGGGATCCATTAAAGAGGGGTATCCTATACTCACAAATATACAGATTTACAATATACATTGAGAAGAGATTCAAGCATATATTTTGAAAATGGGGGAATAGGCCTAGGTAAATTATAAATCTAATCAGAGATACAGATGTACATTTGAAAACAGGAGGAGTCACACTGAACAGATTAGGTATTCTGATTTAGATATGGATTGGTTAAGAAAGGAAGTCACAGTATTTGCTTAGAAGTACAGAGGGAGTATGACATTAAGGTTGTAAATTATTAAGGATAACTTTTATTGCTTAAGTTTTTTTTTTTTGCGGTACGCGGGCCTCTCACTGTTGTGGCCTCTCCCGTTGCGGAGCACAGGCTCCAGAGGTGCAGGCTCAGCGGCCATGGCTCACGGGCCCAGCCGCTCCACGGCATGTGGGATCTTCCCGGACTGGGGCACGAACCCGTGTCCCCTGCATCGGCAGGCGGACTCTCAACCACTGCGCCACCAGGGAATATTGCTTGAGTTTTAACTTTCAAAATATATATCATAAAGAGGGGGTGTGTGCTTGTGAGAATTTACCTTAAATCACCACACTGAACATTTTTATGCTGGCATAGTTTAACTTTATAATTTAAAATAATTTGGTTAATTTTTTCCCCATTTTAAATAAGTAGATCAGCACATCTGCATTTATTTTAAATGGTGCCATGAGAAACTCCGGTGGTCTGTTCCAAGTCACGCAGCTAGCTGGTTCCAGAAGGAGAATTAGACTTTGAGAGAAGCTATGAATAGAAACTCCATTCTGTTGTCTCAATTATTAGCTAAGCCCTATTGGAATATCATGGTTTACTGTATGTTGGGCTAAGTTCTTGCTGCCTAAATAAACCAAAGAGACTAAAATGTGAACATAACTATGTTGCACTGAAAGCCTTTCTTTGATGTCTTTAGACAAGAAATGATACCGTCACTGATTTAATGTTTACAAAGGGTCAGACGTCCAGGAGGTGGCACTAGTGAGCAGTGATTAAGGGTATGGGGCACATCCCTGGCTGAGAAGATTGATTACCTTTTCTGAAACAAGAGGGAACTAAATGGCTAAGATATGGCAGATACATGAAGACACCTAAAAAAATGAGAGACATTTTTCACAGACTGATAACTTGAAAGTCAGCTGGAGGAGGCTACATCTCCCCAAACCCTATGTTGTCTCCTTGATTCATTGGACCAACATGACTATTTTAAAATATGACATTGTGGAGATATTTTCTGACATCTTTGAGAGAGGGGAAGGCATGACCATAGTCAGGCCATGTTAGTCTCATACTAGCCTTCTGGAGTGATCAATGCAATTTAACTCAATACTGTCAAACATTCAGTCTGATTATACTTGAGTGTGTGTGTGTATGTGTTTTTAAGGAGTATTTGAAGGGAGTTGCTAGTCAATGTATGTCCCTGCGGGAATTAACCAGTGGGTAAAAGCTATAAAGGAGAGTTGTATGATTGTGTTAGTTATCTATTACTGTGTAACACATTGCCCCTAAATTAAGAGGCTTAAAAACAACCTAAACATTTATTGTCTATCACTATTTCTGGGAGTTAGGGATTTGGAAACAGTTTGGCTGGACTGTTGTGGTTTGAAGACTCCTACAGCAGTCACATGTCAGTTGGGGCTACAGTGATCTGAAGGCTTGACTGAAGCTGGAGGATCCTCCACCAAAATAATTATTTCCTGTGGCTGGCAAGTTAGAGTGGACTGCTGGTGGGACGTCTCAGTTCTTCTCCCTGTAGGCCTCTCCACAGGGCTTGTTGACTGTCCTAATGATATGATGGCTGGTTTCCAGCAAAGTAAGCCATCCAAAAATACCAAAGCTTCAATACTGTGACAGCCTATCCTTGGAAGTCATGTATGGTCATGTCTGCCATATTTTAGTTATCACATAGATTCAGCATAAAAGGAGACTAACACAGGACATGAATACAAGGAGGTGAGGATCACTGGGGCCATCTTGGAGGCTGGCTACGACACTCTATTAGAGAAGTTCCCTTTCCTTTTGCAAATAATTGGGATAGAACATGTTTTCACTAGAAAATCCTTGTGAATACCTGTCATCAGTTGGTGATGTTGAATCACGATATTATACATAGAAGCACTGACAGAAGCAGGAGTGCCTTGTGATGACCCTATGGGATAATTGTGCTAAAATTGCTATCAAATAGTGGTAGGGAAGAACCACCCCCCCCACGACCATTGTATTTTCACATTAAAAAAGTAAAACCAAATACAAGCAAGCAAAACAAAAAACAATGTTCCTGGAATGGCTAAAAACCGTTGCCAACTTTTGAGACCAAGGTGAAAAACCTGCCTTCTTTTGAAAAATAATTATCTTCTACCTTAAAAGAGAAAGGAAGAAATTCATAGTCTGTGAATGTTCAAAAACATGACACAAGTGACTGCCAAGAGGTTTGCTTCTTCTTTCTGCCAAGTACCTCAGTGATTGAACTGTATTCCTCATTTGGGTTTATTATTAATATTGAGTTTATTACTATTACTGACAGTATTATTGAAACTGTCATGTTTTACCCAATGGAGACATTTGTTTCTGCACACTGGTTGAATAGTGTTTGGGGCTGGTGTCGTACTTGGCTGGCTTATATTCTAGTGTATCATGATGAATTGGCCTGATCTTGGATGATAGAGAGTTGGGAGGGGAGTAGAGAGTGGGTGTTTAGGTGTTAATCCACTATTGCCAGCCCCCACCTTAAAATTTCTTATTCTACGTCTTCATTTACCACCCATTTCAACTTTTTCTACTCCCTTGGCACCTGCTTGACATCTAAATCTTAATTTGGTAATCAAAGGCATTCTGACCAAGTAGAAGAATATCTGACCAAAGTAAGTCTTACAAGGGATTCTAGCCACTTGTGATTGATTGGAGACTAATCTAGGGCTGTGAAACTTATGACATTGAAAATAATTTCTAATGTGTGAGGACCTCAGAAATGTTTTAAGAGAACTCTGAAAATTCAAGTTGTACTGATTCATGAAATCAATAGCAAAGCCAAGCACCATAGTGTTTCCTTTCTTTCTAGATCTGTACTCTTAACACCCACATTTGAAAATATTCTTTGTCTTATAATCTACTCAAATTCTTGACATTTTACCTGCTGTGGCTGGTAAAATGATGAGTGTTGCTCATCCTAATATCCATTTCTTCTTCTTGGAACTCCCAATTTTTCCTAGGCACATGATCAGCTGAATAAGGACTACGTTTGTAACTAGGTATGGTCATATGTCTAAGGTCTAGCCACAGGGATACAAATGGAAGTGTGTGGCAGCTTCTGGGAAACTTTCTTAAGATAGGTGATAGGTATACTTTGATCCTGCTTCCCCCTACTTTCTTCCTACTCTTTAGGACTCAGAAGTGATGTTTGGAGCACCATGTTGGACCAAGTATAAGTAATCATGACATAGAACTGAAAGTAGTACAAGTTCCAGGTGATAATGAAGCCACCGTATCAGTTTTTGTTTGCCTATCCTGGACTTCCTATGGGAAGGAAAATTCTATTTGTTGAAGCCAATTTATTTTGGTAGAGAGCCTGATTTTGGATCTTTATGAAGTCTTGTATAGGAAAGTGATCCTAACGTGCTGGTAACATATGTCTTTTCTAGTCCCTTTGTAAACTGTGAGAAAATAACTATGGCACTTTTCATGTGATAGTCAGGCATAAGTTGCTTTAGTAGCATTTCAGGGGAGAATCATAGCACCTTGATGCAGTCTGCTACACAGATGCTCCAGATGCTGTCACTTCTGCTGCCAAGAAAGCAGCTGCTTCTCCTGACTGCCTGTTGGCTCTGGTGCACATTCCCTGGGTGATTCATCATGGGACACACTCTTGTTTTTTATGCGCCAAAATGAGGAACACCAATTTTGACTTTTGCAATTCGTTAATGTTTTCACATATGTAAGGTCATGGAAAGTTTTTACAACAGCTATTTGTGGCATTATGACTTCCGTGATAAAAGACTAATTTTTTCATATTAGAAGAGAACGGATATGAGAAATTCAGGAATCTTTATGTGATCAAATGAGTCCAAAATTTTTGCAGACAAAAGATAGATAGAAAATAGACTTGGAAATAAATATGCAAAATATGAAACGTGTAATTATTTGACTCACAAGCTGTAATCCTCTCAAATCAAAGCTCATGTTTAATATGGATGTTTCAATAGTATTTTACCTTTTAAAGTGAAATCTTCCCTTGTTTGATTAAAGAATTTCATTTGTGTTCACTGTGTCTATTTTCTATAAAGTAGTTATGAAATACTTATTATGTATAAAACACTGAGTTATGCTCTGTGATGGAGTAAACACAAATGTCTAAAACAGAGAAAACAGCATGAATATGTCTTAGTTAGCATGATATTATCAGTGTAGACATGTCATTATTCACTGAGGACTTGAAGGAAATGTGCTGGAATTTTCTCAATAGTTTTTAAGTGATGTGTAGGATATTTGCTGAATCTTTAGGATCATTTGGTAGCTTCAGTAGGTGCTTGGAAGAAGGCCATGTTTTGCAAAGTCATGGATATTATTTGATTATTTATGTTTTTTGTAAATACAGTGTATCTTTTTTAAAAATTTTATTGGAGTGTAGTTGATTTACCATGTTGTGTTAGTTTCAGGTGCACAGCAAAGTGATTCAGTTATACATATACATACATTCATTCTTTTTCAGATTCTTTTCTCATATAGGTTCTCAAAGAATATTGAGTAGAGTTCCCTGTACAATGTGTCTTATCATCTCTTCTAATTAAAAAATCCTGCTGCTGTAAACATGGCTGACAGCTGCCTTTATGTCCATATTTTGCAAGTGTGAAGAATGGCTTTTCTTTTGGAGCTGTAATCAGTTTACTGAAAACATTTGTTTTTCTATAGATTATGGTTCTGAAGCCTTTGTTAAAATTGAGTCAACTCATTCCTTAATGGAGGTGCTTGAGACAATTTTCTATTTTTTTATATATATATGTTCTTTTTCATATTCTCTTCCATTATGGTTTATTATAGGATATTAAATATAGTTCCCTGGCCATACAGTGGGACCTTATTGTTTATTTATTTTGTATATAGTAATTTGTATGTGCTAATCTCAAATTCCTAATTTATCCATCTCCCACCCCCTTTCCCCTTTGGTAACCATAAATTTGTTTTCTATGTCTATGAGTCTGTTTCTGTTTTATAAATAAGTTCATTTGTATCATATTTTAGATTCCACATATAAGTGATATCATATATATTTGTCTTTCTCTTTCTGACTTACTTCATTTAGTGTGAGAATCTCTAGGTCCAACCATGATGCTGCAAACGGCATTATTTCATTCTTTTTTTATGGCTGAGTGGTATTCCATCGTGTGTGTGTGTGTGTGTGTGTGTTGTGTATATATATATATACACAACACACACACACACATATATATATATATATATCTCACATCTTCCTTATTCATTCATCTGTCCATGGACATTTAGGTTGTTTCCATGTCTTGGCTATTGTAAATAGTGCTGCTATGAACATTGAGGTGCATGTATCTTTTTGAAATAGAGTTTTCTGCAGATATATGTTCAGGATTGGGATTGCTGGATCATATGGTAACTCTATTTTTAGTTTTTTAAGTAACCTCTGTACTGTTTTCCATAGTGGCTACACCAATTTACATTCCCACCAACAATGTAGGAGAGTTCTCTTTTCTCCACACCCTCCCCAGCATTTATTATTTGTAGATTTTTTAATGATAGCCATTATGACCGGTGTGAGGTGATACCTCCTTGTAGTTTTGATTTACATTTCTCTAATAATAAGAGAAGTTGAGCATCTTTTCATGTGCCTATGGACCATCTGTATTCTTCTTTAGAGAAATGTCTATTAGGTCTTCTGCCCATTTTTTGATTGGGTTGTTTTTTTTTTTTGTTATTGAGTTGTATGAGCTGTTTATAAATTTTGGAAATAAAGCTCTTGTTGGTCGCATTGTTTGCAAATATTTTCTCCCAGTCCATAGGTTGTCTTTTTGTCTTGTTTATGATTTCTTATTCTGCGCAAAACCTACAAGTTTGGTTCAGTCCCATTTGTTTAATTTTGTTTTTATTTCTATTGCCTTGGGACACTGACCTAAGAAAACATTGACTTATGTCAGAGAATGTTTTGCCTGTGTTCTCTTCTAGGAGTTTTATGAGAGATAATTTTCTATTGTTTCTCGAATGTGTTTTCTACTTGGCTTACATGTTTTTTTATAGATTTTCAGAGAGCAGTTGCTTGAGAATACTGATACTGAAAGCGACAATAATGCCTGTCACAAGCCAGGTATTTTATATTTTTTTAAATAAACTTCATAATGATTTAAAGGGCAATTATCATAGCTCCTGTTTTGTTAATGGTAAAACTAAGACACAGATATTTAAGTTAACGGAGGGGTTCAGAACAGACCTCCCCAAGATGTGCCACTTGGGCATGAAGATTATTTTGAGCTAAAGGCAATGGAGACCCTAGGGGCTCAAGGGAAACTACAACCCCTCCTGTAACCAGCTAGAAGAATTTGAATTGGGGATTTTTCCCAGAAAAAGAGTTATTACCAGAGATAAATTTTATCTTATTGGCCCCATCTATGTGGTAGGGTGAACATATAATAACCAAACATCTACTCTTCTTGCGCCTGTTAATGACCCTCCTGTCCTTGGAAGCCCCAGGTCCTTATCCCATTTCTTAGCTCAGGACGACATATATACCTCATTTTACCTTTTTATCTATCTCTGAACCTGTCATGTATGTGGGATTCCCACACATATGAAATTAAATTTGATTTTCTCCTGTTAATCTGCCTTACATCATTTAATTTGACCAGCCAAAAGAACAAGAAAAAAAGGGAAGAGAAAAGGAAAAATTTCTCCTTCCTGACATTAACTTCTTGAGATCACAGTACAGATTAATAGACGAACCTAGGGGTAAGGCAGGAATAAAGACGCAGACCTCCTAGAGAATGGACTTGAGGTTATGGGGAGGGGGAAGGGTGAGCAGTGACGGGGCGAGAGAGAGTCATGGACATATACACACTAACAAACGTAGTAAGATAGCTAGCTAGTGGGAAGCAGCCGCATGGCACAGGGATATTGGCTCGATGCTTTGTGACAGCCTGGAGGGGTGGGATAGGGAGGGTGGGAGGGAGGGAGACGCAAGAGGGAAGAGATATGGGAACATATGTATATGTATAACTGATTTACTTTGTTATAAAGCAGAAACTAACACACCATTGTAAAGCAATTATACCCCAATAAAGATGTTAAAAAAAAAAAAAAAAGAAAAACTTGGTTTGCACTCAAGTCTTAGAACAAAATTGTGCTCTTTCCACTACATGGTACTATTTTCCACCTGATACTAGACTTTCACTACTTACAGTCCCTTTAAAGCAGTTAGGATATTGTAATGACTGTTGCTTCATTTTTAGTGGGTTGAAATATTTTAAATCTTTGTTGTGGAGCCCAATTGTTTTACCATTTAATGTCAGGCAGTGTGTACTGGTAATGCAAGTGAAGTTACCTAAGAAGGCAAAAACTTAAACCAGCATTATGACCACACTCTAAATCCACAGTCATGATTTTTTTTCCCCAAAGAAGCTTTTTGTTGTTAAAAAGAGAATATGCTAAAATATGATGTTCTAAAATGCTGACTAAGGATGTATAAAATTTTTGGTAATTTATTTCCAGGAATTTCTAGTGAGCATATTTTAGGGAGTCTCAGTTAAGAGAGGAGGATGAATATTAGAGTCAATTGATGCAGACACTGCAGGGATGGGTGAAAATACCACATGATAATAGACAGTCATCGGGACGGTTTGTAATGCATGAACCAGTCTGTGGAGCAGGATGTTGAGCTGGTCCTGAGACAGCAGGTGTTGCCTTTGGCTTGCACACTTAAAGCTTTCTGCCTAATTTGCAGACTATTAAAGGGAAAATATGGTAGAATTTTAGAGTAGCATTCTTTTAGAATATCCAGAAGGAGTCAGATCAGTCATGTGTTCTTCAAGGTATGAGTCAAACCTGTTTAGAGACACTCCCTTTTCTCTTGCCCCAACCCATTGTATTGCTGTTTTCATGTGATTTATTTTGTGTTCTGATTCCTACTCATCTTGTGTGAAACTTATAGGATTTAAGCTGTGTTAAACTCTGTGAGGCAGTTCAAAATGTAGTCCCAGTGGCCAATGTGAACTTCAATATATCAGTGGTTTTAAAACATCTGCTGTAAGACTGCAGGTGTCTCAGTGATAAACTGAGTGTGTTACTTTAGATGAGAAATTTGATGGGCGATAAGTGTCACTGGAACAGGAGGAGCAACTGATAGAGCCATGACCCCCTCTCCTGGAATAAGTGCTGCTCCTTAAAAAGAGGCCACCGAGCCTAGTGACTTGAAGTCTTTTCGCTGGAGGACCCATCTCCATGCTGCTGAGAGCTGTTCCAGACCAGTGCTGCTGGAGGCCCTGTTGCAGCAGAGGGCTGCTTCCCACTCACGCAGGTCAAGAGACCTGTTGCCAGATTGCTGCTTGTGCTATGACACCTGCTTCCAGGACTTCTCCTTGGAGACTAATTTGTGTTGTGTACTAATTGTTTGCAATAAACTGAACGACTTATGGATTGAATATTGGCTACATTTCATATATCTCCCATCCTGTGATTCTTAACCTGTCCTTACTGCTGGGCCCTGTGACAAACAATTGCATTGCAAACATAAAGCAGACAATGTGTTTCCTTACCACTAGGAAAGAAAAAACATCACCCAGAGGCTCCATCTCTCTCTCTCTTATAAAAATTAAGCCTTTTAATACCCCTCTGGTGCTTTTACATGCAACTGAGCAAGGTGAGGTTGAGGATGGGTTGGCCAGTGAATGTACTTCGGGACAACGAAATCCTGGAACCCTGCAATTCCTTGAGCTCAGGGGAAGCATTTGAAGATCTGAGCGTTTTATACATGCAGATTTCAAAATCTCACATTTTATAAGAGACAAGCCATTTAGTTCTTTTTTTATCACCAGCAATTTGAAGCTATCATGGAGAGAGAAAATATGACCTGTAAGGTTTCATGGCATATGTAAAATTTTACCCATTACTCAAGTTACTCTCATTTGTTTAGTCATTTAGTGAAACAAGATTTCTTGGGAGATAGAACACCACAACCACTATAGGCACAAACAAATAAATCAAAAACTAACTCTTCCTTCAAATATCTTATCACAAGCAATTAATTTGTTTCTTTCTAAATCAATTATTTGTATATTTGGAACTTGATTTCTTTTTAAGTTAATAACTGGTTGTTTGAATCAGTATGAACTGCTCTTGGGTACAATCTTTCCATATTGAACCCATTCTCCTTTGAAGTTGGAACTTTAAGAAGTAAAGAGTTGATTATTCTTTGTTTGCATTTTGATATTGTTAAATTAATTAAACAAGGAGGCCATTAGGCTGAGGTGGCTTTAATGCCCTAGACACCTGTGTAAGCAAACCAAAATCTAAGCTTGTAAGGACCTCAAGGTTATGAAATTGAAACCTAAGGACAATCAGTCATTAGCAGCCAACTAAGGCTTAAAGCTATAGACAATCAATAATTCCTTTACTTTTCTTCTGCATTCCTTCTATAAAAGTCTCTCCTCAAGCAACTGTCAGTGGCATGTTCCTAACTACTTCTGGTTTGGTGCCGCCTGATTCAAATAGATTTTTGCTCAAATAAACTATTAAAATGTTTGATATGACTCAGTTTATCTTTAAACAGTATTAACTGATTTCCCGCTTCTCATTTCCCCAGTCGGGCTGATAAGGCATTTGCTAAATCATGTGTTCTTAGAATTTCCCTATAACTTTGAACTATGATACTGAGTGGAGGATTAATTCTTTTGCTGTGTAAGGTATTAGTAGTACCTGCCTTATGACATTGATATAAGGATAAAATGAGTTAGCACGTGAAGTGCTTAAAAGAACTCCTGACACGTAAATAGGTGCTCAATATAAATTGGTTATAATTACTGTTTCATTGCTATAGTCCTGATTATTATTATATTTTATCTGAATAACAGCAATAACCTGTAATATTTTTTCCCACAATTTAGTCTTCCTCCCTGCTTTTCTTCACAGAGCAAGTCAGAGTGATACTTTTTAAGGTGCAAACATGCTACTGCTGTATTTGCTCTTATTGCTTTACTTTAGTAGCTCCCTGTTACTCACAAGATATAATCTAAACTCATTACTGTGACCTGGTTTCTCTTTAGCTCTCCTGCCTCATCTTATTATCCTTCTACTCAAAATCCACAACTTCTTAATTTTATTGTAAATCTAATGTTAAAAACAGGAATTATGACCTTCAACTTTTTAAAAATTAATAATAATTTAATTCATAAAGTAGTAGATTAGATTATCCCCTGCAATAACTCCATCTACAAATTTAGTTATTTTAAATTCTCTTAAGTGTTTCAAACTTCATTTAAAAGTTTTAAATATCTTGATCTTAGACACTTTAAAAAACAAGTAAATGTGCTTTTTTATTATAGCAAAATATACATAACATAAAGCTTACCATTTTGAAGTGTATAATTAGTTCAGTGTCATTAGGTACGCTCATATTGTTGTGCAAATATGCTTTTTTTTAACATCTTTATTGGAGTATAATTGCTTTACATTGTTCTGTTAGTTGCTGCTGTATAACAAAGTGAATCAGCTCTATGTATACATATATCCCCATATCCCCTCCCTCTTGTGTCTCCCTCGCACCCTCCCTATCCAACCCCTCTAGGTGGTCACAAAGCACCCAGCTGATCTCCCTGTGCTATGCGGCTGCTTCCCGCTAGCTATCTATATTACATTTGGTAGTGTATATATGTCAATGCCACTCTCTCACTTCATCTCAGCTTACCCTTCCTCCAACTAAAGCTTTAAAAATAGACTTTCTAAGCACTTAAATTTTATAAATCTGATAAATCTAACATAAATGTTGTGGGTAGGTTCCTTTAAAAATTCATATCCTGGGCTTCCCTGGTGGTGCAGTGGTTGAGAGTCTGCCTGCTGATGCAGGGGACACGGGTTCGTGCCCCGGTCCGGGAAGATCCCACATGCTGCGGAGCGGCTAGGCCCGTGAGCCATGGCCACTGAGCCAGCGCGTCCGGAGCCTGTGCTCTGCAGCGGGAGAGGCCACAACAGTGAGAGGCCCGCGTACTGCAAAAAAAAAAAAAAAAATTCATATCCTGGCCACAAACTTAACTCTTTTATATCCTTTACATTAAAATAAAGATATCAACTAGATATTTCTTTTTTTAAAAAATAGGGTATCACAGAGCTTTTATGTTACTATTTTTTAAAAAATATTTATTTATTTATTTTGGCTGCGCAGTGTCTTCGTTGTGGCACACGGGATCTTCGTTGAGGGATGTGGGATCTTTAGTTGCAGCATGTGGACCCTTGGTTGCAGTATGCATGCAGGATCCAGTTCCCGGGCCAGGGATTGAACCTGGGTCCCCTGCATTGGGAGAGCAGAGTCTTACCCACTGGACCGCCAGGGCAGTCCCTCAATTAGATATTTCAGTGTCAGATCACAAGGCTATTATGTCAGATTCTCTTAAACATTTGGAACTTTTCAAAATGTGAAGCAAAACCTTTCAGGCAATTTAGTTATGAGAATGTGTGAAGGTTTTATTATCATCTTGATATAAAGGAAAATGTTCCTAGTAGACCAATTAAAATATGCATTTTCTGTAGGGATATTATACAGGAAAAAAAAACAGTTGCGTGATTAATGTTAGATTTGTTAAGAAAAAAATTCAAAGGTTTAGAAATGGGCCAAAGAAATGATTGTGCTTTTAAAGGAGTGTTGAGGATTCCCTTCAGAGATTATTTGACTTTTTAGGGCTGTGCACCTTTGATTTTCTTTCTATGACAATTTTACAAAGCTGTAGGGGTAGAAATTTAGTTATAGAAAACCGATATTTCTCAAATTATTCTCATTCACAGCAATGCAAGTGAATTGTGTCCTGTAGAGACACAACTTGATGCCGAAAACTTGGCCTCTGTGCACTGGTGCCAAATCAAAACTCAGCGACAGAGTTTCGGGTGAAGTAGAAAAGAATAGCTTTATTGCTTTGCCAGGCAATGGGGTACACAGGGGCTCATGCCCCTCAAAAACTGTGTGTCCCAACCCAAGAAGATTTGGTGAGGAGTTTTATAGCAATGGTTCAAGGGCAGGGTTGCTGATAAGGATTAGGGTGTGTGTAGGACCTGCACTGCTTTAATCTGGTCTCAAGTGGTCTTTGATGAGCTTCTCTGGCTCCTTTAATCTGGCCTCAAGTGGTCTTCTCTGGAATGAAGAATGCTGACATCTTCCATTTGTTGGTTTTAATTCTATAAAAGGGCCTAAAGATATTGTTATGTGTGTCCCTTGAGGTGGAACCAGGATCCTGCCCCAAGGCTGCACTATTGTTTCTTGGCTGTTCCTCCCTTGACTCAGCATCCCTTCCCTTCCTTAGCAACTGTTCGAATCTGCCCTTTGGAACTCAGAGAAGGTCATGGAGGCTGGAGTCTGTTCCCTGCAAACAAGAAATGGGGAACATGGAAAGGCTTCTGTGCCCAGGAGCCCCACGGGTGCTTGTCAGTTTCAAACTCATTTCTACTTTGTAGAAAAAGATCATCTCAAACATTGTTCTTTAAACTATTAATCAGTTTTCATCTATTAGCAAATTCATTTTAGCAGTCCTGATTGCCTATATATATGTCTGTGCTTCAGATTCTCCTTTGAACCAGTTTTAACACCTTATTGATTTTCTCATTAATTAATAAGTTAAATAAAATTTTGTAAATATGCTGAGCACCCTCTGTCCTTTTTAAGAAAATTTTTTCAAGCCATGCTTTTTTGTATGTGTATATGATATGTATACTGTATATATCTTTGCTTTTTTTGTCTTTCTAACAAAAAAATGCTTTTTTGTCATCCCCTGATTTTGATTGATAGAATTGCTCACTCTTTTAACTAGTTAGAGCTAATCTTTTTGCCGCAAGGTTACATTCAACAAATCTTTTTATTGCCTGATTGGATTCTTCTTTCTTATCTTGCTCACTTGATGCCATTTTTTTCATTGATATACATCTTCACTCTTCTCCACTTCATGTAGCACTACATACATTCCCTTAGCACACCAGGTTGTCTCTTGCCCTCAGACCTTGTACTTAAAGCTGGACTTGTCCTGTCCCTACTTCTGAGATGAACTTCCTATGGGAAGTTTTTCCTGCTTTGAAACTCAGGGTTCCCATCACAACTGTATATATCTTTCCTGTAGTGTTTATCACATTATCTTATAAATACCTATTTCCTTGGCTGCTGTCTGTACTAGACTTCAGTCTTCTTGAGAATGGTGACAATGTCTTGTTCACTACTGGAGCTTTCACCCTAAAGAGAGGCACATAGAAGGTGCTCAATACAGTTATAAAAAAGAAAATAGATGAAATTCAGGGTCCAGCTCTGAGACTTCAATACTATATTCTGATCTTACAAATAAGATTGAACATTATAAGGATATATCCATGTTGTTGAAGCCGCTAAAGAATCTAAAGCAACTTTAGTAGGATTTTTGCTAGAGTTGTCAGTTTATTGACCTTATCTAGCTCATTCTTCATCACTGGTGGTGTTGAATCACTATCTCTTTTATGTAGCTATCCTGAGGATACCGAAGGCAAAAGACATTTGTGGCCTTACTAGTAATGCTTATAGTAATGGATGAGTAAACTAAAAACAAACATCAGAATTTCTGTTGTCATTGAGAATTATACCATCTCCTCTCTGCCCACACAGACAGAAGATTTATATCACAATAAATGTTGAAATAATTTTAATACATCATGTATCTGCAACTGCTAGTTTGGTGTTTTCTACCACAGGCAGATACATGCTTTCACAGAGTCTTTGCTGGTGCTAAAGGGAGGTCCTGACTCTAGATCATTTCCATAGGTGAAGACTGGTTTCTGTTTTGTTTTGCTTTTTTAAAAATTTATTTTGAAAGTTTGCTTTGAACTATCCAAGATTTCCAGGGATTGTGCAGCAATCCAGCTGGCTATGGCCTGGAGGCTTATTTAAAAAAAACAATACTTTATGGTTAGCGGTAATTTTCAGTGTATCAGCCACATGTGGTTGTACCATATTTCTGCTGAGTGACTCCCTGATTAGTTATAGTCACAGATGCTGTTGCTGCATTCTTGGAATCACTATCTGAAAAAAAAATAAAGCTAATTGTGTTCTGTTTTTAGTTACAATAAATTTTTAGGTACCACACAAATCATGAAAACAGTCAATGACAACAGATGTTACCAATTACTTTGTAGTTCTGTATTTGAAAAAAAATTAGGGGTTGAATATGCATACCAACTAGAATTTCTTTCTTTCTTTTATATTTAAATTTGTGAGGAAATGATTGATGAAAGAAGTGAAATAATGCAAAATTATAATTCAGTGTGTGAAATTATTGTGCAGAACACCTTCATAATTCTAGTGTTAATGAAAGAGTTGATACGTACTACCATTATTACCTTGGGCAGTTATGGCTTGTGATTGTTATGTTTTGAGGGGTGAGATTTGCCTTTGAGATCCAGACAGATGTCACAAAGCTTTCCCCAAAGAAAAGAACATTCTAAGAAGACGTCATTAAGAGTCCTCTTAACAACTGTGAATTATTTGTTTTGAACATTGGAGATGTATGGCATTTATTTTGTATAACCCTGTCCCTTCTCAAACCAGGTGCCAAGGTCTATTTTTCCAGTCCTGTAGTTAGTCTGTCTAACAATGATTTTAAAATGCATTTTAGTTTGGTACCATATCTCATGTAATTAATGAAAATACTGTCTTACTATCTATTTTGATGATGAGAAAATATCTGTAGAGTGAAACTAGTTAGCTAGTAAAGAACACCATCTCATAATCCATTGATATAAAATGTTATGAAAGTAACTGAGATTTTCTTCTGTCTCCTAATTTTTGTCTACCTTACTTCACGCAGAATGTTAGACACTAGAAAGAATAATAATTGTTTTAATTCTACTTTTTTAAATTCTCAAGATTAAAAAATATATAACCTAACCCTTTCAGAGTGGGAATGAGGAGAATGATTATATTAAGTATCCCAAGGACTAGAAAAACCTAATCTGAAAGTTAACAACTACTTTTAGAAAAAGTGACTGGGATACCCATCCTCTAGAATGTCCCTCAATGATCCCTGCCTCCTGGTGTTCAGGTATCGGGGTGGTAAGTTCAACCAGCAGAATTCTGTACAAGTGATGATATGTCACCCCCAAAGTAAGTTTTCAAAAGGCATTGTTTCTTCTGCCCCCTAACCCTCCACTCTCTGATAATGTACCCCGACGCAACCCAGCTGCCATGTTTTGAGGAGGGGCCCATGTGGTGAGGATTTGAGACCTCTGACAAGTAGCCAGTAAGGAATTGCAACCCTCTGCTAACAGCCACATGAACAAGCAATGTGGGAGGCAGATCCCTCAGCCCCAGCCAAGCCTTCAGGTGATTTCACTCCAGCTGACATCTGAACTGCAACCTTATGAGCACCTCTGAGCTAGAGCTGCTCAGTTAAGCTACACTGGAATTCCTGATGCACAGGTAATGTGACATAATAAATGTTTGTTGGTTTAAGCCACTGAGTTTTGGAGTACTTTGTTCCACAGCAGTAAATCACCAGTATAAATACTATCAGGAATCTTACATTGGTTGCCCACAACTTCACATATGCATGTACACATAAGTCGTGCATTCATAAAAATGCATAGCATCCTCAACTACTTATATTTTAAACCTTGGGAACTCCCAAATTTCCCTTCCTGATAAGATATAGAAAGGGGTATAAGAATCAATTTTGCAATAAGCATTTTTGTGTTATCAGCTCAGGAAGTAGGGGCCATGAAGTATGAATGTTATAATGACAGGTTTGTGTGTGTGTGTGCAGCGGCTAGGCTCCCTGCCAGGATATCTCCTGGCTGGAGTGATGGAATGGGTCATTGAGTGACTCAGTCATACAACTGCGGCCAAAGGAGATAGAAGTTATCTTCCCAATCAAAGACAGCTCAAGTCCAGGGACTATTCTTTTGGTTTCTACCTGTGTGGATCTTGGTAATGTTCAAGCGAAGTATATTAGTTTCTAGCACTGTCATAACAAATCATCACAAACCAGATGGCTTAAAAAACTGAAATGTGTTCTCTCACAGTTCTGGAGGCCAGAAGTCTGAAACCAAGGTATCCGCAGGTCATGCTCCATCTGAAGGGTCTAGGGGAGAATCCTTCCTTGTCTCTTCCAGCTTCTTGTGACTCCAGAAATTCCTTGGCTTACGGCAGGATAAAGCCCATCTCAGCCTGTCTTCAGCCATGGTCTTCTTCTCTGCATCTTTTTGTATCCTTTCTTATAAGGATGTCTGTCATTGGATGATCTCATCTCAAGATGATCTCATCTCAAGATCCTTAGCTTAATTACATCTTCAAAGACGCTTTTTCCAAATAAAGTCTTCTTTACAGGTTCCGGGGATTAGAACACGGACATAGCTTTTTGGGGGCCATTATTCATAAAGCAACCCACTACATGAAACAAGTATGGGATTTCTCCATAGGCTGTGGTGGCTTGAAGGCTGCTCTTTGCTGGGTTGTCAGCTGGGTTAGGACCAGGGAGTTATTAGGTAAGCAGCAGCAGCAGCAGTGGTGGTGGTGAAACAAGCTCACACTTTGGGAAAACTTTTCATATATATTTTATAGTCTTAAAGAAGGAGATAAAAGTCATACTTCATTCAAAAAAAAGTAATTGATGAACTGGGAAGAGACGTTCTGGAAGCAAATTGAATAGATATAGAGCAAAATAGGCATATAGCAACCATTTCAGTAAAGAAACTTTCTGAATCTCTGATGATAATATAGAGAAAGAAGTCCCCTTTCTTACTTTTAAGTAAAAATCTATAGATGAAGGCAAAACCAAAATCATGGAGAAAACATGCAGTTGGATGTATATTTAAACCAACTCACCAGCCCACCCCACATACTTTAGAAGGGAATTCTGGGGAAGGAGAATGGCAAGGATCACTGGGGCAGGTGTTGAGCCACTAGTCAGACCTAATAAGTATGATTATACCCAGACTATCTGCAGATTTCAAACCCTCAGGGACATTTTCCTTTTAAATTCAATGTGTTATTTCTAATTGTAAATAATGTATAAAGTGTTTTTATTTATTTCTCAGATCCTTATGCTAACACTGTGAAATGGGTATGATTACCATCATTTGTGATAGAAACTTTGCACAAATGGCTTCAATAATTTCTCCTGTCCCAATACTTACACCCCTTTGCAATGTTACTTTGTCACCTCTCTCATCAAGAGGTGAGTTTATTTCTTTACCCCTTGAATGTAGGATGACCTTGTTCCTTGCTTGAAGCAATAAAATGCAGTGGAAAGGATGCTCTGTTCCTTCTGAGCCTAGACCTCAAAAGTTTTCGCAGCTTCCGCTCTCACCCTGTTGCAATTCTGGGCTACCCTCCTTGAGGACGCTTATATCCTAGAAGACCTGTCTTGTGCGGTGTACATGAGAATTTCTTGTACATGGGTCAGGTCTAGAAGTAAAGATAGGTGATCAATCAGTATATAGGCTTAGTTGCTTGGGAATCATAAATGGCATAGCACTATTTCAGTGTAAGGGAAAGAAAAAGACTTACCATTTTTGAAGGAAGTGACTAGCAAATTCTGTTGAAAAGGCTTTGGTTTTATTAATAGCCTTCATTTTCCTTCCTCTATCATAAAAATAATAACTAATTTACAAATTGATGTATTTTCCTCACATAATTTTGATTTCAATTAAATTAATCCATTTAATTTATTTATATTTTTTCATTATTATTTTAATATTTTAATTTATATAATATATGTATATGTTTAATGTTAACTTTCAATATACCCTGCTTCACCCATGAGTGGTTGCCAATTAGGGGAACGTATAACAGTGTCTAAGGTGACAAGAGTAGCAAGGGTTTTTGTTTTTAAAATATCTTGGCCAATTTCATCCTTGCTTTAGGTTTCTCAAGACACTAATCACCTCTGGGGAAATTGTGAGCCACTGTGTCAATGATATAAACTTCTTGCTGAAAAAGAGATTAGTTGGGTATAATAGGAATCTAGATGCGCCTTTACGGTAGATTAATTACATAAGTGGCCCCAATACTTTACTCCTCCTTTTATTCATGACCTTTGATTTGTGACTTTGTAGGTCCTCTCACTAAAGAGGCAAAGTTTCTTTCTGTCTCTGGATTCTGAGTTTGGCCATGTAATTTGCAGATCTGATGTATGTAGACATTCAAAAAAGTGCTTATTACTGCTGCTTCTGCTCTTGAACCTGTGCCTTTCTTAAGGGAACACACTCAGCCTAGCTCGCTGGAGGGATGTGAGAGACATGTGGGGCAAGTCAGGTCTCTGCACTGATAGCAAGCCAACCCCAGATGGGCAAGCAAGTCCAGCTGATACCAGGAGGTCCACCTAGTCTAAATTGCTTATGCAGACTTGTGAGCTAAATAAAGGCTGATTTGGGGGGTAGTTTATTAATAGTAGTATTGTAGCAACTGTTAACTTATACAAATCTCATTCAATATTTCTTTTTTGTGGGGAGTGAAGATCCCAAATGATAGCATCAGGGACGCATTCTTTTTCTTAGATTCAGATGGTTCAACTGCTGGATTCCAGAGGCCTTGTAATTTGCCTAGGTAGGATTAGAGTTGCAAGTCTAATGGTGAGAATCAATAGGACATGTTTTAGGGCCAGTAGTTCATGCCTTAGGTGCAAGAAGCAGTATTAGGCCAAAAGCAGAGTATTAATTACCAGAAAACACATACTTAGGCTTATATTTTTGCTAATGGAATGCAGTAAAACCCGATTACAATAAATCATAGTAAAAAAAGGAAAAAAGTTATAAGTGACATTTGTAATGTCCCAGTTGCACTGAGTCCTAAGTGAGGTCAGGAGGGATTTAAAAGCTACCATTCAAAGACTTTCTAGGTACATAAATTGTTCACAAGGAATTTTCAGCATATTTTCTACTCACTATATTATCACATTTTTTTTTTTTTTGCCTTTTCTAGAAAATTTTAGAAGGTAAAATCTCTCCTTTTCATTCTTTCTTTTTAGTTTCTCAATCCTACTGCTTTTGACTTTGGCATTTCCTTCCACTAAAAAAAAGTATACCGAAGTGCTACAGTCTGCAATTTTACCCTCTACTTTTAAAATTAAAAATGTAATTTAAAATTCATTATAGGCATAAAATTTAATGGTTTTGTAATGTTTAGTTGCATGAATACCATAATTTAACCATTTCCTTTTTTTCCACTTTGTCACTATTCAAAATAAGACTATAACAATATTTTTTGTTTGCTTTTCTGATTATTTCCTTATGATAGATTTCCAGAAGTGGGGATTACTTGTTCAAATGTCATAAACATTTAAATATTTAAAGTTCTGAATACATAGAGCCAAGGTTTTTAAGAAAGGTTGCGTTGCTTCTTGAAGTGTATGAGAATGCCATTCTTACAACAAACTTGTCAGCATTGAGTATATTCTTGAAAAATTACTGTTTGATAGTGTATATATATTATGCAATTTACAAAGCTCAGTAATGCTAAAAAATAGCAAAAATAGTGACTCAGTCAGATTAAAGGTCACTGAAGTGGTTGTGAAACTGTGAGAGAGCTAGAAAGCCAGCAACTAGTTTTCTTTCCTCCCCCCATACTTCTCAAGAGGCCTCGAACAATAGCTTGTGATTGGATTCTAATTTCCAGCTAATTGTGGGCATGTCTTGGAGCTTTATTTTTGGTATTCTAGGTACTTAAAGAAGTGGGAATGAGGCGACAGATGCCACAGGGAAAGTAGCAACTGGCCCCAAGAGTATGTCTGAAACATCTCAGTGCAGATGGAAATACACTTACAGATAATAAGACTATGTTATAATGCTTGAATGGTGTAATGCTTTAAAAGAGGAGACAGTGAGATACAGTGGGAATAGTGGAAGATTCAGAATATGACAGACTTTAGATTCCTGTCTCTGTCACTTATGAGAAAGTTGTCCTGAGCAACCAATCTCGGCCTTATTTTCCTCATTTTTTAAAGGAGAAAGCAATCACCACATAGTAAGATTTTTATGAGAAATAAGTGTTATAATATCAGTAATAACAGCACATTGTAAATATACCTAATAATGACAGTTATCAAAGAAAAGAAAATGCGAGTGGATCGGGTTGTCATTTATGGTTTAATGATGAGGGTCTATAAATTTTGAAGCCTAATAATGTTCATAATGTTTGAAGTAACTTGCAAAATGTTGTGGACTAAGTGATACGATTTTAGGACTCTGGAGGGCACTTGGGCATTTCCCCATTGACCTGAAATATAATGCACTTTTCCAGTGGTAGTGCCTGAGGGAGCAGTGACCAGAGTGAATACCTGGGCTGACTCACCTTGCTGCATCTTTAACTTCATCCCTAATGAAATGACTTATCAGAAGCCATGTGCCTGGAACTACACCTAGAGAATCTTAGGCATTTATTGGGATTGCCCTAACCGAGGGTATCTGGGAGAAAGGCAATATCTTGGTGTGTCAAGCTGATACAGAAGTTGGGGCTCGACTTTAGAGAGAATCTGCCTTCATATTTTGGAGACTAGAAAACAGCACAGATGGCCTTTACCTCAAAACCATTGTGGTTAAGAGACTATAATGAAAACCTCTGTGGTTATAATAATTATCTAAAAATTGCTAGAGAGGTAAGTTTTAATGAAGACACAAATGGTTTGAATTTCCCAATGCCAATATGCCACGTCTAGACTCATTATTTTATATTCACAAGAAAAAAAATGTAGAACATATGTTGACATGTAATGCTACATTTGATTAATTTTGACTTATTAGGATTGTCAGTAATTCCTGTAGCTAAATTTATTATGTAGATATATATGCAGCTAGGAACATATATAGCTCGATTATTGAACTAGGAACATTGATGTGTCAGCTATGCCACAGTACAGAAAGGCAGAGTTTGATACCCTTTAAATTCTTTTAATGAAACCCCCTATTAGAACTAGCCCTACTTAAATGGACAATCGTAATTAGGAAAGGGACTTTGGTTTCCATAAAGAGGAGTCTTCTACTAAATGAGGATTACTTTGAGAATTAGAGAAATTACTTAGGAACCAGAAATAGCTGAGAGGAAAATGTTTTAAAGATTTGAATTGGGTTGGATGACCGTGGCTCAAAGATTGGAGTTGTTCTTTGTGAGAAATGTCATTAACTCAAACTTAAAGATTAGCAGAGGATTATAAAGAAGTAAATGAGGCAGTTCTTATTAAAATACAGTTTCTTTGGACTGAGTAAAGATGAACAAAGTGCACTGTTCTTGTACTGCTCATTGGTAAAATATTAGTTGGACAGAAGAAGCCACTTAGACTTAGTTTGTCTTGTTTTTCTTTTTTTCTTCTGTGTTATGTGATGTTTTTTCTTCTGTGTTATGTGATGTTTTCATTCCACAAGGGGTGTTGATAGCGTTTCACTATCAATGTTACAGGAACTAATAGAGCCAGACACTTCTAGAGTTGGAAAGCTCTTCCTAATGTAACAACAAAAATTATTGTTATACCCCACCTGGGGGTTGCTTTGGGTAAGAGGAAACTCACTCTTCTATCACCTATTTACTCTTCTGCTTTCAGAGCAGTAGTGATGGAGGGGAGCACAGTAAGATTAATCTTGAGCCCTTCTAAGAAATTTGTAATTTGTGAAGTTCTAAATAAAAAGTTTAGGCCTGTGATATTATGATTTCTAATAAAAAATACATATTTGGGGGCTTCCCTGGTGGCGCAGTGGTTGAGAGGCCACCTGCCGATGCAGGGGACACGGGTTCGTGCCCCGGTCCGGGAAGATCCCACATGCCGCGGAGCGGCTGGGCCCGTGAGCCATGGCCGCTGAGCCTGCGCGTCCGGAGCCTGTGTGCCGAAGCGGGAGAGGCCACAACAGTGAGAGGCCCGCGTACCGCAAAAAAAAAACAAACAAAACATATTTGGTCTTCATCCCAGTTTCTGGCACAGAGCTCCTAAAACCCTTGGAATTTCCTAAGAAGAGACAAAGGTGACTTTTAATGAGGTGACTTTTAAACCCCACCTAAGGATGGGGACTTGTTGTCAGTGGAGCCAATCGTGATTACAGGGTTGGAACTTTTAGTCTTAGCTCCCTGACCTCCAGACTGGGAGAGTGGCTGAAGGTTGAATCAGTCACCGACGGCCAATGATTTAATCAATTATGCCTAAGTAATAAGCCTCCATAAACCCCCCAAAAGATAGAGTTCGGAGAGCTTCTGCATTGGTGAACATGTGGAGATTCCCAGAGAGTGGCGCCCTTTCCCCATACCTTGCCCTGCATCTCTTCCATCTGGTTGTTCCTGAGTTATATCCTTGTAAAAAATTAATAACTAGAAGCCTCAATTAAATAGAGTTGGGAGACCAGAAGACGGAGCTCTCATGCCCTGTGATGATAGCAGGGCCAAACAGGAGGAAGAATGACTCTTCTTCTTTTCTGACAAGGACTCAGCCAATAGAAAGCCATGGACTCTTTGTTTACTGCGGCCCTCCCAAATTCCTTTTCCCTCTCTAAATGTATTCTTCCATTGCTGTGTGGGGATTTGCATGTGATTTGCCATGATTGCAGACCCCGAATTGCAATTCTCTGCTGATCCCGAGTAAACCCATCTTTGCTAAAGAAATATCTGGCATTCCATTTATTTCAGGCCAACATCCTTTTATAATAAACCAGTAATCTAGTAAATAAGATGTTTTTCTGAGTTCTGTGAGCTGCATTAGCAAATCACCGTAGTCCCCCATTATCTGTGGTTTCACTTTTCTTCATTTCAGTTACCCAAGGTCAACCATGGTCTGAAAATATTAAAAGGAAAATTCCAGAAATAAACAATCATAAGTTTTAAATCGAGTGCCACTCTGACTAGTGTGATGATATCTCATGCTGTCCTGCTCCATCCTGCATGGGACATGAATCATCCCTGTGTGCAGCGTATCTATATTATATATGCTACCCATTCGTTAGTCACTTAGCAGCCACCTGGGTTATCAGATCGACTGTCATGGTATTATAGTGCTTGTGTTCAAGCAACCCTTACTTGACTTAATAATGGCCCCAAAGTGCAGGTGTTAGTGATGCTGCCAATTTGGATTTGCCAAAGAGAAGCTTTTCACCTCTAGGTGAAAAGGTAAAAATTCTCCACTTAATAAAGAAAGAAAAAAGTCGTATGCTGAGGTTTTTAAAATCTGTGGTATGAACAAATCTGTGAAATTGTTAAGAAGGAAAAAAAAATCCATGCTAGCTTTGCTGTAGCACCTCAAACTGCAAAAATTATGGCCACGTTGCAAAAGTGCTTAGTTAAGATGGAACAGGCATTAAATTTGTACAAGGCAACAGTTTGAAAGGAGAGACCACATTCACATAACGTTTATAACAGTATATTGTTATAACTGTTCTGTTTTATTATTAGCAGCTGTTAGTTTCTTACTGCACCTGATTTATAAATTAAACTTTATCATAGCAACCACTATGGAGAAGAGTATGGAGGTTCCTTAAAAAACTAACAATAGAGTTACCATATGATCCTGCACTCCCACTACTGGGCATACACCCAGAGAAAACCATAATTCAAAAAGAAACATGTACCACAATGTTCACTGCAGCACTATATACAATAGCCAAGACACTGAAGCAACCTAAGTGTCCATCTGAAACAGGAGGGAAAGGGGCAGGGTACAACCTTTAAAAGAATGACATAGGGACTTCCCTGGTGGTCCACTGGGTAAGACTCTGGGCTCCCAATGAGGGGAGCCTAGGTTCAATCCGTGGTTGGGGAACTAGATCTTGAATGCCTGCTGCAACTAAGAGTTTGCATGCCACAACTAAGAATCCACATGTCACAACTAAGAAGCCAGCGTGCTGCAACTAAAAGATCCCACATGCTGCAACTAAAGATACCGCATGCCGCAGTGAAGATCCTGCATGCCGCAACTAAGACCTGGAGCAGCCTAAATAAATAAATAAATAAAATAGTTGTTTAAAAAGCAAAAGAAGGACATAACCATAGGACATGACAAAAACTGGTTAGAACCAACTAGGTCCAAGATGGTGGAAGATTTGACTTCCAGTGGACCTTAAGCCTCATTATATGCTCATTGTAATACATTAGCATAAGCTAACTGACACACCCACCAGCGCCATGACAGTTCCGAGGCCAGCCATCAAAGATCAAAAAGTGGGCGGTGGCCCAATTCCTGGAAATCTCTGCCCCTTCCCCAAAATACTTGGAATAATCCTCCTGCTCATTAGCCTATGAAATTACCCAGCTCATAAAAACTAAGCACCCCATATTTCGGGGCCTCTTGCCTTCTGAGATGGCCCACACTCTTTCTGAGATGGCCCACACTCTTTCTGAGATGGCCCACACTCCATCTGTGCAGTGTGTTTCTCTCTAAATAAATCCATTTCTTTTTTTTTTTTCTTTTTTTTCTTTTTTTCTTTTTTTTGTGGTACGTAGGCCTCTCACTGTTGTGGCCTCTCCCGTTGCGGAGCACAGGCTCCGGACGCGCAGGCTCAGCGGCCATGGCTCACGGACCCAGCCGCTCCGTGGCATGTGGGATCTTCCCGGACCGGGGCACGAACCCGCGTCCCTTGCATCAGCAGGCAGACTCCCAACCACTGCGCCACCAGGGAAGCCCAAATAAATCCATTTCTTACTTATCACTTTGTCTTTCACTGAATTCTTTCTGCGATAAGACATCAAGAACCTGAGCTTCATTAAGTCCTTAGACCAGGTGTGTGATCTCAATTAAAAGACTGTGGGTTCAATTCCCAATCTGGATTGCATGGTTTCGCGTCAACAGATGAATGGATAAAGAAGATGTGGTACGTATGTACAATGGAATATTACTCAGCCATAAAAAAGAAAGAATGAAACAATGCCATTTGCAGCAACATGGATGGACCTAGAGATTATCATACTAACTGAAGTAAGTCAGACAGAGAAAGACAAATATCATATGATATCACTTATATGTGGAATCTAAAAAATGACACAAGTGAACTTATTTACAAAACAGAAATAGACTCAGAGTCGTTGAAAACAAACTTATGGTTACCAAAGGGGAATGTGGGAAGATGGAGGGATAAATTAGGGGTTTGGGATTAACAGATAAACACTACTATATATAAAATAAACAACAGAGACCTACTGCATAGCACAGGGAACTATATTCAAAATCTTATAGTAACCTATAAGGGAAAAGAATCTGGAAAATTATATATATATATATATACACACACACACATATAAAACGGAATCACTTTTCTGTACACCTGAAACTAACACAACATTGTAAATTAAGTGCATTTCAATAAAAAAATATGAAAATGCAAAAAAAAGAAAAAGCAACCATAATACATGTAGTGTTTGGTACTATCTGTGGCTTCAGGCATCCTCTGGGGTCTTGAAATGTATTCCCTGCAGATAAGCGGGGACTACTGTAATTGAACCCCAGGACAAGGAGTCATTGGAACATCTGATCTACTGGGTTAGATGACCTATTGGGATTGGTGCAGGTTGGTCTAAAGCACAGATGACAACCTGGGCTGGTGACTGGCATCTGAAGTCGGTGGGTGGGGCAGTCTTGTAAGACTGAATCCTTAGCCTTTGGAAATCTGTCGTTATCTCTGTCTAGGTAGTGTTCAAATTGAGTTGAATTCTTGTACACCCTGCTGGTATCCAAGAATTGCTTGTTGGTGGTATGAGAAACCTCCCCTCACACACACACACACACACACACACACACACACACACACACAACCACACATGACAGTTGGTGACCAGAACCTTCAACATTTTAAGTGGTTCTTTGCATAAAGTTGGAAGTATGGCTAGAAGTCTCTTTTCTGTAGGAAAACAAATTTTGAAAAATTATGAAAGCAAGACCCATGATATTGTATATGGAAGGGGAAAAATGAGTAAAAGAGAATAAAGTTTAATTAAGGAATAGGAACTTGGTTTTGATCTGGTGATGATCTAAAGACTGGAGTTTGCAGTTCTGGGATTCAGGGAAGAAACAAGAATATAAACGTGTCCAAAAAACGTGGTGATGGGCAGATCAACTCTAAGAATGTTAAATAACAAAAATTCAACTGAGTAGATTTTAGAGATCTAATTGGCTTTATTCAATGATTCATGAATCCTGCAGCATCCTTTCTAGCCAGTAGAGAGGAACTCCAAAGGGCTACAGAAAAGCAAGAGTTTCCAACAGCAGGACAAGGAAGTTATCAACTAAAAAGATTATTTCAGGCTTAGATGACCGGTTACCTATGGGGGAAGAAAGGGGGTATGTGGCAGATTACTTCATCTTCCTTTGGGGGATGGAGAGGGCCCAAGTGACAGATTACCTCATTGGTGCTGACGAGAAAATTCCTGACTGATTAGTTAAGACTCCCCTTCTAGGGGAGGATGAAGCTTCAATTAGGCTAGGTATTAAGCCCGGGTTTGGTGGTATGGCCTGACATAAGTGAGTCCGTTTTGGGCCAGTGTTTTTCTTTTTAACAGAACATTGGTTTTTGATATTTAATTACAGCACATAAACAAAACAAAAAGACAACCTACAGAAGGGGAGAAAACATTTGCAAATAATGCGACTGACAAGGAATTAATCTCCAAAATATACAAACAGCTCATACAGCTCATTATCAAAAAACCAAACAACCCAATAAAAAATGGGCAGAAGATCTAAATAGACATTTCTACAAAGAAGACATACAGATGGCCAAAAGGCACAGAAAAGGTGCTCAACATGGCTAATTATTAGAGAAAAGCAAATCAAAACTACCATGAGGTATCACCTCACACTGGTCAGAATGACCATCATTAAGAAGTCTACAAATAATATTAATAAATGCTGGAGAGGGTGTAGAGAAAAAGGAACCCTCCTACTCGGTGGGAATGTAAACTGGTGCAGCCACTATGAAGAACAGTATAGAGGTTCCTTAAAAAACTAAAATAGAGCTACCATATGATCCTGCAATCCCACTCCTGGGCACATATCCAGAGAAAAACATAATTCAAAAAATACATGCACCCCAATGTTCACAGCAGCACTGTATATAATAACCAAGACATGAAAGCAACCTAAGTTTCCATTGACGAATGAATGGATGAAGAAGATGTGATATATATACACAATAGAATATTACTCAACCACAGAAAATAATGAAATAATGCCATTTGCAACAACATGGATGGACCTAGAAATTATGATACTAAATGAAGTAAGCCAGACAAAAACAAATATATGATATCACTTATATGTGGAATCTAAAAAAAATGATACAAATGAACTTATCTACAAAGCAGAAATAGACTCAGACATAGAAAACTCACAGACATAGAAAACAAACTTATGGTTACCAAAGGGGGGTAGGGAGGATTAAATTAGGAGTTTGGGATTAACAGATACACCCTACTATACATAAAGTAGATAACCAACAAGGACTTACTGTATAGCACAGGGAACTATACTCAATGTCTTGTAATAACCTATAATGAAAAAGAATGTGAAAAAATAATGGGTATATATATATATATATTTTTTTTTTTTTTTTGCGGTATGTGGGCCTCTCACTGCTGTCGCCTCTCCCATTGCGGAGCACAGGCTCTGGACGCGCAGGCTCAGCGGCCATGGCTCACGGGCCCAGCCGCTCCGCGGCATGTGGGATCTTCCCGGACCGGGGCACGAACCCGTGTCCCCTGCATTGGCAGGCGGACTCTCAACCACTGCGCCACCAGGGAAGCCCCTAATGTATATATTTATACATAGATATAACTGAACCACTTTGCTATACACCTGACACTAACACATTGTAAATCAACTATATTAAAATAAAATTTTTAAAAAAATAAAAACATAAAAAATTGAAAAGAATGAAAAAATATTCCAGTGTGTGTGTGTGTGTGTGTGTATCTTCTTTATTCATTCATTGACTGACACTTAGGTTAAGTATCTTGACTATTATAAATAATGCTGCAATGTACATGGGAGAGCAGATATCTATTTGAGATCTTGTCTTCATTTCCTTGGGATATATACCCAGAAGTGGGATTGCTGGATTGTATGGTAGTACTGTTTTTAATTTTTTGAGGCGCCTCCTTAACTGTTTCTTATAGTGGCTGTACCAATTAACAAACCCACTTAGTGTGCACAAGGTTTCTCTTTAATCTACATCCTCATCAACACTTTTTATCTCATCTTTTTGATGATAGTCATTCTGACAGGTGTGAGGTAATACCTCACTGTGTTTTTGTTTTTTTTTTCACGTTACAAGCATATTTATTGTTTAGTTGAACATGTTACAGACTACAAGTAAGACTAGTTCTTACAATTTATTGCTTAACTCAATAAATGTGTTTTCCCCAAATTTATTACAAACTCCAAGTGTTACTGTCTGAAGACTCTACGTAACACTTCTGTATTCCCATTGTATACTTTATCCCAGCATTGACACCATATTCTGCACTTCTTCTTCAAAAACAAAACATGTTTGCTATGATTCTAACGAAATTGTATCTAGACATCAAAAGAAAAGTTTTCTCTAATCTTTCCACCTTTTCAAATACTCAGAGAATTTACTGGAGAGGAAGAGAAGATCAAAGTTTTAACATTTTTTAAAACTATATGTTCCCATTTCTTGACAGATAAACAATGAATAAGATCTGCATCCTGTGATCAATAGAAATGTAGAAGTTTGAGTTTTATTATTTTTCTCTTGCTTGCCTTTAAAAAATAAATAGCACTTGCCAATGACTTCATTACACCCAGCACTTCAAGGTAAACATAACAGAATTCTACTTTCCTGGCACACTGTGATGGCATGTTCTTCTTGGTAAGTAAAAGATGATATTGAATTAAAGAACTTATTTCTTTATAGGAACTCAATTATAGTCTTCTCTGGTATTTTCCCGAATCAAATCCAGGGCTACATCTTGTGTAAAAATTCTCATATACTCCCTTGGCACAGAGGTAAAGAAAGGCTTCTCTGCCTCCCTCTTTGATTTTCCTCTACAACCAGGTTAAAATCCAACCCAGGATTTTTAACAAGCACAGCTGTATATGAAAAACAATTGCTAGAAGACAACAGAATACTTAAGAGACTTGAATAACAATGTAAAAAAAACCCTGCTCCAATACCCAAATGCTGCCAAGTTCTCCAGGCTTCTGAAGCCACTCTTTCGTGTAATATCCAATTATAAAATGATGTAAATCACCATTACTTATACAATGAAAAGTCCAGCACCCTCCCTAAAAACCAAGGATTCCTGGGGTGGGGGTTGGTGGCTGCAGCCCTGAAATCTCATCCCCAAATACATCCCTCACTGATTCTCCATCCCCTTATCATCATAAGTCTGAAAGCTGCTGACCTCTTATCTCCCCTACTTTGTGGCCCTCCATCCCCGCCCCCCGCCCCATCTAGCACTCTTCCTCCTTGATTCCCCAAAGTGCCACTAACACATGTGGTATGGAGTTCAAGGAAGTCATGTGGAATCAAACAAAGTCAAAACGAAATGTGGAATTAAACTGGAGAAACGAATGTGTGTAGCAAAACAGAAACAGACTCACAGATATAGAAAACAAGTGGTTACCAGCTGAGAGAGGGAAGTGGGGGAGGAAAAAAGGTAGGGGATTAAGAGATACAAACTACTATGTATAAAATAAATAAGCTACAAGGATATATTGTACGGCACAAGGAATATAGCCAATATTTTATAATAACTTTAAATTGAGTATAATCTATAAACTTTTGAATCACCATGTTGTATACCTGAAGCTAATATAATACTGTAAATCAACTATGCTTCAATTAAAAAAAAAATTTTAATTAAAAATAAAATGTTGCGCCAAGGAAAAAAAAAAAAAACAGGAGAAATGTCAAACCAATAAGCCCAAAAGTGACAATGAAGACAGAGGTGTAGCTCAGAAAATATAAGAGAGATGGTCTCTGCCTTCATGGAATATATATATACAGTCTATTGGGGCATTTTGAAACATACTTGAGCACCACTTATGCTTAAGCTGGGGCCTTTGTTATACACTTAATGTCTTTCCATGATGGTGTTTTTTCCTTTAATGAACCCAATGATCAGAGATCTGTCAAAGTAAATAGGAAGCCAGAGAGTAATCAGGTAGCTTGTGGTGTGTTTTATAATTGGCCAGGTGATTGAAGGCCTGTCTTGAGTGAATAACTGGACAGGAAGTGGCCAGGGAGGGATAATGTTTTCAGAGGAACTGACTGAGGGGGAGCTGTATTTTCCATTGTCTAATACTTGCCAATCATTACGCACCTGTCAGTAAGAAGAGAGTTTGTTCAGCCCATTCAGTGCACCTGTGTGATCATATTCTAATTCCTGATCAGAGTTCACTTGCTCTAGAGGAAGCCATTTCCAAATGAAGTGTTACTATTTCATCTTCCTGGTTTTATTCCTTGGTTTTTAGAGCCAAAGAAGTGCTGCTCAAAGGGTAAAATTTTCTGAAATATCCAGTGAGATGAAAATTCAAATAAGTGCTGGATCCTAATTATAAATAGAAAGAGTGGTAAAGAAAGTACATCTGAACATTGGAGAATAGAAATATATAATCAGAGTTGGGAATACAGGTGTAGAAACAGGCAAGACTGTCAAAAAAGAATCTTCCAGGTACCTTTGTAATCTACTTAGATATGTCAGTATTTGACCTTGAAACAACTTCTGGCAAGTTGGATATCATAATTTCCTAGAATATCATAGTAACTAAATCCATTAGCCCGATGACCCTCACTTGGCATTTTCAAAGAAATTTACTGCCGGTAGTGATAAGGTTTCGAACACTAAAAGCTGCCTGGCTGATGAAAATCCTGTTTGAAAAAAAAATCTAGGCAGATTTCACACAGGAGTACCACCAAATACTCACACACCCATACTGTTAAAGTGCATGCTTCTTAAAATATGCATTAAGTTCTCAGGATATCATGGGTATTACAAATTCTGTTTCATCTATGAAATTATTTTTAATCCAGCAAAAATGTTTTGAGACCTACTATGTACAAGGCATATGCTAGGTGCTTAGGGAGGCATAGAGATGAATAAGAGAGTCCCTTCTTCCTTCTAGTAAAAGATAAGACAATTAGGCAAATAACTAAATACTAGAGATACAAATACCCTACTGGGAGAGCTTAGGGGAAGAAGCAATTGATTCTTCTTCTTTTTTTAATTAATTAATTAATTAACTTATTTATTTATTTTTGGCTGCATTGGGTCTTTGTTGCTGCGTGTGGGCTTCCTCTAGTTGCAGCCAGCCGGGGCTACTCTTCATTGCGGTGTGCGGGCTTCTCATTGTGGTGGCTTCTCTTATTGCGGAGCAAGGGCTCTAGGCTTGTGGACTTCAGTAGTTATGGCTCACGGGCTCAGTAGTTGTGGCTTGTGGGCTCTAGAGTGCAGGCTCAATAGTTGTGGTTCACGGGCTTAGTTGCTCCATGGCATATGGGATCTTCCCGGACCAGGGATCAAACCTGTGTCCCCTGCATTGGCAAGCGGATTCTTAACCACTGTGCCACCAGGGAACTCCCAAAGCAATTGATTCTGACGAACAGGATTAGGGGAGGCTTAACTGAGGTGAGAACTGATTCATAGACACCAAATTAAGCCACATCCTTTTGTGGAATCAAACTTGAAACCACATTCTTTAGCTGGATTTAATACACGGTGGGAAACCTATTTAAAGATTATCCAGTGTGCAGCAAATTCAAGTTTGGCTTTTTGGAACTTTCTGGAATTTTTTTCTCTGAATATTTTTGATCCATGGTTGGTTGAATCCACAGATTTGGAAACTGCTAGTGTTGGAGGGTCTTCTGCAGAAGCAGAGGGTGGCTGTGGCTCACCATGGGGACAAGGACATTGGCACCAGAAGTTCTAGGAAGTATTCCTTGGCGTGAGCCCTCCTAGAGTCTGCCATTAGCCCCACCCCCTTACTGTGGTTTTCATTTGCATTTCCCTGATGATTAGTGAAATTGAGCACTTTTCATGCATCTGTTGGCCACTTCAATGTCTTCTTCTGGAAAAACGTCTATTCAGTTCCTCTGTACCTTTTATTTATTTATTTATTTATTTAATTTTACATCTTTATTGGAGTATAATTGCTTTACAATGGTGTGTTAGTTTCTGATTTATAACAAAGTGAATCAGTTATACATATACATATGTTCCCATATCTCTTCCCTCTTGTGTCTCCCTCCCTCCCACCCTCCCTATCCCACCCCTCTAGGTGGTCACAAAGCACCGAGCTGATCTCCCTGTGCTATGCGGCTGCTTCCCACTAGCTATCTGTTTTATGTTTGGTAGTGTACATATGTCCATGCCACTCTCTCATTTTGTCACAGCTTACCCTTCTGCCTCCCCATATCCTCAAGTCCATTCTCTAGTAGGTCTGTGTCTTTATTCCTGTCTTACCCCTAGGGTCTTCATGACATTTTTTTTTTCTTAAATTCCATATATATGTGTTAGCATACGGTATTTGTCTTTCTCTTTCTGACTTACTTCACTCTGTATGACAGACTCAAGGTCCATCCACCTCATTACAAATAGCTCAATTTCGTTTCTTTTTATGGCTGAGTAATATTCCATTGTATATATGTGCCACATCTTTATCCATTCATCCATTGATGGACACTTAGGTTGTTTCCATCTCCTGGCTATTGTAAATAGAGCTGCAATGAACATTTTGGTACATGACTGTTTTTGAATTATGGTTTTATCAGGGTATATGCCCAGTAGTGGGATTGCTGGGTCATATGGTAGTTCTATTTCTAGTTTTTTAAGGAACCTCCCTACTGTTCTCCATAGTGGCTGTACCAATTCACATTCCCACCAGCAGTGCAAGAGTGTTCCCTTTTCTCCACACCCTCTCCAGCATTTATTGTTTCTAGATTTTTAGATGATGGCCATTCTGACCAGTGTGAGATGATATCTCATTGTAGTTTTGATTTGCATTTCTCTAATGATTCATGATGTTGAGTATTCTTTCATGTGTTTGTTGGCAGTCTGTATATCTTCTTTGGAGAAATGTCTATTTAGGTCTTCTGCCCATTTTTGGATTGGGTTGTTTGTTTTTTTGTTATTGTCCTGCCTGAGCTGCTTGTAAATTTTGGAGATTAATCCTTTGTCAGTTGCTTCATTTGAAAATATTTTCTCCCATTCTGAGGGTTGTCTTTTTGTCTTTTTTATGGTTTCCTTTGCTGTGCAAAAGCTTTTAAGTTTCATTAGGTCCCATTTGTTTATTTTTGTTTTTATTTCCATTTCTCTAGGAGGTGGGTCAAAAAGGATCTTGCTGTGATTTATGTCATAGAGTGTTCTGCCTATGTTTTCGTCTAAGAGTTTGATAGTTTCTGGCCTTACATTTAGGTTTTTAATCCATTTTGAGTTTATTTTTGTGTATGGTGTTAGGGAGTGTTCTAAATTCATTCTTTTTCATGTAGCTGTCCAGTTTTCCCAGCACCACTTATTGAAGAGGCTGTCCTTTCTCCACTGTACATTCCTGCCTCCTTTATCAAAGATAAGGTGACCATATGTGCATGGGTTTATCTCTGGGCTTTCTATCCTGTTCCATTGATCTATCTGTTTTTGTGCCAGTACCATACTTTCTTGATTACTGTAGCTTTGTAGTATAATCTGAAGTCAGGGAGCCTGATTCCTCCAGCTCCGTTTTTCATTCTCAAGATGCTTTGGCTATTCGGGGTCTTTTGTGTTTCCATACAAATTGTGAAATTTTTTGTTCTAGTTCTGTGAAAAATGCCAGTGGTAATTTGATAGGGATTGCATTGAATCTGTAGCTTGCTTTGGGTAGTAGAGTCATTTTTACAATGTTGATTCTTCCAATCCAAGAACATGGTATATCTCTCCATCTATTTGTATCATCTTTAATTTCTTTCATCAGTGTCTTATAATTTTCTGCATACAGGTCTTTTGTCTCCTTAGATAGGTATATTCCTAGATATTTTATTCTTTTTGTTGCAATGGTAAGTGGGAGTGTTTTCTTGATTTCACTTTCAGATTTTTCATCATTAGTGTATAGGAATGCCAGAGATTTCTGTGCATTAATTTTGTATCCTGCTACTTTACCAAATTCACTGATTAGCTCTAGTTGTCTGGTAGCATCTTTAGGATTCTCTATGTATAGTATCATGTCATCTGCAAACAGTGACAGCTTTACTTCTTTTCCAATTTGGATTCCTTTTATTTCCTTTTCTTCTCTATTTGGATTGTTTTGTTTTGTTATTGAGTTGTATGAATTCTTTGTATATTTTCGATATCAACCCCTTATCAGATATATGATTTGCAAATATTTTCTCCTATTTCATAGGTTGCTTTTTCATTTTGTTGATGGTTTCCTTGGCTATAGTGAAGCCTCTTACTGTGATGTAGTCCCTCTATTTTAATCTACTTTCTTGTCATTGTTGAAAATACTGAAAAGAACAAGGCAGAGGACAAAACATGGTATGCCATTCTCTGGACACAGTCATTCAATCAACTGTACATTTATACAATGATATAACACCTGGTTGTCATATCTGTCTTATTCATCCAGAGATTCTGAAGAAAAAAGCAGCCTCCATAATTAACAGAGCTTCATGTCACATATTCTAAAATTTGAAATTTCAAGTAACAAAGAGATGTAATGTTTTATTCAAATGGGAAAACACTGTAAAGATCTTCAATAGTTTACAAAACCTGAGAGCTCTTTCAAATTGATGTTATTAGCATCTTTTTAAAATACCTTTTTTGACGTTTGCCAAGTTAGGAATTAAAGATTCATTTTCTTCTCTGAGTAACTAGAGGTCTCACCTTTCCTACCTAAGTGTCATGAGATCATTTCTTCCCCTCTGTTTTTAAGACAATTCTTGGAAGATGACTTAGACTGTGCCCTTATATTAAAGACAGTTTATAATTTAATTTGTTAAGAACTAAGATGTGGTATTTGCCCAGCTTCTGTCTCGTAGTTGCCTTTTTCATTTCAACTCACATGTAAGCCTTTAGTAAATGAGAAAGTCTTATTTAAATTTTTTTTTAAATTTTAAGGCTCCCCCTCCCCACCATAATTACAGGCCAAGAGAGCATTCTGACTTGCTTAATATAAATTTAATGTAAACATAATTCATACATTATTATAATGTAAGTTATATAAATAATATATAAACTTGGTCTTGTTCTAGCAGGTTAGTATAAAGGCTATATAAACACAGTTTTAGTCTATCAGCGTCTCAGTTATATATATATCACTATCTCCTTGTATTAGTCAGTGTTTTTAGTTACAGTCAAAATCATTCTGGTTAGTTTAAATGGGAGGAAATTTATTACAGAGTTTTAATTGGCTCAGAGAATTTCTGAATGTGCACTGGATCAATGTTGTATACACACACAGGTGTTACAAGTAGAAGAAATGCCCAAATACATCATTTCTCTGTTCTGAAAGAAGCCAAGAAATTGTACTTCTGCCCTCTGTTGTTCTACACCTATTCACCAAACCTCCTCAAGTGCTGCTGTTGAAATTCTAAGCCCTCCTTGATCTTGTTTGTTAGATCTGTGCAGCCCCTGCTCATAATCTTGCCTCTACCATCAAAGTCTCATAAGTGAGTCTGTTAGGGGAATGTAGTCAAATGTATAACCTAGATACAGGGAACTTGGGAAATGTAGACAATTTTCTAACCTCTAATGAACAGGGAGATATACTGTAAGGCTGCTGCAGTGGCCTTGAGGGAATCAATCTGTGGTGTCTGCTGCAGTCACCCTTAGGCAACCTCACATGCGTATGTATTCTTCTTCGTAGATTTAAACTTGCCTGTAACAATGGGAGCCAGCAGCATTGTTCATATTAAAGGAACATAATATAAAATAACTATTCTTTTCATAATTGAAGAGAGGGGAGGCTTAAAATCTCATCAATCATTACCCATCTGGGCGATGTTCATAAATCCTCTAGTTCAGTCACTATTCTGTATTGATATACTTAAATATGTATCAAATTTATAAGGTTTATCATCACCAGCTCATCCTATATAAAATAGTAGGGAACATGGAAAGGAAAAACTTTAGTTACTGGGTAAGGGGAGGGACATTCCTAATTCTTAATTCCTTCATTCTCTTGTCCATTATCTAATTTCTTTGCCCTCAGTCAGTTCTTCCAGGGCTGAGAGGGTCTCCCTATATTAGATTGCTATAGCTTTTCTAAAATTTATTACTGGATAAGGTGGAACTAGCCGGCAACCTAGAGGAGCCCATTGATTCCAGACTTTACTCCTCCTGTCCCCATTGCACAGTAGCATCCCTAATTCCTCTTGATAATCAGCATCCATTTTCCTAACCAGCATGGTAGCTTCCAGCCTATTGGTCTGACTAAGGACATCAGGAGAGAAGAATGGCCAAATCGCAGTCTCTACGTAGAGTTCAGTGGAATCAATACATGCTCCTGTACACAAACAGCTGAAATTATTAGCAAGTGGAATTATTTGTCACATTCTCTGAACTTACCTGAATAAACTTCTAGCAGATGACCATGAGGGAATTCAGAATATCACTCTGGAAGCTTGGTGTACATACAGATATAGAATCTCTGCTAATTGTGTTCCAATTGCTTCTAGCTAGGAAGTTTACAGTGATGATTTGTTTTTCCTCTCTATCTCCAAGTGATCTCCATGCTTCTTTTCTCAAGTTTGTGCATTTCCATGTACATTTCACTCTAGCAAGGTATAGTGCTTGGTAAATAATAGTTGATCCATACATATAGAGCACTGATTTTTAATCCTATCTTCAAACTAGATTCACTTGGAGAGAAGTAAAAAACAAATACCCACTCTCCCCCCCACCAAAACCCGAACAAAAACTCTAAAACAAGGAGAAATAAAACTCATACTTGGACTCTACTCAAGACCAGTTACATCACCAGCTCTTTGAATGGGGCTTAGGCATTAGAATTTTTTAAAGATAACCTATGTCTTTCTAATGTGAAGCTAGATTTGAGACATGCTGTAAAATTATAGGCCTGGAGAGAGGCCCCAAAGTTTCTCATTCTCTACTTTTACCTCAAACAGCTTAGTCAATTAATACTAAACTTTATAAGCACACATACACACTTTATTATATATACTTAATATTCTGTGTTGACTGGAGATAATTTTTAAAATAGAGATAAAAAGAAGAAAACAATTATCACTCATGGTCCCCTCACACGGAGGTCACACTGCAGACGTTTTGATTCATCTTCTTGTTTGTAAACACATACACCAATAATTGGGATCGTGATACATACTTAATTTTAATTCTGCCTTTTGCCCTTAGCATTTTATTTTGAGCTGTTCTTCAGCTTATTAAATGTTCTTTGAAAATAGGAGTTTTAGAGACCACTTAATAGTCTACTGTGTGACTGAACCAAAATGTATTTGGTTATTATGGAAAATTTCAAAGTAGAGAGAATAGTGGAATGAACCACTGGGCATTAATTATGGGACTCAAACTTCGCTCTCCTGATTTAATAGCTCAATTATGATTTATGTCCTTCCTATAGGTATAGAGGAGCATTTATAAGGCTGTCAGCCCTAAATGATCACTTTAGTTTGTTCTTAGGATCCCTTCCTGTCAATGGCCGCCAAAGACGTTCATATATATTCCAGCCTCCAGATGGAGCCCGGTTCTTTGATGCAGGCCCTTTGATGAAGTTTCAAAGCATCTTTAGCTTCCCACCCGCTAAAAATATGTTGGACTCACCATATCTTAATGTATTTATGTATGAAGGTCTTAATCTGTATTATAAAATATTACACATTAACTTATTATATGGGATATTTAGATTGTGTGTCATTGGCAGTTTTCTTTTTTAATTATTGTTATGACCTCATAATTTTTTAACCATGTCTCTTTACCTGAAAGCTTTTCAAACTGATGGATTTTTAAAAATAGCTCTATTGATATATGAATAATACAATAAAACACAATATTTAAAGTGTATCGTGTGATAAAATTAGAAATGTTTATACAGCTATGGTCTGAATGTTTATGTCCCGCAAGAGTCAAATGTTGAAATCTTAATCCTGCAGGTGGTGTTAGGAGGTGGGGCCTTTAGGAGGTGATTAGGTCATAAGGGTGGAACCCTCATGAATGGGATTAGTGACTTTACAAAAGAAGCTTCAGAAAGATTCCTTGCTCCTTGTACCATGTGAGGACACAGGAAATGTCACCAGTTATGTACCAGGAAGAGGAAGAGCCTGGGGCATGAGGTCAGGTTACTTGGGTTAAAATCTCTGCTCTTCTGCTTGCAGCATTTATGACCTTGGGGAACTGCCTAACCGTCTTGGGCCTCATTTTCCTCAGCTATAAAATAAGTGTTGCTAATATTTGAATTCTCTCTTCCTCCAGTTTTCTTTACTTGCTTTACCTCTAACCATATTTTAATGCACATCTCAAACACTGCCTCCTTCAAGAAGCTTTCCCTGTCCTCTGCAGACTTTAAGTGCCCTTCGTCAGTATCCCTTTGATACTCTGTGCTCTGTGTTAATTCCACATCTTATATCTATATCCTTTAAATGGTGAGCTCTTTGAATGCAATTATCATGTCTTATTCATCTGTATCCCCAGTGTCTGGAACTATTCCTAGGTCAGCAGATGCTTGGTAATTGTTCTCTCAAAACTCAAAACAAAACAAGGCAAAATGAATTGATAAGTAACTGAATTCAGCTTCTGGATGGTGGGGTTGATCTAAGCCTGGCCAATTAGCAAAATCACCTGGAGATATTTTTCCCCCAGCTTTATTGAGATATAATTGTCATATAACATTTTGTAAGTTTAAGGTATATATTTTGGTTTGATACAGTTATATATTGCAAATGACTACCACCATAGGTTAGCTAACACCTCCATCATGTCACATAATTACCGTTTCTTTTTTGTGGTGAGAACATTTAAGGTCTATTGTCTGAACAGCTTTCAAGTATATAATGCATTATTGCTAAATGTAATCACAGTGATGGGCATTAGATGTCCCAGAATTTATTCATCTTCCAACTTCCAACTGGAAGTTTGTAACTGTTGACTAATATCTCCCTGCTTCTCCCACCCCCAGCCCATGGTAACTACCATTCTATTCTTTGTTTCTACAAGTTCAGCTTTTTCAGATTCCACATATAAGTGATACCATACAGTATTTGTCTTCCTCTGTCTGATTTATTTCACTTAGCATAATGCCCTCAAGTTCCATACATGTTGTCACAAACAGGATTTCCTTCTTTCTCATGGGTGAATAATATTCACTTGTGTGATTTATATATATATATATATCAGATCTTCTTTATCCACTCATCTTCGACGGACATTTAAGTTATTTCCATATCTTGGCTATTGCAAGTAATGCTGCAATAAAAGTGGGATGGCAGATATCTCTTTGATATCCTGTTTTCATTTCCTTTGGACATGTAATCCTAGGGATATTTTAAAAGAGAAAAATTATTTGGCCAATACTTAGAGATTTTGATTTAGTGGGTATATTAGTCTGCTATGGCTACCCTAACAACAAAGTACCACAGATTGGGTGGCTTAAACAACAGAAATTAATTTTCTCATGATTCTGGGGGCTAGGAGTCTGAGATCAAGGTATTAGCAGCGTTGATTCCTTCTGAGCCCTTTCTCGTTGGCTTGTAGAGAGCCTCTTCTTCCACTGTTTTCACATGAACCTTCCTCTCTGCCTGTCTGTGTCCTAATCTACACTTATAAGAAAACCAGTCATATTGGTTTAGGGCTCACCTTAATGACCTTACTCCTCATTAATTACCTCCTTGAAGACCATATCTTCAAAAATAGGCACATTCTGAGATAGTGATGGTTAGGAATTCAACACATGAATTTTGAGGGGACATAATTCAGCCCAAAACAGCATGTCTGGGATAGTGTCTAGGAAGCACTGTAAATAATCCTGAAGATTAGTCCAGTTTGGATATTATGGATCTAAATCACCTTTAACATTTCTGATTCTATTAAAAGTAACATGTTTTAAATTAATAATCAGGTGTCTTTTACAAACATGCAACTAAATACTCAGAAAGTTTACCTCCTAGAAAGTTCTCCAGAAAAAGCAAAAGGATAAAATAACTAATAAAGACAAAAAAAAAGAACATGAATTAGTGGACCTAAACCAGGATCCAATGCAAATAAAGTGTAACCCCATGGTAAGAAGATTGGAGATTGGCTCTAGTACCCTCACCCCTAAATGCAGATGGGGTATGTTTCTTCTCTTTAATGTCAGGAAGAGAAATTATGAAGTAGGTGCCTCTTGATCTTTAGCGTTTTCCTCAGCTCTCTGTTTAGTGGGTTTTGTACCATGTGAATTGCACTATCTTAATCTTCTTCATTTTGTGAAGGTATAAACTAATTGGTATTATGTTTAAAAAAAAAGTAACATGTTTTACTTCTTTTGCAGCTGTGAAAACCAACATTGGTGTTCTGTTTCTTCATTATTTTGAGATTCAGGTTATGGCAAAATATCCACATGAAAAATTTACCTATTTATTTAGTCTATAATCATTATTACTATTGAATCTATATGTATTATTATTATTTTTGACAAATCTTTACTGGAAGGCCCAAACTAATTACATTAGGGCATTGTTCCATCTGAAATACCATGCTTCTGGTTTCTAGAGGAAAATAATTTGTAAAATCAAAGCTTTTTTAGTTACAGACCATAAGAGCCTATACATACAATTCCCATATGTGCTTTTTGAGATTATCGAATGCCCACCAAATGATATGTATCTGAAGAACTTATTTTCTCAATTGCTATTTATTTGCCTTGTCATTTCAGAGTGATGTATGGGCTTGTGTTGTTCCCAACATCACACATGAGCCCAGCTATTCATAGGAAAGGGGACTCTGCCTCCTTTGCTAGGGTAGCTGGAGCCATTATCCTCCAACATAAACTTTATTAGAGAGGTTTTTATTCATGGAATCTAGGAAAGGTTTGCTTCCTCCACTGCTTATTCAAAGTCATTGAATATTGTAATTTTTTGCATTAATCAGCATTATACCTACATGCGTGCTGTATGAACAGTGGAAAGGAATAATGAGGCATGCTGTTTACTCTGATGCTTTTGGTGGGAACGTTCATCTTATGAAGAAATGAACTGAAAACTAAAGCATTCTCCCAAGGAACACCTATTATGCATTCCACTGAATTTGCTTCTTAGTTTTCTTTTCCCTTAGGAGAGAGGGTTTCCTCCACCCCTTTGGTCAATCGAGTATGGCACAAGGGTAATGACAAGTCTAATAGATGCTGTAAACCACTACTTTTAATGCACAATGTAATTGAGTCAGAATATAGTGTCTATACTGATGGAGTCCCTGGTGCTTTAATGGCTGAAATTATGGTTAGAAAGATCCAGATAATGCTGACTTCTATTACATTAAACCACAGTATTATACAATTTTCCTTCCTACAGTCTATCCATTCTTTTCTTTTGAATTATGCAGTGTTGTCTTAAATGGTTTAATATTACTTTGGAATAGAATTCAAAAAACTGCTGGGAGAATGTAACATTTTTGGTAAGGCAGATGCAAGCTCAATTTCTAGTGGTATTTTTCAACAGACAATTTCTTTCCATAGCTTTTATAGGAAATTGCCTTTTTAAGTAGCACCCTACGGCAGCCTTCCTAGTCAGCTGAAATGGGGTAGTGTGGAGAGCAGTCCAGTGCCCTGTACGTGGAAGGATCATTACCCTAATTGCCGTATGGTATTTAGAAGCTGTATTTTCACTTTTCATGTTGTCAAGGGTGCAAGGTGAGAAACCACTTTATGGATGGTAGTGAGGAATGGGACGTACTCAAAATAATGAATGCCTCCATAACTCAGACCTAGTGATGTGTGAGGGAAATGTGTTGTTCTCTTCCTTTGTGAATAAAGACCATCAATTACTGCTATGGACTAGGACACCTTTATCTGTGATCTAAAGCCATCCAACGTAATACTCTAAAGCTGTTAGTTTCACCTTCTGTTTACTGGGCTATTTGTAATTTGTTTTAAAGGACATTCACTATAACTGTATGTGTAATAAATAACAAAAATGATTTTGTGTTGAGGCTATTAATAATAATGTTAAGAGTGAGAAGTTCTTTGCTGGGCATTTTACATATAATAAAATTCAATTCTCATGTGATAGAGTTGAAAGAGTTTAAGAAACTTGCTAAATGAACAATAGCCAGCAAGTGGCAGAACCAGGATTTGAACTCTGGTCTTTTCAAAGCCACAATGCTCTATGACACCTCTAGTGAATCTCTTAGAGAGAACTATCTATTTTAGTGTAAAAAAAGATGATTACCAACGAATTCTGGAAGAATTGTGTTGTTTATTCTAACCCTACATGTAAACATCAGTAAATTGCAAACACGCAGACTTCCTGGTGCTTCAGGGCCTCTGTCATTCAGACAGGGTGGTATCAAGCTGGACAAAGGAAAAATGGTTTTATTTAGTAAGAAAATAGGTCTTGTTAGACTAAACAGGAGAGATAGAATCTCTTAAGTCAGTTCACGTAAGGTGCCATACCTAGTCATATATTTAAACCGTTACCAAAAAAAAGGAAAAATAATTCAAAAGAAAAAAAATAATAGCTGACATTGAACACTTTCTTTATGTCAGGTACTGTTCTAAATACTTAGTGTGTTTTAACTCATTTTATTCATGGTAACTGTAAGGTATTATAGAAATAGCAAGTGCAAGAAGAAGAAACAACCTGCTAAAATACCAGTAATTTTAATTTAGAGCTTAAATTATTTACCTAAGTGATTGGGGCAGGATTAAAGTGGGTTCTATGATTTCGATGGGAATGATGGATCTTAAGAGTGGCATAAGTGGTTATGGTTTCCATTACAGGCAGCAAAGGTAGAGTCATATTCAGAACTATATGACCTGCAAGCATATTTAGGGGTGCCTAATTGATTACAGGGTCATTGGGATTGAAATAGATAGGTAGCCTTCTAAAGTCTCACTTGAACTGGAAAACCGAAAACAACCAAAGATTCTAAGTCTGGTAAAAAGAGGCTTGTCTTGGACCCCCATGATGGATAGTCATGGGAATTCTTCAATTCCAAAAACTAAGTCCATTTACAGAAACAGGCACTCTGGGAAAAAAAAGAAAGAAGAAAAAAAAAGAGGAAGGTGTGGTGTGTTTGAGGAAGGTTCTGTGATAACGTCATAAGACTGCTTAAATCTTCCACCAAACTTTCCCTAAACTTGCACTCATTTATAGGGTAACTGTGTCCAGTGCCTTCAACACAGACTTAAAGCCAAAACCAATCAGTGGAAACCTCATTTACCTTACCGGTTTGGCCATTCAGAAGGCATATTGGTTTTAAAAAAATTGACATAATTTCAGCAGCTTATTCAGATAGTGACTAATTTTCATTTGCTGTTCCAGATGTTATCTTTTTTTTTTTTTTTGGATGGCTTCCTTCAGCTTTATTATTTAATTCCATTTCTGATAGTTTAACCAAGCATTTACAAGAATAACAAGGAGGTTTTCCTTTTAATTATGCCTTCGCAGCCTCTCCCACGTGAGGCGACTCCCATTCCCACCGGGCGCTGCAGTAAGTAAGCCCCGCAGCCACCGGGGCCCCGGTACCCACTGCACCGGCCCGGGCATAGAAATTATCTTTATTGGAACAAATTAACAGAGTCCGTGGCATCTACTATATAGCTCTTGATTTTTATCTATTCCAATATACAGAGAAAAAAAGAAGCAGTTTTCTTTAACCTTACAGTGAGAGCAATTCATTTTCCTCATCCTATCTCAGGGTCATGTTAACTCTTCAGATTCAAGACATAAAATGTAGTCTTCAGGCACCCTAATTTTCTCACTGTTTCACAGGACATCATATATTCTAGTACCTTGATGCCATCATGCTGAAAGGACTATGAGATCAGGGAGTATCAGGTATTCTAGTGCTTTCGTGTGCAGTGCCAGAGGTGGGCCGATGAAACGCAAAAAGATATGGGGGCCTCTAGCTCCATTTACCTTTTAATGGATCTATTAAGAGACCTGCTAAGAGACTGCCTTCAAAGTAAAAGAAGCCTTTTACGTAGTACCGTACTACTAGTAAAATGGCACAAGTTTGGTGGGCCCACTTATATTGGAGAAATGCCTGTCAGATATGGGAGTGAGCCTCTGAATAATTCACCCTATTACCCAAAATGCCAGATATGAGAGGGCCCTACACCAAGGAAAGCCTCTCCAGCAGAGCCAAGCTATAGTACAATTTATTTTACCATTTAGTTCTCATGACTAAGTGGATACAATGATATTCAAAGTATATGTAGCCTATTAGGGTGCTTGTGGAAATCACTGTTCGGAGAATCACAGCAGAGATTCCTAGAGATTTGGAGCAAAACTATGCCTTCTTTGACAAGTAACTATTCTCTTCTTATTAATAGTTTCTAGTAGAGTTTAAACAGTTGGCCACTGGCCATGCTTATGCTGTGCATAACTTGGTAAGCCAGTCCACCAAGAAGAAAAGTTAGGCATGCCCAGTAGCACTTTATTATCAAGTGAAAATAGTATATGTGTAGGGTGAATATATAATTTATTATCCAAACTGGGACACTTTCAAAAAAAAAATAAATTTATTTATTTATTTATCTTCGGCTACATTAGGTCTTCGTTGCTGCACGCAGGCTTTCTCTAGTTTTGGCGAGCTGGGGCTACTGTTCGTTGCGGTGCACGGACTTCTCATTGCAGTGGCTTCTTTTGCCACGGAGCACAGGTTCTAGGCATGTGGGCTTCAGTAGTTGTGGCTCACGGGCTCTAGAGCACAGCCTCAGTAGTTGTGGTGCACGACCTTAGTTGCTCCGTGGCATGTGGGATCTTCCTGGACCAGGGCTCTAACCTGTGTCCCCTGCATTGGCAGGCAGATTCTTAACCACTGCTCCACCAGGGAAGTCTCCAAACCAGGACACTTTTGAGAGTAAAAAGGGCACTACTAATAATTATACTGGGACAACTAGAATAAACTGGTACTTTGCCTGGCAAACCAGGAATATGCTTCAATATGACAAAAAGTAAATTCTATTAGCAGGGGGCTTACATTCCTAGCTATCCTTCATCATCCTATCCCAGTGACCTTTGACTGAAGAAGGCAAAAGTTAAAAGTAGATTCATTAATACTACACTGGCACTAGCTGAAAGTGGACAGTTGCAGCATTGTAACCCCACACTGAAGAGGCTCTGAACACTTGGGGGAAGGGAAATCTCAATGTATAGCTGGTTGAATAGTAGGCCTCATGCTCATTTTGTCTAGAAGGACAGATGCTTGAGGTATGCATTTACAGTGATTCATGGGGAGATGCTAATGCTTCAGCTGGATAACCTAGTATCTTTGAATGAACAGACAGGAAGTTTCATGAAAAGAAAGTCTGTGAGAGAAATATGTGGATTATTCTTTCAGATTAGGTAGTGTGAGAATATTTGAATATCCAGCAAATACCCTTCATTATAGAAGAGGCTCTTGATAATTAGGTGTACATGATAACCATTTTGTCTGTAGCCTTTTCCCAGCTAAACCAGTGCTTACTCAATGAGACAGTAAATAAAGTGGTCATGGTGGTATACCATGGTGGCACCCTCTAAGGCTGATTTGACTAACATCACTGTTGGATGCTTAATTTTCTTGCAGTAGAGAACAATCTTTGCTCATAGGAGCCAATTGTTAAATATTTAGAAATTTCACGTTCATTAATATGCTTCTATTTCTTGCTACAATTCCCTTGCTATTTCACCTACTTAATTTAACTATACCTAATGGTGATGGTTGACTTCTCAATTTCATCCATTTGTTGCAGACTATTAGCGTGAGGCCAGTTGGTTCTGGACTTGGAGCCGATGAAGTAACCAATGACTTTTCAGGCAGTCCCCCTTTCAGGAAGAGAGTGAATGCATTTTCATATTAAAAAGAGTAGTTTCATCTTGTTAGATATGAACATTTGTTGTTGTGGTATAAATGCTTGGAAATTTACGCATAGAAAAATGGAATATATTGATGCCGGGAAGAGACTAGAGTGAATATTTGTCTTGGTTATGGTCTTCCTAGCTCCTTCTGAATTCCCCACTTAAAATCTCTCACCTTATGGTAGATCATTCTGAGGTAGAAGACAGAAATGCTTTCCTACTTTCCATTAGAGTGAGAATGTAGGTTGGAGAGAACCCACCTGGGAGTCATTTCAGAAGAGAGCGACATGAAAATGTCACATGCAGAGAATTAATTCTTGTGAGAACAACGGAGAGACAATGAGCTTTCAGAAGTCACACACACACAGAGTTCTGAGTGTACAGTTCCATGCTCTGCATGGGCAGTACAAACTGTACTGCTGTGGTGGTGACAGTGGAGCCTTACTGGGGCATTCTATCAGTGTAATTGGACTCTTCTTCCTGGCTATATAGTCTGCAGGCCAGATATCTCCAGCCTTCCTTGATATTGTATAAGTGACCTCATAACCTTTAATATATTCTTTTTATGTGTATCTTGGATGGAATGGGTTCTGTTATTTACAGCTAAAAATGATTCCTGATACATGGATATTTGTGGTAACCAAAAGGAGAAATGTAGGCAATAATCTGGTAAGCCATCATAGAAGAAGTGATATATTTTTTAAAGCACCCCACTCAGTGTTAAAAAGATTAAACAGGGCTTCCCTGGTGGCGCAGTGGTTGAGAGTCCGCCTGCCTTTGCAGGGGACACGGGTTCGTGCCCCGATCCGGGAAGATCCCATATGCCACGGAGCAGCTGGGCCCGTGAGCCATGGCCGCTGAGCCTGCACCTCCGGAGCCTGTGCTCCGCAACGGGAGAGGCCACAAGAGTGAGAGGCCCGCGTACCGCAAAAAAAAAAAAAAAAAAAAAAAAAGATTGAACAATCTCACCAAAGTCTCAACTCATGCAATTAGAATTGTTTCTTCCTCAGCCATAAGGTATACAAATCTGCCCCAGTTTAAGAAAATCTCATACACAAAATCTTAACTTACAAAACAGATATACTAAAAGGTCTTCCTTTTTTATTTTATCAAAAGATTTACCATATTAAAAAATTAACTATATATTTTACTTAACTGGCCGGTTCCCCATTTATTTACTACATTGTCATTTATTAAGAAATTCTGTTTTTAAAGAGTTCTTCAAGACCATATCTGCTACATAAATAGAGATTTGCTTTTGTTTAAGCATGATAATTTTTTTTTTTTTGCGGTACGCAGGCCTGTCACTGTTGTGGCCTCTCCCGTTGCGGAGCACAGGCTCCGGACGCACAGGCTCAGTGGCCATGGCTCACGGGCCTAGCCGCTCCGCGGCATGTGGGATCTTCCCGGACCGGGGCATGAACCCGTGTTCCCTGCATCGGCAGGCGGACTCTCAACCACTGTGCCACCAGGAAAGCCCAGCATGATAATTTAAATGCTTGGTTGGGAAGTTGTGAAATCACCACTCCCCAAGGCCTAACAAAGGACTCCAAAAGCACTTTCAAAATTGAAATGATTTTTTTAATATCAACATTATGAAGAATGTATACTGTTGAGGAATATGTTTATTATTTAGGATTTTTAAATGAAGACAATAAAACACATTTCTAACTAAAAAATTCAACATTACAAACCAGCGTGCCTTTCAAATCCTAAATGTTTTTGTGTTAATGTGGCTAACTATTGATTTTATAGAGTCACTATAATCCATTTTGTAGTTATTTTTTCGGTTGTAAAATTTAAAAATCTTTTTTTGGGGCCTTATGGTACTATACAAGTAGTTTTTTACAGGGATGATGGTGCAATAACTATGCCTGCATCAGATATGTGTGTGTGTGTGTATGTGTTGTACTATATGGCATCACACTTATAAATACCCTTAAATCCCTTTTAGGTTCACCAGTTCACAGCGGATGTTGAACACCTCTTAGACATTTAAGAGCATCATAAAAAAGCTATTTCTGGAGGCTTGTGTTTATGCTTGGAATAGATCTCCTCCACAGCAAGTTGAAAGCGCATTAAAAGGATTTGATCTCAGTCTTTGTGAGATGTTTGCTTTCCTATTAGAGAGCTGATCTTACAGCTGTAACATGAGTAGTTGTCTCTTTAATTACTAGGAACTTGACTTTATAAGAACTGCAGGAGCAGAACTTGGTGACTGATATTTAACCTGATGATAGATGCAGAGATTTCACAATTGAAAAAAAGAAGATTTAGCTTTTTCAGGACAGCTGAAAAATATGTTAGAGCTACATCTTTTAAAGCTTTCTAGAGACATTCTAGATTTCAGATTATGTAATAAGCTCTGCTATTCAAGTTCTGTCTTCCAGCTAAAGTGTTAGATCTTATTACAGCCCAGGATATTATTTTTCCATAAATGGGATCTCATGAAATTTTGACTCAAATACTGGTAGGCTGTACTTTATAGAGTTTTACCATATCAGTGCAGCGATAGTGAATGACTTATTCGATATATTCAATTATTACTATTCCCAATACCATTCGAACCTTCAAAATCCTGACCCTCAGTTAATAATTTCCTAAATGGCTTTAATTGATTAGCTGCATCAAGGTAATCAAAGGTTAGTGTAAAAGTTTTAAGGAAGAGTTGAAGCACAAATACTGAGTTTCATTGGTGAGGAGAAATTGGAACTGAGGTTGTCAAATATTTTTAGTCTGTTTTTGATCATAGCAAAAGCTGAACATGGAGATTAGTAGTTTTGCCTTCATGCATTTGATCTGGCCAAAGAACAACCTACTTTAAACTGAAAGGTTACATATTTTCACCAGCAATCTGTAGATATGGATGTGTTTATGGTCACTACTCAGTTATCCTAGCATGTGTATGTCATTTTATCTCTCAGATGCTCAGAAACAAGATGTTTCGTTTATGTACTCCCTGATATTTCCATGAAAAAAGTGCCGTAGGTGTTTTCTAATGGTACAAACTGCCTGTATATCTGTTTTAGACTCTTCACAGCCCTCTGGGATCATCTCTAAGTGGACTTCTGCTTGCAAAGGAAAGATGTTAAAATTTCCAGGACTGAAAGCTAGTGTGTCTGTCAGGCCTATTGATCATGACATATTTCTGTTGGTGTGGCATCTCTCGCAGTGACCTTCCTCCTGTTCCACCTCTCTTTCCATAGAATGACCTCTATTTCCATTTATATACCGAATCCTACAAACGTTACTCTACACTATTTCCTTCTCCTAAACTCATGCATTTATTCTCACTGATTTCTGGTCTCCAGTCTTGATCCCTTCAAATCATTTGACTCTTGTGCTGAAAAGAATTACCATTACCTACTGGATAAAGTTTAGACTTAGAAAACAAGGTTCTCCATGATATGGCTTACTAACCACTCTAGCCTTACTGCTTGTAATATCCTTATAAGATATTATGATATTTCATGCCCTTGGACCTCTACTTGGTCTCACCTTAAAATCTTCTTCTATTTTACCTCTCTAGCTCTTATCCATCCCTTTAAGATACAGCTCCGAAAATATACCTTCTAGTATACACCCTCCGGTGCCCCAGACTTAATCAAGTGCCCCTCTTTTGGGGACCCATGGAATCCTGTGTACGCCTTACCATTGCATTCCATTAATATCATATGCTATTATGTCTATCTTGCCTTGTACCCCTTCCCAACTTCTATTTCTGAACCTTGTCTGGCTCATGGTAGCTGCTCAGTAAGTGTTTACGAAAGTGAATTAAATTTATTTCTTATCTGCCTCTGGTCTGTTCATCTCTCTCTTTCTTTTTCCTCATTCCACATGCTCCTGGTTGCTGATTGGTGTTTTTGTGATGACTCTGCCTTACTGTATAAACCTCCAACTTTATATATATTTCCTACCTTCACATCCTTCTCATAGTGTGCTGACTTCAGTACAATTAGGTATTCCTAGGGTCAGATGGAGAATACTGGAAACAGTTTTGATTTTAGAATGTTTTCTTTCTTTCTTTTTTTTTAAATAACATCTTTATTGGAGTATAATTGCTTTACAATTGTGTGTTAGTTTCTGCTGTATCACAAAGTGAATCAGCTGAACATATACATATATCCCCATATCTCCTCCCTCTTGCATCTCCCTCCCACCCTCCCTATCACACCCCTCTAGGTGGTCACAAAGCACCAATGGAAAATGGAAATCAAGAACTCCTTAAAGAAGCCTGTCCTGTCTTTTAATTGCTAATGACCTGACCTGTTAGGATCCTCACAGGCAGCCTGAGGCAATCTACATAAAGATGAAATCATATATAGGAAGGATTTACAGGAAGGCTTTTGAAATTAGAAAGCTTTTGTTCTTGACCTAAGAGTCCTGTTGCATTGGCTTTAACTAATGTGAAAATAAAGACCTAACAATTGACATAAGTTCAGCTTTAAGATATTTGGTCTGCCTGAGTTCCCAGTGAAATCAGAACCTGGTTTGAGTGAAAGAGCGTTTCTGATTTTGAGACAGTTACTATATATGTCATGTTCATTGTCAGCCACACATCCCTCTCAATCTGCAACTTAATGCCTAAAATTTTGTACAATTTTAAACTTTTGTAAAATTTTACATAATAAACTCAGATTTTTGAAGTTTAACTTTGTGAGGTTTTTCTCGCCCAACCATCTCCATGTGCACAAATTTCCCTAAACGGTCTTAGGCACTCAAAGATATTTGACCCACATCATGAACAATTAGCTCAACATCTCTCAGCAGTGAGCTGATGAATTTTTCATGAATGCTGTGGTTTGTAAATTTAAGCCATCTTTAACTGAATGGCTGTTCAGTTGATCAAGTGATCAAGTGATTAGTCAAATAAAGGATGTTGCAATAGTGCACATTCAAAATGTAACACTCTAGGAGTACAGTAATAATGCAAGTTTGTACCGTGGATCTAAATCAGTATTTTACATTGGAGAGTGACTTCCCAGTGAACACATCACTGGATGTGCAAGTCATTGTGGAATATTTTGATTTCTGGAATCAAGACATTGATCCCAGCTGATTTCTCTTCAGAACATATTTTATCTTTGTCTCTCAGTAGCTTTATTGCCTAGCAGAAGTAAATTCACCTGGTATGAACAGTTTCTCTATAATTTTGAATTGTAAACAAGTCTTTTTGTAAAAAATAAGATTTCCCTGAACTGGTACACTTTTTTTTAAATTTAATTTTATTTATTTTTTTATACAGCAGGTTCTTATTAGTTACCCATTTTATACATATTAGTGTATACATGTGAATCCGAATCTCCCAATTCATCCCCCCGCCACTGCTTTCCTCCCTTGGTGTCCATACGTTTGTTCTCTACATCTGTGTCTCAATTTCTGCCCTGTAAACCGGTTTGGTACACTTTTCTTAATCCCTAAGAATTCTGAAATTAACATCCAGTTTAACATGAGGGAGACCAGGTGTGCACATGCTCTTCCTTCCCTTCTGTTGCTCTTGAAGACATGCCCCTGCATCTGCGTAAGGCCAACCCCTCTGATTTTAGCTGATCTACTCATAGACTGTTCCCACAGGAATCCTTTTCTCTCCTGAACTCTCTCTGTCCTCAGTCATTTCAATCAGCCAATGAACACAATCATTCATATCTATTTTAAAAAAGAAAAACCTACTAGACAAACAGAACAGAGTCCTTCACTCCACAGCATCTTTAGTTTGGCACCCACCCATGTATTTGACTTTTTGAAGCAGAATGCTGTCTCTATGCACTGTCTTTCTATTTTCTTCTCGACCCTTTTGCCCACATATGGAAACTTCATTACATTGTGGGCTCTAATTAATAGCCTCCTTGTATGCATGCCCTTTGGTCTCTAACTTTGTAGTCTCTCACCCACTCTGTTTCCGGGAGGACTCGGACTTGCCTTTGCCAATAGGTTGTGAGAGAAATGATGGTGTGCCAGTTTTCAGCCAATGTTTCAGGAAGCCTTGTGCCCTTCTGCCCTCTTTCTTGGAACCCTGCCACCATTCTGAAAACAAGCCAGGACAGTCCTTTGGGTGGTTGAGAAACCCTGCAAAACATTGTTCCACTTGAGGCTATTCTAGAGCAGCCGACCCCTAGAATACTCACTGGTTAACTGCAGTTACATGAGCTAACCCTGTTGAGATCAGCTGAGACTTGTCCAGATGAGCAGAGCCACCCAGATGATCCATAGACTTGTGAGAAATAATTGTTATTTTAAGCCACTGAGTTCTGTAGTGGTTTATTACACAGCAGTAGCTAGTTACCATATTCCACTGATCTGGCTTTCATTGCCACCACACTTCTGAAAGTGACCTTGTTCTTATCAAGGTCACCAGGGCCCTCTAATTCACGACATCTTAGAGTCAGTTATCTGACAAAATGCTCCTTTTTGAAATTCTTTTCTAGACCTTCATGATATCACATTTACTTGGTTTCCTGCTACCTCACTGATGTTCTTCCTCAATCTCCCTTACTTCTTTTCCTCCTCTGACAGATCTTTAAATGTTGGAAATCACAGGGGTCTATGTGTGTCCTCCTTTCCTTTTTAAAAATATTTTTTCTTTTATAATATCATTCAGTTCCATGGATTCAAGTACTACCTATGTGTTGATAACTCTCAAATATAAATCCCCTTTTCCATATCTTTTCTCTGAATTCTAGAATCACATTTCTAGAAGCTTGTTTAGCATCTTCACTCAGATATACAATAGACATTACAAACTTAACATGGCAAAAGATAACTATTTTTCTACCTCCCAATTCTTTTTTAGTTTCTTTCTGAGTCTTATCTTTATCATCCAGGCCCCCAAACCAAAAACCCAATTCACAAATATGTTGCTAGCTCTACTTCCAAAACGCATCATGAATGTGATCATACCCCACCAACTCCTACAACTGTAGTCTGACCCACCCTCATGTCTTATTTGCCTAGCTGTACTTGCCTCTTAATTGATTTTCCTGCTTTCATTCTTAATCTATAGTCAATTCTCTTCACAGTAGCTCGAACAGTTTTTTAAAAGTTTAAATCTAATCACATCATTACTTTGCTTATACTCCCCCAATGGCTTTCCATGCCAATTGGAAGAAAATCCAGACTTCTTACCTTATTTTCTAAAACCCTCTCTGATCTGTCTATAGCTGTCTTCTCTGGTCTCATCTCTGACCACTCTCATTTTTTTACACTGTTCTCCAGCCACTCTCATTTTCCTTCTGTCCCTCAAGCACTCCAAGATCCCCTCTGTCTCTTAGTCTCTGCACTTGCTGTTCCTACTGCCTGGCATTTTCTTTACTGTATATTTCATAGTTGGTACTTTTTTCAACATTCTAGTGTTAGATAAAAATGTCATATTTTCATACCAGGATTTTGGGGCCATCCTTGCTCAAATAGCTTCCTTCTACAGCCCCCAATTCGTTCTCTAAGCCACCATCTTGTTTTATTTATTTTCTTCATGGCACTTATTTATCTTCTAGTTCTTATGTAAAAGCAGCTTATTTATTCATTTCTTACATGGTTATTGTCAGTCTTTCTCCATTAGAGTGTAGCCTTCCCGAAACTAGACTCTTGCTTGCCTTGTGAACTGCTGTACTATATACTCCATGCCCAGGACAGTACCTGGTACTGAGTGGGTATTCAGTAAGGATGTAGTGAAAGAATGAATGCATCTGAAGTGGAGCACTACTGATGAATATGTCAAAATATTGGATCTTGATCTTATTTCAAAAATATTGACAAGAACCCACAATGTATTTCCAAATCCTTAGATTCTTTAAATGTGTAAAAATAAGGTATTACAATGGATTAAACCTGTCAAATCTCTTTATTAATGGCATTGATCTAGTCATTGACTTAGCTTTTGTATTAGCCAGCAGAAAGGTACTGATGTGAAAACACGTGTCCTTTGCCCTGGCAGCTGGCCTTTCACGAAATTGATTTTCCAAATGCCATTGATTTGCAACATATAAAGTTAAATTGTGTCATGAATGAGCTACTTTCAGGTTTGCATATCCATGATGTACCGAGGAGATGCCATATACAATCAATGATTTTATTTAGGAATGAAAATGTATGTTTTCAAATGAGAAATATTCCCTTCATAGAAATATTAAAAATGTATCCTTTAAGATTTAGCTTAAGCATTACCTTCCCTGGCAAGCATTCCTTGATCTTTTAGGAAATGCCAGTCACATCTTCTTCTTGGGCACCTAGTGCCTGAATGCATTGACTGCATTGAAATTTTAATTGCTGATTGACATCTGCTTTTTCCCACCAAACCTTGAGGTCCTTCAAACAGATCCCACAACTTATTCATCTTTCTTCTTCTTGAATGCAGATCCTGATTTTGGCAATCTTTAGTCAGTTTGTAAAATAAAGTAAGCTCAAGCAAATGTTTATTGAATTGAATGAAATAAATACATATTGGATTGAATTACTAGTTAATTGTTTATGTGAATATCTAAGCTTACCTTCAGAACGTAGAAACAATGTATTGTATTTCTTATATAGTCCTCTTAGAGTATAGTACACTACTCTGCATATGGCAGCTCTCTCCGCCACTGGATTTGGGCTCCACACAGACCAGCTACCACCACCAGGATGAGGGGCATTTGTAGTCAACTTCCACATAGGGTTCTACATTAAATCACTATCTTGACTCCTGTCCTGATGAGCTGCCTGGATAATACTACCACTTCATGAACTTTTAAGAGGCGGCATAGTTTATAGTTCCATGACTTCGGGCATTTTACATCATCTCATTTTTTTATCGGTAACTAACTCATGGAGTTGTTACGAGGATCACATAAATTAGAATACACAAAGTACATGTAAAGTTCTAAATGTCTGGTTCATATTAGATTATAAAGAACTGTTAGGTATTAATAATAATAATAAAAATAATAATGTTTTTATTGTTATTATTATTATTACTCTTTCCTGAGGCCTACATCAGAGCTCAGTCTTGGAAGTCACATCTTCGCCTCCTATTTTCCACTTTGTTTAAGCCACCAGACCTGGGGCCTCAAAAGTCAGACTGAGCCAACAGATCCTAGGAGAATGTTCAAACTGGGAAGAGTTTTCATCAGTCTATGTCAGGATAATGGAGACATTTCTTTACTCCTCCCACTGATGGTTCTACATTCAATCCTGAGCAAGAAGTGGTACCTTTAAAAGTGAAACCTTTATGTGTCCTTTCCTCTATTTTGATTTTATGCATTAGACATGCAAGTTGGTTTGGGAGCGGGCTAGCTATGAGTGAGAAGGTTAAAGTAGCACCTGGTCAACACATAAAAATACTCACTGAGGGAAATAAATTTTCTTTGTGTTGATGTTTTCCTTTACAGAAGGAAATCCAGTGTAATGAGCTGGCTCTTCAGGAATAAATCAGTAAAAGGAAGGTACAACTTATGAGAAAAGCTGGTAAGCAGATTCCTGAACCTAAGCCAAGAAATCTTCTTGGCTACCTTGGGTGTAAGTCTCCAAAATATGTATGAGCTGAACTAACTGCTATGAAAACCCAAGAAGTCAGCTTTTATCACACAAGACTAGACTAGGAAAGGCAACGGGGATTTCAAAAACTCTGAACTGTTTAACAAAATCTAACCAGATCTTAGGGAGTACGAAATAAACTTTTTAGGGTACTCTTTCTTACACTTCTAGTTAATAGTTTTATGATTATTCTAGTCCTTACTGAGGAAGTAGGAAGTACAACTGCCCCTTCTTTTTAATTTTAGTGTTTTCTCAGAGAACTTCTGTACATAAGCATTTACAATCCATTGATTATCCAGTTCTTATTAGAGTGAATCAGTAGATTCAATGTATATGTCTCAATCATGGAGAATAGAATATATAATACTTCCCCTCAGGAAGATGATAAGAATTATGGTGTAAAGTCATAAAAAGCACAAAAGTGAACTTTAGCTTTTTTCTGCATCTTTCTGTTGAATCATATTTAATATTAATTTAAGCTCTGTATTCAATGGAAAAATGATCAGGTTTACATACTAAAATTATTACATTATAAACAGAGTGACAATGGCTTTACTTTGATGGAAATTTTCCAAATTTTACTGACCATGGTGTCAATTGCAGTTGACTCCCACTTCTTCATGATGCCATAGTTATTAATAATTATGGCTATTTATACATCTAGGAAGATACTCTCACATTTGGCTGATGGGCAGGTCAACCTCTGACTTGCAAATTAAGTTCTCCAAAGTGACAGTGTTCTCAGAATTCCCACTGTGCTCACTACTCATTCCAGGCACCTGGTACATCTATTTTCTCTCCTCCTTAGAATGCTGTGCTCTTTTGTTGTTATTTTTAATCTTCCTATTCTAACTATTTTGATACCTCAGTCCTTTCCAGAGATAAAGTATCAATCAATCACAAATAAAGAATATATATGAAAAAAAGAATATATACGGACCAGATCATTATTATAGACATGAGAAGTAGGAGGTTATCATTAAAGGCAGTGTGCCTGGAATATTTGAAAGTACATGTTCCAGACTAAAATTATAGACTTTAGAAAATAATTTGGATCTTTCTTTGGAAATATCCTATAGTTAATAAATCCGAAAATGTCTAGAGTATTATAAGTTTTTCTTCCTATCATATTTAAGAATCTGTTAGAAAAGCATGTAGTCAGAATAAAATATTTGGCTAGAATTTCTAGTCAAAGAATTAAAGGAAGAAAAAGAAATAAAAAGGAAAGTGTATTGTTTTCTTATGGCTGTTTTAACAAATTACCACAAATTTAGTAGCTGAAAACAACAATAATTTATTATCTTATAGCTCTGGAGGTCAGAAGCCCAAAATCAATCTCACTGGACTAAAGTCAAGGTGTTGGCAGGCTAGTTCCTTCTGGAGACTCTGAGGGGAGATTCTGTTTCCTTATCTTTCTCAGCTTCTAGAGGCCTGCATTCCTTGCCTCATGATCCCCCTCCTCCTATCACTACAATCTTGTGCTTTCTTTGGTACATCTACTATTGTAATCCAATCTTCTGCTTTCTTAGAAGGATACTGGTTATTATTTGGGCCCACTGGGATAATTCAGGATAATCTCCTCATCTTAAGGTCTTTCACAATCACATCTGCAAAGTCCGTCTTACAATGGAAGGTAACATATTAACACGTTCTGGGGATTTGGATGTTGACATCTTTGGGGGGCCATTATTCAGCCTACTATAGAAAGGAACATGCACAATAATTACAGAGATGATATGATTGTTCACATAATTTATTAAGGCTAATAAGAGAGTTTAGCTAGGTGGCTAGATATAAGACCCATTTAAAAAATGCAGTTGCATTTTTATATATCAGGGTGAAAGAGAAAATGTAATGAAATGTAAAAGACAAAACTAGAAAAACTTAAAAAAAAATAGAAGTCTGACAATGCCAATCTCTTGGTAAGGATGTGGAGCGATGAGAACTCTCACACATTGTTAGTGGGAGTATAAAGTGGAACCACAAATTTGGAAGCAATTTAGTATTTTCTTGAAAGCTGAAGATGTACACAACTTATGAACCAGAAATTCTCCTCCTAGGTATGTGCCTCTGTGTCCTAAGGGGCATAAGCAAGAATGCTCATAGCAGAATTGTTAACTGATTATGAGAGCAAAAGGTAGAAACAGCCCAAATGTCCAATAAGAAGATAGTAATTAAATACAGTGTGATATTCTCCACCATGGAGTACTATTTAGTAGTAAGAATGAATGACACCTACATGGAAAAAATGGATGAATCATAGAAGCATATTTTTGAAAGAAAAAAAAATCACAAGAAGCAACATACAGAATGATATAATTTTAATAAAATTCCAAGAAATTAAAAATATGTATTGTTAAAAGTACACATAGGTGTGATACAAATTTTTTAAAAAGCATTGAAGTGATAAACACAATATTAATAGTAGTGAATCAGTATGAGTAGAAACAGGCAATTGGGTTTGGGAAGAAGACAACAGACATTTTAAAGTTATGTTCTAGTTGGTGCAGAGTTTTTATTTTTTTTCTATTAATATTCTTCAATATTTATATAGATGTTATTTACTTTTGCATGTATCAAATAGTTATAAATATTGTTTATATGTATTATTTATATATAGTGTGTACACATATATACATAAACAAAAATGTGAATATATATATACACACATACAAGTTTAGAGGAAAAGAAAAGCAAGCAGTATAGCAGTGCCATTTTGCCCTGCACATGTGCTGCAAGTGGTCAGGTCCTATCACTTAGCGCAGAAGCAAAGGCGTATTCAAGTTCTCTGGCCCATGTGGGACACACATGGAAATAAATATCTACGGAATATCAAATTTTAAAATAAATAAATGTGTGCATTACCTGGAGACAATATACGGAGTGCTGTCTCTAGTTTAATCCACTGATTAGCAAATGAATTTTTAAGGCAGTTATGCTCAGAATATCTGATTTTTCATTCCTGAATTTGTGTTTTGTTTCATTTTTCTTTCTAGGGAATAGAACTGCCATTTTTCTTTCTATATTTCAGAGGAATAATTTGATGGCAAGAGTTCCTGTGGCCCTATAAAATCAAAATAATTCCTGCCCTTTGATAAGTCCAGACTTGACTTTGAAACAAGCCTTTTCCTTTTGACTTTGAAACAAGCCTTTTCCTTTTATAGAGCAGGGCATTGCTGGCCCCCCCTAGTGGCCGGGAGGTACCAATGGCACTGCTGAGATTACTAATCCTTAATTACACCCTAATACAATTAACACCCTAAATGCTATCAGCTTGGAGGAGCACTTTTAGACACAATATCTCAGCTTGATTTTTGACATTCTTTCTCAGATTGATTCTTTTATTTTCCTTCTGGCTTAATGCATGGTTGTCTTTCCTTTAGCATGGGCTCACTTAGTCCATTCTTTTTTTTTTACACTTTTATTGGAGTATAATTGCTTTACAATGTTGTGTTAGTTTCTGCTGTAAAACAAAGTGAATCAGCCATACATATACATGTATCCCCATATCTCCTCCCTCTTGCGTCTCCCTCCCACCCTCCCTATCCCACCCCTCTAGGTGGTCACAAAGCACTGAGCTGATCTCCCTGTGCTATGAGGCTGCTTCCCACTAGCTATCTGTTTTACATTTGGTAGTGTATGTATGTCCATGCCACTCTCTCACTTCGTCCCAGCTTACCCTTCCCCCTCCCCTTGTCCTCAAGTCCATCCTCTATGTCTGCGTCCTTATTCCTGTCCTGCCCCCAGGTTCTTCAGAACCATCTTTTTTTTTTTTTTTAAGATTCCATATATATGTGTTAGCATACAGTATTTGTTTTTCTCTTTCTGACTTCACTCTGTATGACAGACTCTAGTTCCATCCACCTCACTACAAATAACTAAGTTTCGTTTCTTTTTATGGCTGAGTAATATTCCATTGTATATATGTGCCACATCTTCTCTATCCATTTATCTGTTGATGGACACTTAGGTTGCTTCCATGTCCTGGCTATTGTAAATAGAGCTGCAATGAACATTGTGGTACATGACTCTTTTTGAATTATGGTTTTCTCAGGATATATGCCCAGTAGTGGGATTGCTGGGTCATATGGTAATTCTATTTTTAGTTTTTTAAGGAACCTCCATACTGTTCTCCAGAGTGGCTGTATCAATTTACATTCCCACCAGCAGTGCAAGAGGGTTCCCTTTTCTCCACACCCTCTCCAGCATTTATTGTTTGTAGACTTTTTGATGATGGCCATTCTGACTGATGTGAGGTGATACCTCATTGTAGTTTTGATTTGCATTTCTCTAATGATTAGTGATATTGAGCATCCTTTCATGTGTTTGTTGGAAATCTGTATATCTTCTTTCTCAGATTGATTCTCTTATTTTCCTTCTGGCTCAATGCACAGTTGTGTTTCCTTTAGCATAGGTTCACTTGGTCCATTCTTTACTAGAGCTCTCTGACAGGAGAGGAGCTACACTGGATATACTCAGGGAAAATATGACATCATGTTAGTTACATCATATTATTAATTAGTCAGTGGCTAATTAATTATTATTAATTAGTCAATGACATGTTTCCTGAAATTTAAAGTTTATACTTTTACATGTAAGGTTTTTTGGGGTTTTTTTTTGTGGTATGCGGGCCTCTTACTGTTGTGGCCTCTCCCATTGCGGAGCACAGGCTCCGGACGCGCAGGCCCAGCAGCCATGGCTCACGGGCCCAGCCGCTCCGTGGCATGTGGGATCCTCCCGGAACGGGGCACGAACCCATGTTCCCTGCATCGGCAGGCGGACTCTCAACCACTGCGCCACCAGGGAAGCCCAAGGTTTTTTTATTTACATAACGTCAACATTTATCTAAGCATGTGGGAGAGAGTTTTGGGTGGCAGAAGGCTTATCTCAACACACTGTGTAGGCTGGAGTTTATTCTGCTTATATCTTACATATATGCATATAGTCCTGTGGGATTGATATCTGATACAATATCAGATTGATATTGTATTTTTACTCCAGGTAAGTAAAATAAGTCTCAGAGAAGTGAATGATTTGGCTGAGGCCAACCAGTTAATAAGTTGCAGAGTTAGAATTAGAATCCAGCTCTTTTGACAATCCAATGCTTTTGTTACTACCACAGGTAGTCTATGATGTAAGACCCGTCCTAGAGCTGGTGATGACTCCCTGGGCATAGCAGGCAGATGCTGTGGGGAGGAACTAGGACATACAGCTCTTGTTTAATGACTAATTGGCTCTTTCTACAGTGTTTAATTTCTTGAGCCAATAAGATACATTTCACAATTCACTGGAAACTCATTTGAGTGGGGACCTTGTGGGACCTGTTTTCTTCCATTTCCAGCCAGGCTTGCTGCTGCTCTGTCAGACCAAGACACCCCTTCTCTTTCTTCTTTGGTCAGAATATGTGAAGTCTTTCTGACCATAGAGTAGAGATCCTGGACTTTTTTTTTTTTTTTTTTGGCTGCGTTGGGTCTTCATTGCTGCTCTAGTTTGGACGAGCAGGGGCTACTACTCACTGCGGTGCGCGGGCTCCTCATTGAGGTGGCTTCTCTTGTTGCGGAGCACGAGCTCTAAGCGCGCGGGCTTCAGTTGTTGTGGCCTGTGGGCTCCAGAGCGCAGGCTCGGTAGCTGTGGCTCATGGGCCCAGTTGCTCTGCGGCATGTGGGATCTTTCCTGACCAGGGCTGGAACCCGTGTCCCCTGCATCGGCAGGCAGATTCTTAACCACTGCGCCACCAGGGAAGCCCTGCTTTTGTTATTTTAGAAGGTTACAGTGTGATTGAAGGCTTGTTAAAATAGAACTTTAAATTTATTTCTACCTTAGGGTAGATATGGAAGTAAGTATATTCTGGGAAGAAAATCTAATGAGAAAAATAGCAGCATCTTCTAAGATTCTTGTTCACCGTATGAGGGGTTTTCCACCCACTCATTCTTACCAATATGCCTCACTCACTCTGCTTTCCCTAATCAGCTTTGCTGCACACATGCCTCTGTCTGGCATCTAGAAGGGAGCTTTAAATTCTTGTATGTAGTCATACTTCAGGGGAAAAATATGTTCTTTTTATCTGGGCTAAACTACAAACTTATTTCCCTTGGCTTATCTTATTAATATTTGATGGCATTTACCTTCAAAGTGACTTTGCACAGTTCCCCTGGAGCGTTTGCAAAAAGGAGGCTTTCTAATGCAAATCTGACTGTATTAAACGTTTTTAAAAATTTCGCCCAAATGAGACTGCTTTCATAGTCAAATGTTAGCCATCAAGACGTTTATTCATTTTTTCATTCATTGATTTGTTTTTTAATTAAGTGTATGCAATAATTGATTAAACAAATATTTTCTGAACACCCTGTGGTGGTTATTAGCACTGGTCTAAGAGTTTATAGTTCAGTAGGGAAGGTGAGATATTGTAAAAACACCACAAAACTTTAAAAGATTGTGCTGTTGATAGAAATGTATTTCAAGAAGGAAGGAGGAGAGTACCCACCAGCCAGGCTCTGGGGGATGCCACACACTGCTTCTTAAACACATCAAAGTTACAGGCTTCCTTTTACACTTAAGTATAAAAGACCCTTTTCCAGATTTGTCTTGTGTTCTGCAGGAAAGGAGGTGCCTCATGCACTTGGGTAGGGGAGATGAACTATGGTGAATGGTCAGTAGCAGAAGGAAAGAGGAGTCTGTCATTCCTTAATGAGCTTTGGACTATTTGAAAAAAATTACCATAGAAATTCCAAATTTGAGATATAGCATTAGAAATGCCATACTGGTCACAACCGTTGTCTAGTAAAACATTAGGATCTTTTAAAGGGTTATTGGATTTGTACAGGAGAAAAAAATATTCAAGATCTATGAAGGGATTTCAGTGTTTGCCCAGGGGAGTAAAACATTAAGATTCTCTTTGTCAGTTGAGATGCTCACTTTTAGAGTATGGGACATGAAGTTCCATTAGTGATGGAGGGACCAATTGTGGCCCAGCAACCGCAATGCTAAGAGAAGAATCAAGAGTCGATCAATGAAACTGGTGAGGATGAAATGCTCTGGGAGGACTGAGGAGACAGCAGAGAAGGCATATGCAGGGGCTGTTGATGAATTGTCCTGGAAGAATGAGTAAACTGTGAAAAAGTGAAGACGAGGGAGACGTTTCTCTAAAAGGAAATAATTCGTATACTGAAAAATGTTTATTGAGCCATTATTGTGAGAAAAAAATGTGTTAAATTATGGAGAGGATATAAGGAGTATAAACTTACAATTTAATAAGATGTAAATCCTATACACGAAAATGAGAGGGAATAATTAAATATCATTTTAAGTGATACAGAGAGAAGGTCTAAAAAATGTTCAGAAGGGGATTTCCGTATAAGGTTGTATAACGTTGTCAATTTAAAGACCTAAATATTCAAACTGCCATCATCTACTTCTTCCTAACAATGCTTTTAAAAGTGATTATTTTCCTTGTGAAGAAATTTGGTCATACACATTCTTAATTATTTTTTTGGCTTAGTCATTTTTACTTTATGACATTAAGAGTCCTGAAAACGAGAGTAAATTTAATAATTTAGTTTAACTTGGAAATCTGCTAAGTATACCATGTTATCTAGAGTCACATTCTTAAAGTTGATCGTCAGATGTAGTTATGAGATTCCTTGATTCCTCTTTTCTTCTTCACCTGCATCTTATAAATCTCATAGTCTTTACTTCTCAAAGGATCCTGTACTATTCCACTTCACTTCATTTGAACCTTTTAGCCCAAGCTACCATCATGTCTCCCCTGGACTATCATAATAGCTTCCTACTGATATCTTTCATTCTAATCTTGAGCCCTACAATCCAGCCTCCCATTCGAGCCAGTGACCCTTCTGAAAGGGACATTAGATAGTGTCACTCCTCATCTAAAACTCCTCAGTGGCTTCTCAAACTTACCAATGCCCACAGAGCTCTCTGACCTCATCACCTACCACTCTCCCTTTTGCTCCCCACACTCCAGCTACATTAGTATCCATATACTTTTCTTGAATTTCAAACACACTGCCTCTTAGAGCATTTGCATATCAGTTCCCTCTGCTCAGAATGCATGTCTCCCAATTTCAGTGTCTGGTGACCTTCATTCAGATCTCAGCTTTTACATCATCTCCTCACAGTGGATTTCCCTAACCTGACCATTTTCTATTACGGTATGTTTTAAATTTTGTTATCTCTATCTGAAATTATCTCATTCGTTTGTTTACTTTATTAGCTCTGTCTCCAATTACAATATCGGAGTTCTGTCTCCTTCTTCGTGGTTTTATCTCTAGAACTTAGAACAATACTTCTATCATGGTGAACTCCATAGATATTTATCAGATGAATGTTGAATTACAGTTGAGGTGTTTTCTTCCTACTCATCTTCTACACTCGGAGGAGTAATTTACAGTTGTGGCTTGATTTCCAAAGGCTGATAAGGAGAATTAGTTTCACCAGAATTATAGTTTAAAACACTCTTAAGCTTACCATGGAGTAAAGCCTGTTTTACAGCCTTGTGGGAATCTGAACTTATGATTCTGAAACTTAATGTCCGTAAGATGAAACTCATCAATTGATGGTAAATTTAAAATAGCCTTCCAAAGAAATAAGAAAGCAGGAAATGCAAGAGGCAGTTGCTAATAAGTTGTAAATGTTTTTAATACGATATGAAAGTCTTAAATCATGAAAATGAAATAGTAAACATTTATCCTTTTAGAGTCTTCTATATTATACAGGATATGCAGTATATATGAACTTAATATTATCTATTTTTTTCTAAAGTAATATTATTAGACTTGATGTGAAAGTAACTGTGAACTGAAAGTGCACCATGAGCAAAATTTTGCTTATTCCGACAGCAATTTTTAATTTTATTTACATCTATGATGAAATACATTTTATTTAAATCTATAATGATTGCTTGTTTGATCACTTCCATTTCTGCTAGGCACTCTGAGGGTCTGTTAAAGCCCTACTGAATATTGTGGTTTTCGTCATGAGCTTCTTTGGGCAAGTGGTAGAAACTTAGATCAACTCCACTGAAAAGGAAATTTATTAGTCACAAAACCAGAAATTCCAGGAGGATTCCATGAATATTTTTTTCTCTTCATTCACCTCATAGTAATACTTGTCTCTGCTTTCCTTTAATCTCAGCATCATTATCATCTATCTACTGATGATGAGCTTCTTCTAGTAAGTTAATAAAGGCTGGAGAAGCCCAGGGTGATATTCTCCTAGCATCAGACTCTAAAGCAAAGAAAAAGGTCTAGCTTATTCCCATAACATATTCATTCAGTTGACTGACATTCTTTTAACTAATGTTGATTGAGCACCCTTTCTGTCAGGCTAATCTCAAAAATTCTTGATTCTTACAGCCCTTGTTTATACCATGGGCCTCTTCCTGGCCAGAGGAGTAGGGTATGTTGATAGGCAGTACTATGCCAAATGCCTCTACCTTGACTGAGGAAGTAGAGGGTATCATTATTTATATGGTTCCTGAAAAAAAGAGGGCATGTTGTTCCCAGTTATAGAAAGATAGGAAATGTGTTGGGCAGGCACAAACTCATAGCTACAATATTTCACTCAAACAGCGAGGATACTACATAATTAATGAGCTGGGCATAAGATTCAAGTTAAATTGACAAAACAGTAAAAGACAAGAACCATTTTTTCCATTTCTTTATTTTTAAAATTCTACTTTGGAAACAAATCTTAACTTGATCAAAGTTGCTTTTACATACTTGTTCTCATTTCTAGCAGGGTTCCTTATGCAATTCCCAGTGCTGTTTAATTGAGATGTGGCTAAAGCTTTGAGAGACTGTTTGAACTTCACAGTATATAATTTTTTTGTATAATTAAAAAAAGGAAATCCCCAAGTGAAAGTTCATAATTTCCATCTTGTGCCCTACAAAAGAGAAGCTTCATTTTGTCCGTCTTAATGCTTATATAATTCTAAATTGAGATGAATACTCCTGTTGCCAACACTTCCTCAAACGAATTTCTCTTCTAAACAGTCATGACCCTAATACAGAGTTTTATATATTAATGGATCAGTTCTTCCTTATTTCTAAATTAATTGTGGTCTTCTCTTGATTACCTCATCAGTTTAGATTCTGTCTGGAAAGCAAATTTCTTCTTTCTTTCTTGTTTTCTACAGCAAATGTATATTGACTACCAGCTATAAAGCAAGCATTTGGCTAAATTAAAGGAATGCAAGTTCTTTTCGGTAAGGCACTTGGTTGCTTATTACTAACTAGACTTCCTCCTCCCCGCAGCCCCTCCACCCTCTCCATCTCTACTGGATTTCTCTATATGAGAAGACTATGTGGCACAAATTTCAAACTCATTTGGGATTTGCTAATACCCAGTGATTCACTCCACTGAACTTATTATTATTTTTTAAAATTTCTACCACATTTACTTGAACAGATCTACTCTTTAGGAAAGCATCCTGGATAGTTTTTATCACCTTGTGTTTTTACCACTTCATACTTTTCTGAGTGTTTTGTGATTTCATCCTATATTCATTTCTCTGACATCTGCTTGCCACTACTATCCATGTTGATAATGTATGAGCTTTGAACATTTCTTAATGAATATCTATGTGGTTTCTGTTGGCCCTTCAGAAGAGATCAACTGGCCATTCTTGTAGGCCAATAATTATTTTTTGTCCTTCTTGAAGATGTTCAGAGGGGTAATGGTGACTCTGAAGTGGTGTATACACTTGGGAATTTTAACTGTGAAAAAATCAACAATATTGTGAAAGTGAATGCAATTTTCATTTACTTACCTAAGAAATTACTTTGTTTGTGTCTTTTTTCCCTAGTTCCCCCTTTGGCCACTGAGGAAAATTAGTTTCTTTATATTTTAGTGGCATCCTCCTCTCTTTATCTTTCTAAGAATGGCTATTTTCTTCTATGAAACTTTGAATAAGAGAATAATATTTCTCATAAGCAAGATTCTTCATTTCAAAGTTGGATAGTCATTTAATTCTTTTAATCTTGTCTTCACAAATACTAACTAATATGTGAGAACTTCCCTAATTCATTTAATAAATGAAGAATAAATAGCAGAGGCAGATATTTCAGAACCTCATTACATGATGACCAGTTGTTCTGACCAGTAAAATGGATCACAGCATGTTCAAAACAGGCTTATGTTTTCCTGCTGCTGGTCATTATGAAACCTGACAGCAGCAAAACTCAGGGCTCATTTTTACTCTACTGAAGATTGTTTTCACCGGATGAATACAGACCCACCCACCACCATTGATTTTGGATATTACAATATAAAATGGTACATGTATTGAAAGAGAAACAATGACCTCTCTTCCTGTCTTGGCTTTATATTGACCGAGTTACTTTCTTTAATTACTTCCAACACTTATTTTCAATATGAGGAGTTTTGGCGCCAGTTTTAAGTCATGCAACATTGGACAACCCACTTAACCTCTATGACTCCATAGTGGAGCCAGACTGAAGAATATCTAAGGTTGATTGCTGCTAAAATGTCTATGAATTAATAATACTTAGGCTATATAAAACATATTATCTTGTGCTGCTATTAACTCATTTATTCTTTTGTAATTATCCTTATAACCGTATCTTACTAGTATATTTCTAGAAGGCCTATACTATTTCTCTACTCTTTTATATTCTTCCACCTAGAGATTTGCACAGAGGACTCAGTAAATATTTTGAATGAAGACGATGGTGATTTGTTGGAATGATATTGATGATGCATTAGGTTTACTGACTCATTCCCACTTGTGAAGACTTAGGTATGGGAGAAGATAATCGGGAGATTGTTCATTGTTCTTAACTGTCTTCCTTTATGTAGCAGATGCTTTTTGTTTACTCCGTCTCACAGCCCGAAACTCTACCCACTAAAGGCTGAGCGTTGTTAACACCTGAGACTATATCCTGGGGCTTTCTTTCTGGTTGTAAGAGCACACTATGCCTCCAAGGAGAGAACATGGTTCCAGAAGCCATCTTCAACCAATGACAGAAATGGTGGAACATACCCACATCATAAGATTTTATTCTGCTAGAGGACAGTGTCTACTCAAATTTCTAATACCCTGCCTACCTTCACTGTCATTTTGTTGGCATGCCCACCATATTCCAGAGTGTTTGATTTAACTCTTACTGGCTTTTAAGCAGAAGGTATGTAGGGAATGATTGGGGTCCAATAATTTATTCATTCTTACTTTAGTGAATATTAGCATAAGTAGATTTTTTTGCCTGCATTTCCTCAGCTAGAATCATTAAGGCAAACGTGGGGCTTCGATAGTGAGATGGCACAAAGGAAAGAAAATAGCAATTTGAAAACCAAGAATGCTTCAGAGAAAAAGCAGGCTGTTTGGGGGCTTGAAATAAGGATCTTTGGGCAGTTTCTGTGTAGCATCATGGCCATTGGGAACCAAGCAGGGATAAGAAATAAATGCTAAGATGAAGAACATATTAGATTCTCAATAAATGAAGTAATGAGTGAGTATATAAAGTGTAAATGAACTTGGAAATACCAGAAGTAAGTCTGTTTGTTTATTTGTTTGTTTTGAGAAAAGACATGGATTTTTTGAGAAAATATTGTGTTAATTTTATAAAAAGGGGAGTTTCCTTATTTTGGGCAATTGTAGGTCTAAAACTGAGATTGATTTATTAATGGAAGGTCAAATTGAGTTGTATATGCTTGCTACTTTCCTTTAGTAGCCATAGAAGTTTAATAATTTGGAAGAGGAAAATAAACAAGGTCAATATTGCTTTTTTCAATGCAGTTTATATAGAAGCTCTTTCACACTTACTTTTTCCTAATGGTAGTTATTTGCCCTATTTTTACATAATTAATTCATGATGTATGATTTTATTTGAATTTAACATGCTAGCAAGAAAAAGAACTATTTCATGCTATTCCTCTTGATTTGTAAATACATGGTTATGTTAAATAAACATGCATTCAGACACTTCTTGAAATATTTTATATGTAAACTGCCAGATTATAAATAAATGCATAATTTTCTGTGCCACACCTAAACACACATTATGGTTTCCTGAAAAGAAGTTTGAAGGTCAGATTTGAAGTGCTATCTCCTGGTTATATGTGGGTATTTATACTTAGCTAACATGTTGATGTGTTCTGTTCACAAGACATCTATTTACACCATCTCTTAGGTTCTCTCAGATGATGAAATGCATGAGCAACTACCATTAAAAATGCAATTAGAAGACAGATGCTATCATAAAGGGCTAATAACCAAATTGAATGTCATCTTGTTATTACAGGATGTATGCATTTAAATACTGACTTATATTACATCGGGTTCATTGTTTATTAGGAGTTGAAAACTCCAGACAAAACGCATTTCGTCTTAATATTGTAAATGGTGATTAATCCATAGAGACAATGGGGAAGATAAAACACTTCAGAGTGCAAATAATGGAAATATAAAGGAAGACTGCTAATGTCGGCATATGAGCTGCTTATGTGAATTAGATAAATCTGTGAATCAAATGACCTGAGACAGATAGGAACATGGAATAAAAAGAATTATGAACTAAGTGTTCATTGGTAACATTTGTCATATTGTTTCTATTTGTGACCAATATAGTGGCAACTGATTAAAAGCTGCCACTTTCCGTAGATGAATCCATCTACCAAAGCAATAATCTTAACAGTAGTTATGAACAGCCATCTTACCCTAATGGCTACAATAATCAATTAAACAATTTGTTTGATGTACTACAAGTTCCTTGAAAGTCTGATTTCATTACTTTCTATTTATATGCATTATTTTTTAAAGATGTCTGTGAACCCTTCCATTAGGCATTTATCAGAGGGAATGAACTCTATTGACATAAAAAACACTCAGGAAGCCTGAGTGGTGTCTTCTCTAGTCTAAGATTACCCTGATGCAAGCAAGACTCAGATTTATTCCTTATGGGGAGAACTACTGCTACCCAGAAGTATTCATACTGGTTCTTGTTCTCATCTTTCTCAGAATGAACTCATGGGATATTAACACCTGCATCAAGTGAATATTGCCTTCTCCATGCCTCTTGGTCTTAAGGTATTGAACATGGAACACTAACTCCTTCCTTTTCACTAACCCTAATGGGTAGCCTCTCCATGGCACGTGATTTTCCCTGGTCCCTGTCTGTACTCATCCTGGCTCAGTTTCTGTGATCCTTCCTCATCTCTTACAGGGCTTCCTGGTCTCTTTATTCATCTAACAAAAAATTAAAGAGTGGCTACTACATGTAAGGCACTGTTCTAGATTCCATGAAAACAGTAATAAAAAACCAAAATCCCTGCTCATGGAGTTTACGCTGTAGTGGAGGAGGGCAGATATTAGGCAAGTAAATGTATTATATACCGGGTATTGATAACTGCATGGTAAAAAATGAAGGAGATTAAAGACAAGCTTACATAGAATAATTAAGGAAGTCCTCTTTGATAGGGCTGCGTTTGAACAAAGCCTGAAAAAGGTGAGAATGCAATGCATTTCACAATCTGGGGGAAGAAGTTTACAGGTAAAACAACAATAAGAGACAAGGTCTTGAAGTAGAAGTATGGTTGGAGAGTTCAGGGAACCTAGAGTAGTGAGTGAGGAGAATAGTAAATGACGACAAAGAGAAAGTAGGGGCAGTTTAGGTACAAATCATATAGTCTCTAGTGGTTCAATGAGTTCTGAATGAGATGTGAAGTTATAGAAAGTTTTTGAGCAAAACCCCAGAAGCCCCTTTATGTTCCCTTGTAGTCAATGCTCCAAGAGTAACCTCTTCTAACTTTTAACACCATAGATTACTTTGACTTGAACTTTATATAAATGGCATTGTGTGGTATGCTCCCTTGATTTTCTAACTTATTTTATTCAAGTTATATTTGATAGATTTATCCATATTGTTAGATATAATTGTAATTTAATCATCCTCATTGTTGTACTGACTTTGTACAAATATGACACAATTTATTTATGCATGTTACTAGTAATTGACATTTAAATTGGTTTGGCTGTCATGGACAGTGTTGCTTTGAACTTTTTTTTTTTTTTACATTTCTTTGAATGAACACATGAATACGTTTTGTTTGGTCATCTACAAAGAGGTGGAATTGCTGGGTCAGAGGTTATGTATATATTCAACTTTAATAAATACTACCAAAATATTTTCCAAGACAGTTGTAACAATGTATACTTCTATCAACAGTGTTTGAGAGCTCTAGCTGTCCTGATAGTCATGCCTTTATGTAATCTACAACCCTCACTTGTGTGTATGCTGGACCCAGGGACTTGCTTTTAATCTATAGAATATAGCAACAGTGATAGAATGTTACATCTGAGATTAGGTTGTAAAAACTGTGACTTGGAGTGTTTCGCTGGCACTCCTGCCACCTTGCTTGCTTCCTCCAATGAAGTAGAGTTTTTCTGATGAACAGTGATTATTAATTTTAATACAGTCAATTTAATCAAAATTTTAGCCTTTGTAATTAATGCTTTTTTGTCCTGTTTAAGAAATTTCTGCCTACCTCAATGTTATGAAGACATTGGTCTATGTTTCCTTGTAAAATTTTGTTTTATCATGAACATTTAGGTCTATAATCCATCTGATATTGATTTTGTTTATGGTGTGAGCTAGGTATCAAGATTTATTCTTTTCCCATAAGGATATCTAATTGATCCAGGAACATTTATTGAAAAGATCATTCTTTCTGCATTGTTACATTTGTCGTCAAGCAGGTGACCATATATGTTGAATTCTTCTGTGTTAACTTGGTTAAGGTGAGAAGGACTTTCCCCAGAATCTCCTTCTTTGAATGGTTTCCATTAGAGTTGGTTAATAGAGGAACTCGCACAAGATTTGGAAGGAAAAAATGAGGATGTTACCATTGTTCTTTGGAAGTCTTCTTAGATATGGCCATGGAAAGACACATGGTGCTGGTGGATTCTAGCTTTCCTCTTTCTTCCTATGTCCATGTCTAGCTTCTCTTGCTGACTGCTACCCTTGCTGGCCAATAGCAGCCCTAGGCCACCACCAGGTGCTTGGCAGTACACCACAGGTATGGCAAGATATGGAGACAACAGTGTGCTGTAGACCTTCCACCATTTTCTTCTTCAGGTCTGCAGCTGGACATCTGGGGGTTTTGCTTAGGTGTTCAGGTATCTCTGCAAACTGTGGCTTTTCCACTTATGCCAATGCATCAAGAAGACCGGTTAGTGACTACTTCCCTGATTATCCAACTCTCCTTGGGAACAGAAGGCATAGGGTGTTAGATGCAAGTAATGTGAGAGATCCTGTCCTGAGTGCAAGCTGTTACAATATGTATATATGGCACTGGTTGTGGGAATCTCCTGTCTGTACTATTGATAGTTTTTCTGTTCTTACATTAATAGAACAGTATAGTTTTATAGTGAGTCCTGATATCTGTCAATACAAGTCCCCAGCTTTGTTCTTCAAGATTACCTTGGGTATTCTTGGCCCTTCTTATTTTTATATAAATTTACAATCAGCTTGTCAATTTATACACACATACACACACAAACTGCTGGGATTTTTTATTGAGATTCCACTAAATCTTTAGATCAATTGGGAGAGAATTGGCATTTTCAAATAATGTATTTTCTGACACAGGTATAAGTTAGGAAGAAATAGAATCAATATTCCACAAACTCTTCTAGAGAATAGAAAAAAGGAACATTTCCCAAATTGTTTTGTGAGACCAGTATAACATTGATATCAAAATGAACTAAAAGTTGGAGATTCTAATATTGGACAGAAATATCCACCAATATGCTGTTTGGGTACAGGCATCCTTCTAGCTCTCTGACAGCAAAACTAAGGCTCTTTCCTTTGTTCCAATAAGGAGTTGACATTTGGCTTAGAAGTGGAAAGTCCTGAAAATGATCCAGTTTGTTATAATTCCTCAGAATCATAAATTTATCTACATCTCTCTGAGCAAGGTCTAGGCATTGCCATTTCCCCTGAGATAAATCTTTTAACAGAAAAGTGGATAGCACAGATTCCAGAGCCATAACTTCTAGATCTTTAAGAGATGACCAGACCAGATTTAGGCTATTCTTTTAGAAAAGGGAAGAGTTTGGAGAAGATGAAGCCAAAATTTCTACCTTAACCATAAGAATTCACTGATGCTAAATGGTCCCATCAGGATCTCTTAAGACCTGCCCCAAGGATTCTGAGCCAGAATCTTCCATCTTGTGCTCCATGAACAATTGCAGACTCTCTTAGGTAGAGAGTTAACTCTTTAGTTTTCTTCTGTACCAGAAGGATAGGACACAAATATTATTCTTCATCTCCTGGGATGTTTTAAATATTAAGCCCTCTGACCCTTTAAAGAAAGGAGAACTGGTTATTTAATTGTTAATGATTCGGGCTCAGGGCTTAATATCCTATTAAAGAATAATGTGAAAAAAAAACACAAAGAGATTTTGAGAAGAGAGGGAGGGCCTCCCTTTGAGGAACACTGGAAAAAGTTGTAGAGGGAAGGATTAACCTAAGATTAAGAGGAGGTGAGAAAAGAGGGAGAAAGTGAGAGAGTCATCAGAGAGGTGCCAAAGAATCAACAGGCTGACCCTGGAGAAGTTTTCCAGAAAGAGGGAGGACCCATGTGAGTGCCCTGGCTAAGATTCTTTGGATGCTTAGAAAGCTGTACCAAGTAGCCTGTCATATTGCCTGGGCCTTCTGTTCTGTCCTTGTCAGTTAATTCTAGCAGATCCCTTTTGCTCTGTGCTCACTGTTTATCATCCTCTCATCCCCATCTCACCTGCACAGAACTTTGTAAACTGCAAAGAAGTGGACTGTCTGTTTGTTTCCTAACTGGGTTGTTATGGGGAAGCAGTCTTGGATTTGTTCTTGGGGGGTAATGAAATGCACATATTGGATACCCTCTGACCTTGGAAAGTGGTTGGTGACAGCCCTATTATCCTGCTATTTCTTATCCATCTATTAAGTAATTTTAGTCACTACATTAGTAATGACCCTTTCCATTGGAGAATTCCTTTTCATTCTTGAGGATTCAACTCAGTTGTAATCTCTTCTGAGAAGCCTCCCTGAGAGCTCTCAGGCAGCATCCTTAACTTCACCCTTAGTGTTCCAACAGTCCTTTTCATTTGCCTCCATTATAGACTTTGTCATATTATTTTGTAATTATTTGTAAATATTTATTTGGCTCTCTATACCATCTGTGAAGACATCATCTTATTCATATTTTGTATCCCCACAAATGGTGCTTGATGTATAATAGGATCTTAAAAGCTATTGTGGAATGAATCCATCCATGAGGAACAGGACTGACTACATCATTTGTGAATTCCAGTGCAAAATGAAGACATGGGACTCCTTGTTCAATAATTATTAAGAATTTCAAGACAGTAAAGGTAGAGAATTAAACTGGGTTTGAGATCGTCCTGAGTTTGGGGCCCTGTGCCACTTCTTAGGCTGTGCACCCATGAAGCTAGCCCTGATGGAAGTCAGTCTTGTATTCAGTGACCTGTAATCTGATATAAATTCTACCATATTTTATTGGCCCAGCTGTAGAACTGATAGTACTCAATGGTATTTTAGTTTGAAATTTTAGCCTTTACAGTGGAATATCATGAAGAATGGCTCTATGAAATTCGTTTTGTGTGTATGTGCATATGTGTGTGTGTATGAATGCACTCACATAAATGTTGACTATCACATAAATGTTGACTATGTCTTGAATGCCAATATAAATGTTCCAGTTATTGCACCAGTGTTGTTGATTATAATATTCTATTTCCTCTTAATTATGATTATTGAGAAAATTTTCCTTTTAGTATTAGAATAAAGGATGGTTGTATTGTCTTCTGAGTTATAGAAAGTACCGGTGAGACTTTGTATTTATTCATTCATTCAACAACTATTTATTGAACATATGCTATGTACCAGATAGTTGGCCCAATGTTAGAGATACAGTTATAAACAAGACAGTAACCATCCTTGAGCAAGAATTGTGTCTAATGGGAAAGATAGACCTTAATGGAAAACTATTTAGTAAATTACAGTGCTACAAAAACAGTGATATGATTGCTCATATCTTGTATGAGCAAGAGGTACTAACCATGTCTGAGGAATAAGGAAGACTTAAAAGGAAATACCTTTAAGCCAAGTCCTGGGTTGAATAATAGATAGTGTTAGTAGATCAGAGAGGGAGAAGAAGCACAGAAGTGGATAGAGGAAGCATAGAGCATGAAGGAATCAGTAAAATAAAAGTTGAAGGCAGAAAGGCCTGAGGTTTACATTAAAGGAAGTAGGAAGCAGAAACAAAATGGGAATGAGAATCCTTGAGAAGAAAATAAGAGGTGAATTGGGGAAGTAATAAAGTGAAGTAGGATGCTGGAGATAAGGTAGAATGTGGAGAAGCTGAGTAGAGAGGGACATTGAAATCACCTATGAGAGACCACAGGAGCAGAGGTTAGTGTTCATGGCTATCAAAATCTCCTAGGGGGAAATTGGAGATGTGGGAGAAGAAAAAAACAAAGTTTGAAATAAGTGTTGATGGTTACCATGACTGTATTAGTTTCCTGTGGCTGCTGTAACAAATTATCACAAACTGAAAGGTTTAAAAACAAAATAAGTATATTATATTACAGTTCTGGAGGTCAGAAATCTGAAATGGATCTCACAGGCTAAAGTCAATGTGTTGGCAAGGCTGGTTCCTTCTGGAGGCTCTAGGGGAGAATCTGTTGCTCTCCCTTTCCCAGCTACTAGAGACTACCTAAATGCCTGTGCTCATGGCCCCAAGCCAGAAATTGCATGGCTCTGACCTCTGTTTCTGTCATCACATTCATTCTCTGGTTCTCCTTCCTCCCTCTTTCACTTATAAGGACCCATCTGTGATTACATTAGGCCCACTTGGGTAGTTCGGGATAATCTCCTCATCTGTGGATGCTTAACTTGATCACATCTTTAAAGTCCCTTTTGTCATGAAGGGTGACATATTCATAGGTTCCAGAAATTAGGACATAGACATCTTTAAGGGGCCATTATTCTGCCTGCCACAATTCCTAAGCAGGATTTAGGTGTTTGCCTTTATTAAGGTAAAGTCAATGTGATTAGATTTTAAACAGAGAATTCTATTGTATCTCAAAAGGAAGATAGAGCAAGGTTAAAAATATAACACAAAATACTGATTTAAGACAAAAACTAAATAGTTCTTAATCTTTGGAGGCTAAGAAAACTAGGTCTACATCCTGGCTGTACCATTTGCCACCTGTGTCACCCCGAATATCATCAATCCTCTCTGAATTTCAGTCTCTACATCTGGTAATGTGAAAAAAATCTTAGAGTGTAAGGTCTAAAATTAAGGTTTAAAATAAGTGCTGCCTTGACATCTGCTGAAATTGGAAGGGCCTCAAATATCCTGAGCCCAAGTTCCCCTCCCTCCTCTGCTCCCATGGGTAAGACCTCCTAGCCAAGCATGCTTCCTTACCAAATTGGCCAAGTGCCACTTCTGCTGATCCCTGTGGATGTAGTTCCCTGCCAGCCCGCAGGATTATTCAAAGAAGCCAGTCACATGCTCCCATCAGAACCAGGGGCCCCTCACCCTCTCGACACTGCAAAGCCTGCCTCCCAAGCCCTGCTTCTGTCCCTGCATGCAGCCCAGGTGGCCCTGTGTGGCACGTGGTATCCTCCTCCCCTAGGCTGTCAGTATTTGTGACTAATTATCAATCTCACCCGTCAGGCGTTGGGTGTTGTGTGCCCAGCCTGCCCCAGGACCCTAGGAAGGGTTAACCAATGGGGTTAAAAAGCATATTTGATTAAAACGAATATCTATCTCCCTTGGATTTTGTGGAGTTAAAAAAGTTTTTTTAATTATGTTAACCTCTTAGCCAAGTTCTATACAGGACATCCTCAATAACTTGTAGCCATTATTATTGTTATTATGGCTAAAGTATCATTATTATTGTATTTTAAAATTCCCATTCTCTATCCTCAGCATGAGTTGAAATTACACACTTTTCTAGTGAGCCATATAAATGTGTTCTAAAGAAAGGAGGAGATTAAGTTCTTATGAAGACACACCAGGTGAGCAAAGTGCAATTTAGAGTTTTACTAGTATAAAGAAGACTAGTTAGTGATTTTCTACATATCCTAACCCATAATTTTTGCTGGAAGTTGTCCAGCAAAAGTATATTTTAACGTAGAGGAGGAAGAGAAAAGTTGTATTTGTCAGAGAAACAATAATCCTTACTTATTGTGTATAAGTAGACTTCAGATGTGGCCAGTGAGCTATGCACCCTTGATTTGTACAAAGAAATGATTCCCAAGGTGGACAGTGGAAACTTCATAAAGAATGTGGCAAAACCCAGATTCAGATGTAAGTGGGAAGAGAGATGAAATGATTTTGGACTTGGCGTGTTTTTGTTGTTGGTCTTCATTAATGAGCATCTGAAACATAGCATCATCATTTTCTCAGAAGAGAACTGTCTGCTGGTTTTAAATTTAAGTGCTGCTCATGGACTGAAACTAGAAAATGAATTTCAAAAGCAAAGCATTGATTAAACCCCAAAGGATATGGCAAACATCAGGGGAAAATCTGTTCCTGAGATGGTTATGAAAAATATTTTCTTAAGCCCATGATGCAATTGGCAAAGAAATTGTTCATGGTTATAGAGTGCCCAGCAGAGCTTTCCAGAGTAGAAAATGAATAAGGAAGGCTCCGGTTGTGTTTGCAATTGTGCACTAATCAGCACACACTCTTTTATGTTCTGTTCGATTTGTGCAAGATCTTTGCAGAATATTTCCTCAAGCTTGCTGTGCTGCAGACCTGTTTCTCTTACAGAATACAGAGAACCCGGCTTGCTCTCTTAGCTCTTCAGTACAGAAAGCCTCCACTTTTCATTTCTTTCCCTCAGACCACATTTGCTAAGGCCTGCTATATGTTAGCTGCGGTAATCTGCTGTGGCAGCCTTTTCAGATTTGCTGACATGGAGAAATGTTTTGAGAAAATGGCAGATATATAGCGTACATTGAGCAAAATCAATTTTTTATACAACAAATGTGGTTTACTGTCTTTGCATACTGAGATCAGGAAAACCATTCTTCAGAAAAATTATAGGTGTCTTGGGAACAGAGCTGGCAAACACTTAGAGGCTTTCCTCATTACCCTTACAACAGTGTTTTGCCATTTTTTGACTCCAATGACCTGAGAAAGTATGACCTCTGTTAGGTTCGAGAGATCATCTTAGGCAAAAATCCAGAATGAGTTAATAAATAAAACATATTTAAAAAATAATGTTGACACATACCCAAACTCTCTCCTAAATGTCACACACCCATTTATACAACTGCCAGCCAGTTGCCAACTGGTCACGTCCTCATGGTGAACTCACCTGTCTCCTGAGTGGCAGTCTAAGAATTCTAGGAATTCTAAGAATATCTAAAACAGATTTCCTCCTTCTTCCCTTCTCTGGTTTCCCAGTGAAAGGCCCTATCATTCACGCAGTTGTTGGAGCCTGACTCCTTGCCTTCTCAATTTCATCACTCCTTTCTGCCCCTCTCCACCTCTCCCCACCGATACATCCAAATAAATTACCAACTGTCTTTTTATGATATCTTCAATTATTTTCCCACGTCTACCTTTAATTATCCCCAGTTTTCCCTTTCCCAGGTCATGTCTCCATCCACTCCCTTCTAGAATGACATAACTCTTCCAGCATGAATCTCTCCCTTCTGTCTTGCTCCATTGCAATCCATTTTTCACACTAAAGCAAAGTGATCATTCTAGAATTCGATTCTGATCACGACCCTCTTTGATTTAAAGGTATTTTATTTGTTTCTGTTGCTTACAACAAAGTCCAAACTCCGTAAGAGTTCTTTATTTTCCATTTGGGCTCTTTCTTCTTTCACACAAGCTGCCAATCCCATATAAACACAACTTCTTTCACTTTCTGAAATAAACACAGCCTTCACTCAACTGCTTTCTCTGCCTAGAACAATCTTCCCCCCTAGGTGGCGTGTGACTAATTTTTACATATCTTTTAGTAATGTTTTCTGCCACCTGCTAGACCAGTACAGGTGCCTCACCAAGCTCCCTGTAATTCCATTTTTTAGAGCACTAGGGTGATTTATTATAATTGTTTAATTCTCTATCCCATCTGTGGACCTCAGGCTCTAAAAGGGGTACCAAGTCTGTTTGGTTCACTATTCCACCCTTAGCTCACCCATATACCAACCCAGTAAGTGACTCAGAGTCACTTTTTTTTTTTTTTTTTTTTTGTTGTGGTACGCGGGCCTCTCACTGTTGCGGCCTCTCCCATTGCGGAGCACAGGCTCCAGACGCGCAGGCCCAGTGGCCATGGCTCACGTGCCCAGCCGCCCCGCGGCATGTGGGATCTTCCCGGACCGGGGCACGAACCCGTGTCCCCTGCATCGGCAGGCAGACTCTCAACCACTGCGCCACCAGGGAAGCCCAGAGTACACTTTTAAAGATATTTGTTGGAGGAGGTTCCATAAATATATGCCAGGCATAAAGTTAGGTATTCACATACATTATCTTCTTTAATATTTATAATAACTCTTGAAATAGGTATTATGTTCATTGTACAGATCAGAAGGATTGAGCTTTCCTAAGATCACAGAATGGAGTCAGTGGTGAGGCTGGAATAAAAATTCCGTTTTTGCCTAAGGTTAACATAAAGGTTATACATTGCTTTCATGAATGCAGAATACTGGTTGGGGATGGCAGAGAGGCTGGTAAAGAAAAGGAACAGTTTGATACAAGGGGCCAGTGAAAAAGTGAGGAGACCATAGTGGAGAATAAGAGGGTGAAGAGACTCTGACATTCTCTCCTTAATTTCCTGAATGTACAGAGTCCAGCCTTCATCTGGAAGGAGGAGTCCTCTCTGTATCATGTGTTAGACAACTCCTTCTCACCTCCCTCCTACCTTCTGCATCCCAGTAAGGTCAGTATTTTAGGAAGGAAGGCCAATGAGGAGACCAAGATCCTAAGATCTGTCTACCAGGTCTGATTCATGTGAACTTTCCAAAAGATTAATTATCTGCATTTTATTTCTTGGATACCGTAATTCCGTCTCTTTGTTGGGCTAGTTGAGTAAAATATGTTTGGTTTAATTTTTTATTGTCTTTGCCTCCATGGTCCCCAAAAATTCATTTAGGGAAATTAGAGGAGTTTATTTACTGCCATACTACATAGACCTGCAAGAAGTTTTACCCACACAATTCTCCTTTTGTTTTGAAATATTGATAATTACCAGTGTAGTACTTTGTGTTTGACAAATATGACCCAGAATTTACCTCTTCAATTATGTACCACATGTAAGGCTCTAGGGAGGGCTTTGAATAGCAAATTTTCTTTCTTTTCATTTTGTAACTTTGGGTTCTATTTTGTGATGTCTCTAAATTTCTGCAAATTTAATAGACAGAGAATGATTAAAAAGGAGAACATTCTCAAAATTAAGGCTGTTCTTTTAGTGATCTGACTCATCGAAAATGGAAAACAAAGCAATCTGAATGAAAAATTTTAGAATAAATCATCATTAACCAGATGTGCGTGTTGTACACCAACTGAGTTCTGACACACAATTAGTCACCTAATTAGGTTTAAAATTCATTTAAATAGATGGCTTCAATCCCTGGCCCACCCACTTATTTTTATTACTCCCATTTAAGCACTGAATACAATTTAAGGCTCATATTGCAGAGCTCTGTGGCCTAAACAAATGCACACTAGGTGGAGAGACAAGCAACCTATTTGGATGATCAATTAATCAAGGTCTGTTGAGACTCACATTTTACAGTGAGTTGCATGTGCTTTGGACAGTGTTCAATGGGAAAAGTGTCTTTATGCGGAATTTCTCAGACTGTGATTCCTGAAATGAAGTATGTACCCTACTTGCTTTACATGGTAATATGGTTAGTCAGGAATAAATGGATGATATAATCAAGAAAACCACTTTCTGTGGCAGTGTGTTTACTCTTTCTGGCTACCAGGGTACCATATAATAAGTCCCCTATTATATTGATACTAAGACACACACTTTTTCACATTTTTATTATCCTTGAAATTGGGTTGTATCTTATAATCAATGGTGATGTCACATTTATTTTCCAGAGTTTTTTTCTTGGTAGTATATAAAATAATGGTGTGTCTTATACTCAGTGGCATCTTAGATGGAATGAAATACACTGTGTTGCTCTTCAGGCAACTTTAAGTGGAGTTTCTCTAAGTAACTCATATATCTGAATAAGCTTACTTAATAGGCACAATATTTATTCTTTTATTCCTTCATTTCAGTATGTATAATTAACACTGTTTTTTGGCTCTAGGAAAATAAAGTAAGACACTGATATTGCTTTCTAATAGCCTATAGCCAAGTAGGAAAAATTGATATATCAAATACATTATGGCATAAAACATTGTGGTAAGTGCTGTACTTGAAGATAAATACAAGGTACAGTGTGGAATAGTAGTAACTCAGCATATTTCAGGCAACTAACCTCTTTTGTACATTTGTAATTTTATGAAATGTCCTTATCATTCATGCCTTCATTTGTGGTGATGGTTCACAAAGAGTTTTTTTTTTTAAAGAGGGAATTTAAGGGTTCATTGATATGACAGTAAGTCTCAGATTTTAGTACCTAATGATCACTAGGGGTGTTTATTAACAATGCAGATTCCATGGTCCTCTCCAAGACATTCTGATTCAGTAGGTACGGGCCCAGGAATTTGTGTTTCTAATACTGCTCCTTACCCCCAGGTGATTCTGATGTTTAAGATGGTGTTTAGTCCACGCTTTGGGAGACATTGGACTGCACAGAGAATAGTAACGTGGAGCTAGTTATAATATTTAAGAAGAATTAATATAACATTTTACTTATTATTTGTTTAAATATCCAGAATCTGCTACATTTAAATGGAATGTTTAAATGACAGCAAGAATTGTGCAATAATGAATGGCCGTACTAAACAGAGGATTTATCCTACTTAGTTAAAACAGTTTTATTTGGCAACCAGGAAAATACTTTATGCTTAAACCAGTGTTTAGTCGTCTTCTTTCTGCTTTTCTGAAATGAGGAGTATTGAAGGGAGGCACTAGCAGATGGATCTAATCTTGGGAGTAAGGAGGGAAAGAAACAAAGGGGAAGTGTTATAGGTAGAACTGGACTTTCATGCTTTTCTCGTCTGCCACACGCCTAACCACTTCAGGCCCTTTAGATGAGCAGGTGCCTATTAATTTCAATGGCTGGGCTAGCCAGTGACTCTCACTCTAATTGGGAATATTTTACTTTCATCTACTGTCAGGATTCAACAGTCGTTTCTCACATAGATACAGAAGAGGTAAGGTATACTTTTCACCCCTGTAAGTTTATTATTTTTTGCTCGGGTAATCGTGAAAACCTTTTATACTAACTTCAAGGTTATGGATGGGATGTGGAGGGCTTGATTCAATTAATGTATTTGTTAAATATTTTACTTGAATATGTAAAATGACTATCACTGATCATTTGCTTTTACATCCTGGTTTAGGCACCATAAAAACAAACAACCCAAAATATACCATTGACAATAGCTAACAAATGCTGCTTACATTCATGGATTGGTTAAATGAACAGGATTCGAGGATGCCTCTTTGATAAGCCTGCAAACATTAAACACCTACTTAATTGAATACACAGTTTTTTCTATTGAGGACTCTCAGCTGTTTAGTAATATATAAGAACCAAGAAAGGTTATTCTGTTATCAGAAAGATCCTACAAATGCATATATCAAGGACAAGCTGGGCTCTGTGTTGCTGTGTTCATTCAATGAATACGTGGGTAAATGCTCTTCAGTCTTCCCAAATGTATCAACTTGCGGGAACTGTAGTGAAGTGTGCAAGGAAATGAGAAAGAGTTTTCTTACTATCAACCATACTTGGATGCTTGCATCCATTAACTGCTTTCTCTCCACATCTAACGTTAATCCCTGTAATAATCTGGATTAATTAGACTCAGAATTCTAACTATAGATGTATTTTACAAATGATAACTTTGAATTCTTCTGTCATTTTGCTTATTGCTTATTATCAAGCTATTTATGTTTAAACAGTTGTTTGGTCTTTTCCAACTAGGATCTTCCTGCATTGGTTAATTTCACTCACTGAGGTGATTTAGCTGGGTTTTAATCTCCTGGGAAATCCTGTACTATTTGTATCAGGATCACTTAAGAAATCTGTGATGGCCCATTACTACTGAGGTGATTTGTGAGAAAGTTTGCAGGCTTCCTGTGACAATTAGGTGCTTTGGGGAAACTTGGTCTATTACCAAAAATGAATAAAGGGATTTGAGATTTCCCTAATTTCAAAGGTACTTACATTTTCTCTATATTTCTGGGCTTTCTTTCTAAACCTCTAAACTTCACACTGCTTCTTATTTAGATGTAGCACAGTGATGTACTACTTAGATCTAATGCAACTACATAGAAGTACTCTACACAATTAGGGGCTCCTAGCTAAGACTTTCGATGATAGAGGACATTTTTTCCATTGACTGATAACTTGTTTTTGTGACGTTTTCATTAATTTGTTGACAATAGGCTCATTCACTGAACTGATGAACAAAGTTCACTTATAGAAAATAATCATTTTCTTTGAATTAAACTCCCAGAATTTGCAACTCCTATTTTCTGCTAAGAGATTTACATCACTTAAATTCTACTACACTGATAAATATAATCAATCAACAGAGAACATTCTCTGAGGAATTAATTGTTGTCAGTTGATATATTTAATGGGACATCACACTTCATTAACTTAGCTAACTCATTAAACCTAATCAGACATGTAAGAGAAAAAGTTAATGATCAAAGTTAAAAAACAAAGTCTGACTCTAGAGAGTCTTCATTTGCAATACAGAACTTTGAGTTCCACAGAAATGGATTGTTTATTCCAGAAGATACCTTTTGTGTGGTATGATTCTGTGCCAAGGAATCATAGAGGGTTTTTCTTCATTTGGGATTTGTAAAGCATGCACTATTAGAAAGAATAAAAAAGAAGCCGCTATGCTTTTTACCAATGGTTCATGTTATATATAATTCTTATATTGTGGAGCCATTTCTGATTTAGCAAAGGCAATTTGAAATGTTGAAATCCATGGAAGGCTATAAATTTCTGTAGCTGCAGAGATGTTGAATTTATGTGCACCTCCAAGTCATAAGGGCTACACAATTCTTTTTGCTTTTTCACATTCATTTCAGTTAACACTATTTTGGTTTCATTGCCTGTTTTCCTTGATCTTTTTGGCATCTTTTAACTTAACAGAAACTGACTGTAGTACACCTGACAAGGACAGGGAATTGTTACCCTGTCATAAAAGAGCCAATTGTTTCAAACCGTAGGTCTCCATCGAGGCTGTGCTTTCCACAGGATGGAAGTGGAGGGGTGGGATAGGCACCCACTAGCAGAGGTTATCGTCTGTTCATTTCCATTGCCTTCCTTCCACTACCAGGCTTGCATGTCTGTTTGTGGGAGAACAGGCACAATGCAGTGCTGCTATTCCATCAGCTCTGTCTTGATGCTGTCCCACGGGTTTGAACCCCATTATTCCCTAATGGGTCTTTTCATGCACACTAATTGACGAGGCAGCAATTTTGCCTTCACCAAGTTCATATGGTTCTGCTGGTGTTTGTGGTATATCACTACCTAGTTACGAAAGCCCTGCTGGGCTGTTCCAGGAAATTTTATTTCCTGTTTGTTTGTTTGTTTTAACCACACCTTGGAAGAAAATCTATTTTAAATAAAGTGAAATCTAAGAATATCAGAGGTTATGTTTAGTGTTTTCATGGATTCACATCAGAGACTGTATGACAGAGCTGGAAGAGGTCTTAGGGATTTCTAGTTTAACAACCTCATTTTCTGGATTGGAAAGCCTAGGGTCAGAGAGATAAAGTGATTTGTGGAAGATCCCATGACTAAATAGCCTGTAAGAGGTAGAGTAGGTATCTGATTCTCTTAGTGCAGAGCTTCTCTCATTCCATACGGACTCTCTGAATAAAGCTTTCATTTACTGAGCACAACAAATATTTGCAATACCATATTAGACAGTTCTCTCAAAGTACAGTGCTATGGTTTACCTGCTGTTTTGTATTATTTCACTGTCAAAAAACGTTTAATTTACTTTAAAGCACATTTGATTATTAAGGTGGTAGAAAAGACTTATTTTCTCTAGCAGAATCGGTATTATTTTTACCATAAATTTATTGAGTACCTATTCTGACCAAAGTACTATAATAAGTGCTGGGGAGATAAAAATGATGAACCAGACAGTGACCCAGCCATTCAAGGGTTTTAGCTTGTGTTAATCCTTGAGACCCAGTGTGCTTCAGGGCTGGTGGGATGGTCTCTCAAAGTCAATTAGTTAGACTCCAAATACTCGAGCGTAGAAAACAATGGCCATATGTTTAAATGGCATTCTATAAACTGCATCTGTATTTACAAGTCCTCAATTTTCTGCTGATATGGAGCAGTCTTTTCTCCCCAGGGAAACAGCATGTACTTTCCTATGGCTGCCTTGAAGTACTTGACATTTTCAGTGAATCTTTCCCCAGTTTTCACATTGGATTTTCTTATCTTCTCATGCATTTTCCTTTCTGTTGGTTTTGATAGTTTCCATATTTCACTGAGTTCTTTGACATAATCAATTTCATTTCTCTTCCTCGCTTATATAAGGCTCTTGTTTAGTTGAAGATTTTATCTTTCCATTGTGCAAATTTCTTTCCCTAGCCTTTGAAAGCACACTTTCTGACTTCTGTGACTGAGATTTCAAGTGGTATTTTTAACAGTTTTGCAGATTTCAATTGTACTTCAAGTTATTTTTGTCTGTTTATATTGTAGATGTAGCCCTTAGATTTTTTTATATCTTTGAATGCTTATATTTGGTACAGTGTCACTGATGGCTAGTAAATATCTCAGTACTATTTCTTACCCCAAAATGAAATGTATTTCACTGCTTAGCTTCTGTTAATTTTGTTGTCAGAAAGAGATTCTGTGGTGATTTAGGTGGTGTTAAAATGATATACAATATAAAGATGTGGTATAAACCAAAAGTGTTTTTCTCTCTCTACCATCTCACTCATCCAGGAGTTAAGTGCTCTTCTGTGATGCATCATGTTGCTGCTCTCAGTGTATCTCAGAGGATGAAACCAAATATCTATAGTGTTACTCTTCACATTCTTATTCTATTACCTATCCATCTGCCTAGAAATCTGTCTATCTATCTGTCTCTTTATCTATGACATTATGATCCCGGCACAAAGGAGATGGGCATACAAGAGTTTATCTTGAAAATAATTCAAAAAAGGAAAATTGCAAAGAATGATATGGCAAAAAGCTATATTCCCTATACCTACTGTCACAATTGATATGTGTGAATATTTTCCTTATTTGTTATGTTTTCTTCCCCTCATGTTAAATAAATGAATCATTAGGACTAACGTCCCTTTAAACCATTACCTCCAATTCTCTTTCCCTCCTGCTCTCCTGAGAAATAGCCACTATAATGAGTTTGGCACGCGTATTCCGTATCTTTTAAAAATTATGAAATACTTATTATAAGCAAAATAAGGTATTTAAATTATAAAGAAGAATAATAAAGCCAACATTTGTGTCTTCCCCATCCCACTTAAGCAAGACAACATTACCAATACTCTTAGTGCTACCTTTGTACCTCTTTAATCCTATCTCTCTGCCTACCCCTCAATCAAAGTAATCAATACTCAGAATGTTGTATTTATTATTCCCTTGTTTGTTGTTTTCCTTGTTTTACCACATATACATGCATATTGAAACAACATACTGTTTAGTTTTGCTTTAATTGGTTTTTCAAAAGTTATATCTTCCTGTATGTTGTCTTTTATGTTTCAAATTCATCCACATTGTTTCATGTAGCTCTCCATCATCCTTTGTCAGTAATGTATAGTATTCCACTTTGCAAATATACACAATTTACTACATTAACAATGCTTCTGCAGATGATGTTGCTTCCAATATTTTACTCTGAGGAGCAATTATGCTATGAAGTTTCTTGTATATGTCTCCAGGAACATAGGTGCAAGTGATTTTTTAGAGTATACACCTAGAAGTGGAGTTGTGGTGTGGCAAGAAACAAATATGTTCAACCAATTTGGACATTTGATGTAACATATCTTCACAACTTGTTTTTGTGTTTTAGGAGTGCCCTAGCTATTCATAGCCTTTTTGCTTTTTACATAAATATTAATATAAATTTATTGACATCATTGTTATTCAATATAATACTGGACTTTATCAAAGTGTTAAAATTTTTCTCTGCAAAAGACGCATTAAGAGGATGAAAAGACAAGTTACTGACCAAGAAAAAGTGTTTGTACACCATTTATTTGAAATATGACTAGTAGCTAGAATATATGAAGAATTATTTAAACTCAACAATAAAGTACAAAAAAAAATCCAATTAGAAAAATAGGCAAAAGACATGAACAGACTTTTCAATGATGAGAAGATACAGATCATTAGTAGGCATGTGAAAAGATTTCAACATCATTAGTCATTAGAAAAACACAAATTAAAAGTACAATGAGCTATCACTCCATATCTATTAGAATGGCTCAAATAAAAATTAATGACAACACCAAATGCTGGCAAAAAATGCAAAGAAACTGGATCACTCATACATTATTGGTGGGAACACAGCCACTCTGGATGACAGTTTGGCAGTTTCTTAGAAACTAAACATGTAAATACCATATAAACAAGCAATTGTACCATTGGATATTTATCCCAGAGATATACAAACCTCTATTCATACAAAAATCTGACAGGATTGCTCACAGAAGCTTTATTCATAATACCCCCAAACTGGAAATAATTAGATATCCTTCAGCAGGTGAATGGTTATATGAGCTGTAGTACATGCATACCATGGAATACATGGAATTCTCAGCAATAAAAAAGAAATTTATTGATACATGCAATAACTTGGATGGATCTTGAGGGAGTTAAGCTGAGTGAAAAAAGTATAACCAACCCCTAAATGTTATATACTCTATGATGCCCTTTATATAACATCCTCATGACAAAATTATAGAAATAGAGAAGAGATTAGTGATGGCCAAGTGGTAAGAATAGGGGGGTGGCGTGCGTGTGGCAATAAAAGGGTAACATGAAGATACTTGTGTTGGAATTGCTCTGTATCTTTACTTTGCCAGTGTTCATATCCTGCTTCTGATAAAGCACTGGAGCTTTATACAATGCTACCATTTGGGGAAATTGGGTAAAGAGAATGGAATCTCTGTATTGTTTCTTACAATTGTACAAGAATCTATAACTATCTCAAAAAATTTTTTTCAAGTTTAAAAAGTGAATTTGTTTAGTTTCTTGGAAAAAAGGTCAGGATACATTAGATTGGAATTGTATTGAATCTATATCAGTTTAAGGAGAATTGACATTGCCTTTTTCATAATGGTATATCTATCCTTTTATTTAGATCTTACTAATATTTTTCTGTTGAAAAACTAGAGTACCTTTCATTAGATTTATTTTTTGGCATCTCATTCTCATTTGCTATCGTAAATGCTAGTATAAGTACAATTTTTTTAAAAACTTATGTTCTATTTTACTTAATATTAGACCACTACAAAAAAGTCAGTTGTATTTCTATATCCAGTAAATTTACTAAACTCTACTAATTCTAAAACCTTATTCATAGATTATTTTCTTTTTTTCTGCACACATTTATATTATAAGCAAATAATAACAGTTTTGCTTGTTCTATCTTTTTCTTATGTGTTTTTCCTGTTTCTTACTTGTTGCACTGGCTAGAACCTCCACTAAAATGTTGAGTGGAAGTGGTGAGAGTGACCATTCTTGTCTTATTTATTTTAAGTGGAATCATGTTATTATTTCCATTGTATCTTTTAACCTTTATTTCTGATGCATCTTTATTATTTAGACCTTCAAAATATTCTTAGTTTTCTTATTCTTTGTCCAACTCAACTGTTCTAAGTTTGTTATGATTCTCATTGTAGTGTTGATTTTAGTACTATTTTTTTAACCTGTGAGTTATTTAGCAGTATATTTAAAATCTGTACACAACTTTAAAAATTCCTTTTGATTTTGATTTTTAACTTAACTATCATAAAAATGTGATCTACATAGTCCCGTTATTTATTTGTTTCATGACTTAGTATGTGGTCAATTTTTATAAGTGGTACATAGAAGATTCAATAGAATTTGTAATACCTAGCTGTTGGGAATGAAGAGGTGACTCTTAAGATTTGCTATTCATTTTTCAGCTTAAGACTTATACCATAAATTACCTTTGTCCCTCTCTAGTGTGGGATCTTTTGATTCCTGAGTCCTATTTCTTCTCCTTTTTTGCTTGATTCCCTTATTTTGATGGTACACATTCTTTAAGAGCTTTCAGAGAAAGAGTGTGAATCTGAATACACTTTATTCTATGCCCACATCTGTCTGCCCATAGAATTATAGGTTGTAAACAGTTGCCCCTATAATTCCAAATTCTCTAATGTCATCTAGCTTCCAGTGTTACAGTTAAGAAGTTTGAATAAATTTTGACTCCTGTTTCTTGGTATATTACACACTTTTTTTTCTTCTGAAAACTTTTAGGATTTTTCCCTTTATTTCTATGGTTCTGAAATTTCGTGATCTTGTGTCTAAAATTATTCTATTTTTCCCCTTTTATTTATTGTGTGGACTCCTTCATGGTTTGGAAACACATGTTCCTTAGCTCTGTTGAATTTTCTTACATTATTTATTTGATACTTTCTCCCCCTCTATTCTTTTTCTAATTCTCTACAGCACTAATTATTTGGATTGGGGACCTCCTGGCCTGATCCTTTTTCTTTCTTCTTTTCTTTTTTCTTTCCTTTCCTTTCCTTTTCTTTTTCCTTCTTTTTTTTTCTGTCTATTTTCCATCTCATATTCTCTTTTTTCTGCATTCAGTGAAATTTTCTTCATCTTCCAAGTTTGTGATTAAATTTTTTATTTGGGCTAAAATATTTTTATATTTATTATATATATGTATGTTATCAATACATATTTATTTTAATTGAAGTATAGTTGATGTACAATATTATGTTAGTTTCAGGTGTATAATATAGTGATTCAACATTTAAATACATTACAAAATAATCGCCACAATAAGTCTAGTAACCATCTGTCCTCATACAAAGTTATTACAGTGTTATTGACCATATTCCTTGGCAATCTTTCTGATTTGGTTTTTCCAAATAGTTTTTTCCAGAATATTATTGTACCAAATAGTATTCTGTAATTGTTTCCTTGTTCAAAAGTTTAATTTTTCTTTGCTGTTATCAATTATAGATAAACATTTTTTAAAAAAATTTTCTGCTGCTGCATATATTGTGTCTATTTATTTAAACTTCCTTTAGAATATGTGTTTATTTTTGTCTCTTTTCTTTCATGAAAGAGGTTTTCCTCAATTTCTTGGTGATCCTCGGTTATCCATTCATACTTAAGAATGAGTCAAAACAACTTCAATTTGTAAAAATGCAATTATCTGTGAAGCTCAATAAAGCAAAGCTCAATTAAAAAGAAAAAGAATGAGGCACAACAAACCTGATTGCAGCTCTGTGTACACAGTGTGACAGGCTAGATTTCATTGTAGGTTGTAAGGTGAGGACCTTGCTATTTTATTGCAGGATCCTTAACAGTAGGTCTACAGAGCTCACTCCACCTCCACCCCCTTGGTCTGTTCAGTCTCCCCAGGAAATTTTTTAATCACTCACCAGGAATATGGAAATGGATGGGTGTAAGCCTGGCTGATATCATTCTGAGGGCTGAGCATCTCATTATTTGATTTGCTGAGTTTTGTATTTATCCCTTGGTCTTCAGTACAATGATTCATTTCTTCCTTCAACTTTCGTGTCCTTTGTACCAGATTCTCTCTGGCTACTCTCTCCATAGAGTATACCATCTACACTCTCTCCATAGATGGTATACTCTATACTGTATATACTCTATAGTGTCTTGTGCTTGAGAGAGGGTGGGGTGAGACTGGATTTGTTACTTGACACTTCGTAATGAAAGGAGAACATGGGGACTGTGGCTTTTTATAAAGACTTTCAATCAAGTCTCTTATTCTCAGTCTTAAATCAAAAACTGCCTTCAGGGACACTAGGTGCTTCCATTTCCTGAGACTCTAAGATTCTGTAAGGTGAATTGACTTGCCTCTTGTTGATATCTTCACTCTTCTCCATCTATACCATAGTTTTAAATTTTGGTAATATCAAGTGTATTTATCTCTTTCTTTAGAGTACATGCTTTGTGTCTCATTTAAGACAGGTTTCCTATTCTGAGAAAGTAGAGATAATTTCCATCATTTTCTTCTAACAGTTTTGTATTTTAAATTCAATTTTATTTAAAATTTAGGTCTTTAATCCATATGGAAATGGTTTGTTTATGGTGTAAATAGAAATCTTATTTTATTTTTTTCAGTATGGAAATCCAATTGTCCTACACAATTTGTCTTTTTTCCCCACTGATTTGCAGTGCCATTCTATCATTCTGAGATTCCACATATAATGGGTCTGTTTCTGTGCTCTTTATTCAGTTCCTTTGAGATTATTTTTCTTCCTGTGTTAATTTCATACTGTTTTAAATTAATTTAGCTTTGAAGTATGTTATTAATTCTTGAGGGCAAGTTCTTTACCCCAAGTTATTCTTTATTAAAACTTTCTTAATTTTTAATGTAACTTTAATATTCCATATGAACTTTAGAATTGTCATTTGAATTCAACACTCATGCTCCCTTCTCACCCCACCTCCCCCCCAAAAAAACCTCTGGAATTCTAATGAAAAAAAATTTTTTTTGGCCCTGCTTCACAGCTTGTGGGATCTTAATTCCCTGACTAGAGATTGAACCCTCACCATGGCAGTGAAAGCACCGTTCCTAATCACTGGACCACCAGCGAATTCCCTAATGAAATTTCTTTGAATTTACAGATTACTTTGGAAGGAACTTGTTGCAAGGTTGAATTAATTAATTAACATGATGTATCTCTCAATTTATTCATGCCTTCTATGTTTTTAATAAAATTTTATTATTTTATAAAGAATAATTATAATTACAATGACTATAATTTTTGAATATTTTGCCATTTTATGGTTTAATCTTAAGATTTTAAATACTTTGTTATATTTAGTTAGAAGTATTTTATTTTATTTTTTTAGTTGGGTGAGCAGTATTTTTCTTCTATCTTCTATTCTGTTTCTGTTTTCTTTACTGGTGTGTCCCCAGCCTAGGACAGTGCCTGACACATTGTAGTTTATCAACAAATATTTGTTGATTTAATGAATAAATATTTGCTTATTTTTAATTTAAAGCAATGATAATGGTCACTTTGCCCCTTTTTTTCTATTCCTTTAAATTCCATTTTTTTATGTTATATTTTCAATCAACTTTTTATTGATATTTGATTAGTATAGCTTTTTTCTATCTTTAGTTTTACCTTTTTATATCATTTTGTTTAAATGTCTTTGGAGGGCTTCCCTGGTGGCACAGTGGTTGAGAGTCTGCCTGCCGATGCAGGGGACACGGGTTTGTGCCCTGGTCTGGGAAGATCCCACATGCTGCAGAGCAGCTAGGCCTGTGAGCCATGGCCGCTGAGGCTGTGCATCCAGAGCCTGTGCTCCGCAACGGGAGAGGCCACAGCAGTGAGAGGCCAGTGTACCGCAAAAAAAAAAAACAAACAAAAAACAAAATAAATGTCTTTGGAGAAGAGCAAAATTTACAATCAGGTGTGTCCGTGTGTGTGTTGCAGATACAAATGATAAACAATAACATAATAGGAAATAAGTGAATTATGTAACATGTGAGAAGGTAGTCTTACATGCTATGGAAAAAATAATATACAAAGCAGGGTTAAGAGTGTTAGGAATGGAAGAGGAATGCATTATAATTTACACAGAGTAGTCAAGGTTAGGTCTCATTTTGAAGGTGACATTTGAAGAAGTGAGAAGTTTAGTCAAGGAGAGGGGAAGAGCATTTCACACCAAGGTAATGGTCAGATCAAAGGCCCTCAAGGATTAGGATTGGGTACTTGAGGAAGAGAAAGTTTGTGTGCCTGGAGCAAAGACAGTGATGGGGAGAGTAGTAAGAGATAATGTCAGAGACAGAGGAGGGAGAAGAACAAATGACATAGTGCTTTGTGGTAGGGACTTTTCATTTCATTCTGATTGTAATGGGGAGCCCGAATAGGATTTTGAGAAGAGGAGAGACATGGACTGACTTATGATGCAGGTGTGGGAGGGTTGGGGAGAAGCAAAGAATCACATGAAACTATGGTTATCCAGACAAGAAATGATGATGGCCTGGACCCAAGCGGAACAGTGAAGATGGTGAAAAGTGACCTGGATATAGTTCAGATTCTGGATAAACTATGAAGGTAGAGCTAACAGGATTGACTGTGGACTATAGAGAAAGGACTATCAGAGAAAGGAGTCCTAAAGGAGTCAACATCCAGTAGGGTCTGGAGCTTAAGAGAGGGGTTTGGGCAGGAGATAGAAGTCTGTGAGTCTTTAGTATTGATGTGAGATTTAAAACCATGATACTGGGTGAGATCCCCAAGGGAATGAATGTAGATAAGAAAGAGAAGTAGCAAGAATGGATCCAGGTTTCCAGGGTTTGACTCACAAGGTGGGTGACCCTTTGAATAAATAGAATACAAAATTATGAGTTCAAGATTAGGTACAAAAGTAAACAATTATTTAGGTTAAAAAATAAATTACACATTTAAAAAAGCTGAGAAATATAAAAATATTACAAAGTCCATGAAAGTAACAGTATTTTTTATTAATTTACCAATTGATAAACCACTCAAGCCTTTTTCCCTACATTTTTTGGCTGCCCATCCTTAAAACAATTTCCTGTAGCCACAATTTAGATATGTTTCCATTGAAAATAGAAATGTTATATCAGAATTGTTTTTTGACTGCTGGAATTGGAATCAAAGTTTGTTTTTGATTGCCTAAGACACATGGCTTTGCTCACAGACATACTGTATAATACTGATATAGGCTATACCCTATAAACACAAGAATTCTAATATATTTGATTGCGTATCATTCCCATAAAAATGGTATATTTATAATTGACATGCTGAATTACTGAGTGCATTCCTGACAGGAGAGAACTTCCATTTTGTTTAGGTATTAATTTTACACGTCTGAAGATTGGAAGAATTTTCCATTGACTGGTTTCTGGATCCACATGTTTTAAACCATTTTTCCCTTCCAACACCTACATAGTCTCAGGTGCCTTGGAACATATTCATATTGCAACGTGACCTCTGGCACATGGGTGATGGTGGAGTACTCTTAGAAGCCCACATCTCTATGAGGTAGATAGCATTGGCTTCACTATAAATGAAAATGACTGCAAACCACTTAAAATACCTTACTAAACCCCACTTGCTTTTGGCCACATCCCTAAAATAACTGCCACTACTTCAGCAGCACTTGACATGTGTGAAAATGTGCTACAGAGGAAGTGTAAATGGAAAAAAATAGTCTTAAGCAAATGCAGTTAAAATATGTGAAAATGTTCCTAGGGCCTTCCTAGCATTGTAAAATGGGCTCATGCAAAAGAGGGTTGCTGAAGCTAAGATTAAACTTCATTAACTTTACTGTAAATCCTCCTTTGGGAGAGGATTAAGGACTGAATCCTGAAGCACTTCAATATGAAGAGTTTGAGGGACAAAGAGGGACCACAAAGGAGGATGAAAAGGAGTGGGAGTGATCAGTGCAACAGGAAGAAACTCAAGAGAAGTGTAGCCTTTGGAAAGTGAGAAGAAAACATATCAAGGAGGGGAAGTCGATTACCTGCATGAACTAAGATGAAAAATGAGAATTGACCATTGGATTCAGCAACATGGAGGTCATTCGTGACATTAACCAGAGAAGCTTAAGTGAACTGATGGAGCAAAAGTCTGATGTGATGGGTTTAAAAGAGAATTAGGGTGAGGGAAACTGTAGGCAATTAATATAGACAACTATTTCAATAAGTTTTTTTGCAAAGGGGATCAAGATATGGACATATAGGTGGCAGGGGTAGTAGGGTCAAGAAGACTGGTTTTTTGGTATACTGATGGGAATGACTCAGTAGAAGGTAAAACTCTGATGGTACAGGAGAGAGACAAGGAAATCTAGTGCAAAAATGAAAGGTTTGGATTTAGATAGTTGCGTTAGTAATTTATCAGTGGTAACAGAAGAAGGGCTGAGTATGTGAGTACACATGTTAGCAGGTGGTGGAGTCTATGGAAATTTTCTTCTGATTGGTCTCATTTTCTCAGTGTGATAGAAAGCAAGGTGACCAGCTTCCTACTGGGAATGAGGATACAAGAGAAGGTGTTTGAGGCATGAGAAGGAGTTGTGGATTATCATCTTGGGGAGTGGGAAAGTAAATGGTTTAGGGAAGTTTAGTAGGATTTCTGGACAACATTAAAGGTTCATCTTGAACTGTGGTTCTTAATTTAGAGTGTCTGCCTGTGTGGTTGTGTGTTTTTCTAATAGCCATATTTATCTGTATGGGTGCAGAGGGTGAGGCAAGTTAAACTTGTCTGTGTGATCAGGTGCAAAAATAAGCTGTGCAGAAAATAAGTATCAGTACTATGGGAATTTGAGATGACTGATGGGATGACCTTTACCTTGTGGGTGAGTTTTGAATGAACATTTGAAAGAGAAGAGTGACTGAATCCAGAGAAGACAGATTATGTTTCTTTGAAATGAATTACATAAATAATTTAAGTAATGTGCTAGGCAATGACAAGCTTAGAGTTTTGATGAAAATAAAACATTAATAAATGCCATAACTATGAAATTTTCTGCCCCCAAGAGACCTGGTGAGTTTGTCTATTGTTACTCATTTGATGGGCAGTATTTTAGTTCCTCATTTCCTTTCAATTTCATATTAACTCTCCATTCTGAAGCAAAAACAGTGAACTCAGCAACCTCTATACCTCCACTTTTGGTGTACATTCTGTTTCTTGGGTTTTATCCTATCCTTACTATTTTATACCCTCAGTGTTGAGAAGATAACAGAATCAAGTCCAAAGTAATGAATGTAATGAACCTTTTCCTTTATTCCAGCAACATCTAGCCCTTGCAGATGTGGAGTTTTTAGCTTCCTTCATAATGGTGCTCTAAAGAGTAGCGAGGCAATCACGATGAATCCTTAGGCTCTTTGATCCTTGTTACCAGTTGAGTTTCTCTGAGATGGGAACTCTCTTTATGCAGTGGAAATAAATCCTCTGAGCTGAATCTGGAGACTGAATATATTGTCTTAAAGGGTCTTAGTCAGTTCGAGATGCTATAAAAAATACCATAGACTGAGCAGCTTAAACAAAAAACATTTATTTCTCTCACATCTGGAGGATGAGAAGTCCAAGATCAAGGCACTGGCAGACTTGGTATCTGATGAGGGCCTGCTTCCTGGTTTATAGTCGTCTATCTTCTCGCTGTGTCCTCACATGGCAAAAGGAGCAAGAGAGCTCTATGAGGTCTTTTTTTAAGGTCACTAATTGTATTCATGAGGACTCCGTCCTCATGACCTAATTACCTCCCAAAGGCCCTACCTCCTAATTCTATTACATTGGGGATTAGGATTTCAATATATGAATTTTAGGGGGACACATTCAGTCCATAAGTCTTGGTTACCGATCTTGCCAAGAATAAAGTATGATGGATTTAGGTGAAGGAGATAATTTGATAAGTTATCCCAGGCCCATCCCTAAAGTCTTGTGATAACTTAATGAAGTAACATTTATTCTTATATCACAGAGATAGAAAAGAATGCATATTAAGGTGAACTTTTAGTAAGAAATCCTATATTCTTAATCCAATATGATTTTTAGATTCAGACAATAACACTTCTAGAGAAAAGTTATAGTTTGTTTTCTTGTCATCCTATAAATACCTCCCCTTCTAAACCTCAAGTATCACTTAACACTCCTTTGACAAATAATGTGTGTCCCACAGTCAATACTACCTTATTCAGACGGAGGAAACAAGCTCTACCAGTGCCATTTGCTTTAGGATAGACTCTTACACAAAGCCTGCCAGTATTTGATCAATCGATCCCTTGGACCTGAAGGACAGGAAATCTATGTGCTCACATGCTATCCTGACGGTCATTAGGACTGTGAAAAAAGCCATCTTCTGAGAGAGTGTTCTGTTCCTAGTGTATTTTTTGAGATACACATTCTCTGTGCAGTGCATGTGAGTGTGTGTGTGTGTAAGCAGCAAGAAGATAGGTTTATCAAAAAATAAAAGCCAGTAAATAGCATACTATGTTGTTTCTCAAACTAAAACATAACATTAATGGATTTATTAAAAAAATGAAGTAGCATAATATACACTAAATCAGAGTGTATTGAAATAGGAAAAGAAGTAATGTTACAGGAAAGTTTTAAGTATGTATGCATTCGTTTGTACCATTATTTGTTTTTCTTATTGTAGGTTGCAGTTAAAAATATTTGAGGCATTGGCCTAAAGTAACAAGTCTCTTAAGCAATTTACCTCAAAGAATTATTACAAGGTTCATGTGTAACTGTGCACAGTATTGAAAATAACCTCTAATATAAAAAATACTTGGTAATACTTAGTGCTTTATTTTCTAATTTTCCATAATAGGATCATGTTATTTTGAATGAAAATTTGAAAAATAAAGATTTTCAAAGTATTAAGTACCTTAAAAATACAAACATTAACTATATTTTATTGTGAAAAAAATGTTATGTTTTAAAGGGTTTTGAGATCCCTGCATTCAAGGGATATAGAACGTGTCATATTTTCATAGAATTCTGCACGGGCAACGATTCCTCCCTGGGATCTAGCGCAAGCTCAGTGGGGACACAGGTCCAGAGACCTCATGTCAAAGTTAGATTCATGGCATTTAAACTTGGCCAAGAGGATTACTCTAAGAGCTCAAGAGGAAAGTCAGAGGGTTTGGAGGATGAAAGCCAGAAAGACCAAATTGTTCCTAAAGTCTGAAGGTCAAGGAGGAAAATGAAGATATAAGAACAGAGCAGGGAGCAAAGAGCAAATGTTGAATCAAGATGAGAGGATATGAGCCAGTGTAAGGTCTGAACTTCAGAATGTAAACCTGGGCCCAGCAAATTGTGGATCAGGTGGAGGGAGCTGCAGTGACCCAGGGCAAGAGGGCAGCAGCAGAGAAAGCAGCAACGAGACAAGACAGTGTAGTACTCTGCAGCCCCATCTCTGCCTTCTGGAAGGAGCACACAGCAGCGGGCAACAGCAGAGTCTAAGGAGCCTGACAGTCTTACTTTGAATATAGATTCTGCCACTATTTGCTGTGTGAACTGGCACATGTTACTGAATCTGTGTGCCTTAGTTTCTACAATGTAAAATGAGGAGAATGTAGGACTGTTACGAGGATTGAATAAGTTAATATTTGTAAAGTACTTAGAACAGTGACTGGCTGTGCTAAGCAATAAGTAAGGGCTTGATAAGTAAATAAATTGTCACCATGGCTTTTCACTTATAGCAGGAAGATTTTTTGACACGTTAATCTATGACTTTCTCTGTGTATCTCCCACCTTTCTCCCTTCCTTTATGCAAGCAGGAAGTTAAGCTCAGGGGTTTTGGGATTCAGCATATTTTAGTCTGTATACTTCTCTCGATATTTATTTTACATTTTATTTTAAAAATGTTTAAGGGCAGCAAGAAGAGGGAAACATGTTCCCTCCATGGGGAAGAGTAGAGGGAGTGTGCTTTAAGAGTGGAGCCGCGGGCTTCCCTGGTGGCGCAGTGGTTGAGAGTCCGCCTGCCGATGCAGGGGATGCGGGTTTGTGCCCCGGTCCGGAAGGATCCCACATGCCGCAGAGCGGCTGGGCCCGTGAGCCATGGCCGCTGAGCCTGCACGTCCGGAGCCTGTGCTCTGCAACGGGAGAGGCCACAACAGTGAGAGGCCCGCGTACCGCAAAAAACAAAACAAACAAACAAAAAAAAGTGGAGCCGCTTGTCCTGCTCTGTAGTCCACATTGCAGAGGGGTCACCTGCCAAGAGAAAGGCTGAGTGGGGCACCTGGGGAGGCTGAGATGCCCAGTTTGGACGCTCCAGCCCTCTTCAAACACTTCCTAACCCAAGGGTGGCGCTGCAGCAGCAGAGCTGCCAGCTCTAAAGAGATCATGCCTGTCTCGGAGGTAGACAGTAGGGAGTGACGTATCTTGACCGAAAGGCCTCCTCAGTGCCTTGATTCTTTTGTAAGATGCTTGACTTTTGCTTAATACAGGGGAGGAGACAGGCCAAGGAGCAGGAGGATGGGAAACTTCAAGAGGGACCAAGGCTGACTTTTCTGCTAGTTTGTTGAGATGGGGGTGGCTCAGAGTCTGAGTTTTGTTTTGGTTTAAGAAAATGTTAAAAATATTTCTTGCACACCCAAGTTTGTAAACGGAGAATCCTACAGGATAGTCATGTTTTCTTATAACTTCCCCTCTTCACCTACTATTTAAGTTGTTATTCATTTTAACTATATTTCACTTGATAGATAATATTAGAAATTGGAAAATATCCACTGATGATGTCATTCCCTATACCTCCCACCCCCCAACACTCTCCTATCTCAAATAGGGACACGGAACTTTGTTTGCAGCTCAGCTGTCACATCTGAACCTACAACAGCACTATGGCCTGGCTTCTGGGATTTGGATGGAGAAGAAGCTCTCCCACATCTGAGTTTTGTGCTTTAGTTATTACCAGAAAAATCTGTGCACCAACCTGTCAGGCTATACTCCTTACTCTGAATTCAGACACCTGTCACAAAAATGAAAACAGGCTTTTGTGAAAAAGGCAACAAATATGACATAACTGAAAACCAGCTGTCCCAGGACTGAGCAGCCAGAGAACACAAATGAAGGCCTATTTGCACTCACACTCAAAGTATGATAGCCCCTGGCAGAGCCCACTCTGCTGAGGGTTTGGAGGCTCACTTAGGAGGTGTTTTACAAGTACCTGCAATCAGCCGGGCCACTCCTCAGGGCTGATTTCTGCCGCTCTGTGCTGTGCCACCAACTCGATTGTTCTGTTTGGACTCCTTTCACAACTTCAGCGCTGGTTGCCCCAAAGATCTGCTGACCTCACCATTAGTTGATCTGGATTCTGCAGCTGCTGCCTTTGACGTCTGAACAGCGCCGCTCTGCCCTCAGCTGTCTTGACCTGCTGAGGGTCAGATCTCTGCCGATTCACCTCATATGTTGGTGCCACGTCTGCCTTCTGTTTAGATCAGAGACAAGAAGCATCCCCAGTATTGTTGCCCCGGTTCTGATTTACAGCAGAGGTTAATAATATAGCCCTTTTCTTTTTTTCAGTCCACTAGAACAGCTGAGTTGGAATAGTCTCACGTAATGACCACCATCTGTATCTAGAATTACTGTTTCCTCTAATGCTTTTCCTGGCTTTTCCTGGCTGTTTCCTGGCTCCTTGGGCCAGGCTCTTCTTTCTTCAAGTGATTTCCTTTTTAGGGCTCCTTTGCCCCCTATGCAAATTTGGAAGAACTCCCCTCCTGTCACCGCTACCTCATCCCCGCTTCCCAGGTGCTCACACATTCCTGTCTAGATCTGAACCCTAATTGTGGATGTAGTTTAAATTTTTTGTCCCAGGGGCTCTTCAGCCTCTAGGAAATCAGTAGATGCACACAAAAGCTTAGTGAGAGAGGGGGTACCACCCAAATGACACACTGGATGTGTCTCAGCCTTGGTTTTATGTGGACCCCCTACATGAGATGATATCCCCTCTGTAGGCTCTGTGCATTTAAGCCCAGGAGTAATGATAATAATAATAGTAATAGTCAATGTTTCTTGAGCTCTTTGCATGTGCCAGTCATTGTAGTGGACATGCCCAAAATAAAATATGCCCTATCTTATTTAATCTTCACAACGAGCCTAGGAAGTAGTTGTTATTACATCCATGTGGCCTACAGATAAGGACCCTGAGGCAAAGAGGTAGAGTAACTTACCTGAGGTTCTAAATGGCTGGATAGGGATTCAGTTTCAGGAAGTCTGATTTCTGAATCCACCACTGTATCCCTGCAGGATGTGTTTTGTGAATGTATTCTGTCCCCTGGTGTGGAGAGGAGTATTCCCTCCTGTTTAGGCACCACCTGACTCTTACCCACATGGAGGAAAATGGCTAATTAAACTGGACAAATAATATTTCATTAACTATCTGCACTGTTCTAAAGAATGAGGATAAAGAGCTCCTGGGTCATTGTGTCAGTCCCTGCCTAAAACAGATCCTTTGAGGAATGACTACTGTCCTTTTCTTTGCAATAATATTCAATAAGCACAAAGATATTCAATGGGCACATTGCCAAAGATGGCAATCTCATTTGTCTTTTAATTTTTCTAAGGTGCAAGGCAAATACAGCCTTAGCAATCTATTAATCAGATGACTGCATTATCGAGGTACAGTAGAATGCTAAGCAATATGATGACTGTGTTGTTATTTATTAGGTGGGTTAATGGGGACTTGGGGAAATTGCTTTCCTTTTATGTTTATTCTCTTCCTGTCTCATGCCTCTGCCTTTATCAATGAGGACAACAGTGGCCATGACATTTTAGAATTATACTCAAGGAAAATATTCTATCTATCTGAAAATGTACACTCTGACAAGTTTTGTCAGTCAGCAAACCAAGAGGCATTTGGGCAGAATACTAGGCCTTGTGGCTAGCAACAAAGGAGGCTGGCTTGCAAAGACCTTGAACTTGAATGGGGATACTGGAAACCATCAGGAGTTAGTAGATATTGGGGGCTTGAGCTGCTAATTATTGGCGAGATGGAAGAACTAGTGTGGAAATGCTTTCTTTGTTTTTCCATGTGGCTAATAGCATTTCTCTCTTTTTTTACTAACGATTTAAGTTTTTGACCTTTATAAATACTGACTGTGCTTACTTTGGCAGAAGTCTAGAATGCACGGCTCTCTCCAGGTGATACAGAAGGGCAATTCTTAACTGTCTTTAATTATTAATGAGGATCATAAGGAAAAATAAAATAGGCCACTGCTACTTGTGTTCAAGGTGCTGTCAAATATAGAATGTGTCCCTCCTTCACTACCTTAATTCATTGTATGTCATACTTTGCATTGTTTTTATTTAAAAATAAATCACCTGTTTTTTGTTTATCTCACTTTTTGAAATTTTTACTTTTTTGGTAAAAATTTTGTTCCAAATAGTCTTCTGTTAAATTATTTGTGAGAACCTTATATAATAATTATAATTACAAAATAAATGCATCTCAGACACTGTTTTTCAAATAGCAGTCGCATAATATTTAAAATTTGGTTAATAGGTCTGAAAACAAAGAGGTGCAAGTATTGCCAGGAATGTATTATAAGGGACAGCTTCTGAGATTGACCAGCATTTCAAAATGAAGGTATTGAAGTATTTGAAGACTTTTCTCCATTTGTACATAGTTTGTGCAAGACAATTGCTTCAAATATTATTTATTTGTTACTCGTGTTTTTGTGAGCAAACGTTTATGTGGAGCTGACTTTCACTGTGACCTTCTCTTTCCAAATGTACACCACATTTTGAAAAAAAGCTTCTTTTGGAATGAAACTTTTTAAAGAATATTCTTCATGTCTTACTGAGTGTTATTCTTTTCAAAATTTTCATCTAGGAGGAATGTCTTCATTTCTGCTAGGTCTGCGGGTTAAATCTTTGTGTGGTGGATAGGCCTGGAATAGGGCAAGTTTCCTACAGACCAAAGGCATTTCTCTACTGACCTTGGTTCCAGTTGAAAGTACTATCACCCCCAACATGAGAATATCAAAGTCACCCTCCAAATTGCATGTCAACGATACCATGTATTTCAGGCCCAGAAGTTATTCATCAATGATAATTTGGGAGTGCAAATGTTTACCTTCAGCTTCTTCAAGGTTTCACTTGTTCTCTCACTACTTATATCATAATCATTTGAGCTCCATGTGGTTGACTGAGTGACTTCACTGCCATATATTTATTAAAAGACTCAGGAGGGGTAACATGCAGTATGGCATAAAGTGGGAGGTAGGGAAGTAGAGAAACAACTTGAATTAAAATTTTAGGGCTTCCCTGGTGGCTCAGTGGTTAAGAGTCCGCCTGCCGATGCAGGAGACGCGAGTTCGTGCCCCGGTCCGGGAAGATTCCACCTGCCACGGAGCGGCTGGGCCCGTGAGCCATGGCCGCTGAGCCTGCGTGTCCGGAGCCTGTGCTCCGCAACGGGAGAGGCCACAACAGTAAGAGGCCCGCGTACCGCAAAAAAAAAAAAAAAAAAAAATTTTAGAAACAGCTGTGACCCAAACACAGGATAAGGAATAGCATTATAAAGCTATCAGAGGCATGAGGAATGAACTCAGTAAACATGTGTTTAGGGCATTCTGTGTGCCAGAAACTATGTTAGTGATAAAGATGATGTAGGTATGACATGTTCCCTACCCTAGAAAAATTTAGTCTAGCGTGAATAAAAAATACACATATAAATAAAAAATAAAAAATATACATTTAGTATATGGCATGCAAAAAACCAATTCATTTAGACAGTAATAGATATTTAATTGGAAAACGTTTGGTGAATGAAGGAATGAAGTTTTGTACAAGTGCAATGAGTGAGTCTGGAGGATTGGTTTTTATACAAGGAGTAATTGTTCCTCTCACTTCCTATAATTTCCTTTGGAGAATTAAAATGATATTTTCTAAATTAAGTAAATTAACTAATAATAAATAATATTTTCAACTGTTCTCTATGTGCTGATCCATATAGAGACCCTCAGCCCCTTCTTCTTACCGAGCTCCAGATCCACAAAGCTAAATACCCACTGCATATTTGGTGTTCTAGAGATTATCCGAACTCACTATGCCCCAACCTGCTCTCCTCCATCTGCATGTTTTATCTCAGTTAATACACTACTGTTCACCCCATTTACAAAGCCATCCTAAATACTTCCCTATCATTCGTCACATTAAGGTAGTCCATGTCTCTAATGTCTAAATTCTTTTTTTTTTTTTTTTTTTTTTTGCGGTACGTGGGCGTCACACTGTTGTGGCCTCTCCCGTTGCGGAGCACAGGCTCGGGACACGCAGGATCAGCAGCCATGGCTCACGGGCCCAGCCGCTCCGCTGCATGTGGGATCTTCCCGGACCAGGGCACGAACCCGTGTCCCCTGCATCGGCAGGCGGACTCAACCACTGCGCCACCAGGGAAGCCCTAAATTCTTAATTTTAAAATTTCTGACCTTGCCTTTCTATTCCTATTGACTTAATTCAGGTCTTTGTCACTTACTTCCCAGATTACTATGGTATTATTTTAACTAGTCTCTCTCATCTTAATTGCTTACAGTAGTCTCCTTCCAGTTTGTCATTATTGTCAACAGAGTGTTTTTTCTAATATCAATTGTCCTGCTTAATTCAATGGCTATCTATAGAGGTGGTCAAATTCAAAGTCAATATCTGAAATATAAAACATGTCATGTTATTTTATTTCTATGTCATTTGCCCACACTGTTCCATCTATTTGGAATTTCCTTTCTTTAGCTCAGATTATTTGTCACAATGCTATTCAAGTGTTAATGACTTAATGAAGCCTCTTCTGACAGCCCTGCACCCACAGCATTCTCTGCTCACCTCCTCCCACCATACTGTAATCTTCTTGTGGGCAGTCTTAGGAGAGTTTTTGATGCATAATAGGCCCCAGAAAATGTTAATTAACTAAAGGCATCGTAATAGTGTTGAATTATAATGATTATTTTCATTTATTCAGCACTTACTTTATATCAGGCACTGGCTAAGCACTTTAAATATATTATCTCCGATTATCACAGCACTTCTGACAGTAGCTATAATTTTTCTTCCTTTAAATCAATAGATGAGCAAATAGAGACTCAGCGAGGTTAAGTGAATTTTCATATGTCACATAGCTAGGTTATGGCAGAAAAAAGATTTGAAACCTAATCCGTTTGACTCGAAATTTGCGAAAGTATGATCTGGATTTTAACACCCTTATGTATTAGAGATCAATGAAAATAAAATCAGTTTATAAGGATGATTATAGTTTAATTTCCCAGTATTAACATAAATATATAAACATAACTATATAAAGTATGGATCTGTACACAATAAAATATATAATATATAAAGAGAATTATATTAATGTAAAATATATACTATGTCAGGAATATATAGCATATATATAAGCAAAATTTACTATAGCTGTAGATTCATGCAATATAAAATCATCTATAAATATATGTAATCTAAATTTTTATATACCGAGGGTAAAATAATCAAACAGAAGAACTGAAAATTAAAAACAACGTCTTTACCATCCTCAGTCCACTTTTAAGAGAATATCACTAACCTACTTTTTATTTTAGTTTTTTGGGTATCCTCAAATCAAAAGAGATTCTTATTTTACTGTCTCCTAATTTATCAGTTTGACTCCTTATGATGAAGGATGAACACTTAGCTCATTTATAATGCTTTGTATCACCTCACCATGTTTCCCATTTTGAAAAACTATACTATTTCGCTCAGTTGTTTGGTTAATTTTGTTTCTTTATTGTTTGTAAATCTCCTTCCCCCCCCCCCATTCATTTTCTACTTATCTCTTAACTTCTCTTAATATAAAAATGATGCAATTTGCAAACCTCCCTTCCTTACATGTCTCCTTCGCATTCAGAGAATCAGCTCTAGCTCTCTCTTTCCTTTCCATTTTCCAGGGTGATATCTTTTACCATTCATCCTCTAGTTAGAATTGTCTGTCTTGTGTGGAGTGTGTGTATGTGTTCACTCTAGAAATTAAAACATGTACCTTTGACTTCCTCTGGACATTGCAAGGTTATTAAAACATTTAAACTCATTTACATTGACTTACATGCCATTGTTTTCTTATATTTTCTAACACATACACATACATGCATATATATGCAAATATGTGGGTAAATCTAAATGAGTAATGACTATAAAACAACAAACAACAGTATGTAAGATATATATTTACATAATGTGTGTTTTAAAACAATATTATTATTGTTTTATTCATTTACTTCTCATTTAGAGACTGCCATGTATTTACCATTTTCATTGCTCTTCATTCCTTCCTACATCTCTTCCTCTTCACACTTCATTCTGTCTTCAGTTTTATGCCTCAAATTCTTAAATTCTATTATTATTTCCTAGAATTTTCCTAGCATTTTCACTTGGTTATTTTACAGTTCCCTATGTCACTTCCCATAGGTTCCAGCTCCCTGCCAACATTTTCAAGCTTGACTTGGAATTTGGCTTGTGGTGTAATTGGGATGGCCCAATAAACATTCCCTAGGACGTGGTCTGAGTCCTAGTAACTCATGTGTTATCTTGCTAGTTGTAGAAATTTTACTTGATAAACATTAAACATTGTAACCTTAAAAAAATAAAATGCTTGAGCCTGTTATTTTTGTTGTTTCTTTTCCCAACATGTTCCTAGTTATCTTAGCTTGTGTGTTGCACATTGTATTTTGAAAGATTAATTGTTGAAATAATTTAAGACTGAGCATCATGTTACCTTCCTCTAAAGAGTATTTTCATTTGCTTTGTCAGATATGTAGGAGTAGTAGCAATCAGAGTTGATCTTAATTGAGTTCAGGCCCAGATGACTCCAAGCCAAGCTGCGGTCTATGCCCTGGACAATATCTGACATGGAGACCTTTCTCCATTTTGACAATTTGATAGACACCCAGGTTTCCACACTGTTAAGTCCAGACAAGTTCAGTGAAGGTAAATAAGGAGTTGAAAAACATTTCTCACTGAGTAAGAATGAAAAACATTGGAGTTATTATTTTTATTAAAGAAGAAAAATCTAGGTGTTGATTTTATTATAATTAATATATGAAGAACTACTACTCAACAAGAAATAAGAGAAAATAAGCTTGGAATCTCCCAAGGGTGAAAATCATAGATTTAATGAATAAATGACTAAATTAGTTAGTGGAGACCCAAGGAAAATATTCATATATTTCTTCATCCAGGTACCACTCCCACTGGATCTTTTTAGTCCATCCTCATTATAACCTTTCCATTGTAAGTTAACGAGACAGAGACCCCACTAATTCATTTCACATTTTTATGTTGTCCCGTGTCCTTCATGAAAAATTAGACCATCCAGTCATCCGTTTGGAGTTGATTGCATTTGATACAAAATGATAATTACACCTTTTACCTTTGCATAATGCTTTATATTATTTCAAATTGCTTTCATATCTATTATCTTACCCTCTACAGTGTAAAAAATGTGTGATATAGGCAGGTGGTTTTATTAATTTTCATTATACATTTGATGAAACTGATTCCCAGAAAGGTTATACTTCCAACAAATGCTGATAAAAAGGTTTGACCAACAAAGGGGGGAGGATTCTAATTTTCTTTTTAGCTCACTTTAATATGCATGAAACATTATCAGGTGAAGGTAATCTGGAATTTAAATACCAACCTTGTTCATGAATGCAAAGCCATAGTTAAGCTGTACAGGCCCCAAACTGCCTACCTAGTTTGTTTCAGTCTTCATGTTTGACACAGATGTATTAGACACCCACCCTTTCTTTGCCAGCCATTAGAACAATCTCTTTGTCCTTCTTCTTTCAACCTAGGCAGTATACTATCTGTATCTTACTTGGGTCTTTGATATTGTTATATTGATATTTCCTGAAGATTTATTTCTGAAATAGATTCTCTTTTTTCATATTTCTTTCCTTGGACTTCCATTCAGCTCTCTTTGTTCAGTTGGAAGTAACCAGGACTTATTCCCTCAAGCACAGTTAACTAATTTCCCTCTTCCTAAGGCTGATAGCTATGTAATTAGGTTCTTCCTTGCTATCTTAAGAAAATAAGATAGAAAACTTTTCTGAAAAACTAAGATAGAAAAAAATAAGATAGAAAACCTGAAGAGAAAACTAGGTCTCCTTTTGAATATTTGGATGTATGAGAATCCTAATATTAAAATTAATATTTTCTCAAATAATTATTAAGTGCATGGACAATGTTTGTAGAGCGTTTAATCTGGTGTCTGTCCCATGGGAAGTACTCAATAAATGACAATTGGTACTACCATTACCATTATTTCTACTACTATTCCTTCTCCTCCTACTACTAAAATTTCAAGCTCCCAAACACAAGGTTTCTTTCTCGCTCTATTGAATTGGTGTGGCATCATGAAAACATGAAGCAACATGGTGCCAACTTTAGAGGTGCTCCTCTGGCTATGGTTTGGCTGTGCACTCGAGGTCAGAGAAGCCCTCTTTTAGAACTCAGTGTTTTCAACTAAGCATGTATCAGGACTAACATGTCATCAGTGCCTAAAAGATAATTTGGCCATAGCTGTGACATGTAATAAGCATTACTTTCTGGTGGGATTCATTTCTGAAATGACATTTTGAGCTGGGGATTTCAACCTATCCGTCCCTCCATTATTTTGGGAATACTTGGAGAGTGCAGTGTGGAATGAGGGTTTTCTGAATGTGACTTTTTAAAAAGTGATGTTGAGTTTCAAGATCATTTTTAAATAGAACGTGGAGGAGGTTCTGAAAGAGTGAAGTTGAAACTATATAGAGACTTCTGGTAGAAATATTTTAAAGGACATAATCATGATTTAAATTTTGTTTTTAATATTTCTTTTGGCAGCACCACATGCAGCATGTGGGCATATGGAATCTTAGTTCCCCATCCAGGATTGAACCTCTGCCCCCTGCAGTGGAAGTGTGGTGGTGTCTTAACCACTGGACTGCCAGGGAAGTCCCCATGGTTTAATTTTTGTCTGCAATAAGCTGGCTTTATTTGGTTGGCTGGTGGTTAAATAACCAAATAGTGGGGGGGAGGGGTTAAACATAAAAATCCTTGTGTTTCATCTCAAATATTTGATGAATGATTTTATAAAGGTGAATTAAGCAATGCCAATTGTGGCAAAAGTGTAAAAGGTACTGAACTCTATTCAGGGTCTATTACTACCATGCTACTGTTTAATTTAATGTTGCTACATTAGCAACAGGCCATCTATAAGTTAGACAAACAGAAGAAACACTATAATGTGAACTTTGACACTGTTGACTATAGAAGAAATTAAGTGATGTATTAACTGATACAGGATGGCAATTTGAACAAAGTCATTCTATTATTCATGGGAAAACCAATAAATAAAAATAATGCCAGCCAATAGGAGATGAGTTTGCCCTGCATTACTGATTCTGTAAATATTTCTAACTCATGAATGTGTGACATACTGAAAGTGAAAAACAATGCATTTTTATTGACTGAGATATGAGAACTCGAACAGCATGTTCGAAGGCTTTGACTATGATCATGATGCAAATGGTTAGAGATTTCGGAAGAAGAGCTGATTCCTCTGGCTGTTTTTTGCAAGTGAGCACTTCCTTCTTGATGAAATCTCAGAGCTATTGGCCAAATATGGGAGACACCTTAGATTTATGTTGTATCAAATAGAGCTTAGCTTCAGACTCACTGTTCTTCAGAAAAGTAAGCCACATGTAGTACTTTCTATGGTTGGCTAAGATTTCTTCAGATGACCAGACTAGGCCAAAGCTGTCTTGGGAAATCTGACAAAATCCTACGAAGGTAATTTAGCCACAGGGGATATTTTAGAACATACTGAGCTTTTTGAGTCTTGCAAGATCTGAATCATCTTTTGTTTAGATGAATCAGAGTTTTACTTTCTGAGCTTCAACAACAAAGCTTGATGTATTTGACGTGTAATTACCAATATTGAGGATTATAGCCACCTAACTTGGCAGACTATTACTCTTTCTTTGGCTCACTCCTTTAATCAAGGGCATTTTAGGGGATGAATTTGACAGCTGCAATGCTGGAGACAGATTGGGAACAAGGTTCTGGGCTAAGTTACATTTTCTCTAGCTTTTGTGTCAAAGCAATTGGCAATGTATTAGAAAGGTTCATTGTCTGCATCAAAGCCAGGAGGGTGTAATGCACTATTTCTCTGGCAGAAGTAACAATAGGATGAAGTGGTTTTGATAAAATCTCATTATATTCACATCTATGGGATCAAAGGAGGAGAAAAAGAGCCTGTTTTTACAGAGAAGAAATGTTGATGTTACATGGTCTTACTCCTCTGGATGTTGGAAGTCCTGGGGTAACTCAGCTACATGGTGGTTTACCATGGGCTTCTAAGCCTAGCATCTTTTTCAGGTTATTCTTCAAATATATCAGAACCTCTTGGAGAAGAGCAGCATCGGCATCAGCACCAGCAGCAACAACAATCACACAATAATTATAGCAGCAGCACTTTCTGAGCCTCAGCTGTTGGGTTATTCTGGTTCAGTGCATTTACTATACTGAGTTATTTTGATTTGTAACCAATTTTAGTAACTTCCAATAAGACCATAAACCATCTTTATTTCTTCCTTAACCCTCGTTTTAGTTCTTTGCTCTCTGTAATTCCCTTCCTTTCCTCTCTCTCCTCTAGGCACCAAAAGCAACTTCACACAATGCCTGCTTCTTTGTCATACTCCCTCGGACCTATGGGATATAACTATTATTTAGTGTAGCTCTCCTCTTGTTCATCAGGACTTCAAAGCCCTATCCATCTGCTTAGATATTGCTACACAAAAGCAGAGTACATGCAGAAGAGGCCATTCTCCTTCTGAACTGGCAGTTAGGATGCTTCTCTGAAAGGAAAGATCTCAAATTCTCCATTGGTTGGCTGATGGCAAGAAAGCAAACAGGTGAGCTTTGGAGAAAATTACCATCCTCGTTCCTATTGCTATGGTTCTGTTTGGACCATAGTCACAATCTCACATCTCAACGAAGAATTATATATATTCTTTGAATGTGTCTTCTGTATTTTTAAGAAGTGTTCTGGCCACGTACATTGTGAAAGGACTTTGTGGTTAATTAAAGATCTGCAGTAAAGAAGAGTGCTATTAATTTTGTATTCTGTGCCAGCAACTATTTAATAATTAAGCTATATAGCAGAGGTTAACTCGTTTCTTCTAATAATTTACAGTAGGTACAGACATTGTAGACAAAGGAATACAGAATTTGAGTTTTCATTAGACAGCTGAGAAAAGTTCCCCATGATAACTGCTCTATCTTATAATTCCTCAACAACATTACCTTTAGCACGGGCTCATGAAGCCTTCTATTTGCAAAAGTACTCAAAGCATATTACCTGGTAAAACTTTTAAAAACTAACCATTGTGAGTTTGAAGACATAGTGAATAAAATTCAAAACTGAAGTCTGTTTCTCTACTTTCTCCCCCCTTTTTGAGTACTTTTTTCTTGAGTTAGAAGGTTAATTGCTAATTCTTTATCATCCAAAGTCTCAGCCTCCTTATTATAATGCTAGAACATATACTGGAATGTCCCTTATCTAACATGACTGGTTAATTATTAAAATACTCTTTTTTTTTTCTCCAGCTATTTTCTTTCTGAGTAAACAAATTGCTAAATTCAGTTGGCTTCCATTTGCACTTCATTGCTTCTTGAAAGCAAATACTCTGCAAAAATGAGTTGCCTCTGACTATTTATAATCTCCAAGGGCAGAAGAAACAAATGTGTGCATGATTTCTCTAATTTAAAAACAAGAGATTAGGAACCAAGATGGCAGAGCAGAAGGATGTGCTCACTCCCTCTTGCAAGAACACCAGAATCACAACTAGCTGCTGGACAATCATCGACAGGAAGACACTGGAACTCACCAAAAATGATACCCCACATCCAAAGACAAAGGAGAAGCCACAATGAGATGGTAGAGGGGCACAATCACAGTAAAATCAAATCCCATAACTTCTGGGTGGGTGACTCACAGACTGGAGAACACTTATACCACAGAAGTCCACCCACTGGAGTGAAGGTTCTGAGCCCCACATCAGGTTCCCAACCTGGGGGTCTGGCAATGGGAAGAGGAATTCCTAGAGAATCAGACTTTGAAGGCTAGTGGGATTTGATTGCAGAACATTGACAGGACTGGGGGAAACAGACTCCACTCTTGGAGGGCACACACAAAGTAGTGTGCACATTGGGACCCAGGGGAAGGAGCAGTGACCCCAGGGGAGACTGAACCAGACCTACCTGCTACTGTTGGAGGGTCTCCTGCAGAGGCAGGTGGTGACTATGTCTCACTGTAGGGACAAGGACACTGGCAGCAGAAGTTCTGGGAAGTATTCCTTGGCGTGAGCCCTCCCAGAGTCCGCCATTAGCCCCACCAAAGAGCCCAGGTAGGCTCCAGTGTTGGGTTTCCTCAAGCCAAACAACCAACAGGGAGGGAACCCAGACCCATCCATCAGCAGTCAAGTGGATTAAAGTTTTACTGAGATCTGCCCACTAGAGCAACAGTCAGCTCTACCCACCACCAGTCCCTCCCATCAGGAAGCTTGCAAAAGTCTCTTAGATAGCCTCATCCACCAGAAGGCAGACAGCAGAAGCAAGAAGTACAATCCTGCAGCCTGTGGGGAAAAAAACACGTTCACAGAAAGATAGACAAGATGAAAAGGCAGAGGGCTAGGTACCAGATGAAGGAACAAGATAAAACCCCAGAAAAACAACTAAATGAAATGGAGATAGGCAATCTTCCAGAAACAGAATTCAGAATAATGATAGTGAAGATGATCCAGGACCTTGGAAAAAGAATGGAGGCAAAGATCAAGAAGATGCAAGAAATGTTTAACAAAGACCTAGAAGAATTAAAGAACAAACAAACAGAAATGAACAATACAATAACTGAAATGAAAACTACACTAGAAGGAATCAGTAGCAGAATAACTGAGGCAGAAGAATGGATACGTGTCCTGGAAGACAGAATGGTGGAATTCACTGCTGTGGAACAAAATAAAGAAAAAAGAATGAAAAATCCTAAGAGACCTCTGGGACAACATTAAATGCAACAACATTCACATTATAGGCGTCCCAGAAGGAGAAGAGAGAGAAAATATTTGAAGAGATTATTAAAGGAAACTTCCCTAACATGGGAAAGGAAATAGCCTCCCAAGTCCAGGAAGCGCAGAGTCCCATACAGGATAAACTCAAGGAGAAACACGCCAAGGCACATACTAATCAAATTGGCAAAAATTAAAGACAAAGAAAAATTATTGAATGAAGCAGGGAAGAATGACAAATAACATACAAGGGAACTCCCATAAGGTTAAAAGCTGATTTCTCAGCAGAATCTCTACAAACCAGAAGGGAGTGGCATGTTATGTTTAAAGTGATGAAAGGGAAGAGCCTACAACCAAGATTACTCTACCTGGCAAGGATCTCATTCAGATTCAATGGAGAAATCAAAAGCTTTACAGAAAAGCAAAAGCTAAGAGAATTCAGCACCACCAAACCAGCTCTACAACAAATGCTAAAGGAACTTCTCTAAGTGGGAAACGCAAGAGAAGAAAAGGACCTACAAAAACAAACCCAAAACAATTAAGAAAATGGTCATAGGAACATACATATTGATAATTACCTTAAACGTGAATGGATTAAATACTGCAACCAAAAGACACAGGCTTGCTGAATGGATACAAAAACAAGACCCATCTATATGCTGTCTACAAGAGACCCACTTCAGACCTAGGGACACATACAGACTGAAAGTGAGGGGATGGAAAAAGTTATTCCATGCAAATGGGAATCAAAAGAAAGCTGGAGTAGCAATACTCATATCAGACAAAACAGAGTTTAAAATAAAGAATGTCACAAGACACAAGAAAGGACACTACATAATGATCAAGGGATCCATTCAAGAAGAAGGTATAACAATTATAAATATATATGCACCCACAATAGGAGAACCTCAATACATAAGGCAACTGCTAACAGCTATAAAAGAGAAAATCGACAGTAACACAATAATAGTGGGGGACTTTAACACCTCATTTACACCAATGGACAGATCATCCAAAATGAAAATAAATAAGGAAACAGAAGCTTTAAATGACACAAGAGACCAGATAGATTTAATTGATATTTATGAAACATTCCATGCCAAAACAGCAGACTACACTTCCTTCTCAACTGCGCATGGAACATTCTCCAGGATAGATCACATCTTGGGTCACAAATCAAGCCTCAGTAAATTTAAGAAAATTGAAATCATATCAAGCATCTTTTCTGATCACAACACTATGAGATTAGAAATGAATTGCAGGGAAAAACACGTAAAAAACACAAACACATGGAGGCTAAACAATATGTTACTAAATAACCACGAGATCACTGAAGAAATCAAAGAGGAAATCAAAAAATACCTAGAGACAAATGAAAATGAAAATGTGACGATCCAAAACCAATGGGATGCAGCAAAAGCAGTTCTAAGAGGGAAGATTATAGCTATACAAGCCTACCTCAAGAAACAAGAAAAATCTCAAATAAACAATCTAACCTTACACCTAAAGGAACCAGAGAAAGAAGAACAAAAAAACCCCAAAATTAGCAGAAGGAAAGAAATCATAAAGATCAGAGCAGAAATAAATGAAATAGAAACAAAGAAAACAATAGCAAAGATCATTAAAACTAAAAGCTGGTTCTTTGAGAAGATAAACAAAATTGATAAACCATTAGCCAGACTCATCAAGAAAAAGAGGCAGAGGACTCAAATCAATAAACTTAGAAATGAAAAAGGAGAAGTTATAACAGACACCGCAGAAATAAAAAGCATCCTAAGAGACTACTACAAGCAACTCTATGCCAATAAAATGGACAACCTGGAAGAAATGGACAAATTTTTAGAAAGATATAACCTTCCAAAACTGAACCAGGAAGAAATAGAAAATATGAACAGACTAATCACAAGTAATGACCTTGAAACTGTGAATAAAAATCTTCCAACAAACAAAAGTCCAGGACCAGATGGCATCACAGGTAAATTCTATCAAACATTTAGAGAAGAGCTAACACCTATCCTTCTAAAACTCTTCCAAAAAATTGTGGAGGAAGGAACACCCCCATACTCATTCTATGAGGCCACCATCACCCTGTTACCAAAACCAAAGATACTACAAAAAAAGAAAATTACAGACCAATATCACTGATGAATATAGATGCAAAAATCCTCAAAAAAATACTAGGAAACAGACTCTAACAACACATTAAAAGGATCATACACCATGATCAAGTGGGATTTATCCCAGGGATGCAAGCATGCTTCAATATACATAAATCAATCAATGTGATAAACCATATTAAAAAATTGAAGAATAAAAACCATATGATCATCGCAATAGATGCAGAAAAAGCTTTTGACAAAATTCAACACCATTTATGATAAAAACTTTCCAGAAAGTGGGCATAGAGGGAACCTACCTCAACATAATAAAGGCCATATATGACAAACCCACAGCAAACATCATTCTCAATGGTGAAGAACTGAAAGCATTTCCTCTAAGATCAGGAACTCTAAGACAAGGATATCCACTTTCACCACTATTATTCAACGTAGTTTTGGAAGTCCTAGCCACGGCAGTCAGAGAAGAAAAAGAAATAAAAGGAATACAAATTGGAAAAGAAGAATTAAAACTGTCACTCTTTGCAGATGACATGATACTATACATAGACAATCCTAAAGATTCCACCAGAAAACTACTAGAGCTAATCAATGAATTTGGTAAAGTTGAAGGATACAAAATTAATGCACAGAAATCTCTTGCATTCCTATACACTAATGATGAAAAATTTGAAAGAGAAATTAAGGAAACACTCCCATTTACCACTGCAACAAGAAGAATAAAATACCTAGGAATAAACCTACCTAGGGAGACAAAAGACATGTAGGCACAAAACTATAAGACACTGATGAAAGAAATTAAGGATGATACCAACAGATGGAGAGATATACCATGTTCTTGGATTAGAAGAATCAATATTGTGAAAATGACTATACTACCGAAAGCAATCTACAGATTCAATGCAATTCCTATCAAATTACCAATGGCGTTTTTTACAGAACTAGAACAAAAAATCTTAAAATTTGTATGGAGACACAAAAGACCCCAAATAGCCAAAGCAGTCTTGAGGGAAAAAAACGGAGCTGGAGGAATCAGACTCCCTGACTTCGGACTATACTACAAAGCTACAGTAATCAAGACAATGTGGTACTGGCACAGAAGCAGAAACATAGATCAATGGAACGAGATAGAAAGCCCAGAGATAAATCCACACACCTGTGGTCAACTAATCTATGACAAAGGAGGCAAGGATATACAGTGGAGGAAAGACAGTCTCTTCAATAAGTGATGCTGGGAAAACTGGACAGCTGCATGTAAAAGAATGAAATTAGAACACTTCCTAATACCATACACAAAAATAAACTCAAAACCGATTAGAGACCTGAATTTAAGACTGGACACTATAAAACTCTTGGAGGAAAACATAGGAAGAGCACTCTTTGACATAAATCACAGCAAGATCTTTATTGATCCACCTCCTAGAGTAATGGAAATAAAAACAAAAATAAACAAACGGGACCTAATGAAACTTGAAAGCTTTTGCACAGCAAAGGAAACCATAAACAAGATGAAAAGACAACCTTCAGAATGGGAGAAAATATTTGCAAATGAATCAATGGACAAAGGATTAATCTCCAAAATATATAAACAGCTCATGCAGCTCAATATTAAAAAAACAAACAACCCAATCCAAAAATGGTCTGAAGACCTAAATAGACATTTCTCCAAAGATGACATACGGATGGCCAAGAAGCACATGAAAAGCTGCTCAACATCACTAATTATTAGAGAAATGCAAATCAAAACTACAATGAGGTATCACCTCACACCAGTTAGAATGGGCATCATCAGAAAATCTACAAACAACAAATGCTGGAGAGGGTGTGGAGAAAAGGGAACCCTCTTGCACTGTTGGTGGGAATGTAAATTGATCGAGCCACTATGGAGAACAGTATGGAGGTTCCTTAAAAAACTAAAAATAGAATTACCATATGAACCAGCAACCCACTACTGGGCATATACCCAGAGGAAACCGCAATGCAAAAAGACTCATGCACCCCAATATTCATTGCAGCACTATTTACAATAGCCAGGACGTGGAAGCAACCTAAATGCACATTGACAGATGAATGGATAAAGAAGATGTGGTACATATATACAATGGAATATTAGCCATAAAAAGGAATGAAACTGGGTCATTTGTAGAGACGTGGTTGCATCTAAAGACTGTCATACAGCGTGAAGTCAGAAAGAGAAAAATAAATATTGTATATTAACGCATATATGTGGAACCTAGAAAAATGGTACAGATGAACCAGTTTGCAGGGCGGAAATTGAGACACAGTTGTAGAGAATAAACATATGGACACCAAGGGGGTAAAGTGGCAGGGGTGTGGGGATGGTGGTGTGATGAATTGGGCAATTGGGATTGACCTGTATACACTGATGTGTATATAATGGATGACTTATAAGGACCTGCTGTATAAAAAAAGTAAATAAAAATTCAAAAGAACATCCTCCTTCAAAATCTAACACACTTTAAAAATATTGCACAACATTAGTTTTTAGACTTCATAAAGGCACAGTATCTGTTTCTGCAATTCCCAAATTCCTTCATTTGCTATTTGAGGATGTTATTTTATCAGATGGAAGAGAGGGCATCATCTTCAGGGAATAAGATCACTAAATATCCAGGACACAGAAATACCATCATATTTAGACAATGAAGAATTAATTTCCATTTCGATTAACCAGGATTACATGGTTAAAAAGTTGAGAAGAGAATGATTTATTTTCCAATAGGTTCAGCTTGGTCTGACTTGATTGTACTTTGGTCTGTGAAAACAAAATCACAACACTGTAACAATTGCTACTCTGACCATAGTGTCTGAGGAGCAGATAATTTGCATGCATCAAAATTGCGAGTTAGTCACAGTTTTGCCAGTTTCTTTAGCTCCCATGACCAAACTTGTTTGCAGAGTTTGGATTTTTGCTGTTTCTGACACGCCTCAGGGAAAGGATAGCACATTGTAGAGTCTAATATACTTTATATCTAAGAATGAGATTGTGAATAAAAAAAAATAATTGTAAGTATGTCTTGGCCAGAATTCTTATCTTTTTTTAGATTATAAAGTGGTTAGGAGACTGCTCTTTGAAACCATACAAACTTGGGATTAGAGACACAGATCCATCAGTTATTAGCTCCATGATGCTGAGCAAGTTACTAACCTCTAATAATAGTACTTACCTCACTAGGTCTCTTTTTAGATAATGTGAGATAGTGCACATAAAGTGATTAATCTAGAACTGGGCACAGAATAAGGCCACAGGAATTCTTTATTATCATTATGGTTATTGTTGTTACTAATAGAAGCCAGGATTACATATGCAAGTCATACTATATGAGTACCTACAAGGTTTTTCTTATTATTTGTTAAATGTTTCAATGTCCGTGGAATGAGTGTCAGGGGTATAAATCACAGGTGTATCCATTTATTAATGGATAAGATGGCAGCACCATTCTGAAGACGGGACAGTCTTTTAACTTTGGGAAGGCGACGGTTCATCTTGATAATACTAATGAAAATTCTTTTAAATTTGTATGCATTTGTTTTATTTCATCCTCATTACAACCCTATGAGTTAGTTATGGTAGTTTTTTAGTAAACTGAGATTCAGAGAAGCTAAATAATCTGATGATCACATAATAGGCAAAGCTAAAATTTGAGTTTGGTTGATCCAGTGAAAATTGCTTTTTTGTTTTGTTTGGTTTTGCTATGCATTGTTGCCTCTTTTTGATATTGAGTTTCTGAAACTGTATTGTGACATTTTAATTTTTCTGATTAATAATATAATTGCTTATGTTTTATAAATTCAAGTATAGAAGAGCAACATAGTCTGTAATTCTGTTACCATGAGTTAGTCATCTTAACATTTTGGTGCTTTTATCTGTCAAATATATAGTTATCTGATTGCTTCCTTTTGATGCATGATGTTGTTAATATATAGAGGAATCCTTTTTTTTTATCCCCAGGTGATCTTTTGTAGATACCCTTCAGAAAACCCTTGGGTCCCGGACCTTAGTTTTCTGCCACCAGTACAAGAATGGCCATCTTTCTTTTTTTTTTTTTTTTTTTTTTTGGCTTGTAAAACATCATGCTGACATGTAAGGGAATGATTTGGCATGTGAATATCTACTTTTACAGGATAAACTTCAAATGACCAAAGTGATGCCAATGAGAGGTGAAAAATTCTCTAAATTTGGTCACCTTCAGAGCTGAGTAAAAGGAAAAAGAACTAGACCAGAAAGTATTTCACTAAAGTCTAGATAAAATTAAGTTGCATTCACTTTGCCTACAGCTATTTTCTGATTCATGTGGTGAGATAATGAAATAATGAGTGTGAAAAGAGGGAATACAGGCATGTATATATTGAGCATATATGATGGAAAGGTGTGGGAATGATGCATAGTGCCACATTCTTCTGCACTTGGGTGAGAGAATTGTAGACAATCTGTTTAGTTTGACTGCCACTGATGACCTATCTAAGTCAAGTCTAGTCCTTGAATCTGATTCCATTTCATGGGCTTTGATCACCTACTGAAGGGCAAGGATCTGGGGTGTGTACATGCACACGTGTGGCACGTGTGTGTGAGTGTACTGGCAAACATGTATTTGTAATGCCATTCAGGATATAGGTGTCCGTGGGGGGATTATTATTTATATTTATGTTTATTTTTGGCTTATTAAGGATCTCTTGGGGTGCAGAGATGGGATTAAACCAGGCAATCTGCTTTTAAAAAGCAATTTTCCCTCACTTCTGCTTATATCAAATATGCTATTTTTTTCTTTAGAAAGTGTGTGAAATCATTATTTTTTAAAAATTTCTTGTTTTTTTTCTTCTAAAGATGGTCTTAAGGGATTTCCATACCCAGGACTCCACAACACACACTGCTGATTTTGAGATTTGGATTTTGGTTTGAAGCCAATTTTTCATCTCTTTAGCTTAGCTTTTAGTCTTTCTAAATCCATAAATGCTGAATGCCAGAATTTTAATGTAGAATTGAACTTGGGCCCAGTTTGTAGTTGGTCCCTATTTACCCAGTGACAACTGATACAGGACCCAAGGAGATAGGAGAGCTGAATGATGGGGTTAGATGATAAAGTCTGTGAAGAAAGAAAAAAATAGAAATGGATGATGGTGAAAATTTTCTAAAAATTTATTTTCTTTTATCACAACCTAAATAAATAGCCCTATAGTAGAGCCAGCTTTGGAAGAGAAAACAATGATAGTTACATAGATAAATCACATACATTCTACCGATATTTGATTAGTCTTACTATGTTTTATAAAGGACCCTGTGCTTTGGCCATCCTATGACACTTTCAGACTCTTGAATGTACTGTGTTTTCTCATCTTCAAGCCTCCATCCTCTTTCTCATAACTTCACTCCTTCTTCAAAATGCAATTTAACAACTTTTCTGGGAAATCGTCCCTCTCTTCTTCCTTTATATTCTCAGTGCCTAGCATCAGACCAAGTACTAGGTGTCCAATAAATATTGAAACAGTAGGTAAGTGATACAGGAATCAAAACTGGTGGTGAGAAAATTCTTTCTTTCCATTGGAGAAAGGCATTGCAGGGTGGTACAGTTTCAGAGATGAGGAAAAGAAAGGGAGACATGAAGAATATAAAATTCTTATGCATGAAAGTTTTTTAGACTCACATAAAAACTGCTCCTGATAAAAAATTGGAACAAGGTGAATATCCAACTACATATCTACAATTGTGTCTGAGTGAACAAATAATAAATTATTTGCATCAAAATAACAAATATAAATTATTCATGTTTTTATATCAAACTTTTATAGAAGCTACTTTTGCTTTAATTTCCTACAAATCTTAAGGCTCTTACTGAGGTCTAGGACCTAAGAAAGCGGTGTAGTGGTTAGAAAAAAGGTAACAAACTTGAGTGTGTTAAAAATATAAAAATCTGAAAAATAACTCAAAATGATGAAATAAGGCAATTTGCTAAAATAGAAGAAAGATGGCATTGATTGGAACTTGGATCCTTCTAGAAATGTGAGTCAGAAAATAAGTAGCAAATATTTTCAGAACTTACTGCAAACCTCTTTTTATAAGAGACTGAAAGCTATGAATGAAATGTTGGGGAAATATCATTGTCATGCCTGAGATTGTAGACAGAATAAATCAAGGGACATAGAGGTTCTATCACAAAAAGGTTTATCACATTTTAAAATTCTGTAGTTCAATTCTTGTAAGAATATTGGATTGAGTCCTGAAATAAGTCTATTAGTTCATGAAAAGTCAGGCATTGCTAAGTAATTGGAGAGTTCAAAGGAATCAGAATTTCAGAGCCGGAATGAACCTTATGTATAATCTAGTCTGGCCTCTTTATTTTATAATTGAAGAATTTGAGGCTTAGAGAGTGAAATGGATTGTCCAGGGTCACCTAGGGAATTACTAATAGAGTGGCAACCAGGAATCTGGACTTCAGGAGCTCAGCCTGGAGCCCACTCCTGTGACATTATATCATGCTGGTTATGTGTCAATAATTCCTTTACTAGGAATTATGTATGGCATTAAGCTGCTGCCCTGGGTGGATAGATTTCCATTCTTGAGAATGATGAGGTACAATTACATTTAACAAGTATTTATTCAACACATCGCTGTGCTTGGCACTCAGAAAATTTGAAAAATAATAGAAGTTCCAGTCCCTGCTCTAGTGGCATAGGAAATTATAAGTATCTCACAAAAGTGTGAAATTTTCAAGGCCTAGGTCATCTTACATTCAATGTGTTCTCAGTAGTTAGCATAGGACCTGGTATATTGGATAGTCAAAAACTGCTGAGTGAATCAAACTGGAGAAATGAAACTTGTCTCTAGATCACCCCATTGTGGCCATTAAATGGTTAAACAGCAAATTATGAGCAACTGCACTAAGAAAAGGGGGGCTTATAGTGTGACACCCTATTTTCTAAGTAATGGAAACATTTTTTCAGTTTGTGCGCAATTTATTATTTGCCTTTTTACAATTTTTGGTTTTTTTGTAAAGAAGGAAGATGATGACATCGGAAAAAACTTAACCTTGCCATCTCCATAGCATTACAGAAAACTGAGGTAGCAGGCAGAAAGATAAGCCACTCCCCAGTAGAAAAGACTCTGAAGTATAAATGTATCTGCGAATTATAAATTACCCCTCAGAATTTATTCCAACTTGAGGGAAGGGAGCTGCTTTCACAATCCCATACCAGTCAGTAATTGGCTGAGAGCCATAGTAGGATGGGGGAAATGTAACCTATCTGTTATTTCCAGCCACCTGTGTCTCCAAGAAAAGTGATTCCAATAGCTTCAGAGCAGTCCTCCAAAGAGAGTCACAAGAAGGCAGGTAGAAGTAAAAGCACACAAAAGTCAAGGGAGGGGCACACAGAATTGGTAAAGAAAGGGAATCTCTGTAGAACATCGACGGTATTTGTTATAGCAGTAGTCAGCAAACTTTTTCTGTAAATAGCCAGGTAGTAAATATTTTAGGTGCTTCAGGCCATGTCTCTATTGCAACTACTCAACTCTGCCCTTACAGTTCAAAAGCAGCCATAGAAAATATATAAGCAAATGAGCATGTCTGTGTTGCAATAAAACGAAGATACTTTACAAAGGACACTGAAATTTTCATTTCAATAGCTAGTTTCGAATGACCATTTACTCCTAAGAGTATTTGAACTTGCCTGAAAATCCTTGCCTCATTGATGTCCATCAGTACTACACTAGCATTATCATGATTCTTACCCAATCCTAACTAAGCCTGTAAATTGAAAGACCCATGTTAAACCAGAATCTAATCCTCCATAAATATCCCTATTTTGCTCTCCTTTACCATGGTAAAAAAAAAATACTCTTTTTTTGTCTTATCAAAAGTTGCTTTGGTAATATTTTCAGGAAACTAGCACTTGACAATATTTCCAGTTTTTCTATGTTTTCTATACTTTGAATTGTCTATACTTGAAGATCAGTCAGATGTCAACAGGTTTACCAAATTCAAAGTATTTTTCTAGGCACTGTTCTTGCTATGGGAAACTCTGGGAACTGAGGTTTTCTTCCTGGCTTTGATACAGATGTTTTAACACTTTTGAAATTGTGTGACTTCTATTGTGTATAAATTACCTAAGAAGTTTTTAAGCAAATGATACTTTTTATAGTTTATGGTGTTCTTTAATTAAGGAATTACTTTACTTGACTCAACTGGTTTTTGACAAAGGCTTGTATATAGAAGGAACTGGCATAAATAAATGTGCTGCCTTCACTTGGTTCCTGGGAGGCTAACTTTGAGAAGTTAAATCTTCACACATGACAACCTCTATCAGGGATATTCTGAGGAAATTTAAAATGCAATAAATTCATGTTTTTATTAGGAAAAAAATCTATGGCTCTCATTAGAAAAAAAAGTCCTTAAAATCTAATTAAGGTTTGGATTTTAGAAAAATAACTATGAATTTTCTATTGAAGGCAACCCATGAAGTAATGTTATAGCTGGAACAGAGAAAGATTGGAAGCATAATTTGGATCAATTCTGGTCACAAATCACTTTTTATTTTAAAGAAAGCCTGAAAATAACCTGAAATAAATGTATTTCATAAAGTAAGAGCATGAAAACTTACTGTCCCTTTTGCTGTATTTTTTATTGTGCTTTGGGACTTGGTTTACCGAGCTATAAAATTTTTAATAGGTTATTTCTTGCTTTTGCTTGGGAAACTAACAAGAATATGACACTTTAGGGGTTATTTGATGGAAAGGAAAAGAAAGTCTTTAAAACTTGCTGAAGCAAGCTGTGGCTCCTGTACTCTTTACCTAAGTAAAGCTTCTCTTTACTTTAGTTGTCTTCTATGAGACAAGAAAGGCCCTTTCTATTTATGGGCAAAGATTTGATAAAAGACAGCTTTAAAATCTTTCTACTCTACTAAACTTAAGGGCTATTCATACTTGGAATTTGCCTAACACCACTCAAAAGAATTTTAAATGTATTTTTTTGAGGGTTAGAGTGCTGATTATGAAGCATTTTGCTTTTTTAACCCATTGTGCTCTAGGAGAACAGGGATACACTTTAGAATCCTGGATAAAGCAAGACATGTCCTGGGCTTTCAGTTCACTGTACCTAATCAACCCAGTCAAAATAGTCATGAGAGGTTGGTAAAAGCAAACAAAATACCCAGAACATAATATGTTGGTATGTCTTTTTTTTTTCATTCAAATGAGCCATGTTCCTGGAAGTCAGAGGTTATAATAAAATAAGCTTTTGAAACAAAAGGCAATTTTATTAACATGCCTGCATTTTTTAGAATGTTTTAAAGAACCTGTATTTCCTACTGTTTAATGACACAAATGTTACTTTCTTAACAATGGGTAATTATTTATGTTCTCTGGCTAACTGGTAAGCTCAGAAATAAACATGAGACAGGGAAGACTTCTGACGCTTCTCAGAAGTCAGAGTTTAAATTAACATGAAAGATTCAACATGTAAAAGATTTTATTGTATGTTTTCCACATTTTTACATCTGGATGGATGATAGAAGATAATGTTCAGTCGGCCAAGTTTTTATTGGCATTTTCAGAGTGAAACAGAAAATCTGCATTCATATTTTATTAGCTATTCCATAATGCTCTATATCTTTAAAATAAATAGCCTTTGGCACTCCATTTCCATCTTTATGCTAAACCTGTTGTTTTTTTCCCGCAGTTTTCTCCCTCTTGGAAAATATACTGTGACTTTCCAGAATTATTTTCTCGGCTTCTGACGAAGCAGTTTTTTCACGCTTCTTCATATTCAGAGAAGTTTGTTGATTTTTTTTAAGTTCTCATAACGACAGACTCTACACTCACCTCAGTTCTAGGTGGTATTATACTTCACTGGGAGGAAAGAAACCAAACGAGCAGAATGAAAATAGCTTGGGTAATAACTGCTATGCTGTGCTGGTGTGACATTTGGTTAAGATTTTGTCCTGTGAAAAATATCAAAGCAAATCTCATCCTCTATAGAAAAATAAGCATGTAATTATAAAAACAAAAAAAAATACAAGAAATTCACAGTGATGACGTCAATCGAAAGTATTTACTGAGAAACCACTATGTTCTCAGAACTTTGAGTAATGTGAAAAGAAGTTTAGGGCATGGTACCTACTTCAAAGGACTTTAATGCTTTACATCACACCTTTGGTACACCTTTAATAGTGAATTCTTCTTCCACGACGATATTAATAATGTAAGAGTCACATTTTGGTCGGGTTTGTATTATACCTTTGATCATTCACTATTCATTGAATGTTTCTCTAAGGATCACCTCTTTTCTGTAAATTTGGATCACTTTTTCTCTTGAATGAAAATATTTGGATTTCAATAGAGTTCCAATCAAGGTTCTTTCGGCTGCAAAGAAGAGTCACCCTTTCACACTAGCAAAATAGCAAAATAGGGGGTTTTATAATGAGATGCAGAGGATCTCAAGGATCCCAAGGTGAGGTTCATAGTGTATACTGTAGCAGAGCTGGGAATCAGAAACCCAGGAAATGAATTCATTCTTATTATCTCTGTGGAACCATGTTATCTTTTTAATCTTTGTGCTGCTTAGTGTTCTGTTTCTCCTTTCTGCTTACTAAAAATATATCTGGCTCAACATGGTCTCCAACTCCATCACTACATCATGAACTCTTAGTTTTAGCAGCCACCTTTAGTTAACAATGTTCTCTGTGCTCTTCATTCAAATTCTTTTGAAAGGATGTGGTTGGCTAATGTCTGGAACTCCCTTTGTTCATCCCTAGTCCAATCACTTTTGGCTGGAAGGTAGGTTCATGTAATACAACATGGCTGTTTAGTTCTGCTATTTTGGTAGGGGCTGTGGGTGGATACAGTTTCTCTTGAAAGGGATGCTGTTACAGGGGGTATTGAATGTTTAGTATCAGTTATAACTATGTTAGTATTTATTACCAAATCTGACTGGACAAAATTCCCACAATACCAGTAAGAATATTCAAGAATAGACATCCATGTCTATTAAGACTCACTCATTCCTAGAGATGTGCCTTTTATTCTTCATTAAATAAATATTTTTGCCAGGCACTGACTTACGTCCTAGTAATACTGTGGTGAAGAAGACAGGAGAGGTGCCTGCTTTCATGGAACTTGTATCATACTGGTGGTAAGTAGAAAACAAAAGTAAATAAATCAGTACATAACATAGTATGAGAAAATGTTAAGTGCTATGAAGACGACAAAACTGTGATACAATAAAGCGAATGGGAGTTTAAACTGAGATTTCAGTGAAGTCCTTTCTGAGGCAGTGATCTTTGAGATAACATCTACATGGTAAAGGAGCTATATACAGTTATAAGCATTTTATGTGTATTAACTCATTTGCACCTCACATTTAGCTTATGAAATAATTATATGTATTTTCTGCAATTAATGAATGAAGAAACAAAAGCACAATCACCCAGAGGAGCTTCAAGATGGTGGAAGAGTAAGACGTGGAGATCACCTTCCTCTCCACAAACGCATTAGAAATACATCTGCATGTGGAACAACTCCTACAGAACACCTACTGAACACTGGCAGAAGACCTCAGACCTTCCAAAAGGCAAGAAACTCCCCACGTACCTGGGTAGGGCAAAAGAAAAAACAGACAAAAGAATAGGGACAGGACTGCACCAGTGGGAGGGAGCTGTGAAGGAGGAAAGGTTTCCACGCACTAGGAAGGCCCTTCACAGGCGGAGACTGTAGGTGGCGGTGGGGGGAAGCTTCGGAGCCACGGAGGAGAGCACAGCAACAGGGGTGTGGAGGGCAAAGTGGAGAGATTCCCGCACAGAGGATCGGTGCCGACCAGCACTCACCAGCCCAAGAGGCTTGTCTGCTCACCCACCGGGGCGGGCAGGACTGGGAGTTGAGGCTCAGGCTTCGGTAGGAACGCAGGGAGAGGACTGGGTTTGGCGGCGTGAACACAGCCCGAAGGGGGCTAGTGCACCACGGCTGGCTGGGAGGGAGTCCGGGAAAAAGTCTGCCGAAAAAGTCTCTTGCCAAAGAGGCAAGAAACTTTTTCTTACCTCTTTGTTTCGTGGTGCTCGAGGAGAGGGGATTAAGAGTGCTGCTTAAAGGAGCTCCAGAGACGGGTGCGAGCCGCGGCTATCAGCACGGACCCCAGAGACGGGCATGAGATGCTAAGGCTGCTGCTGCCACCACTAAGAAGCCTGTGTGCAAGCACAGGTCACTGTCCACACCTCCCCTCCCGGGAGCCTGTGCAGCCCACAACTGCCAGGGTCCCGTGATCCAGGGACAACTTCCCCGGGAGAACACATGGCGCACCTCAGGGTGGTGCAGCGTCATGCTGGCCTCTGCTGCTGCCACAGGCTCACCCCACATTCCGTACCCCTCCCTCCCCCTGGCCTGAGTGAGCCAGAGTCCCTGAAGCAGCTGCTACTTTAACCCCGTCCTGTCTGAGTGAAGAACAGATGCCCTCAGGCGACCTACACGCAGAGGCAGGGCCAAATCCAAAGCTGCACCCCCTGGAGCTGTGCAAACAAAGAAGAGAAAGGGAAATCTCTCCCAGCAGCCTCAGGAGCAGCGGATTAAATCTCCACAATCAACTTGATGTACACCGCATCTGTGGAATACATGAATAGACAACGAATCATCCCAAATTAAGGAGGTAGACTTTGGGAACAACGATATATATATATTTTGTTCCCTTTTTCTTTTTTTGTGAGTGTGTATGTGTATGCTTCTGTATGTGATTTTGTCTGTTTAGCTTTACTTCTACCATTTGTCCCAGGGTTCTGTCTGTCCTTTCTTTTAAATTATCATTACTTAAAAATTTTTTTCTTAATAATTATTTTTTATTTAAAAAAATATGGGGATATTAAACAACATTAAATGCACCGACATTCGAATTATAGGGGTCCCAGAAGAAGAAGAGAAAAAGAAAGGGACTAAGAAAATATTTCAAGAGATTATAGTTGAAAATTTCCCTAATATGGGAAAGGAAATAGTTAATCAAGTCCAAGAAGCACAGACAGTCCCATACAGGATAAATGCAAGGAGAAACATGCCAAGACACATATTAATCAAACTATCAAAAATTAAATAAAAAGAAAAAATATTAAAAGCAGCAAGGGAAAAACAACAAATAACACACAACGGAATCCTCATAAGGTTAACAGCTGACCTTTCAGCAGAAACTCTGCAAGGCAGAAGGGAGTGCAGTATATATTTAAAGTGATGAAGGAGAAAAACAACCAAGATTACTCTACCCAGCAAGGATCTCATTCAGATTTGATGGAGAAATTAAAACATTTACAGACAAGCAAAACCTAAGAGAATTCAGCACCACCAAATGAGCTTTACAACAAATGCTAAAGGAACTTCTCTAGGCAAGAGACACAAGAGAGGGAAAAGACCTATAATAACAAACCCAAAACAATTAAGAAAATGGTAATAGGAACATACATATCGATAATTACCTTAAATGTAAGTGGATGAAATGCTCCAACCGAAAGACATAGACTGGCTGAATGGATACAAAAAAAGACCCATATATGCTGTCTACAAGGGACCCACTTCAGACCTAGGGGCAAATACAGAATGAAAGTGAGGGGATGGAAAAAGATATTCCATGCAAATGGAAATCAAAAGAAAGCTGGAATAGCAATTCTCATATCAGACAAAATACACTTTAAAATAAAGACTATCACAAGAGACAAAGAAGGACACTACATAATGATCAAGGGATTGATCCAAGAAGAAGATATAACAATTGTAAATATTTATGCACCCAACATAGGAGCACCTCAATACATAAGGCAAATACTAACAGCCATAAAGGGGAAATCAACAGTAACACAATCATAGTAGGGGGCTTTAACACCCCACTTTCACCAATGGACAGATCATCCAAAATGAAAATAAATAAGGAAACAAGCTTTAAATGATACATTAAACAAGATGGACGTAATTGATATTTATAGGACATTCCATCCAAAAACAACAGAATACACATTCTTCTCAAGGGCTCATGGAACATTCCCCAGCATAGATCATATCTTGGGCCACAAATAAAGCCCTGTTAAATTAAAGAAAATTGAATTTGTATCAAGTATCTTTTCTGACCACAACCCTATGAGACTAGATGTCAATTTCAGGGAGAACTCTGTAAAAACTACAAACACATGGAGGCTAAATAATACACTACTTAATAACCAAGAGATCATTGAAGAAGTCAAAGAGGAAATCAAAAAATACCTAGAAACAAGTGACAATGAAAACATGACAACCCAAAACCTATAGGATGCAGCAAAAGCAGTTCTAGGAGGGAAGTTTATAGCAATACAATCCTACATTGAGAAACAAGAAACATCTCAAATAAACAACCTAACCTTACACCTAAAGCAATTAGAGAAAGAAGAATTAAAAAAAAACCGAAGTTAGCAGAAGGAAAGAAATCATAAAGATCTAATCAGAAATAAATGAAAAAGAAATAAAGGAAATGAGAGCAAAGACCAATAAAACTAAAAGCTGGTTCTTTGAGAAGATAAACAAAATTGATAAACCATTAGCCAGACTCATCAAGAAAAAAAGGGAGAAGACTCAAATCAATAGAACTAGAAATGAAAAAGGAGACGTAACAACTGACACTGCAGAAATACAAAGGATCATGAGAGATTACTACAAGCAAATATATGCCAATAAAATGGACAACCTGGAAGAAATGGACAATTTCTTACAGGAGCACAGTCTTCTGAGGCTGAACCAGTAAGAAATAGAAAATATGAACAGTTCAATCACAAGCACTGAAATTGAAACTGTGATTAAAAATCTTCCAACAAACAGAAGCCCAGGACCAGATGGATACACAGGCAAATTCTATTAAACATTTAGAGAAGAGCTAACACCTATCTTTCTGAAACTCTTCCAAAATATAGCAGAGAGAGGAAGACTCCCAAACTAATTCTCCGAGGCCACCATCACCCTGATACCAAAACCAGACAAAAATGTCACAAAGAAAGAAAACTACAGACCAATATCGCTGATGAACATAGATGCAAAAATCCTCAGCAAAATACTAGCAAACAGAATACAACAGCACATTAAAAGGATCATACACCATGATCAAGTGGGGTTTCTCCCAGGAATGCAAGGATTCTTCAATATACTCAAATCAATCAATGTAATATACCATCTTAAGAAATTGAAGGAGAAAAACCATATGATCATCTCAATAGATGCAGGGAAAGTTTTCGACAAAATTCAACACCCATTTTGATAAAAAACCCTGTAGAAAGTAGGCATAGAGGGAACTTTCCTCAGCATAATAAAGGCTATATATGACAAACCCACAGCCAACATGGTCCTCAATGGTAAAAAACTGAAACCATTTCCACTAAGATCAGGGACAAGAGAAGGTTGCCCATTCTCACCACTGTTATTCAACATAGTTTTGGAAGGTTTAGGCACAGCAATCAGAGAAGAAAAAGAAATGAATCCAAATAGGAAAAGAAGAAGTAAAGCTGTCACTGTTTGCAGATGACATGGTACTGTAGATAGAGAATCCTAAAGATGCTACCAGAAAACTGCTAGAGCTAATCAATGAATTTGGAAAAGTAGCAGGACACAAAATTAATGCACAGAAATCTCTGGCATTCCTATACACTAATGATAAAAAATCTGAAAGTGAAATTTAGGAAACACTCCCATTTACCATTACAACAAAAAGAATAAAATATCTAGGAATAAACCTACCTAAGGAGACAAAAGACATGTATGCAGAAAATTATACGACACTGATGAAAGAAATTAAGGATGATACAAATAGATGGGGAGATATACCATGTTCTTGGATTGGAAGAATCAACATTGTGATAATGACTCTACTACCCCAGGCAATCTACAGATTCAATGCAATCCCTATCAAACTACCACTGGCAGTTTTCACAGAACAAGAACAAAAAATTTCACAATTTGTATGGAAACAGAAAAGACTCCTAATAGACAAAGCAGCTTGAGAAAGAAAAACGGAGCTGGAGGAATCAGACTTCCTGACTTCAGACTATATTACAAAGCTACAGTAATCAAGAGAGTGTGGTACTGGCACAAAAACAGAAATATAGATCAATGGAACAGGATAGAAAGCCCAGAGATAAACCCACGCACATATGGTCACCTTATCTTTGATAAATGAGGCAAGAATATACAGTGGAGAAAAGACAGCCTCTTCAATAAGTGGTGCTGGGAAAACTGGACAGGTACATGTAAAAGTATGAAATCAGAACACTGCCTATCACTATACACAAAAATAAACTCAAAATGGATTAAAGACCTTAATGTAAGGCCAGACACTATCAAACTCTTAGAGGAAAACATAGGCAGAACACTCTATGACATAAATCACAGCAAGATCCTTTTTGACTCACCTCCTAGAGAAATGGAAATAAAAACAAAAATAAATCAGACCTAATGAAACTTAAAAGCTTTTGCACAGCAATGGAAACCATAAATAAGATGAAAAGACAACCCTCAGAATGGAAGAAAATATTTGCAAATGAAGCAGCTGACAAAGGATTAATCTCCAAAATTTACAAGCAGCTCATGCAACTCAATATCAAAAAACCAAACAAACCAATCCAAAAATGGGCAGAAGACCTAAATAGACATTTCCCCAAAGAAGATATACTGATTGCCAACAAACACGTGAAAGGATTCTCAACATCATTAATCATTAGAGAAATGCAAATCAAAACTACAATGAGATATCTCACACCGGTCAGAATGGCCATCATCAAAAAATCTACAAACAATAAATGCTGGAGAGGATGTGGAGAAAAGGGAACCCTCTTGCACTGTTGGTGGGAATGTAAGTTGATACAGCCACTATGGAGAACAGTATGGAGGTTCCTTAAAATCTAAGTTAGAACTACCATACCACCCAGCAATCCCACTACTGGGTATATCCCCTGAGAAAACCACAATTCAAAAGGAGTCATGTACCAAAATGTTCATTGCAGCTCTATTTACAATAGCCAGGACATGGAAGCAACCTAAGTGTCCATCGACAGATGAATGGATAAAGAAGATGTGGCACATATATACAATGGAATATGACTCAGCCATAAAAAGAAATGAAATTGAGTTATTTGTAGTGAGGTGGATGGACCTAGAGTCTGTCATACAGAGTGAAGTAAGTCAGAAAGAGAAAAACAAATACTGTATGCTAACACATATACATGGAATCTAAAAAAAAAAAAACAAGGTCATGAAGAACCTAGGGACACGATGGGAATAAAGACACAGACCTACTAGAGAATGGACTTGAGGATATGGGGAGGGGGAAGGGTAAGCTGTTACAAAGGGAGAGAGTTGCATGGACATATATACAGTACCAAACGTAAAATAGATAGCTAGTGAGAATCAGCCGCATAGCACAGGGAGATCAGGTTGGTGCTTTGAGACCACCTAGAGGTGTGGGATAGGCAGGGTGGGAGGGAGGGAGATGCAAGAGGAAAGGGATATGGGAACATATGTATAACTGATTCACTTTGTTATAAAGTAGAAATTAACACACTATTGTAAAGCAATCGTACTCCAATAAAGATGTTAAAAACAAACAAACAAACGTAAAATTACAAAAAAACAATAGTGCTTGGATTAGGCCCTAAACAATGGAGAGAGGGAGAAATACAGAGGAAAGGAAGATTCCAAGCAAGGTAACTCTGCATTTCTCATTGTCCATTTGGTCAACCTTGCATATATTTTACATGTATATTTCTAACCAATTGTCTCTTGAGGATATTGGAAAGGGTACTCTATAACATTGTATCTCTTATAGTATTTGATCCATCATAGATGCTTATCCTATTCAGTGACTGATTAGGCAAGAAATACAGGGAGATGATTTGTATGTACATGGGGTTCATTTTGAAGTAACAAAAATTTTTGTTCAAATGATATAATTATAAAATATATTACTTGCAAAAAAAAAAAAAAAGCACAATCACCCAGTCAAAATATGTAACCTGCTTCAGGTGAATAGCTAGTAACTGGTAGAGCTAGAATTCAAACACTGATAGTATGAATACAATACAACGTCCACACTCATAAACATACTCTATTCAGCTTTCTGGGTAACATTACTTAAACCAAAAAAACTGCTCAGACTCCTGGTTTCTTAGGTTCCTGCTTTTTTCATTTAGTAACTGTAATTTACTATTCAGTTTTTTACAGCGTGCAAATGTGTTTCTGTTTCCTCCCATTTCTGACCATTTAAACACATTTTAAGCAGATATACTTTTAAGTTCTTGTAGTCAAAATTTTTTGATTTATAAAAATAACTTTGTCATGTATAGATGAAAATTTGCTACCTTTTCCTAATAGAAGTAACTTTCTCACTCTACATATATTAAAATATTGTTTATTTTCTCTGGCATTATGAAGTATTTCAAGCATATTACAAAGCATTGTCATATAATAAGGATACAAATTCCTACAATCTGGCTTTGCCAAATCTTATCATTTTTACCTTATTTGTTTTTAATCTTTTTAAAAATGTAATGAAATATAAAAACAGCAAATGAAGTCTATATATCTCTCTCTGATTTGATCTCTTCTCTCTCCTCCTGGAGGTTTACACCAGTTTGAATGTGGTATTTACTCTATCCAAGCATTTCTTTTATTTTTCACGTTTACTACAGATATAAGCATGCATAAACAATATATAGCACTCTTTGGGATGTTTTAAACTTTGTAAAAAGATCATACTTTATATATTTTTGGCAACTTGATTTTTTCTTTCTTCTGTCACCGTTATGCTTCTCAGATTTAATACATGTAACTCTGGTTCATTCAGTTTCACCACTGCTTAAGTTTTTTCTCTGTTCTCTTGCTGCTAGTTGATGCTACAATGAACATGTTTTTATTTGTATCCTTGTGTACAAATGTGAAAATTTCTTTTGGCTACTGTATACCTAGGAATGAAATTATTTGATTGTACACATAGGCATCTTCACCATTAACAGATTTTGACAAACTGCTCCTCAAATATGGTTTCACAAATATTTTGTAATTTTATATTATAAAAATGCATATTCATTAAAGAATACCTGGAAACCTTGGAAAATTTAAAAAAGGAAACTAAAAATAGCTGCATTCCATCTAAAACCTTTTCTTATATGCCTTTTATTTATAAAATCATGACCATATTAATATTCAACTTCTGGTTCTACTTTTTTATTATACTGTAAGTGTGTCTTTGTGGTATTATAAACTTTTATTAATGTCATTTTTAGCAACATATAACATTCCCTGAGATGAATATGCCACAGTTTACATAAGCATTTCCCATTGTTGGATATTTTGATTGCTTCTAATTTGTCATCACTTTAAATAACATTTATATAGTTTATAGAGTTTTAATAATTGTTTTATGATACTTTTGGTCTGTTTTCTTATTTTAATATTACATTATGTACATATTCTATGCCTACCACTGAAGGCTTCAAGCCACACCACAAGATGGAATCACACAGGAGATTTTTCACCTTCTTATGTGGAGAGAATTCCATACTAACACTTAGAATTAACCTAAGGGGTTGGATAATTTGAATCAAGTGGTTAAATATTTTTAAAGAATCTTCTGAATAGTTACTATGGAATCCTACCTGAATAATTGCCATCCCTGCATTTTTTTTATCATCTTTATTGGGGTATAATTGCTTTACAATGGTGTGTTAGTTTCCACTTTATAACAAAGTGAATCAGTTATACATATACATATGTTCCCATATCTCTTCCCTCTTGCATCTCCCTCCCTCCCACCCTCCCTATCCCACCCCTCTAGGTGGTCACAAAGCACCGAGATGATCTCCCTGTGCTATGTGGCTGCTTCCCACTAACTATATACCTTATGTTTGGTAGTGTATATATGTCCATGCCTCTCTCTCGCTTTGTCACAGCTCACCCTTCCCCCTCCCCATATCCTCATGTCCGTTCTCTAGTAGGTCTGTATCTTTATTCCTGTCTTACCCCTAGGTTCTTCATGACATTTTTTTTTCTTAAATTCCATATATATGTGGTAGCATGCGGTATTTGTCTTTCTCTTTCTGACTTACTTCACTCTGTATGACAGACTTTAGGTCTATCCACCTCAATACAAATAGCTCAATTTCGTTTCTTTTTATGGCTGAGTAATATTCCATTGTACATATGTGCCACATCTTCTTTATCCATTCATCCGATGATGGGCACTGAGGTTGTTTCCATCTCTGGGCTATTGTAAATAGAGCTGCAATGAACATTTTGGTACATGACTCTTTTTGAATTATGGTTTTATCAGGGTGTATGCCCAGTAGTGGAATTGCTGGGTCATATGGTAGTTCTATTGTAGTTTTTTAAGGAACCTCCATACTGTTCTCCATAGTGGTTGTACCAATTCACATTCCCACCAGCAGTGCAAGAGTGTTCCCTTTTCTCCACACACTCTCCAGCATTTATTATTAACAGTCAGATTTATTTTGGATTCCAGAGAGCTGCCGACTATTGAAATGGCTGAAAAGGATCAGGAATGGTTCACTGCTTTTGTTTTTCTTCTAGGACTACAGCCTCCATCATTTCCAAAGTTAACATATTGTTGAGAAGATGTGTGTATATAACAGACACAATTCCTAAACTTTTTACTGTCCTTCGTCTTTTGTAGTTTTGAACAAGCTGTCATAATAAGGTCACAGTACAGGCTCAGCCTTATGTTAGCAACTTTTTGGAGTTGAAATAGAATTCCTCTGAGAGGGCTTCACAGCAGTGTTTGGCATGCAAACAGAAAAATATCAAAAGAAAGAACGACACAGTTTTCCTGTGATGAGTATTCACTATGTGATCAAAACTCTGGAATATTAATTGTAAAGTAGAAGGAGGCTGAACTTGAAAGGATACATAAAACACAAATGTGGATTTCTAATGCAGCTGAAACAAATTAATTTCCCCACTGGTTCCATTTATTTTATAATAGGCCCCAGCTTTATACATGCCTCAAGAAAGATTTTCTTCCTAGGCAATTCTTTGGATAAAATGACAAATAGATTTCAAGTGAGATGATTTAGGACAGATTGGCAAGCTCGGTGAATTCTGTGCCCTCAGCTATGATAGGATGATAGAAAGAAACCCGACTGAAGTAGCTAAACTCCGCCAGGAAGAAAAGTCTCTGAGTTGCCACCATTGTTATGCACCTTGAGCTTGTTACCATACAAATATATGACATTATCAGAGTTAATGAGGTTGAGGCAACAGAACAAAATGAACGGGATGATGGAGAAAGTTCAAGGATGGTGAATAAAAGAAGGAAAGATGGGTGTGGGTTTTGGTAAAGTAGAACTTTTGCCTATAAGGAACATAATGTGCATTAGCTCACTAAATCCTATGCAAAATTGAAAACAAAAACATAAGATTTCCGGGTTTTGCAGACTCATCAATCATCTTAAATTTGGGGCACAGTGTACAAGTCCATGACTTGACCTTTATCTGACACTCCAATCTTATCTCCCATATCTCCACCTACAACAGTATCCCAGCTACACTGCAGGTTGACTCTTGCTGAGATACCTTTGCTTATTCTGATTCTCCAGTCTAGAATAGTATTATTTTTCCTTTATGTGCCTTGCAAAATCTTACTCATTTTCAAACACTTTGCCTTGTCCTTCTTTCTGAGGATTTATGAACTGCTCTTTTTTTGGAAATACCTATTATACTGGTCATTTTTATCTGACTAGTACCTTTGACTATTCCCTATTTTTGCTACAGCTCTGAAAGTTCTGACTACAGTAGAAGTGACATGGCAGAATCCTTCACCAAGTTTATTCTAACAGGATCTAGAGAAGGAGGATCCTGTTTCTTGTTGGGTCATTAAGATGGAAAAAACTCCTGACGTTAGAAGAAGTAAAGATAAGCATATCACAAAATGGCAGACATGAGATCATAGCCTTTAACTCCACACAAAAACAATTATAAAGTCAACTATCCATTGACTATTCCCCTAGGGGAACTCTAGAGTGCAATCACAACAATTAGTTAAGGAATACAGAAAATTAAAAAGATGGAAAATGTGTCATCAAAAGTATAAAATATTGGGGGTGTGTAAAAAGATAAAACTTTGGAATGTGTTCCAATTTAAGTTGCTACCAACTTAAAGTAGACTGCTATTTACATAGGACAATATATGTGAACCTCACAGTAACCACAAAGAAAAAACTTATAGTAAATACACAAAAGAAAAGGAGAAAGGAATTTAAACATAACACTAAGGAAAACTACCAAAACATAAGGGTAAAGAAACAGAAGACAAAAGACGGAGAGGAACAAGAAAAACATCCAGAAAACAATAAACAAAATGGTAATAAGTACATACTTATTAATAATTACTTTAAACATAATTGACTAAATTTACCAATCAAAAGATACAGTGTCTGAATGAATAAAAAGAAAGGCCCACATATATGCTGCCTATAAGAGACTCATTTTAGAGCTAAACACACACACAGACTGAAGGTGAAGAAAGGAAAAAGTTACTCCATGCAAATGAAAGTGGAAAAAAGTGCTGGAATAGCTATACTCATATCAGACAAAATAGACTTTAAAACAAAGACTGTAATAAAAGACAAAGAAGGGCATTACATAGTAATAAAAGAGTCAATCTAGCAAGATATACATTTACAAATGTATATGCACCAAACATAAGATCACAAAGATATATAAAGCAAATATTAATGGTCTTAAAGGGAGAAACTGAAAGCAGTACAATAATAGAAGAGGACTTTAACACCCCATTTACATCAATGGATAGATCATCCAGACAGAAAATCAATAAGGAAACATTGTCCTTGAAGGCTACATTAGGGACCTCCCTGGTGGTGTAGTAGTTAAGAATCCATGTTTCCAATGCAGGAGACACAGTTCAATCCCTGGTTGGGGAACTAAGATCCCACATCCCACATGCCACAAGGCACAGCCAAAAATTAAGGAAAAAAAAAAAAAAAAGGACACCTTAAACCAGATAATAGATATATACAGAACATTTCACCCCAAAACAGCACAATATGCATTCTTCTCAAGCACACATGGAACATTCTCTAGAATAGATCACATTTTGGGGTCACAGAACAAATCTCAATAAATTAAAGAGGACTGAAATCATATCAGCATCCTCTTCAACCACAATGGTATGAAACTAGAAATAAATCACAAGAAAAAATTGGGAAAAAAACCACAAAAACGTGGAGATTAAATAACATGCTACTGAATAGCCAGTCATCAAAGAAATCGAAGGAGAAATACAAAAATACCTAAAGACAAATGAGAACAGAAATATGACATACCAAAGTTTATGGGACACAGGAAAAGCTGTTCTAAGAGGGAAGTTCATAGCAAAACAGACCTACTTTAAGAAAAAAACAAACAAACAAAATCTCACACAATCTAACTTCATACCAGAGGAACTAGAAGAGAAAAAATGAAGCCCAAAATTAATAGAAGAAAGGAAATAATAAAGACCAGAGCAAAAAATAAATGAAATAGAGAAAAATATAGGAAAGATCAATGGAACTACGAATGGTTTCTTTGAAAAGATAAAAAAAATTGACAAGCCATTAGCTAGATTAATCAAGAAAAAAAGAGAGGACTCAAAAAAAATAACACCAGAAATGAAAGAGGAGAAATTACAACTGATATCACAGAAATACGAAGGGTCATGAGACTACTACAAGCAGTTTTACCCACACATATGTGGACAATTAATCTACAAAAAAGAGGAAAGGACATGCAATGGAGAAAGGATAGTCTCTTCAATAAACGTTGTTGGAAAAACTGGACAGCCACATGCAAAAGAATGAAACTAGACCACTATCTTACACCATACACAAAAATTAGCTCAAAATATATTAAAGACTTAAATGTAATACTTGAAACCATGAAATTCCGAGGAGAAAACATAGGCAGTAACCACATTGACATTAGTCTTAGTGACGTTATTTTGGATTTGACTCCAAAGGCAAAAGAAACAAAAGCAAAAATTAACAAATGAAGCTACATCAAACTAAAAAGATTTTGCATAGCAAAGGAAACCATCATCAAAATGAAAAGGCAATCTAGTGAATGGGAGAAAATATTTGCAAATTGTATCTCTGATAAGGGATTAATATCCAAAATATGTAAAGAACACATATCACCCCGAAACAAAAAAATCAAACAACCCAATTGTAAAATGGGAAAGAGGGCTTCCCTGGTGGTGCGGTGGTTGAGAGTCTGCCTGCCGATGCAGGGGACACAGGTTTGTGCCCCGGTCTGGGAGGATCCCACATGCCACAGAGCGGCTGGACCCATGAGCCATGGCCGCTGAGCCTGCGCGTCCGGAGCCTGTGCTCCACAACAGGAGGGGCCGCAGCAGTGAGAGGCCCGCGTACCGCAAAAAATAAAATAAAATAAAATAAAAAGGGCAAAGAATCTGAATAGACATTTTTCCAATTGATAATAGCCATTTAACAGATGGCCCACAGTCACATGAAAAGATGCTCAGTGTCACTAATTATCAGGAAAATGCAACTCAAAACCACAATGAGATATCACCTCACACTTGTTAAATGGCTATTATCAAAAAGACAACAAATGACAAGTGTTGGCAAGGATGTGGTGAAAAGGTAACCCTAGTACACTGTTAGTGGGACTGTAAATTTGTGCAGCCACTATGGTAAACAGTATGGAGATATTTTAAAAAAAGAATAGAAATACCATATGACCTAGCTATTTCACTTCTGGGTGTTTATCTGAAGAACACAAAAACACTAATTCAATGAATGAAATATTTTTCATTAGTCTCATTGCTCTTTAAAAAGTATCCAAGGTATCAGACACTAGACAATTTTTAGAATAAGTTAACCTTAACATATTCCTGAAAAGATATAGTAAATATGCAAATATGCTTGATAAAACACTTTTGACTAGAAGCATATGGAAGAAAGTAATCACTAGCATCACAGTTTCTCAGCCTTAATTGTATTTGAAAGCTGAAAAATATTAATTCTATTTGATGTATATATAAATCAAGTTTCCAAATACAAACAACAACAAAAACCCACTAATTCGAAAAGATATATACACCTCCTATGTTCATTGCTGCATTATTTACAAAAGCCAAGATATGGAAACAACATGTGTCCATCAATGGGTGAATGGATAAAGAAAATGTGGTGCGTATATAAACAATGGAATAGTACTCTGCTGTAAAAAGAATGAAATCCTGTCATTTACAACCTCATGGATAGACCTTAAGGATATTTTGCTAAGTGAAATATGGCACACAGAGAAAGAAAAATACTGTATGATTGCACCCATATGTGGAATCTAAAAAAACAAAAAACAAAAAAGCAAACAAACAAAGAAAATAAAACAAAAACCAATTCATAGAATCAAAGAATGGATTATGGTTGCCAGAGGGGACAGTGGTGGGGGGCAAAATGGGAAAGTGGGTTCAATTGTACAGTGTCATGGATGGCTTTTTCACAGAAATAGAAAAACAATACTAAAGTTAATATGGAATCACAAAAGAATGTAAATAACTAAAGCGATCTTGAACAAAAAGAACAAAGTTGCTGGCATCACACTACTGATTTCAAAATATACTACAAAACTACAGTAATAAAATCAGCATGGTACTGGCACAAAACAGACATATACACCAATAGAACAGAATAGAGAGCCCAGCAAAAAATCCATGCAGTTTTGGTCAATAGATATTTGAGAAGGGTGTAAAGAACACATAGTGATGGCAGCATGCCTGGCCTCTACCCACTAGATGCAATTAGCATGTCCTAGTTGAAACAACCAAAAATGTCTCCAGACATTGCCTCCAGACCTGTCCCCTGGGGGAGCAAAATTACCCCTGGATGGGAATCACTGTTATAGGTGCAGGACAGAAAAATGTTGAGCCATTCTTGTAACTTTTCTGTGGATTTGAAATTTTTTCCAAATAAAATTTTTAAAAATGATAGACCACACATCAAAGTACTTACTGAAATAAAAATGCACAGTGTGGAAAAAAACACAACGTGGAAAGGACAGTCTCTTCAATAAGTGGTATTTGGAGAACTGGTTTTCCACTAGCAGAAGAAAGAAATTGGACCCTATTTCACTCCATATATAAAAATCAACTCTAAATGAATTAAAGCCAAAACAATCTTCAGAAAGAAGAACAAAGCTGAAGGTATCACACTTCCTGATTTCAAATTATATTACAAAGCTGTAGTAATCAAAATAGAATGGTACTCATATAAAAACAGACATATAAACCAATGGAACAGCATAGACATCCCAGAAGCAAATCCATGTATATACAGTTAACTAATCTTCACGAAGGGTGCCAAGAGTATACAATGTGGAAAGCATAGTCTCTTCAATAAATGTTACTGGGAAAATTGGATATCCACATGCAAAAGAATGAAACTGGACCCTTATCTTACAACATACACAAAAATCAACTAAAAGTCCATTAATATGCTCAAACTTGCTAATTATTAGATAAATACAAATCAAAACTACAATGAGGTAGCACCTCACACCAGTCAGAATGGCCATCATTAAAACGTTTACGAATAATAAATGGTGGAGAGGGTGTGGTGAAAAGGGAACCCTGGTACATTGTTGGTGGGAATGTAAATTCGTGTAGCCACTATGGAGAACAGTATGGAGGTTCCTTAAAACAGGAATCCCCAACCCCTGGGCAACTGGGCCACACAGTAGGAGGTGAGTGGTGGGCGAACAAGTGAAGCTTCATCTGTATTTGCAGCTGCTCCCCATTGCTCACATTACCACCTGAGGTCCACCTCCTGTCAGATCAGCAGCAGCATTAGATTCTCAAAGGAGCGTGAACCCTACTGTGAACTGCACATGCAAGGGATCTAGGTTGTGCACTCCTTTTGGGAATCTAAAGCCTGATGACCTGAAGTGGAGCTGAGATGGTGATGCTAGCGCTGGAGAGCAGCTGCAAATACAGATTATCATTAGCAGAGAGGTTTGACTACACAGAGACTATAATAAGTCAATTGCTTGCAGACATATCAAAACCCTATCAGTGAGTGGCAAGTGACAAGCTGCATCTGGTGGCAGGCTTTATAGTGGCAAGTGAGTTGATGTACTTCAATTGTACAGCTGCATCTGGTGGCAGTCTTTAAGTCAGAATCCGACACTTATTTTAGTCTGCACGTGGCCCACCCATTGTTTTATTTACCACTTCTGTCCATGCCTCTTTCCTGCGCTGTGCACTTGTCTCAGTCACAGTTTTGGTAATCCCACAAGCTAACCCTAGCCAAAATGAGTAAAAAACAAACGTCGCTGGAGAGCTGCTTTGAAAAGGGGGAAAGACCCAATGATGAGACTGCAGAAGACTCTAAGACTGCCAACAAAAGGAAAGCTGCATTTAAAAGAAAATACCAAGAGTCCTACTTAAATTATGGGTTCATTGCAACAGGCGATTCACATTCTTCAAGCCCACTTTGTATAATATATGGTGACTGGCTATCCAACGAAGCCATGAACCCTTCAAAACTGCTTCATCACATGGAAACCAAGCACCCTGCATTAAAACACAAGCCTTTGGAGTTTTTCAAAAGAAAAAACGTGAACACAAAAAAACAGAAGCAATTATTGAAGGCCACCACGTCATCTAATGTATCTGCACTGAAAGCATCATTCTTACTGGCTAACCGCATTGCTAAAGCTAAGAAGCTCTTTACTATTGGTGAAGAGTGGATCCTACCTGCTGCTAAGGAAATTCGTTGCGAACTTTTAGGAGAGGCTGCAGTTCAAAAGGTGGCATGTGTTCCTCTTTTGTCTAGCACCATAACTAGACGAATTGATGAAATAGCAGAGAATGTTGAGGCACCATTTTTAGAGAGGATTACTAAGTCACCATGGTACGCAATCCAGGTCGACGAATCTACCGATGTTGACAACAGGGCAACAATGCTTGTTTTGCATGAGGATATGTAATGTGCACTTTTGTGGTCAACCAACACCACAGCTGCAGAACTATTCAAGTCTCTGAATGATTACATATTAGGAAAACTGAAATGGTCATTTTGTGTCGGTATATGCACAGAGGGAGTGTCTGCCATGACAGGGTGGCTTTCTGGGTTCACTACTCGGGTCAAAGGTCATGTCTGAAAAAAAAAAAGGGGTCGCTTCTGAATGTGAATCTACGCACTGTGGCATCCATAGAGAAATGTTGACTAGCCAAAATATGTCACCTGAGCTTAACAATATTTTGCAGGATATGATTAAAATCAGCAATCACATTAAAGTACATGCCCTTAACTCACGTCTGTTTGCACAGCTCTGTGAGGAGATGGACACAGAGAACACACGTCTTCTCTTATACACAGAAGTGAGATAGCTTTCTAAAGGCAGATCACTGACCAGAGTTTTTGAGCTATGAGAGCCACTCCAGAGATTTCTTTTAGAAAAACAGTCACCACTGGCAGCACATTTCAGTGACACACAATGGGTCACAAAACTTGCTTACTTGTGTGACATATTCAATCTGCTCAATGAATTCAATCTGTCACTTCAGGGGAGAACAACAACTGTGTTCAAGTAGGCAGATGAAGTGGCTGCATTCAAAGCCAAACTGGAATTATGAGGGCAACGAGTGAACATTGGGATTTTTGACATGTTTCAAACATTAGCAGAGATTTTGAAAGAGACTGAGCCAGGACCTTCTTTATCCCAGCTGGTGCATTGATCACCTATCTCAGCTTTCAAAAGAGTTTGAGCATTACTTCCCAACCACAAAAGACCCCTGAACTGGGAAGGAATGGATCCGTGACCCATTTGTGAATAAGCCAGGTGAACCGACTTTGTCCGTGCTAGAAGAGGATCCACTGCTTGAGATCACAAATGATGGTAGCCTTAAAAGTATGGTTGAGACATCAAATCTCCATATGTTCTGGATTAAAGTCAAGGCAGAATACCCTGAGATTTCCACAAAAGTACAGCTTCCATTTCCAACATCCTATCTTTGTGAAGCAGGATTTTCTGCAGTGACATCAACCAGAAAGAGATTATGGAGTGGACTGGACATAAACAACACACTTTGGGTGTCACTGTCTCTCATCACCCCCAGATGGGACCATCTAGTTGCAGGAAAACAGGCTTAGGGCTCCCATGAATTCTGCATTATAGAAAGTTGTATAATTACTTCATTATATATTACAATGTAATAATAATAGAAATAAAGTGCACAATAAATTAAATGCACTTGAATCAGCCTGAAACCATCCCCTGAAACCAGTCCCTGGTGCTAAAAATGTTGGGGACCGGCTGCCTTAAAAAACAAAAAATAGAGTTACCATATGATCCAGCATTCCCATTTTTAGGCATATATCTGGAGAAAACTCTAATTCAAAAGGATACATACACCCCAATGTTCACTGCAACACTATTTACAATAGCCAAGACGTGTCCATTTACATGTCCATTGACAGACGGATAAAGAAGATGTGGTATATATACACAGTGGAATATCACTCAACCACAAAAAAGAATAAAATAATGCCATTTTCAGCAACATGGATGGACTTAGAGATTATCGTACTAAGGGAAATAAGTCAGAAAGAGAAAGACAAATATCATGATATAACTTATAAGTAGAATCTAAAATATGAAACAAATGAATTTATTTAGGAAATAGAAATGGACTCACAGACATAGAAAACAAATTTATGGTTACCAAAAGGAAATGGGGTAGGGGAGGAATAAATTAGGAGCTTGGGATTAGCAGATACAAGCTACTATATATAAAATAGATAAACAGCCAGGACTTAACTGTATAGCACAGGGAACATGAAAAAATATATATATATATACACATATATATGTGTATATCTGAATCACTTTGCTGTACAGCAGAAACTAACACAAAATTGTAAATCATCTATACTTCAATAAAAAAATTAAAAATCCATTAATGACTTAAACATGAGACCTGAAACCATAAAATTTGTAGTATATAGAAATCATAAGGAAAAATCTCCTACAATATTGGTCTTGGCAATGATTTTTTGGATAAGATCTCAAAAGCACAGAAAACAAAAGCAAAAATTAACAAGTGGGATTGCATCAAACGAAAAAGCTTCTCTACAGCAAAGGAAACAATCAACAGAGTGAATAGACAACCTACAGAACAGGAGATATTTGCAAACCATACATCTGACAAGGAGTTAATATCCAAAATACTGGATAAATATTAAATATTGGATTTTCCAATAACTGGAAATCAATAACCTGATTTAAAAATGGGCAAAAGATCCAAATAGATATTTTTCCAAAGAAGACATACAAATGGCCAACAGCTATATGTAAAGAAGCTCAACATCTCTGATCATTAGGAAAATGGAAATCAAAACCATAATGAGATGTCACTTCACACCTGTTAGATTAGCTATTATCAAAAGACAAAAATAACTGTTGGCGAGAATGTGGAGAAAAGGGAACCCTTGTACACTGTTGGTGGGAATGTAAATTAGTACAGCCATTATGGAAAACAGTAGGCAGTTTCCTAAACAAATGAAAAATAGAAGTACCATATGATCCAGCAATCCAACTTCTGGGTGTATATTCAAAGGAAATGAACTCATTATCTTGAAGAGATATCTTTACTCCTATGTCCATTATTCACAATAGCCAAGATATGGAAGCAATCTAAGTATCTGTCAGTGGATGAATGAATAAAGAGAATGTGTTATAAATATACAGTGGAATAGTATTCAGCCATGAGAAAGAAGGAAATCTTGTCATTTGCAGTAACAAAGATGAGCCCAAAGCCATTAAGCTAAGGGAAACAAACCAGACACAAAAGGAAAAATACTGCATCATCTCATATATATGTGGAATCTAAAAAAGTCAAATTCATAGAAGCAGAGAATACAATGCTGGTTTTCAGGGACAAGGGGAAAGGTGGAGGAAATGGGGAGATGTTGGTCACATGGTAAACAGTTTCAGATATGTAAGATAAATAAATTCTAGTGGTTTGATGTACAGCATGGTGATTATAATTACTAATACTGTACTGTATACTTGAAACTTGCTAAGAGAGTTGATCCTAAGTGTTCTCACCATTCACACACACACACAAATGATAACTGTGAAGAGATGGATAAGTTAACAACCCTAGTAATCACTTCACAATGTATATGTATATCAAAACATCAAGTTGTACACTTAAATACATATAAATTTTTTAAAAAATAAAATAACTGCAGTTCTCAATGTATACTCAAGACAAAGAAAACAATTTTTTATATTGCATTCTTATCTTGCAAACCTGTTACACTCAGTAATTCATTGTAGGAGGTTTTTAAAAATATATTCCTTAGGATTGTCTAAGTACATGATTATGCCACATCCAAATAAACTAAATTTTACTTCAAAAAAAAAAAAAAGAAAAGGACAAGCAGACACAGGAGATGGAGAGATAAGAGTCCTGACAATTACTGAGTTCCCTTTCCATTCCCTAATGTACACAGCATGGCTTTGGCACCTTTTTTTTTTTTTTTTTTTTTTGATCCTATGTGCTACAGAATCCTTCCAATACCTTCCCACAAACTTTAATATTTCTATTTGTTGTAGATTTTCTTTTAGTTGTAACTGAGAATTCTAATACAATTTTCATTCTATGTGCTCCCCATAGCATCCTGGATTAATCTCTACCTTATCATTTCATTTTGATAATATACTCTCATTATATATCTGTGCCCCCGCAAAGACTCTGAGCTCCTCCATATTAGGACAATGTCTTAGTCATCGTTTTACAGCCACTATCTTGCACATTTCATCATATAATCGTACTCAGTAAATGTGAACATGAATTTTACCTAGAAGTAATAACCTTGGAAGGTTATTTTAGTATTGACATGTATATAAAACTGAATACCACTGTGGAATTTTATTGGCTAGAAATTATTAATTTCCCTTCAGGTAGTTTAGTATTTGGGGATGCATTGAATTACAAGGAAATCTAAAACACATTTGTCTTCAGTGAATAATAGTCAATCTTGTTGCAAAATTGTTTTCCATCCACCAAAATTTATTAGTGGTCATTAAATCTGTAAGAAGAAAATCAATAAGTTATGCCCTGACATCTAGTTGGAGAATTATTTTTTCCTTCGGAAGTCAGAATTTTGTTTTTAAATTTCCAGTAACAAAAAAAATTGATGATTCCCTCAGTGCCCTTGTATCTTATAGGTAAAAAATATATAAATGGAGATCTTGGACTTCAGAGTTTGAGTGTCCTGAATGGGACTCTTGATATTTCCTATTATTACTATTATTTTCTATTATTACTATTATTTCCTATTATTACTTATGTTACTGAACTGTGGGACAGTGTGATTGGCCTCATATATTCTGCCAAAAAGACTTTAGACTTTTATTCTATGAGTATAACAATAACATTACTTAATTTTGTTGCTTCCTCATCGGTAAAATGGATGTAACTATAACACTGAATATAGTTAGGAGTATGTGTTTGTTAAAATCCTAGAGTTGTGTTGGGGATTAAATGGAATAATCCATAAAGAATATTTGCATTGGGCTTATGTCATAGTTTGCCATTGTGAATATTATTATCAATTGCTAGGTAATGGATTAACAATAAAAAATCAGAAAATAATTTTAAGCAAAAATACAGGTATATGTTGTATAGAGGAGTCTGGTTTAGAACCTATCACACAATTCTATACTCTCTTCCTACTCTAGGCTTACTTTCGGAGTACATGTGTTTACCGAATATCCTGGATGACGGGGCTGAAAAAAAAACCCATATCCTGAAATAAGGGACTTTTTTTTTTGGCCGCGCCTTGTGGCAGTTTGCAAAATCCTAGTTCCCCCACCGGATCAGGGATCGAACCCAAGCCCCCTGTAGTGGAAGCGTGGAGTCCTAACCACTGGACTGCCAGGGAATTCCCTAAGAGACTTTTAGTTGGAAGGCACTTTGGAGGTCATTTTCTGATGAGAGAAAACTCTGATACTTTTGCTTTAAAACCACCAGTGATCTGAACTTTTATATAAGATAGTCTGCTCAGTTTAATAATAGATACAATTGTTAAGTTTTTCCTTATATTGAAAAGAGATCTGACTCCCAGAAAATTATACTCATTGTTCTTTGTGCTGCTCCTTGGGGCACATAGAAAAAAGAAGTTAAATTTCTCTCTGGCGTACATAATATATGAAAGCAATTATCATGTCCCATACAAGCCTTCCCTCTTCTCTGGGACTTCAACCACAGCTCATATTCTGTTGGATTTAATCCTCCCACCCTCTCAGAAACTCTTTTTAGTGCTTACCTTAATGTTCCAAACTCTCATTTATTCTGATACCCAAAACTATATCTAAATGTATTCGATTAGCTCTGGGTAAAATAGGATAATCTTCCTTGTTCTGGTACTTTACATCCAATAATGCAGATAAAGTAGAATAATTTTAGGTAACCTCCACATTTTGAAGATAAAGTAGGCCATATACCTTATTAACATGTTCATTTTTAGTGTGTATAAACCTACACATAGATTGTTGTTCATTATTAATCTTGTTGAAAATTAAATCAACTATTTTGTACGTGTTCTTTTATTTTTGGACTTGTGCTCTAGATTTATTTAACCATGTTAAATTCTAGTTAGATTCAGCCCATAATTAGATTTGATGAACTCCTTTTTGGTTCCTAAATCTGTCATTAGCATGTTGGCTTTCTCTCTAGTTTTTTCATGTTAACCACCAATTTGATTTCCATGCAATCAATGTTGGTTTGGACCTGATAGGAAGCCATATTTGTTTAAATATTCTATGAATGTTCAAAGGCTTCCAGAAAAGAGTATTGACTGAAAAAAACTAAGGTTGGAGTAAGTGATAGCTTTGGACTGCAAACACAAAATTTATGTTAACTGTGCATGAATAAAAGTGTGAATAGGGGAGAGATGCTAATATTTTTGAATACATACATTTTATTCCAGAACTTGTGCTAAGTACCATACATACATTATGGTTGTAGCCCTACTACAGTTCTGTGAGTTATTAGGTAATATCATTTTCTTTTTTTTAATTTAATTTTTATTTTATATCAAAAAACAGTTGATTTACAATGTTGTGTTAGTTTCAAGTGTACAGCAAAGTGATTCAGTTATACATATATCTATTCTTTTTCAGATTCTTTTCCCATATAGGTTATGACAGGGTATTGAGTAGAACTCTCTGTGCTATACAGTAGGTCCTTGTTGACTATTTTATATATAGTAGTGTGTATATGTTAATCCCAACCAAGTAATGTCATTTTCATTTTGTAGATGAAGACAGTGAGACTCAAAGATCTCATTAGATATTTGGCCTAATGTCATATAAAGAATAAGGAATTGTGCTGGATTTTGAGCCTGTATCTGTCAGCTTTGTTTCTTTTTTTGAAGCTGGGGCCCACAGTAAACATCATGGAGGGACTAGCTATCTCCCACTCACACTGCTGGACAAAAGACAATCATTATTTTAAGGTAATTATTTTTTTCTATTTTGAGATAGAGGAGGAAAAGTCTCTTGAGAGTTAAAATGAGTATAGTTTCTGGCTGGTTTTTAATGAATAACTAACAAGTTAGAGTTAACAAAATTAGCTGAGAAGAGACAAACTTTAATTTTCCACTTAATTAGGTGAAAATACCTCAGTTAGTGGAAGAATTGTTCCTCTTGGACTTTGTTTTGAGGAGGCAAAGTGAGATTCGTCTCTCAGTTCCCAACAAGGTATAAACAATGGCTTTATTTTCAGAACAGGAAATTTTATCAGGGAACTTGAGAGTGCAGCCAGAAATGAACTGCCCTGCATCTTTCAGGTCAGGTGAGGATAAGATGAGATGTCGGAGAAGAAACACTTCTGGCAATTCCTCGGAGTTCCTCCAGGGCAATGTTAGCACTAAAGAAGAAGACCTATCAGGTACAAGTGACCTCACACAAATCAGATGCAGGGACACTTTATGTTGTTAGTGCTGGCTCAACTCCAGACAACATCATATGAATTAGTTCTTCTTTGAGATATAAATACTTTATCGATTTGCCAATGTCTCAGAAAATATTAGTGTGGTGGAAAGGAAATACCTGAGTCTTGATGTCAGACTGTATACATATATCAGCTGCACCTCTTACTAGCTGAATAGTCCTTGGATGCATTTTTTAACTTGGCCAGTTTCTCAGCTGCAATAATGGTATTATACTAGTAATAATGTCATAGGCTGCTGTGAGGATTAAATTGGGTATTGTATATAAAGAGGATAGCGTAGAGCCTACTACATAGTAGATGTTAAATAAATTTTTATTTTGATTTATTAATAAATATCTTAATGCACATTACAAAGCTTATATCAATAATTTGTTATGTTCTAGACACTATGTGATGAGGATAGAAAACTTTTCAAAGGTTTAATTAAATTAAAAAATTAATTTTAAAAGATTAAAAAAAGATTAAGAAAGACTGACGTTGGCTTACATATTATAATGGTGTGGGGATTTAGAGTAAAGCATTTGAAGTTAGATTACTGGAGTTTCAATTCTGGATTTTCTGGTTACTATCTATGTGATCTTGAATAAGTTATTGAACCTCTGACTATTAGTTTACTCATCGGTAAAATGAGAATGATGATAGCAACAACCCCCTACATTGCTTTGAGGATTAAACAATAACTATTGTATGTCTTCTTTGCTCTATTATAGATTTCTTGAAGTCTGAGCTATTTTGTACACCTTTGTGTCCCGTCATACCATGAGCTTAATTATTTGTTGAATACTGGGAGTTGGCATGTATCTTTAATTTCTCTCCTACTACGAGTTCTCCACTTGCAAAATTCTAGAATAAGTTAATTTATGTTAGTATTTGTTCTGTTCACTATGAAGCTTTCATGTGCGGCATAGATGAATTGTGTGTCAAGACTGATGGACGTATTTCCATACAGAGAAAGCTTGGAATTGGAAACAGAAAGTAAAGGGAATGGCCAAGGTTTTAACAACAAAAAGTTGCAGACTATTAATAAGATGATAAAAAGAAGTCTCACATTAGAATTGCCAGTGTGATAGCACATCTGAGGAGTAAAACAGGTGTATGGTTTGGAATGAAGTTATTGTGGTCTAGGACTACATAATCTTGCATTTTGGGGAGGCAGTTTGAGAAAAATCTACTGAGTTATGTTGAGTAACTTACATTCAGGCCATTGATTTATTTGTATAATCTTTTTCTGTTTCAAGTATTCACATGTATTTTTTAATCTCTGGGACTCCCATGGTTACTGGGAGGGATGTCCAGGAGGGAAAGAGAAGCGGGGCAGAGTCAGCAACAATGACTCATAAAACCAGAAGGCATTTGATATGGGTATGAATTGCCAGACACATTAATTATGCTATTTGCAATTGGCAAAATAAAGCAATCATTATTTGTAATTTAATATATTTTTTTCTAATGAGTTCTGTCTTCCATGGACATTTGTAAGTGTAGTCCCCGTACATACCAGTATTTTCTATTGATTTGACACTTGACACTGTATCATAAGCTTACATTCATCACATTACACTTACATAAAATATTATTGCTTTTAGAATTATTTATTGAGTATAATATATATGAAGCCAAAAATACACATTTTAATTTTACAGTATGATGAGTTTTGACAAATGTATATACCTAGAAACACTACTCAAATTAAGATATAGAATATTTCACCACTCCAATAAACTCCCTTGACTTTTTTCCAATGAATTGCCACTCCCCCAAGAGGCACCACTGTTTTGACTATTATCCCCATAAATTAGTTGTGCCTTTTTTAGAACTCTATATAAATGGACTCATACAGGGTGTGCTTACTGCATCTGGCTTTTTTTACCCAGTACAATTTTCTTGATACTTAGGTTCTTGTGTGTTTTAGTAGTTCCTTTTAATTGCAGAGGAGTATTCCATTATATAACTATACCACAGTTGGTTTATCCATTCTGTCAATTGGCATTTTCACTATTTCCAGTGTTTGGATGTTATGAAAAAAGCTGCTACATACATTCTTTAAAACATCTTTTTGGGACTTCTCTGGTGGTGCAGTGGTTAAGAATGTGCCTGCCAATGCAGGGGACACGGGTTTGAGCCCTGGTCCAAGACGATCCCACATACCGTGGAGAAACAAAGCCCGTGTGCCACAACTACTGAGCCTGCATGCCACAACTGCTGAAGCTCGTGCTCCACAACAAGAGAAGCCACCACAGTGAGAAGCCGGTACACTGCAACGAAGAGTAGCCCTTGCTCGCCGCAACTAGAGAAAGCTCGTGTGCAGCAACGAAGACCCAATGCAGCCCAAAATAAATAAATAAATTTATTTTAAAAATTAAAAAATAAAGAAAACGTTTTTGAGAATAAGTGTTTTCCTTTCTTGCCGATAAACACTTAGGAGTGGAAGTGCTGGGTCATGGTTTATATATGATACTGCTATGGTTTATATATGATACTGTCTTCCCAAGTGGATATACCGTCTTACTCTCTCCATACACCACTAATGTATAACAGTTCAAATTGCTTCACATCCTCACCAATGCCTGGTATTTTCAGTCTTGAATTTTAGTTCTTCTGGTGGGTGCGAAGTGGTACCTTACACTAGTTTTAATATATAATTCTCTAATTACTAATGAGATTGAGATATTTTTCCTGTGCTTATACACATTTGAATATCTTCTTTTATGAAGTGTTTGTTCAATGTTTATTTATTTTTTGGTCAGTTGTCCTTTTAATATTGAGTGGTAAGCTTTCTTCATAAATTCCAAATACAAATGTTTGACTAAGTATATGTATTGCAAATATCTTCTCCCATTGTGTGGCTTACATTTTCATTTCCTTAATGGCATTTCTTGAAGAGCAGAATTTTTAAATTTTGATGAAGTCCAATTTGTTTTCTTTTTGCGGTTATTATTTTTTGTGCCACCATTTTTTGTGTATATAAGAAACTTTTGCCTACCTGAAGGGTATAAGGATATTCTTTCATTTTTTTTCTAGAAAGCTTTATAGGTTCAATTTTTAGTTTTTTGTATGATATGAGGTGGGAGTTGAGATTCATTTGTTAAAGGAAATTATTACAGATCTATTTTTATTAAAGGCATAATCACATTGAAAGTGGAATATTGAAAAGATAAAAAAGTTACAATCAGTTTCAATACCTTAACACAAATTATAATGTCATTTAGCTGAAATTTTTCTTTCCCCAACTTCTTATTTTAAAAAATACATATTTATATATGTATATTATATATATTTTATATATAGTATATGTTTATATACTATATACAGAGTATATAAAAATGTAGGGGCTTCTCTGGTGGCGCAGTGGTTGAGAGTCCGCCTGCCGATGCAGGGGACGTGGGTTCATGACCCGGTCTGGAAAGATCCCACATGCTGCGGGGTGGCTGGGCCCCTGAGCCATGGCCGCTGAGTCTGCGCGTCCGGAGCCTGTACTCTGCAACATGAGAGGCCACAACAGTGAGAGGCCTGCGTACCGCAAAAAAAAAAAAAAAAAAAAGTATGTATAGGCTTAGAAAAAGTGTATCATAATAATAACAAAAAAGTAACAATTTCTATCAATCGGGCACTCACCATGTGCCAGTGAACACTTTACAGGCATTATTATTATTATTTTTACATCTTTATTGGAGTATAATTGCTTTGCAATGGTGTGTTAGTTTCTGCTTTATAACAAAGTGAATCAGTTATACATATACATATGTTCCCATATATCCTCCATCCTGCATCTCCCTCCCTCCGACCCTCCCTATCCCACCCCTCCAGGTGCTCACAAAGCACCGAGCTGATCTCCCTGTGCTATGCATCTTCTTCCCACTAGCTATCTTACGCTTGGTAGTGTATATATGTCCATGCCACTCTCGCCTCGTCACAGCTTACCCATCCCCCTCCCCTTATCCTCAAGTCCATTCTCTAGTAGGTCTGTGTCTTTATTGCTGTCTTACCCCTAGGTTCTTCATGACATTTTTTCCCCTTAAATTCCATATATATGTGTTAGCATATGGTAACTGTCTCTCTCTTTCTGACTTACTTCACTCTGTATGACAGACTCAAGGTCCATCCAACTCATTACAAATAGCTCAATTTCATTTCTTTTTATGGCTGAGTAATATTCCATTGTATATATGTGCCACATCTTCTTTATCCATTCAGCCGATGATGGACACTTAGGTTGTTTCCATATCCGGGCTATTGTAAATAGAGCTACAATGAACATTTTGGTACATGACTCTTTTTGAATTATGGTTTTCTCAGGGTATACGCCCAGTAGTGGAATTGCCGGGTCATATGGTAGGTCTATTTCTAGTTTTTTAAGGAACCTCCCTACTGTTCTCCGTAGTGGCTGTACCAATTCACATTCCCACCAGCAGTGCAAGAGTGTTCCGTTTTCTCCACATCCTCTCCAGCATTTATTGTTTCTAGATTTTTTGATGATGGTCATTCTGACTGGTGTGAGATGATATCTCATTGTAGTTTTGATTTGCATTTCTCTAATGATTACTGATGTAGAGCATTCTTTCATGGCACTCTGTATATCTTCTTTGGAGAAATGTCTATTTAGGTCTTCTGCCATTTTTGGATTGGGTTGTTTGTTTTTTTGTTATTGTCCTTCCTGAGCTGCTTATAAATTTTGGAGATTAATTCTTTGTCAGTTGCTTCATTTGCAAATATTTTCTCCCATTCTGAGGGTTGTCTTTTGGTCTTGTTTATGGTTTCCTTTGCTGTGCAAAAGCTTTGAAGTTTCATTAGGTCCCGTTTGTTTATTTTTGTTTTATTTCCATTTCTCTCGGAGGTGGGTCAAAAAGGATCTTGATGTGATTTATGTCATAGAGTGTTCTGCCTATGATTTCCTCTAAGAGTTTGATAGTTTCTGGCCTTACATTTAGGTCTTTAATCCATTTTGAGCTTATTTTTGTGTATGGTGTTAGGGAGTGATCTAATCTCATACTTTTACATGTACCTGTCCAGTTTTCCTAGCACCACTTATTGAGGAGGCTGTCTTTTCTCCACTGTATATTCTGGCCTCCTTTATCAAAGATAAGGTGACCATATGTGCGTGGGTTTATCTCTGGGCTTTCTATCCTGTTCCATTGATCTATCTTTCTGTTTTTGTGCCAGTACCATACTGTCTTGATTACTGTAGCTTTGTAATATAGACTGAAGTCAGAAAGCCTGATTCCTCCAGCTCCGTTTTTCGTTCTCAAGATTGATTTGGCTATTTGGGGTCTTTTGTGTTTCCATACAAATTGTGAAATTTTTTGTTCTAGTTTTGTGAAAAATGCCAGTGGTAGTTTGATAGGGATTGCATTGAATCTGTAGATTGCCTGGGGTAGTAGAGTCATTTTCACAATGTTGATTCTTCCAATCCAAGAACATGGTATATCTCTCCATCTGTTTGTATCACCTTTAATTTCTTTCATCAGTGTCTTATAATTTTCTGCATACATGTCTTTTGTCTCCTTAGGTAGGTTTATTCCTAGATATTTTATTCATTTTGTGGCAATGGTAAATGCGAGTGTTTTCTTGATTTCTCTTTCAGATTTTTCATCATTAGTGTATAGGAATGCCAGAGATTTCTGTTCATTAATTTTGTATCCTGCTACTTTACCAAATTCATTGATTAGCTCTAGTAGTTTTCTGGTAACATCTTTAGGATTCTCTATGTATATTATCATGTCATCTGCAAACAGTGACAGCTTTACTTCTTCTTTTCCAATTTGGATTCCTTTTATTTCCTTTTCTTCTCTGATTGCTGTGGCTAAAACTTCCAAAACTATGTTGAATAATAGTGGTGAGAGTGGGCAACCTTGTCTTGTTCCTGATCTTAGTGGAAATGCTTTCAGTTTTTCATCATTGAGGACGATATTGGCTGTGGGTTTGTCATATTTGGCCTTTATTATGTTAAGGAAAGTTCCCTCTATGCCTACTTTCTGCAGGGTTTTTATCATAAATAGGTGTTGAATTTTGTCAAAAGCTTTCTCTGCATCTATTGAGATGATCATATGATTTTTCTCCTTCAATTTGTTAATATGGTGTATCACTTTGTTTGATTTGCATATATTGAAGAATCCTTTCATTCCTGGAATAACCCCCACTTGATCATGGTGTATGATCCTTTTAATGTGCTGTTCAATTCTGTTTGCTAGTATTTTGTTGAGGATTTTTGCTTCTAAGTTCATCAGCGATATTCGCCCGTAATTTTCTTTCTTTGTGACATCCTTATCTGGTTTTGGTATCAGGGTGATGGTGGCCTCGTAGAATGAGTTTGGGAGTGTTCCTCTCTCTGCTATATTTTGGAGAGTTTGAGAAGGATAGGTGTTAGTTCTTCTCTAAATGTTTGATAGAATTCGACTGTTAAGCCACCTGGTCGTAGGCTTTTGTTTGTTGGAAGAGTTTTGATCACAGTTTCAATTTCAGTGCTTGTGATTGGTTTGTTCATATTTTCTATTTCTTCCTGTTTCAGTCTTCGCAGGTTGTGCATTTCTAAGAATTTGTCCATTTCTTCCAGGTTGTCCATTTTATTGGCATAGAGTTGCTTGTAGTAATTTCTCATGATCTTTTGTATTTCTGCAGTGTCAGTTGTTCCTTCTCCTTTTTCATTTCTAATTCTATTGATTTGAGTCTTCTCCCTTTTTTTTCTTGATGAGTCTGGCTAATGGTTTATCAATTTTGTTTATCTTCTCAAAGAAAGAGCTTTTAGTTTTATTGATCTTCGCCATCGTTTCCTTCATTTCTTTTTCATTTATTTCTGATCTGATTTTTATGATTTCTTTCCTTCTGCTAACTTTGGGGTTTTTTGTTCTTTCTCTAATTCCTTTAGGTGTAAGGTTAGGTTGTTTATTTGAGATGTTTCTTGTTTCTTGAAGTAGGATTGTATTGCTATAAGCTTCCCTCTTAGAACTGCTTTTGCTGCATCCCATAGGTTTTGGGTCATTGTGTTTTCATTGTCATTTGTTTCTAGGTATTTTTTGATTTCCTCGTTGATTTCTTCAGTGATCACTTCGTTATTAAGTAGTGTACTGTTTAGCCTGCATGTGTTTATATTTTTTTACAGATCTTTTCCTGTAATTGATATCTAGTCTCATAGCATTGTGGTCCGAAAAGATACTTGATACAATTTCAATTTTCTTAAATTTACCAAGGCTTGATTTGTGACCCAAGATATTATCTATCCTGGAGAATGTTCCATGAGCACTTGAGAAAAATGTGTATTCTGTTGTTTTTGGGTGGAATGTTCTATAAATATCAATTAAGTCCATCTTGTTTAATGTATCATTTAAAGCTGTGTTTCCTTATTTATTTTTATTTTGGATGATCTGTCCATTGGTGAAAGTGGGGTGTTAAAGTCCCCTACTCTGAATGTGTTACTGTCGATTTCCCCTTTTATGGCTGTTAGTATTTGCCTTATGTATTGAGGTGCTCCTATGTTGGGTGCATAAATATTTACAATTGTCATATCTTCTTCTTGGATTGATCCCTTGATCATTATGTAGTGTCCTTCTTTGTCTCTTCTAATAGTCTTTATTTTAAAGTCTATTTTGTCTGATATGAGAATTGCTACTCCAGCTTTCTTTTGGTTTCCATTTGCATGGAATATCTTTTTCCATACCCTTACTTTCAGCCTGTATGTGTCTCTAGGTCTGAAGTGGGTCTCTTGTAGACAGCATATATAAGGGTCTTGTTTTTGTATCCATTCAGCCATTCTGTGTCTTTTGGTGGGAGCATTTAGTCCATTTACATTTAAGGTAATTATCGATATGTGTGTTCGTATTCCCATTTTCTTAATTGTTTTGGGTTCGTTATTGTAGGTCTTTTCCTTCTCTTGTGTTTCTTGCCTAGAGAAGTTCCTTTAGCATTTGTTGTAAAGCTGGTTTGGTGGTGCTGAACTCTCTCAGCTTTTGCTTGTCTGTAAAGGTTTTAATTTCTCCATCAAATCTGAATGAGATCCTTGCTGGGTAGAGTAATCTTGGTTGCAGGTTTTTCTCCTTCATCACTTTAAATATGTCCTGCCAGTCCCTTCTGGCTTGCAGAGTTTCTGCTGAGAGATCAGCTGTTAACCTTATGGGGATTCCCTTATGTGTTATTTGTTATTTTTCCCTTGCTGCTTTTAATATGTTTTCTTTGTATTTAATTTTTGATAGTTTGATTAATATGTGTCTTGGCATATTTCTCCTTGGAATTATCCTGTGTGGGACTCTCTGAGCTTCCTGGACTTAACTATTTTTTTCCCATATTAGGGAAGTTTTCAACTATAATCTCTTCAAATATTTTCTCAGTCCCTTTCTTTTTCTCTTCTTCTTCTGGAACCCCTATAATTCAAATGTTAGTGTGTTTAATGTTGTCCCAGAGGTCTCTGAGACTGTCCGCAGTTCTTTTCATTCTTTTTTCTTTATTCTGCTCTGCAGTAGTTATTTCCACTATTTTATATTCCAGGTCACTTATCTGTTTTTCTGCCTCAGTTATTCTGCTATTGATCCCATCTAGAGTATTTTTAATTTCATTTATTGTGTTGTTCATCGTTGCTTGTTTCATCTTTAGTTCTTCTAGGTCCTTGTTAAATGTTTCTTGCATTTTGTCTATTCTATTTCTGAGATTTGGGATCATCTTTACTATCATTATTCTGAATTCTTTTTCAGGTAGACTGCCTATTTCCTCTTCATTTGTTAGGTCTGGTGGGTTTTTATCTTGCTCCTTCATCTGCTGTGTGCTTTTCTGTCTTCTCATTTTGCTTATCTTACTGTGTTTGGGTTCAACTTTTTGCAGGCTGCAGGTTCATAGTTCCCGTTGCTTTTGGTGTCTGTCCCCAGTGGCTAATGTTGTTTCAGTGGGTTGTATAGGCTTCCTGGTGATGGGGAGTAGTGCCTATGTTCTGGTGGATGAGGCTGGATCTTGTCTTTCTGGTGGGCAGGTCCACATCTGGTGGTGTGTTTTGGGGTGTCTGTGGACTTATTATGATTTTAGGCAGTCTCTCTGCTAATGGGTGGGGTTGTATTCCTGTCTTGCTAGTTGTTTGGCATAGAGTGTCCAGCACTGTAGCTTGCTGGTCGGTGAGTGAAGCTCGGTGCTGGTGTTGAGATGGAGGTCTCTGGGAGATTTTCGCCATTTGATATTATGTGGAGCTGGGAGGTTTCTTGTGAACCAGTGTCCTGAAGTTGGCTCTCCCACGTCAGAGGCTCAGCACTGACTCTTGGCTGCAGCATCAAGAGCCTTTCATCCACACGGCTCAGAATAAAAGGGAGAAAAAGTAGCAAGAAAGAAAGAAAGAGAGAGAAAGAAAGAAAGAAAGGAAGGAGGGAGGAAGGAAGGAAGGAAGGAAGGAGGCCAGGAAGGAAAAAAGAAAGAAGATAAAATAAAATAGTTATTAAAATAAAAAATAATTATTAAGAAAAAAAATTTTTTTAAGAAAAAAGAAACGGACGGATAGAACCCTAGGACAAATGGTGGAAGCAAAGCTGTACAGACAAAATCTCACACAGAAGCATACACATACACACTCACAAAAAGAGCAAAAGGGGAAAAAATCATAAATCTTGCTCTCAAAGTCCACCTCTTCAATTTGGGATGATTCCTTGTCTATTCATGTATTCCACAGATGCAGGGTACATCAAGTTGATTGTGGAGCTTTAATCCGCTGCTTCTGAGGCTGCTGGGAGAGATTTCCCTTTCTCTTCTCTGTTCTCACAGCTCCCGGGGCTCAGCTTTGGATTTGGCCTCGCCTCTGCGTGTAGGTCACCGGAGGGCGTTTGTTCTTCGCTCAGACAGGACGGGGTTAAAGGAGCACCTGCTTTGGGGACTCTGGCTCGCTTAGGCCAGGGGGAGGGAGGGGTACGGAGTGCGGGGTGATCCTACGGCGGCAGAGGCCAGCGTGCCATTGCACCAGCCTGAGGCGCGCCGTGCATTCTCCCGGGGAAGTTGTCCCTGGATCCCAGGACCCTGGCAGTGGCGGTCTGCACAGGCTCCCTGGAAGAAGAGTGTGGATCACACACAGGCCTCGCACACAGGCCTCTTGGGGGTGGCAGCAGCAGCCTTAGCATCTCATGCCCGTCTCTGGGGTCCACGCTTTTAGCCGCGGCTTGCGCCCGTCTCTGGAGCTCCTTTAAGCAGCACTCTTAATCCCCTCTCCTCGTGCACCAGGAAACAAAGAGGGAAGAATATGTCTCTTGCCTCTTCGGCAGCTCCAGACTTTTCCCCGGACTCCCTCCCGGCTAGCCGTGGTGCACTAACCCCCTGCAGGCTGTGTTCACGCCGCCAACCCCAGTCCTCTCCCTGCGCTCTGACCGAAGCCCGAGCCTCAACTCCCAGCCCCACCCGCCCCGGCAGGTGAGCAGAGAAGCCTCTCGGGCTGGTGAGCGCCCGTTGGCACCGATCCTCTGTGCGGGAATCTCTCCGCTTTGCCCTCCGCACCCCTGTTGCTGTGCTCTCCTCCGCGGCTCCGAAGATTTCCCCCTCCGCCACCTGCAGTCTCCGCCTGTGAAGGGGCTTCCTAGTGTGTGGAAACTTTTCCTCCTTAACAGCTCCCTCCCAGAGGTGCAGGTCCCATCCCTATTCTTTTGTCTCTGTTTTTTCTTTTTTCTTTTGCCCTACCCAGGTACGTGGGGATTTTCTGGCCTTTTGGGAGGTTTGAGGTCTTCTGCCAGCGTTCAGTAGGTGTTCTGTAGGAGTTGTGTAGATGTATTTCTGGTGTATCTGTGGGGAGGAAGGTGATCTCTGCGTCTTACTCTTCCGCCATCTTCCCCTTGTCTCCTTACATGCATTATTGTATTTGATCCTCAGAACCATCCTTTGGGGTAAATACCATTATTATTCCCATTTTACAGACAAAAAAAGAGGCACAGAAAAATTAATTAACTTGCTTACCATCACACAAATAATGATATAGAGCTGAAATTTGAACGCAGGCAATCTTGTTGTGGGCTACAATACTCTCACTAAGTATGAGATGTCATTTTTTATTAGGGAAGTTTTATTGGTCCAGCTGTTCTAACCACCTCAAATTCTTTTTTTTAATGGAATGAATGGAATATATTAGATAAAATAAAGCCCAGAGAATTCACCAATGTGTTGTTCCTCAGGTTCTTCTGTCTCATTTTGATATTTTTAGCTGTACTTAGTGGAAGAAATAGGGAGAAGTGTGAATTACCTTGGTGTCTTTGTCAAGAATCAGTTATGTATTTGTGAGAGCCTATTTCTGGATTCCATCCTATTTCACTGACCTAGTCAAGTCTACTTATGTCAACTCGATACTGTCTTAATTACTGTACTTTTATAGTAAGTCTTGAACTCAGGCAATGTGAGTTCTCTAACTTCATTGTTTGAATTTCTGAATATATTTTTGAATGTGTCTCAGTTTCAACAAAAACGTCTGCTAGGATTTTGGTAGAGGTGGTGTTGATTCTAGTTCTGTTGAGCGATTTTGCTGTGAAGGTTAATTTCAGCAGCTCTGATTTGGCCTGAGATATTCTGCTCAAGTACCTGCACTGTACTGACCTCTGGTTAAGGCATGAAATATACTGATTAATAATTTTGCTTTGTAGTCATGAGTTCAAGGAAATTCAGAGTTGCGTGTACCAGCTTTTCAGCATTACTTATTGATAATAGTGAGCTAGATTACTTGCATCTCATTTCAGTGAGACCCTGGGAGGGCTCCACTGCTGGGCTGGTTACATTCCACAAATGCCTATGTGACCAGCAAGATATAAGAAGTCACAGCTGAGATTCCACTTCAGACTCCCTGAAGTATTCCCTAAACATTTTGGTGGTTTCTGATCTAAGAGAGAAAATGTTTCCCTGTGAACCTTGCAGAGGGAGGACAATTTCAGTTTGCACGTGGCCTCTCTAGAATACTTAAAGTGGCTGAAAGCCCCTTAAAATGGATGTTATAATACATTCTTCTCCTGCAGTAAGCTGTAGATTTATAAGCTTTGCCATTTTCAGTCCTGTGAGTCTTCTTTGACAACCAAACCCTGCTTAACTGCCACTGGTTGTGCAGAGATAATTGATATCTTAACAATATTAAGTCTCCCAATCCATTAACATAGTTTTTCTCCTCACTTATTTAAGCCTTCTTTAATTTCTCTCTATTTTTTAAATAGTATTTAGTGTAGAGGTCTTGTACATTAATTAAAATTCCTAAATATTTTGTTTTTTGTAGCTATTTTAAACATTATTATTTCATAACTTTTGATTGCCAGTTTATAGAAATGGATTTTCTTTACTGACTTGCTATTATATTTTTATATTGATCTGGTGTGCTACAATCATGTTAAATTTAAAATTAATTATGATAATTTTATAGATTTCTTAGCTCTTTCTACATAAACAATCATATTGTCTTGGATCAGGGGCAGTTTTCTTCTTTCTTTATAAAATCATTATGCATATTTCTTTTCCTTGCCTTCTTGCATTGTTAAGACCTCCATTACAATGTTGAAAAGAAGTGGTAAAAGCAGAACACATTCTTGATGTATTCCTGATTTTAGGGAAAACAAATTTATTGATTTATCATTACAGAAATTTGCTAAAAGTTTTGCATAGATATCCTTTATCGAATTGAGGCAGTTTCCGTCTGTTCCTAGTTTGCTGAGATTTTTATTGTGTATGCTGAATTTTATCAGTTGCTTTTTCTGTAATTATTGAAAGGATCATAATGTTTTTCTCTTTAATTCTTCTAATGTAGTGAGTTGCATTGATTAATTTTCAAATATTTATCTAATCTTGCATTCCTGGCATAAAGTTCTTCAGTTCTTGGAGATGATCTTCCTGTAGACAACCAACAATTAAACTGAGGAAGGAAAATAAATATATATATATATTTTTATTGGAGTATAATTGCTTTACAAAGTTGTGTTAGTTTCTGCTGTACAGTGAAGTGAATCAGTTATACGTAGACATATATCCCCTCCCTCTTGGACCTCCCTCCCCCACCATCCCGCCCATCTAGGTCATCACAGAACACCGAGCTGAGCTCCCTGTGCTGTACAGAAGGTTCCCACTAGCTATCTATTTTACACAGGGTGGTGTATTTATGTCAAACCTAGTCTCCCAATTCATCCCACCCTCCCCTTCCCCTGCTGTTTTTTAATTAATTGTTTTTTCAGGAAAAGTGGCATCTAAGTTGGTGAGCAGGTTGGAAGACAAGAGCCTAAGTGTTCACAGGCTGGAGAATTGGATTTAGCAAAATGTGGGTAAGTCTAGAAATGCTCTAGACTTGGAGTATTGACTTGGGAAACAATGACAGACCAAGTGCATGTGATCTAAGAGGATGTAACCTTTGAGCATATGATACCAATGGGCAAATGGTTCTCAAGGGATTCTCCAAGAAATGGACAAAAAACTGTTAAATTGTGCCATGCAAGTGCTAAAAATTGACAGGAGAAGGAAAGGATAGTAGTAGCTTTTTCATATTTCAGTTCAATTTTTTTTTGACATTTTAAGTAGAGCTGGCCTCCCTTGGACTTTTAAAACTCTGGGATTCTTCTACAATTCCTGGGAGTTCTCAAGAGGGAGACTGTACTTTCTGCAAACAGGGAAGTGGACTTATATAGTAGTCATGAGCAGAGACTCAGAATTAGAACTTCTGGGTTCAAATCATTGGTTTACCACTCACCAGCTGTCTCTCTGACATGTTTCTAAGATTCTCTGCGGCTCAGTCCTTGATGATGATGATGATTATGATGATGATGATGGGAACAACAGCAATAAATAGGATCCACTCCTTGGAGTTATTCTGAGGACACATTTAATATGATGACCAGTACCCAGCATGTATTATAGGAGTATTCAATGAATATTTGCTACAATTAGGAAGATATGTAACCACTATGTAGACACACAAGAGCAGGGATTCTTGTATGTTTTGTTTACTGGTGGATCTGCAGTACCTAGAATAGTGCCTGGATAGAAATGCCCCATGAAAAATGTATTGATTGAATTAATATAACGTTATTTGCATCTAGAACTGATGAGTTTCATGTTACTGGTAAGAATGAGTCCCATAATCTAGCAATTTAATGGACTGGCCTTTGCTGAGGCAGTAGCCTACTGAACCAGACAGATGGTTGGGGTGAATGTCAGTACTTGTCCTCCTGCAGGTGTTTTCCAACTGACAAATCTCATGCTTTGGTTCAATGTGATTCTGCATAGAGAAACAATATAAATTGTAATACAAACTGAACACTTTTGAGAATGAAAGCATTGCTAATAATGACACCAGGATAACAGGTATAAAGTGGGACTGTCTGGGACAAACCAGGACATATGGCCACCCTAATTTAGCATCCTTACTACTGTTGACTGGATTAAGGATTGGTAGAATTCCCCAAAGCAGTAGTCTATTGAGTGGACAGCAGCCCTGATGTGGCCCTCTGTGCATTAGATGGAGACTGTCTAAAGCAATAACCTTCTCTCACTTGGGCATTTTTAATGAAAAATAGCATAAGAGTCAAGTAGTGATAAGAGGAGTTGCAAGAGGCAATGTAGAGAATAGCTGAGTCACCTAAAAGCAGAGCACTGCTGTAGAGGGCATAAAGAGCCGACCAGATCTCTGCAGCTGTTGCTTAGTCTGGAGAGACACCCATGCTTGTCGGTCTGTTCTCAGGTTCACTTCAGACTTTTTCATGACTTCAGCTCTCTGGTGACTGGGATATTTTTCTGCTCTTGCTTACTTCCTTGACAATCCATATAATGAACTTTCATTATTTGAGAGGAACAGAATATACCTTTGTTCCTGAAAAAGACTAACTCACATATACAGAATAACAGTTATTTGTATTTTCTTTAGCATGACTTGCTTTCCTTTAGTGCTCCCTTCTCCTTTGTTGTTAGCCCATCACCCCCTGTAGCCACAATACTGACATGATTTGTAACCCCTGTCAACCTTGAAATCACTATAGGCTAGTGGATTAACTGATAAATAATTCATTAATATTATCTGTATTATATTTAACCATGGGTTAAATGAGCTTTGGGACTTGTCCAGGAGTCTTACCAACATTTTAATATTATTTCCATGAGAAAAAAGTATTTCAAATTCCAGCCAAGAGTTCCAAGGCATTATTTTAGAAACTAAAATTCAGGACAGATGGTTTGATAAGTATGAGTGCATTTATGAGGACAATAGGGCAGAATATTTGAAACTGGGACTCTTCAAGAAAGGCAGAGCTAAGTGGGAACCATAAATATCAGAGGCACAGGGCTGTGTTCCAAGTCATCATAATAGGGGTATTATGGTAGAAAATATAATTAAAGATTAACTAAATTACAATAATGTCAAATGGACCAGAAAAGAAAATATGCATGTGTCAGTGATAAGGGGTGGTTAGAGGAGAGCAGAATTCTCCAGAAAGAGGAGAAGAGTTCTGGGTGTCTGGAGGGAATGGAGGGAGAGCTCCAGGTCTTGGGAAATTGGTAGTGGGGAGTCATAGCATCTCGTACCTTGTGATAGGTTTTTAGCAGTAACAGCCAGGTTTGTTGGTTGTCCCAGGGCATCAGGAGTCCTTGTATTCCTGAGATCTCCCTCTTTTTTCCATCCTTCCTATAGTTATCACAGAAGGATTAAATTTGATTTAGTAATTGCTGAAGCCTGAAATTACTTCAATAGGGGAAAAATATAAGTATTCTGACACAAAATGCAAATTTATATACATATCAATTAAACTCTCTTTTGCAATAAAAAGCAGTTAATCTCAGATCAGCAAATGTGAGCCATTAATAAGAGGGACTTTTCTGTTTTATAAAGTGGAATGGAGGTAGGCCAGATCAAGGCCACTGAGAGGCTTAGGCCAGGGTAGATTGGGATCTAAGTTTAACAGGACTTTGAAAACAGAGGTGTAAAAACAAAATTTCCAAACTTCACAACATAATGACCTATCCTTCACCATTTGGTATACAAACAGAATCTGCACTGAGAGGAATTTTAGTCTAACTCTGCAATATATTTATGCATATGACTAAGAAGTGTGATGATGAAACATATGATGCTGTCAACATCATTTCATGTGATTTAATGACTTTTCCTTTTTAAATTCAATTAACTTTTTTATATAAGAGGGTCATTTCAGAAGTTTCAATAATCTACTTTATGTCTTTCACACTTGTTCTCTAAGCAAAACAAAAACAAAAACAAAAAAAAAACCGGAATAAAATAAAATAAAAAAGTAGAACTTCTACTCTGAAATCTTTGAAGTTCTAACTAAAACCACGTCTATTAGTCCTAAAGCCATTGTAACAAAACTTCCATTTTTCACATGCTTATTTAAGAAGAGAAAAGGTCATTTATTCTATGAAATCTTGGTCTGAATCTGTTTTAAAGATTCATATCTATTCCATCCTAATCATTTGAATACATGTAAAACTATTAAAATATTTGAAAAGCTTATTTTTCTGAAAAGCCTTTAAAAATATTCAACAGTCCAACAAGGTCAAACGCATCAAGATGTGCAATTTTAAATTTAGAGGTGGGAGGGAGGGAGATGCAAGAGGGAAAATATATGGAAACATATGTATATGTACAACTGATTCACTTTGTTATAAAGCAGAAACTAACACACCATTGTAAAGCAATTATACTCCAATAAAGATGTTAAAAATAAATAAATAAAGTTAGAGGGCAGTAATTAGAAAAATTATACCCATTACAGTAATAATGAACTAAGAGCATTTTAGAATTCTGTAAGTTTACTTATCATTTAAATATAGAGAATACCACACAATGTCCTATTTCTTTGATTCTTTAATTGTTTTCTAATTTCCTTCCATTAAATTCGCATATAGTTGCTTGTAGCAATCTCTCATGATCCTTTGTATTTCTGCACTGTCAGTTGTTACGTCTCCTTTTTCAGTTCTAAATCTATTGATTTCAGTCTTCTCCCTATTTTTCTTGATGAGTCTGGCTAATGGTTTATCGATTTTGTTTATCTTCTCAAAGAACCAGATTTTAGTTTTATTGATCTTTGCTATTGTTTCCTTCATTTCTTTTTCATTTATTTCTGATCTGATCGTTATGATTTCTTTCCTTCTGCTAACTTTGGGGTTTTTTTGTTCTTCTTTCTCTAATTGCTTTAGGTGTAAGGTTAGGTTGTTTATTTGAGATGTTTCTTGTTTCTTGAAGTAGGATTGTATTGCTATAAGCTTCCCTCTTAGAACTGCTTTTGCTGCATCCCATAGGTTTTGGGTCATTGTGTTTTCATTGTCATTTGTTTCTAGGTATTTTTTGATTTCCTCTTTTATTTCTTCAGTGATCTCTTGGTTTTTAAATAGTGTATTGTTTAGCCTCCATGTGTTTGTATTTTTTCCAGATTTTTTTCCTGTAACTGATATCTAATCTCATAGCATTGTGGTTGGAAAAGATACTTGATACGATTTCAACTTTCTTAAATTTACCAGGGTTTGATTTGTGACCCCAGATATGATCTATCTTGGAAAATGTTCCATGAGCACTTGAGAAGAATGTGTATTCTTTTTTTTTTTTTTTGGTTGGAATGTCCTATAAATACCAATTACGTCCATCTTGTTTAATGTATCATTTAAAGCTGTGTTTCCTTATTTATTTTCATTTTGGATGATCTGTCCATTGGTGAAAGTGGGGTGTTAAAGTCCCCTACTATGCATGTGTTACTGTCGATTTCCCCTTTTATGGCTGTTAGCATTTGCCTTATGTATTGAGGTGCTCCTATGTTGGTTGCATGAATATTTACAAGTGTTATATCTTCTTCTTAGATTGATCACTTAATCATTATGTAGTGTCCTTCTTTGTCTCTTCTAATAGTCTTTATTTTAAAGTCTATTTTGTCTGCTACTCCAGCTTTCTTTTGATTTCCATTAGCATGAAATATCTTTTTCCATTCCCTTACTTTCAGTCTGTATGTGTCCCTACATCTGAAGTACGTCTCTTATAGACAGCATATATATGGGTCTTGTTTTTGTATCCATTCAGCCAGTCTGTGTGTTTTGGTTGAAGCGTTTAATCCATTTACATTTAAGGTAGTTTTCGATATGTATGTTCCTAGTACCTTTTTCTTAATTGTTATAGTTTGTTATTGTAGGTCTTTTCCTTCTCTTGTGTTTCCTGCCTAGAGAAGTTCCCTTAGCATTTGTTGTAAAGCTGGTTTGGTGGTGCTGAATTCTCTTAGCTTTTGCTTGTCTGTAAAGATTTTAATTTCTCTGTCAAATCTGAATGAGATCCTTGCTGGGTAGAGTAATCTTGGTTGTAGGTTTTTCCCTTTCATCACTTTAAATATGTCCTGCCACTCCCTTCTGGCTTGCAGAGTTTCTGCTGAAAGATCAGCTGTTAACCTTTAGGGATTCCCTTGTATGTTATTTGTTGCTTTTTCCCTTGCTGCTTTTACTATTTTTTCTTTGTATTTAATTTTTGATAGTTTGATTAATATGCGTCTTGGTGTATTTCTCCTTGGGTTTATCCTGTATGGGACTCTCTGTGCTTCCTGGACTTGACTGAATATTTCCTTTCCCATATTAGGGACATTTTCAACTATAATCTCTTCAAATATTTTCTCAGTCCCTTTCTTTTTCTCTTCTTCTTCTGGGACCCCTATAATTCGAATGTTCGTGTGTTTAATGCTGTCCCAGAGGTCTTTGAGACTGTCCTCAATTCTTTTCATTCTTTTTTCTTTATTCTGCTCTGCAGTAGTTATTTCTACTATTTTATCCTCCTGGTCACTTATCTGTTCTTCTATCTCAGTTATTTTGCTATTGATTCCTCCTAGAGAATTTTTAATTTCATTTATTGTGTTGTTCATCATTGTTTGTTTGCTCTTTAGTTCTTCTAGGTCCTTCTTAAATGTTTCTTGTATTTTCTCTATTCTATTTCCAAGATTTTGGATCATCTTTACTATCATTACTCTGAATTATTTTTCAGATAGACTGCCTATTTCTTCTTCATTTGTTTGGTCTGGTAGGTTTTTGCCTTGCTCCTTCATCTGCTGTGTGTTTCTCTGTCTTCTCGTTTTGCTTAACTTACTGTGTTTGGGGTCTCCTTTTCACAGGCTGTGGGTTTGTACTTCCCATTGTATTTGTTGTCTGCCCCCAGTGGCTAAGGTTGGTTCAGTAGGTTGTGTAGGCTTCCTGGTGGAGGGTACTGGTGCCTGTGTTCTGGTGGGTGAGCCTGTATCTTGTCTTTCTGGTGGGCAGGACCGTGTCTGGTGGTGTGTTTTGGGGTGTCTGTGACCTTATTATGATTTTAGGCAGCGTCTCTGCTGATGGGTGGCATTGTGTTCCTGTCTTGACAGTTGTTTGGCCTAGGGTGTCCAGCACTGTGCCTTGCTGATTGTTCAGTGGAGCTGTGTCTTAGCATTGAGATGGAGATCTCTGGGAGAGCTTTTGCCATTTGATGTTATGTGGAGCCGGAAGGTCTCTGGTGGACCAATATCCTGAATTTGGCTCTCCCACCTTGGTGCACAGGCCTGACACTCAGCCAGAGCACCAAGACTCTGTCAGCCACACAGCTCAGAAGAAAAGGGAGAAAAAAAGAAAGGAAGAAAGAGGAGAGTAACCAAACCCAAAACAAATCCACCAATGATTACAAGCAGTAAAAACTATACTTTAAAGAAAAAGAAAAAAAGGGCTTCCCTCGTGTTGCAGTGGTTGAGAGTCTGCCTACCGATGCAGGGGACACAGGTTTGTGCCCCGGTCCGGGAAGATCCCACCTGCCATGGAGCGGCTGGGCCCGTGAGCCATGGCCACTGAGCCTGCACATCTGGAGCCTGTGCTCCGCAATGGGAGAGGCCACAACAGTGAGAGGCCTGCGTACTGTAAGAAAACAAACAAACAAAAAATAACAGACAGAACCCTAGGACAAATGGTAAAAGCAAAGCTATACAGACAAAATCACACAAAGTCCACCACCTCAAGTTTGGGATGATTCGTTGTTTATTCAGGTATTCCAGAGATGCAGGTACTTCAAGTTGATTGTGGAGATTTAATCTGCTGCTCCTGAGGCTGCTGGGAGAGATTTCCCTTTCTCATCTTCGTTTGTACCGCTCCTGGAGTTCAACTTTGGATTTGGACCCGCCTCTGTGTGTAGGTCACCTGAGGGTGTCTGTTCTTCACTCAGACAGGACGGGGTTAAAGGAGTCGCTGATTCGGGGGCTCTGGCTCCCTCAGGCCGGGGGAAGGGAGGGGTACGGAATGCAGGGCAAGCCTGCAGTGTCAGAGGCTGATGTGATGTTGCAACAGCCTGAGGTGTGCTGTATGTTCTCCCGGGGAAGTTGTCCCTGGATCACGAGACCCTTGCAGTGACGGGCTGCACAGGCTCCCAGGAGGGTAGATGTGGATAGTGACCTGTGCTCGCACACAGGCTTCTTGGTGGCACAGCAGCAGCCTTAACATCGCATGCCCGTCTCTGGTGTCTGTGCTGATAGCTGCGGCTCGCGTTCGTCTCTGGAGCTCGTTTAGGTGGTGCTCTGAATCCCTTCTCCTCCCGCACCCCGAAACAATGGTCTTTTGCCTCTTAGGTAGGTCCAGACTTTTTCCCAGACTCCCTCCCGGCTAGCTGTGGCGCACTAGCCCTTTCCAGGCTGTGTTCATGCAGACAACCCCAGTCCTCTCCCTGGGATCTGACCACTGAAGCCTGAGCCTCAGCTCCCAGCCCCCACTCGTCCCGGCGGGTGAGCAAACAATCCTCTAAGGCTGATGAGTGCTGGTCGGCACTGATCCTCTGTGTGGAAATCTCTCTGCTTTGGCCCCTGCACCCCTGTTGCTGCGCTCTCCTCCATGGCTCTGAAGCTTCCCTCTCCCCGCCACCCCTGTCTTCGCCAGTGAAGAGGTTTCCTAGTGTGTGGAAACTTTTCCTCCTTAACAGCTCCCTCCCAGAGGTGCAGGTCCCATCCCTCTTCTTTTGTCTCTGTTATTTCTTTTTTATTTTGCCCTACCCAGGTACGTGGGGAGTTTCTTGCCTTTTGGGAGGTCTGAGGTCTTCTGCCAGCGTTCAGTAGGTGTTCTGTAGGAGTTGTTCCACATGTAGCTGTATTTCTGAAGTATCTGTGGGGAGGAAGGTGATCTCCATGTCTTACTCCTCCACCATCTTGAAGGTCACCCACAGTTTGCTTTTTGACATCCACCTTAGCATTTTTTTTTTTTTTTTAGATCTGTCTCCTCAGGCAAGGGCAACAAAGCCAAAAATAAACCAATGGTATGACATCAAACTAAAAAGCTTTTGTAAAGGCAAACCATCAACAAAATGAAAAGGCAACCTACTGAATGACAGAAGATATTTGCAAATGATATATCTGATAAGGGGTTAATTTTCAAAATATATAAAGAACTCATATAACTCAATATTAGAAAATACAAACAGTTTGTAAAAAATGGTCAGAGGAGTTTAATGGACATTTTTCCAAGGAAGACGTACAGATAGCCAACAGACACATGAAAAGATGTTCAGCATCACTAATTATCTGAGAAAAGCAAATCAAAAGCACATTAAGTTATCACCTCACACTTGTCCAAATGGCTATTATCAAAAAGATGACAAAAAACAAGTATTGGCAAGGATGTGGAGAAAAGGGAACACTTGTGCACTGTTGGTGGGAATATAAGTTTGTACAGCCACTATGAAAAGCAGTATGAAAATTCCTCAAAAAATTAAAAACAGGACTACCATATGATCCAGTAATTTTACTTCTGGGTACTTACCCAGAGGAAAAATAAAATATTAATTCAAACAGATATATGTACCCCTATGTTCATTGCAGCATTATTTACAATAGCAAAGAGACGGAAGTAACACAAGTGCTAGATTGATAGATAAATGGATAAAGCAGCTGTGGTATATATATATATACACAATAGAATAATAGCCACAAAATGAATGAAGTCGTGCCATTTACAACAACATGGATAGACCTGTAGGGTGTTTATGTATGCTAAGTGAAATAATTCAGACAGAGAAAGACAAATACTGTATGATTTTGCTTATACGTGTAATCTAAAAAAAACCCAAAGCAATAAAGAAAACAAAGCAGAAACTGACTCATAGATACAGAGAACAAATTGGGAGGATGTGAGGAGTTGGGAGAAATAGGTGAAAGGGATTAAAAAGTACAAACTTCCAGTTATAAAACAAATAAGTCACAAGGACATGATGTATAGCATAGGGAATATTGTCAATAATATTGAAATAACTGTGCCTAGTGACAAATGATTACTAGACTTATTGAGAGGATTAATTCATAATGCATATAAATGTCCAATCATTGTGTTATACACCTGCGACTAACAATATTGTATGTTAACTCTATGTCAATAAAAAATAAAAAATAAAACAAACTAAAAGCAAAAAATAAAACATCAAAATCAGGAAAGAAAACATGATTACCTTAAAATTTTATTTTATTTGTTTTTTCAAACTATCTGAATTCTGGAAGTTTCCTACCCCTTTCCAAGCATTGGTATCCCCATATGTGAAATGAGAATACAAACTTGAAGATTTTGAAGGATCCATTCAGAATTTCTGACCCATCCCTTTCTCCCTTCTTCAGGCTTCCCCGAAAACAGACAGTGGGGTAAGTCCTTCAACTAAGGGTCTAGGTCTTCTCCTTGATCCCATCCCCTCACTCTTTTTTCCTTGTAATCTTCCGTGATACAGTCTTCCTTCAACTTCCTCTCCCCATGTACTTGCAGCTAAAAACCCCCAGGATATAATGTATGCCTAGCTGATCTATAGGACCCATTAGTAGAAGCCACCTCACTCTCTTCTTCATAAGCAGTAAACTTTTTTGTTAAGTTCAATTGATATGCAGACCTGGTTGAACTGTGAACTTAGAGCTTGTGCCTACCTGACTCCACACTTAACTCTTCTGAAGTTACCTTGGGATGAAGTTCATGAAACCCTGTTGCTCCATCTCTGATTAATCGAAGACTAGAAACTGAAGACCTAACATGCACATAAAATGTATTCTGCAGATGAATGGAAAACACACAGCCAATCACACAAACCGTACAGTTTCCCAAACTTTTTAGAGTTGTTATAATTAATTTGCTGTTCATTAATGAATTAATTAACATATAAAAACAAAACTAGAACTCTTACTATGGTCTTCTATATCCACGTAGGTGACAGGAGCCTGATTTTAAAAATTTCAATACTAAGTCAATACTGACTAAAATCGGAGTGATGCTTGAAAATAAATGAGAATGGCTAATGTCTAAGCAAGATAAGTGATGTCTGAATGAGTGCACGTACTTTGAGGTGTCAGTAAATGTTTAACTTAGGAATCTAATCCAATCTATTTTCATTATCCCTCCATTCTTAGTCTTGGAATAATTCTCTTATACTGGGTTACATATGGAAATAATGTGGTGAAATTTAGGAGCTGACGATACCACCTAGCAAGAGATTGAAGGGGAGAGCCCTGAGAATCACCAACGCTTAGCATGAGAAAGCAAGAAGGACGATCCCACTAAGTACACAAGCAAAGAATGGCCTGAGAAATAGAAGAAAACTCAGGAATATGTGGCTTCACAGAACGAGGAGAGGAGGACCAAGAGGACAGACCAAACTTCTTAGATTTATCTAACATGTATCCATGAGAGTTATTTTAATGATGTGGTTGGGGCAGAGCCACTTTGCAGTGAAGGGAGGATGGAGCAGAAGTGAGGGAGTCAAGCCAGAGGGTGCAGATGGCTGTTGAGAGGTCTGCCTTCTTTACTACATTGTGTGCTCCTCCTGAGCAGGGACCTCACTTGATTCTTCTCCACAGCCTCCACATCCAAATTAGGCCCTGGCACAAAGAAGGTCTGAGGGCCACTTGAGAGGAAAGCTTCTTTTCCATACCTAGTGTTTCCTTCCACAGAGGAAGACATCAAATATTGTAACACCCCTGGCCTGTGTCTGTCCTTTTAAAAGCTTCCATTCCTTTGGAGCGGAGGGGGTTTGGGAGAAGAACCGGGTCATGTGCAGCTTAGATCCTTTCTCCTCTCTTCTCTCTCCTCTCCTCCTTCCCCTGCCCCTCTTTCCTCTCTCTCCCACCTCCCCCCCCCCCCCGGCCTCCCTGTTTCTCTTCCCTTTTCTATGCTCTAAGTTTTATGGTCTGCTAGTTTGAGGAATGCAGGAGGCTACCCTGATCCAGCTCTATCTGGCAAGTAACAGTATTTCTAGGAGAATTTATAACTTCAGAAGGTCATACAAATTTTTGTCTTCATCTACTGAAAATAAGAGACAATCTATAACAATTTCCTAAAAGCTTTTGTAAAAAGTTGATCAAGATTTCCTATACTTGAAATTTTCAAGAATGCTTTTTTGAAAAAGCATTATGGTGAAGTTTGTTATTTTGAAGTTTAATTAATGAGAATATTTGGAATGTCTCATTTTTCTCTCATATTCATACCACCTATATTCTTTACTTTGTATGATTTAAGGGATTTATTATGGTTACACCAGTGCATGATTGTAAAGAATTTTTTCCTTCGAGAAAATTTTGAGGGGGCAAGCAGGTAGTCCACTTTGAATTTTTCCTCAAAAGATGTGAATAATTCTCTAATAGGAATTTTTCTTGAAGTTCTTAGAACATAAATTGAATTAAACAACTAAATATCAAATTCAGTTATGTTATTTTGTGTTAAAAATACTAGCACAACAAACAAGATTACAAATATTAACATTAGATATAATGTAATCTTCATTTTTCTGCTTTGTATTATTTAAATTTTCATACATACTTTTGGGCTCAAAAGAATATAATAACTTTTAAAGTTGTCTAACTAGTGAATTCAATATTTGTATTAACTGTCAATCTATTTCACATTTTAACTATTGTTTTATACATAAAATTAACAGCTTTCATAGTCAGTTGATTATTGGAGCAGATCTCTCATTCAAACATAAATATGACCATATTTCAACTGACTGATTGAATTTCAAAAACTTGAGGCTTATAAGGAAACATTTTACTTCAAGTTACATCCAGAATGCTTCTTATTGAAAAGTGAATGTGAAAATATGATGGACAAGTCCAAATAAGACAGACACTTTATATTAGCAAAGTTATGTTGATTAGTTATGATGGAACCCTATGTGATCCCCAATCATGCATAAACATGATTTGTGTTTTTTCTTTTTCCTTAATTATACTGGGGGTGGAGGAGGTTATCAATTTTGTTGATCTTTTCAAATAACAAAGTTTTTACTATGCTAATTTTCTCTATTGTTTGCCTATTTTCTGATTCATCGTTTTCTGCTTACTTTGGGTTTTCTTTGCACTTCTTTTTCCAGTTTTTAAGGTGGAACTTAAGGTCATTGATTTTGCACCTTTTACTTTTCTATTATAAGCATTAAAAATTACATTTCTTTGTAAGTACTTCTCTAGCTCTACCCTTAAATCTTAATATTAATTAAATAAACATTAATATTTAATATGAAAGCTATATTGTTTTCCTTTCAAATTTTGTTTTTTTTCTAGATGTCTTATTGTTACTTATTCCTAATTTGATTCTATTTTGGTCAGAGAACACATGCTGTGTGATTTCAGTTCTTTTAAGTTTACTGACTCCTGTTTTTGCCTCAGAAATGTTTCTATCTTGTTGAACATACTATATGAACTTAAAAAGAAAATGTATTCTGCAGTTGTTGGTTGTGATGTTTTATAAAAGTCAATTAGATTAAGATGGTTGACAGTGTTGTTCAGAACTTCTACATCTTTGCTGATTTTTAAAATTGGTTCTATCAGTTGGTGAGAGAGGGGTGTTAAAACCGCCAACTATGTAGCTTTATCTATTTCTGTTTTTAATTCTGTCCATCTTTACTTCATGTACCGTGAAACTCTCTTATTAGGTACACACACATTTATGATTGTTAGGTTTTGATATGAATGACCCTTTGTCATTATTATATCATTTTGAATATCTTCTCTCCTTTGGTGCTCTTTGTCTTAAGGGTTACTGTTTCTGATATTAATGTATTATATCATGTATAAAATTCATATATAACATATTATATATTAACTAACTATATAATTAACATAATATATTATGAAATATATAACTAACAGAGCAAAAAAACAGAACAAAACAAAGCAGATTTCTATACACTTCTCAGACCTACTGAATCAGTTTATGGAGTTAGTTTCATGAATCTGTATTTAAAAAAATAAAACCTCCCTGATGATCATGATTCAACATTCAAGACAGGTATTTGATTGCTAAGGTAAATTTTTAAAAAATTGTTGGTGAATTTAAAATATAAATCCTAGGGCTTCCCTGGTGGTGCAGTGGTTGAGAGTCCGCCTGCCGATGCAGGGGACACGGGTTCGTGCCCCGGTCCGGGAAGATCCCACATGCCGCGGAGCGGCTGGGCCCGTGAGCCATGGCCGCTGAGCCTACGCATCCAGAGCCTGTGCTCCGCAACGGGAGAGACCACAGCAGTGAGAGGCCCACACACCGCAAAAAAATAAATAAATAAAATAAAATATAAATCCTAAAATTTTAATTCTACCGTCAGAAGAAAAGTTGAAAAAAATAGAAATCTTTGAGTCATTTTGAGTGAGAAAACTATGCAGCATGCAATTTAAAATAATTTATCTTTTATCTCCAAATTATCTCAGAGTTAGGAAATAAGAGTGATGCAGGTTTCCAAGCAGAGTTCTTTGGAAACATTTTATAAGCTTAAAGAAAGTTCAGATTTTTTAAGAACCCTGGGTTATTTACAATAATAATGATTTGCTCAATTCTTAATCTTATACTTTGTTAATCACATATTTATTAGTGATGTAGAATATCACTCTTCTAAATTGTGGAACATTCTATGTGACAGAAACTCTGAAGTTTCAGATGGAGATGATTGAAAACAATCTTCCTGAATTTAGTTTATTTGAGCCTAAGTTTTTCCTAAGGTTTTCTTTCCTCTAGGATTCTTATTTAGGATTAATGGAAAACTGTATTGTTATCAATCCAGTTTGAAAATAGGAGCAGTTCTGGAAGTCAAGGTTAATAAGCTTTTTATACACACAGGTGCACATTTGCATGTGTGCCCGCACACAGTCTGCTTACATTTGCAGGCCTTATAAAATGTGGACAATCTCCTCTATTAGTTTCTATGTGGGAATCTAAATAAAAGATGGTAATTAAGAGAAGTTATTGTAGAGTCAATGTTGAGGCATCTGTGTTGTTTTCAGTTTGCTACTTTTCTGTTCACACAAGGTGCAGAGAAAAGGCCTAGAGATATCTAAAACAATAATTAGTTGCCAGAAAAGACCACAGTGTGGAAGATGCACGTCTTGAGGCAGTTGGCCTGCAGTTTCTCAGTTCCCATTCTGACTGCAGTACTATGGGACACTCAAAAGCAGTCATATCCGACATCCTTCAGTCTGCAAATCACTTAAGAAACTGCAAGTGGAAGATATATAACAGTGAAACATAGTCAGTGCTTGGAGCCGGCCACAGTTCAAGCTCTTGAATAGGCACAGCATAAACCAGCTTTAAAAATACTGCACTACTTCATAGCTCTTTGTTGATTTACAGAGTGATATTTCCTTCAAATTTTTGCTCGTTAGCGTCTCCTGTTTGTTTGTTTTTGTGTTTGTAGTAACTTGGCATGATGAGAGCCTGTATCTGGTCTGGGGAACAGTTTTACTTTATGATTTTCTGGATTCACAACATAGAGAACAGAAGCAACTGGCAATAGTTCATGCCAAAATAAAATACTCCCCTGAAATGTATGACCGATGCCAAAACATGTTTTTCTTTATCTTTTCTTTTTCTTTCTTTTTTTAGGTTCAGTTATAAACTGAACCACATAGGTGTAGGTTACAAACTGCTGGAGAGCCATAGTCACCTAAAATAACCTCATAAGTTCCAAGAACTCAGAGATGTTGCTTGAAGAGTACAGTTCTAATGAGTGTGACTTTGCAACCTAACAGGATAGGGTAGGAATTGGATTTTCCATTTCCTGAAGGCAAGGTTGGCTTTTTATGTAGGCAGAGTATGCAGCTGCTTTTATATAGAGATTTGAGAAGTACTAAAATCTTTCTTCTATTACTGAAGCTGAAGTACATATTTCATCTATCTGAATATTCACAGTTATAGAAGGAAAGAATCCTGGAAGTTTTGTAATCCTACTTTCAAGTTTTAGAATCAGAAAACTGAGATCCAAAGAGGTCAAGTAGTTTGTCCAATCTTGACTTTTTCCCAAAAGTTTAAAAAGTTACATAAAATAAATATAACAGGGAATCTATAAAACCTGGGGCAAAAATAAAAAACACAGGAAAAATGTTAATGTGCACACTGTAGTTGATTATTTAAGTATTTTCTATGTAACCCAAAATGTCTTGGAATTTTTTTAACAGTTTATGCAAAGAGGAAAATTGAATCAGAGGATTCGCAGCAATTAAAAGACAAAAATAATTTATTTTGCAAAAGTACAATTAGCAGCTGAGTTTAATATTCTGATTGGATAGGAATGTCAGATATAGAAGTATATCACAAAAAGGAATGCTTGTGATGTAATAAACTAACTCCTTTATAAATCATGGAAATATATATAACTGTGAATTTCAGAGACTGTTTCTTATAATTGCCTTCAATATGGATTAATGGCTATACACCAAAATACAATTAAGTGAAAGCAATTCTGTTGGGGACCAGGATGATTGTAACCTGCTCTCAATCTGGATTGAGGAAACACAATAAGACATATGCTTAGCACAGCTGAAGATGACTTTCACTAAAATCAATAAAATATTAACAGTAATTTGCATGTTTGACAAGCTGTGACCTTCTCACATCCTGATGTAAGTCAAATGCTTCACTGAAAATGACCAGTTTTAAAATCCATTTCTAACAGTTGTGTGCTTTGTGTACCAAATAAATAAATAAATAAATAATCATAGGAATTCAACTATTAGAGCAAAAAGCTCAAGAGAAAATGAAGATGCAACATTTTAATTGGCCAAGAATCTAGAGATTAGATTTTACGATGAAACCAGTGAAGAATTAGACATTGAAAATCCAATATGTTCCCACATATGTTCTGAGTTTTTTGCACTTTCATTTAATGCCATAGGAGTGAAGCAGATGAAAACTTCCAGTAAATTTCATTTTAGAAAAGTTTGAAAACTGTCTCTTAAACAGATTAGCCTATAATCAGCTCATATAGAAATCTCTAAACTTAATTTTTCTTTACTCTCAGCAATATAAAACAAAGTGAAAACTCACACCACTGCATTCCTCTATTATATCCATGGCTATGCACTTTTTCTTGCTAGAAGTCGTTTGTTTCTTGTTTTGTGTTTTTTGTTTGTTTGTTTTATCTAGCTCAAAGTAGCTCAGTGACCAATTCAGTGGGTACTTGATGGCCTAGAGTAGGTGCTGATGCTGTATGATGCAGTTTCCCTAACATCCCATACATAATCCATCAAGAAGTCGTATTGGTGCTGTCTCAAATGACTTCCCAAATCTGATTACTTCTCAACATTTCTACTGCTCTGGTGAAGTCCACATCATCTCTCACTTTTACTACATCAGAAGTCTCCTAACTGATCTTTCAACTGCCATACTCTTCTCCACCCCCAAACCCCAAGGCCATTCTCCAATCAGTAGCTGCACAATGTAAATCTGGGAAGTAAGAAAGTTGATCAGTATAAGCATGCAGTCCATGCACTTGACATTACATTCATCCTTCTCTACTCAATGGACAAATCACTGATAAGTGAATCTAAAATTAGCAAATTTGGTGGGACAGTTAATTCTGTATCTTTATATTTCTGGCCACCTCATCTGGTTATAGACAATATTACGAATGAAAAGTAAAAATAAAACTTTTTCAACATTGGCTCATATCAGAGTTCAAGACCAACATGACCTGTGTTGATTTTTACTAGGACTGAACACTTGCCAATATTGTAGTTAACTCCTGGTCTCCTTCCCAATGATCTTTCACTCCATTTTCTGAGGGAGGTTCTTGGGTCATAGAATATGTAGCCTGGCAAGTTTCTGATGCTGATTTACTCAGCTCCAAGATTTGTAAACCACTTAGGAAAGCTATGCTCCTTATTAGAATCCATCTTTAAATAACTCTTGTTTGTCAAACTGAAAATAGAATATTAATTACTTCTCTGCATAGCTTATTTCTAATAAAGCATTTGTCAACAACCTGGCATTTACCTTAGAAAAAAATAGGATATTTGCATAGCACTTAAAATTTACATGTGTGAAGGTGTCAGGGTATAATAAATGTTCATTAGCTCTAACTACAGTCTTTCACAGAGATATAGAAAACTTATAAAAAAGTATTATACTTATTTTTTTAGCACTTTCTAAAATGGGTTATGTTACAGACTAATAAATTATCAGTAAATGATGCTATTAGTTAGCCTAAAATGCAGTTTTAAATACAGCTCTAGCTCAGTGCTGATGGGGAAGAAATCCTGAAGAAAGATCCTAGGTGGTTGTTTCAGACATTCTGCTTTCATGAGTAAGTTCCTAGGAAATGAAAGAAGTCTACCAGAATGACTCCAAGAAAATCAGGATATCCCCTTGACAAAACTGTGAAGTCACTGAGGTACCTCTAGCCTTTTTTACTGTGTCATTTTCTCCTTTCCACGGCATTCGCAATAATTGGTTTCAGAAATTTGTGTCTTCTCCCTCTGTCTCCAGTATATTTCCTCCTATCCATCAATAAACCCCCAGAAACAACTCTCTGTTAATCTCTGCTCCTTATTTTGCAAAGTAATTAAAAGCAGAGGTTTGAAAACTGGACTGTCTGGATTCAAATCCCAGATCCACCACTTACAGTGTGCTTGTAACTTATACCATCTATGCCTGTTTCCTTGTGTGTAAAATGAGAAGATAGTAGTTTCTATGTCAAAGGTTTGTGCTCTTGTTTTAAAATGAGTTAAAATATGGAAAGCACAAAACTCTTTGCCACATAGTAGGTTCTCAATAAATATTAGCTCTTTCAAGGTATTTGACCTTTATCGCTAATTACAGAAGGGATAATTTTGTTTCTTGTTAAAGAAATTTCAGACATCTATATTCAGTAGGAGTAGAGCAGGTAATCTTTTGTACTGAGACCTTTTCATATTGGTCCTAAAATCATAGGAATTAGTCAATTCTTACCCTGGAGGTCAGGCGAGCTTGCTTCAAAATTTCAAGGATTAACTGATTACTGCAGCCCAAACTGTCAAGGCCCCAGGAATTTATAGGATGCGGCTGGAATTTTTGAGTGGGCAATGCTTTAGCAGCTATATATTTCTTTTTCTTTTTGTTTTTTTTTTTTTGCAATTTTAAAAAATTAATTAATATATTTACTTTTGGCCGCATTGGGCCTTCATTGCTGTGCGCGGGCTTTCTCTAGTTGCGGCGAGTGGGGGCTACTCTTCCTTGTCGTGTGCAGGCTTCTCATTGCTGTTGGTTCTCTTGTTGAAGACAGAGCATGGGTTCTAGGCATGCAGGCTTCCGTAGTTGTGGCTCGCGGGCTCTAGAGCTCAGGCTCAGTAGTTGTGGTGCATGGGCTTAGTTGCTCCGCGGTATGTGGGATCTTCCCAGACCAGGGCTCGAACCCATGTCCCTGCATTGGCAGGTGGATTCTTAACCACTGTGCCACCAGGGAAGTCTGCAGCTATATATTTCTTATTTAGCAAATGGGATGCACTAAAGCGCCACCAGATTTCAAAGATATCCTCTATAAGATGATTTAAGAAAAAAGGAGATTGAGCTGAGAGTGAAGGTTGTTGTGATATTTCTTTTTTAAGACTTTTTCTTTTTTTTGGCTGTATGGGTCTTCATTGCTGCATGCGGGCTTTCTCTAGTTGCAGCGAGCGGGAGCTACTCTTCATTGAGGTGCGTGGGCTTCTCATTGCGGTGGTGTCTCTTGTTGCGGAGCACGGGCTCTAGGTGCGTGGGCTTCAGTAGTTGTGGCATACAGGCTCAGTAGTTGTGGTGCATGGGCTTAGTTGCTCCACAGCATGTGGGATCTTCCCAGACCAGGGATCGAACCTGTGTCTCCTGCATTGGCAGGTGGATTTTTAACCACTGTGCAACCAGCGAAATCCCTTTTTTCTTTAAGACTTTTAAAGTCCTTATAAATTGAGTGACATGTATTGTCAATCTCACTCAACTGGAGTCATTAAATGATATTTTATTGTGCAATACCATGCATATTTTTCCCCCATGATATATGGAGGAGAGCAGAAAACAATATAACAGCTTTGAGCTATATTCATCAATATGCGTGGAAATTCTTTATGGAACACAATCCTATAAGCCAGGCTTCATTCTAAGCATTTTCATATTTCCTCATTTGGTCCTCACAACCAGTCTATGAAGCAGAATTAATTCTTCCAGTTTCACTGTGAAAAACTGAGATGGCAGAGGTTAAATGGTAGGACCATGACCACCCACTCTGTCTAGTGGCAGAGCCAGGATTCACACCAGTCCTCTCTATGTCTAATTAAAATCTGTGCTCTTCATTGCTGCATTTCATCATAGACCACAAACATATTTGGTAGTAATGAAAGATTTCCTCTGACAGCAAATATACAAGGTTTACCATTCTTGGGAGTTTCGCAAAGTTCTGGTATTGATTTTATGACTGGTTGAATCAGAACTGCTAGATTAATGTCTGTTCTGTGCTTCAATGAAGAAATGGGTCTTCGGTTCATAGACTGCTCACTGTGTCCAGTCTATTTCACAGTGCAACACTTAAGGATCAAGAGAACAAGGGATAAGAGATTTGAAAGATGATTCGAAGTCTTTTGGAAAACTTTTCAACACAAATGATTTCAGAAATCTTTGTAAGTCTGCTGAAACCAGCATAGAAAAAATTTTGGATCTTTTCGTAGAGAAAGCAAAGATTCTTCACTCATTGCTTGCTTTATTTGGACCAGTGTCCTGTGTACAAATACAAATCATAAAGCCCATTTGTTTCTGAATCTACTGGAAGGATGGAAAATGCATAAATAATTGTAATTTTTAATAAGTATATTTATAAGTACTTATACTAAGTATTAGAGTAACAAAACTCAGGAATTACTGAATGGAAATAAAAATAAGAGTCTTTCTAGATTTCTGAGCAGTGAGGAGTGTAAGCAAAATCCCACTTCCTTATTAGGGTACTAAAGTATATAAATGCTAAGTCATTTCCCGAAAGATTAAATGAGTTAATATATGTACAGCAGTTAGAAAAGGGCTTTGCCTAAAGTAAAAACATCACTATTCCTATTCTACTGTATCTCTAGGAGAATAAAGGTGGAAAGATATACATATACCTGTAGCACACACATAAAGCTATATATATATATATATATATATATATATATACATTTCATATTGCTGAATGACTTATAAAGATTATAAAAATTTATCAGTTAACTTGGTTTGATGATAAGGGAATTCCAACATTTATTTTAAAATACTAAAAGTTTTTATATTCACTTTGAGGTTTTTAATCTCATTGGTTAATTGTAAAAAAAGGTAAGTTTATTATAATTTTTGCTATGTCTACATACAGTATAACCTCAAATGATAAGAAAATGAAAATCTTACATTTTCTACTAAGCACTAGTAATAACTAATTTGGATTCCAAAAATTATAACGCACAAAGTATATGTTTAATAATGATATTTCTTTATCATTTGAAAGACTAACGTTATTTTATTTCCTCAGAGTATTAATATGTTTGTGGGGTCAAAACATATGGATAAAAAATTCTTACACATGAGAAATAAATGTCTTCTTTCCTCCCTAATATCCAAATTTTACTTACCTGAAATCCAAAAGATTTGAAAGGTCAAAAATTCCTAATTTTCTCCTCCACTTTATACCTTCACAGATGAAAGAACTAAGGTCTGGAGAAGTAAATTGGTAAGTTTTTGGTGAAATGGTGGAGAATAGAGGTTACCAGAACTCAAGTTTCAAGCTTTCTAATGGTCTTTATGAGAAAAACAGATGGAACATACATAGTGGATTTAAAGAAGCTTCAAAATGAAGTATCTTCCAAAGTATGTCACAGGGTTAATTTAGATTTAACCTAATCCCTTCTAACTTTAAAATTTACTTTAAAAGAAAATAGATGTTCATCACACAGATCCCAAGAGATTATAAGCTGTAAAATGTTTTAAATTATTGAAGAAAGATTACATTATGTTTATAATAACCTTAATGTTAAACAGTATTTACTTATTTCCATTTTATTGTACCCTTTTTCTTCTCTAAAAGGGTTTGAGATATCTTGCAATATAACGGTAAGGTTGATAAAATAGGAATAGATGAAAATCAGAAAAGGGTATAATGAAGGAAGTTCATATGTTCAATTGTATGTGTTAACATAAATCTTGTATTGGAGATTTGGCTCTGAGCTTCCAAGTGGTCAGTGCAAAGCAGTTATACCACTCTTATCAAAAGGAGGAAGTTTACTGATTCTAAAATGCAAACAAACTTTCTTTGATACTGAATTCTTTTTTTTTATAAAGTGAATGAGTTTTTAAAAAAATTTTATTTATTTTATTTATTTTATTTTTGGCTGCACTGGGTCTTTGTTGCTGCACGTGGACTTTTCTCTAGTTGAGGTGAGTGGGGGTTACTCTTCATTGTGGTGCGCAGGCTTATTGTGGTGGCTTCTCTTGCTGTGGAGCATGGGCTCTAGGTGCGCGGGCTCAGTAACTGTGGCTCACGGGCTCTAGAGCGCAAGCTCAGTAGTTGTGGCCCACGGGCTTAGTTGCTCCGTGGCATGTGGGATTTCCCTGGACTAGGACTTGAACCTGTGTCCCCTGCATTGGCAGGCGGATTCTTAACCACTGCACCACCAGGGAAGCCCTTTAATACTGAGTTCTTAAAGGAATTCCTAACATGAACTTTTATATAAATGACTCTAAATGACATTATGGACATTGTCCTTAGAATATATTTCAATAACTACATTAGGAGATTTCAGATTGTATATAGTGTTGAATATATCTTGTTAGGCTTGAGTTCTCTGAGAATGTTTAATTGAAACCCAGTTAAAATCAGAGTACCACTACCTGTTCTTTCAGAATAAGTAAAAATTTGATATATAATGCTCACATTAAAATGTCTTTAAAGAGTTTAAAAGGCTCTTTGTACAGTGGATATTTTCCCCTACTTTGAATGGTCTGATTTAAATTATGGGATTCTTTTTCTGTTTTTTAAAAAAGTTTATTGAGGTATAAGTGATATAGGAAGAACTGCATATGTTTAATATATACAATTTGATGAGTTTGGACATATGCAAACACCTATATTACTGTCACCACCATCAAGGTAATGGACATAACCAACACCTCTCAAAGTTTCCTTGTATCCTTTGTTTTTGTTTTGTTTTGTTTTTGTGGCAAGAACACTTAACATGAGATCTACCCTCTTAACAAACTTTGAAATGTATACCATATTGTTAACTACAGTCACCATGTTGTACAGCAGGTCTCTAGAATTTATTCATCTAGCATAACTGAAACTTTATTCCCATTGAACAAAAACGGGGAAATGGGCTTAATTCTTTACTTGTTGTTTGTGGTGATTTTAAAAGATATCTGCAAATTCCTTGACATTCGTTTCATGGAGAAGTAGGACTGGCCTTAGTTACTCATTCACAACTAATAGAGTTCAGTGGAAGTGATGCCGTGTGATTTAGGAAGCCAGATCATAAAAGGTATTGGAGCTTTGGTCATGCCCGCATGTAAGAGCTCTGAGTACACTGAGATTGCCTTGTTGTGAGGAAGCCCATGCCAAAAGGAGAGGCTGTGTGTAGGTGCTCCTGTCAATTACCCCACCCCAAGACTCAGATATTTGAGTGAAGATACCACTAAATGACTCCTGCCCCAGATTCTCTAGTCATACATAGTAATTCAGCTGATGCCCCTGATATCATGGAGCAGAGAAAAGCCAGCCACACTGTATCTTTCCCAAATTTCTGACTCACAGAATCTTTGTTGATTTAAGTAAAAATTGTTGTTTTAAGCTGCTAAGGTTTGGAGGAATTTTTTACACAGCAATAGTAACTGGTAGACTATTAAAATGAATTCTGCATTCAGCAAGGGAAATATTTGATGTGAAAATTCAAACTAAGATTTCTAAGAAAACGTAAGGGGACCTGAGATTAGCTAGTTTCACTTTTGTAAATCCGACTGGTGATTTAGGAAATTTGTTAACATTTCTGAAGTAAAAGAAATGAAAACAGATGTAGAGATGGTAAAGTACTTTTTCTGAATAGAGTAGAATAAAAGGATCTGATATTACAGAAGGGGGTGGTCAGATTAGGATTACAGTGCAATTTCCAGAGAGTGAAGACTCTTAATTAGACCCTGACGGACTAATAAAAGTGGTTCAGTGATCTTTCCTTTATTATTTTATATCTGTAGATCTACAGGGCTGAAGTCCACTGCATTCTTTTTAGCCATGGTGTTCTTAGTTCCATTTCATTCTATCACTCCAGTGATGCACTATGGAAGGAGCACCACTTAGTGCACTGTGATTATCAAACTATAACAGATTGTTGTACAGACCACTTGCTGCCATCTGGTGTGCCGGTTTTCACAAATGAGTCTCTTCTGGATCAACAAAAATATCTTCCCACTTGTAGCCAAAGGAAACAGTTTCTTTTTCTTTTCAACTAATGACTCTACAATATGGTCTTAACTATGATTTCCAAAGAGGAAACCAAGAAATGACAGAAGTTTCAGGAAATATACCTGTGAAATATCTATCTCCCTATCTATCTCTCATCTATCAGCTATCCACTATCTATATCTATCTAGGTATTGATATGCAATCCGGAAGAGTTAATTAACTATGTGCAACATGATGGTAGAGTGTCTCTTTTCTACCTGTCAGCTTTGAACACGTTCTACTGTTGGACTAAAAAATAAACTATTTCATGATAGCAGAGAGTCCTTATTTCCTATGGCTCTCCTACATAACTAAAAGCACAAAATCTCTGAAGAAAAACTGTAAGGAACTTTAGAAATAGTTTATTGCAATCTCTAGTTTTACCTTTATAAAGGAGTACTCTCCAACCTTCCCCTCTGCTCAGCCCATTCTAGAATCACATCAAATTTACACCATAGTCTGAAATTTCCAACTCCTCTTATAATTCTGATTTCTGTATGCTGTATTTGTATTAGAAATCCTCCTTTCCTTGTTCCTTTATAAAACTTCCTCCTTCAAATCCTAAGTAAAATGTCATGTCCTCTGTGAAGGCTTTTCTAACACCCAAAGTTAGTTGTCACATACACAGCACTTTGCCCCTCTTCTAAAGGACTTATAACATTGAACTGCAATTGTTTACTTACAAGTTTCCTGCAACTGAGCAGCCTAACTGTAGGAAATGTGTCTTAGTTTCCTTTGTATTTGCAGTGATCAATCAATTTGGTTGTAGAAAATACTGTGTTGATAGGTGGCACTAATGTTTTAGGGTTTCGCTTTTAGCTGGGCTTTTTAGAACAGCTCAGCAGTACTTTATTCATTCCTACTTATACTAGGATTTATTGATGCTAGGATTCTCAACTTCCTAGGCCCTTCTGATTTCCTCCTGTCCTCTTCACTCCCAGCTGATTACTCATTGCCATCTTCCTAAGAAAATACAGTGGAATTCACTGAATTCACTTCTTCACTCCTTATTTAGAATTCATTCTGGCTTTGTTTATTTGTTCCTTCATGCTGCTTCATCCCAAAGCCAAGTCTTTTACTTTGCACTATCTGACATTCTCACAACTACTTTCACAGATCACTCAGTCACCCCTTTCATCTGTTTTTCTTTCCCTTTCCATCCTCAATACTTCCTTTCCTCATCCCCAAAACAAAAGAAAAACATATCTTCGGAATAAAAATCAAATGAAAACCCAAAACCATTCCTTTAACTGAAGATCACCTTCAGATTTCTTCCCTATATCCTTCCTTCTTTTCTGCACTGTTTCCCCCAAAACACAGCCTGTACATTTTTTCTTCACTTTGTCAAATTCCCCATTTTCTTCTGAACCTGTTGAATCTGGCTTCTGTCTCTCTCATTCCCATGAAACTCTCTGATCAGGTCAACAATAATCTTCTTATATGCAGCACGCATACCAAATGATTTTTGATTCCGGTGACCTTGGACTTCTTGCCTTAATTGCTACCAGTGCTCATTTCTGCTCATCTCTGAATGAATAATCAGAAAGAGAGGCAGTTGTCTCTATTTTTGTGATCTTCTCTGCCTGTTCCCTGATGCTACAGCACCGAGGACTCTGTCCTCCTTACTCTTTCTCATCTACTTTTATGGCTTCTGTTTATCATCTGTCTGATAGTGGCTCCCAAACTGGACTCTCTGGCCCAGACTTTTCTTTTTAGTCCTAGACATACGTTTCTATTACTTTACTTAAGTTCTATAATCAAAAATATACCTTTATTTTTCTGTAACCAAACAACATCTAGTAGCAGAAGATTTTAGATTAGTTTTAGTTGATTCACTGTCTCCTTCTCTCCTACTTCTCTTTGAGATTGCATTTAAGTTTCAGGGCCATAAAAAATCATGGTGGGTGGGAGGAAGGTGGTAGGGCTCTATCTGATCTATGCCTATTCTTACTGATGTCTGCTTTGCAGCCTCACTAATGTTGGTTCTGGTTATCAGAGTCTGACCTACTGGGCATCTGTTGAGACAGCTGTATTCCTATTTGGTCTCAGTACTCATCTGGCAGATCACTCTTTAGTCATTTATAACATGACTCTTGGCCCTTTGTCATTTACCCAGTGTAGACATGAAAATTTTCTGATGCTCTTTCATGCCAATCTGGAGACGTGGGAGACTGATGCCTTCATTTGTATTCTGCTAATGCTAACCCAAACTGGCATAGGTCTTCAGGTTTTCACTGCCCTTAAATCCCTAATCTGGGTGATTTATTGTCCTTATTTCCCCACTTTTCCCTCAGTGGTTTTAATCTAGGGTAGAGACAGGGTGACTACTTCCCCCCAATTACATTCTTGAACTTTCTGAATGTTTGTCTCCTGTGTTCTTCAATAAGAGCAGCACCGGGCTTCCCTGGTGGCGCAGTGGTTGGGAGTCCGCCTGCCGATGTAGGGGACACGGGTTCGTGCCCCGGTCCGGGAAGATCCCACGTGCCGCGGAGCGGCTGGGCCTGTGAGCCGTGGCCGCTGAGCCTGCGCGTCCCGAGCCTGTGCTCTGCAGCGGGAGAGGCCACAACAGTGAGAGGCCCGCGTACCGCAAAAAAAAAAAAAAAAAAAAAAAAAGAGCAGCACCATTTGCCTTGTTTTATTCTATCATTAGCTCCTTTTTTCCCTCCCAGTCTTATTGGAAATGAAATGTGACGATTCTATCTGAAAATGTTGCTCTGGTTGTCCCTTTCCTCCATATTCTTTTGCCACTGATTCAGTAAAGCTCTCAGGACCTCTTGCTTGGCTTACTGCAGCAGAATCTTAATAGATGTGCTGGTTACTAATTTCTATTCAATCCGACCCACACTCCTGCTTACTGTCAACGATGTTTCTATAACACAAAACTGGCAATTTCCTTCCTGTTTAAAAAATCTCTATTGGACACAATAGATATTGAAAAAATGCAAATTTCTTAGTTTGTCCTAGAAATTCTTTCATGATATGACTTCAACGTACGTATTTACACATACATTTCTTTGCTCTTCATGTCACAGCTCTGTCAATATTGAACATCTCTCTGTTCTTGTTCCCCAGAACACTGGGCTCTTTGATGCCTCAGCACCTTGGGAAACAGTTGTCCCTTTATTAGAAATGCCTTATTTTCTGCCTCTACTCTCTGTCCACTGATTTTTGTAAAACATTCTTTCTAATTCTTCAGAATTGTACTTCATCTATCATTGTACTTAAATGCCTGGTTATTTTACTCTAAATCTGATTAGGCTGTTAAGTTCAGCCGGGCAGGTACTTTTTCTGTCTTTTTACTGTTAAGCTTCTGATACTGATTAGTGTCTGCTCCATAAATATGTATTGAATGAATAAACTTAGGCCCTCCATGGTCTTATATCACTCTGTTTCTATTTCTCTTTGAACATTGCCTTGTATCATTATCTCTTTATCTATCAATATCTCCTAATAGACTTATTATTTTCACCATTTCCACAGCATTTATCGTACTTGGATACTCATTCTTTTTGAGGCACTCTCTTCCTTTGACATCCATAAACCTCATACTTTTCTCCTCCCCTTGTTTCTGGCTGCTGCTTCTTTGTCTCCTGCGAAGATTTTTCCCTTGTAAACTTTCCCCTTCTCCCCCTCCTTCTTCTAAACTTTGAACAATCAGTGGGCTAATCCCTCTTCCATTCTCCATCTCTATATTTTTGGTGAAGTCATCCACACTCCTGACTTCATTTATCAGTTATTATTTACATTAATTATATACATTAATTTGAACTTCTGGCCAAGACCTTTCCTTTGAACTTTAGATCTATATATCCTGCTCATATATTATTTTCATGCATTTTCTCACAGGTACCCTCAAACATAACAAACTATTATGGCTTTAATTGTGTGCCCATCAAATTCATATGTTAAAGCCCTAGCCCCCAGTATTTCAGAAGGTGACTGAATTTGGAGACAGGGCCTTTAAAGAGGTAATTAAGTTAAAATTAGATAATTAGGGTGGACCTTAACTCAATAATGACTGGTGTCCTTATAAGAAGAGGAGATGTGGACACAGACATACAGATTGAGGGACAACCATGTGAGGACAAAGCTAGAAGGTGACAATTTGCAAGCCAAGGAGAGAGTCCTCAAAAGAATCCAAACCTGCTGACATTTTGATCTTGGAATTCTAGCCTCCAGAGCTGTAAGAAAACTAACTTCTGTTGTTTAAGACATCCAATCTGTGGTATTTAATTTCACAGCCCTAGCAAACTAATACACATGCCCCAAAACTGAATTCATGTATTTTCCTCAAAACCAACTCTTCTTATCTTCCTTATTTCAGTGGATGGCACCGTTATGCATCCAGGTGTAGAAATTTGAAATCTAACTAAACATAGTAATTAATGCAAATTGACCCATATTCAATTTTTAGTTGCACCTTCATCTTAAATATCTCTTTATCTCTAACCACTGCCTCTCAATTTTAAGGAATTATCATCTGTCACCGATATTGCAGCTATAGCTTCTTAAGCTTTCTTCCTCTATTTTGCTCTTATAAAACATTCTTTTCATTGGAGATTGTTTTACTTAAAATGAAAATTTAACCATGTTGCTCTCCCGCTTAAAACTCTTCACAACACCCAATTGGATTACTATCTAAAACTCTTGAGGGCCTGCCTATCTCTCCAATTTTGCATATTTTTCTTTTCAATTCCCTTCATTCTTCAATTGGACCTTTCTCAGCGCCTTTGCACATGCAGGTTGTGCTGTATGGCATTACCTCTCCCTCTCTCTCCTTTTCCCACTCTTCTCTCTTACTCCACAGCTTTTTGATAAATGTAATTTCAGCTAGCATTTTTCTGAGCTTTATTATGTGCCAGACACTATCTTAAGCATTTTACAATATTAACTTATTTAAGTCTCACCACAAGCTTGCAAAGGACGTTCTATTTATTATCTCCATTTCATCAATTAAGAAACCGAGGTACAGAGCAGTGAGAAAAGTTAAGTGACTTTTTCAAGGTTACAAAGCTAGGAGTAGTGGAGCTTGGATTTAAACTTGGGGGTAAATGGCTCTAAAGGTTAGACCATTATTAGGAAAAAATACTTTGTTTCTCAGAATTAGGTCAAGGTAGTCAGTATGTGTGCTGTTAAGTCTCATCACAGTTGTAATGGGTTATGAATAAGTTGTAAAAATGAATATACTCTTTAAAGTCTTAATTTTGGGTTAGAATGCAATCTCCATGAGATCAGGGGCAATGTCTACCTCGGTAGCCATTATATCTTTAAGTACCTGGTATGCTGTTGTGATAAGGGCAACCAAAAATATTTGTTAAATGAAGACACTGTGAGTTTTCTTAGAACAGGAATACTGACAGTGTAGCTTTGGCTCTCAGCAGAGTCCTGGCCTATAGAGAATCCTCAATAAATCCACATTTGATTAATTATCAACTAGCTAGTGGCAGAGGTGCACTAAAATGTAATTCTATATTATGCTATCAACCCTAAAAAAAGTAGAAATATATTTACCCTGATAAAGGGATAATGGGGCAGGGGGTTGCTGTGGGTGGGGTGTGGGTGAGGGTTTAGAGGGCAACTGCCTGAGCTATTTATCCCTTTTATATTTTCCAAACCAGTTTCCCATTTTAATTTGTTATAAGGCACTGCAATTGAAAATCTTGAGGCATGTATAGAAAGCCCCTCTCTCTGTCTCTTTCTGATTCTCTATTTCTCTGTCTCTCTCTCTCTCTGGTTTATAATAGTCACTAGTTTGTGTCTCTCTTTTCTAGCTCTTATTTTCTTCAAGTTCAGTATTTTCTGTTTTTATGCAGTATAAATATTATGGGGCCAGGACCTGTCTTGGAATCATTTTTATTTGTTATCTCTCCAGAGTTTCTGACTTTTGAAATGAGGGCTTTGTAAACCATGCTTGTATTAGTACAGAGCTTAGAGGAATGTCAAAGTTACTTTCCCGTTAATATTTTACTCCCCGGGCTTTCCTGGTGGCTCAGTGGTTGAGAGTCCGCCTGCCGATGCAGGGGACACAGGTTCGTGCCCCGGTCTGGGAAGATCCCACACGCCGCGGAGTGGCTAGGCCCGTGAGCCATGGCCGCTGAGCCTGCGCGTCCGGAGCCTGTGCTCCGCAACGGGAGAGGCCACAACAGTGAGAGGCCCGCATACCGCAAAAAAAAAAAAAAAATTTCACTCCCTTTCTCCCACCCTGTATGCTCTTCTCAAAACAATTAAGAAATGGCACAGATGTCCTATTCATAGATCTTCTCCATTCCCGTAGGAAAGAGAAATAGCAAGGAATAACAAGAATGGTTCCACAACTCTGCACTTAATGAGTGCTTGTAAGAAATATTTAATATATATATTTTAATTTATTTATTTTATTTTTGGCTGCACTGGGTCTTTGTTGATACACGCGGGCTTTTCTCTAGTTGAGGCGAGTGGGGGCTACAGATTGTTATGGTGCGCACGCTTTTCATCGCAGTAGCTTCTCTTGTTGTGGAGCACTGGTTCTAGGCGCGTGGGGTCAGTAGTTGTGGCGCAAGGGATTTGTTGCTCCGCAGCATGTGAGATCTTCCCGGACCAGGGCTCGAACCTGTATCCCATGCATTGGCATGCTGATTCTTAACCACTGCGCCATCAGGGAAGCCCTGAAATATTTAATATTTAAAGAGACTTTTAAAGAATTTTTGGTAGAAAAAGTTCAGAATCTTCTTTTAATGAGAACATATATATAAATAGTACATTAAAAGGATTTCAGTATGGTTAAAGTTTTGTTTCTTAAAGGAGATTTATCATTATTAGTATGTTATTCAAATCATTTTTGCAAGGTAAATCAGCATCTCCACACTAAACATTGTTCCCATTTCATGTAGAGCAGAGTTTGTCTCTTTGCTTAAAATCAACCGTAAGTTAGTGCTTAAGATTCACTGCTTGTCACAGCTGTACAGTCCCAGGAGTAATTGGTGAGGCAATTAACAATCTTGACCTCAAAGACCTTATACTTGAACCTATTTATTTGTGTGTGTGGCTGTGCACACGTGCCCACACACAAGTGCATAACTAGTTTCACCTTCTGCTGGGGCACATGGTGAAGGGAAGGTGAGGTGGACATGGATCAGAGTGTTGAGGACTCAGTCAATAAATATTATGCAATATTAGAAGACTCAATGTAAACCATTGGGAGATATTTCTGTTTGATAATAGTAAGGTTATTGTTATGATTAGTACTTGAATTTATGTGAGAATTCTTTGAGGATAAAAGGAAAAGCATTGTACTTTTAGAGTTGCATTATGAAACCAAGAGGTTGTTTTCATTTCCAGGCTATATTGGTAATTTAGAGCAGTAGCATAAACAAAATTATTAACAGATATAAAGAAAAAAGGGTAGTAATAGAAGACAGTCTAGACAATGTTCCAAAAAACATGGAGCTCTTAAGTGGTTTGATCAAGGACCATCCAGTTATGCCTAGAGAAAAGAGCATGTCCCTAGGGTGAAAATATTTAACGTCTTTTGGTTCCATTGCCAGGATTACACTAATAGTGGGAAAAACTCGTAAGTCTATCTTATTAGGAGGATTTTAAATAAGACCATTTAAATATTTTCAATCCTATTCTATCTGTATAACCTTGGGATTATGATAGCTTCTTTTTAAAGTTGGATCATAAGAGAAAGAATGCTGTGGATGCATTTTCTAAAGTTCAGATTTCATAGCAATTATGTTTGTCATGGTCAACTAATAAATTATATTCTGGTATCTTAATTCTTTACCCATTTTAATTGGCTTGATAATCCCCAAGACCGACAAAAATCCTATGAACTTTTAAAGAAGAGAATTAGCTTTAGAATTAGAGAACCTAATTAACGTACCTTTTGGTTTCAATCAGGTTTCTCTTGGCTCAGGCATTTGTATCATTTCGGTGGTTAAGGTCTTCACTTTGACAATCTGTTGAAGACTATGGGACCTCTCTCTAAACACACACACACACACACACACACACACACACACACACAAACTCACACAACATATTCCTATATATCCCATTTTGTATACAATTTCAAAGGGATACTGGGACCTTGAAGTTCATTCACAGATTTGAGAATTAAGAACTTTCTGGCAGTAGTTTTTGCCTAAGCCTCTAAGTGATGCTCATGATTTGATTTTATGGCCAGCCATCCCAAAATAGGAGAGATGTTTGTCCTCAATGGTCCACAGTCCCTGGGGGTTGATTTTCCGTAGTGATTGAAAGGTAAGGACAGTTGAGTGGATAATTTCCTGTAGTCTTTTTCTCACATATAACTGGAGTAGGAAGAGCATCTCGTCTCTTTCTGTGATCAGAATTCTTCCCTTTTTCCTATGAGGCTGGTGAAGATAAGGATTGTTCCATTACCTTACTCATCATGTATTTGTCATTGGACATACAATTTCCAGCTGTCTTTTTCTCTGACTTTTTATTGGTAGGGTTGTTGCTTTTTTTTCATTTTTCTCAACTATTCTTCTTTTTTTTTTTTAGAATTTTTTTTTAAACATCATTATTGGAGTATAATTGCTTTACAATGGTGTGTTGGCTTCCACTCCATAACAAAGTGAATCAGCTATACCTATACATATATCCCCATATCTCTTCCCTCTTGCATCTCCCTCCCTCCCACCCCCGCATCCCACCTCTCTAGGTGGTCACAAAGCACCAAGCTGATCTCCCTGTGCTATGCGGCTGCTTCCCACTAGATATCTATTTTACATTTGGTAGTGTATATATGTCCATGCCACTCTCTCACTTCGTCCCAGCTTACCCTTCCCCTCCCAATGTCCTCAAGTCCACTCTCTAGCAGGTCTGCTTCTTTATTTCCATCCTGCCCCTAGGTTCTTCATGACCACTTCCTTTTTCTTTTCGTTTTTTTTTTTAGATTCTATATATATGTGTTAGCATACAGTATTTGTTTTTCTCTTTCTGACTTACTTCACTCTGTATGACAGACTCTAGGTCCATCCACCTCACTACAAATAACTCAATTTCATTTCTTTTTATGGCTGAGTAATATTTCATTGTATATATGTGCCACATCTTCTTTATCCATTCATCTGTCGATGGACACCTAGGTTGCTGCCATGTCCTGGCTGTTGTAAATAGACCTGCAATGAACATTGTGGTACATGACTCTTTTTGAATTATGGTTTTCTCAGGGTATATGCCCAGTAGTGGGATTGCTGTGCCATATGGTAGTTCTATTTTTAGTTTTTTAAAGAACCTCCGTACTGTTCTCCATAGTGACTGTATCAATTTACATTCCCACCAACAGTGCAAGAGGGTTCCCTTTTCTCCACATCCTCTCCAGCATTTATTGTTTGTAGATTTTTTGATGATGGCCATTCTGACTGGTGTGAGGTAATATCTCATTGTAGTTTTGATTTGCATTTCTCTAATGATTAGTGATGTTAAGCATTCTTTCATGTGTTTGTTGGCAACCTGTATATCTTCTTTGAAGAAATGTCTATTTAGGTCTTCTGCCCATTTTTGGATTGGGTTGTTTATTTTCTTGATATTGAGCTGCATGAGCTGTTTGTAAATTTTGGAGATTAATCCTTTGTCAGTTGCTTCATTTGCAAATATTTTCTCCCATTCTGAGGGTTGTCTTTTCGTCTTGTTTATGGTTTCCTTTGCTGTGCAAAATCTTTTAAGTTTCATTTGGTGGTAGGGTTGTTTTATGTATGTCCTTCTCATCCATGTTTTTCTACTTTTACTTTACATATATATATATATATATATATATATATATATATATATATATATGTATATAAAACCATAAGTAATAGCAAACAATTATAGTGCTTTTATTATGCCAGTCATTATTCTGGCTGGCACACAGACACACACAAACACATACACACCACACATTCACACACAAATCACACAATTTAATCTTCACAACAGCACTTTGAGGTAGATACTATCATTGTCTACAACTTACTTATAAGAAAAATAAAGTATAGGCTTTACTGGGTATAGAATTCCAAGTTGCCAGTTGTTTTTCCCCACCAGTACTTTAAAGACGTTGCTTCACTCTCTTCTTGCTTGCATTCTTTCTGATGAGAACTCTGATGTAATTCTTAGGTTTGTTCCTCTCTATGTCACATACCTTTTTTCTCTGTCTTTTAAGAATTTCTCTTTATCAGTGCTTTTCAGCAATTTGATTATGATATGCCTTGGTGAAATTTTCTTCCTGTTTCTTATGCTTGGGGTTCATTGAGCTTCTTAGATATGGGGGTGAATATTGTACATAATATTTGGAAAAATCTTGGCCATTATTTATTCAAATATTATTTTGGTTCTTCCCCCCTCTCTCCTATCCTTTGAGGACTCCAAGTGATGTTGTCATACAGCTCTCTGATGCTCTTTTCATTAAAAAAAAATCCCCTTTTCTCTGTGCATTTCATTTTGGATATTCTCTATTGTTTTACCTTTAAGTTGAGTCATCTTATCTTCTGCAATGCCTAATCTGCCATTAAATCTGGCTAGTGTATTTTTCACTTCAGATATGGTGGTTTTCATCTCTAGAAGTTGTATCTGGGTCTTTTAAAAAATGTGTTCTATGTCTGTAACTTTTCAAACATGTAGAATATAGTTATAATAAATGTTTCAATGTCCTTGTCTGCTAATTCTAGCTTCTATGTCAATTCTGGATCAATTTCAATTGATTTGTTATTCTCCTCATTATGAATTGTGTTTTCCTGTCTCTTGACATGCATGATATTTTTTGATTAGCTTCCAGACATTTTGAATTTTATCTTTTTTGGTGCTGGATAATTTTGTATTCCTATAAATCTTTACAGCTTTGTTTTTAGTTTCTTTGTTTTCTTTTGGATCTGGGAAATTATAAAAATGATTTGTCTGGTAAATTTGGCTCACTGTTCATTCTAGAATTAATTTTTTTCCACTAATGAAACGATACCTTCCTGGGTACTCTTTCCACTGCCCTGTGAATTAAGAGCTTTTACAGTCTTGCTGGTCAGAAAAGACACTGATCTTACCCTATGTGAGTGCTGGGTATATTCTCTCTAATCATTTCCAATAGTTTTTCCTTGCCTTGGATAATTTTCTCACACAATTGCACTGATCAGCGCTCTGCTGAATGCTAATGGGGATGGAGTAGGGTGGTGGAATGTGGTCCTCTACAGATCTCCAGGGTCTTTTCCCTGTGCAGCTCTGTCCTCTTTGGTACTTTTCCTATGAAATCTGGTTGCCTAATCTCCCCGGGTTCTCAGCTGTCTCTTTAACTCATGCAGTCTTCTTAATTCCTTCTCTGTCACAGACTGAAATTTCTTGCAAGGCAGTAATCTATGGCTCACCTCATTTGTTTCTTTTCTTGATATTTTTTCTAATCGTTTCAGTAGGGAGGATAAAGGATAAATCTGATCACTGTAACTCCATCTTGGCTGGATGTTATTTTTGTTTTTTAATTAAAAATGTTACATATATGTTTTCCTTCTATATACATTCTTTTGAAACTTGCTTTTTCTACTCAACAGTATGGATCAAGGTTTACCCCTGCTGATTCATGTAGAATTAGTATATTCATTTTAACTGTTGTTCAGTAGGAATATCATGATAATATCAATATTTATTTCCTTATTAATGACTTGGCATCATTTAAAATCAGTTGCCATGGGTATAATTGGGCAAGTCAAATCTCTAAGTAGTTAGTATTTCTTATCTGTAAAATGTTGATAACAATAGCAGGATTGTTATGAGGATTATATAATGTGTCTCGTTTTTCACATGGAACAAGGTGCACAAATATGCACTTAATAATTCTTAACTTATTCTAACTTGTCTTTCTCTTCGTTTTCCTATTATGCTCTCATTCCTCTCCCCTTTTTCCTTCTTTAACTTGCCTCTTTAGGTTCATTAAGCCAGGTTAACTGATTTGTTTTAAAAATCAAGTAATTGTAAATCAGATAGTAGTCATTTTATGAGTATTTTATGGGATGAGCAGGAAAGACAATCCATGTGAGGCCAAATAGTTGGTTTGATTAAACATTTTAGTTTTTAAAGTTCTGGACTTCTAGGACTCAGCTTTTCACCTAGTAGCAGAAAAACATGAGGATGACCCAAGGGAAAGGCCACATATAGTAGTTCAAAGCATTTTAGTTCCTTAGGGGACTGGAAAAGCAGGACACTAAATCATATTGCCAAGTTGAGCAGAGAGTGCCTTTCTCTGTATCTGCCTAATTTGCTCCTGCAGGAGCTAATTCTTTTTACATTTGGAAACGAAAGCTCTGTAGATAAACACTGTGCTTTTTCTGCACCGCCTTTCTCCTTAGACTTCATTAAAATTTTCTTAAATCAGATCAAAGGGAAAAATAAACCTATGCATTAAGCTATACAATTGCAATAGCTTTCCACGTGGTTTCCTTACTGCCTGCATTTTCCTCCTCTTACTCATACCACATTTTGTTGCTAGAATCATCTTCTTTAAGTGAATGTCACAGACATGGATGGCTCCCCATTGACCCCTGAATTGAGCACAAAAGTCTCAACTGTCTTTCAAGATTATCCAAGTGTGATCTATAATTCGTCTTTCCATATTTATGTTCTAGTACTATCTTTTCTATACCCTGCATTTCAACTAAATGGGACTGTTCCCCTATAGCTGTTGGAAATGGTTGCACAGTCTATGTACTGCACAAAAGCACAGGGATAAGTCTGCACTCTTGCCTAGCTGAGCACTTTTGGAGTAATGTCTGCCCAAATGGGTGCTTTTTTCTAATCTGCACAAAAATGAGATACACCAGGCACACTTTACTATTTCCTGTTTCTGTGTCTTTGCTTATGCTTATTATCTTCTGTAGATCCCTTACCTCTTTTTTGCCCCGTGAATTCCTTTTTATATAATCCACTGAAGCTTTCAAAGCATTACTAGTGAACACCTGCTAGTCCTCATGTTTTTAATCTTTTCTGTGATAATTTGTTGACCTTCCCTCTTCTTTTGGTTTTATATGTCATGTCACTTTCTTTATTTTTCTTCCCAATACCTAATTTATATCTAGTTTATCTAGACTAGTCATTTTGGGGCTTTTCCTGGGTTACTTCCACCCCACCTTATAGCCTGACCCTTAAATATTATTATATCTCTGATGTTTAGTCTTTGTCTTTTTCTGTACTGGTGTAATAGGTTCTGCCTGGTTGATCTCACTTTTTGCATGCCTTCAATTCACAAGTATTCCTTGACTCTAAAATCTAAATTAACAATTCTGACATGTCTCCGTCTGCTTACTTAGACATCTCTTCTCAACAAGCATTTCCTGAATCAATATACCTAAAATAGTAGAATATCTACCTTCAGACCATTTTTCCATCTATATTCCCTATCTTAGGCCCTGGTAGTATGATATACAAGATTCCCCAATTATTAATTGTCAGGCTATCTTGTCCCTCCTCTCTACTCCTGACAGTCAGCCAAGCAACAAGGCAATTCTACTTCTGAGTGTTTCTCTTAATTCTTCCTTCTTTTCTATCCCAATGGTTATTTCCTTAGTTCTAACATTCATCATCTTTTGGTTAGACCATTGCAAAACACTCTTAACTATCATACATTTCTTGTGCTTCTTGATATATCAATCCATCCTCCACATTGCCACCCTAGTTGTCTTTCTAGAACATTAATTTATCACGTCATCATCCTATCTCTCAGCATCTGATCAAGAACACAAAACACTGCTTAGTTGAGTTCCCATTCTCCTAAACACAGTGCTAGACACTTCACACATATTTGTTATATCATATAAAATGCACAGTAATCCTGATGTGAAGATAGTATTATGTTATAGATCAAGAAACCAAGGCTCAGAAAGGTTAAATAATTTTCTCACACAGCAGTGGCAAAGCAGTGTTTCAAAGACAGGTTACTCCGATTACGAAGTCCTCTACTTCTAAACCTTACTGTCCCTTCAGGGATCTGAACTTTAATCTTAATATCTCATGTTCTGAATGGCCTTGGCAAATCACTTAAATTATGACAATATAAAACTCAGAGGGACTTTTTCCTTAAGGAAAAATGAAATATGCTTGCAAATAAGTGCCTCACAGGTGTAAGTTATTTTTACAGATCCTTCAAGGCCCTGATGATATCTATTTTCTAAAGGTTTCTTAATTTACCAAGTTGAATTGATTCTTATTTCCTCAAGTGTATTCATTTCACTTGATGACTATCTCAGAGTTTATTGTATTTACTTTTAAATTTTTTCCCCATACACTGAGTTTTTTGAAGTCTTTGCTATATACCCAGCACTTAGCAAAGTGCCTGACAGAGTAAAATCAACTCCATCTGCCCCCCAAAAGAAAAATATTAACCTTGTGTTAAAACTAATGCATTGACATGAAATATATCTAAACCCAGAAAGATATCTCAATCACCTGAAAAACTAGTAAAGGTTTATAGTTAGCAGAGGCTAGCTCCAAGGAGATTTGAGAAAAAAAGTCAATAAGCAGGCAGAATATCATATTTTCAATTCAAATATAAAACATTTAAAATGTTGCTGTTGCAGACCTCTTAGGTAGCCTTTTCAAGTTGTTCAACAGAAAACCATTTACTGAGGGCAAGTAAGGAAAGGCTCTTCCCATCTTAATCTAAGCCTATAATAGAAATAATGTGCTATTTGTTCTCAGATCTCTAAAGGTCCATGACTATGGGTATGCTATGGGTATGGGAATATAAGGTGTTTTCAATGTTTCAGTAACTTTTTGAATTCCCTGAATTAGACTGCCTGGCTAACAATTTCTTTTTTGTTGTTCTGGGCCAAAAATAGGGAAGCACATTTTGAAGTTAAGAAGTAATGATTGGCTGCTGGTGACATCATGGAAATTATTGGAACAAGTTAGTGGTGCTCAAACACTGTGACTAGACCTACCAGTCAGATGGTCACTATAATGAAATGAACATGTCCTTTGGATCATCAACCTTGCATACAAATGCTGGGTGATGGTCAAAATGAGTAACTAGCACTGAAAAATGCTAAGTGTCTGTGGACTTAATTTTGTTATTATTAGTATGACATGTAGTATTGTAAATAATATTATGACTCAGAAATATAGACCACTGGCTAAAATTTGAAAGAGTGTAAGAAAAACAGTGCTAAATGTCAGTAAGTGTAGTTTTGTTGTTAGACTAATACTTTCAGATTATGGTGTCCATAGTTAAAAAGAAATAATAAAAGGGAAATTTAGTGATGAAAATATTAATAACTTTTCTTGAAAGTATATAAATCTTAAGGGCATGAAAATTCATTTTGACCAAGTGAATACACCCAAGTGTAAGTACCCAAATGAAGACATTTAACATTACCAGCATCTCAGAAACCTCCCTTATGCACCCACCTACTACTTACCTGCTGACTCCACCCCCACCCCAGAAAAAAGGTAACAATTATTCTAATTTTAATAACACAGATTAGATTTTCCTTTGTGTGTTTTATTAAAGCAAACAGTACAGTATGTATTTTTGCGTCCGGTTTTTTACACTCCATTTTATGCTTGTGGCATTCATCCACTTGATGACATATAGTAATGGTATGTCCTTAATCATTATTTTATAGTACTCCATTGTTTAAAAATACACTTTAAAAATTTTGTTTTCTTGGGCTTCCCTGGTGGTACAGTAGTTGAGGGTCTGCCTGCCAATGCAGGGGACACGGGTTCGTGCCCTGGTCCGGGAAGATCCCACATGCCGCCGAGCGGCTGGGCCCGTGAGCCATAGCCACTGAGCCTGCACGTCCGGAGCCTGTGCTCCACAACAGGAGAGGCCACAACAGTGAGAGGCCTGCGTACCGCAAAAAAAAAAAAAAAAAAAAAAAAATTGTTTTCTTGTTGATGGATATTTGGGCTATTTCCAAGTTTGGACTATTACTGGCAATGTTACTAGGAGCATTCTCATATATGTCTGTTGTTGCATATCTATATACATTTTGATGGAATATAAAATTAGGAGTGGACTTGTTAGGCAATCAGAAGGCATGTGGTCAGACTTGGTAGATTCTGCCAGTTTTTTAAAGTGGTTTTACCAATTTTCACTTCAATTAGCAGAGTATGAGAGTTTAAGTTGTTCTACATCCTAACAGTTGGTATTGTCAGATTGACTGATTAATAAAATTTCAGCCATTCTGGTGAGTCTGTGGTAGAATCTCACTGCTAACTCAGCCACCATTCTGTCACTCACGTCCTTTCTTAATTCATTGTGGTTTAGTATTTATAAATGATACCTCATGATTCTAACAGTGTGAGTGTTTGCTTTCCTGTTTTCACATTTCTACTTTTTTTAGCCTAATTTCTGTAACCAAGTATCACGGGTTATTGTTATTTTTCCTTAATTGTGTTTTTATAATAATTTAGATATCAATTTAGATATCAATGAATTACTGTGCAACAATTTGTCCTGATTTATTTTGTGATATTGATTTGCTAAAAATTTCATAGTCAAGTTTTGGGTTTGTGAAGTACATGCGAATTTTACATGAATGTTCTCCATGTATTTTCCCAGGTTAATTCAGGAATTGTCATTTATTTGCCTCTAACACTTCCTAATGATGAGTGAGGCACAAAAACCTAACCAAACACTTTATGGAAGAAGATGTCGTCATTTCTATGCTCCCCTTGAAATGTGAGTAGAAAGGATATGAGTTTTTAAGACGTGGTTTCTCCACTGGGTCTTTCCCTTCCACTAATATCAAAGATTAACATGATGACATCAGAAGATGGTGGTGCCATAGGTGGAAGTAGCCTAGTTCTCTGGAGAGGGAGAGCCCTCCACAGATTAGGAACATTCATTTTGGACCTTATAGAAGTGAGTAATAAACTTCTAATGTGTTTAGGCCATTTAAAATTTGTGAGTTCTTTATTACATCAGCTAGCTTGTCTTTAATTAATATGAAGATTGGAACATTTGAAAATTGCTTCTACAACAATAATTAAAATATGTGTCATTGGCTTAATAGTCATGAGATTGCAAGAAAATGCATGTTGGAGGCTGGAAAAATGGAGATCTATATTATATAGTGACAAAACATTTGGTAAAGTTGTAATCTCTTGGAAGCCAATCAACTACTTATAAAATCTGAAGCTCTAGAGGTATAGATATCTAATTGTGCATTAGTTGCGTCTTCCTGCATTTGGCAGGGTATTAAAAACAAAGTAAAAAAAGAAAGAACTGGCAGTTTGAAAGCAGAAATAAAAGGGGATAGAAAGATTCCAGAAATTTTGAGTCTTGCAGAGTTGGAAAAACCATCTACTCCCATACCCCCAAACAGCAAGAAATGAAACTAAAAAAAAGCTTAGAGCAGAGCAACAAAGATTTATTAAGATTTTTCATGTAAGCAACCCTGGGACAAAGATCAGACTATGGGAATTTCCTTCTCAATCAAGCATAATATATCAGATGGCTTCAAGGCAGATACTACTGAGTTGTGAGAGAATGGCATGGGAGTAAGGAAGTAAAGAAATCAGGTTTCAAAATTATACCCAAGAAAAAAATTTGGTCATGGTTACTATCACATGGAACTGTCTGGAAATAGAAAAATCAGAATCAACTGAGATTTTGAAGGATAGGGCAGGAACGAGTGGTGAGAGACAACAATGGGCAAGAAAGTTCCTACCAGAGATTTAGTCTAATCTAAGGGCATCCTCTGCTACCAGGAAAAGGTGTTAATAATGCCTACCCATTGGGAGTTAATTATTGTTGTGCTACATTGCTTTCCGTTCTTTCTTCCTATTGGGGGGTTTTTATTATAGTTTTTCTGTGCCTGCTCCTCTATTGAAAGAGGCGGCAGGGCAGAAGAGAAGAAAAAGAAGGAGAAGGAGAAGGAAGGAGGGGGGGGGGTGGGGAGAATACGTATGTGTGATGAATAGAAGCTGTTTTGTTAATTTATAGCACCACAAGGAGCCACGTTTTAGACTTGGTGAAGAATGTTGCATTTCGTCAGGATGTTCAGAACTTTGACCTGGATGGTTTCTGAGTAGACTTTAGATGGTCTCCCATGGGGAAAGCTTGACTTGAAGGAAAAGATGGCCAGAGGGGTGGACTATTTTAAAGAAAGGTAGTAGCCTCCCTCCAAAATTGTGTCCCTCTTTCCACAGTGTGGGGTTATTGCTGGAATGTGGTTTCCCTGCTAGCAAGTACTGCCACCAATTTTAAAAATTCACTTTTAAGTCAGGATTTTAAAAAAAATCCAGTGTGCTTTCTTCACTTGCTTTTTCATCTTCCACCAACTTGATACAGGGGAGCATGACAACCTTTGAAGTCACATATGGAAGATGGCAGGGCCATAAGATGGAAAGAATCTGTGTCCCTGAATTACTGCTTAAAGGAGAGTTTCTAGTCAATCAGGAATACCTTTTTCATCTTTACAGGAGAAAGAAACAAAATTTAATGTATTTGAGCTGTTTTTAGCTCAACTTTTTAGCTTAGTTATAGTAAACTAACATTACTTACCTAAGATACTGAGTATGCTTTTGTATGACTTTGTTTTATTTAAAAAAATGTTTTTTCTATGCAGCTGTGACAGATTTGGGTTTTATTTTTACCCTACAGTCCTTAAATTACAATACCTCTTTTGATGTGGCATATGCACATTGTGTATTCTTATTTTTTATTGAAGTACAGTAGATTTACAATGTTGTGTTAGTTTCTGGTGTACAGCAGAGTGATTCAGTTATATACACACACACATATATTCTTTTTCATATTCTCTTCCATTATGGTTTATTACTGGATATTGAATATAGTTCCCTGTGCTATACAATAGGACCTTGTTGTTTACCCATTCTATATTTAATAGTTTTCATCTGTTAGTACCAAACTCCCAGTCCAATCCTCCCCTGCACCTTCCCCCCTCTTGCCAACCACAAGTCTGCTCTCTATGTTGGTGGGTCTGGTTCTGTTTCATAGATAAATTCATTTGTGTCATATTTTAGATTCCACATATAAGTGATATCATATGGTATTTGTCTTTCTCTTTCTGACTTACTTTACTTAGTATGGTAATCACTAGGTCCATCCACAAAGCTGCAAATAGCATTATTTCATTCTTTTTTTTTTTTTTTTTTTTGTATCTTGCAACTTTACCAAATTCATTGATGAGCTCTAGCAGTATTCTGGTGGCATCTTTAGGATTTTCTTATTATTATGTCATCTGCAAACAGTGATAGCTTTACTTCTTCCTTTCCAATGTAGATTTATTTCTCTTGTCTGATTGCTATGGCTAGGTCCTCCAATATTGTTGAAAGGTGGCAAGGGTGGCCTCCCTATCTTGTTCCTGCTCTTAGAGAAAATGCTTTCAGCTTCTGTCCTTTAAGTATGATGTTAACTGTGGGCTTAACATATATGACCTTTATTATGCTGAGGTATGTTCCCTCTATACCCATTTTCTGAAGAGTTCTGATCAAAAATGGATGTTAGATTTTGTCAAAATCTTTTTCTGTATCTATTGAGATGATCATATGGCTTTTATACTTTTGTTTGTTAATGTGGTGTATCACATTGATTGATTTGAAGATATTGAAGCATGCTTGCATTCCCAGGATAAATCTCACTTGATCATGGTATATGATCCTATTAATGTATTGATGGATTCAGTTTGCTAGTATTATGTTGAGGATTTTTGCATCTATGTTCATCAATGATATTGGCCTGTAATTTTCTTTATCTGTGCTACATTTGTCTGGTTGTAGTATAAGGGTGATGGTGGCCTCATAGAATGAATTCCTCTGAAATTGTTTGGAATAGTTTGAGAAGGATAGGTGTTAACTCTTCTCTAAATGTTTGGTAGAATTCATGAGTGAAGTCATCTGGTCCAGAACTTTTATCTGTTAGGGTTTTTTTTTTTTTTAATTACTGATTCAATTTCATTACTGGTAATTGGTCTGTTCATATTTTTTATTTCTCCCTGGTTCAGTCTTGGGAGAGTGTACATTACTAAGAGTGTGTCCTTTTCTTCTAGGTTGTCCATTTTATTATTGACATATAGTTGCTTATAGTAGTCTCTTATGAGCCTTTCTATTTCTGTCTTGTCAGTTGTAACTTCTCCTTTTTCATTTCTAATTTTATTTATTTGGGTTCTCTCTTCTCTTGTTGAGTCTGGTTGAGGTTAAGCAATTTTATTTTTTCAGAGAACCAGCTCTTAGTTCATCTTTTCTTTTTTGTGGCCTCTATTTTATTTATTTCTGCCCTGACCTTTGATTTCTTTCCCTCTACTAACTTTCAGTTTTGTATGTTCTTTTATTGCAGTTCCTTTAGGTATAAAGTTAGGTTGTTTGAGGGTTTTTTGTTTTGTTTTGTTTCCTGAGGTAGGCTTTTATCACTACATAATTCCCTTTTAGAACTGCTTTTCCTGAGTTACATAGATTTTTGCATCATTGTGTTTTTGTTTTAATTTTTCTCCAATTATTTTTGGATTTCTTGATTTCAATAATCCATTGATTGTTCAGTAGCATATTGTTTAGCCTCCGTGTGTCTGTGTTTTTTTGCAGTTTTTTTCTTGTAGTTGATTTCTAGTCTTATAGCATTGTGGTTGGAAAGATGCTTGGTATGATTTCAGTTTTCTTAAATTTATCAAGGCTTTTTTTTATGGTCTAGCATGTGATCTATCCTGGAGGATGTTCCATCTGCACTTGTAAAGAATGTGTACTCTGCTGCCTTTGAATGGCACCCGATACATATATAAAATATAATATAATATATAAATATATATTAATATTTAATAATTTATTATTCAATATTAATTTTAATAATCAAATATTAATATATATTATACATTAACATTCAACAATATATTACATATTAATATAATGGATATATTAGTATTAATTATATATTAATATATGATAAATATATATAATTTATATGTGAATATATTATATATGTATTATATAATATGTAGCATAATCAATATTAATAATAACATTATTAATTAATATTATTAATTATAACATTATTAAAACATTAATATATTATAATATATAATACATTATATATCATATTATATATTTATATAATATAAAATATATATATATTTTCATATTATATATATTTATATATATAAAATACCATTCAAAAGCTGCAGAATACACATCCTTTATATATATAAAGTCCATCTGGTCTAATGTGTCATTTAAGCCTAGTATTTCCCTTTTGATTTTCTGTCTGGATGATCTGTCTATTGGTGAAAGTGGGGTGTTAAAGTTCCCTATTATTGTGTTAGTGTCAATTTCTCCCTTTACATCTGTCAGTATTTGCTTTATGAATATAGGTGCCCCATATTTGCTGCATATATATCAATATTTATAATTGTTACATCTTCTTGTTGGATTGATCCCTTGATTATTATGTAGTGTCTTTCTTTTTCTGTTATAGCAATCTTTGTTTTAAAGTCATTTTGTCTGATATAAGACATTGCTACCCCGGCTTTCTTTCAATTTCCAGTTGGATGCAATACCTTTTTGCATCCCCTCACTTTCAGTCTGAGTCTTTAGATCTGAAGTGAGTCTCCTTCTAGTCAACATACATAAAGGTCTCGTTTATATATCCATTCAGCCATTCTGTCTTTTGATTGGAGCCTCTAATCCATTTACATTTGAAGTAATTATTGATAGGTGTGTACTTACTGTCATTTTGTTAATTGTTTTGGGGGTGTTTTTGTAGTTCTTTTTTGTTCCTTTCTTTCTCTTCCCTTCATTCTTTTTTATGGCTGAGTAGTATTCCATTGTGTGTGTGTGTGTGTGTGTGTGTGTGTGTGTGTGTGTGTGTGTACTCATAGACATTTAGGTTGTTTCCATGTCTTGGCTATTGTATATACTATACTGCTGCTATGAACATAGGGGTGCATGTATTAATAACTTTTTGAATTATAGTTTTGTCTGGATATATGCCCAGGAGTGGGACTGCAGGATCAAATGTCAACTCTATTTTTAGTTTTTCGAAGAACCTCCATACTGTTCTCCATAGTGGCTGCACCAATTTACATTCCACCAACAGTGTAGGAGGGTTCATTTTTCTCCACACCCTCTCCAGTATTTGTTATTTGTAGAGTTTTTAGTGATGGCCATTCTGACTGGTGTGAGGTGGTACCTCATTGTAGTTTTGATTTGCATTTCTCTAATAATTAGTGATGTTGAGCATCTTTACATGTGCCTATTGCCCTTCTGTATGTCTTCTTTGAGAAATGTGTATGACGTTGTTTTAGATTAAAGCACAATAAAGAAAGATACAAAGAAAAATATAGCAGATAAGAAATACTTTGGTGATATTTAGGTGGTTAGATGTCAAGGTGGAGGGAAGTTTCTAGTGGTGTGACATGGAATCCTGTTGTATCTGGCTTACATTACAGCTTTGCAATTACTTTGCAATTTAATTACCTGACTGAAGACGTATGAAAAGGTCATGTGCAAAAGAAGTATCAACAATTAAAACTAACTGATTACAAGGCAGGAACAAAAATTTTGTTTTCAGGTGAGAAGTAAGTTTAGTTAAGTTTAACATAGGAAAAAAATGGAAATTTATGTCTTTATATTTAGCAAAATGAGTTTAAAAAAAATTCAAACTTGCAGAAACAGAGAGTAGAATGGTGGTTGCCAAGGACTGGAGGATGGGGAAATGGGGAGATGTTGGTCAAAGGGTATAAATTTTCATGAATAAGTTCTAAGGATCTAATATACAGCATAGTGACTATAGTTAGTAGTACTGTATTATACTTTTGAAATTTGCTACAAGACTAGAACTTAAGCATTCTTACCAAACAAACAAACAAAATAATTATAAGAGGTAATGAATGTGTTAATTAACTTGATTATGGTAAAAATTTCACAATGTATACATATGTCAAATCATCACATTGTACACCTTAAATATATACAATTTTATTTGTATATATAAACCTACTTGGTCATGGAATAAAAATGATGTGTAAGAAACTTAAATGCATATTACTACGTGAAAGAAATCAATCTGAAAAGCTACATACTGTATAATTCCAACTTTAGGACATTCTGGAAAAGGCAAAACTATGAAGACAGTAAAAATATTAGTGGTTGCCAGAGGTTAGGGGAGTGGGTAGGATAGATAGGTAGCACACAGAGGATTTTTAGGTCAGTGAAACAATTTTGTACAATAATACAATGGTGGATACATGTTATTATACATCTGTCAAAACTCAAAAAATGTACAACATCAAGAATGAACCCTAATGTAAACTATGGACTTAGGGTGATAATGATGAGTCATCATTGCAACAAATGCGCCACTCTGGTGGGGGATGTCAGTAATGGGGGAGGTTGTGTGTATGTTGAGAGAGAGGGTATGTGGGAACTCTCCGTACTTTCTGCTCAATTTTACTGTGAACCTAAAATTTCTATAAAAATCAAGTTTATTAATTAAAAAAAATGAAAAAGTACAGGAGAAGAAGATATGTTTTGACTTGATAGCAGTTCATATAAAATATCCTGAGATTTTCCATTAATCACAAATTCAATGTAAAAAAACATATGGTGAAGTTACTAAGGGGGAAAAAAGAAACATCCCATTCTATTTTTTATTAAATAAAAACTGAGAAAATAATAGACACATTTTAATAAGCTTTGATTTAATTACATTTAGTATTAAGTACTAGATTGTGTATTTTAAAAGAAACTTTTTTTTTTTTTTTGTAAATGAGATTGTTGATTGTTTGTTGCCAAATTGTGGGGGGTTCTTGAGCCTTGTCATTTTAGAAACATTTGAGGGAATTGAAAATGTATGTCTTGGAGACTGATAACTGAACAAAGGTAATATCTGGACTCTAAGATTCAAACTCTCATGCGAAGCTGTATTCACTGTAGCTTCAAATGTCAGGATTTGCTTCAATTCACGGAAGTTAGAAGATTTTTTTAAACCTCTGTCTCTGGAGGATCTTTCAGAAAGAGTTGTTTTACAAAATATTGAGAAATCAGTCATAGAAAACACACAAATAGAGCTCAAATAATCCTGGGCCAGCATGGTTGTAGTGAGCATTACTTTTTGAGTAAGTTAGATTAGGTGATCTCCAAGGTAGTGGTTCCTAACATTTACTACATCATGGTACCTTTGCTACATCAAGACAATGTTATTAGTGTCACACAGTGTGATGAACTGATTAGATGGCTTATGGCTGGAAGCAACTTGCTGGAACTCAGTTCACCATATCCTTGTTGGTGGGGAAACACTATCTCCACCTTCCTCTAACCTGAACGGTATGCACAATGGTGCTGTGAATTGAAAGAAGATTGCTCAAAAATCATATCCAACTGTAAGACTGCATGATTTTCCATAATAGTATGGAAGCATCTGAGATAGCTTTTTGTTTCCCCAGCAAGAAATGGCTTCCATATTAGAAACTAAACAATAGAAAATAGAACAAATACAGATTAAGTGCTTCTTTATACTTCCAGTTCTTATATCACTGTGACTCTACTGTGATCCTTAAATTTGGCATTGGCAAAGTATTCTGTATTCTGGTCATTCTGGGAACTTGTCTTTAAAATCAGGGTACTTCATAATGTCAACTGATCTTTTAAATCAATGTAAAGAAGTAAAGAGCAGCAAATCAGAATATTTGGTCTATAGGAAAGATTTCAGGGCTTCTGCAGATGAAAACATCTTGAACACAATGCTAGAATAAAAAATGATAATGTTCTTTCCAGAGGGAATAAGCTGAGCTGTAAGATCTTGGACTCTGTCCGTATTTACTTTTTTATTTCAGTTCTGAATTATTAGCTGTTTAGATCTAAGTTTTATTTCAGCTGGAAGGATTATAACTGCTTATGTCACATTCAAGATATCAAATGTGGTAAACAATTTGTGGATATACATCAAGGGGAATTATATTACACATTCAACTGTGAGCTCAATATTAATCCACTAAGGAAGTCTTCCTTGCTAAAAGACCTCTCATCTTTTCCAAAAACATGGCTTCTTGGATTTCAACTATTTTGTGGTATCTTTTACAGTGAGGGAAGGAGATGAAGAATCCTGTCATAAAGAGAAAACAGCTCTTCCATCACCAATACATTTTGGTCTTTATTAAATTAAAATCCATTCACTCATTCATTCAGTCATCAGATGTTTATTTAGAACTTATTCTGTACCCCTTTGTGTAAGATGTTGGGAAGCAAAGATGAATAAGAAATAAGTCTTGTCCTGAGAGAAGCTATGGTCTAGTCGAGGAGATAGATATACATGCTGATATTTTCCATATAATGTAGCAAATATTCTGAGGCTGTGTCTTTGGGATTGTGAATATGGTGATAAGAGACCATATTAGGGGGGAGGATGATTCTGAGGAACAATGTCACACACCATGTTGAGCCTGAGCTATGTCTTGAACTATGTGCTAAATTTTATTTAACTTATTGGACTATTCTTATACATCATACTTTCTGATTATTTCCCAATATCAGGGCAAGTCTGATCCCTGTCTTCATTGTTTTATGTGTGTTTCTGTTTAAAGACACCTTATTTTATACATGTTGTTGATTCATTTAGATTGAATTCATGGCCAATAGTACTATAACTCTAGCTTCAGTGAAACTCATCTAACACATGTGTTTTCTCTGCAGTGCAAATCACAGCATTCTAGTGCTTATGAAAACTTTACAGAACTATCACACTACACTTAGGGGCCATCTTAAGACAGTGAAATCACCAATAAAAAGCACAGAAATGAGGGAAAAAATGGCACTAAATAGGAGTGGAAAAAGATACTTTTTTACAGTATGAAAACTGAAACAAAACGGCAGAGCATCACCTTGTTCAATTTCTGCTGGGAAAGTGCACTTTGGGCTACTCAAATTTTTCTTCTGTGTATGTGTCTGTGGATGACCACAAAAGCACTGTGAGTGTTGCTTTGAAATTACAAATAGGTTTTAGCCAGTTATCAATTTCTCAAATATAAACTCCATGAATGATGCGGATTGACTTCGAAACTATTTTTATGTTCATATGGGTTTAGAATTGTTATATCTTTCTAGTGAATTTAACTTTTTATAAATAAGGGGTGACTATTTCTTAAAGTTTATTTGCATTAGGGTTTGTTATATTTGATATTAATGATGCTATATCAGCTGTCTTTAATTGATGTAGGCCAATCTTTTTTATATTCACTTTTTCTATGTCCTTGTGTTTTAAATTTGTCTTCTATAAATAGCTTTTGGTTGAATTTTCTAAAATAACAATCTGGAAAAAAGTCTCAGTCCTTTAATTGGAAATTTTATTCCCTATGTTGTAATTGCTAAATATTTGGATTCATTTCTACCCTCTTATTTTGTACATTGTTTTCCCCACTTTATTTTTACTTATATTTTTCCTCTATATATTTTAAATTTCATTTTGTATCTTCATTTGTACTGATGAAAGTTTTTTCTTTGTATTCTCCTCATTCTATTTTTTTTCTAATTGTAGAAATAACTTCAGCTATTTAGTCAAGTCATTTAATGTTTATAAGACTAATTGGATTTTCTGTTTCATCTTGGATCAATTTAGAGACTGCATCCATTTTTTTCTTGAAGTTGTTCCCAAGATAGCATGTTTGTTCTGTTTAGGGAAGATAAGATAAGATGGGACCAGGCACCAACATTTGAACACTATCTATATTAGAATTCTTAGCTCCAGGAAAGATCACTTTTTTATTTTTGGAGTGGAGTCTAATAATAATAAAATTTAAAAAAATAAATTTTTCTCTTTGGGATAAATGCTGAGCTGTTTTCTATGCTCCATGACTGGGGAAGTGGGTAGTGGGTTGACAAGTACGATTATTCTGTGCGCTGACTTTGGAGGAATTCCCTTTGTTTTCACTTGTTCCTTCATTGCTCCTACAGACTCTGAGCTCAGAGATTTTTTTGGCTCTGATGGGTAGAATGGCTCCCTCTTCCATTTGCAGTTGCTTCATTCCACATTCTAAATTACAATTTCTCCAACCTGTTTCAGATGTCAATATATTTCTGTCTCTTGATTTCTCTCCATTTTCTTTTCTTCACTATAATAGGTTGTCTTTTTTCTTTTTTTGTAATTCTGTGTTTTAACAAAGTTAATGCACTTCCTTTGTCTGCAATCTTGAATTGAAGGCTGGATATTTATTGAAAATAAACTTTATTGTTTTTATCTGATTAAAAAATCAGTAAGGTACATTTAAGTAAACTTGGAATATAGAGAAAATTTTAAAATCTACCTATAATATTGTAATCTAGAGATAATCATGGTTAATATTTGTGTATTTCTCTTATATTTCTATACCATATATTTCAAGACATCTGGGTTAAGCCAGAGGTCAGATTCTGAGGGTAGGTTGACATGTGGATTGACTGTTTTAAATCTTAGCTTTACCAATAACTTGATGTGTGGCCTTGGGCGAGTTTCTAAATAATTCTTGTCTCTGTGTCTTTCCTGTACAATGGAAATAATAATATCCCAATTGAGTTATTGGGAGCAATAAGTGAATTAACACATGTAAAATACTTAGAACACTGCCTGGCAGAAAATAAACACTGGATAACTGTTAATTGTTTTTATCCCTTCTACCCATGTGATTTCAAATGGGAGCTACTATCTTTATACGGATCACAGTAATTGGTCTGGGCATGGGCACTTGTGCTAAGTGGGCATGCTCAAGTGGTTGCTGACATCGAAGGATAAACTGACTAGAAGAGTGAAGAGGAAGCATTCTGTGGTGCTCAAAATCCTGGTTCCAACTGTTCTTTAGATTTGTTGCATTCTCTGTGCTTCTGTGACTCACATTCTTCTTTTTGGGGCTATGTTAGGTGAAACAAATTCTCCTTTTGCCTGTGCTACTCTAATTGAGAGTTTTTTCCAAAGAGTCAAACCAAAGAGTCTTGAGGAATACATTTATTTCCTGGATATTAATGTAAAAGAGCCACACATTTTGTTTTTGTTTTTAAGTTGCCTGCTTTATTGTAATATTCACTTTATCGTGGTGGTCTGGAACCTAACCTGCGATATCTCCATGGTATGCCTGTGTAAAGATGAAATATTTGTTACTTATTGTCCTTAGGGTATATATATATAAGTTTTGGTTACTTGGGAATTGAAAAAAATGGGATAATTCCAAAAGACTACTTTAGGGACATCTAACACTAGTTGAAATTATTGGAAAAGAAACCTAGGGGAATCAAAAGAACAAAGACAGACCTTTGTTATAATAAGATAGGTAGGGAGGATGAATTCTCTAAAAAGTAAATTATTAACAACTTATCACTATCTTTTGAATGATGGATGGAAGTGTGAAATTTTATCAGCTAAGAGCTGAATTACAGTCATATGATGTAAGTATGAAAGGAATTTTCTAATGTATTGATGTTCTCTCTTATCAGGAGCAGACAATTGAACACTTAAGGGAGCAGAGGGACAGAGATGAACAAGAGAAGCAAGAGGAAATTGATAACTACAAAAAAAATCTTAAAGATTTGAAAGAAAAAGTCAGCCTATTGCAAGGCAACCTGTCAGAGAAAGAGGTTAAGATGATCAGAATTGAATTATTTGGTCTGCCTAGTCAGTGCACTGTGTGTATTTGTTGTTGGTTTTACACAATGCATAAAAAAGTATTTGATGAAATTTTTCTTAATATTCTCATAGCAGGCTTCTTGGGAAGATCTCAAGGGATATTTCAGGAAGCTTTGCAGAGACACAGTAGACTGGATTATTTAGTTCCTAAATCTTATCTCTTTCACTGTGCTATGAGTTGGTTTCTTACTTGTTAATGACATTTTTATAGATCCTAAAATAACTGAAACCCAGTTACATTTGGAGATATATTGTGTTAATGGTAAGAAAGGTGATAGACAAAAGAAATAAGCAAAAAGAGGACAATTGTTCACAATAGCTCTTAAAGTGCACCTCAGCATTGGCAGAGAAATCTTAAATGATTATTGACCAATAGAACCACACATTTAGCACTTTACACAAATGTATATAGACTTTTAATCATTTCCACAAACCTACATAATAGGTATTATTATTATCTTCATTTAATATATGAGGGTTCTGTGACACAGAGAAGTTAAGCTTTATTCCAAACCAGGCCGTCTGGCTCCAGAAACTATGTTCTTAAAGGTTATGTCAGTTTGACATGCCCTAGTCACTTGGACTCTACTCCAATTTGCAGTGTTCAAAAAGAAGGTAAATTGCTTTGATAGAATTTACACACTGAAGAAATCTCCCTGTCTCTGTCTCTCTCTCTCTCCCCGCCCAACCTCCCACCACACACGCTGAATACAGATGAATAACTAAACTTAGTCTAATCTAGTAAAATCATTCTTATATTTTCATTTGTGTCTTTAAGATCTCAAAGTCTTTTGGCTTGTTTAAAAGCTAGTGTTTTAGATTTTTTTCCCTGGCCCAACTCCTCCTCTATGTGGCATCAGATTGTAAATGGGAGTTTTCACCATGTGAGATTTTGTTTCAGAAGTATGTCTAGAAAGAAAGAAACTCTGTGTGGGATTTCCTTTTCTGCCTGTGTGGGTGATGGTAGGTTAATGGTAGGTAGTAGCAACTCTCCTCTCAGACTAGTTTTGTCATGTGGTTTCAAATCTGATCAGTGACTTCTCTGACCTATTTTTAACTTTCCTCTATTTGCATGAGGAAATAGGTTTGATATGCTAGAGGTGCTAGAGGACATGATTTACAAAGGAAAAGATAACATTTTGTAAAATAGTATCATCCTTACTTTAATATGATCATTCCAGTTTTCTTTGTGTTATTCTTTTGCCTGAAGTGTATTGTTCCTTTAAATTTCCCAATTTACCGTCAGTTTGTTTTAATAATTTTCTCATAAAACATATAGCTTTATTTTGTTTAAAATACAGGTTTAGACTTTTGCCTTTTAATTGGTGTGTTTAATTGCAAAGGAGTGTTAAATGTTTATGTGTTCTCCATTATTTTTACCTTTGATTTGGTGAGATCTTTTGAAATGTAGTCTTAGGAATTTTTAAGCCCAGAAAAGTTATTTTATTATATCTTTGATTCTTCATTCTATTTCTATTTTTCTTACTTTTTCCTTGAGAACCTCTATATTTGTTAGACAAGCTCTCTTTATTAGTTCCTATTCTTATCATTTTAATATCTTCGTCCTTTGCCTTTACTTTCTTTTTCTTTCAAATTCAAGGACTTATTTTTTATTATTAACTTGGAAGTATTTTTGATACCAGTTTTTATTTATTTTTAAATATTTATTTATTTGGTTGCACCGGGTCTTCGTTACAGCTCGCCAGCTCCTTAGTTGCGGTATTCGAACTCTTAGTTGCAGCATGCATGTGGGATCTAGTTCCCTGACCAGGAATCGAACCTCGGCCCCCTGCATTGGGAGCGTGGAGTCTTATCCACTGTGCCACCAGGGAAGTCCCTGCCTTTACTTTCTGAGAGGGTTTCCCCAAATTTTCCTCCACAGGACTCACTTGACAATCTGTGACGACTCTTCTGCTTTCTTAGCCATCTCAGTGAACTTTAATTATGTACTGTGGTTGAGATTTTTTTGAGGCATTTTTCAAATGCAGCCAGATCCTTTTGTATCTCTGCTATCATAGCAAATCATTCCCTTTTGTTATATATAGACTGTGCACTCTTGAGCATCTTCCAAAATCATCTTCTCTTTTGAAGAGAACTATTTTCAGCAATATGTTTTTCTTCTAAGCCTTCAAAGCAATGGCTCCTTTTCTTTGATTGTATGTATCTTTTCAGAAATCTCATGACCTTTGTCCACCCCGTTTTCTCATCCTTGAATAGAAATCTTTTGTTTTTCAGCAGGTGGACAGGTGAAGGATGAGGTGCCCTAACCTCTTTCAGTGTCACTTACATGTGGGCATCTAGCCCTGAATGGCACTTTTGTGTTCTCAACCCTTAGACTCTGTTTGTTGAGCACCATGGAGACTCAACCACTGAGTCTGTACTGGAGAGCTCATTTTCGCTTCAGTGGTTGGTATCTTTGTCTTGGTATGTGGGTCATATTCCATTGGCAGTCCTTCACTGTAAGTGAGGGATGTGAAAGTCGCCCCTCAAGCTCAGTGCATCCCAGCCCATCCTTTCCTTGTCCCTCCATCTGGACATGCACTTATTCCCCCAACACACCTGAAGCCACCTGCTCCAGCTGTGGCCTGTTTGCCTTCCTGGGAAACTCCACATTCTATCCACCCAGACTAGGCCCCGACTACGGCCTCACAGGCGTCCCCCATGGTGTTCAAAAGAGAAGAACATTTCCTTGGGCTTCCCTGGTGGCGCAGTGGTTGAGAGTCCGCCTGCCGATGCAGGGGACACGGGTTCGTGCCTCGGTCCGCGAAGATCCCACATGCCGCGGAGCGGCTAGGCCTGTGAGCCGTGGCCGCTGAGCCTGCGCGTCCGGAGCCTGTGCTCCGCAACGGGAGAGGCCACAACAGTGCGAGGCCCGCATACCGCAAAAAAAAAAAAAAAAAAAAAAAAAAAAAGGAGAACATTTCCTGATGGAAGGACTTGGAGAAGAGGCCAGCTCCCTCATCGCAGGTGCTGGCAGTTGGGCCGGGTCAGAAATAGAAGAGCAACTCCCTAAAGCTGTTCTTCAGGGAAAAGTTTCCAGGAAAACCGCAATGAATTACTCCGAAGGTGAATTCTAGGCACCACTACTGCCAGAAGGAACAACTTGGTCCTGAGGATAAGGAAACAGTATATTTTGGCTTGGACCGTGGCAGAGGTCAGATTGGGGCCCTAGGAGCCTGCACGAGAATTCCGCGTCTCTGCCCCGCGGCCTACTGCCTCCCTCCTGGAAGGCAATAGACTCGCGTGGTCCGCGCACGCGCAGTTCACGAGGGTGGGCATGGGGCCCCTGCCCAGACTGTGGACAAGAGGCAGGTCCCTGGGGCAAAGTGCCACAGTACTGTGACTCTGACTAGGGCTTTGGGGAGGAATCGTAGAGGACTGGTGGTGCAAGCCAGACTCCTTTCGGATTCAGGCACCTAGAGCATCCAGGTGTTTCTCATCCCAGAACTCCCGCGCGAACTCCCGCGCGAACTCCCGCGCGAGCTCCCGTGGAAGTCCGGAGATCCCGCGAGATTGGGCTGCTTCTGGGAAGAGCGGTCGCGGTTTGCAAAGACTCCGGCCTGGCTCTAGTGGTCTGTGCGCTGCCCCAGGCTCGGTTGTGTCCCGGCTCGTCCTCTCCCCGCCCCTCCATCTGAACCTGCACTTCCCGCCACGTACCTGAAGCCACAGAGCGCACCCTGTGGGCTCCAACTGTGCGCTATTATCTTCCTGGGAAAGCCTGAAGTCAGTCCAGCAGACTAGGCCGTGGCTTGCCGCGTCCTCCTTAATTAAAAGGTAAGTTACCAGTTCTTCTCCCTCTGCTTCTGATACTTTTCCTTACATTGTTTCTTATGCAGTCCACGCAACTCTGCAGCTCTCCTTACTATCACAGTGTATATTGAGAGCTCTGTTTTGTGTGGCTTTGAAAACAAAGGCTCTGATGGGGTTATAGCTGAGAGGAGGGCAGGGTTCTGGGTTGAGTGGCACATAATTCTAACGCAGTTGAGCCAGGTCCCTTTTTTATGTAAGTGAAGTCCCTGCATTCCAGAACTAGTGGTTCGTAGCTGGAGTCAGTCAAAATATTTTCTCTAATAGTGTTCAGGCCTTCTATATCCCGGTGGGGTTTGTGGAATATGTTCAAGGCCTTTGGTTCCTAACCAGTGTCCACTGAATGTTACCATTAGTAAAAATGTGGTTTGAGCAAAATATGGCTTTCTAAAGCATTGATTTATGATGCCATTACAAGCTTTTATCTTTTCATGTACCTTTGTGAGTGCAATGCCTTATTTCTAACCTGATAGATACCCTGTGAAAGTGGAACACCTGGCATCTCATTTCTGTTACCAGTTAGATTCTATATATGTATATTTAGATCACTTCCTTTTTAAAGGGTATTAGACACAAAGTGTGAGAGAATGTTTGGAGAACGGTTGGATGTATGTAGTTAACAAAACTATTGTTCCATTTATCTATCATCTGTCCAACAATCTGTCACCTAATATCAGAAGTTTCAGTGACCTTTAAGTTGAGGAGGAGAATGTCTGCAAAGGACAGGGAAACCATCACATTACCTTAGGAAAATGATTAGGTGTTTGATGTTATCAATACTTTTAAGTGTGGACAATGTTGGGAGCTAAGTTTGCTAAGGTAGGATGAAACTAGACTTGCTAAGCTAGTGTTTGAACTTCACCTATTGTCAGTGTAGAAACAGTGGGGGCCATTAAGCACCAGAATGACTTGGTTCAGATTTGTGTTTTAGGGATTCAGTAACTGAGGCAGCCACAGATGAGCTGGGAAGTAGAGGGACCACAGAATAGATATCAGCTTGGGAACATTTTGATACCTTAGGTGAGAGTTTCTAAGAGCCCACATTAAGACAGTCTTGTCATGGAGGTTGGAGGACAGGGAAGGTGAGAGATTTGAGAAATACTAGGTGATAGATCAGATGATGGTTTTGCTATGGTAAGGGACAGAGAAAGAGAAAGAACAGAAGATTATACTGAGGTTATTGGCTACATGTTAATTTCTCACTGCATTAAGGCATGTGGAAAGAGCAGCAAGTATTTTGGGATTTGCCTTGTGACATTTTAAATGCGAGGTTTCTGAGGGACAACCAGAGGGAAGGGAATTAACATTTATTAACTTCTTACTGTGCACTGGGCACTGTGCTGGAAGCTTTACATATTGTTTAATTTTATCCTCCCAATAACATCATGAAATTTAGTAATTTCGTTTTACAGAAAATTAACCTGCCTGTAGTCCAGCTTCATGAATTAAATTGCCAAATTCTTTTTGTGAATAAAAAAATTAATGATTAAGGTAGTGGGGCACAAATTTGACCCCAGATATCAGTGTCTATAATTCACACACTTCCAGTAACGAGAGACTGAGGAGGGGGTTGTCGGTGGACACACCCTGGAACCAAGGGGCCTTGATTCCTATCACACCTCTGCTCGTTTTCAGTTGTGTGTCCTGAAACAAGATCCTTAAACATTCTGTACCTCATTTTCTCTTTGATTAAAAAAAGGAGAAACAATGGCACCTACCCCATAAAGTTGGTTTTTGAAATTTAACTGAATATGTATGTGTGTATCATATGTATATGTGTGAATATATGTATATATACAGCATTCAAAAACAGTTTTTCTATGTATCAAGCCCTAGGTAACTGTCTGCTAATAATAATATTATTATTGCTATGCCATGTGCATTTAAAGTGAAATTATTTTTAGAGACCTAGAGATATAGACACTGAGGTCAGGAAAAAAGGTTGAACACTATAATGTAGGTCATAATTAGTGTCACTGAACTCAAACATACTATATTCTTTTGGGTTTTAAAAATTATTTTGAATATATAAAAGTCTGAATTTCTAGAAGAGAGCTTTATTTTCTAAAATGTCTTATATTTCTAATACAATAATAATTCCTTCAAAGTATATACTTCAGAAATTTTCATTGTGCTTTTTTAAATATGTAAAAACCCCCTTTGGTGTCTTTGATAAATTAAGTTTATCTAGGTTTTTCTAGAAACACTTTTGGGACTTTAGTTAGGAGGAGGAAAAAAAGCAGTTTTCATATGTAAGTGTAAAGCACAAAGCAATCTTCTTCGGAGTAATATGATAAGAGATCCACTGAAGTCCTGATGGATTCAAGCTCCGATTCTTGCACAGTATTTCAGAAGAAAATTACAATAAAGGGAAAACATGAGTACTATAGATAAATGAAACTGGGATTTGCTTTCAAAATCATATAGGGTTGGAACTGGTAACCTTCTTATTTGCCTATTATGGGTTTCAGTGAAATTCTAACCTCTATTCAAGCTGTTATTATGGTAATTCTATAAACTCTTCATTTTGTTCATTTATTCTTTTAGTTGTTAAATATCTCTTGATCTCCTTTTATGCTCCAGTTACTGTGTGAAGGGCTCAGAAACAGGGTTGACCAAGGGACAGTTCTCTATGACAAGCAGTTCACAGTCATATGCGAGAGACAGGTATGAAATGGATTACTGAGCATATAGTATTATGGAATACAGCGTAAGACCTGAAGATGTTGGGGGGTGAGAAAGTCTTCCTGGAGGAAATGACACTTTAGTGGATCTTTATGGATAGGTGGGGTTAACCTATCCAAGGTGAGGGAGAGGAGGGAATGATGTTCTTCTTAAGGGGAGGCAGCAAGAGTAGAGTCATGCAGGTGAGGGCCCCTGGTAAAGGCAGGAAACGCTTAGCCTTTCAGTGTTGCTGGAATATAAAGGGCAAGTCCTGGCGGCATTCTTAGAGGCGTGGGGTGCTCACCTAGACCGCTAGTGAAGAAGATGGAGGCAATGAAGATGGACACATTTTAGGACTATTTACTATTTTAGTAAAGACTTTCTCAGCTAGATACAAAACCCTTAAGACAAAAAAAAAAAAAAGAGAGGAGAAAGGAGCTTAACCACATTTTTCTTTAAAATTTTTATTGGAGTATAGTTGATTTACAATGTTGTGTTAGTTTCAGGCGTACAGCAAAGTGAATCATATACATATATATCCACTCTTTTTTAGATTCTTTTCCCATATAGGTCACTACAGAGTATTGAGTAGAGTTCCCTGTGCTATACAGTAGGTCCTTATTAGTTATCTATTTTACATATAGTAGTGTTGTTGGGCTACACCCCACAGGCCTACAAGCCCTGTGCTTGCTCAGCTTCAAGACTGAAAAAAGAGCCCAGAGACATCAATGGTTTAATGGATGAGAGAGCTTATACATCTGAAGCAAGTTCTTGGAGCAACATCTCGCCATGTGTGGCCTATGGCATGGCAGGACATGATGGCACTCTTTGCTCCCGTGGGGAAGGGGGGATTACCAGTTACAGGGGAATTGATGTTGGGTGGGCTTATTAGTGTCCAGGGAAACCAGCAGAGGGACACCCTGCTTACCACCCCTTTGATAAGGTATCATTAGCTGGGGCCTGGGGCAAGTATGTAGGAAGGACATTCATGTGCGTAGGGTGTAGGTGAAACAGGCCTGTCGGGCAGGGGATGTGCAGAGAGCAAGGGAACAGCCATCTGGAGCGGCCTGACCACACACTCCACCACTACACACCCTGCATGACCCTTACCACCTTGGTCCACCCCTCTTCCTCGATATCCCTGGGGTCACGTATATAGCAGGCAGTGCAACCAGACACTACAGATACAGTGCAAACAGGCCACACCTGTTTTTCATAAACTCAGAGCCACCCCTGTGGGGAGAGGTGGACCCTGGCTCTAAAAGAAACATTCTGTTGGCCTAGTCAGGAGTCAGCAGTCACAGTACAGGTCTGCCACCCCATGTTATGTTGAGTGCCATTAGGGGTGGACCCATTAGGTCTTTGCAAACAAAAAACATTTAATCCCACTAGTTGGACTTGTGTGTTCAGAAGCCAGCCTATTCCACTCCACACAGCATAGCCCAGAGGGGCTCATGAGCAGTCAGTTGTACAGTAATGTTTACGGACGGGGGTCCTTCTGATGTACTGGTATATGGGACCAGAAGATGGTGAGTCTTTTCTCCCCGCATAGTCACAGTAGCCAGGTCGATTTTTCATGGAAGTCCCAGGAGGATGACAATGGCATCTCACTGCATACCCAGCAATTAGACTCATTTCACAGTGAGGCCAGTGTTGGTGCTCAGTACTCAAATACATTTCCTTCCTCAGAAATGTAAGACATCTAACAAGCACAACGGGGAGGGGGAGTGTCCTGACCATTAAGCAAAATACAAGCAGTACCCGCATTCTGAGATAATACCACACCCACTGTGGTTTAGGTCCTGGTCTGCAATAGAGTTCAGAGAACTCAAGTTTTCAGTAATGTAAGCATGTGCCTAAAATCATGTATATAATGACCACCTAATTTTACCTTGGATATCTGAACCACAGCTATACCATTTTGACTTTCAAATGCATCCCCTTCCTCAGTGGCCAAAGCAGATGTACAATGTGTGTCAGAAAGGCCACAAAACAGGCAGCTCTGGTCAGTAAAATTTAAATTCAACCATGTATAAGCCTTCTGACTTCCCATACCTCAATATTGTGCAGATTTTTCCGTCATTTGCCCTTTTGATTGCAAATCTTTCCGTAGAAAGCATTGATGATCAAAATATCCATCCCTTGATGCTGGGGTGCTGTCTCCTACCCCAGGTTCAGATCATGTCCCTCGGTCCTAATCATTCACATTGGGGGAAAACTAGTCAGATCTCATGAACAGGCTCAGAGGTATATTAATGGGGAAACACTTTATTGGCTATACATTTTATCACTTACACCCACTTGTCACACAAGCATTGTACATGTGCTTTTAGTAGCAGACCTAAAACAAGTGGTGTCACACTTCATGAGTAGTTATACTCTGTGACAGTTTCACTAGATAATTCTCTTTCCATCCAGAGCATCAGGGCAAAAGTATAGCTAACACAGTAACTTTCATAAATATAAACCTCAATTAACAGAAGTAGAATTTAGCATTCACTGAAACATAATATTGTTCTCTCTAAAATTACCCTCATCTCCACCAAATACAGCCAAATCAAGACTAATTTGTTTGCAGAACAAGTCTGGTCAATTCATCAAATAGGCTCCTCCAAACTGGCTGAAGGGGAACTCCTCAGGAGTCTCAGACTGAATTCCCAAAAGGCCTCTCAAGGCCAGGAAAGCCATGCCAGATTCCTGCCATCAGGCTCTGTCTTGGTGGATTTTTCTCTTCTAGAAGTCCCCAAAATATTGCGATTCTTGCACATGCCAGGAGACAGTCTTTTTCCATTCCCCTGGTAAAGCTTCTTGGAACCCAAGAGTCTCTGATTTCTGGGGGGACCAGGCAAAGAGAAAAATGTAAATGCTTCAATTCTACCCACAGATGTAGTTTACCAGATTGCTATAAATCATAACCAACTTGAGGGGAAGGGCTTCCCTATATATCTAGAAAACATAGATCAGACAAAACCCATAAAAATTATAACCGTATTCACCAGTTCACTCAGTTTTGTTAACTTTTTATGAAGCCATCAGGTCTTCCATTAGGATTCTTTAAGTTCTTACCCATTTCAGCAGTATAATCTGAAATTTATCAGAGACCTGTTATTGTCAAAAGGTCCTTCCTATGAATTTCTTGAAGATGAAGCACTTTTTCAGAAGTATCAGAGTAAAACAGTAACTCTATATAAAAGACAAAAGACTTAAAAAGACATGATTAAGCACCTCATTACTTGGTTACAGTAACTAGAATTATGACTGATTATAATCTTAACCCTTAAAATCCTTAATCTCTGGCAAAACCAAGAAGCAAGTAACTGTGTGTTTCCTGATGGAAAACTGAATGCTTTAGTCTTTCTCTGGTAAGCAGGCAAGGGTAGATAAACTAAGACCCCCTCAGCAACTAATGTTCCAAACCCATGAATTCTTTTCTTTCAACTTTAGTTTCAGTTTACCAAAATCTGGAGAGACTATTTTAGATTGACATTCCCCAAACATAATTATTTCTATAGAGTTTACCTAAACTTTCTTTTCCTTTACTCTTAGAGATTACATAAGATTAAAGTTACAGAGAGGCCAGGTAGATCATTTGCATCTCAAAGGCGCAAGAGAAATACCTTCCTTCTAGAAAGCTAGCTTAACCAATTACAAAGGCTCATTTTGATACAATAACAGAACCATTAGACTCCATTGTTCTTCAGATCTCTTGGCAGCCCCCATTAACCAAGGACAGCCACCCCAAGGCCCCATACACTAGTAGATAGCCAACCTGAGATTTCCCACCCGCAACTTTTGGGATCACCCCTGGAACTTTTGGGCCCCACGTGTTAGTGGATGGCCACCCTGGGATTACACCTGTGACTTTCAGGCCTCACACATTAGTGGATGCCCCCGGCAACTTTCCATTCCCCATCCTGTATTTCCCGACATCGTGCTTACAGGAGTTTCCTCAGTCTCCTGGCTGCACCTCCAGTTGTTGGGCTGCACCCCTCAGGCCTAGACGGCCTGTGCTTGCCCAGCTTCAAGACTGAAGAAAGAGCCCGGAGTCAGCAACAGAGGCATCAATTGTTTAATGGATGGGGGAGCTTACAAGTCTAAAGCAGGATCCTGGAGCAACACCCCACTGTGTGTGTGGCACACGGTGAGTAGGACATAGTGGCAGTCTTCGCTCAACTACATGTTTTTCAATAAAATCTTTTTCAGCAAAAAACATAAAGCCACATCCAAGTAGATAAAGATCTAAACTTCTTGGAATGTATAGTGTTTTTAAAGTACCCATGTACACGGCAGGAAGGGGTTTTGTCCTTCTGAAGACTCAGACGCTGAAGAAGGCTTCCCTGCTTGGCCTGAATCTTCTCTTTCTTAACTGCCAGCACCTACACTATGTCAGCTGTTTAAGATCATAACTTTTACAATGAGTCCCCAAACCCATAACAGAAAGCAGCAAAGAAATAATGGGAGACTATTTATCTAAGACTACTTATCTAAGCTAAGTGGTATGTGTAGGATGATGTGCAGGGTGACTATACATTTTAATAATATCAACTATGGAGTGTATGAACTAAGAAATATATATCAGGTGATAAAGAATGTAAGTACACATTAATTAGAGGAACTGTTAACTACATCGCTAACCTAGAAAGACTTCTTACACAAGAACAGTATTGTTCTCATAAGACCAGAGTTTTTCTTTTTTTAGCAAATATGTCTATATTGAAACAGGAGGGAGAAAACAAACTTATGGCTGATAGAGGGGATAGCAGGGGGTGGGGGGAGATAAATTAGGAGTTTGGGATTAACATATACACACTACTATGTATAAAACAGATCAACAACAAGGACCTACTGTATAGCACAGGGAACTATATTCAATGCCTTATAATAACCTATAATGGAAAAGAATCTGAAAAAGAATATGTATATATACATATATATATATGAATCACTTTACACCTGAAGCTAACACAACATTGTAAATTAACTATACTTCAATTAAAAGGATTAAAAAAACCAGGAGGGTAATGTCCTTTACAGATTTAGTACATCTTATGAACTGATATCAACTGACTTTTGAAATTTCCAAAATAAAAGTTTAAACTTTCTTTTGCAGGGATGTTTTTGCAGAGCTATTTTTTTTTTTTTTTTTTTTTTGTGGTACGTGGGCCTCTCACTGTTGCAGCCTCTCCCGTTGTGGAGCACAGGCTCCGTACACGCAGGCTCAGCGGCCATGGCTCACGGGCCCAGCTGCTCTGCGGCATGTGGGATCTTCCCGGCCCGGGGCACGAACCTGTGTCCCCTGCATCGGCAGGCGGACTCTCAACCACTGCACCACTAGGGAAGCCCTGCAGAGTTATTTTTATTCTACCTCATCTGATGCCTAGACAAGTTCACTCATTCATATGTGTAACCCAGAAGGGAGTCAGGTGTGCACTCTCTACTTAAACCTTACACCATGGTTCAGAAGAAATGTGCAGCTCCCTCTTTCTTCCTGGTTCTCTAAAATACTGAGATTAATTTGTTCTGTATAGAAAAATGTACTGAATTTTCATGACAAGTATAAATTTGTCAGAACTTTATATCTACTTATTTACTTTGGTTTCCTTTTGTAAGATATTAGATGCACTTTAAAGGAGATGAATTAGAACGGGATATAAGAGGAAATGAAACGTCATTTCCTATTGTACATGTTGTATAAATTTTCAATATCTTCTTGTTCCCAATTGGGATTGAGTCCCCAGATCCTATTAGAGCAGGGGTCCCCAACCCTCGGGCCACAGACTGATACCAGTCCGAGGCCTGTTAGGAACTGGGCCACACAGCAGGAGGTGAGCGGCAGGCGAGCAAGTGAAGCTTCATCTGCCACTCCCCATCGCTTGCATTACCGCCTGAAGCATCCCCCTCCACCCCACCCCGTCTGTGGAAAAATTGTCTTCCATGAAACGGGTCCCTGGTGCCAAAAAGGTTGGGGACCATTGTATTAGAGAATATATTGGGTTGGCCAAAAAGTGCCTTCGGTTTTTGAGTAAAAATAAAAGACACATTTTTCATTTTCACCAAGAACTTTATTGAACAACGTATTCACCCTTTTGTTCCACTACCTTCTGCCATTTTTCAGGCAACTTCATAATTCCATCTTCCTAAAACTTTTTATCTTTTTTGAGCAAAGAACTGTTCTAGGTGCCTTTTACAGTCTTCCAGGGAATTGAAATTTTTTCCATTAAGAGAATTTTGTAAAGACGGAAATAGATGGAAATCTGAAGGTGCAATGCCTGGTGAATATGGCAGATGAATCAGAACTTCCCAGCCAAGCTGTAACAGCTTTTGCCTGGTCATCAAAGAAACATGCGGTCTTGCATTATCCTGATGGAAGATTATGCATTTTCTGTTGACTAATTCCGGACACATTTCGTCGAGTGTTGCTTTCAGTTGGTCTAACTGGGAGCAGTGCTTGTTGGAATTAATTGTTTGGTTTTCCGGAAGGAGCTCATACTAGAGGACTCCCTTCCAATCCCACCATATACACAATGTCACCTTCTTTGGATGAAGACCGGCCTTTGGTGTGGTTCATTTTGCTTGTCCCACGATCTCTTCCATTCCACATTGTTGTGCAGTATCCACTTTTCATTGCCAGTCACAATTTGTGTTTTAAAAATGGAATATTTTCATTACGTTTACGTAGAGAATCACATGTGGAAATACGGTCAGGAAGGTTTTTTTCACTTAACTTATGTGGAACCCAAACACCAAAGTGATTAACATAACCAAGCTGATGCAAATGATTTTCAACACTTGATTTGGATGTTTTTGAGTATGTCGGTATCGCCCACGTGGTATAATGTTGATTGGTCTAAGTTCATGTCTCAGTTTGATCACTATCAACTTCAACTGGCCTACATGACCGTGGAGCATCATCCAGCGAGAAATCTCCAGCACGAAACTTCACAAACCTCTTTGGACACCTTCGATCAGTCACAGCACCTTCTCTATACATTGCATAAATCTTTTTTTTTTTGCATTTCAGTTGCGTTTTTACCTTTCTTAAAATATTAAAGCATAACATGCCAAAAATGTTGCTTTTTCTTCCATCTTCAATATAAAATGGCTGCCCAGAAATTCACCAATTTTGATGTTTTTTTAAATGCACTCTGATGTGACAGCTGTCAAATACAATCTAACAAAATTGTTTCAAATGAAGTTAAAGACAACTAAGTGCTACTAGAGTCATCTTACAGGAAGAAATGAATGAACCTTTTGGCCAACCCAATAGATTGGGTTTTTAAACTGAAAGATCTGTGGAAATAAGTTTGGTTGTAGTTTGTGAGTTTAAGTTAGTTATGAATTTTCTAAACTAGAATCAATTCCATTCTTATTTTTAACAAGAATAGCAACGTAAACATGTATTTGAAGTTTTATTTACTTGCCATGCTTTAGATAGGCTTGATTGAAGTGGTCAAATTCCTATATAAAAAAGTAGGGTTTGTAATTAAAAAAGAGAAAAGAAACACCGAAAAACAAAACATACATCCTTAGTAACTGTTTCTCAGCCGGATGTTGCTTGAAAATTCAGGAGACTGTCTTCAGAATAGTTTTATACATTGCTGAAGGAAAGTACTGCAACTAGTACAGCTACAAAGGAGAAACAGTTACTCTTAAATGTCATCTATTTGCTGGACCTGAACTGGGTAATGATTCAGACTTGATTCATTCAATTACTGTTCCCAGCAGTGTTCTCACCAGCATATTGCTTTTTTGGCTGCTCAAGAAAGCTGAAATGGGGACTTCCTGGTAGCACAGTGGTTAAGAATCCGCCTGCCAGTGCAGGGGGCACGGGTTCAAGCCCTGGTCCGGGAAGATCCCACATGCCATGGAGCAACTAAGCCTGTGCGCCACAACTACTAAGCCTGCGCTCTAGAGCTCAAGAGCCACAGCTACTGAGCCCGCCTGCCACAGCTACTGAAGCTTGTGGACCTAGAACCCGTGCTGTGCAACAAAGAGGAGCCACCACAATGAGAAGCCCACACACTGCAACGAAGGGTAGCCCCTCTCACCGCAACTAGAGGAAGCCCGTGTGCAGCAACGAAGACCCAATGCAGCCAAAAATAAATAAATTAATTAAAAAAGAAAAAAAGGAAGCTGAAATAAGATTGGACTGTATGCACAAAAAACCTCAAAGAAAGAAAGAGAAGGTTATTGGCTATAAAAACTACTGACAGTCCATTTTATATATTGTGTTGTTTGAATGAATTGAAATATAAAGTGGCTTTTTTCAAACTCAGAAAACAAAGCTCATAGAAAGAATCATAAAATTGACATTAAATCCAAAATGAGTCTAAAATATTGTCTTTTGTGGATTTCAAAACACAACACTAGTTTGGGCTTCCCTGGTGGCACAGTGGTTGAGAGTCTGCCTGCCGATGCAGGGGACATGGGTTCATGCCCTGGTCCAGGAGGATCCCACATGCTGCAGAGCGGCTGGGCCCGTGAGCCATGGCCGCTGAGCCTGCGCATCTGGAGCCTGTGCTCCACAACGGGGGAGGCCACAACAGCGAGAGGCCCGCATACCGCAAAAAAAAACAAACAACAGCAAAAAAACCCCACTAGTTTTATGATAAGTTTGTATGTTCTATATTATGCAGTATAGAAAAATGTATCAGTTAAAAGCTAGTAGAGTTAGGTAAGTATATTTCTCATTATTATGCCTGTTTTCTCTTTATAAACCAAATATTTGTAAAGATGCCTCATGCATTAAAGTTATTTTACTGTATTTAAAATAGTATGCTGTGTTACTAGAAAGTACTCTCCTAAGGGCTCTTGTTTTTTTAATTCTTGTAGTAAGCCTTGTCTAGTATGGTTCTAACAATGTAGTAAGTTCTCAATAATTTGTACTGAACTGGAAAAATTTGAAAGCTTTCTGACTTTAAACATACAGTCATACATTAAATTTAAAATTAGCACCACAGTAAAATTTTTTGAACATTATTTGCAAATTAAAAAACTTACCTATGACATGCAAAAGGCTCTGCTAATATTCCACATTCAAACTGAAGAGGAAAATTAAAATCTGTAATGAAGCTGCTGTGTGTATTTATGAATAGTAATGAATAAAAACTGCTTGGATAGTTTACCTTAAAAAATTATCCATTAGGAAATGATTGGCTGTGGATTTGTTTAAATCACACAAATAATTATTTGGCACATTTTCCCCTAATGCACTGAAATACTTATTTTAAAACAATTATTTATCAGCAACCCTAGAACTGTAATTAGAATATATGTCATCAAGTAGATCTTACTGATAGTGCAGTGTTATAGCTGTTCGATTAAATCACATCGGAGTTATCGCAGTGGTCTCTTTCAAGACTGTGCCAGTGTACACAGAAAGTATATTTTGAAGGAAGCTGAATCACTTTTCTTTTTTTAACATCTTTATTGGAGTATAATTGGTTTATAGTGTTGTGTTAGGTTCTGCTGTATAACAAAGTTAATCAGCTATTCATATACATATATCCCCATATCCCCTCCCTCTTGTGTCTCCCTCCCACCCTCCCTATCCCACCCCTCTAGGTGGTCACAAAGCACCAAGCTGATCTCCCTGTGCCATATGGCTACTTCCCACTAGCTATCTGTTTTACATTTGGTAGTGTATATATGTCCATGCCACTCTCTCACTTCGTCCCAGCTTACTCTTCCCCCTCCCCGTGTCCTCAAGTCCATTCTCTATGTCTGCGTCTTTATTCCTGTCCTACCCCTAGGTTCATCAGAACCTTTTTTTTTTAGATTCCATATATATGTGTTAGCTTACAGTATTTGTTTTTCTCTTTCTGACTTACTTTACTCTGTATGACAGTCTCTAGGTCCATCCACCTCACTACAAATAAATCAGTTTCTTTTTATGGCTGAGTAATATTTCATTGTATATATGTGCCACATCTTCTTTATCCATTCATCTGTCGATGGACACTTAGGTTGCTGCTGTGTCCTGGCTATTGTAAATAGAGCTGCAATGAACATTGTGGTACATGACTCTTTTTGAATTATGGTTTTCTTGGGGTATATGCCCAGTAGTGGGATTGCTGGGCCATATGGTAGTTCTATTTTTAGTTTTTTAAGGAACCTCCATACTGTTCTCCATAGTGGCTGTATCAATTTACATTCCCACCAACAGTGCAAGAGGGTTCCCTTTCCTCCACACCCTCTCCAGTATTTATTGTTTGTAGATTTGTTGATGATGGCCATTCTGATGGGTGTGAGCTGATACCTCACTGTAGTTTTGATTTGCATTTCTGTAATGATTAGTGATGTTGAGCATCCTTTCATGTGTTTGTTGGCAATCTGTATATCTTCTTTAGAGAAATGTCTGTTTAGGTCTTCTGCCCATTTTTGGATTGGGTTGTTTGTTTTTTTGAAATTGAGCTGCATGAGCTGCTTGTATATTTTGGAGATTAATCCTTTGTCAGTTGCTTCGTTTGCAAATATTTTCTCCCATTCTGAGGGTTGTCTTTTCGTCTTGTTTATGGTTTCCTTTGCTGTGCAAAAGTAAAGTCTTGATTAATTTTACAGCTTTCCAAGGACACCTAACACACTCGTAGAGTGGACATAAACCTAATATTAATAAACATAATGACTCTACATTTGTGATTTTACAAGACAAGCATGCTTGCAAATATTTGATCCTTATATTTTCTAAATGTACTGCCAAGTAATGTTAAATAGGATTTTGAAGTCAAATAATTTTGTTGTTGTTGGATATTTGAATATTTCATCAGGAATCTCAGAGCTTTATTATGCTTATATGCATTGTGATTTTCCAAGCCTTATTTGACTATAGCCTTCTATTTTCAATTTTATTTATTTTTAAATTAAGATCATCCATTTACTTGGGAAGTTCATCTGTAAATATTCTTTACTACTTTTTGATGTGGGCAAGAGGGTGGCTGTATACATAGCACATTTTCTCAGCTACGGATTTCCAAGGCATTGAAAATGAAGAATTCATGGTCCCACATATTGACAAAAGCAAAGTTTGTGCAACTATGGTTAAGCACTATAAACTACGGTGTTAGCAATAGATTTTCCATATTGAAGAATGTTCTTGTAATGAATTGTGTGGTACAAAATATTGGTACAAAGCTGTCTTTTTAGTTCCCTCTTACAGCTGGCTTCATTCATTTCTTAAGGCCAGATATTCAGCTTGAGCTTTGGAAAATGTCCTTATTATGCTAGGATATAACTGTTCCTTTCAGTTATACAAAGAGACAGTAAACATTGCCAAGGATCAAGATAGCTATAGTATTTTGTCAGCCCAACAGAGATCATGTGAAGTTTATAAATATTCAGTAGCTCCTATAGGAACAGAGACCTTTGCTTAAACAATGAAAATAACTATAATGTCTCTAGAGAATTGACTGACTGAGTAAAGTTGTTTTAAAATAAAAACATATTTTTCTTGTTGGAATAACCTTTCCTACCAAATACTGCCTTAAAATTTTAAATGAGCTTAGACCAGAAACCTCACAAAACAAATGAATTTGTAATACTTTTGACCCACTGGCTTGTAGTTCACCTTTGCAGAAACTGCTGAAAAAGCTCATTTGTTGCATCTGCAACAAGGGTGGGGCTGGCTCTCTGCCTACTGCAAGGGCAACTGCTTCTCTTCCACCTCCCAGAGTCCCTGCACCTTGTCCTAGATCATCCTGTTAAAACCCCAACTAATGGTAGTGTTTCAGGCACATTATAAGGCAGAGATGGAGACACTTGGCAGCTGAAGGCCTGACCAGTATTCCAAATAACACATTGCATAAACCAGTATCTCTTCAGTCTATCAGGAGGTGGGCCTGAACAAGGGGCTGTCTAGCTCGCTTTAAATGGACAGTCAGACCACTGTCTATAAGCATCATTTTAGCAGCAACCTTCACATTCAGATAATTCTAGTCCTAATGATAGCTAGTTCACTTTAGTATATTAAAGCACTAATGAAACCTTTAAGGTCTTCCAAATGTATTCTGTTAGTCAAATAAGCAGGTCTGCCAGGTGAATGTGAATGGTAAAAGGAGGTAAGGAGAACCAAGGAATACAAAGATATTTTTTTTAATTGGAATATAATTGCTTTACAATGTTTTGTTAGTTTCTGCTGTACAATGAAGTGAATCAGCTATATGTATACATATATTCCCTCCCTCTTGGACCTCCCTCCCCGTGCCATTCCACCCATCTAGGTCATGACAGAGCACTAAGCTGAGCTCCCTGTGCTATACAGCACGTTCCCACTAGCTGTTTTTTTGCACATGGGTATTTGTGTCAAACCTAATCTCCCAATTCATCCCACCTTCCCCTTCTCCCCACATGTCCACACGTCTCTTCTCTACATCTGCGTCTCTATTCCTGCCCTGCAAATAGGTTCATCTGTACCATTTTTCTAGATTCCACATATATGCATTAATATACGATATTTGTTTTTCTCTTTCTGACTTCACTCTGTATGACAGACTCTAGGTCCATCCACATCTCTATAAATGACCCAGTTACATTCCTTTTTATGGCTGAGTAATATTCCAGTATATATATGTAGCACATCTCTTTATCCATTCTTCTGTCAGTGAACATTTAGGTTGCTTCCATGACCTGGCTATTGTAAATAGTGCTGCAGTGAACATTGGGGTTCATGTGACTTTTTGAATTATGGTTTTCTCAGGGTATGTGCACAGTAGTGGGATTGCTGGGTCATATGGTAGTTCTATTTTTAGTTTTTTAAGGAACCTCCACACTGTTCTCTACAGTGGCTGTATCAATTTACATTCCTACCAACAGTGCAAGAGGGTTTCCTTTTCACCACACCCTCTGCAGCATTTACTTTTTGGAGATTTTTTGATGATGGCCATTCTGACCAGTGTGAGGTGATACCTCATTGAAGTTCTGATTTGCATTTCTCTAATAATTAGTGATGTTGAGAATCTTTTCATGTGCCTCTTGGCCATCTGTAGGTCTTCTTTGAAGACATGTCTATTTAGGTCTTCCACCAATATTTTTATTAGGTTTTTTTTTTTTTTGATACTGAGCTGCATGAGCTGTTTGCATATTTTGGAGATTAACCCTTTGTCCATTGCTTTGTTTGCAAATATTTTCTCCCATTCTGAGGGTTGTCTTTTTGTCTTGTTTATGGTTTCCTTTATTATGTTATATTGGCCTTTATTATATTTAGGTAGGTTCCCTCTTTGCCCACTTTCTGGAGAGTTTTTATCATAAATTGGTGTTGAATTTTGTCAAAAGCTTTTTCTGCATCTATTGAGATGATCTTATGGTTTTTATTCTTCAATTTGTTAATATGGTGTATCACATTGTTTGATTTGCATATATTGAAGAATCCTTGTGTCCCTGGGATATATCCCACTTGATCATGGTGTATGATCCTTTTAATGTATTGTTGGATTCTGTTTGCTAGTATTTGGTTGAGGATTTTTGCGTCTTTGATCATCAGTGGTATTGGTATGTAATTTTCTTTTTTTGTGGTATCTTTGTCTGGTTTTGGTATCAGGGTGATGATGGCCTCATAGAACGAGTTTGGGAGTGTTCCTCCCTCTGCAGTTTTTTTGGAAGAGTTTGAGAAGGATAGGTATTAGCTTTTCTCTAAATGTTTGATAGAACTCGCCTGTGAAGCCGTCTGGTCCTGGACTTTTATTTGTTGGAAGATTTTTAATTACAGTTTCAATTTCTTTACTTGTGATTGGTCTGTTTATATTTTCTAATTCTTCCTGGTTCAGTCTTGGAAAGTTGTACCTTTACAAGAATTTGTCCATTTCTTCCAGGCTGTCCATTTTATTGGCATAGAGTTGCTTGTGGTAGTCTCTTATGATCGTTTTTATTTCTGCAGTGTCAGTTGTAATTTCTCCTTTTTCATTTCTAATTTTATTGATTTAAGTCCTCTCCCTTTTTTTCTTGATGAGTCTGGCTAAAGGTTTATCAATTTTATCTTCTCAAAGAACCAACTTTTAGTTTTATTGATCCTTGCTATTGTTTTCTTTGTTTCTATTTCATTTATTTCTGCTCTGATCTTTGTGATTTCTTTCCTTCTACTAACTGGGTTTTCTTTGTTCTTCTTTCTCTAGTTCCTTTAGGTGTACGTTTAGATTGTTTATTTGAGATTTTTCTTGTTTGTTGAGGTGGGATTGAATTTGCTATAAACTTCCCTCTTAGAACTACTTTTTCTGCTTCCCATGAGTTTTGGGTCGTCGTGTTTTCATTGTCATTTGTTTCTAGGTGATTTTTATTTCCTCTTTGATTTCTTCAGTGATCTCTTGGTTATTTAGCAGCACACTGTTTAGCCTACATGTGTTTGTGTTTTTTGCAGTTTTTTCCCTGTAATTTATTTCTAATCTCATAGCATTGTGATCGGAAAAGATGCTTGGTATGATTTCAATTTTCTTAAGTTTTCCAAGGTTTGATTTGTGACCCGAGATGTTATCTATCCTGGAGAACGTTCTGTGTGCACTTGAGAAGCAAATGTATTCTACTGTTTTCAAGTAGAATGTCCTATAAATATCAATTAAATCTATCTGTTCTATTGTGTCATTTAAAGCTTGTGTTTCCTTATTTATTTTCTGTCTGGATGATATGTCCATTAGTGTAAGTGGGGTGTTAAAGTCCCCTACTATTATTGTGTTACTGTCAAGTTCCCCTTTTATGGTTGTTAGCATTTGCGTTATGTATTGAGGTGCTCCTATGTTGGGTGCATAAATATGTATAATTGTTATATTTTCTTCTTGGATTGATCCCTTGATCATTATGTAGTATCCTTCCTTATCTCTTGTAACATTCTTTATTTTAAAGTCTATTTTATCTTATATGAGTATTGCTACCCCAGCTTTCTTGTGATTTCCATTTGCATGGAATATCTTTTTCCATCCCCTCACTTTCAGGCTGAATGTGGCCCTAGGTCTGAAGTGGGTCTCTTGTAGATAGCGTATATGCAGGTCTTGTTTTTGTATCCATTCAGCCAGTCTGTGTCTTTTGGTTGGGGCATTTAATCCATTTACATTCAAGGTAATTATCGATATGTGTGTTCCTATTACCATTTTCTTAATTGTTTTTGTGGGTCTTTTTCTTCTCTTGTGTTTCCTGCCTAGAGAAGTTTCTTTAGCATTTGTTGTAAAGCTGGTTTGGTGGTGCTGAATTCTCTTAGCTTTTGCTTGTCTGTAAAGGTTTTGATTATTCTGTCAAATCTGAATAAAATCCTTGCTGGGTAGAGTAATCTTGGTTGTAGGTTTTTCCCTTTCATCACTTTAAATATATCCTGCTACTCCCTTCTGGCCTGCAGAGTTTCTGCTGAAAAATCAGCTGATAACCTTATGGGGAGTCCCTAGTATGTTATTTGTTGCTTTTCCCTTGCTGCTTTTAATATTCTTTTCTTTGAATTTAATTTTTTAAAATTTGATTAATATGTGTCTTGGTGTTTTTCTCCTAGGCTTTATCCTGTATGGGACTCTCTGCGTTTCCTGGACCTGGGTGGCTATTTCCTTTCCCACGTTAGGGAAGTTTTCAACTGTAATCTCTTCACATATTTTCTCAGACTCTTTCTCTTTCTCTTCTTCTACTGGGACCCCTATAATTCGAATGTTGGTGCATTTAATGTTGTCCCAGAGGTGTCTGAAACTGTCTTCAATTCTTTTCATTCTTTTTTCTTCATTCTGTTCCATGGCAGTTATTTCCATCATTGTCTTCCAGTTTACTTATCTGTTCTTCTGCCTTAGTTATTCTGCTATTGATTCCTTCTACTGTATTTTTAATTTCATTTATTATGTTGTTCATCACTGTTTGTTTGTTCTTTAGTTCTTCTAGTTCCTTGTTAAACATTTCTTGTATTTTCTTGATCCATGTCTCCATTCTGTTTCCGAGATTTTGGATCATCTTTACTATCATTACTCTGAATTGTTTTTCAGGTAGGTTGCCTATTAGCTCTTCATTTATTTGGTCTTGTAGGTTTTTACCTCGCTTCTTCGTCTGTAACATATTTTTTTGTCGTCTCATTTTTTTTGATGTTTTGGCTGTGTTCCTGTCTTACTGGTTGTTTGGCCTGAGGCTTCCAGCACTGGAGTTTGCAGGCAGTTGGGTAGAGCTGGGTCTTGGTGCCGAGATGAGGACCTGCAGGAGACCTCACTCCAGTTAATATTCCCTGGGGTCTGAGGTTTTCTGTTAGTCCAGCAGTTTGGACTTGGCGCTCTCACCACAGGAGCTCAGGCCCAACTCCCAGCCTGGGAACCAAGATCACAGAAGCTGTGCGGTGCAGCAAAAGAAAAGAAAAACAAAAGGAGTAGTACAATAACAATGAATAAAAAATAAAATAAAATAGAAAAATATATTAGGAAAAATCAAAATATAAGTGAAACGACAACAACAGGGTAAAACAGAACCATTACAGCAAAAAATAAATAAGTAAATAAAAGGGGGGGGAACAGGGCTTCCCTGGTGGCGCAGTGGTTGAGAGTCCGCCTGCCGATGCAGGGGACACGGGTTCATGCCCCGGTCTGGGAAGATCCCACATGCCGCGGAGCGGCTGGGCCAGTGAGCCATGGCCGCTGAGCCTGCGCGTCCGGAGCCTGTGCTCTGCAACAGGAGAGGCCACAGCAGTGAGAGGCCCGCGTACCGCAAAAAAAAAAAAAAAAGGGTGGGGGACAAACCAAAAGGAGCAGAACAATAACAAAGAATAAAAAATAAAATAAAATTAGAAAAATACAAAATTTATTAGAAGAAATAAAAATGTAAATGAAACAATAACAAGGTAAAACAGAACCACAACCTCAAAAAAAAAGAAAAAAGGGCCAGAAAAGGCCTTGGCTGTGGGGGCAGAGCTTAGTCAGGGGGCAGGGCCTAGACTCAGGATGTGCCTGACTGGAAAAGGCAGCAGGGCTGGAGGGGGCCTCAGAGTACAGAGTGCAGAAGTAAGGCCCTGGGTTGGGGTGCAGGGACAGGGTTTAGGCCCAGCTCGGCCAGAGAGGGTCTCAGAGGGTGCAGGATTAGGCCTGGCACCTCAGCAGGCTCCTGGAGGCCTGAGTGGGCAGGGGAAATGTTGGCTGAGTTCCCTTCCCATCCTCTGATCCCCTGAGGGTCTCTCCCTGTCCCTGCTGATCCCCTTACTGTGGTGGGCCCCTCCCAAGCATGGGAACCTCTCCCCTCTCCCAGCCTCCCTCAGGGGCACTGGTCCCATCTGGCCTTTACTTTTCCTCCCCTGCCCCATGCCCTCAGGACCCATGTAGCTGGAGGAGGCCTCAGAGGGCAGAGGATCAGGCCCGTGACCTCAGAAGGCTCCTTGGGGCCCAAGTGAGCAGGGGAAATGCTGGCCGGGATCCTCCAATCTCCCGAGGGTCTCTCCCCATCCCCCGTTGCTCCCCTCACCTTGGGTGGGCCCCTCCAGGAGTGAGAACCCCTTCCCTCCCCAAGCCGCCCCTCAGGGGCACCAGTCCCATCCCGCCTCCACTCCTCCTCTCCCCTTCCTCCCCGCAACATCCTACCCGGTTGCTTGGGGGTTCCTGCCATCCCCTTAGGTGGTCCGTGGTCCCCCCTTCCCCCCAGCCCAGTGCCTGGTAGGTGCCCTAGTTGTGAGGAGATGCAAACTCTGCATCCTCCTACTCCCGGCAAAGATATCTTTATGTCAGAAAAAGACCCAGGAGAAAAAGCAACTATAGTTCCCAATAAATCTCCCCCTCGTGTCTTTGGCACCCATTTATACCGCTTGTACTTATAGGGGCTCTGGACTTCTCTGTGCCTCCTCTCTCTACGTAAATCAACATGAATTTCAGAGAATAGCTTGCTAAGGTGACCCACTGTCTCAGTTTGTCCAGTACTGAGGAATTTCCTGGGATGCAGGAAACTTGGGTGCTAAACCAGAACAGTCTAGGCAAGCTGGGATAGTTGGCTACTCTAGTTAGTAAGCAGCTAAATTTTCTTTGGGCCCAACCCCCCTTTCCTTCCAGCTTAGAGCAATGGTAGCTATCCTAGCTCAGTGGAATGGAGGGAGCATGGCTTTTAAAATCAAAAGGTCATCAATTACCATGTTTATGACTAGCCAATGTAGAAAACATTTCTGATCCTCAGTTTTTACATTTGTAAAATGAGGATGATAAGTTTATTTCACAGGATTAAAGGAGCTGACACTTAGAAAAAGCTTGAAAAAGAGAGTACTAAATAAATGTCAGCATCTTTTCATTTTCACAGGTGTTTTGAACCTTGAAGCTGTAAGGCACTACTGTTTAACAAAAAACATATAAGTCCAAATTTCCACTGTAATGCTGACTTCTCCTAACCCTTAAAATTTGTAACAAGAAATGGAGTCTTGTATTTAGGGCTTATTTTGCAGTCCTTGAATATACACTAGCAGTGGCCTTTGAGATGTTACATTAGGTGAACATTTTTTATCTCCAGTGAAGTTGTATACATAGCATCAGCTAACTTTGGTTTGGTTAGCTCAGTAGGATAAGTCCACTGTTGCTTAAACTGACCTACTGCTTTCCTGATTTAACTTGAAATTTTCATCAAAGTGGTAAATCTGGTAACTCTAGGTCGAATCCCTATGAAGTGTATAGAGCAGCTCTGGATTAGATATGGCACATTTCAGCCAAGCCACACCATTTTATCTCATTTCCATCCTCCTCTTATTTCCAGGAATGGACTGGACTCACTAAGTCTGAAAATATAGCACCTTTCTGGTATGGAAAACAGAAACACATCTCTGTGACTCTTTGGTATTTGGTCACATATTTATATCTCTGAGACTTGTGGATTTTCCCCCCATACTTTTATTGATCATGGACTTTGAGGCAACTTTTGCACATAATTGAAATCTTAAGCTAAGAAAAGAAAACAGAGTTTGAACTTATATTACTACAATGGAGTTTGTCAGTTTTTAAACATCTCTCTCTCTTTTTTTTTCTTTTTGTTTCTACTCATATACTTTAAAAATGTCAACAGAAATCGTACTATTCTTCAAAGGCCAGAGATAGGAAAAACTTTGCATAGATCTATGCAATATGAAGAGCCATCAGTGGGGACCCCTCATGTACTCCACTAACTCCATTGCCCTGTGTTCCACGCACTTTTGAACTCTTAGCTACTCTCATGCTCGTCACTGCCTCTGTGCTTTTGCATGTGCTGTCCTTCCTTCCTTCCTGGAATGCCCATACTACACTCTCTTAATTACTTGACAGATGGTTTAACAGGCATCCTAAGCTTGCAGCAGTGCTTTTGGTCCATTCCACTGTCTCAAGGTTGGAGTGTTCCAAATCAGTGCTTGTCTGGGTACTGTCACAAAAGCACATGGAGCAGAGCTAGAGCCTGAATTAGAGCCATAGCTGACCTGCAACCTATTGTGTATTATGTGACCTGTATTATGTGACCTGCAACCTATTGTGTATTATGAATGCTTACTAAACACTTGTTATTGTAAACCATTTGATTCACGCCTTAAGTTTTACTTTTTGCTCTATTTTTTCATAATATTACTAGGATTCACTAAAATCTCTCTACCACTACTTATTACCACTCAGGTATTTTCAGTATATTTAGACAAGATGAACTTAAGACCTCTGTGAGGCAACCTCAATTCATAAAGTATGTCTTCCAGCCAGTTTGTCACTGAGCTTTTAGGATAGCCTGAGCCACCCACGAACATGTACTTGATGACCAGTAGAAACTCATCATAGATGTTCCAGCACAACTCTTGTTATGGTAGGCAGACTCTAAATTAATCTCCAATAATCCCCACCTCCTGGTATTCATGGCCTTCTGTAATTTCCTTCCCTTCAGTAATTTGCTTCTAACCAACACTATACCTCAGTGGCGAGGGGATGCCACTTCTGTCACTAGATTTCAAAAGATTGCCACTTTTGTCTTGGTAGCAGACTCTCTCCTTTATAGGCTTTGATGAAGCAAGCTATATGGAGAGCTTCCAGTCAGCAAAGAACTGAGGCTGTCAATCCAACAACCTGTAAGCAATGGAATCTTGCCAACAACCATGTGATCGTAGAAGCAGATACTTCCCAGTCAAGCTTTTAGATGAGATGGCAGCCCTGGCTGCCACCTTGATTGTAGGTATGTGAGAGAGGGAGATCCTGAAGAAGCAGATCTAGTGAAGCCATGCCTTCTTGACCAACAGAAGCTATGAGATAAAAATGTGTCATGTGTGTCATTTTAATGCTCTAAGTTTGTGGTAAATTGTAAAACAGAAATAGATAACTAATATACCTCTATGTGGCAGAAAAACCTGACTGGTATTATTGGCATTAAGAGGGTTTACCTAAGAATAGGTCTGAAGAATTAGAAATTTATCAAATGAAAGATGAGGGGAATGCTCCAGGGAAGAAGACTTGTTTGATGACCCAGAGATGAGAGAGTTTGAGGAAAGGGTAGAAATTCTCTACCTTTGGTTCTGGGAGAGATAAGCTATTTAAACAGGTTGAGGTCAGATCATGAAGGCCTGGTAAAGTCCATTTTTGAAAATTAGGACTTTTATTCTGAAGGACATGGGGACCTCATTGACAGCTTTAAACAGAAAAAGAATATGATCAACCTTGTCCTTGGAAAAAACATTTCAATTGCACTGTGAGAAATGGTTTGTATATTGGTCATAGTTCAGTTGAGGAAGCAGAGCTATGATAATTTTATGGGGTTAGAGATTTACTATAGGAAATGAGCCTTACACAAATATGGGATAACCAGGGACAGAAAGATCTGGAAAGGGAGCTTAAACCTGAGAAGCTAAGCACACACAGCCACTGGAGGGAATCTGAGGTGTTGTTCATCTAAAGGTCTATGGAAAGTGTTGGCCTCTATGTGGCTACTTCCTCTGGGGTCCATAGGTAAGGATATGATGGTGAGCCTGGAGTTGAGGAGATGAACTGGACGTTCTCCTACTCTGTTCTACATTTTCTTTTGTCCATAGTACTCATCACCTCTAATAGATATGTGATTTCTTTCTTTAATGATTTTTATTGTCTGTCTCCCAGTTAGAAATATAAACTCCATGAGCATTGGGATATTTGACTGTTTTGTTTATTCATATGTTCTCAGTAGCCTAGATCTAGCTTAAAGCAGTGCCTGGCTCGTAAGAGACACATAACAAACAGTAAATTTATATAATTTGTTATAAAAGCATATGTGGGAGCTTTGGGGTGATAGTTCTCCAAATTTATTAATTGACTCTATTTTGCTTATGTTGAGATGATTAAAAGTTATCTCAAACGTAAATACATAGTTTTAAATGTTTAGGTAAAGAATTTGAGGCACTTTATTTCAATTCGCACTTTACCTGTCTTACTGCAGGGTTGAATCAACCTAATTTGTCAAAATAGAATTTTTTTTTTAACTTCACAAATTCAGATGATGTATGCTTCAGAGTTAATAGTCACATGGGAGCATAGATAATTTCTCTTTTTCTTTAATACTTATCTTCAGTTCATATCTGATCAGTTTATTTTGGATGATTCACTTTCCAAAATAGGAAGTTCTCCCTATGGTTCTGCATTTCCATATTATTAGGCTGTTCTAGCAATTGTAATTCTCCTAATCTCTAATCCTTTTAAAATTCGTATGCTTTTTCTGTATATTGGGACCTTAGATCAGGAAGTAGAAGATTTCAATAACTTGTTCTCTTGAGATAAAGCCAGTTTGAAGTTTATTTTTTTTTTACATGTTTATTTTCTTCTTAGTCATCCATTTTATACACATCAGTTGAAGTTTCTTGAATAACTTTCCATTGCATTTCTCATTATTGGTACTCAACAATTTCTTCTGCCTTGGAAGTCTTTATGCATGTTAATATTGCAAAGATATGCCTGGTTTTGATTCATAGATTCAAGTGTGGTGGTTCATTCTTTGCCCCCTGGGAAACCCAATGAAAAGATCATTTTAAACATGAGCCTGTTTTCACACGTATACAGTGACTTCCTGGGGCTGTGTTTGTGAAAATTCTGCTGGAAATGAATGCAGGCATCATGAAGTGGGAGTGGGGTATCACATAAAGAATGTCGATTCTACTTATATTTTATTCTTTTTTGTTTTGCTGTTCCTCCTTTACCTCTTACCTCCATCCTACTTCATCTAGTTCTGTACCACAACCCAGAGCACTAGACTCGCACTGTAGGAAGAGGCTTTAAGATGAGACAGAGTTTGGGTCAAGTTATAGCTCTGCTAGCTTTGCCATTTACAAACTACATTGCTTTGAGAGTTTTTCTGTTTTGTTGACCTCAGGTTTTCTTATTTGTAATAGAAATAATTTCTATATTTCAGTGTTGTATGAGAATTTAAATTATGTGTGTATGTACCTATTGTGTCTGGCATACTGTAGGTAAACAAAAAATGGTAGTTACTAGTATTAAAATAGGATTAAAAATTAAAACAGTAAAAATTTATAAGTACACTGAAACCAGCTTATTTAATAACTGTAGAAAACAAATCCACAAGGATGACATTTAAAGGTGTGGGCCACACGATCTCAATCAAGAATCATTTGCCTAATTAACCCTGCTTTAGTCCTCTTTTTCTTTCTCTTTTTAGTTATAATTTTTGAGGAAGCATCTCTGCTTGGTTTATGTGGTACCCTTGAGTAAGCCAAACCACAGCTTGTTTTATTTTTTTAAAGCTGTTATAAAGCAATCTTAAATTCTCTCAATTGTGCTATATTACAAAGGGGGGGGGTGGAGGGAGAAAGATACAGTCCCCTTCCCAGCAGTCTCTTAGTTTACTAAGCATTTAATTATCATTTACAATGTCCCCAGAATTAATCATACATAAAAAATTACTACTGACTTCTTATCAGATAGACTTTACATGCTGATAAACATTGAACTAAGGGAGAATTAGGAAGGCAGATGAAGTCCAATGTCTAGTTTAATTAGTGATGTAGAACCTAAAACATACATATGATGTTGATACACATTCACTTTTTAAAAACATGCCTTCTTCTTCATCTCCTTCATATCCAATTTTCCAAAAGTATTGCCTCTACAGTTGTGTTGGATTCCATGTAAATTCAAAACATGAAAATGTTAAATGGTATGGTATGACTCATGACTAATATACCTATGTGCATAGAATTTGAAGTAGTACAAATCACTATAAATGAAATATTGATCAAGAATTGCTTTAATCCAAATTTGGTGGGCAGAGCACGTTGTAAACTCTTCTGTTGCTATGAGGGTAAATCTTAAAAGTTCTCATCACAAGAAAAAATGTAACTATGTGAGTTTATGGATGTTAACTAGACTTACTGTGAAAGTCATTTTGCAATATATGCATTAATCATTATATTGTACACCTTAAACTAATATGTTTTATGTCAATTATATCTCAATAAAACTGGGAAAAAACTCTCTTCCTATGCTATAGTTTCATCTTAGTACCACTTTTGCTGTATATATACATATCCACCCTACTTTGTCAGAATTTATCTTGAGTTACAGCCGTCTTGAATTATGCAAGTTTTTCAAGAAAGTTTTCTTCCCATGATGATCAACTGTGCTGTCCTCTTTGTCTCCACATCTTCACCACCTCTCATCACATTCTTTCCACATCACATCACTGAATGAGCTCTTCCTGTGAATTCTGTACCATTAAATCTAATGGACATTTGGCATTGTTAAATGTCTTCTCCTGTTTAACACTATTTCTGGGTCTAGAGTTCTTTCTACTTCTCTGGGTATTTTCTGTCTTCTTTGCAAGCTCATCCTCCTCTAGCCAACTGTGAAATATTACAGTTCTTCTAGATTACATCCTAGGTCTCTCTTCTCTTTTCACACTAAATCTTGCCCTGGGCAATCTCATTCATATATATGACTTTAGTTATTATAGGTAGGCAGAAGAATTACAAATATGAATCTCTTATTCCTCAGCTGATATGACATGTTCCTATCTTCACCAATGAATTTGTCCACTTCTTTTCAATTGCAGCCCCACCAAGTTACCATGAACGTTTACATGGCTCATGTAGTAGGTTTTGGATTGGTCTCTCTATGCTTATTCTTGCCCTTTTTCCTATTCAAAACATGGAAGCCAGAGGAATGTTTGTGGAATGCACATCTGATTTCTTTTCACTCCAGTCCCATTAAATCACTTTATTAGCTTTCCATAGCTGTGAGAATGAAGAACAAAAAGAACTAACATTTTTTACAGAGACTTGCATGGTATAATCACATAAGTAACTTCTCCAGACCATTCTGTACCACACCCTCCCATTCTAATTGGAACAGCTACACTGGCCTTTAAAAATCTTTTAAATGTTTTTAAATGCAAAATTTTCCATAGGTTGTTCCTTCCAGCATACTTCCCTTTCCCTACTCTGCCTTAGCCTAGCTAACTTCCTTTCTTCAATTTTTCCTTAGAGAAGTAGTCCCTGACCTCCTTGGTCAATTGTTCCTATTAAAAATTCTTACAGTACCATGTACATCTTTGTTGTAGCACTGATGGCTGTTGCAAACCATCATCACCGACCCTTATGCAGTTTGTGTCCTTGAGTAACAGTTTCTCTCTGCTAGTTTGTAAGGCCCAGAAGAACAGAAACCTTGTTTGTTTGTTCATTCACCGAACAACTTCTGCACCTAGCACAGGGTCTAGCACAAAGTAGACAGCAAAAACTATTTTTTGAATGAGTAACAATGCATTAAATGAGCACCTTTCAGATTCTACTCTTCAGTTTCTAGAATTGTAAGTGACACCTCCAAGTCTCCATTTATGTCTGAAGCACATGAAAGAATGAAAGTGTGGGAAGAAAGTGTTAAAAGGAAAATAATGACTGGGCTAGATGTTAAGTGATACAAGTTTGGGCACTGAATCTTCAGTTTAATACTTGTGCTACTTTAAGCAAGACTCTGCCTCTGTGTCGTCTTTAAATTGGAAATAATAATAATGGCAGTAGCAAAGCTAACCTTTATAAAGAATTTATTATATGTGCCAGACACCTGACTAAATGATGTAAAGGCATTATCTGAATTCATCCTCAAAATCCCTGAGATTCATATCAATATAAAAATAAAACAAAAGTGTTTAATGTTAGTATAGTACCATGTGCTCAGTACTCTTTTAAGCATTGTACATATATTATTTCATTTAATCTTACTTAACAATGCTTTTCTTTCATGCCCTCTTTTACAATAATCCATTGCTACTCAGTTTTCACTTGTGAGAATTTTGACATATTTGACATTGCATATTTAGTATTCAGTACTTTTTAATGCAGCATGGCCAGAGGAAAATACTGTTTTACATTCTTACAGTGTGATATAACTGCAGAGAATCAATAAATTATTTTTATACCCTTGAGACCTGTAAAATTATATTTTAAATATGTTAATAGGATTAAAAATCAGAGCTACTGGTGTATCATAAACAGGTTTATATGTATTCTCGAGATATTAAATTAAAAATAATTACTCATTCATATCACAAAACTTTGTGACAAAAGGGACAAATGATCTATGGTCCTTTCCAACTATTGCAGAAAGTAATTTGAATAGAAGCATCTTTTCTTAGATTACATAAAATACAGTTAAATTGAATATATTTTTCTATTGTGAACTAAATAGAATTCTGTATAAAACCATGTGGGAAATAAGAAGAATGGAGGAAAAATATTAACATGTTAAATGATTTATTGCACAAAGACTGCTTTTCTACTTTTCTTTAAGTTAGAGGTGTATAGAGCTTTTTTCAAAACACGTTCTTTGTTTACTGCATTTGTGTTGAGCCAATCAGTTCTTTAAAAGTTAACTCCAAGTATTTCTGCACCATTCTCTGTTAAAATTTATTGTCCTAGCAAATTTTTCATACTCTCAAATAGTCAGCAGTAGTAATAACAGTGTGTAAATTTACACTGAAGTTACTTTCCAAATAAGAACAATCTGTGAACAGAGAGACATAGGTTTTAGTTCAGCTGTACACATAGTTAGGATTTTTATATTTCATCATGTGTAAAGCAAGGAATTTGCACTAGAATTTCATTTGTTCATCATTTAAACAAATAATTAGTGAGTGCTACTAAGTGCCAGGTACTGTTCTAGATGCTGGAGAAAGACAAAATTCCTCTTGAAGCTTACATTCTCATAGAACGATGATGATGATGGTAAGTTGTAGTGATAATAGTAATAATAATGTCTATGATAGAATAGCATTCTATTATCTCCTGACTTTTGTAGAAATATTTTCATCTTAATTTATAGTACTTTGCATTTACATTTATAATTTCACTTAATTTGTACCATAGTCACTTGTTTATAAGGAGAGCTTCTCTTTGTGACTTCCTCAAAAATTGGAATTATATTTTAGCCTTTTTTATAAATTGTACTAATTTTGTAGAATTCATGGACCATAATACTTAATGAAAGTTTGTTAATTGGATGAATACGTGGATGAATAAATTGATTAATAGAAGAAGGAGTGAATGAGTAAAATTTTCTTGAATAATCTCTGTTTGGGTCATAATCTCTGAGTCTGGAGTCTTCCCTGGTTTCTGAAATCAAAAATACATTCCCTCACCTTATTCTCTTAAGTGGAATAGTGCATCCCAAAGATATTATCCTCTACCTAATATGTTACTGACATACTCAAAGAGGTTAAAGTATTTTGGTAAGCAATGAAGATTTTTATATACATATATATATATATGTATGTGTATATATATATTATATATATAATTATAAATATATAAAATTTAGACAGTTTCCAAAAAAATTTGAAAGAGGATCTCAAAGTCCTTATCCATCAAATTTCTTAATTCCAGGTGCTTCTTGAACTTTCTCCTCATTGTAAAATAATTCATCTCTAAATGCTATGTTTCCTCAAAATCTTTTTCACAAACCACCATTTTTCACATGACTGTATTACTTATGACTCTACTTTCCCATATTCATTGATCGTTAATCACTTTTTGGCAATATATGAATTTAAATGAATAAGATATTCTGTAACCATAAGTACAAAGAAGGGATATTTGAAAGTATATGAGTTAGAATTGGGCTAATTTGTAAAAAAATCAACAAGTATTACCACCATTATGAATAGCCATTCTCTATCTGGTGCAACAGGAATTGAAAACCGGCAGCATGCATCAACAAGGCAAGAGGGCAAGCTCATGTTGGTGTTCCTATGGAAGGAGAAAGGACTGTAATAGGCAAACATTAAATGAGGTGCCAAAGGCCTGGTAACCTCCTCCAAAGGACAGTGAGTCCTAAATATTTCGATGAATTCTATTAGACAGTTTCCTCCCTCTCTAGACAGTAGAGGGATACTATTTCAATACTTCTCTCTTAATTCACACAGTGGTCAATGCTGCCTGAGGGCAAATAGGTTAGTGTCTCCATAGTTTCAAATGTAAGAGGGAAAGAAATTTAAGGAGTAATTGTCACTAATTATATTGGTCTTATAAGTATATATTTCATTGTTTTTAAAATTGGCATTACTTATTTCTCATCTGTTAAGTGAATCTGGATTAATAATTTTATAAGACATCTATTTCGCTATGAAATATTTTACTCCAGTTACCTTTTATATGTGGTGTGAATGTATTTGTTTTCTCATATATATATAAAAAACATGTTTATAGTGTATACATTTACTTCAAAGCATATATAGCAAGATATACAATAGATGATGTATCCCTAAATATTCTAAATTAATTAGATAGTTCCTCAGGCAGAGCATTTTAATTTGGAATATATTTTATATTAACCTATTGATATAAAAATCTGTTAATTTTTCAGACTGTTGTGATAATCATTTTTTAGAAGCATCTTGTAACAGAACATTAAATTCTTATAGAAAAATATAACTATGTACCTAAAAGTGAGTTCCTTTTAGTTAAACTTCCGCTTTTCTGTATTTACAAATCATCTTTAAAGTAAAGGAGAATAAAAAGAAAACCTTTCATGTTCTAGAATTATTTAAATTTTGGCCTGAATACCTTCCCTGAAATCTAGATTTTGTTTACATCTAAAAATGAAATTAGTAAAAGAACTGAGTTTTGGTAGGCTCATTCTCCCACAACTAAGCTCAGGTGTCACACTTGAATGGCATTATTTATGAGGCATGATGGGATATTTGTGTTTTGTTGATGCCAGCAAAACGGGGTTTTATCTGAAGGATATATAACAGATCTTAATACAAAAGATTAATGGCAAAATCTGAAGTCCTTTTATAGTGAACTTGGGCTTGATTCAAGCCATGAGGGACAATTTAAGGGATTTATCTAGCTGAAGGGTATGGCAGCAAGAGATTCTAAGCAAAGATGACACTCATTTGGCAAACTTCTGTTTTTCATACTGCTTTGGCATGTACTTTTGTAGCTGGTTAGGATATTGTAGATAATTGTCCATTATTTCTGTAATGAGAGCCGTCAACAACTATTCAGACGTCTTGGGCTTCAATCATGTGAACTGCATGTCTTTCTTAAATTACTAATTTTTATTGTAAATATTAATTTATATTTATTGTCACCCGTTCTGTCACTCTTTATTCCTTCTGATGTCTCCAGGTTTACATCTTGGATTATTTCAATACTTTTCTGGTAAATTCCCCTTTAATAATCTTTTCTGTGCAGGTCTACTGGTGATATTCTCTCAGTTTTTCTTGATTATTTTATTATTCTTGAAAATATCTTTATTTCACCTTCAGTTGTTTTTTGAGGGGGTAAATATAATAGAATATTTTTTTCTTCTGATAAATTTTTTCTTTCTTGAGAAAACATTGAGTTTTATTGAGATATAATTGACATACAGCACTGTGTAAGTTTAAGGTATACAGCATAATGATTTGACTTTACATCGTGAAATGATTACCACAATAAGTTTGCCATCCATCATCTCATATAGATACAAAATTAAAGAAATGGAAAATTTTTTTCCTTGTGTTTAGACCTCTTAGGATTTACTCTCTTAATATCTTTCGTATAACATACGGCTGTGGTAATATATTAACCCTGTTGTGCATTACACCCCTCGTATTTATCTTATAAATGAAAGCTTGTACCTTTTGATTGTCTTCATCCAATTCCTCCACCTCCCCGTCCCCTGCCTCTGGTTACCACAAATCTGATCTCTTTTTCTATCAATTTGTTTGTTTGCTTGTTTTTGAAGTATAATTGATACAACACTGTGTCAGTTCTTGGTACACAACATAGTGGTTTGATATTTCCATACATTTTGAAATGCTCACCATGATAAGTCTAGTTACCAACTGTCACCATACAAAGATATTACATAATTATTGACAACACACTGTATATTTCACACCTGTGACTCATTTATTTTGTAACTCAAAGTTTGTAGCTCTTAACCTCCTTCACCTATATTTCTCCACTGTCTGCCCGGTCTGTGCTGGCAGTCACCTGTTTCTTCTCTGTATCTATGACTCTGTTTCTGTTTAGTTATGTTTGTTCATTTGCTTATTTATTTTTTTTGCGGTACGAGGTCCTCTCGCTGTTGTGGCCCCTCCCGTTGCGGAGCACAGGCTCCGGATGCGCAGGCTCAGCGGCCATGGCTCACGGGCCCAGCCGCTCCGCGGCATGTGGGATCTTCCCGGACCGGGGCACGAACCCATGTCCCCTGCATCGTCAGGCGGACTCTCAACCACTGCGCCACCAGGGAAGCCCTGTTTTATTTTTTAGATTCCACATATAAGTGAAATCAAACAGTATTTCTTTTTCTCTGTCTGACTTATTTCACTTAATATAATACCCTCGAGGTATGTATACACACACACACACACACACACACACACACACACACACACACACACACACACACACACACACACACACACACACACACACACACACACACACACACACACACACCCTTCTTTATCCATTCATCTGTTACTGGACACTGAGGTTGCTTCCATATCCTGACTGTTGTAAATAATACTGCAATGCACATAGGGGTGCATATATCTTTTCAAATTAGTGTTTTCATTTCATTTGGGTAAATACCCAGAAGTGGAATTGCTGGATCATATGGTAGTTCTATTTTTAAATTTTTGAGGACTCTCCATGGTGTTTTCCGTAGTGGCTGGCACCAATTTACATTCCCACTGATAGTGCACGATAGCCCCTTTTCTACACATCTTCACCAGTACTTATTATGTTATTTTTTTGAGAATAGGCATTCTGACAGGTGTGAGCTGATATCTCATGGCTTTGATTTGCATTTCCCTGATGATTAGTGATGTTTTTAAAAAAATTTTTTGATGTGGACCATTTTTTAAAGTCTTTATTGAATTTGTTATAATCTTGCTTCTGTTTTATGTTTTGGCCCTTTGACCACGAGGAATGTGGGGTCTCAGCTCCCTGATCAGGGGTCGAACCCTTACCCCCCCCTCATTGGAAGGCAAAGTGTTAACCACTGGACCACCAGGGAAGTCCCGTTGTGATACTGAGCATCTTTTCATGTGTCTGTTGTCCATCTGTGTGTCTTCTTTTGAAAAATGTCTATTCAGGTCCTCTGCTCATTTTTAAATCAGGTTGGTTTTTTTTTTTATATTGAGTTGTATGTATATTTTGACTATTCACCCCTTATCGAATATATCATTTGCAAATATCTTCTCCCATTCAGAGGGGGCTTTTTCTTGATAGTTTCCTTTGCTGTGCAAAAGCTTTTAAGTTTGATGCTCTTACAGATGTAGCATGTTTTATTGACTTCCCAGACTGACCCAGTAAAACAAGTGTAGTTTTAAGCATGGTAAGTTTAGACAAGTTATAAAATCTAACATTTTTGCTTCTTGTTGTATTACCCTTATAATGGCATTTCACTGCTTTGCTTGAAAATAAGATAATAAGGAGTATGGGTTCTGTTTTATTTCTATGCTTCTGGCATAGTTTTCAAACCCTCATAATATAATCAGTGAAATTGTCTCCATGGAACAATTATGAAAAAAGCTATTCAAGCTAAATGCCTCTAAGTGAAGCTTCAAGAATGATGTTAATTTGTGGTAAGATACATTTCTGATGAGAATTATTATAAAGGAAGAAAAAAAGACATGAGAATTCTAGAAACCCTAACGATCTAGAAGAGCACACATTCAACAACTTCTTTCTCCTTTTTCTTCCTCCTTAAAAATTTTGAATGGAAAATACATAAGGAATCTCATTTTCACTTATTGTGTTTGAGATGGGCATTCTCAGATGAAGCCTGACTCTTTTAAACTGCAGGCTCTCCTTTAACCATCCCAGCACAGATGAAGCCTGCCACTTTTCCTCTAATTCCAGTACATGGAGAGAATCTAAGTTTTCAGTTCAGTACTTCAAAATTTCTATTTCCTGGTACAACATTTTAATTTTTCAAGGACTAGTAACACTACTGGTGGTGTTTAAAGAGATTTTTATTCCTACAAGTAGTATATTGCTAGTAGTAACCATTTTCTTCTTGAGAAATCACATTACCTTTGATTCACGAATGGTTTTAAAATCTTTAATTTTGAAACTACAGTCCTGTATATCCAATGACCTATCTTCATTTGAAAGGTCCACAGATGACGGGTCTAAATTTGAACTCCTTATTTTCTCCCAAACTCTGCTCTTTTCATACTGAATGAATATTTTAAAACTGGATATACTCCTCCCAGCCTCACCTACTAGTCCTCTCTGCTCTCTACCTCCAACAAAGACCTTACCTTCTCTCCATGCTGACTTACTTGCATTGCCTTCTACAGGACATACAGCTTCATACCTCACCACTCTACCCCTTTTGCCTGAAATACAAGTCTCCTTCTGGGCCCCTTTATGTCTCCTACTCATCATTTTGGATACCTAACTCTCTTAGAAAATGATAATAACTTAAGAAACTCTCAGTCCAGGAGGAGAGACAGGTAGATAAAAGAATATTTTAATACAGAGAAAGATGATAGAAGTTCTGCTACAGTAATCTGTTTATATGTCTCTTTACCCTTTGAATTGTGAACTTTCTGAGGTCATGGACTGTGTCTAATTAATATTTGTATCTTTAGCGTTTAGCCTAATAATAAATATCATTGTACCTTTATTGCTGTATAGATACTCAGGAAGTGTTTACTGGATGAATATAGTTCTCATGACCTACAAATACAAAAATTTTACTTATACAAGTATTGTTAAGCTAAGCTTAACAGATAAGCTCTAGTCAACAGCTCACTGGCAAGATTTAGATTTATATGAGATCATAAATTCTGAAACAGAATATCATGTGCTTTCCAAACTTAACATAATATATTTCACAAATTCCACCACAGACTGTGCTTTTGAAATGCAAAAGCATACTATTAAACTAAGAGAAAGATGAGTCCTTGAAAGGAATTTTTGTCTGAGAGAGTAATTTCCTCCCCACACAAAGCAACTTTCTTCCCTCAGCAGACCCTATGTAGGGTTCTATTTTGCTGTTTGTTCAAAAAATTAGAAGACCTGGTTTGTAGTTCTGGCTTCTCTATTTGCTAGCTATATAATGTATGAAATTTGCTTCTGAGGGTTATTTTTCTTATTTACAAATATGGATGATAATACCTGCCATGATTATCCCACATAGATATGGTGAGGATCAAATGAACCAAGGTACATGAAAGTATTTTGAAATATATAAGTTGCTGTGAAGGTGTGAAGTATTATGATTAAGCAAAATGTGTTAGTTTCATTATGAAGATCAGAAGCGATGAAATTAAATATCTTACTGTAAAATAGATAACATTTCTAATTTACTTGATAAAGTTTTATCAATACCTATCAATACTTATCAGTACTACTATTACAATAATATTAGTTGATTTATTGAATATTTACAGTGTGCTGGGACTCATGTGGATTACCTCATTTAATTCTAATCACAGATCCATATAGTAAAAATGATTATAACCATCCTCTTACAGATAAGGAAGCTGAAGATTACAGATACTAACTGATAAAGTTATTCTATACTGTTGTCAAATTGTAGCATCCAAACTAATTTTACTGTGATTTTTAAAGTAGTCATTGTAAAGAAGAAAAGAGCTCCAAAATGCAGGAGTATGTTCCTGCGAGTCAGTGAGTTATTTACTTTTCCCATACTTTTCCAAGTATTATTCTAAGGTGAATAGTATGTAAGATTACTCTGAACGTGTTTCCATGTTATCTGATTTTTAAAAAGTATTCAAACTACTTAAGAATAGCACATAGCGGGCTTCCCAGGTGGCGCAGTGGTTGAGAGTCCGCCTGCCGATGCAGGGGATGCAGGTTCGTGCCCTGGTTCAGGAAGATCCCACATGCTACAGAGCGGCTAGGCCCATGAGCCATGGCCGCTGGGCCTGCGCGTCCGGAGCCTGTGCTCTGCAACAGGAGAGGCCACAACAGTGAGAGGCCCGCGTACCGCAAAAAAAAAAAAAAAAAAGAAAAGAATAGCACATAGCATTATACTAGGAGAGAAAAAAAAACTTTTAGAAGGAATCTGTAAGAGATGTTATACTTTTACTGTAAGCACTCATCTTCCCCCGAGGCTTTTCTTTCTATATATGTTTCCTAAATCAGGATGTACTGTCAGTTACCTACCATGTTACTCATACTAGAACCATTGAGATTATTCTATAATCTTTCTCTCTCTCATCCCAACTTCCTGTCGTTGTTGCGTGCAATCAATTATCATATCGTGTCTCTTCTACCTTGTACCTATTTCTTGATTCAGTTTTCGTCTCTCCATCTCCTTTCCACCCCAGTAGGCCAAACCGGAATGGTCTTTTGCCTATAATATAGCAAACATCTCTGAACTGGTCCCATTGAATCTATGTTTTATTCCTTTTAATTAATTCTCTAACAGTTAGATTAATCTTTTATGCTGGAAATTAGATCATGCTAGCTACATCTTTGCTTAGAATAGTTTGTGGATTCCAGCTGTTCTTCAAATACGGTTAAAAAGGCTTGACATACACTTTGAATCTCTCTGTTATCTGGTTTACCTTATCTCATATCATACTATTCTTCTCTTATTTTATACCTTCTAGTCATACTAGCCTTATTATTTCACTTTAGCCAGTGCCCATGCTTCTTACAGTGTTGGGAACCTGTGCATGAAGTCTTCTGGTTGGAATGCTCTGTCACTCCCACCCTGTCATTTGGAGAACACCTGCTTGTTCTTCAGGCTGCACTTTACATGTCACTTTGTAAAAGGGGCATTCCTTGATTACCCCTACATAAGGTCAGATTCCACTGTTAATTGCTCTCACAGCATACTGTGTTTTTATTTTTTAATAGCCTGTATCACAATCGTTTTCAGTTATTGGAGAAATTATCTGTGTAACTCAAATAAAATACAGACATTTTGGTTTGCTTATATCCTATCCTCATAGCTGAGTGTAAAAAAATAATTGATTCCCTTCAAAAGATGAAATGGCAAAAGATCATAAATAACTATGCTCTAAAATTTCCCCCATCAACCTGTTTAATATCTGTTTGAAGGCAGGATTTCTATTTTGTTCATTGCTGTGTTGTGTAACTGTAGCACAGTGCCTGGCACAGAGTGGGTGCACAATGAGATTTGGTAATTGAGTACATAAAGTTTCTCTATGAATCATTTAGAACTCTAGAATTCTACCCCAGAAGATAGAATAAAATATAATACAGGCCACCCTACTTAGATGAATGGAAACTCTTATAAATATCTTCTAGGATCAAGGGTTCTCCTAGATATGCTAGCTAAATTTTTACATTTAAAATTTTCTGTTATCCTTGATAACTAATATATTTGTTGATTTTTATCATTTAATTCTAGAGAATTACTAATAATTCTGTAATTAATATTAATAATAAATAATATTAATTATGTAATTCTTATTTTTACAAATGAAGAAGGTAAGTATGGCAGAGACTTCTAACCACCCTCCATATCCTTTCTCTCCTTACGTAAAAATAAGATTCTACTTGCCCATGGCTAGACAACATTTCTTTGACTCTCTTGCATTGAGGGGTGGCTGTTTAGATAATTCTCCTTAGTGTCTTGTAAGAGGGGCAGTGTGTACCACTGCGACCTGGAGCTTTTCAGAGAATGGGTGTGCCTCCTGCACATGCTTTTTCTCTTCCTCTAATTGACCCTGGATATGATAAGGCAGCCTCCACCACCCTGATAGCAATATTCAAGGGGATAGGGGAACCACAAGTTGCATCCCTGATAGGAATGTTCATGTAAGCAGGAAACAAACTTCCAATATGTCTGAGCTATTGCAATTCTGGATCCAGTAATTTTTTTTAACATCTTTATTGGAGTATAATTGCTTTATAATGCTGTGTTAGTTTCTGCTGTATAACAGTGAATCAGCTATACATAAACATATATTCCCATATCTTCTCCCTCTTGCATCTCCTTCCCAACCTCCCTATCCCACCCCTCTAGGTGGTCACAAAGCACTAGGCTGATCTCCCTGTGCTACATGGCTGCTTCCCACTAGCTATCTATTTTACATCTGGTAGTGTATGTATGTTCATGCTACTTTCTCACTTCGTCCCAGCTTACCCTTACCCCTCCCTGTGTCCTCAAGTCCATTCTCTACGCCTGCGTCTGGATTCAGTAATTTTCAACAGTTTACTGGATAACCGAGGTGGACTTAGAAGCTTGAGTTACTCCCTAAGGCCACCAGGTGGCAACCAATCTCAAGGCTGCTTGGCTCAAAGACCATCCATCTCTTCCAAGGACCTCTCTTCACGGACACAATTTGGAAATGTCTCTTTAATTTGTGTACCTATTTAACCTTGGTCATCCATCCTAGTTCTTATTTTTTTCTCCATTGTACTTTTTGTGCGTTAGCATGTTTCAATTATTCATTCAGTCATTCCTTCAATTAACTTTAATGAATGCCTACACTTTTGGAGTAGACACAAAGACTAGTGAAATAAAGTTACTCACTCACAAGGAACTCATTGCCTGTTGGTGGCCAGGAGGAGAGGTAGGTATTGTTAAATGAGAATACGATTTAAAAAGTGGTGCCTATAGTAGAATGTGAATACAAGGTTTAAATGCTGCAAGGAGGAAGTGCCTGTCATGTTTCTAATAATATTAGCTGATGATTAATTAGCTAGTATCCTGTTTAATTTATTTCCTGCCTTACAACTCAGTAATGTCAGAGCACTTCTAACATCTCTATTTGGACTATATAGCAAGCTTAAGCTTCAAAGAGGAGGTCTCAAATAAGATTCTAGCCCTTCATCTCCTTGTAACAGCCCTAATACATTGAGCTCTACAGTCTGCTAATGAGATCTAAATTGTGTCATTAGGCTGGTAGTTTGGTTTCATTATCACCAATTCTTTCAGTATGGCACCGTTAATCTTTCCAATTAGCCAAGGAAAATCACTGCCAACCAATCAGATAACTGGACTGATGAAAATGGTTACTCAAAAATTGTTACGCAAAATATGATAATTTGTTCAAAAAAGAAACAAAAAAGACATTAGGAAGGAATAACAATTCCAAGGGGCATGCATGGACATGGACATCGTTTTAAAAATAGGTCTGAATGTTGGGTTGGTTTGTCTTTGAAAATTCACAAAATAAAATATTTTCAGATGTTGCTAAGCTATCTTACTCTTTGAACACTTTCATCTCTCTGATTAAGAAGGTATTCTGTACCATAGACTGTTACCTCCCCGCACACATGTATTTCACATGCTCATAATACACTTTCATTTTATAATGTTGTCTGCATCATCAAAGGAATATTAGTCCAGGCAAACCAAGTTTCAAACATGTTAGTTTTCTTTTATTGACATAATATTTAAAATTGAAACAAAGTTTTATTTCCTTAAAAAAAATAGAAGCAAGAGCTTCTTATCAATTGCCTGTGGTGCAATTCCCAGTTTCCCAGTTGTTCTTCACAGGAGAACATATCAATTTTGAATCAACAGAAATCTTTATAGGTTTCTAAATTTAACTCCAGATTAAATTTAACTCCAGATAAAAAATATGGGCATGGCCTTTCATGCATCAGGTTGCAATCATGTTGTAGAACCTTCTAAGGACAATGGCTCGTGGAAGAGCTCTTACTTATTTCATGGTTCTAACCTCCCTAAGACCAACAGTTAATCATGCAAGTGACTGAAGTACAGTTCTTAAACTATATTAGACAACCACTTTCTCTTGCTATGAAAAGAAATACCTTGTATTGCTTCAGCATTTACATATGGCAGGAGACTATTGAATAGTGAAAAGAATTTATTACTTTAGCATTAGTTTTTCACTTTACTGGATATTTTATAAATACAAAATAGAGTTTTAGATCTTGATTCCTCTGTACATGGAATTTGAGAGAAACACACTTTCCTACTTAATGCGCTCTGTTTCTTTTGTTTGTTTATATATGTAAGGAGAAAATGATGACAAATTCTATCACCTATCCTCTATCATCTCTTTTCCGCTTTATTTGGTTTACTTAATTCCTTAAATCTTAACGTTCCACTACTATTTCTTAAGATACCTCTTCCATAACTCTCATTTATTACATGTTCTTCTATTGAAGTTACAAGATATTACAATAATAGTAGTACACTAAATCTCATATGCTTATATAGTGTTAACATTATTTTCTCTAGAAAGAGACATTTTAAAGTAAGTTCTTCAATACTACCTTAAACTCATCTGGAACTAACTTCTGGAGAGTCAAAAGTTATTGTTTGGGAGCAGAACAAACCAAAGGGCATGGATTACTTACCTTGTATTATTTAAATACAGTCCCTTTGGTCTTACCTATCTGTTTATGCAAAGAATCTATCTGTCCAATATGTCTATGCAGAGAGTTAGAGAGGATTGAGAGAAAAGAGGATTTAATGGTATCAAGTGTCAATTTCAATGAGAAGTCTGAAGTCAGACCAAGAGATCTGGTGGGAGTTCCTTCCAAGAGATATATTTAACTGGGATTTGAACATGTTTTAAAAGCTGTGATGAATAATTCTCCCAGGGAAAATGCATCTAATAAATAAAATTACTAATTGAACTGTAATGCTGACCTTTAAAATAATACACATGATTAAGTGCATATCATCAGAGTGGCCTTCCTGTCTAGATGTTAAGGCTTTTAAGTGTTTTATTCATCTCTGCTTATTGACTTTGGTTAATATATTCTGTGGATTTATGCTTGATGTATTCAGGAAAGTAGAAAAGAATTAACCACTCCTTAGTTTACTGTCAAGAATGATGAAATAACAGAGATCCACAAGCCTTTCATGGACTGCTGGTCTCACAGTGTTTTAACTATTTGGGATCTCTTCAGCAGTACCTCCAGTACAGCATCTTTGAGAATGAGTCTTATTTCTATTTTCTGAAAGGGACGCATGATGTCTTATAAATTTTACCCAAGAGGAACAAAATTCAACAAAATAGGATTTGATTGGCAGGTACCAGCTAAGTACTTGGGAGATGAAATACAAGTGACTGAACTCTAAGAAGTGAATGATTGGTAAAATGCTACAGTTGTGGAAAACCAGTGGATGCAGGAGAGGAGAAGGAGCGTCTCATTACTTCTCTGTGGAAAATGAGTTGACTAATGATGTTTGTAAGGATGTGCTGTATACCAGGGATATACATTTGCCAAATAGAATTCTCCCAACAACCTACGAAATAGCAACTATTATTTTTCAAATTTGAATTGTAGAATCCTTGGCTTGCTTGGTGAAGTTAAATAACTTCCCCAAAGTCACAATGCTGGAAATCAAATACAGGTCTGAGAAGCTCCAAATTGATGCTCAGCTCAAGACTTTTTGGAAAACAAGGCAATACATTTTAATGAGTGAAAAAGAATAGGGATTGTCACTTAATGTGTTGGGTGGGCCAAAAAGTGCCTTCGGTTTTTTAAGTAAAAATAAAAGACACATTTTTCATTTTCACCAGGAACTTTATTGAACAATGTATTCACCCTTCTGTTCCACTACTTTCTGCCATTTTTCAGGCAACTTCATAATACCATCTTCCCAAAACTTTTTATCTTCTTGAGGAAGAAACTGTTTGTTCCAGGTGCCTTTTACAGTCTTCCAGGGAATTGAAATTTTTTCCATTAAGAGAATTTTGTAAAGACCGAAATAGATGGAAATCTGAAGGCACAGTGTCTGGTGAATACAGTGGATGAATCAGAACTTCCCAGCCCAGCTGTAACAGTTTTTGCCTGGTCATCAAAGAAACATGCAGTCTTGTGTTATCCTGATGGAAGATTATGTATTTTCTGTTGACTAATTCTGTACAACTTTCGTCAAGTGCCGCTTTCAGTTGGTCTAATTGGGAGCAGTACTTGTTGGAATTAGTTGTTTGGTTTTCTAGAAGGAGCTCATACTAGAGGACTCCCTTCCAATCCCACCATATACACAACATCACCTTCTTTGGATGAAGACCGGCCTTTGGTGTGGTTGGTGGTGGTTCATTTCACTTGCCCCACCATCTCTTCCATTCCACATTATTGTACAGTATCCACTTTTCATCTCCTGTCACTATTTGTTTTAGAAATGGACTGTTTTCATTACATTTCAATAGAGAATCACATGAGGAAATATGGTCAAGAAGGGTTTTTTTTGCTTAACTTATGTGGAACCCAAATATCAAAGCGATTCGCATAACCAAGCTGGTGCAAATGATTTTCAGCACTTGATTGGGATGTTTTGAGTATGTCAGCTATCTCCCGGTGGTATAACGTTGATTGTTCTCAATTATTGTTTCGATTTGATCTCTTATCAACTTCACCTGGTCTACTGGACCATGGAGCATTGTCCAGCGAGAAATCGCCAGAATGAAACTTTGCAAGCCACTTTTGACATGTTGTGTGAGTCATAGCACCTTCCCCATATATTGCACAAGTCTTTTTGTGCGTTTCAGTTGCGTTTTTGCCTTTCTTGAAATAATAAAGCAGAATATGCTGAAAATATTGCTTTTTGTCTTCCATCTTCAGTGTTAAAATAGCTACACAAAAATTCACCAATTTTGGGGCTTCCCTGGTGGCGCAGTGGTTGAGAGTCCGCCTGCCAATGCACGGATGCAGGTTCGTGCCCCAGTCCGGGAAGATCCCACATGCCGTGGAGCGGCTGGGCCCGTGAGCCATGGCCACTGAGCCTGCGCGTCCGGAGCCTGTGCTCCGCAACGGGAGAGGCCACAACAGTGAGAGGCCCACGTACCGCAAAAAAAAGAAAAAAAAAATTCACCAATTTTGGTAAGTCTTTTTTAAATGCACGCTGATATGACAGCTGTCACATACAATCTAACAAAATTGTGGAAAGTGTCTGTAAGATGGCTACCAGAGCCATCTTATGAAAAAAAAGCGAACAAACCTTTTGGCCCACCCAGTACAAAAGGGATGGAGATCAAAGTGAAGACAACAAGGAACAACTTCCACAAGGGTAGCATGAAGCAGGAAGCTTTTGCCACTTGAGATGCTTTCAGTCTCAGATTGAGGATTATTCTGTAAAGAACCAAAGATGTACATTGTACATTTCAGCTATGCACCATTTTAAAACTGCAAATAATTTGAATAGCTACTTTTATTTTCTACTTAATGTTCTAAGAAGAGATATACTTAAAGTCAATTGTCAAGTCAGATATGAATCAGCCTCTAATTGTGTTATATCTATTGCCTAGCTAACATTCTTTAAGTCATTTCCTACTCATTGCATAACTTAGCCTTGCCCCTTTTGATACAATTAAATTAGGACTCAGTACGGAGCTTATACAACTACCACCTTCAGCTATTAAGAAGTCATTCAAGTGAGAATGGGGAGATTTTGATGCTGAATCATTTCTCATTTTGTAAAACCTATCAGAATGACCCATAAAGCAAATAGTGACCTATTTCAAGTGAGTTGTACAATAAAATTATTTGAATACAATGACAGTTTGGTATTTCAATTCAAACTATGCCCACACAAGTCCTGAGAACTGGTCTGGGTGTGACAATAGCATCTCACATGGTACTTTCTGTTGGTTTGAATATCAGAATGATTTGCCACAAACTTGTCATTTGTTTGCTCTTTTGGGGAGGAGGAAATTTCTCCCTCTAGTCCTCTTGAGTTCTTGTGACGGACTCATAAGAAAATTGACACAATACAAATTAACTGGAGGAAAAAAATTTAATTCTTGTGCACAGAGATCTCATAGAAACAGGACCTAAGAAGTGACCAGAGCAGGCAGGTTTTATACTTTTATAGACAAAGAAACTAATTCAAGAGGAATTGACAAGACAAACTTAGGTTTGGGTGCTTAATTAGTAAGGAATTTAACCAGAATTTGGGCTTGGGTAGTAAATTAGTAGCAAAGTAACAAGGTTTGTTTATATAGGCTTATCAGTCCTGAATTCCCTATCTCTGGTGGTAAGGGTGTCCCACCTTTGGATGCAGGCATTGCACTCTTCACATGGGAGATTTGTTTCCTGCTCTCAGGGGGACAGAGAGGAGGGTCAAAGTGTTCCTCTTGCTTTGACCATTTCTTAAGTAGCTTTAACTCAAAATAATAAATATGCCATTGAGGCATATTTTGAGGCAGCCAGCCCTGGACCCCAACAGCTCTGTTACTTATTGTTTAAGTGTAGAACAAATAATTGTGAACAGTACCTCAGCCATAACTTATTAAATTGAGCCATAACTCAATTTACTCATATTTGGAGACACTATTAGCATAAGAAATAGAGGAGAAAATAAAAATTTCTGTTTAGTTTCATTTAGATCAGGAAATAGCAAACCTTTTCTTGTAAAGGGCCAGTTAGTAAATACTTTCAACTTTCCCAAGGTTGGCCTTTGTCACAACCACTGGACTATGCCATTGGGGGATGGCAGCCATAGACAAAATATATAGGAATGGTTATAGCTATGTTTCAATAAAACTTTATTTACAGAAACAGGTGGTGGAAGCATTTTGCCTCTGAACTATAATTTGTCAGTCCTTAACACAGAACAGCATGCTACCTATGGAAAAGATATGGTTAAGAATCTAAAAAAAAATGATACAAATGAATATATGAAATAGATCCACAGACATAGAAAACAAATTTAGGTTTACCAAAGGGGAAAGGGGAAAGGATAAATTAGGATTTGGGATTAATATAAACACACTACTATATATAAAATAGATAACCAACAAAGGCCTACTGTATAGCACGGGAAACTCTACTCAATATTTTGTAATAACCTGTAAGGGAAAAGAATCTGGAGAAAAGATATATATGCATGTATATCTGAATCACTTTGCTGTACACCTGAAACTAACACAATAGTGTAAATCAACTATACTTTAATAAAAAAAAGAAAAAGAAATTGGAATTTTAGAAACATAGGAAATTTTAGAGGTTTTCTGTCATTCCTTCATTCATTTTAAGGCCTGCAAAGAAGGAATGACTTGCCTAGAGCACCATAGGTACTCAGTCATAGAAAAAGGAGAATTCTGGTCTCTTAGGTCACTGTTCATGCATCATGCATGCCTTGGTTGCCTCGGCAGCCACAGAGGAAAATGACATACCTGAGGCTGTGGAGGTACACCCTTTGGTAGCCTGGTAGTGCATTTTTCTGTATGTCAATATATGCAAAGATATACTAATTCAAAGGAGATATTTGGCAGGCCTTAGGGAGCCTCATTTTTTGTGGTCTGCATAGAGCTGCCTGCTCATTTATTCAGTTCCCTGAGCTGGGTCTCCTCTGTGACAGTCTCTTCATTTTTGCAAAAGATCACACAGCAGACATGCTCAGACTCACCCCTTTCATTCAAGTATGTAGCCACACGGCTCACTCAGGCTTTGTGGTCTGTGGTGCAGAGGCAGATGTTGGAGCGCCTTTCAAGCTGAAACTTTTCATGTTTGGTGATAGACTGGAGTTGAGCTATTTTTAGCTTGCAGTGAGTTCTGGAGATTAAAGCAGACAATTGACTTTGGAACTAGACTTATTTTAGAGTAGGAGACTAAAAGTGGGAGCAACTTTCTTGCAATCTGTTTTTGCAAAGAAAATGCCGTGAAAATACTAAAAGCAAACTCAATATTTTGGACATGTGAATATGAAAATAAATAAATCAGTATAACATGGAAGTAGAAATTCTTAAGAAAAGAACAGTGAACATGGCTCTGATAAACATGGTGCTGATTAACAGTTATTGAGGGCTTACTATATGGCAGATATAGTTCTAAGTGCTTTCATATGTATTAAATCATTTATATTGTGTTCTGTACAAAACCCCTCAAAGCTCTCTATTATGTGCAAAACAAGTCCAAAATTCTTAACATGTAGATCAATATTCCCCCACATATATTTTTAGTACTTTTATTATTCTCCTGCATATGCCATATGCCTTAGACATTTGGTTTACTTGCTATTTTTAAAAAGCTTTTTATTATCTCCTCTGGGCTAGACACTGCTTAGGTGCTGCAAATACAAAAACCAGGAACTACTTTTTACTTTTTAAGAGCTTATTGTCTAGCTGGGGAAATGTCTCTCAGCTATTTCTAGACCTTGTAAACTCAATTGGAAGGGATGGATGATGCTAAGGCCTATATTGAACTCTCACATAGTTAACTAGTATTGACCTGAAACGAATATATTGCCAGATATTTTTTTCCAGCAAAGATGGGTTTATTTGGGATCAGCAGAGGATTGCAATTTGGGGTCTGCAACTGTGGCAAGCCAACTGTGCCAGTCCCTGTGGGGCAAGGGAAGGGGAATGCTTTTATGGAGAGGAAAGGGAAGTCGGGAGGGCTACAGTAAACAAAGAGTCCATGGCTTTTCATTAGCTGAGTCCTTGCCAAGAAAGAAGAGGCATCTTTCTTCTTCCTCTTGGGCTGTGCTACTGTTCCAGGGCATGAGAACTGCCCCTTTCTGCTCTCCTAACTCTATTTAATTGAGATTTCTCTGTATTAATTTTTTACATTTTTCCCTTTTGATCACGATCTTTCTCTGAAAACATTGCTGATCAAGAGTCAGGTTTTCTAATTCAGTGGCCTTTTTCCTTCAATGTCAGGAAAAGCCTTTCCTGGATGGATTGCCTCACATTGGAGGGAAAGTGCATAGACTGGAAACCTATTAAGGTCACATTTGAGTAACAAAGAGGGGTAGGAGGGAGAACTCTCAGGCACTTTTTATCTGAAGTCCATATGTTATCAAGATCATAAACATTGGAGGTAATCTGAAGTGTTATGTCACTATCAAAAGTTTGGCAACAAACTTTTTAACAGGTCTAGTTTGGATATCTTGGGAAAGCAATATCATCGGAGGTTGTTTGCTTCAATTCTGGAAGATCATTACTTTCAGGTCACCAGATGATGTGCCGGTCCAGTCAGGGTTTGGTACTTTCTTTAGGTGTGTCATGTGAATCCAAGAGTCTGTTCCTTGGAATTTGGCTACACAGGGTTGGTTAGCAGTACTTGATAGGGGCCTTTCCAGTGAGATTGAACAGTCCTTCCAGAGCTATCTTTTCCGGTTGTCAGCATCTCCAGGTTGCAGGGTGTGATGCTTAAGGTCTCCGTCTTTTGAGGGCATACTGTGAAAAGATTCCTCTAACAAAACATGGTTATTTTTAATAGAAGCAATTAGGCCTTTGCAACATTGAAGTATTTTCCCTTTTATTAGTAGTGGGTCAAATGAAACAAGAGCCAAGTGCATTGGGCGTCCGGTGACTATCTTCAGGGGTGAGAGTTTATTAGTTCCAAAAGGGTGGATCTGAGATTTAGAAGGATCAGTGACAATACTTTTGGCCCAGGTATTTGGATGGCCTCTACAAATTTTGCCAGTTCAGTCTTAATAACGCATTAGTGTGTTTGACTAAACCAGAGGATTGAGTGTGGTAGGCACAGTGAAACTGGCCAAGCACCACAAACTTGTCAAAGCACATGGCTAGTAAAATGGATTCTTTGATCACTATGAAGTTTGAGAGGAGTTCCCCAGGTAGGGATACTCTTTTCCAAAAGACTTTAGCCGTAGAAGAGGCAGTAGCCTATCTGTAAGGGAAGGCTTCAGTCCAGTGTGAAAACAGACCATGACTAAAACATATTTACATCCATTACATGGAAGAAGCTGTATGAAATTCATCTGCCAGACCTTGAGTGGTCCATTAAGCAGTTTAAAATGTCCAAGAGCAGTACAAACAGGCTTCCCTGGTTTGTACTTTGGACAAGTGGGACAAGTGAGATAGGTGCTTTTTGCGGCCTTATTAATGTTTTCCCACCAATATTGATTCATGAAGGCTCTCATTTTGTTGAGTAGACCAGTGGTTTAATGCATGTTCAGTGGTGAAGAGTGGGAATTTTAGAGTCTTTGGTAAAACTGGCTTGATTTGGTCCAAACCAGAGCTTTCTCTTTTTATCAAACCAACAATTATTGAATTTCTAATCCTGTTTTTCTTTTTCTGAGGCCAGTTGTGGATCCTCTTTATCCAGTTTTCCTCCATTATAATTTGGGGAAATATCCCTTTGAACCATGAGATAGGTTTGACTGTTTTTTGTCCCTTTAAGAATAGCATTCCTTGCAGAAGTATCAGCAAGGTGATTTCCCTTAGCTTCCAAAGAGTCAAGTTTAGAATGCACCAATCTTAATTATAGCTAGAGTTGCAGGTAAAAGTATTGCATTTAATAATTCCTGAACATAGGGGCCATTTTAAATTTTATTTCCACTGGAAGTAAGGAAGCCATATTGTTTCCACAACATTCCAAAATCATGAGCTACTCCAAAAGTATATCTGCTATCATTATAAATATTGGCAGTTTTGTCCTTGGCTAAGGTACAAGCCCCTGTAAGAGTGAATAATCCAGCCTGCTGGGCTGAAGTAGCCATAGGTAATGCTACTGCCTCAACAACACCAGAAGGAGTTGTAATAGCATACTTAGCACAATACTTACCATTGTCACCTTTTAAATAAAAACCATCAGTGAACCATGAGAAATCAATATTACCCAATGGAATTTCCTATAGATCATTGAGAGGAGTCAGGAGGTGGTGCATTAGCGTTAAGCAGTCATGAAGGACTTTAATCGGTTGGAGGGAAGAAGAGTAGCTGGGTCAAGGTTATTACAGTGCAAAAGAACTATGTGAGGAGCACTTAACAAAAGGATTCCATAGGAGGTGAGGTGGATGGCTGAGAAATGTTGAGTGTGATGAGAATTTCAGAGAGCTTCTACTGCATGAGGTACAAAAATGGTTAAAGGCATTCCCACAATGATTTTCTCCATGGCCTTAACCGAAAGGGCAGTGGTCATAGTGGCTCTAAGGCGAGGGAGTTATCCCCACGCCAAGAGTTCAGGTGCTGGCTATAATAACCTATGGGTCGGTGGTGGTCTCCATGTTTTTGGGTGAGTACCCCAAGTCCATTCTCTTCCTTTTTATATATGTAAAGGAAAAAGAAAATCTGACAGTTGGGATGCCCAAGGGCAGTGGGTTCATCAAGCTCTTCTTTATGACCTTGAAGGCTATGTTGTCAGGTTCTGCCCATAAAATTGGATTAGGGTTGGTATTGTTGAGTAAAACATAGAGGTTTGGCAATAAGAGAGAATTTTACAAGCCAAGTTCAGCAGAGAAAAACCTTTCAGTTGGCACTTACTTTTGGGTTTTGGGAAACTTAGAACACCATGAAGTCTGTCTGAATCTAGGTGTAGCCCTTGTTCTGATATCAGATGCCCTAAATTTTCAACCTGGGTTTTGCCAAACTGCAATTTTTCTTTGGATACCTTATGTCCTTTTAAGGCTAAAAGCTTTAGCAAGTGGATGCTATCTTCCTGTTAGGAGGTTTGAGAGGGAGAACAAAGAAGCAAATCATCCACATATTGCAACAGAGTAGAACCCCTAGGGAACTTTATGTCATCCAGATCAGCTTTCATGATTTGCAAGAAATAAGGACTCTCAGTTTAACTCTGAGGCATTACTGTCTAGGTAAATGGTTTTACTTCTCAAATGAAGGCAAAAAGGTATTGGCTAGCTTCCTCAACTGGAATACTAAAGAATGCAGTGCATAAATCAATTCTAGTAAAGAATTTGCTTCCAGTGAGAATGAATGTTAGTAGCATATGAGGGTTAGAAATAATGGTGTTGAGGGATAACAATGTTGTTTATTGCTCAGAGGTCCTAGACAAACCTCTATCTACCCTTGGTCCTAAAGTTTCTCACTGGTAAAATGGGAGTGTCGCAGGGGCTCATACAAGGGATAATGAAGCCTTGCTTCTTGTCATCTTCAATTATGGACTTTATGCCTTGAAGGCCTTCTTTACTTACAAGGTATTTATTGATTAATTCTGGGAGGAGGTTTTGAGGGGTTTATTTGAATTTTGATAGGAGGTGCACTGTGAATTTTGCCAACATAAGTTGGAGATTTTGCCCATAAGAAAAGTGGTAGCTGATTCAGTAGGGCAAATGATCAGTGATCCAGAATCAGTGTTGCCAGAAAATGACCTGGTGGTTGCCCAAGCCTGATCATGGGCTGGTCTGCTGGTTGTAATTCTAGAGACCTTTTAGGACTTTCCCAATTAGTGGTTTTCATCTAGTGTCGGGTCTGGCCTTGAGTGACAAGCATATGAACTAGTTGGTGTAAGTCAGAGAAACGAGGTTGATAAGTTTGAATGACTGTATTAAATTTGTCAACAAATCTGTGAGGATCTTTGGTTACTTTAGGGTAATCTTTGTCTATGGCTTGTAGTTCAGTTTTAGTCCAGGGAGTATAAAAAATTGAGAGCTGAGCCTCTGGATCCTCAGAAGGCTTAATTTTAAAGGGACTGTTTTTGACAAGTTCAGAGGAAAAGGAGAAGTTTGGCGACAGACTTAGTATGGGGCATTTGAGAGAACAGTGGAGGTGTAGGTGGCATAGAAAGGAAGGAAAAAGATGGTGTCAGAAGTAGAGTCTGGCCTTGAGGAGCCCGGGGAAGAGACAAAATGGTGCCAGAGGTGGAGTCTGAGACAAAGAAGCCAAAGAAGAAGAACCTGAGGCTTCAGGAGCCACTTTATCTTTCTTTGATCACTTGTTTGACTTAGTTAAAATCTTATTTTTCAGAGAGGCAATTTTAGACTCTTGATAATGTTGGGGAACCTCAAAATACCAATCGAAGTAAGCATTCCATTCAGTTCTGGAAATTTTTGAGCTATTGCAGTCCAGTTCATTTTTAAGGAAATTAAATTTGGAGACTTCAGAAGTAACCCATAATGGCCATTGATATTCTTAATTGCCTTTGGTCAGTTCAGTCCATTTAGTTAGAAATGTGCATAGGAAGGACTATGTTATTTAAACATAAAATTTTCTGGAGTAAGTAAGGGGGACATCCTCATAATACTTAGATAACTAGGGTTCCATTTCCTAGTTTTTCCTCTAGAGCAAAGAACAATTTTCAAACAGCTTACAGCACTAAAGACTTAATTCAAACAACTTGTAAGCCAATCCCAGCAAGTCTTAAGGAGGCAGCTTGGTCCAGGAGGAGCCAGAACAAAGGCTTTTTTTGTGTTTTTTTAAAGCCATTCTCCAGAAGATAGCACTTCCAGAGGAATAGGCTAAAGACTGAAAAACCCAGTACTGTTTCAGAGGAGCAGCCTCTGTTCCCAAAGGAATGGGTGAAAGACTTAGCCAGCTTCAGAAGAGGCAGCCCCTGTTCCAAAGGAAATAGACTGAAGGCTAGCCAGTTTCAATGAAACAGTCTGATCTCAAAATCAAACCAAAGTGTCAAAAGGGTACTTGCATAAATATATCCTGCATAAAGCCTGGAGAGCTTCAAATGGAAAGAGGGTGCGAGCTTGCATTCAGAGAAAGTTGTGCCTTCAAACTCCAGGGTCAATAAGAAAAGCAGTGAGGGACAGTGGGCTCAATTGTGGGTATTGCACCTATTTTCTCACTAACCCCTGAGCCACTGGGAGTCTTCTTTAGTCCCTGTACAGGCCACCAAAATATTGACCTGAAACAAATAGACTGCCAGATATTTCTTCAGAAAAGGTGAATTTATTCAGGATCAGCAGAGAATTGCAATTTGGGGTCTTCAACCATGGTGAGTTTCAGGCAAGTCCCTGCACAGCAAGGGGAGGAGAATTCTTTTATAGAGGGAAAAGGAAGCTGGGAGGGCTACAGTAAACAAAGAGTCCTTTGGCTTTTCTTTGGCTGAGTTCTTGCCAGGAGAGAAGAAGAGTCTTTCGTCTTATTGTTGAGCTCTGCTGTTGTCACAAGGTGTGAGAGCTCCCTTTCTGGTCTCCCAGCTCGATTTAATTGAGGTTTCTGTTTATTATTTTTTTAGAATAATAATTATAAAATAATTGTTAATCAATTACTATGTTTTTATCAGTTACGAGTTAATCATCAACTATATTTATTCCACATTTTCATCCCCCCCGTTCAAATATTAGATCCCATTTATGACTTGAACATTTTAAAAAGTACTATTGAATAGAAGAATACATGTTAGAAAGATATAAACTTTAAGCTTATTCACATTTAGGGAAAGGGAAAAAGAAGTACATATGGAGAAGCTATTCTAAATGTAGGAGGAAACTAGGATTGAGTATTTGCATAAAAGAAAGGAGAACTATCAGAATAAAAATGTAGTAAAAAAATAGAATATTGCAAAGTATCAAGAAGAATGAGGAATGAGAAAAGGACCTTTTTGTCTTTTCTCTGCAGATTAGTAGATTGGTAGTAATCGAAGCCAAATTTCTAGTGACTACCGAGGAAATGAGTGAGCAGGGTCTAGGAAGTAGTCATTTAAACAGCTTGCACTGAATGGAATTAGCTCAATATTAGCTTTAGGAGCAACAGAGCATTTCAGTGTCCAGACTTTCAGCGTCTCCATCAGTTTATGTTATCCACAGGAAGATCAGTAGGCTCTGTTTATATTAGATATTCTTTCCACATGAAACATTTGTATTTTAAAATGTTCTTGCCTTGATATTGTGAAGACACTATGGTCAATAGATCGAGTATATTTTGAAGAAAATAAACCCTACTGGACCCTTTCAAAAGATTTTGAAATTTTGATTAATGATCCAAAGCCAGCTATCTTTAGGAATACGCAAGAGCTTGAAGCAGTCTATAGAAAACATAGAAGAAATAATGGTATTACTTGAAAGATAAACCTGACTTCTTTTTCAAGAGTTAATATACCAATAAATTCTTTGGACTAAATTTCAGTTATGAACATAGTTTTTTTAAAAAAGAGTATTCTTGCTCCATTCTCAAAGAGCATCATAACTCTAACACTTTTCTTTTTCTTTTCTTTTTTTAACTTTCCAAACACAGAGAACGTACAGGTTTCAAAAAGTACCAGGTCTCTAATTGGAGTCTCTTTGTTCACCTTAAGCAGAGTATGACTTAGGAGCAGAGCTGGCAGATGGCTGAATATTCCTCTCTTCTTTATTCTCTCATTTTTGGTAGGAGTAAATTAAAATTTAGCTCATAGACGACAATGTTTTTGGTAGCTGGGTTGTCTTTGTATTTCAAAATTTGGGGAGGGGAAGTTTAATTGACATGTTTGGCTATTAGTGAAGAAAAGTTGAATTTTGAGATGTCTAAACAGCTGATTAAAAAAGCAGGGAATATCGAACTATTTGCTTAGTTTCCTAAGATTCTTTGTGACTACATGGTAGGCATCGTAAAAGTTTGCTTAGGGCTTCCCTGGTGGCGCTAGTGGTTGAGAGTCCGCCTGCCGATGCAGGGGACACGGGTTCATGTCCCGGTCCGGGAAGATCCCACATGCCGCGGAGCGGCTGGGCCCGTGAGCCATGGCCGCTGAGCCTGCGCGTGTGGAGCCTGTGCTCCGCAACGGGAGAGGCCACAACAGTGAGAGGCCCGCGTACCACCAAAAAAAAAAGTTTGCTTATTATTAGGGCATGTAGTCTAACATGGCAGTATCTAGCCTTTAAATTTTGAGGGAGTTATAACTTTTCTTCAGAAGTTTGGAAACGTATTATCAAAGTATTATTTTGGCAGGATTAGTGAATAGCTGATGTTTTTGCTTAACTTGAAGTTATTCACTTTCTCTTTGGTAACAGCACCTTGATTTTCTTAGGGGATCACATCTTCTTCATGATTACTGCATGTTGTTAATAAGGATCTGACTCTATCTCTGGGTTTATGGATGGACAAATAGACTATTGCATCTTCTGGCGCAAATGATTGGTTCAGGGTTAGTCATGTGACTTAACCACACCCAATAAAACTTTTCTGGAACTAGTAGGAAGAGAGCATTTTTCTCTCCACTAGTAGTTAGCAGTCAGGATGATGTAAGCTTGAACCTTCTGAGGGCTTCTGAAATCTGAGAATAAAGTCTTTAAAAAACAAAGCAGATTTTATGCTAAGTGAAATAAATCATATGGAAAAAGAAAAATATCATATGATTTACACATATGTGGAATATAAAAAATCCCAATAAATAAACAAACAAAACAGAAACAAGCAAATAGGTACAGTGAACAGATTGGTGGGTTACCAGAGGGGAATGGGGGTGGGGGTGGATAAAATGGGTAAAGGGGGTCAATTGTATGATGGCAGATGGAAACTAGAGTTTTGGTGGTGAGCATGCTGTAGTATATAAAGAAGTTGAATTATAATGTTATACACCTGAATTTTATATAATGTTATAAACCAAAGTTACCTCAATTAGAAAAAAATGTCACCACACAGTGTAAATTAGAAAAAAAATTAAAGAGCTGGGCTTCCCTGGTGGCGCAGTGGTTGAGAGTCCGCCTGCCGATGCAGAGGACGCGGGTTTGTGCCCCGGTCCAGGAGGATCCCACATGCCGCAGAGTGGCTGGGCCTGTGAGCCACGGCCGCTGAGCCTGCACGTCCGGAGCCTGTGCTCTGCAACGGGAGAGGCCACAGCAGTAAGAGGCCCGTGTACGGCAAAAAAAAAAAAAAAGAAAGAAAGAAAAAAAAATTAAAGAGCTAATTTTGTGCTTAAAACAAAAGCAAAAGCAAAACAAAGCAGAGCCAAGAGATAAAGAGAGACCCAAGTCCTGAAAACATCATTTGAATCCTGGAATCAGCCGTATCTGATTCTACAACCATGGATTTTTTTTATCACATGAGCCAGAAAATTCTCTTTTTAGCTTAAACAATTTGAGTTAGGTTTTAGATATGTGCAACAGGGGGAGTTCAGACTGATACCAGGAAAGACCTTTCAGAAATACAAACAGCTGCCCTTTTTTATCACCATTATTTAATTAAAAAAACATTTTCACAAAAGATAGGAAGAATTTATTGTCTTTTAAGACAATTCTTTAAGATAGAAATAATTTAATAAAATGATTGCTCTTAATGTTCTCATTTCTTGGCAAGCAAGTTAAAAACATATCACAGGGCACTGAGGAGCAGTGGGTCTAATAGAATAGTAATGGAACGGAGACTCAAGAGTCAAGGATGTAAGTCTCACTTCTACCAGTTAGTATTGGTGATTCTCAAGGAGTTAATAAGTTCTCTGCATCGGTGCCCCCTCAGGTTTTAACTGGAGTAAATGATTTCTGCATAGGTACCCCATATGCTCTTTATGAGGAGAAAGGTAGGCTAGTTTACATAAAAATGTTCAAAAGTTTCAAGTCACCATAATGCACATTTATTTCTTACCTATGATTATGACTTGAGGACTAGATAAATTTTAATTTAATCTCTAGTGACTTTGGCAAATTAAGCTGTGCCTCTTCTTTCAAAGATTAAAACATTTGTAACAGTCACTACACTATATGCTTTCAAGTTTTGGCTAACATTTTGGGCACAATTTTATTTTGATATTATAAAGTGCACTTCTACTGAGTATGTTAGAGTTAAATGCAATAAAGTGATGTTTTTTAAGAATGTTTACGTTGTGTGAAAACATGAACATATGTTTTATGGGCTAATTATGTAATGTGTAGAAAAGTTTTTTTGTTGTTGTTCATAGCTATGTTTTGAAGGATTGGTCAGCGAGCCATATCATAAACATTGTTATAATGAGATTTTTGTGCATGAATAAATCAAGTTATTTTCTATACTCAGCAGTTTTTTTAAAGAGACAGACTTGTTTTAAATTTGATTAAACTTGTTTTGAATTTGATGACTAGAGTAAAACAGTTGACTTTAAATAATTTCAACAGACAAAACATCTGATATAGTGAAGTCCAGTGTTTCTTTACCAGGAGGCTAGTCTCCTCGGCTTTGTTAATTTCAGAGTTTTAGACACTAGACTGAGCTCCTGTGCATTCTGGGCCAAAGGAGAGAAATGTGGGTGTGTTTCTGTGGAAGAGAACCTGCTGCATAGTGGAGGACTTGCATCACATCCAGTCGCATTTGGCAGAAGTAAGAGGGAAAACAAGAAAGCAGATGAACCAATTGCTGAGATTGCTCTTGATGCCCCCAGGTCTGCACAGTGTGTCTGTTTACATTGTCTGCTTACTGACTGCTTGCCATTCGGATGAGTGTTTCTCCTTCTCTGTTTGCCTTTGAAGTTTCCTATTGCCGGGACCAGAGGTAATGGACCATTTTGCACAATATATAGGAGCAAAGTGAAAGTAGCAGTTTCTTCTTCAGAAATCTACTGAAATATCACCTGCGGTGAGCATATGTTTGGCAACAACAAGGTCATATACTTGGCCATTTAAACAGTTTGATCAAAACCAAGGGCCCCAGTTTTTTAAGGGCTACAACTTCAATTATGACTTGGCCCAAATACTTCAGCACCTTTTTAATGCGGGCAGCTGTCAATCAGGTGGGCACTATTTCATTTTAATATTTTCCTGAATTGAGCTGATTTACTAATTCTACCGGTGCTGAATGTCTTCCATAGCTGTGCTTTGCTATGTGGATTTAGCTGCTTCTAGGCTCCAGTGATAAATAGTGTGGTAGATAAAGCACGTGGACTCTGGAGCCATATTATCTTGAGGTTCAAATCCCAGTTCTAACACTAATTAGCTGTATGACTTCGAGAAACTTACCTAATCACTCGGTGCCTCAGTTTCCTTACATGTAAAATGGGGGCAAAGGCTGGTTGTGAAGATCAAATAAATATGAGTGACTGGTGTATTGTAAGGAGTCCATCAGTGTAAATTATTATTAAGATTTTCATTATTGATTATGATTAAACTTTGATACATCATTCAATCCTTTTTTGCTGATCCAGAAAAATTAATTATATCATCACACAATGATTCTGGAATGTTTATTGACTACATATGTTATGTCCATATCATTGTGATAAGTGCTGTTGAAGATAGCAGTGTGTCTTATGCAGTGTGTCTTATGCAGTGTCTTCTGTCTAGTGACTGGTAGAACTAATACTTGAATTTGGCAGGGCTTTTGACTGAATCCTATGCCCTCTGACTTACCTGACCGTATGTGGCATAAAGGTAAATGTGATAGAAGTGGGCAGGATTAACATAGCTCAGTAGTGTGCTAGGGCAGCCTGGCTGATTCAGCTGGGCTTGCTGGAGTCATGACCACACAGCAACTCCTCAGCTATGTTTCTGCTCTCAGGGTTATCTTTGAAAAGAATTTTTAAAAATTTCCACAGTGATAGTTTCTGGGGATATTCCCAAAGGGAACATGCTGTCTACTTTATTTACATTATAGGGCAACAAAGTGTCTATCTTACTTACAGAGATGGAAAGAGAAGCTTGCTTCAGTTTTCCTGGTGATGGACACAGCTTCCTAATATGGAAGGACATTCTGATTTTGTTTATATTTGTGATAGTCTAATTTAATTTCCTTTTCTTTCTCTTAGAAAGCAAAATATTCAAATCTTTCCTGGGGGAAAACGGTGAGGAAAAGAGTGCCTGTTGTCTTAGAGTCTGGTCTAAATCTTTCGTGCAGACTAGCCTGTGAACTACAATTGCTGCTGCTTCCGGGCGGTTTTGCAGGCATAGGAGATCTAAATTTTACATATCTGAGAAAATAAATTAGGGCCTTCTCCAGATGATGCTCCTCAAACTATAAATCTCCTTTGCAGTTACAAATTCTATCTATATACCTTGGCATTAAAATTCATTCACTAAGGTAAGTTGGGCTAGAGCAGGTGTAAGCAGTGATCACGGTTAATATAAAGAGGACAGAGAAAAAGAGATAAAATGGAAACAACAGAAACAGAATGAGGAAGCTGGAGAGAGTTAGGGGACAATATGAAAATAAACACATGAGAATGATTTATATGAAGAATTTGGTTGAAGAAAGAGAGATGAGAACTCACGATTTTAAATCAGATCTCTTTATATGAATCACAGTGAACAAAAATGTGTTCAAATTAGATTTTAGCTAAGAAAGTAGATGCTGATGTTTAGCATTATTTCCTGAAGTTATTATTAACATCAACAGTAAGCATTCGTTTATTGCATCAAGGCCAAAATCAAGGTATTGTACTTGAAGCAAAGATGGGACTAAAGCATTGAAATCAAGGCTTTACCATCAGATAAAGTTATGAGCTTAGACCAGTGGTTCTCAGGTTTCAGCCTAAACTGAATCATATGGGGGACTTCTAAAAACACAAATTACTAGGCTTCAACCCAGAATTTCTGATTCAGTAGGTCTAGAGAGAGGGCGCAAGAATTTACCTTTATGACAAGTGCCCGTGTGATGCTGATTGACGGGAGGCCATACTTTGTGAACCAGGGGCTTAGCTCATCATTGGGACCTACATGAGCCTCCTTTTCCTCAGGCAGAGAATGTGACAGAAGACTGTCTACCACTATAGTATTTATGTGTGCGAAGTCTTTTAGATGTATGTATTTTCTTAAAAAAATTTCTTTCATCTACATCTAAGACTATTTCATTGATTTGGCGTACTTTATTGGGAACATAATCAGATTATTCTAGTACACCAAGACTGTCAGTGGTAAATTCCAGTGTCCTCTTGGACACTTTGTATTATCAATAACGGACATAAATTTTATTATTTTGTTTTTTTGAGGAGGCAGAATATTGGCTCTCACGTCTTTTAAGATGATCTGTCTATGGCTATCCTTTCCTCTAGCTTTCTGATAGCTTTTGACAGTTAGGAAAATACTCTTGCATTAGGTGAATTCTGAAAATAATACTTCCACAGATCATTGATAATCCATTTTTCAACTTCTCAGAATCCCAGATCACCAAAAGGTACTACCCCTCCAAATAGTGTTACATTTTTTACTCGTACACAAATTTATAAGCCTAAACACTTTACAAATGACTTATGGAGACTCTTGATTTAGATATTATATGGAGTTCTAAAGGACAAAAATGTTATTAATTAAAAAGTAGTGGGAATTTGAATATATTATAATCTAATCCTCAATTCTCTATATAGATATATATTCATGAATAAACACTTTAGACATCTGGGGAAATCAAATTATTATTTGCAGTATCGGAGGAATATTCTACATGTTTAAACATGTTTTGAGTCACACTATGTTCTAGGCACTATGCCAATTTCTGAGGAAACACATTTAAGTGAAAGATTGAAAAAAAAAGAAAAAAAGAAAAAAAAGGATTGATCCGAGTTTTTAAGAAGCTTAAAATAGATGAAGAAGACACAAATAACTAATTCTGTATGATACAATGTGAAATCGTCAATGAGAGTATGTGCAAAATGCATGAGAACAGATAAATGGGTATAAAAATAGAGTATAAATGTGAAATCATTTCTAGAAAGAAATAGCTCATAAGTTACCAAATAAGCATTTAAAATTATGTAGGCTATTCAAATTCATACAGACTATTAGCTTTGGTGGGGCTAAGCAGCAGAAATAAGAAACTGCCAGAAATTTCTAAGGGATTTTTGTTTTGCATATTATTGAGGCTTAAATGAGGATACTTATATTTTGAGTACCATGTCTTTCCATCTTTCCTTCCCTCGTTCTGAATGGGTCTACATGGTTCAATGTATTTGAAATATATGACCATTATACCTTACCATTATTCCTTAAATACATAAAGTGCTCACAATCTCTTAATCATAGATTTTTTGAATCTGGATTTAATAGTAAAAGTTGAAGCTGGAGGGCAAAGATGTTAAATTTAGTTCTTGAAACTATATAGTGTTGTTGAATATTAGAGCTAAAACTAAATTTAAGATCTTTTGATTTATAATATGAATGGAATTTCTGCCATGTGATATTGCTTCCTTTTGAAGACTGAAATGGAGTTGTGCTTTGAACATACTCAAAGAGGAGTAGGCTTCAGATGAGGAGTTTCCTAGGCCTGGAGTAGCAGTTGTGTTGGTGAATGGATCTGGGTTGGAGAGTAAATTGTTTGAAAAGTGGAATTTGAATTAAAGTTTAGCAGTGAACCATGGAATTAGCCTCCTTTTAAGGAAATAAAGACTTTAAAAATTTTAAAAATACTGTTGGAATGTTAAATTATGTCCTTTTGATGAGGGTTATCCCTGTTTGTGTGGTTTCCTGAACATAGCAATGGGTCTTTTCTTCTTCCTTGACTAAGATGGAAGTTACTTGTTATAGACTGAATTGTATCCCCTCAAAATTCATATGCTCAAGTCTTAACCTCCAATGTGACTGTACTTGGAAATGGGGTCTTAAAAGTTAAATGAGGTTATAAGGATGGGACCCTAATCTGATAAGACTGATGTCTTTATTAGAAGAAGAAGAGGCACCAGAGATCTCTCTCCCTCTGTGTGTGCACAGAGAAAAGGCCAGGTGAGGACAAGCCAAGGAGAGAGGCATCACCAGAATCCAGCCCTCTGGCATCTTGATCTTGGACTTCTAGCCTCTAGAACTGAGAGAAAGTAAATTTCTGTTATTTAAGCTGTCTAGTTTGTGATATTCTATTATGGCAGCCTGGGCTGATTAATGTATTACTTAATAGTAAGAAATAACATATCTTAATTCTATCCATTTGACTTTATTGGTCTCTTTATTGATCTCAACATCTATATATTATGTGACTAGATGAGATTTTTTCTAAATGGATTTTTCTAAAAACATTTTTGAAAAGGACTTATAGGCTCCTTGGTTGAAAGGTTAGAAAGCAATTGTAAGAAACTGCCTTGTGAAAAAGATGGGATGATTCTCTATAATAATTAAACATGATAATGGACTTTTTGCCCTTGAAAATATCTAAATATTTATTCCCTGGATAATAAGTACTTCCTGGTGTATTTTAACTTTGTTTGCTCAATACACTTCTTAAATTCATATACAGCACGTGCTGTGACTAATGCAAACAGAGCAGCTATCAGATCCATTTCATTAAGAGATTAGATGGAGATGCTGTAAATTCCCCATGAAATTTTGATGTACAATTCATTCCTTAATTAAAAGCAAACAGCCTTGCTTTCTGGGATTAGACCACCTAATTATGTATAAAAAGAGAGAGAATATGTTGATGAAGAGTATTTGAGAAAAAAGGGAAGAAAATACCATCAGACTTTGCCCTAAATGAATGCCATCCCAGAAAGTGGAATACAAGAATTAAAATCAGAAGCATTTTTGAATAATCTATTCTTCAGATTCCCCCAACTCATGAAGAATAAAAGTGGCTAATCCTCCAGTGAAAGGCAGGAGTTGAGCTGATGAGACTTTGGGAAAAATTACAGATACTGAGAGATCGTTGATCCAGACTATAGAGAACAACTTGCCCAAATTTCAGGGTTTATTCTGACCTCCACTGCTAATTCACTGCGTAACCACAGGCAAGTGAGTTAATCTTTCTGTGACTTCATTTATGCCGTTGTCAAATGGAAATAATAACACCACTTCATGGGAATATTTGGAGGTTTAATTAAATTAGTGCTTTGAGCTTCTTAGATGAATGTTGCTATAGAGATGCAAAGTGCAATTATTGAAGTCATTTTTTCCTTTTCCTGTGTGAAACATGATGATTGAAACACATTTATTTTAATTGGAAAATGGACTGTCTAAAGAAATGTTTCCTTATGGCATGTGATACATGTAACTATAGGTCAAACCTCTTTATAATGAGTTGGGTCATAATCTAATTCTTTAAAAAATTTAAAAAAATTTGTACAATTTTAAAGGTTATTTTCCATTTATAGTTATTACAAAATATTGTTTATATTCCTTCTGTTGTCCAATACATCCTTGAGCCTATTTTACACCCATTAGTTTGTACCTCCCACTCTCCCATCCTATATTGCCCCTCCCTCCTTTCTCCATGGGTAACCACTAGTTTGTTCTCTAGATCTGTGAGTCTGCTGCTTTTTTTGTTATATTCACTAATTTGTTGTATTTTTTAGATTCCTCATATAAGTGATATCATACAGTATTTGTCTTTCTCTGACTTATTTCACTTAGCATAATGCCCTCCAAGTACATTCATGTTGCTACAAATGGCAAAATTTCATTCTTTTTATGGTGGAGTAGTATTCCACTGTATATATATGCCACATCTTCCTTATTTATTCATCTGTTGGTGGACACTTAAAGTTGCTTCCATATCTTGGCAATTGTAAATAATGCTGCTGTGAACATTGGGGTTCATGTATGTTTTTTGAATTAGTGTTTTTGGTTTTTTTGGATATATACCCAGGAGTGGAATTGCTGAGCCATATGGTAATTCTATTTTTAGTTTTTTGAGAAACCTCCATACTGTTTTCCACAGTGGCTCCTCCATACTGTTTCCCATCAACAGTGTACAAGGGTTCTCTTTTCTCCACATCCTCCCTGACATTTGTTATTTATGTTCTTTTTGATGATAGCCATATTGACAAGTATGAGGTATCTCATTGTGGTTTTGATTTCCATTTCCCTTATGATTAGCAGTGTTGAGCATTTTTTCATATGCCTGGTAGCCATCTGCATTTCCTCTTTGGAAAAATGTCTGTTCGGTTCTTCTGACCTTTTTTTTTTTTTAAGGATATTATTATTTTTTTAACATCTTTATTGGAGTATAATTGCTTTATAATGGTGTGTTAGTTTCTTCTGTATAACAAAGTGAATCAGCTATACATATATCCCCATATCTCCTCCCTCTTGCATCTCCCTCCCGCCCTCCCTATCCCACCCCTCTAGGTGGGCACAGAGCACCGAGCTGATCTCCCTGTGCTATGTGGCTGCTTCCCACTAGCTATCTATTTTACATTTGGTAGTGTATATATGTCCATGCCACTCTCCAATCTCTCACTTCGTCCCAGCTTACCCTTCCCCCTCCCCGTGTCCTCAAGTCCATTCTCTACGTCTGTGTCTTTATTCCTGTCCTGCCCCAGGTTCTTCAGAACCTTTTTTTTTTTTTTTTTTTAGATTCCATATATATGTGTTAGCATACGGTATTTGTTTTTCTCTTTCTGACTTACTTCACTCTGTATGACAGTCTCTAGGCCCATCCGCCTCTCTACAGATAACTCAGTTTTGTTTCTTTTTATGTGCTGCCCATTTTTTAATTGAGTTGTTTTTTGATGCTGAGTTGTATGAGTTGTTTATATGTTGGATATTAACCCCTTATCGGTCCTGTCATTTGCAAATATCTTCTCCATTCAGTAGTTTGTCTTCTCATTTTGTCAGTGATTTCCTTTGCTGTGCAAAGCTTTTAAGTTTAATTAGGTCCCATTTATTTATTTTTGCTTTTATTTTCTTTACTTTAGGAGAGAGATCCAAAAAATTATTGCTGTGATTTGTGTCAAAGAGTGTATAATCTAATTCTAAATTTAATGACAAAAAATGTAATCTGTGGCAAAAGACTTAGTTATTTCAAGAATTATTCAATATGTAAAAATTCTAATACCTTGAGGTAATAGCAGTGGAATCTGGCTTATAGTTTGGTCCACAAATGTGATGACTCCCACACTACAATTTATAGGGTTGATTCAGTTCCCCAGTTCTTTTTCTGGTAAATTGATTACTTTTTGCTTTTTGGTTTAAAAAAAAAAAAAAGCAGTGCTGTTTAAGTAAGGAAGATGCCAACCTTCTGAAGAGAGGAAGTTTCCATGTGAAAATTTTTGTATATACACTCTTGTCTGGGGTATGATCATGTGAGCAAGTGGCTCAGGATAAGGTCACTGGCAGAGAGGAGGTCAAGGAATTGAGGGGCTTCAGTATTAGAAGATCATCTACAGTAGTAGTGTTAAAGAGAGTGACGGTAAAATGCAGAATTATGAAAAATAAGAGTGAGACCTGAGGGTCTGTAGATGATTCTACAAAGAGTTGTAACACGTGGTGAAACCTGGTGACAAGAGGTTCAAAATTGAGTTGTGGCACCATTAGGATGAAGGGACAATAAGTAGCAACGAAGAGCAGAGAGTACCCAAACTGACCTTCACACACAGGTGTTTGAGGACTGCTGGGAGAGGAAATAGCCCTCTTTTGAGAGGGGAAGTCATGTCCTTCAGGGAGAACCAGGTTTCTATTAGACCAGGTTCTGTTATTGAGCAGAGGTTTTCAGCTCTGATTGTGTACTAGGATCTCCTGAGAAACTTTAAAAGCAATACTGTTGCTGAGCCCCATTTCAGACCAACTAACTCAGGATCTCTGAGGGTAGATCCCAAAAAACAGAATGAAAAATCAAACAAAAACCCAAAAAACATCTCTCCAAGAAATTGAGCAAGGTTCAAAAACTAGTACCATAGCCATGTTTCAGTTTGATCAAGGTGAAGGGGACATTGAGAGTGAAGGTTAGAAAGGTAGGGGATTTTGCTATGACAGATTTTGAGTTCTAGAGGATTTTCTGAGTGGGAGTCAGAAGTCTGAAAGTGGATGTGCAATGCCATAGCAGATTGGAGTGACCTACAGTCCTAGGTTTCTTGGACAATAAAGATGTCAGACTTGACCACAGGCTGTGATCGTTGGACCGTGGGGATTGGGGAGGCAGAGAGTTTTTGCCAGGGGCACACAGAGTTCTCTGCCTTCCCTTTCACTCTTCCGCATTAGACACAAGGAGGATAGGGGAGGGAAAAAGCTTATTCTTAGTAATCAAGACCCCCTTTTGACCCCTGCCAGTGGGAGTAGTGATGAGTTAAACCACAATCCAGATTACATTTTTTTTTGTTTGCTTTATTTCTCACTTTTTTGGATAGATAACCAAAATGTCAACCTTGCTGAATATTTCTGTTTTTTTTTAAAACAGCATTGACTAAGATACTTTATAAAGAATTGTGAATTCTTGTTTCATGGTCATCTCTTATGCCTAGGGAAACTGTATCTCAGGTTGAACAGGTGTATCTTAGGAAACCTATATCTCACATAGATGAACATGTTAGGCAGTAAAAATCCTCCTTTACCGAAGGAGGATTCAGTATTAGCTTGTAGTTTATAGATGGCATTCAGTGAAAGTGGAATTATATTGACACAGCCTTCCTGATGATGACGTGAAAGGCAGGAGCAGTTCTCTCTGCTAGGGATTAAAGCTCAGCATGATTCTGTACTCTAGCCATTTGAATATCTGTAAATTGCTGGTAAGATAAGACTTTACAACTCCTGTGTCTCTGAGGGTCTAGGTTATAGAAAAGAAAAATCTACAGTGTCAACATGAACTGAAGACCCTATATGGTTTAAGAATTTGGTACATCAATAAAGTGAACATAGCATATATATGTAAAGGATAACTTTTTGGAACTTAACTTCTTTTTCCTTATTCTCTTTTTATACTGTAGTACTTCTGTGGCATTTAGGGGAATCAGAACTTACACAGAACTGGAACATCAGCAAATTGTCCAGTACACCTAATTTAATCAAAATCAGTGCCTATGTCATATATAGCATTTCAAACTTTATGCCTTCTTTACTCAACTCTGTTCCCTTAGGCCATTACATCACTCTCACAAGGCATTTATTTTATTTTTCTGGCTGAAGCAGTGGGTGTAGGCAAAGCTCTACAGGATGTTTTGGGGAGACTCTAAAGGCAAGTTACTTATGAGTGCAACAGATGTTGATGATTTTTAGGGAAATGCTGACTTTATATTGTGAATCTCTATCTCTCTTAGGGAAAAGTAAGGAATTTCCAATTGCTTGCTAGCTATAAGAAGGGCTAAACAGCCTTGCTCTAAAAGTGGAACAATAAAATTCTGACAAAGAAAAATCTAATGAATATATCTCAGTTCTTATTAGAAAGCAAATTTCTCTCTCAGTAGTTTAGCACTCCACGAGTATGAATAAAGGAAGCGATAAGAAATCCAACCTCAAATTTCAAAATACTTGTCTTTGTTATTTGATTTTTAAAGAAAGGCTGACCACAGAAGTGCAAACAGATACTATCAATCTTTCCTACCATTGTTGGTCTAGCATCATTATTATTAGTAGTAGTGATAATAGCTATAGAAAGTCTTGTAATAAGCATATTGTTCCACTGTTACCTCTTGACCAGTAAAAAACTGAGGTATTTGGCTTGTGTTATTGTAGACTCAAGACTTGGAATTTCTCTTAATCAGCTACTTAATCATTTGTGTTTAAACAAACATGTATTTAATTCTATTGTGACTATAAATATAAAAAGTTCAAAGCAGTTCAAAAGCTAATTAGGAAATAAGCAACTAAACTATATCAAACATTAAGATGCACAGTCTGGAGTTCTGACTGAGATAATTGTTGATTTTCAACTACTGATTGATTGATTCATGCATTCAACTGTTATTTATTGGGATACTACTCTATTCTTGGCACTAATTTAGGCACTGCAGATAAAAACATGATTAAGGCAACCGTGGTCCCTACCATGATGGAGCTTACTTGTTTGGCATTCTATGAAAAGTAGAGAAAATAAGCAGATTCAGTGACATGAAATTGAATCTTGCAGCTGCGTTTGATCAAGAAGCATTTAACAAAGTGGTCCATATCTGCCTCCTACTTTTATGAAATTCATGGCACACCTAGTCAAGTACTATGGACTGCAGCATTCATAAAAGCAGTCCCTAAGTCTGCCTTTAATTATCTTCAGTGTCCACAGTAATTAGTACCTAGCTTATTTAATAGGTACACCTGGAATTTCATAGATAGACCATAAATATTTCCCCTGACTGAGGGGATGGATTGTCTCAATTTAGAATCAGCTTGTGTATAACCTAAACTTATTGTTTTCTTACTGAGCTTTATTTTAGTTTCTCCCTTTGTCTGATTTCTTTCCTTCCTTTTTTTATTACGCATTCTGATCCTAACTGTCCTCCCTTGTTTTGGTGGAACTGAAATATTGGAGTTTCAAGAAGCTTTTGTTAGACATAATACGTTTCAAAATCAGCCTAAAGAAAGCCCCAGGAAGGTTATGGGCCCCAAGGAGGAATTTCATTGTAGTCCAGAGCTGTTTATTCTTTAACAAATAGTCCAGTTTCCTTTGGGGATTCATTAGAGGAGGTTCTATTTTTTTCTTTTTTTCTTTATTGTTATTTGACATTTGAAGTTAAGAGTTTTTTTTTTTTTTTCCGGCTGTGCCGCATGGCATGTGGGATCTTAATTCCCCAACCCGGGATTGAACCTGTGCCCCCTACATTGGAAGCACAGAGTCTTAACCACTGGACCACCAGGGAAGTCCCTAGAGGAGGTTCTATTTCTTAGAACCACTAGAAATTGTATCATTCCTCCAGAGCAAAATAAACAATGTGAGTTGCAGTGATATGTTGGTTCAAATATGGGGTTTATTTGAGGAGATTTTATAGCATCCTTAGTCAGCTTCTGACAAAGGTTGGTCTAACAAAACAGCTCACATATAGTTGGGAAAGTAAGTAATTAGACTGTAAGGTCAAGGACAAGGTTTTATGTCTGTTCGTTTTATAAATGTGACCTAGTCCTTCCCTGACAATCATTTCACCACATCACTGTATATTCCTGCAGAAACAAAAGCCACACATTTCCTTGCGAATTTGTCTGACTCCTGTTTTTCTTTACATTTTAATATTGATGCTCTGTATGGAATTATTTGGACTAAGTGAGCTTTACATTTGGCCAAGAGGCATTAGCAAAGATTCTGATAACAAGAGAGGAGTGAAAACATTCAGAATGTGGATATAAGCTTAGAGGAAAGAAGGCTTATATTATGCATGTAGACTTTATGACTGGGCCAGAGGAAGTATATTGGGTAATAATGGAAAGCACATTTGTAAATGACAGGTGGATTTAGTCAGAGCAACCTGAAATTGATTTAATGGGAAACAGAAAGCTATGATTTCCTAATGAACAGGGAGTGTCATAATGCTTTATTGAGGTGAAACTGATGGAAGAATGCAGGTTAGATTTTGTGAGAAGAGATTGGAGACAGAGATATCTGCCAGCAACGTTTGGCATTTTGTAGGTAGAAGATGGTAAGACCTTGTATTATTTACCTGTGACATTGGGGTGAGTCATTAAGATGGAAGAAAAATCCTTTGAAAGAAAAAACAACGTATTTTTTGTATTTTAGTGAGAGTTTGGGCATAGGAAATCAGGGTGGTGGAAGAGTTAAATATGTCTAGAAGATATTAGTGATATTATTGAAGAAATACAGTGATTTCGCTGGTCAAGTCAGCAACATAGAGAACTTACCGTTTGCCAGGGAATACTATGCTAATAAATGATCCCAGGAGACTCAGAGTCCAGGATGGGAGGCAGACAAGTAAACAGATACTCACTTGTAGTAAAAGTGCTGTGATTGAGGCAGTTACCAGGTAATATGACAAAACAAAAAGGGAGCAAATAGCGCAGCTGAGGGAATAGTTAGGAAAGCTTCCTAGAAGAAGCACAATCTAAGCTCATCTTTGAAACGTGGGCAAGAATTAACCAGATAAGAAAGATACTACAGATAGTGCTATAGTGAGAAGGAATAGCAGGGGGAAAATGGTGAGGAGTGAAATCGAAGTATTTATTTGTTGAGGATGATGGAGGGTTGTATGTATTGTGTTAAGGAGATTAGACTTTATTCCCTAGGGACACTTGTGTCAGAAAGATGAGCTCATTTATGGAAATGCCACCTTTATATTGATGGAGCATTTGCATTATAGGTACCACCTATAATGAGGGATCCCTATGGAAACCTCAAGCTCTAAAGGGCAGCTTTTGAAAACTACTGAGAGCCCAGTGCTTTCATTTACAGAAACCAACAAACTTGCTCAAAGACATGCAGTTAGATCTAATTTTAGAACAAATATTCTGCCTTCTGGAAGAGTTTCTTGCACTGCAGGAAGAACTGATCTTCACTAATGTTACTTAGAAGGTGAATTTACTTAGAACCATTGACAGATTAATGAACATCAGATTTCTTGTTCATGCACCCTCTGAAAACACAGAATAAGGAAGAAGGGGTAACACGTGAGAGGAGAACGATGACTCTTTCACTTTTCCCGGACCTGGTAGCACATGCCTCTTTGATAAAACCCTATTTGTTCTTCCAAGACATATATTTCTAAGAGATGTCTTTACTTACAGGAGAAAAAAAGGCAAAATAGGGAACCAGAAACTGAGTGGGTGAAAATTTAAATGCTTTTTCCTTTTAAAAAAATGAGTTTTAAGGTGAGGCTGCAAATGACCATGGTAGCTATAGAAATAAAATTTACTTTTGAAATAAAATTTATTTGAAGAGATCAGTTTAACCAAAGAGTAAATTAAGCCCCGTTTTGTCTTTATGCTTCTTATATTTAAAATCTGACCTTAGTAAGAAATGGAAATTTATTTTCAATACAATAAATTTGGAAAAGTTAATTTCTTAGGATGTTCTCAGAATGGAACAATGTTTTTAGATATAGGAAGGTGGTCACCTTGTCATTCAGTCTTATACTTCTTTGGTTATTAATGTTTACTGTGAGATTATTCTGTATCAGACACTGTGCCAGGAAATATAAGGAATATAACTCATTGTCCCTATGCTTGAGGAGTCCACACTAACTTGGAAGAAACAGATAATTAAAATGTGATGTAATAATTTTGATAATATAAGATCAGTACTTTGAGAGAATGACGTTTTCTAAGCTTCAGAAATAAGGTGGTATTTTAAGTGAATTTTGAATGATAAATACAAATTTAGAGAGTAAGAGGTCAGTCTTAAATATGAATTATGAGGAAAGGTATAAAACCCACCATTTAATCTGACTTGGAAAGTGGGGAGCTTGCTTGATCAGGAAGTATTCTATAAAGCCATAGCTGATCGAAGTGGCCCTTGGCCAAAGCAAAAAGTAAAGCTGATTATATAGGAGAGGAATCAGAGGTCAGTAAACAGAAGAGGTGTTTGCAAAGAGGGCATCTGTTTTTCTGGGCATGGAGATGAAGATTAGAGGGTTGATTGAATAGAGCAGGAAACAGTGAGAGAACCAAACAAATTGGAAGATAATGGTTGAGAACAAATATCTGGAATAGCATTGATTTAGATTTTAGATATGATTAGATTTATTTATTTATCATAGTAATCTGATAATAGAAGGGACAGGTGTGTTTAAAGAGCCAAAGGTGTGGTAGAAAACAAGGTTGTGGATGGGATGGTATTTTTGTTAACTGGGGTAGGAAGGAAAAATAGATTGGGGGGCAGGTGAAGGAATGATAAGGATTTTGGTTTGAAACATACTAAGTGTGAGGTGCCTGTGAACTATCTTTGGAGAAATATAAACATGGAAACATAAATGTACCGTTTACTCATTTGTGAAATCAGAATGATATGTTTTGCCCTCCCTATTCCATAAGGATATTGTAAAGCCTTACATGAAAGAATAGAAATGAAATAGCCTTGAAAAATGGAAAACAATGAAATGGAAAGGGTTCTTTATATTTGTTTAGTGTACATTTTCTAAGGAAGAATGGCAAAAAAAAAAGCTAATAATAAATTAATTATACTTTTAAACCACTTTTCTGGGCCAGACTTTACCTGAAGGACAAGAATGTCATTTGAGTATAAGAACTCATTACCTATACAAAGACATGTTCAAATTGTTTTTCAATGTGTACTACATCTTCCAAGAATAGTTTCTAATGGAGTTTAATAAAGACATTGCAGATATTTATTTTTATTATTTTTGGTTCATAACAGAGTGGAAGTTAATGAATCTCTTCTTAAGTACTTAGGGGAACAAAAAGAAATCAAACAAAATATCACTGATGGAAGCAGCCTCAGTTATCTACTCAGCATGATTTTATCTGTATAAACATGACTAGGGTAATTTTTTTAAATAAAAATTATTTTTATTTTCTGTAGCTGTTGATTACGTGCATATCAACCACAGTAGCTTCTAAACCAGGGCAAGTGTTACAGTCTTTTCTTTTGCTGTTTATGCGTTGCTGCGGTAGCTAATTTCAGAAGAGGAGTTTGCAGTTAAATTTGATGGAGCACACTACATCTCCTCAATTCCAGTCAGATTCTAATGGTGCTGCTAAAAGGCTGTGTTAGAACTGTAAGAGAATGTTCTCCAGATTCCAATAGATGTAGGACAGGCCTCATAATAGAGACTCTTAGCCACTAAATGTGGCAAGAGTGTGCTCTAAAGCTGGATCACAAAAAAATAATTGGATTTGGTCCAAATATAAAAAAAGTCCCTTTAGAGGTTTTGTTTTGTTTTGTTTTTAATAGGGAACAACTTAATCTTGGTGTTCTAATGAAGAAAAAAATTACAGGTAATACTAGGATGTTAATTTCTTTCCTCTCTGAAACAAGCTAAATTCTTGAGTATTGCAAGACAGATGACAGACATTCAGTGCTTGTCATAAAGATGCTTAATAAATTTGGGATTAAAATTTCATTGACATAGTGGTGATCTTTTGGGTCATGGCTTTCTTTGAGAATGTGATGAAAGCTGTAAGTCCCCTACATAAAAGAATGTACAAGCACACACTAAATTTAGCATATATTTTCAGGGAGTTCAGTCATCATCAGAAGTGTATCCTTGAACTCCCAAGTTAAAAAAACAAAAAATGAACAAAACAAAACAAAACAAACTTCTGAAAAGAGAAATATTAAGAAATATTTGATCCATGGATTTCTAGGAATGGAAAGGAAGAAGTAAAATTTTTTGTGTGGATCAGATGGTGACATTTCATTCCTTGACTGAATTTACCTTGACTATCCCACCTAAAGATCTCCTATCCCACCCTGCCCCTAGTAAACACCCAGTCACTCTTTATGAGATAGAATTATTCCCTTTATAGCAGTTAGTACAATCAAAACTTACTTTTCATTAATACTTTTGTTGCTGCTTGTTCTTACTAGAATGTATGCCCATGAAGACCTTTAAAATGGCTAATGCTTCTTTTCATCAGCTCAATTTTTGCTCCATTTTCAAGACTTTTGTCATATAGTATTTACTTTCTGATAGTATCTGAATGATATGCAATATTTCCAAGTCTGAACTGTGGTAAGAATTATATTTTATGGCAATATTTTAATTATTTTTTTTAAAATGTGTGCAGTCTCTTCTGGGAAGACTATAGCTTTCGTAGGGATGTAACTTTGTACTGAACTGCATATGTGTGTATGGTTTACCAGCAGATTTCTTGCAGCTCTATTCCTGAGATCTCTTTCGTATTCACCATTTTGCTTCATATCTCTAACTATGAATAATGTTTTAAGATGGTTATAGTTATGAAAAGTACTCTGTACTCTTGACAAGGTACAACTTTATGTCCTTTTTCATATTATTTTCAAGTCATGTTTAATGTTAATTTATACTTGTAAAACTTATTTGGCAATCAACGAACTGAGCTTCAAAGAGGATACATCTTCTGCCAATTAGTTTGACGCTTTGGAGACAAGGCAGACTCCAAACATGATTAAAGTTGCTCTAACCCTGATGAAGAGGGATAAACTATATCACATAATATTAAGGTATGATTCAGAAAAATCAGCCTAGTAAAGTCAGTTCGGGGAGGATTTCTTTCTGACCGGTTAAATAGTAGAGTAAACGCTTTTCTTTATTCAAGAGATTGCCATCAATTGAATTCATTATTTGATAGAAAAATAACTAAAAGAGTTTGGTGAAGTTGGTTTTTCTTCCATCAGCTAATGTTTTCACAGTGTTTTTTCTAGTTCGAGTTCAACAATTCAAAAGAACACATTTTATTAAGCTCAAGACCTTTTATGAAGAGTAACTGATTATGACAAACTATCAGCTAAGAGATTTACGCTGAGCTTACTTAATTTTAGAAACAGAAATCATTCCATGATCTTGATTTCAGTATGGATACAGCCTACTGAACTGAATGATATTTAGTGTCTCTGAGCCTTTCTAGAAATGACTGTTTCTAGCTATGAGCAGTCAGAGATTAAGGCTTTGTTTCAGCCTATAGCATCTAAATTTTAATTAATGCTCCCTGCCTATTGTGCTAGGTAGACCACTTTTAGTAGCTTTTCTCATGGTCCACTAATCATGTGATGATGGAGAGGCAAAGTATGTTTTGTCTATAAATTCACATTCTTTTATATTGTCATAGGAACTCAAATTGTACGTTTAGTAAAGGATATAATCATACCTACCTTGTCAAGTCAGCAAGATGCCATTTTTTATTCTTTTTCAAAAATATCCATATTTCTAGAAGGCTTGGCTTTTAGAAACTCTGTAATGTCAATAATTTTTCATATTTGCTCTAACTCGAAGGTATACTTTGAATTTTGCTCTCAGTTGCATTCAAATTTAGCATTTGTAGAAGGAAACAATTTGGTAATCCTGAGTGCTCAGATAGGGTTTTAAAAAAATCTTTTTAAGGAGAATAAAGCTAAGGGATTATTATATGTGTGTGTGTATGTGTATATATATATATATATATATAATATGTATAATTATACATATAATTTACCTTAGAAAAATAACTGGTTTCATTTGTTGATGAACATAAGTACAATTTTATATTTATACTTCTAAAATAATTCTGTTTGAAAAATTTGTAATTTTAATTTTGGTAGTAATTTTCAGATGTAAATGCCGTTTTCTTGTTAGGACTAAGAATCAATTTTATGAAGAAAAGATGTCATCAGAGAATACTATAGATTATAACGATGAAATGACTCTATGAGTATGATGATAGGAACCAGAGATTCTGAGTTCATGGTAAATCTTACCACAACCTTATCACTATATGGCATGTGGCATATAGGCACTTGTCATTATTTTCTTTTTTAATCTCTACATATTGGTAATGCACTAACACTGTCATTTTGTGAACTCATAGATGTAAGTGAGGTGCAAGTAATAAATATTATGATTCAAGTGCCACAAATACAAATGTCACACAAACATAATCAGACCATGATCATATTATTATTATTATTATTTTTTTTTTGCAGTACACGGGCCTCTCACTGTTGTGGCCTCTCCTGTTGTGGAGCACAGGCTCCGGACGCGCAGGCTCAGCGGCCATGGCTCACGGGCCCAGCCGCTCTGCGGCATGAGGGATCCTCCCGGACTGGGGCACGAACCCGTGTCCCCTGCATGGGCAGGCGGACTCTCAACCACTGCGCCACCAGGGAAGCCCCATATTATTATTTAAATGACATGGAAGTTTGTTAATGATATGGTTAATTCAGAAAATTCCAGTTACACAGTTCACTTAGAATTAAAACTTTCTGAGCTTGGATTTCTTTATGGATTGGATTATGTGTATGATTTTAAAATAGTCATTATTTCCCTCATAAAATTTATTTTATTTGGTGGAGATTTTTAAAAAAGCAGTGATTAGAGTAAGTTCTTATTTATTTCAGGCACAAACTGATAATAATTTACTAAGAAAAATGCTTTTAAACTAAGTGTTTAATGCAAATTACATTTTTAAACCCATGTCAACCCCACTTCTAGTGACAATAATAAAATCTGTGCCTGCTCTAGCAGCACATACACTGTAACCTGGATGTGGTGATGAACCCTTACATAGAAAACAATAAAGTGCTTTACAAGCCGTACATCTCACAAAAAAGCTGTGATCATTGAGGTTTTGAATTTACGTGATATCATGTTACATTATTTTTTTAAAAAGTAAAGAAGACCCAGATATCTGCTAGAGGCCGTATACTAAAAACTCATTCATTTCTGAAATTGACTTTCTTTCTTCATACAAACTCTTGATGTACAAAGTATTGACTGATTATTTTTGTGGTGTGTGTACAATGACAAGTGAGTCCCATAAATTTTCTAACTTTCAGAAACAGAGGAGAACATATATAAATGTTTAAAAGAGAAGACAGCATTGCAGAAGAACCCAGAGTGGTCATTAAATCATGCTAATAACTTTTTGTAGGCAAAAAAAGAAATCTTTGTTAAATTTTAACAATTTTGAGATTGAGTTTTTCATACTACAGTTTTGACAGTGAGATATTTGAGAGTGATGTTTTACTTGTGACATTTGAAATGAATTACTCTTAAGTATTATTTCTTTATACAATGCCTTATCTGATTTATTATATCCTTACTTTACAAAGGAAATGATGATATTGCGTATGTGTGAAACTAAACATTCACAACAGTTTAAGTTATATATTATTTATTATAGAATATGCTTTTTAAATTGTAAAACCAACCCACACTAGTTTCCATAAAACTGCCTTAGGTAAGTATGTGGAAAGTACCTCCAAACTCAGTGATATGTTTTATATATATTGATTATATGTTTTTGGTGTTATTAACATAAAATATTATTAAAGCTTTATTTTTTGGTTACAATATTTCTGCACACAATGAATCAGGGTAACAGGGGGTTGCTGTCCCATCTTGTTTTCTAAATTGGTTATTTATACAATAAACCACACAGACAACTCCCAAGTTTTCCCACAATTTTCTTTTGCACAATCTTGCCAGTAGCTCTCCAGAATTTATAAGTCTAGATGACATTACAGAAATTTTATTTTTAAGAGTTTTCACATGTGCTTCCTGTACTTTTAGAGTCCTGACACAAGAAATTACATTATTGCCAGTTGTGTGTAAAATTTAAGTTAAAACATTAATATATTTAATTATAAAGAACAGAATTTGAATGTGTAATAAATGAGTAGAGTCAACTCAAGTCAGTTGTGACTCAACTGCATCTTTGCAAGCAACTATATGGGTTGCTTTCAGTGGAGTGATCAGAATAACTCATCCTTACTGAATCAATTTTAGGATTCCATGTCAGTGGTCCTGTAAACTTGGGGTAAAATAAAGACTCTATTGTAAGGAATCTGGTTTGATTTTCTTTTTAGTTTATAATGCTTATGTAAAGGGATAAGCTGAGAAGATACTTCCTTTTTGACCACTCTTGAATAGTGACCCATAATGATTACTGAGATTAAACTTCAGTGTATTTTATAAAAAATATTACTTACTTTCACAGAAGTGAAGAGATACAGTTGCACAATGGTGGTTACAATGGTAGAAATACCTATTGCCAATAAAATGTTAGCAAGAGATTTAAAAATGACTGTACAGCACCGCATCAGAGAACTGTATAACAGCAAAATGATTAATAATATTTTCTCATATAAATAAGATCCTTAAATCGTTTTTAGAAATAAATGGGGGGGAAGTGCTTTTTTTTTTCCTAATTCCTACCAAAATATTTTCTGATGTGGAGCAAAAGACAGTAAAAAAATGACAGAGTTAAAAAAAAAAAAAAAGACATTTCATGCATTTAAGCCACCATTAATCTCTGACTCTAACATAAGGCAGATCATTAATCTTTTGTAAAACTATGACTTTAGCCACTTAAGCTCATTTTAGTGCTTTTCATGACAAGGACATGATAGGCCTTGTAAATTTAGGAGTTAAGATGTGTTTCCAACAGGTTAGTTTATACAGGCTCAGATGTTTTTTGAAACACCAACTTTATAACAAAAAATGCTTTGGAGAAATGATGAAAGTTATTATAAAGAAAAACCAGAAGGGGTCCTATAGAGTTTATCACAGATGACACTGTTAGATCAATGAACACAAATTGCATTTGCTTATGTGTCATCCTCAGTCTTAATGATGTGGAAAAGGGTGACATTGAATAGGACCTGGTGACCATTGTTCCAGGCATAAAGAGCTCTATCTCTTGCATTGTAGTCAAGCATGGATATGTGAAAGTATTGGTTATGAAAGGGAATGTCCGTGTACTCATATGTGGAGGTTTTGGTGGAATAGGAATAATACACCTTGGCTCCAGTTAAGTGGGAGTTGGTGACATACAGTGTCCCACAGATCATGAAGGATTCCCCCGCACTTCTCTTGGGATAGCCAGTGCTCCAGCTCTTCATTACCTCCAAGGTATCTTTGTTAAGTTGGCTGATGACAATATTGCCTGCATTCTGGTTAGTTGCATACACAGCCCACAGCCCGATTTCATCAGCCATTAGGTCGATGTCAGAGAACCCACCCCATGTGTAAGGGTAAACGTTGTGAAAACCAGCATACTCCAGGCTTCTTTGGGCAAGCACTCTCCCCATATCAAAGCTGTATTTGATGATGATGTTACTCTGATACTTGTTAAAATAGAGTGAGCCATTGTAGACAACATGGTTAGTTCCTGCCCATTTGAACGGGAGGTTGTATGTCCTTGATTCGGCCCCGCTGACAAAGTCTGCAATTGATTTGTACTCACGGACAATTTTATTGTTAGTATAACTGTCCATGTACCAAACCTGGGAAGAAGGAAAAAATGAAGTAATTAAATTCTGTACTTTTTTGAGAATTCCAAAATAAAGACAGTGAGAATCAGCACATATTAATATTGTCATTCTCAGGCTCTGGAAGATTCTCTTACCACTTACCTGTTGCAGTTTGATAGTACTGCAGGCTTTGGCAAAGATAGTGACATGGTCTGTGTGGAAAGGAAACAACTAAATGTACTGCCTTGAAGTTGATTTGCTTTTTGTCTTTTCTTTTTTTGTTGTTTTAAAAATTTTTTACCATTCAGTGCGTATCACTGAGTGAATCAAACATATATCAATGCAAATCACATCACTTTTTTCATTTACCTGATCAATTTGATTAGTAATAACTGCAAAAAATATCACGTTCAGAAAATTTATTTATTCCATCCCTTGCTCTGAAAAATATATGGCTTAATTTTGAGCATTCAACTTATTTTTCCTTTATGGATAACAAAGAACCTTCTAGTAATACTTGTTCATTTGATCAGCTTATAGGTACAACCACCTTTTAATGAAATAATTTTACTAACTGAGCTACTAAACTTGCTTGGATGTAACCCTTGAAAATCCTAATGTGTACTGAGTTCTGTAATAGAACATAGATGGAGCTATGGTAAGTCTCTAGTGTATTGATTTTCATAATAGAGGCATTGCCAAATACCCTCTATGATGTTTTCTTTAAAATTACCCCTAGATTCTAGGTATATTTTAGCTTTAGTGAATTGGGTAGCTCTTGAGCTTTTTTACTTATTTAGTTTTTTTTTTACACTAAGGAGCAAATTCTAGAAGGAATGTACAGAAAAATTTGTATACTTGTAACTAGCCCTTTTCAAGCATAAAACAGTAATAACCAATAAAAAATTAGACTCACTATACTGATGAATTATAGGATAGAACATTTTACTAAAATAAGTTTGCCATGTATCTGTAGATATGTTAATATTATCAAACTGAAAATATTTGCAAACAGTGTAACACTTTTCAAGTTGAAACTAATATCCCTGAAAAATAATGGGTAGTCTAGTAGGCATAAAGCTTAAATAAAACATAATTCTAAGCAAAGGCATTTGAGGAAGCAACATACTCTGTTATTTTTTTCAGATGCTAAGGGATCTGTCATCCAAGCGCCAAATCGGGTTCCAGATGTCTTGACTGTAACTGGGCCTGTGATTTTCATCAGTTTGCCACATGCTGAAATTAGAGTAACATGAACATGTTGGGTGAACATGGCAATAATTCCAACACACATACTTACACCAAGAGCAAAGAAAGGAATCTTAAAACAAAGCAAATAGAATTAATACCACATTCTGAATAAATGATCATTCATGTGGGATGCTATGCATTTAACTATAATTTGAACCATGAGTAGTTGCTTTTTCAGTGCTCTAAATCTAAAGTGTGGAATTTTAAAATGGGAAATTATTTATACAATCTGGAAAGAGATAAATCAGGAACGTCATTATCATTATACCAGTCCAGCTGCTGCTTCTAAGTAAAGAAGTCAGCAAAATTAAATTTTCCATGATGCTGTTTACCTGATCATCATCTTCCCCTCACCTGACCCTCTCTGCTCATGCTTTGAGACTTTGGACTACTTATGCAAGCCAGAAAGAACTCTTGTTAAGTCGATTTTCAGTTTGTATTGGTAAATGAGCAGCTCCTGTGAAAGTTATATTTATAGAATATAATAAAAAAAATGTAATCACAATCTACCTGAAAGACGTAGAGTTTTGAAAGGTAAATGCCTTGTGCAAGCCTGATAGAGCAGCCCTAAAGATATAGGGAAAACCTCCCACAAAACTCAAGCCCTCATACCCTGTAGTCCCATGCAGTGAAAGATGTAGAGTATCAATTGATGTAATACATGATAAAAAACTAGTGACTTTCTTGAAAAATTATATTTTTATCACTCTATCTATGAATAAAATCTTAGGAAAAGCTTGGACTTCATAAATGCCAAAGTCTAAACCAAAAAGAAACGCAGGCATTTTGTGAGATTTTTACAACAGAATAATTTAAAAGTGATTTATCATACACATTGTGAAAGGCAATATAACTGCCTGTAAATGTTGACTTTTGGTCTAAACAAAGAAATTTTCCTATCCATTTATACTCCTCTTTTCTTTGTGTTCTTTTTTTACTTTAAAAAAATTGTTCTGTATGGCCCATGTTTCTTAGATCCTCCTCTGCCTATCCTTAGAACTGATAAATTTCTACTTAGTGCCTGTCAGTTCCTGTATGTTTGGAAGGGAAAGAACAGATCCCCAAAGCAAATAAAGGACAAAACTAATTGTAACTTAGGGCTTATCTTGCCTCATTTTTCTCTATGTGTGTTCCTCATAAGAATAATTTGTAACGGGCAGAATACTAAGCCATGCAGTTAGAAAGATGATGAACGATAACATTATATTTTGTGCTATTGCTTCAGTGATAACTACACATTTAGTAATCTCCAGCTTTTCATGAAACCTAAACCGAATATATTTTTTTCTTCTTTTTTGAAGAAACTAGATGTGATAGCATCTTTATATATTTTATATAAAGGAATTACTTTATAACTTCCTAAGACCTGTTAAACTGAGCAAATCAGAAGTCTTTGTGGCATTGTCTATATTGAATAGCAAGATCTTCAGTTAAACCTATTTAGAATATATTAGCTCAACTTGGTATAAACACATGAACAATATGTGAATAAAATAGTATCAGTTTGAACTAGAAAAAAGTAAATGTATCCTGAAAGAATATAAGTTGCGTATATTCTCTGAATGCACTAAATAAGTGAAAGTAATATGATCTTTAATGATGACCTACATAAATATTTCTAAATTCACAATGGTAAGTGCATGAAAATTTAAACTATAAGTATATGGAAATAAATAGAAAGACATTGCTCCCCCTAAAAAACAGCACAAATAAAATATGTGACTTCTTCTTTATGCATGAAAAATAAATACTTTTGTTGAACAGAATACAAATAGCAAAAATAGATAAAATATGAAAAGTAACTGGCTAAGATGATGGTGCTTTTATCTCCTTTATTTTGCAAAATCTCATTAAAATGATAGTAAAAGAGTAAAACATGGGGGAAAAAACCCAAAGCAAAGAGAATGGTACAGAGCCATTAGTGGAGAATAAACTTTTCGTTTTTAATAAATTTATTTATTTATTTTTGGCTGCATTGGGTCCTCGTTGCTGTGTGCAGGCTTTCTTTAGTTGCAGTGAGCGGGGGCTATTTTTGTTGTGGCATGCAGGCTTCTCCTTGTGGTGGCTCCTCGTTGCGGAGCATGGGCTCTAGGCGTGCGGGCTTCAGTAGTTGTAGCACTCAGCCTCAGTAGTTGTGGCACACAGGCTCTAGAGTGCAGGCTCAGTAGTTGTGGCGCACGGGCTTAGTTGCTCTGCGACATGTGGGATCTTCCTGGACCAGGGCTCGAATCCGTGTCCCCTGCATTGGCAGGTGGGTTCTTAACCACTGCACCACCAGGGAAACCCCACTGCACCACAAGGGAAGCCCAGAGAAGAAATTTTTAACAAATTTCTGGAAGGCAGAAAGTGATGGAGAGTGGTAATTAAAGGTGTAGGATGAAATAAAATGCACTAGTGTCTAAGCATAGGAGATAAGAGCTGAGGATGGAGCTGCTCTGCCTTGAAGAGAAGTAAGGGACACCTCGCCGTGACACACACGTGGTAGGAAAACTGATAAAAGGATTTACCATATATTATGAATCTTCCCTGGAGCCTTGGGAGATATGTTTTCTATAAGTGGAGCATAGGTGGATTTTATAGTTGGATTTTTTAACCTAATGGGAGGAACCTTTGTCTTTTAACATAATATAGTTGAGGACTATATATGGAAGTAGCTCCTTAGAGGGCACACAGCCTTGTCTGGAAACAGTGTGGAGGAAAGAAGCCTGTACCAGTTGCAAGGGTTCCTGATATACTAGGCTGCTTAAAGTTGTCCTAGATCATTTTTATTAAAATCGTCTTCGAAGATGGTGGAGTAGAAGGATGTGACCTCACTCCCTCTTGCGAGAACACCAGAATCACAACTAACTGCTGAACAGTCATCGACGGGAGGACACTGGAACTCACCAGAAAAGATACCCCACATCCAAAGACAAAGGAGAAGCCACAATGAGACTATAGGAAGGGCACATTCACAATAAAATCAAATCCCATAACTGCTGGGTGGATGACTCACAAACTGGAGAACACTTATACCACAGAAGTCCACCCACTAGAGTGAAGGTTGTGAGCCCCACGTCAGGATTCCCAACCTGGGGGTCCCACAATGGGAGGAGGAATTCCTAGAGAATCAAAATTAGAAGGCAGCGGGATTTGATTGCAGAACAACAGGACTGGGGAAAACAGAGACTCTAGGAGGGCACACACAAAGTAATGTGCACATCGGGACCCAGGGGAAGGAGCAGTGACCCCAGGGGACACTGAACCAGACCTACCTGCTAGTGTTGGAGGGTTTCCTGAAAAAGTGGGGAGTGGCTCTGGCACACAGTGAGGACAAGGACACTGGCAGCAGAAGTTCTGGGAAGTACTCCTTGGCATGAGCCCTCCCAGAGTCTGCCATTAGCCCCACCAAAGAGCCTGGGTAGGCTCCAGTGTTGGGTTGCCTCAGGCCAAACAACAAACAGGGAGGGAACCCAATCCCACCCATCAGCAGTCAAGTGGATTAAAGTTTTACTGGGCTCTGCCCACCAGAGCAACAGCCAGTTCTACCCACCACCAGTCCCTCCCATCAGGAAACTTGCACAAACCTCTTAGATAGCCTCATCCACCAGAGGGCAGACAGCAGAAGCAAGAAGAACTACAGTCCTGTAGCCTGTGGAACAAAAACCACATTCACAGAAAGATAGACAAGGTGAAAAGGCAGAGGGCTATGTACCAGATGAAGGAACAAGATAAAACCTAAGAAAAACAACTAAATGCAATGGAGATAGGCAACCATCCAGAAAAACAATTCAGGATAATGATAGTGAAGATGATCCAGGACCTTGGAAAAAGAATGGAGGCAAAGATCGACAAGATGCAAGAAATGTTTAACAAAGACTTAGAGGAATTAAAGTACAAAAAACCAGAGATGAACAATACAATAACTGAAATGAAAATTACACTAGAAGGAATCAGTAGCAGAATAACTGAGGCAGAAGAACGGATAAGTGACCTGGAAGACAGAATGGTGGAATTCACTGCTGCAGAACAGAATAGAAAAAAAAGAATGAAAAGAAATGAAGACAGCCTAAGAGACATCTGGGACAAAATTAAACACAACAACATTCGCAGTATAAGGGTACCAGAAGGAGAAGAGAGAGAGAAAGGACCAGAGAAAATATTTGAAGAGATTATACTCGAAAACTTCCCTAACATGGGAAAGGAAATATCCACCCAAGTCCAGGAAACACAGAGAGTCCCATACAGGATAAACCTAAGGAGAAACATGCCAAGACACATAGTAATCAAATTGGCAAAAATTAAACAAAAAAAAATTTATTGAAAGCAGCAAGGGTAAAATGACAAATAACATACAAGGAAACTCCCATAAGGTTAACAACTGATTTCTCAGCAGAAACTCTACAAGCCAGAAGGGAGTGGCATGATATACTTAAAGTGATGAAAGGGAAGAACCTACAATCAAGATTACTCTACCCAGCAAGGAACTCATTCAGATTCAGTGGAGAAATCAAAAGCTTTACAGACAAGCAAAAGCTAAGAGAATTCAACACCAAAAAACCAGCTCTACAACAAATGCTAAAGGAACTTCTCTAAGTGGGAAACACAAGAGAAGAAAAGGATCTACAAAAACAAACCCAAAACTAAGAAAATGGTCATAGGAACATACATATCGATAATTACCTTAAGCATGAATGGATTAAATGTTCCAACCAAAAGACACAGGCTTGCTGAATGGATACAAAAACAAGACCCATCTATATGCTGTCTACAAGAGACCCACTTCAGACCTAGGGACACATACAGACTGAAAGTGAGGACATGGAAAAAAGATAATCCATGCTAATGGAAATCAAAAGAAAGCTGGAGTAGCAATACTCATATCAGATAAAATAGACTTTAAAATAAAGAATGTTACAAGAGACAAGGAAGGACACTACATAATGATCAAGGGATCAATCCAAGAAGAAGATATAGCAATTATAAATATGTATGCACCCAACATAGGAGCACCTCAATACATAAGGCAACTGCTAACAGCTATAAAAGAGGAAATTGCCAGTAACACAATAATAGTGGGGGACTTTTAACACCTCACTTACACCAACGGACAGATCATCCAAAGAGAAAATTAATGAAGAAACAGAAGCTTTAAATGACACAATAGACCAGATAGATTTAATTGATATTTGTACGACACTCCATCCAAAAACATCAGATTACACTTTCTTCTCAACTGCGCACAGAACATTCTCTAGGATAGATCATATCTTGGGTCACAAATCAAGCCTCAGTAAATATAAGAAAATTGAAATCATACCAAGCATCTTTTCTGACAACGCTATGAGATTAGAAATGAATTACAGGGAAAAACACGTAAAAAGCACAAACACATGGAGGCTAAAAAACACATTACTAAATAACCAAGACATCACTGAAGAAATCAAAGAGGAAATCAGAAAATGCCTAGAGACAAATGACAATGAAAACACGATGATCCAAAACCTATGGGAGGCAGCAAAAGCGGTTCTAAGAGGGAAGTTTATAGCTATACAAGCCTACCTCAATAAAAAAGAAATATCTCAAATAAACAACCTAACCTTACACCTAAAGGAACTAGAGAAAGAAGAACAAACAAAACCCAAAATTAGCAGAAGGAAGGAAATCATAAAGATCACAGCAGAAATAAATGAAATAGAAACAAAGAAAGCAGTAGCAAAGATCAATAAAACTAAAAGCTGGTTCTTTGAGAACACAAACAAAATTGATAAACCATTAGCCAAACTCATCAAGAAAAAGAGTGAGAGTACTCAGATCAGTACAATTCGGAATGAAAAAGAAGTTATAACAGACACTGCAGAAATACAAAGCATCCTAAGAGACTGCTACAAGCAACTCTTTGCCAATAAAATGGACAACCTGGAAGAAATGGATGAATTCTTAGAAAGGTATAACCTTCCAAGACTGAACCAGGAAGAAATAGAAAATATGAACAGACCAAACACAAGTAATGAAATTGAAACTGTGATTAAAAATCTTCCAATGAACAAAAGTCCAGGACCAAATGGCTTCACAGGTGAATTCTATCAAACATTTAGAGAAGAGCTAACACCCATCCTTCTCAAACTCTTCCAAAAAATTGCAGAGGAAGGAACACTCCCAAACTCATTCTGTGAGGCCACCATCACCCTGATACCAAAACTAGACAAAGATACTACAAAAAAAATTACAGACCAATATCACTTATGAATATAGATGCAAACAGAATTGAACAACACATTAAAAGGATCATACACCATGATAAAGTGGGATGTATCCCAGGGATGCAAGGAGTCTTCAGTGTATGCAAATCAATCAATGTGATACACCATATTAACAAATTGAGGAAGAGAAACCATATGATCATGTCAGTAGGTGCAGAAGAAGCTTTTTACAAAATTCAACATCTATGTATGATAAAAGCTCTCCAGAAAGTGGGCATAGAGAGAACCTCCCTCAACATAATAAAGGGCATGTATGACAAACCCACAGCAAACATCATTCTCATTGGTGAAAAACTGAAAGCATTTCCACTAAGGAACAAGACAAGGATGTCCACTCTCACCTTATTATTCAACATATATTTGGAAGTCCTAGCCATGGCAATCAGAGAAGAAAAAGAAATAAAAGGAATACAAATTGGAAAAGAAGAAGTAAAACTGTCACTCTTTGCAGATCACATGATACTATGCATAGAGAATCCTAAAGAGCCACCACAAAACTGCTAGAGCTACTCAGTTAATTTGGTAAAGTTGCAGGGTACAAAATTAATGCACTGAAATCTCTTGCTTTCCTGTATACTAATGATGAAAAATCTGAAAGAGAGGCTATGGAAACACTCCCATTTACCATTGCAACAAAGAGAATAAAATACCTAGGAATAAATCTACCTATGGAGACAAAAGACCTGTATGCAGAAAACTATAAGACACTGATGAAAGAAATTAATGATGATACCAGCAAATGGAGAGATATACCATGTTCTTGGATTGGAAGAATCAATATTGTGAAAATGACTATACTACCCAAAGCAATCTACAGATTCAGTGCAATTCCTATCAAATTACCAATGGCATTTTTTTTTACAAAACTAGAAAAAAAATCTTAAAATCTGTATGGAGACACAAAAGACACCGAATAGTCAAAGCAGTGTTGAGGGGGAAAAGCGGAGCTGGAGGAATCAGACTCCCTGACTTCAGACTATACTACAAAGCTACAGTAATCAAGACAATATGGTACTGGCACAAAATCAGAAATATAGATCAATGGAACAAGATAGAAAGCCCAGCGATAAACCCACACACCTATGATCAACTAATCTACGACAAAGGAGGCAAGGATATACAATGGAGAAAAGACAGTCTCTTCAATAAATGATGCTGGGAAAACTGGACAGCTACATGCAAAAGAATGAAGTTAGAACACTCCTTAACACCATACTCAAAATGGATTAGAGACCTAAATGTAAGATTAGAGACCTAAAATGGATTAGAGACCTAAATGTAAGACCAGACACTATAAAGCTCTTAGAGGAAAACATAGGAAAAACACTCGTTGACATAAATCACAGCAAGATCTTTTTGGATCCACCTCCTAGAGTAATGGCAATAAAAACAAAAATAAACAAATGGGACCTAATGAAACTTAAAAGTGTTTACACAGTGAAGGAAACCATAAAGAAGACGAAAAGACACCCCTCAGAATGGGAGGAAACATTTGCCAACGAATCAACGGACAAAGGGTTAATCTCCAAAATATGTAAACAGCTCATGCAGCTCAATATTAAAAAAACTAACAACTCAATCCAAAAATGGGCAGAAGACCTAAATAGACATTCCTCTAAAGAAGATATACAGATGGCCAAGAAGCACATGAAAAGCTGCTCAACATCACTAATTATTAGAGAAGTGCAAATCAAATCTACAATGAGGTATCACCTTACACCAGTTAGAATGGGCATCATCAGAAAATCTACAAACAACAAATGCTGGAGAGGGTGTGGAGAAAAGGGAAGCCTCTTGCATTGTTTGTGGGAATGTAAATTGATACAGCCACTATGGAGAACAGTTTGGAGGTTCCTTAAAAAACCAAAAATAGAATTATCATATGACCCAGCAGTCCCACTACTGGGCATATACCCAGAGATAACCATAATTCAAAAAGACACATGCACCCCAGTATTCATTGCAGCACTATTTAGAATAGCCAGGTCATGGAAGCAACCTAAATGCCCGTCGACAGATGAATGAATAAAGAAGTTGTGGTATATACATATAATGGAATATTACTCAGCCATGAAAAGGAACGAAACTGGGTCATTTGTAGAGACGTGGATGGATCTAGAGACTGTCATACAGAGTGAAGTAAGTCAGGAAGAGAAAAACAAATATCGTATATTAATGCATTTATCTGGAACCTAGAAAAATGGTACAGATGAACCGGTTTGCAGCACAGAAATTGAGACACAGATGTAGAGAACAAATGTATGGACAGTAAAGGGGGTAAGTGGCGGTGGGTGGGGGTGGTGTTTTGATATTTTGGGAGATTGGGCTTGACATATATACACTGATGTGTATAAAATGGATGACTAATAAGAATAAAAAATAATAAATTTAAAAAGAAAAAGGGACTTCGGATCTAAGAGGGTTCAAAATAGCAGTGTAGGGAGATCCTGAACTCACCTTCTCCCATGGATACAGCAAATGTACAACTACATACGGAATAATTTCCTTGGTTAGGAACCTGAAAGCTGGATGCACAGAGCCTCCACAACCAGTGGTAAAAGGACAGCATTGAGATGGGTAGATAAGGCAGATGGGGCCTCTTGCTGAGGGAAAAAACAAGCACCACCGTGAAAAGCTTGTGAACCAAAGGTGAAGGGGACCCACTTCCTAATTTTTAAGCATCTTCTGGAGAGGTAGAAAGCAGTTGGGATACTACTTGGAGACCGAGACACTGCTGGGAGCAATTTTGCAGCCTCAGGCTACCTTGCTAATGCCCGTGCTGGTGGTTGCCATTTTGCCATTCTTCCTCTAACCTGTTAGTGCCAGTGGATGCATCCCTCTGAAACCCCCACCCACCCCTGTGCCTTGGCTAGGCCTCATGGCTGACCAAGTAATTTCTCTGTCAACCTGTGCCTTACAGCAGCTGTGGCTGGGTCCATAGGTGTTCTAAGTCCTAGCCCCACCAACCAGTACATAGAAGCAGCTATGGCCAGGTGCCACAGCTGTTTCAACGAGCAGCCCTGTCCACTAGCAGGTCAAACCCACAATGATAGTGGGGTGCATGCAGCCCAAATAGGGGACACAAGTGAAGTGCCTAGCTCTGGTGGCCAGGCAGGATTGTGCCTATGAACCCCTGAGGACATGTGCTAAATAGGGTCACTCCTTCAAGACTAGGAGAAATAGCTTATTTACCTAATACATAGAAACACATACAGAGATTTGGTCACAATGAGATAGAGGAACGTGTTCTAATAGAACAAGACAGAGTCTCAGGGAAAGAACTAAATGAAATGAATGTAAGCAATCTACCTGATAAAATGTTCAAATTAATAGTCATAAAAATGCTTACTGAACTTGGGAGAAGAATAGATGAACACAGTGAGAACTTCATCAAAGAGAGAGGAAGCATAAGAAAAGTACCAAACAGAAGTTACAACTGAAACAAAAAAATAACCTAGAAGGGTTCAACAGCAAACCAGTTAAGGAATAAGAATGAATCAATGAACTGGAAGACAAAACAATGAAACTCACCCAGACAAAGCAGCAAAATGAATAAACCATTTTAAAAAGCGTATAAGGGACCTTTGGGACAATATCAAGTGGAAAAACATTTCCATTATAGGCATCTCAGAAGAGGAAGCAAGAGAAAGGGTCAAAAAATTATTTGAAGAAAGAGTGGCTGAAAATTTCCTAATCTGAGAAATGGAACAGGCATCCAGTTCCAGGAAGCCCAGAGAGTTCCAAATAAGATGAACCCAAAGATACATCAAAACACATAATTAAAATGGTAAAAGTTAAGCATAAGAGAGAATTCTAAAAGCAGCAAGAGAAAAACAACTTGTTGCATACAAGGGAAATCCCTTAAGTCTATGAGAAGATTTTTCAGCAGAAACTGTACAGGCCAGAAGGGAGGGGCATTACATATTCAAAATGCTAAAAGGAAAGAAACCTTTCAACCAAGAATTCTCTAACCAACAAGGTTATCATTCAGATTTAAAGGAGAGATCAAGAATTTCTTAGATAAGCAGATGTTAAAGGAGTAAAATGTGTCATTAGAGGTATAAAATATGAGGGAGCATGAGTGTGAAAAAATAAAGATTTGGAATATGTTCAAATTTAAGTTGCTGCCACCTGAAAAAAGACAGCTATTAACATACTATGTTTTTATGAGAACCACAAGGTAATCACAAAGAAAAAACGTAACAGTAAATACAAAAAGGAAAATGAGAAAGGAATTTAAACATAACGCTAAAGATAATTGCCAATACAGAAGGAAAGAGAGAAAGAGAGAAAGGAACAGAGAGGAAGCACAAGAAAATCCAGAAACAGTGTACAAAATGGCAGTAAGTACACACCTGTCATTAATTACTTTAAATGTAAATATACTAAATTTGCCAATCAAAAGACATAGTGTGGCTGAAAGGATAAAAAAGCAAGACCCATCTATATGCTGTCTACAAGAGGCTCACTTCAGAAGTAAGGACACACACAAACAAGGTGAAGGGATGGAAAAAATATTTTGTGCAAATGGAAATGAAAAGAATGCCATATTAGTCATACTCATATCAGACAAAATAGACTTTAAACCAAAAACTGTAATAAAAGACAAAGAAGGGCAATACATAATGATAACAGTAAATCTAACAAGAAAAATATAACATTTATAAATGTATAGCCACCCAACAGAGGAGCTCCTAGATATATAAAACCAATATTAATGGGCTTAAAGGGAAAAATTGAAAGCAATACAATAATAGTAGGGAACTTTAAACCCCATTTACAGTAATGGATACAAAAATCCATTACAGACACAAAAATCAATAAGGAAATGTTGGACTGAAATGACACATTAGACCAGATAGGTTTAATAGAAATATCCAAACATTCTATTCAAAAGCATCAGACTACACCTTCTTCTCAAGTGCATGTGGGACATTCTCCAGGATAGATCACATATTAGGTCACAAAACAAGTGTCAATCAATTCAAGAAGAGTGAAATCATGTGAAACTTCTCTGACCACAATAGTGTGAAGCTAGAAATCAATCAGAAGATAAAAAGGGGAAATAATCATGAAGTAACAACAGCATACTTCTGAATAACCAGTTTGTTATTGAGGAAATTAATGGTGAAATCAGAAAATACCTAGAGACAAATGAGAATAGAAATATGACACACCAAAATCTGTGAGATGCAACAAAAGTGGTTCTAAGGGGAAAGTTCATAGCAATCAAGCCTACCTCAAGAAACAAGAAAAATCACAAATAAGCAATCTGATTTGACACCTAAAGGAACTAGAAAAAGAAGAACAAATGAAGCCCAAGATTAGTAGGATGAAGGAAATGATAAAGATCAAAGTAGAAAAAAATGGAGTCTAAAAAAATAATATAAAAGATCAATGAAACTAAGAGCCGGTTATTTGAAAAGACAGAACCAGCAAACCTTTAGCTAGACTAACCAGGAGAGAAAGAGAGGGCTCAAATAAATAAAATCAGAAATAAAAGAGGAGAAATTACAACTGATACCATAGAAATACAGAGGATCGTAAGAGACTACTACAAACAGTTATATGCCAACAAATTGGATAACCTGGAGGAAATGGATACATCCCTGGAAACATACAAGTTTTTCAAGACTGAGTCATGAAGAAATAGAAAATCTGAATCAAAGATTACTACTAAGGAGGTTGAAACTGTAATCAAAAAGCTCTCAACAAACAAAAGCCCAGAACCAGACAGCTTCACTTGAAAATCCTACAAAACATTCAAAGAAGATTTAATACCTATCCTAGTCAAACTCTTCCAAAAAACTGAGGAGGAGAGAAATCTTCCAAACATGTTTTACAAAGCCAACATGTCTGATACCAAAGCCATACAGGGACAACACAAAAAAGAAGATTACAGGCCAATATCCTTGATGAACATAGATGTAAAAATCCCTAACACAATATTAGCAAACTGAATCCAATAATACATTAAGAGGATTATACACCATCATTAAGCAGGATTTATTTCAGGGATGCAAGGATGGATCAACATCCACAAATCAATTAATGTGATACATCACATTAACAAAATGAAGCATAAAAATTGTATGATCATCTTAATAGATGAAGAAAAATCTTTTGACAAAATCCAACATCCATTTATGATAAAAACTCTCAATAAAGTGATTATAAAGGGAACATACCTCCACATAATAAAGGTCATATATGACAAACCCACAGCTAACACCATACTCAATGGTAATCTGAAAGCTTTTCCTCTCAAATCAGGAACAAGACAAGGATGCCCACTATTACCACTTCTATTCAACATAGTATTGGAAGTCCTAGCCCCAGCAATTAGGAAGACAAAATAAAAGACAGCTAAATCAAAAAGAAAGAAGTAAAACTGTCACTGTTTTCAGATGACACACTACTGTATAGAGTAAATCCTAAAGACTCCACCAAAAAAAAAAGAGAAAAACTGTTAGAATGGATAAATAAATTCAGTAATGTTGCAGGATACAAAATCAATATACAGAAATTTGTGGCATTTCCTTATGCTAATAGAGAACTATCAGAAAAAAGAAATTAAAAAAAATCCCTTTTACATTTGCATTAGAAAGAATAAAATACCTAGAAATGAATTTAACCAAAGAGGTGAACAAGCTGCACACTGAAAACTGTAAGACACTGATGAAAGAAATTGAAGAAGACACAAATAACTGAAAGATATTCTATGATCAAGGATTGGAAGAGTTAGTATAGTTATTAAAATGTCCATACTACCCAAAGCAATCTACAGATTCAGTGCAAACCCCTATCAAAACTCCAATGGCATATTTCACAGAACTAGAACAAATAATTCTAAAATGTGTACAAAACCAAACAGATCCTCAATAGCCAAAACAATTTTGAGAAAGAAGAATAAAGATGGAGGTGTCACGCTCACTGATATTAAACTATACTACAAAGCTGTTATAATCAAAACATTGTGGTATTGTCATGAAACACACGCACACAGATCAATGGAACAGAGTTGAGAGCCCAGAAATAAATTCACACATATATGAAAAATTAATTAACAGCATAGGAGCAAAGAACATACAGTGGAGAAAGAATAGTCTTCAATAAATGGTGTTAGGAAAACTGGCCAGCCATATGCAAAAAAATGAAACTAGACCACTCTCTTACATCATACACAAAAATGAACTCAAAATGGTTTAAAGACTTAAATGTAAGACCTGAAACCATTAAATTTCTAGGAAAAACTGTAGGTGGTAACCTCATTGCTATTGGTCTTAGCAGTGTTTTTGTGACGCTGACTCCAAAGGCAAGGGAAACAAAAGCAAAAATAAGCTAATGAGACTACATCAAACTAAAAAGCTTCTGCACGGCATGGAAACCATCATCAAAACCAAAAGGCAGGGCTTCCCTGGTGGCACAGTGGTTGAGAGTCCACCTGCCAATGCAGGGGACACGGGTTCGTGCCCCAGTCCGGGAAGATCCCACATGCCGTGGAGCGGCTGGGCCTGTGAGCCATGGCCACTGAGCCTGCGCATCCGGAGCCTGTGCTCCACAACAGGAGAGGCCACGACAGTGAGAGGCCCGCGTACCACAAAATAAAAAACAAAAAAACAAAAAGGCAACCTGCTGAATGGGAGAAGATATTTGTAAATCATCTATCTGATAAGGAGTTAATATCCAAAACATATAAAAAATATCCAAAACATATAAAAATTCATACAGCTCAACAACAAAGAACAAGCTGATTAAAAATGGGCAGAGGATCTGAATAGACAATTTGCCAAAGAAAATATACAGATGGCCGATAGGCATATGAAAAGATGTTCAACATCATTAATTATTAGGGAAATGCAAATCAAAGCCACAGTGAGATATCAACTTATGCCTGTTAGAATGACTATTATTGAAAAGATAAGAAATAACTGATGTTGGAGAGAATATGAAGGTAAGGGAACATATTTACATTGTTGGTGGGACTAAATTGGTACACTCACTATGGAAAATAGTATAGTGATTTCTCAAAAAAATAAGAATAGTATTACCATATGACTCAGCTATTCTACATCTGGGTATTTATCCAAAGAGCATGAAAACACTAATTTGAAAAGATACATGCACCCCTATGTTCATTGCAGTATTATTTACAATATCCATTATATGAAAACAACCTAATTGTCCATCAGTGGATGAATGGATAAAGAAGTATGCACAGTGGAATACTACATAGCCATAAAAAAGAAACTGTCATTTATGACAATGTGGATGGACCTTGAAGGTATTATGCCACGTGAAAAATTCAGACAGAGAATGATGAATACCTTATGATTTCACTCATATGTGGAATCTAAAAAATGAAACAAATGAACAAACAAAATAACACAAAAGAAAACTGATAGATACAGAGATCAGATAGTGTCTCCCAGAGGGGAAGAGTTTGCGGTAGGGGCAAATAAGTGAAGGGGGTCAACTGTTTGGTGATAGATGATAACTACACTTGTGGTGATGATCACTTTGTAGTATATAAAGATGTTGAATTATAATGCTGTACCCCTGGAACTTTTATAACAAAAAATTGTTTAAAAAGTTAGGGATTCAGAAACATGGGTATAAAGGATGTCGCAAGTGAGATAGGACCCGGAAAACAAGAACACCACTGAAAGAATTGCTTAAGAGCAATTGATACCATATTCGTCCTTGATGTGGGACCCCAGAAAGCAGTTTAAAAAATCTACAAAACTGTGTTAACTGCCTGATGAGACTTAGGCCAACTTATGAAAGCATTGGAGCTCCTGAACAAAGATTCTTGCATTCTGACATTGGTAGTTTCCTTGCCTACTCACCATGGAATGAAGTGTCCATTCCTACCTAAATACAGAATTTCCAAGCAGATTTATTGTTCAAATCTTTTAAAAAATCAGTGGTTAACCAACGATTAGCTTATGTTTTTGAAAAGCTTACAATAAGAATGACCAACATAAATGTGCAGAAAAACCAGACCACCATAAAAAGAGAGATAATTCAGAGAGCAGAAGAAATCCTAGTGTCTTTGAAGAGATTTGTATATTGTAGACTATATACTGTGAAAGAAAAACACAAAAGATCTACTGGAAATTTAAGATATGATTTCATTTTTAAAAATAATAGGTTGGAAGATAAAAAGAGTTATCCCCCAAATTAAAAGAAAAAGATAAAAATGAAAATAAGACAAAATATATGGCTGCATATAGGATTGATCCAGAAGCTCCAACATCTGAAAAGCATCTTTCTAGAATGAGAGGAGAAAAAGAGTAAAGAAAATTATCAAAGAAATTATTCATGGAATTACCCCAGATAAAAAACCTAAATATTTGGAATCAAAGCCTATACCATAATAAATGAAAAAATATTTACTCCTAAAAAAATTACTGTGAAATTTTAGAAGGTACTGAATGAAGTGAAGAAATTGGACCTTTTCACAGAAAATGTGTGACCTGGACACATGCAGACAAGAACTAGACTGACATTGGCTTTTCATCAATACTGGATGCTTGAAGATAATAATCAGTGCCTTTATATTTAGGAAGAAAAATCAGGGGCAGATAGAATAAGGATATATTCTGACTTGCAAACTTCAAAGTTTACCTACAATGCACTCTTTTTTAAGAAGTTACTTGAGGTTATATTGCAGCAAAATAAGCAAATATACAGACAGTGGAAAATCAGGAAAATACGATTTCTTGTTTCAGAGTGACAGCTGTGCAGAAGGCCTTGAGAACAGTCCAGAATGGACAGAATGTCTAGGAAGGTGGTCTCAGAAATAAGACGAATTAATCTATAGAAATACTGTGTGAGACCTTCTAGGAAAAAACTGGTTATGGTGAAGGCAGTTATTGGAGTACATAAGAGGAGAATTCATTTGAACTTAACTCTAGTAACAGTCTCATTTGAATAGCACTGATGTGACATTTGACTTAGAGACATTGAAGTCCACCACTTAGCTTCCGAAGAACAACATAAGCATTGTGATGATAATGCAATCACTCATGTTTAACTTGAAGAATCAGGCTGTGAACTAATTACAGAATATTTAACAGACATTTCATCTGTTCTGTGATTATTGAAAAGACAAAATGTTTCCAACCATGATAACATAAAAGCATAGGTAAAGTTCACACTGTGAGAAAAGTAAAAATTGAAAGAAGAAATGATAGAAAGATGGGGGTATAACTGTCTTTGTATTTAAAAATATGGTGTTTAGAGAGTTTTCCTAGAGTTGAGGAAAAAATAATAAATATTTAAATATAAGTGAATAGTTATGAAAGCATATTATGAGGAAACAAGAAAGAAAGTGGCTTTGGTTGGGCTATCTGTATCCTCACATTGCAGAGCAGAAAGTCAATAAACAACGTCCAAAACTGATAAAGCAAAAAAAAAGTGGAAAAAAGCATATTAACCACCTGAAGCCATAAATTTAACCACCTGAAGCCCTAAAATTAAATGTGATTGCCTCTGGAAAGCAGAGCTGGAGGAGGAGACTGTTGCTTTTTATTCCAAGTCCTTTTTATTTAAGCATATAATTTTCTAGCTATGCACATACAATATTTAATTATAATTTAAAAAGTTAAAATAGTTGTAAAAACTTAAAATCAGACATTAAATTTAAAAAGCAAAAATCACATTTATATACTGCCTATTGACAGATCATTTCCAGATTTTTATTTGTCATGCTTCCTTGCAGGTTTAGGAAGTAGGTGGAAATTGAAGATGTAAATAAGTCTCCAGAATTGGAAGCTGTGAATATTTTGCATTTTAATTTGGTTTCAGTACTGCAAGCACTAGTTTGAAATTGTGTTCTTTAAACTTCTAACTGTGTCTTACAACTGATAATGCAATCTCTCTAGTTCTTTTAATCTTAAAAAAATTAGAATCCACACTATGAATTTTAACATTCATCAGTTACTTCATATAGATGTTAAAAGAAGCTAATAAGTGATAACATTGGTTAGTACATTTGGAGGAGCTGTACTAAAAGATACTAATCATGTGATTCCAGTAGAAATGTTGTACATTTTATTTCAAAATAGTAAGTGATTATGACCTTGGAAAAATATGCTCCTGTTGAATAACTACTTTCTATAAGAGGAAAAATTAGTCTAAAATGTCTTGAAAAATATCCTTTAAAGATGAATGATATTTCATGGTCATTTGAAAAAAAAATATAAAGAATCTCAGATGCCAGTTTAAATATGTTCTGGATATAGATCAATATAGTCCAAATATGAAACATAAACATAATGGAATGTTCATCCCCAGAAAACTTTATACCCAGAGGAAATGACCAAGTGGTAACACAAGCAGTAAGAAATTATGATGATGTCAGGTTGTTCTGTTACTAAAAGTGAATAGAGATTTTGTAGTTACAAAGTTTGATATAACATTTTAGAGGGACAAACTGTAAAATTAAACCTCAAACTGTGGTTTTTAACCTACCTTATCATCAAAATTGGCCCCTTTGCCATAGGTGGCCTCTATTGCCTGAAGGCTGAAGCATAGTTTGGACAAAGCAAGAAGACACAAAGCTCATATTTCCCTCAGTCATATGCATATTTTAGATGTTGATTTGTTTTCTGGGTTTAAATGGGTTTAAATGATCCTCTGGATTCAGTTTATGTCAACATAACTTTAGTATGAATTGAGTTGGATTGGTTAGTCAAATCTGAATAAGAACAATCTCTGGGACTAGGATTCACACCATGAATCTCATGAATCAACATTTCCAGATACTGATAATGCATTGATGGCTTGGGGTATCTTGGCTTCTGGGATATTTGGCTCTAACCCAGTATTGTATCCATATGGCAAAGAGATACTGCTAAGCCTTGTAATGTTTAGGCCAGGAATTAAGACGAAAATTATACCAGAGGTTAAAGGCTTCTGACATCTCAACTAAAAATGAGTTTGCTTTCTTTTTGTAGCAGTAGGTTTTTCTCTGAAATATGGTAGAGGGTAAAATAAATAGTTATGATTTAAATATAAAATAATTATTTTTTAAACAACCATTCACTAAGAAGTTATTATGTACCAGGACTGTGCTAGATACTGGAGATATAAGGTGAACAGGGAGACAAAATAGGTCCATAGGTTGTAGCTTCTTTAGACTGGTGAGTAGGGAAGACCTTTCAAAGAAGGTGATATTTAATTTGGGATCTAATTGACAAGCAGGCAGCCATGGATCCTTGAAGAGAAAGATGTTTAGTCATTGCATCAACCAGAAAAAGGTAGGATTTTAAAGTAATTGGAGGCATGGTTTAAGAAATCTGCCTGAATTTGAATCCTGATTTTCTCACTTACTCTCTGGAGGACTTGAACAAATTTTAACCAGTCAGTGTCTCGTGGATAACAGCAGTAATAATATCTAAGTCAAAGGGTTATTGGGAAGATTAAATAAAAAATAAATGCTAAGTGTTTTGATCGGTATTTGGTAAAGTTAATTGTCTAATAAATGTTAGCTAGGATTATTGTTCTTGTAAAGGCCCTGGATTTGGATATGCTTGGTGAGTTAAGAGAAATTGAAATAAAAATGCAGAAAGCCAGTGTGTCCAGAACAAACTTGGAAAAGTAGAAGATGAGGTTGGAGAGTTGAACAGAATAAAGGTTTGTAAAATCAGAGTATTTGATTTTTATTCTAGGTATGATGGAAAGCTATTGCAGGATTTTAAGAAGATGGGAAAGTGACAGAATGTGAGCTACGTTTAAAAAAAAGATCACTCTACCTACATGTAAAAAATTAATTGTAGAGGAGATAGAGTGTAGGCAGAGAGACACATTGAATGTCATCACATTGGTCAGGTGGGAGATAATGAAAGTGGTGATGAAGATGGAGGAAAGTAGATGGATTTGGGTTATGTTTTTGTTTTGGTTTCTTTTCTTTTCTTTTTTGGATAAAGTCAGTTAGGACCAGGCTTTGGATTAGGCATTAGGATGAAAATTAAAAAGAGAAATTAAAGAAAATCTCAAACTGAAAAATAATTTAGAGATATTTGGTTTGTTCAGATGGTCAGATTGTAGTGTCATTTATTTAGATGAAATGCTGAGGAATGAATGGGTTTGGAAAGAAAAACCAAGAATTGGGCTTCCCTGGTGGCGCAGTGGTTGAGAGTCTGCCTGCCAATGCAGGGGACACGGGTTTGTGCTCCGTTCTGGGAAGATCCCACATGCCACGGAGCGGCTGGGCCCATGAGCCATGGCCGCTGAGCCTGCGCATCCGGAGCCTGTGCTCCGCAATGGGAGAGGCCACAACAGTGAGAGGCCCGCGTAACGCAAAAGAAAAAAAAAAAAAAAGAAAGAAAAAAAAAGAAAAATCAAGAATTCACTATGGTTTATTTAAAGTTGTTTATGATTATTATCCATGCCAGTAGAGATGTAGAGAAGATAGTATGCAGATGTAGGTAGAAGACACTCTTCTGAGACACAGTTTTGACAGTCTTCAGCACACTGAAGATAGTGAAAGCCAGAGCCTTGGAGAGAGGACATACACAAAGAAGAGGAAGGCATTTAGAACAGAGTTCTGGGACATCACAATATTTCTAGCATCCAGCGAAGGAGCCCAATAAGAAGCTATACATGGAATAGGAAAAATAGTGCAGTGTTAAGAAATCCTAAAGAAGAAAATGTTTTAAGAAGGATGATGTACTGACCTCTGGGGAATACAGAGGTGTCTAGAAAATCAAAGAAATAACATGGAATTTGGCAGCAAGGAGTCATTGGTGATTACAAAACTGAAATGAAGAGAATGTTGAGATCAGAAGCTGAGTTGGAGTTGGTTTTGAAAAGACTACACACCAAAGCAGCAGCTATAAAAGATTATTTTGAAGAAAAAGCAGAGAAAAGGGGGTGAAGAAATATAAGGTTGTGGGGAAATTTTATTCTTGTGCTGATGTTACTATTGTTGCTTAATAAAGATTTGTTTGCCTTTATAAATAATCTAGTAGAGAGGGAAAAACTTATGAAAGAGAATAATAAATGAATTTCATAAGCAAATGGTAGTTTATTTATTAACTATGCCTCTTTTAACAGTTTTGTTGTTGTTTGTCTCTCTGTTCTGACTTCCACAGTTTTCCAGGAAATGTTCTTTGTGTAGTATATTTCATCCAGGTTAGAATCCTGAGGTGGGTGTTAGGTGGTCTGGTTTCTAATCTAAGCCACAATATTAAATCATTGTGTAATATTGGATAATGTACTTATTCTCCAGGGTGGAGTTTCCTCATCTCTAAGATGGAAGTTCTGAAGCTTGACATTTTGTTACTCTAAGGGAGCATGGAATGGATATGGGATCAGTAGACATTTATGCTGATGGGGAGAAGGTGGTATTATTTGTGGTGGTTGTAAAACACACACACGTCATCAGGGTGATCATGATCATGGACATCATCATTATCTACCCTTACTCTTGGGAAGCAAAACACAGAAAGGGCTCTTGATGTTGATTTCTTCCCAGTAGAAGTTTCTCTTAAAAATAGTTATTAGAGTCCTAAGCTAAAATTCATCTTGTCAAATGATATTAGTAAAATTAGAGTTGCAGGAATTTATAAAAACTGGCCACTTTTTTATTTACAATTTGTGATAGAATTAAATAAACACAGGTATTCTCATTCTAACAGAGCACAGAAATTATAAAGTAAAATAAACAGTGAAAGTGATTTCCATTTATTGGTTCCCCCAAACTAGCTTTTGTTCAAATACACATTATTTTTCTCACTTTCTATGAGGACAAAAGAAGCCAGAAAGAAAGGATAATTTCCCCAAATGCGTGGAAGACAAATGTTCCTGCAAAAGTGGATGGCAAAGAAGGAAGTTGAGTCTTCCTTCATTGATTTTTTCCTGCTATGCTCTTCTGTCTTCAGTGAGACACATGAAAATATTAGCATTTTGTAATATATTACACGTGCACGGTTCTGTATGTTCAGAAAATATACTGAATAGGTAGTTGAGAAAAGTAACCATTTTAATACTCTGATGCTTTTGAAACATTAAGTTTTTTATTATCAGTTACAATCCATATTTATCAATAAGTAGCTCAGGAAAAGGTATCATTTGGGATTCAGCAGGAAGATCAGTTTGGATCAGTGAAGCATAAAAACCATCTTTTTGTTTATTTCTTTAATATATAATTTTACTTTGTAACATTGTGTACTAATAGCTCTGGATTTGAATCCTAAGGCCATGCGCATATAAATAAATTTAATGGAGTGGCAAATATGTTTATGAAAGAATATTACTTCTTTTTACTTAAAGGCCATTGGAGAACTCATGTAGCAAGAAGTAGATATGATTTGATTTTTAAAGTCTATCAAAGTTACTTAAAGTAAGTTTTTCTCTACCATACGTTTGATAGTAAAATCTATTTATATTATTTAACCTTTTATTTGTATGTCTAATCTTACCAACTATACTGCTGAAGGAAAGGTGGGGATAAGAATGAACATAACAGATGCCATATTGCATGGCATGGAATGAGCTTTCAGTGGGTGTCTGGTAAATGGGATCAAGAATAATATGTGTCTAAATACCTCCACCTTCCAAAGTTAACACAATTTTACTCTTAAATTTAAAAACTCCTGAACTTTTTCTGAAATAAAGCTTATATTATGAACATATCTTCAGGGAGAAGCCTATCTAACATCCAAACTAAATGGAGCAGAATTGCATTATGAAAACTGAATAATTTGGCTTGCCTCTAAAAACACAGGCTTTATATTGTTAAAAGGCTTATATTAGTTGTAATCTAGGAAAATTTAGGACATTAAAAAGAAAGATAAACAGTAAATCAATTTATGGTAAAACAGGATATACCAGTTACCTCAAAAATGTGCTAAAATCACTAGGGTCTCGGGGTTCCAGAAGAATGAATCATCATCAGGTGCATGGATACCAGAGAAATTGCATTCCATATTATAATCTGGAATTTTAGGAAGAATAGGACTTTTTGGTAAATAACTTATTTGAAGATCTACTCAATTTAATTTGAGGAGGTAGGCTTATAAATTTCTCCCATTATATTTCCAAGTTAAATTGCACTCTTATTCATCCTAGGCACACAGTTTGACTTTCCTGTTAATTCTTTCTTTCACTGAGATTTTCACTGTCTCTTGCTTTAAGTACTAAGTACAGCCAAATATCAGGTGTTTTGGGAATGAAATACTGCATTGCCATTGAAGAAAGAACAGATGGCAATAAAAACAAGGATTAAAAAAAATACTGTGCTTTTGTTTTTTTTTTTCCAAAAGATTTTTTGTTTTGTAAAAGATATAGATGTTTTATCTTTGACATACACTGATTTATTTCTTGAAAGCAACATAAAGCTTTTTATTTAAAAAATAGTATTTGCTCTCAGAAACTCTGTAGACACCAATTTTTACCTTTTATGTTTCAGATGTTTTATCACAGTCTATAGAGATTCAACTGGAACAAGACACAGATGATCCCTGACTTCTCAGAGCAAGGACACCTTGTCTATAAGGTAGTGAAGATTAAAGAAAAGGAAATGGAAATTTTCTGTAAAATAGCTGAAGTGTCATGGAGGGGGTGCAGTGGGGGCGTGTGGGAGACTGTGCCAGGGGAATTCAGCCATGTTTTAAGAAGGATGCAATCAGAGAAGCCTCCACAGAAAAGCTGGTATCTGGTCTATAAAATGAAAGAGCAAGCTTAGAATTTGGATAGGTAAGGTAGGGAGGAAGAGTGTTCCATGAAAGGGGAGAGGAAGTTCAGTGTCCAGGAGGTGAAGAAGCATACACAATTGAGGAACTGAAAGGATTAAACTGACTAACACTTAGAGTGAGTGCCTGGTGAGAATTTGAGAGAAAAGGGCTAGAGTTAGGCAGAATCCATGTCATCAAGACAAATGAGGCAAAGCTATTTAGAATTAATTTTAAAGGAAAATCCCTTAAACAAGGTATAATATAATTAGATTTGCATGTCAAAAAGATTATTCTAAATTCCTAGTGTGGTAGACAGGGAATGACTTCAGGTAAGGGCAGTGGTTAGGAGGCCATGTGGTAGTCCATCTGAGAGGTGATCAGTGGTGCTGTGGACTAGGGTGGTGGAAGTGTGAATGCAGAAAAGAGGTGGTTTTGAGAAATTGTGAGGGAGAGGGGAGATGTGATTGCATGTGAGTGAAATTCAAGGAAGAATCAAAAGTGACTCTGACTTCTTTCTTTCTACAGCAGTTGGGTTCTGTTTACTGAGTTAAACTTACTGAGGTGTCCAGGGCGTTTCTCTATTATTAGGTACCCAACAAAACACATCGTGTGTGGGAAAGAAATCTCAGCCTTTGAACTCAGAAGGACTTGGGTTTAAAGTTGTTGCCTCCAACATGTACCTTTGGAAAATTAATTTAAGCTGAGTATCTATTTTCCATAAATTGCTAATAATAATACCTGACCCCGAGTTATTAGAGCAATTAGGACTAACACACCTAAAAAAGCTGGCATAGTGTCTGTCAAGCAGTAGGCTCTCAGCATTGCTGTAGTTACCTACTTATGTGCTTATTGTCCCCACTATAATGCAAGTTTTCTGACGGTAGGAGGACACTGCCTGCTACTCATCTTTGTAGCCCCAAATGCCTGGTTAAGTGCCAGTGCACACTGGGGAGTCAATAAATATTTGTTGAATGTACAAATAAGACTACTACCACGTAGACAATTTGGTTTCTCTTTTAAAACTAATTTGGCATAAACATGATAAAAATAGTAACCCAAGTTGAGATTACTTGTAATCTCAAATTTTGAATGCTGCTGTTACTTCTGTTAAACATGAAGGCTCAAAACTGTTTCTGTTAATAGAAGGATGCATCCTGTACTTCACTAGATGGCACCAAACTATTGCCCTAAAATAGAACTAACCCAAGGAAGTGTCGGGGGGGGGGTGGAGATGGAGGGCTGGAAACCTGGAAAACCTGATTATAATCTACATTAAGTATCTATTGGTGATCTCAGGGGGTGTGCAAGAGCTTCAGCTGTGCTTTTCCAGTCAAATTCTCACATGCATATGATTACATTTTGCATGTCTAGGAATGTGATATGTTTTAATTAAGCACAGGGGACTTTACTCAGTCCCTCATAGAGAAAATTAAGCACTTTTAGGAACGTACATTACTATACCTCATTCAGGCCACTAGGATGCATTTCTGTTGAAGCATTTTTTCTAATTTCTATTTTCTCTAAAACTTTAATTCCCTAGTAGAAATAAGCTGAATGGTGCCCTAGTGGTCTCAATGACTTGTGATTCCTTCAGCACCTTATTAAGTTAAACTTTGCAGGCAATGACACTAGTTTGTTTTTTAGTTTCTTAAAATTCATGTGCTGTGCACTGTGACATCTTCCCTAAAAGCAAATCCACTGAAAAGGTGAGTGGAAATGTATTCATCACGGCTGCAATTTTATTTTCTTTCCCCAGTCCATTTTTACCCTCTGCTAATTGGCTGTGTGTGTTTAGAGGCTTTTGTGAAGAATAAAGATGCCATTGATAGATGAGCCTTATTGCACCTGTTGCTATATTGCTGATGTCATAATTATCCAATATCCCACTCTAGATCTGAGCAGCATAGCAACTGGATTTTAGACCTTTTTGGAACATTGAACCCCTGATACGTTTTTTTCTCTACATTTCCTGTGAATGGTCCTGATGTTATTTAACATCTGTTTTCTGAGTCTGTGTGCTCTGACATTTTGATATTCAGGCCCTTATTTATGAGATACTGCCAGGCATGGAATTAAGAGTTCACAGAGATAACTTGGTCCAGTCTGTACTAGTTTTCAGGAATTGTAAAAACTAAGTAAAATGTTAATCAAGTTATAACGTAGTACCACACAAAATTGTTTGTGCTTTCTTCTGTAAATAAATGTGCCTTATCAGGTACTTCCCTTGAAATTGGAGCAATTCTTTTTTTAATGAAAAATATGAAGATTCACTTATTTATTTTTTCAGGAACCATGTGGCTTTAGATTTCACAGTGTTAGGGCTGTCTGTCTCTACCTGGACATGTTTTCTACATTGTAATTAAGCATTGTGGTCCAGTTGATAGACTTCCTCTCTGCTCAAGAGAATCTCAGTAAGTGGTTTTGATTAATTGACATAAACATGGTATGATGGAGAAAAGTACCCAGTTCTTGGGACAAAAGCATAAATGAGTTAGAGTCATTGCTTGTGGCACTGGCCTCTGTACTAAGTGAATAGGGATTTGAGGGCCACTAATAATCTAAAGCATTATGATGTGAGAACTGTTTTCAATATCTTATAAGGTCATATCAGTTAACTCAAATAGCAATCATCTCATTAAATAAGAAAATTAAATGCTAGTTTTATTGCTGTTTGATATCTATATTGGTTGCTAGATTTTATATTTTTGATTAGTTAAAATAAAAATAAATGTTAACTAATTAATATAATTTATTTGACAGTCACAGTCTTTCAAACTTTGTGGTCCATGGGGGAAAATTAATAAAACAAATCTTTGACATATATTGCAGATCACAGTCCTGAGGCCTAAGGACACCATAGAGACATTATCCATGGTTCAGTAAGAAGGAATAGGATGAATCTGTGTCTACTTAGATTAACCCTCTTTGTCCCAAATATCATTTTTAATATTGTAGGAGATTCTGTGTTGGGAGTTATATGTGGATTAGTAAAAACAAATTGGGAGTTATGATAGAGCTGAGAGGAATGTAGAATTTCCTAACTGTGGTGGACATTACTTCCAGCTAAGTAAACTCAGAGAGAGTATATGTTAGAAGTGAAGTTCATTTGTAAAGTAGAGCAAATCCCAAGAGTTTTCCATGTTAATCCTTCAAAAACATAACTGGCACACTTTAAGGTTCAAGGTGATTACTAAGTGTAGAACCTTTCTGTTGCCTGTCCTTGTTTATTAGTTGAGGCCATTTGCGCTAAGTAGGTGCCTGGACTTAGCATACAAAGCCAATGGCTTGGGTTTATTGTGAGATACTAGGAATGACAGAGTGAATAGATTCTCAAGGTCTTCAATGGTTCATCAACAACAAATGGACCTCTTCCAAATCAAATTAAAGCCCTACACAGATTAGTCCTATGTACTGTCATTTATAGAATATCTTTACCCAGATATTTTATGGGCTAATAAATATGCATTTGAATACTCCTTTGAACCCCTAAAGTAACTTTTAGGTATTGAGAGCACTAAAACAATTCTTGGTTTGGGATTTTCTTCTTGCCAGATATCATCTGGCAAGCTATAAAATGAATCTGTGCATTGAACTAAAAGTATTTATTTATTTATTTGTTTATTTGCTTATTTGCGGTATGCGGGCCTCTCACTGTTGTGGCCTCTCCCGTTGCAGAGCACAGGCTCCGGATGCGCAGGCTCAGCAGCCATGGCTCACGGGCCTAGCTGTTCCGCGGCATGTGGGATCTTCCCGGACCGGGGCACGAACCCATGTCCCCTGCATCGGCAGGCGGACTCGCAACCACTGTGCCACCAGGGAAGCCCCTAAAAGTATTTCTTGATTAAAAAAGAATAAAATATGACAGCAGAATTTCTTTATGCAGTAATATTTACCTATTTTCTGTTAGCAATAAACTCCACAACTTGAATTATAAAAGCACACCATATAAGGGAGTTTTTAAGTGCTGTATTAAATAAATGACTTCTCTCTTGCTTAATCTTAATCAGTCCTATGCCATCTTGACACAAATATGTGGCTAAAAGAGATCATTGTTTTGCAAGTAAAGGGGATTGTTCTCTGCTACTTGTTGAAATACCTAATATTTACTCTGTTGAAAGTTTAGAAATTGTTACTATGACTGCTTATAGAATTAATTTATTCAGCAAATATTTACTGAGAAACTTTTCTTAGTTTTCTAGGCAATGGGAGATACAGTATTTAGAGTGAATATCATAGACGTACTTATTCTTATGGAACAGAAGTCTAGCAAAAGAGACATCCAATAACACAAAATGATAATGAAAACATGAAAAGTCCAATCATTGGTGAGATTTCAAGATTTGAGAGCACCTAGCAGGGATGCAGAGGACACATGGGGAGGGCAGTGAAAATTCATGTGAGACATTACATTTAAACTGAGACCTGCAAAATGAATAGGAGTCTGTCACACGTGGCAGGTGAAAGTATGTTTATTTATAAAGCAAGGATAAACAGGGGAAAGAGTGTTTCAGGAGAAGGAACAAACAGCTTCTCAATATGGCCCCATGGTTAGAGTGTGGAGCACATGTGACTGGGAGATAGTGTATGAGGGGAGAAATGGCAGGACCGAAGATGGGAGATGTAGGGAGTGCCACAATGAAGGCCCTCCTAAGTCATGGGCTGTATCCTAGGACATAAGGGATTCATAGGAAATTTTAAATAGAGGAAAATAATTTCAGACTTGTACTTTAAAAAATCCCTTTGGCAAAAAGGTGGACAGTGGGTAGAGAAGAGCAAGTCACGGAATCTATTGGAGTCATGATTATTAGGAGACCAGTTACAGGTGAAAAAGTATGGGCCTTGCATGATGAGAAATAAGGAGCTGAGGGTTGCTGCACGTGTGTTTAGCCTTAGGAGTTTACGTTACTGCCTTCTGATAAATTCTGTTAGATTCTCTTGGAAATCCTGAGATGACTGCAGTGGGGCCTCCGATGTGGTGATTCCCCACTTTGTTTTGAGACTGTGATTACTGAATGCAACATATTGTATTTTAGCTATCTTTTTTTTATCATTTGGATTGCATCTGTAAAATAAGTAGTCTTTAAAATATTTTTGTAAGTCATCCAAACTTTATTTTGTGTTTACATTTATGCTCTGAATGTTTCTTTACTAGAAATTGACTCTTTTTTTGAAATTCTTTACTCCTCTTCCCAGTTTATTTCCTATTCCAGAAAAGTTTTTCTTACCTTGAGAGAACACTTTCTATGGTTATTGAGTCCCCCTCACCTAACACCATCATATCACAGCATGTCAACAACTAAAATACTATTCCTAAATGGGTTTACAATCCCTCTTAGTCAATTCATGAACACTTATTTATTTCACATTGTTACAAACTAGTCCCATGATGACTTCAACTGAGTGGCAGTGGAAACGTTTGTAAACTCAGGCCACGTGGAACCACACATTTTAGGAGTCAAAAAGTAAAGTTCATTCCCCGTGTCATGTGCTTGGCCCCTTGTAGAGTAGTGAATATGTATTTGAGTAGGTACCTCCTTTTTATTTCTTGAGTGGATCAGAGCAGCAGATGGCAGCTCTGCATACTAGAGAAATTGTATTCATTTCCTTATCATTGCTGTTTCACATTTGGTCCCAGGGCAATGGCCTTTTCCCCAGTCTCTAACTTTCTCTACTGCCAGAAATGGCTTTCCTCTTCCGTGGCCACACAGTGATTGACCGTCACCGATAATCTGAAATAAAGCTTATTTCCATTAGTGTAGCCAATAGCATTGCTGTATTTGCCAGACCTCTTATTTCAAGCCACCGCGGTAACAGGGTGCTCTGAAAATCAGGCAACTGTTAGTCAGATAACCTTGAATAACCAGGCCTGCTTAAGCCATCAAGGAACACTTTTTTTTTTAACTGTTCTTTTTTTTTAATTAATTTATTAATTTATTTTTATTTTTGGCTGTGTTGGGTCTTCGTTTCTGCGCGAGGGCTTTCCCCAGTTGCGGAGAGCGGGAGCCACTCTTCATTGCGGTGCGCGGGCCTCTCACTGTCGTGGCCTGTCTTGTTGCGGAGCACAGGCTCCAGACACGCAGGCTTAGTAGTTGTGGCTCACGGGCCCAGCTGCTCCGTGGCATGTGGGATCTTCCCAGACCAGGGCTCGAACCCGTGTCCCCTGCATTGGCAGGCAGACTCTCAACCACTGCGCCATCAGGGAAGCCCAAGGAACGCTTATTTTACACTTAGAAAGCAGGTGCTGGTTTCCCTAGAATTAGGAATTCATGACTATTTCCAAAATGTAAGAATGCAGTTGTCATTGAAACTACTTAAAAATGCAACCTGGACAAATGGAATTGTTCTACTCACTTAGCTTTTTCATGCAGTCACGAAGTCTGGTTTCCAAGCTAAGCACCCTTTGATGTAGTTCCTCATAGTCATAGGCTCCAATTTCCTCCTGAATTCCAGTGAGGACGGCAGACAGATTCCGGATTTCCTCCTTGAACTGGGTGATTAACTTGGCATCTGTTTTGTACTGTTCCAGCACAGGAATCAAGGGCAGGAGCTCGTCCATCTTCTCTTTCAACTCCTGTGAAAAGCAGCCAGTTGTATTCATGAGAGTCATTTAAACAGATCAAACAGCAACGTTCTTTTTCACATGATACTTAAGGGAGATTCTTAAGACAGATTCACAATTGCTTATTGATTTTTTTTTTTTTTTTTTTTTGCGGTACGCGGGCCTCTCCCATTGCGGACACAGGCTCCGGAAGCGCAGGCTCAGCGGTCATGGCTCAACGGGCCCAGCCGCTCCGCGGCATGCGGGATCCTCCCGGACCGGGGCACGAACCCATGTCCCCCGCATCGGCCGGTGGACTGTTAACCACTGCGCCACCAGGGAAGCCCTGCTTATTGATTGAAATTGTGTATTTCGTGAGAATGTAAGTGGCTACATGATCATTAATAGTAATCCACTTATCTCAGCTTTTCAATACAAGAACACCTCCTTAAATGGTTACTTGCTTATGAAACAAATTGATCCTTATCATAATTACAAAACTTCCTATGGTAGCAGTTCGGGGTTTATGTACTATCTTGCTTTCTGGTGGCATTTTATAAAGTGAACAATGCATTATTTAGTTAGGAAATAGAAGCAGGGTCCATCTTCTAGTTGCGAATTATTAGAAATAGGTCAAATATCCTGTTTAGTTAAGTCTATTTACCCATTAACTAATTATTAATAATATAGGGATACTTACAGGAAATTTTGGATCCTGGAACAGCTTTTGCCTAACAATTTTTCCAACTTTGGGCTTCCACCACTCTGTCCTTCTACTCCTCCCTCTTTTTAATATCCTTCTTAGCACAGCATCATTAGGAAGGTAAGTTCAGCAAGTATAGTAAATCATGCGAAGCTTTTCAAAGCTCAAAGAAATGTATGTTGCTGTTTACTATTTTGAATTATTACCCATTCTCCGACTTCATTTGCCTAAGCAAAGATAATTTAGAGCTCTTTATGTAAGGCAGAGTTGCTTACCAATGTAGTGAAATTAACTCTTTCAGGGGCTAAGGTGCTCATAATTGATGTAATAAAAGAGCACAGAGTTGTTTGAAACTGAAACGTTGATTTTTGTCTCAAGAACAAGAAGTATACTTTGCCAGCACTATTTCCCTCACTCCTATCTTGGGACTGAGCCAAACCTGCAGTTTCACTTTCAGTTTCTGAACATGTCACCTTTTGTTCCTTTCTTTTAACTTGGTGGTGGTGGTCAGTGAAAATATTTCATGAGTTTGATTCAGTTGTGAGTTTATTGCAATTTATCTCATTCGTTGAAGAGCTGTCACTGCTATGATCATAACAGAAACCATGCTGTATACTAACTAATTTAAGGAGCTGAAAATTGCATTTTACAATTACATTTAGAACATGTTATCACTATCAATGCATTAAAATAGCAGGAGCTCCCATTGCCACCCTGATTTATGGGCTTGTGTGTCTTGGGGGGAATTTCCACTTGTTCTGTAAGATTGGAATGCTTAGAATTAGTCTGTACGTCCATGTTGAGTGGGAGGGTTCAGAGAGTCTTAATGAGAAAGATTGATAAATATCACAGTCAAAAGGCAGAATTGCATAGCTTTGCTCATTTTAGTGGCTCATTTTGAAATAAACTTATTAGTTTGAGCATTTTGTGCTATCCCTAAAGGAAGACACAGTTGCTGCATTAGGATTTTAATGAGAAGAGTTCTGATGGTACCATTTGCTGCATATTATAGCAACTGTTACAATGAAGAGTTTTACATTCTACTATGGGAATATTGAAAAGAGAGTAATTCAGTGTCACAATTTTGGTGGCATTTTATTTCCCCTGAGCTAAAAATTATATATATGTGTGTGTGTGTGTGTGTGTGTGTGTGTGTGTGTGTGTGTGTGTGTGTATATATATATATATATATACATATATATACATATATATATGTATATGAATTTTGGGGTCTTTTCAAAAATTTATAATTCAATTATTGTCAGTCAGTTCTAACTCTGGACACTTGTCAGAGAGCAGTAGAAAGTCCAACTAATATACGTATCGAATATTTAAAAGATTAAAGTAGAATAACACAGATCTGTGCTTACTTATCCTTTCTAGAATTTCATTTTCTACTATGTTGGTCTTATAGCAAAGTGTATACCTAGACTATCTTACCCAACCAAGATTTCTTTATATAAGAATGATAGTCTCAAGTATGATAACGAGAACAAGCTTTTTTATCATAAAGAATATAGAAGACACAACCTACTTAGATTTTTTGATAAGCTGAAAAGGGTGTGCCAGAGGAGGATTTTCTTCCAATTTAAAAGTATTCTTCAATGTTAAACTTACTTTTGGAATGTTCCATTTCTTCTTCTCATATATGGCACCTCAGCAGCTGGAGCAAAATCTGACTCATGATCGGACTTGGTGAATAAATATATTCAACAAGCATATATTGAGCATTTAATTATTATTATTAAATTTAATTCAGAGAGCTAGAGTCTACCTGGAGAGGCAGTATAGCATCGGTATTAGGAGGCTTAACTCGGGAGCTGGACTTTGTAGTTCTGATACGTATTAGATATACGATCCTGGACCAATTGTGTAATTTCTTTGTACATCAGTTTCTTCATGTGAATGATGGGAATAAACACAGTGTCTACCTTATAGGATTGTTGTGAGGATTAGATTAACTAATATATAGTATATTTAAAGTGCTTGGAACTATGTGTTGAATATGTGTAATTCTTCAAGAAAATGATGTTATTATCATGATTGCTATTTGGAGTTTGACTTATACATATAAGTTCAGTATCCACGTGGATTACATGAACTAGGAAAATCAAAATCATCATGTTCTATGGTGCTGCCTAAAAATTAAGTTTTCTTATTGGTGGCTTGGCTTCTGCTAGGCAAACTTATAGAATAGGCAACTTTCTCTTTTTTTTTCCTCTCAGCCTTGTATCTTTTTGTTTCTTTGTCTCCTCTCTTCTCCCATAAGTTCCCATAGATGCACACCCGTCATCATTTGTCACCAACTCTGCCAGCCCTGGTACTTGCAAACTGTCCCTTGGCGTCACAGAGTTCTGTATTGACCATCTGAACTTGAATGATTTTCACTCTGAGCCAGAAACCCCGAGCTTCTCTCCTTCTGTCCCCCTTCCTTTCTGGGAATGCTCCCTATGTGCCATAAGTACCGGCTGATCATTCCTACTTTGTTGATAGCCTCAGCATCACATCAGGCTCACGGTATTGCTCTATCGTCTACACCCTAACCCTGAATATTGAAAATAGACATTGAACATCTTTTGGTTTTCTTGATCTCCTCTGTAATTTAGTATTTTCTGGGGAGGAAAGTGGGCAGTAGTCCAAAACCATTTTCTTGAATATTGCCAAGCCCTGTAGCTCTTTCCCTGAACTTCTCTAAACAAAATTAAGAAAAATTAATAATTCTTCCCTTTGTGCCATTTTGATGTTTATGCCTCTTTTTACTGTCAGATTTTACCTGCCTGTTTGTTAGTTTCTTTCAAAGAAGAGAGATTATGCAGTATATACCCAGCAGAGGGCCCAACACTGCCTTGTACACAGTATGTGCTCAATAAATGTTGGTTAAAATTAATTTATTTGCTTTTCAGCCTTATACTCTTCTGTGTTTACCATTCCCCCATAATTTCTCTATTCTTGTAGTTTACTCATTCTCTTATTTCCAATAATCTTTAAATTTATTTTTATCTTCTAGGCTTTGCTATAATTTGTTATCATTTCTTAACCTTCTGGCTTTGCTTACTTCTCTCTTCAATTCAATCTCATGATTCATCACTTTAGCCCCCTCTCTTGTCAATACCCTGAACTTTCTTACCCTCTTGTCCTTCTGTTGTACCTTTCTGGGAAAACTGTAAAACTGGTTCAGTGCAAGATTGTTTTTGATACCTTTCTACTCAGGCTCCTGAGCACCACTGAAGAAAATTACAAAACCATGCTAATTTCTGCCATATTAAACTGTGTCATGCAGAGACCCTGTTTCATGTCCCTGACTAGCTCCCTGCCAATCATAATTTTGTATGAAAAGCGCTTCTAATGTTTGACCAAGAACTTGGATTCAGGCCCACTCCCTCACCTTTAGCAGTGTATCTCACTTCCTAACTGACAGGGAAAGCAGAGGCTATTATGCTCGTAAAATCACAGTATGTTTTATAAACAATGTGCTATGCCTTTGTAAGGCAGACTATTTCTTTTTAATAGAGGTTCAAATGGCATTATCATAGATTTTATTTTAATCTATGACAGTGTCATACATAGTTAATAAAAATCCACATAGCATGCTTAAAAGCATTGTTTCTCCATTTTCAGTGTTTCTAGATAATTACCAATAAACAGCTTAAAGTCTAAAAAAATACTTTTTTATGGGACTTCCCTGGTGGCGCAGTGGTTAAGAATCCGCCTGCCAATGCAGGGGACACGGGTTCGAGCCGTGGTCTCGGAAAATCCCACATGCCGCGGAGCAACTAAGCCGGTGCACCACAACTACTGAGCCCATGTGCCACAACTACTGAAGCCTGTGCTCCTAGAGCCTATGCTCCACAGGAGAAGACTGCGCACTGCATTGAAGAGTAGCCCCCGCTCGCCGCAACTAGAGAGAGCCCGCGCTCAGCAACGAAGACCCAACGCAGCCAAAAAAATAAATTAAAAAATAAACAAAATAAAATAAATACTTTTTTGTATCAAATTGTGAAACAGCCCTTGTTTATGTGCTGTTAATAATGGTATTATTGCCTCTTTTAATAATTCATATTCTCTGTATTTCTCCTCATATTAGCAAGGCATAAAATCATCAGAAAATCTTTGATAAATTTAATTATTAATTTTCCTAGATTTACCATTGTCATACATATTGAAATGCCTTTAAATCTATCCAGAATCTCCACCTAACTCTAGGAGGATAAGGCTCTTTTTATAACAAGTCTTCTATGCATTCCTACCAGCTAATGGTCAGTTTCAGTGGAGAGATTATCGATGTCCCCAGTGAATTTTGAACCTTGCATATATGGGCCGATGTACAGGTATTTCTAGCTGAGTGCCATGGTGGCTGTCCATCATACTCAGTGTCTCATTTGGACTGACAAGATTGCTGAAGTCAAACCTACTTGAAAATGCTTGGTCATTAGTGTCTTCCGGTCATCTTCAATCTGCCGAAACTTGACCTTCAGCCCTTTCATTTGGGTTTCCATTTTTAGAACATATTGGAAATCTCTCTGAGTTCTCAAGTTTAAGACTTCAATAGACTGAGACATGTTTTGAACCTGTTAAACAAGAACATTGGCATTATTGTCTGTTTACAGGTATATACAATCACTACTGAAGTAGGAAAAATGACATTAACATTAAAAACTGGAAGTGCCAAATCCATAATTGCATTTCCACAGGACATACTTTCAGAAGGCTAATTCTTCATGATAAACATTCAAATAATTTAGCAAAAGAAAACTGTATCTAGGCAGGAAATAATAAAATGGACATTCTAGCATTAGAAATGACTAAATATTAATAAGAATTTGATATATCAGAAAAATAAATTAAAAAAATAGAATATTCATTCCAGGGCTTAGTAAGCTTATCATGGCTCAATCTATTAAATGTTAAGATAAGTTGTTTCTTTAAGTACTGACTGACTTCCTCAGGGTCTGGGATGCTTAGCAATTGTGGATGGTGGTGAAGTGTCCAGCAGATCTAGCATGCATTCATTCCAGTACAGTTACTTCAAGCTGCATCTGAAGTACTCCCAGGGGTGAGGCTGAACTGAGCAAGATGAGTGGTGGTAGCATTGGGATACCTCCTAACTCAGAGACCATACTGTTTAAGAGACTTGGAAAATGGCCACTGCATCAAGTGTTTGGTAGATAGGCAATAAACATATGTTAAGGTGATGGTACCATCCCAAGTTCATTGAGCCCCAGGCTATTTAGAAGTGGGAAATAGGTGACCTATAAAGCATGTAGAAATGAGGAAAGAAAGACTAATTCTTATGGCAGCAGAGTCTGGAAAACAAAGTGAAAGCCTCTAATAGGAGGAAAGCTATTAAATGAGTTGAGGAATAGAATATGACTAAACTAATTTAAAGGATACAATAGAGCTCTATACTTTGGTACTCACAGTATTGTCTACAGAGCAACAACGTTGGCATCACCTGTGAACCTGTCAGAAATGCAGAATCTTGGGGCCCACCCCAGAGGTACTGAGGCAGACTCTTCATTTTATCAAGATTCCCTAAGTGATTCTTATGTTTATACATTTTGAGAAACATTGCTTAACATGGAGGAATATACATGAGAAAAGTAAGTGAGAAAAGCAAATGTAAAGATCTTTATATAATTTGAATCCTTTTATTCTAAATAAAATTCACCTCTCTCCCTCTCTCTTTCTCTCACTATGTCTCACACGTACACACACACACACACAAACACACACTTGAGCACACTTATGTAAAAGAAAGGAGTATATAAGCAAAAAACATGGAGAAAGATATGGAAGGATTAGAAGAATACATATTAGGTGGTTAAAATTAGTTTTCTGGTGGGGGGTGGTGAGGTGTGGGTGAGAGGAGAAGTAATAAATATTGTAGAAAGAGGTCCCTGGTAAATATTGTATATAAATTTTATATGCATAAATGAATACATGAAAGCATGGGCTCAAAAAATGGGATTTCAGATGAGTTTTACTTCATTTCATATATTTTTATGTGTTATTCCATGTATTTTAAAATAAGTATTATTTATGTAACACATAAAAAAGTTATTTTCATTGTAAAACCTTGTGAGTTACAAATAAGGAAGGGATTTGTTCAGAGACAATTTCTGTCATCAGGTAAGTCACAAAGCGAAGTGGACCAGCTAGCTTTAAAGAGCCCGTTGTCAATATATTCCTCAGCATTGGAACATTCAGAAAAGGCAGTGAATTCTGCTGCTTTGGCTTGCCTCAGTTCCTCCACTTGTTTTTTTTTTTTTTTTTTTGTCAGAGAAGGTCACATTTTTATGTTTCTTTTTCTGCTGTCTTGATCCATAGTCCTGTCCTTTATAAACCCTGTCTTTTCGGGACATACTACAGTCTAGCTTATATTAAATCTAATTGTGTAATGTGTGTGAATGGGAAGCAGAAAAGTGGCTGCCCTTCTGTAAACTCATTGAGGTTAGAATCTGTGTCTTATTCATACCTTTTATTCCCAAGACCTTACACAGAACTAGGCGCAGAATAATTGCTCAATAAATATTTATTGGGTAAAATTATCTTAGGCTTCCAACAGTAGTAATATGTAACAAGTATTTTAATATTTTAACAAAAGTATCTTTCTCCTGTCACTGGTTTGGCTATAGTATTACATGACCCTCAAATATTTCTTAATTTACTATCATTCCTACATTCAGAAAGCTTCATTTAAAAAAAACTTTGATGCAGTGCAGAATTACTGAGGCAACATTGAAAGCATGGTAACTGCATCTTGGATGAATGCAATGCTTTCAAAATAATTTTCAACTCCATTATGGTGAAGCATGAATAAAGAAAAGCCATTTGTGTTAAAGAAACTATCTACACATTTAAATATGACATTTGTCTATGAAAACACGCATCTCTGGCATGTCCAATATTTTCCTAGGAATTCTGTGTACTTAGGCAGAATCCATACAATTAGAAAATGATAGGCAAGTGAGAGATCCTGGATAAAGTTAAAACAGCCTCTCTTATTTTGCCTCTAACTTACCCTGTCAATTTAATTTTCAACTTTGTGTTATGTGAAAATGCACTGAGATAATTTTTGCTGAGACTTGATTGTGACCTTCAAGCAGAATCATGTATAATTATAAGAGCTACATTTGGGGTGATGGCTAGAGATGGAGCTGTCTAACTGGGGAGGATGGTTCTGGGCTGCCTTTTGCTTTTCCTGCTGGCTGTACCTAGGACTGTTCAGTTTCCCACTGGTTATGGAGACCCACTGAGAATCAGTTTCCTTGGTGATACTTGAGATTGGATCCCCATGATTACCCTTGTGGGAAGGAGACTCATTCCTCTTTTAGTCTGCTTATCTCTGATGTCCTGCTATTCAGCTGTCTACACATGCCCCTGGGTAGACTGTCTACATAGTGTGGCAAGCTCATTGTTACTCTTCACTGATAATTTTTTGAACTCTTTATTTACCTTGGTTCTTTGTATAAATAAAACGTCTGAGGCCTTTCTGAACTTAAACACAAATTAACTTAGATTTTCACTCTCATTTATAATTAGTGTGGAGGCCACTTGAAAAAAAGAAGCCCTACAGTTCAGTATGCTTGGATAGCGTTGGGATTAACAAAAATAAACAGGGATTTCTTTACTGTAGGTCTTCACAGAACCTTTAGTATTAAACCATGTGACGGAAATCTTCAAGAGTTAAGTATCATGTACCGTGTTTCTTAAAATTATTTTATTGGAGGATGTCATCAGCATCCTATTCCAAAAATCACAGTTTAGGAAATATTGACCTAGACAATGCGGGCCTGTACAGAGATGCTACATAGCTAACAGACAAGCATTTTTTTTAAGTGAAAAATTTTAGTTTGTGTACACTAAGACCTGATGTATTGTGAAACCAATTGTAATTTTTCTAATATTCAGTAGTATAAATACTTATTCAAAATATTTGACAGAGCATCAGTTAAATAAGTGTGGGTACCACCAGTGGCATTTTGAATGACACTGGCATAGTGTTGAGAAAATGCAAAGTTGATCTGGTATGGCTCCACAGTCTACTGGTTGAGTGACATTGATAAGTATTTTAGCCTCAAAAAACACGTTTCCTTTTATGTATACTTAGAAGGGCAACAACCTCTGCTATAAGGTTTGAATGGAGCAGATACAATACAATAGATGGGAACTATTGTTATTAATATTATTCTCAATAAGAATATTCCCTTACTGTAGAATAAATCAATCCTTTAGTTAATAATGAAATGGGCTGCTTAACGGTCACGCTCCTATTTGCCATCTGGTACCTTGGATATTTGTAAAACTATAGAGAAGCCAGCAAGGGACTGGCTCAGTCTGCATAAGGAATGCTGCTTTCAGATGTTTTTTTCTTTGGGTCAGTGCAGCAAACCAGTGCTACTTACTTCCTTCAGGCCACTCTAAATAGTACACACAATTTATTATTCCTCTGTTTCCATAACACTACCAAATGGTGAATTTGATTAATCTAACCTGTGGTGACCTTGATTTTGTTAATAAATTTTGTTTTTTTGTCATTTAGGTATTGATGCATTTTTTTAAAACATCTTTATTGGAGTATAACTGCTTTACATTGTTGTGTTAGTTGCTGCTGTATAACAAAGTGAATCAGCTATACATATACATATATCCCCATATCTCTCCCTCTTGCGTCTCCCTCCCACCCTCCCTATCCCACCCCTCTAGGTGGTCAGAGTGCACCGAGCTGATCTCCCTGTGATATACAGCTGCATTTTTAAAGGTGTGATTTTCTAGAATTTCGTTAAAATGGTAAACAAATTGCCTATTGGATGGTATGGTCATATAAACTTCAATGATTGCTTCAATCAATCCCCTTAGTTGTACTTTTCATACCTTATTCATCCTTTACTAATTCCTGGTTTTATCATAGCTCTGGAATACATTTCCCTCTGGACATGAAGAGAATAATATCCACTTTCTGACATTCATAGTTCATTTGAATTTTTCAGCTGATTTTTGAAGAAATGTCCAAGTCTATGTGTGGGTGTGTGTATGCAATGCTGTACTGAAAATAGTAACAGAAATAAGATTATCGAGTCTAAGAAAATGTTTCTCATCATAGTTGATGTAGAAAGAAGATATTTTTGCATAGAAAAGAAGATGGAGTAAAAAGTTAGTAATCTGAGAGGAAATACAAGTTAATAGAAAAGGAAAATTGGATTTAAAAGATGAAATCTTTTTACCAACATAATTAATTTCCCTAATAACCAAACAATATTAAACTATATGTTTGAACTTTTTCATAGATATAAAGAAAATCTATGAAGAGAAGAATAATCGTAGTTCATATGTCATGAACAGTTTTAACAGTTGAGAGGCACGTTAGCTGGGGTCATTAACTTGAATGACAGTTACATTTGCTCTGTTTAGGGGACAGATATTGAAGGAGCAGGGAAGACTGGATCTTTTTAAAAAAGAGACTTAAGAAGAGAGAGCAAACAGGTGATGATGACTCCAAGGGTAAGGGCAGAAAAAGCAGACTAATCTCTGTATGAAAATATGAAAAAAAAAGTCTTCTTAAAATCTTAGGGCATCGTTATACTTCCAAGTAATGTACACTGAGGAAAGTTATTTTAATTATATGGCAGTGGAAGAGAATTACTGTAGCTAGACTTAAAATTGCATAAACTAGGGATGTCTGTATTAACAAATTCAGTGCTTTCATTTTTCTAGCTTCTCTTAATTTTCTGTTAAAGCTTCCTATTCAGTGCTATAATTGTGTAGATGATCATGGAAAGGATATTGCACAGAGCGAATTGTTGAGCATGATATCATCTAAAAACACATACTACCTAATTTATCTTATTATCCCTGAAGATATTTAAAATTCAAATATGTTGTCATCCTTCCATCACTCTGGCCACCCCAGCTGTCCAACTATATTCAGAGGCCAACACAGTGGAAGTGTGAATGAGGAAAATTGAAAGAACCATTCATTGTTTTTTTTTTCCTCCCTAAACTAAACATAAATAACCTTTCATGAGATGACTTTCATCTGTGAAAGAGAATAAATCAAGGGCATTCTGCATTTGATTGTTATGGATCCAGCTTAAGTAAATTATATGGAGAGAATGCTATTGAATGAAATTGAAGAACTTAATGTTCAAAGGAATGACTTAGAAAATGATGTTAAATACTTGGAATTATTCATTATCTGTCCAGATAGCTTGCATATTGTATGCCATTATTTTAACTTCTCTGCAGGATTGTTAATGAGATCGAAAAGTATGAGCTCAAAGAGCCTAGTGTGATCCTGAAAGTTGAGGCTGAATTTCTGTCATTGAAATAACATTTCATACTATTTTCTTCTTAAGGAGAGATAGACTAGATATTAAGAAATATGACAGAAAACCAGTCTTAAGGCAAGATTGGGAAAAGTAAAAGTCATATAAATAGAACAACAGCAGGAATCTTGAGGTACTACTTTAAAGGAAGGGGAAAGCATTTATTTGAGAAGGGGTACAAAAATTGGAAGAACCCTCCTCACCATTACCTGCTTTCCCATAATTTCTTTTTCAAAGAATAGTATATTTCAATAAAAATATTCACAGGGGACAGAGGACACCTACCTTTTCCAGCAGCTGGCGAAGCTGCCTGCTTTTGGCATCCCGGGAGCACAGGTTTTGTTCTGGAGCAACCACTGTGCAAATGCATCGTCCATCAGGATCCTGTGCTGAGCTGTATACCTGCCACCCTTCTTTGGGACTAATCTGAGTCTGAGGAAATCAATAGCACAAAACACAGAAAACACAGACAAAGAGAGAAAGAGTGTGGGTTTGTATAATTGTAAGCAAAGCATGTTATTTTTTGATATTTAAAGTTTGTGATTTTATTCTCTAAAGTTAAAAAGAAAGAGATTAAATAATTCACATAGGCAGCACAGCTTCGTTCAGTTATACCTTCCTTTTCAGTGCTCAGAAGGAGAATCTTTTTCTTTTGATTCCATATTATTAACTATTTATTGATCCTACACCACTTCCTAATGCTTTCTGTCATATTTGGACAATTTAATGCAGCTTTAGAAGTATCCACTAAATATTCAATACTTAGTCACATATCACCAATCTTTCTACACAGGCTCTGTTAGTTTGTCTTCCTCAACAGTAAGTGGTAATTAGTAGTATGTATTTTTCTGATTATTACTCATGTGTGATATTCTGAAGCAAAGTCCTCTCCCAGAGAGCTTCCCATGTATTGAAGGGTCAATACCTGGGAAGGTATCACATGAGAATATAGGGTAAAAGTAATTATTAGACCAGCATTGTTTTGCAAAGGATATAGAGTCTCAGAAGAGTTAAAGATAGTATTTTCGCATAGGCCACCGAACTGATCTTCCTAAATTACTTTTGTGCACTTGTCACCCAAACTCCCTAGAACCCTATCTTAAAGTGACATTCCTGTTCTCCTGCAGTCTGCCTCCTATTTATGTTTCTAGTTTTTCTGTATCTTCCTATAAGAAACTTCTTTCCAACCAGATTGGTCTTTTTGTGTCCTGAAAGCGTGCAACCTTGTTTCACATCTTTGTATGTTACTCATTTTGTTCTCCTACTTGGAATACCTCTCTTACAAACCTTCAATTTACTCAGTCCTCATGGTTTCAACCTCTTCTGAAGGATTGTCTGTGTTATTCTTTAGGCACTTAATGTGTATTTTCTAGTATTATTATCTGTCTTTCATATGTCTTTTTCAATAATTAGTCCATATCCAGCTACAGGATATATTGGCTACTTCCTATCTGCCATATCAAGTACATTCTATCAAGTACAAAAATAAGTAACTTATTTTTTGTCTAGTTATTTTTCAGAAGAACTCTGCTTTGAGCATACATTCTTCACTATGCAATCAGAAGCTGTTGTGGATGTCTTAATGCATATCCCAGAGAGACACTCATTCATTATTCCAGGTGCTGAGAGTGTCAGTGGCTTGACTCTCAACTGAGTTCTCTTTGGGGTTTGCTGAGGCTGAAGAATGCTGCCTGCTCAAGGTCAGACCCTATTACACGGGATAGCTCACATCCATTGACTTGCTGATGCATGGGTACAAAGAACGATGCTAAGAAGTAGGAATAATTATTATTCCCATTTCACAGAAGAGAAAATTAGTTAACTTGCCTAAGAATGCACAGTTTGTATATAGTAGAGCTATGTATGAAGCCAGAGCAGTACTGTCCAGTAGAATGAGAGCCATGTGTAAAATTTTCTAGTAGGCAGGTTTAAAACAGTAAAAAGAAACAAGTGAAATTACTTTTAATAATATATTTTATTTAACCCAGTATATCCAAAATATTATCATTTCAGCATGTACTCAACATAAAAATTATTCATGAAATACTTTACATTGCTTTTTTCTCCTTTTTTGTACACTCTTTGAAATTGAGTGTGCATTTTACACTTATAGCACACCTCAACTTGGACCAGCCACATCCCAAGTGCCCAATAGCCACAGTGCCCTCCTTATTGGACTGTATAGCTGTAGAATCTTGCTTTTAATTCCAGTGCTATGGCCATATTAATATGATGCTGAACATCCAGATAATCGTTCTTAAAGGTCAATCATATGGATATTGGAAAACCTACATGACAGGTGTTACATAGACAGACCATCCAGTTTGCATCTGAGTTTCTTTTTCCTGTGGAAATATCAGATAAACCAGTGGGCCTCCTAGCTAAGCTCTGACTAACTTCTGCAGCTGGGATCTGAAATTCTTCAGTCTTTGTCCTTCCCTCTATGGTTTCCAGGGAATCAGCAGATAAGGAGATATTTCTTATATTATCAGGAGAAGAGGGAGATGAATTTTGTCTAGAAAAGAAGGTCTTTAATGACTCAGGCTGGAGGGGCTGGAACAAGGAAGGATGAAAGAAAGGCTGAGATGGGGCTAGGAACATGGAGGTGAATGGTGCCCAGCAGAGAACTATTTTGCACAATGCCCAGTGTTACTGGGCTGGTCTGTTTGCCTTTAGACTGGAGCACTTTGCCTGGTAGGAAGCAGATTCTTAAAAGGACTAAACCAGCCTGACCACTCTCTACAGAGCTGCCATAGTCTGTGGCGTCTTCTGTCTTGTAATTTGCGGCAGAACAGATTTAGTCTCCTACTTATTCTCTCCCAGGCCCTAGCTCATCACATACCATCAACCAACACATGGATTTTTTCCTTTCAAGGGCTTTAGAGAAAATTACTGTAGGGTGCTTATAGGCATTCCAACAACAATCATGGGGAAGCTATAAATTATAAACTCACAAAATTCTAAAAGACGGCACAGTCCTTGTCCTTAGTCTGTAATGAAAAGGAAATGGTGCCAAACCTATCTTTTAGTCTCCTTTTTCAGATAGCTCATAGAAGTGTCCTATGCTGCCTTTTATTTCTGAGTTATTGGATTCATTATCATTTCTTTCTTTTGATTCCCCTTACTCCTTCTTTCTAGCATTTATGCCTGACTATGATTGGGACAGAAAAATGTACTTAGAATTATATATTGTTAGAATCAGATAAGATCGTAAAGATAATCTTTTTATACTAAAGAAGAAAAAATGCAAAGAGATCATCTACAGAATAGAGATAGGTACAGCTTAGCAGAGTAGTTTCAATGATGTAATTAAAGGTTTAAGCTGAGTAACAGTATGGAACGAATATATCTCGACATAGGCTCTACAGTTTCAACTAGGCTTTTCCTGACATTGGACACAAATCTCAAATATGTCAGAAAATTAAGGCTTCTCACTAGAATAAATTTAGCTTTTGTATAAAGGAGCAGGGACCACCCAATTATAATATTAAAATATCTTTAACAGCAGTGCAAATACTGATTATTAAACCTGGCATCATTAATATTGATGTTCACTTGCCAGGTGTTTGGCTAACTAGTAAAGAGCTTATAATGTCAGGGCAGGGTGTCAGTTGCTCTCTGGAATGAGGGAAGCAGAAAAGGTGAATAGGGTTTGATGTTCATTTAGCATTCTTCCTGAAGTGTCAGCTTAATAAAAGTAGACTCCGGTTTTGTTTGTACTTTCAATTGTCTTCTTGTAAGAATTATTGAAAAGAGCCATGGCTTTATCTACTACAGAGTTAGTCTGAATGATCTCAACTATAACAAGTTACCTCTCTGGCAAGAAAAAGGTAACTCAAAAGAGAAAAAAGCTAGTATAAAAGATGAGTGCTTGACAGTTGTGTGGGTTTGATAGAGACTTCTGTGTCAGGTTTAGTGATAAAATAAAGGAAGCTTTATGAGCGTCTCTAGTGTTCTCTTTTATGGCACCCATATTGGCATTGAAAAGAGGATAAAAATAAAACCAGCTAAGACTTCAGGTGGAAAGAAATATTTAGATGGATTTTGGATACCAATGAGAAAAGATCTGCTCTCATTTTAACTTAAAAGAGCAGTTACTTAGGTGTCAATAAAACTCATATAATAGTAATAGCAAACATTTATGGTGCTCTAGCCATTAGTTGGCAGTTCACATACATTACTGCCTTTGAATATCACAGTAACTCTATGAACCAGGTGATGTTATTCTGCCCATTTTATAGGTGAGGAAACTGAGACTTAGAGACAGTAAGGAACTTGCTCAAGGTCTTGTAGGAGGTAATCAGCAGAGCTGAGATTTGCACTTGCACAGTCTGATATCAGAGCTTGAAAGTTTAACCCCCATACTGCACTACCAGTTATCTGAAATTCCCTTTTATATATGATGAAGATAATTCTGATAGCATTTTCTGAACTACCGTGAAGCTGACTACTTGGACCTGGAGGGTGCATTTGGTTTATTGCTATCCAAAGCATTGCTGATCACAGTGGTTACTGATGCAGTTCTCTTTGAACCTTTTGTGTTAATTAGAAGAACTAAATGAACTATTTAGCAGTTTTTAATATTACAAAACTCATGAAATATTTAAGCATGCTCTAAATAGGAGAATTAAAGTGATAATTTTAACAATTGGATTTCAAGTTTGGATTTTTTGCTTACAATTTAATTACAGAGCTATGCTTTATAAATACAAAGCTACTGTGTGAGAAATCTCTCAGAACGTCAGGGGCTTTGAACAGGAAAGAAAGATCCTGAAGACTGAGGTTAAAAATAAAAATTAAAAAAATATCTTGCATTTCAGCATGGTTTTCTTTTTATAAAACCCCTTCTCTTGTATTAGTCTCACTTCTTTTGAACAAACTACCCTTTGAAATAGACATTATCTTATTTACGAGGAAACTGAAACGCAAAGAACTGAAGCAGTGTTTTCCGAAGTCACCCGTTTAGTAAATGTTATATATGGGACTTATACCAATTTTCTCCAGTGTTCAGATCAGAGCTCTTTATGTTCATCCTTTGCAGGTAGATTGCAGATAGATGGCCTATGTCCATTCACCAATAGTTGAAAAAACTTCGCTTTAGAGGAGATGCACCCAGCGAGGGCATTATCCAAACAATGTGGAAACAAGTAACAGTTGAGACTCCAAAGGAATAATTAGCAGTAAAGGCTTGGCGAGACACAAGTGGAGGGACAGGCAAAGGGACAGAATTCTGATTCTTTGAAGAGGACAGAATCAACTGGTTGAACATTGCTAGGTCTTATGTTTATGCTGAATGTCTGGGAATTTCATAAAAGTACAGACTGAGGCAAAGAAGAATAAGGGGTCAAGCTACTGAAAGGGGTGTACAAGGTAGGGGAAAATAAAGCAGAAAAAAATCCATTTACTAAAACCTATTCAATTTAGAGTAGGAGATACCTGATGATTTAGAGGAGATACCTGGTGAAAAGTCCTTATAAATTATCTGTCTGAGGATAGGTTTGGTCTCAGAGAATGAAATGTGGTTTAGTATGCTAATGACTTTAGTTGTGAAGAGAAGAAGGGCAGGAATGATAGAGATGTTGACAGACCACACTAAAAGAAGCTGTGTTCTGGAGGATGTGTTAATAAAGATGTCACTGCATAGCAGTTTTCCTCCTATTTCTTATGAGACTAGTTGGAACTGAAATAAGAAACGTATATTCTTCACTCAAGGCAACCTCAAGGCTCTAAGAAAAACAACTGTAAAAACAACGACAAACAGTTAAACACAAAACCAAAGACACCCTCAAATTCAGGTTGGTTGATCACTTCTTCTCATATTCTGGAAATCATAATGACTCAGAGTTGGGAGGGACTTAGAAGTCATGTCTGGTCCTATGTCTTTCCACTCAGTGACACTTCTCGTATGTATTCTCCTTGTGTTTCCGCTTGAACTCTGCATGATAAGGATTTCCCTGCTTCATAGGCAGCCCCTTCCATCGGTGGAAAGCTAAAGGACTGGCTCTGAACTCTCTTAGTAATGTTCCCCCTTTTGCTCTCCTTCTGCTTTAAGTACTTAAGAATAAATCTACTCTCTTACCCATACCACAGTTCTACTCTAAAACGGCAATTATCACATTCTCTGTGACTTTCAAGATTTACCATTCTGTTCTTTCATCCATTTCCTTAATTTGTTTAGTTGGTCTTTCACAAAATAGACATTGCCTAAGGATTGGGGGAAGAAAAACAGTGGTACAAAACAGAGAAGTCAGATATCTTCATCCAGGACTAAAAAAAAAAAAAAAAAATTGGTGAGTTAAGAAACTTAGAGAGTATTGAGAGTTTGTATCAGAGTATTCTACTCATTTTCCAAAACTTAAAACTGACTAAGTCATTGAAGTAGTTATTTATGAGGAGAAGCTGGCTAGACATTTGAAAATGTAGCAAAACAAATCACCGAAGCCCACAGGTCCCTTGGAGGCCTCTTCCCACCACAGCGGCAGGGCTGATTGAGAACAGCTGGTGTCTGCTAAATGTCCTCTGCTTATTTAATTATTCTTTTCCAGGTTCTTCCTGGTGTGGAATCCACAGTGTGAGTGATTTCTCAGAAGCTCAGCCTCAGGGGGAAGTTACTCTGCATCAGAGAGACATGCCAGAAGGAGCCTCAGCTTTCTCAGAGCCCAGGCTTTGTCTCTGCAGACACCCGCTCCTCCGAAGGCAGATGGGCCCAGTTATAGATTAGGAGGGGAAGGAAAGAAAGAGAGAGAGAGAGAGAGAACAGGGCCAAAGAGGAGGATAAAGGGATGTTTCAAGATTCTGAGAAGCCAGAGGGAGTTTATTCCCCTAATAAGGAGCAGTGTTTAACTACTTACTGACAAAAATATCCTGGAAATTTAAAAACCTGTTTCAGCTTTTGAGACAATCAAACGTACACTGCCTATTTCAGAGGTACCTGCCATAAACAGATTTAATTGCCTTTAATGATTAAAACCCTATATTTCTTATTTTTGTTTTCTCAAGGTTATTTGAAACTACCATTTTAAAGAAAGACCATATTCATATTTGTGTAAATCTGTACTTTTTGCCATGTGCACATCCCACAAACACTCATAAAACAAATTTTAAGACCTACATTATTTATTTATTCATTCATTCATTTTTTGGGGAGTGTATACAGACTTGCAAGCACAGACTTTCAAGCTTATACCATTCGTACTGTCTACAGTGAGAATGTAGAGTGAGAGAGTTGAGAAGGGCTGGACACCATAGCTCTACTTACTGGGAAGGGAACTGTCAGCCCTTCCATCTAAGGAAAGTGGAGTCCAGGGACATAGGAAACCAGCTGAGATGGACAGAGAGAACCTAGTGTGGCACTAGGGACCAGGAGGGGCAAGGAGAGCAAAGGTGGGTGAGATGACTTCCCTGGTCAGGACTGCAGTCAGGTGACTTGCTTCTACCCTTGATTCTGTCATTAACCAGAGAGGGGAAATCTCTTTAGTCACTTAAACATTTGGGGTCAGTCTTCCCACTTGCAGAATGAGGAGGTTGGATTAGATCAGTCATATTTCCAGCTAAGCTCCTGAGAGTTCTAAGGTTTCTGTGGAGGCATTTTGACCAGGGAAAGGGGTTGATTATATGGGGAGGGAACAGATGATAGAGGCACAGTAAATGCCTCCCCCCAATAATTTATTATTTGACCCATGACCTGTTTTATATATTGGATTTCCACCTCAAGATTCATTCAACAAATATTTATTCTGAATGTATTACATAAGATTTAATTCTAAAAAAAAAAAATGGCACTGCTGCCAAAAAATAGTGTAAAAATAACTGGCCTGGATAGTTTCTAAGATCCTTTCCAGCATTAACATTTAATGATCTTAATGTAGGAACTAGACTCATTCATTTCTCACCATGGGAATCCTAAGATATGAGCAATTATCTTGAATAGTTAAGGTGGGGAAATTACTTCTGTAATATTTGGCACTTCTGTAAAACATGCACGCACACACACTCACACTCATTCACTCACACTCACACACTTTTGCAACATTTCTCCATTCCAGTGAATAACATAGTGTAAAATTTTCTGAACTTTATTTATTTTTTGTCACTCAAAAGGTGACTCAGTCGTGTCAGAACATTTGTAGACCATACCAATATTTTATATTTTTCAACCAACAGATTACTAATCAGAAGAAATCCATTTTCTTTAAATTACTAATTTAAAGAAAATGGATTTACTTTAAACTCATAAGAGAGCAAGAAGTTCTAAAAGAATCATGCATAATTTTGGAAAGTTGATTCTCCTCCATCAACAAGAAACAGGAAATAACCAAACCAATATCTGTAGACACAGAAATTATACATAGCAGAACCAAGGTACCAAGTGTGAAACATAGCTTTTTCATGAATTGCTTAGCTAGGTTCATTTCTTGAAAGAGTTAATTCAACAACTAAGTTGTTAAAAATCACCAGGTACTTGAACATTGAGGAAATTTGGCTCAGTAAATATTAAATAATGTAAATTTCTTTGTTTTGTGATTGCTTATTGATGCCATGTCATGGTTTCTTTATAACTACAAATGTCTTTTACACCCTCCTGCCACACACATCATACAGGGAAGGAGGGGAATCTCAATAATGGAGGCACTGAAGTACCATAAGTGGTTCAAGGGAGGTAAAAATATAAAAGCAGGTCAAAGTGTGCCTCACATGTGCTCTGCTGTTGCCCTGAGCACCAGGTTAATCTGGCAAATTATGTAATTAATTTGATCTGGCTCTACTCAGTTAATTACATGTTGATAGATAGAGTAATTATTATTAGTAACTGCAAACATATCTTCAAAATGGAGAGTTACTTTTTTTTTTTTTAAGTATCTGACTTTTTCTGATCTGTGGGAGCAGTCCAATGGTAAAAAACAGATAAACATAAAAAGGTAAAGGGCTCTGAATAATTGTTTCTGTACTTATTATTTTTCTGTACTTATTATTTGCTAGCAGGGAAATTGTTTTTCCAGGTTATTCCTTCTATTTGAATTTGTAAGCTTCTATTTGAAGAACCACTAGTTTTCATTTTTATTTGAAATATTTTAGAGTATTGCCAAATAAACCATGAGAAAAGACATTTGTTATAATGTGGGAAGGGTTAAAAAGCCACTAATCGTAGATGAATGAAGACTACAGAGTTAGACTTGTGACAGGAGAAGAGTTTACGAAAAAATTAAACAGTACAGGGAGATGATTTTATCAAGTAAGTTTTCTGTTCGTGATTCTTAGCTCTCTTAAAGGATTTTTTGGTCATGCTTTAAATTGCTGAGGTTTTTTTTTTATTATTCATTTATGTTTAAAAGAGGTTGGTTTCTCTGACTGAATGCATTTCAGTCACAGGAATTGAATTACAAAGAAGAACCTGCTATAGTAAAACTAGATTAGCTAGAATATACCCTATAGCATATTCTGTAGGAAAAATTATGGGGATTTTACAGATGTTAAAAGAAGTAAAATAATAAGAAACAAAACATATTTTAAAAGAAAGAATTCTTCAAAACCTCAGAACAATATAAATTAAAGCTTTTCATTAAGAATTTGATGAATCTAGTATTTCCTTTCACAGCTAATTTCTCAGGCAGTTCGTTTATTCTTTGATGTAACTTTAAAGTGTTCCTAAAGGAACATCCATGACTAAAGTTACCACATAAATATTGTATTGTTGAAGAAGACCTGTAAATAGAGAAGCAAAATCTCAGCCTTTGCAGTTTACAAAATAAAGCCCACTGGTTTAATGCACTTACTTCCCAAGACGGCCAAACCCACCGGAGTGACTTACTAAGGTATCTGGCGTTGATAGCCTCGTGGTGTTCAGTCCTACCAAGGATGGGAGAGTTTGGGACATCCAGTTTGATATCATTGCCATGGTGCTAAGCACAGCGCCAAGCTTCAGCAGTGGAAGACTCATTGCTGTGGAGCTAATGAGTTTTCATAGTGACTGATTAAGATCCTGGTTCTGGGCTGGCAGCGGGAGGCGTGACTGCAGCACGCCACATCTACAGCATGAAAAGAGATCAACTTCCCAAGCTCTAATCATGCAGGGAAAGCTCACAGAACCTCTTTCCCTCACCCTCACAGGAAGTTCCCTGCTCTTCCCTTTTCCTCCTTTACCAGATACTTTGCTGGATCATCAAACAAAATATTCTTGATAGGGCTTCACTGGTAATTGTTAGAGCAGAGGTTGAAGGAAGGAGGAAATTAGAGCTTTTCCTGCTCCACTATATAGTCAGTTACCATCAACAGAGTTCACTGCCTCTGGGATTTCTGTCAGTATAATCAGCTGCTCTTTATCCTTCATAAAAATACATAGCACCCTTAAATTGAGGTCTGTCAAAGCGCACATTTCAAACACCAAATTTAATATCCACAGATTTCTCTGAGCATGGAAAAAGTGCTTTAGACAAAACATGAAAACAAAGTCTGAAGAGAATATCCAAGATGATTAGATAATTGAGTAAGAAATTATTTTTTATATAGTAACCTAAAATTAGCACTGTTGCCTCTTAAAAAAAATTGTCAGAGATTAATAGCTACTGCCTGTGGAGGACATTGCCCTAGGCACCTTACATGTGAACAGACAGAAAAGGCAGCCTTGGAGAAAAGCTCCTGATAAAGAAATTTCATAGGTTCCCAGTTTTGCTTTCACGAATGGATGCTTAGCAGTTTCTCAGGCACACAGCAAACTCAGTTAACTCTATTTTCACCTTGTGAAGAATGACAGACCAGTACCGCAAGTCTATGTCATGAGAGAACATGTGACATTAAAAAAGCACAAGACTTGGCTTCTGTGACTCCCCAGGGAGTCTGAGGTCTAGCTCCTTGTTCTCTTGCAGTTAGTTGAGTGACTGGCCAGTGAATTAAAACTCCTTGGCTTCACTTTTTTTTTTCCTGCGATATGTGGGGGGTGGACTCCCTGCTCTCCAAGGCCCCTTCCAGCTGTGAAATTCAATGATCTGTTTATTAGAATTCTGACGGCAAATGTATATATTGAATTTGCGGCTTATGGGTAATTTTATTATATTCTTTTTACAAATACTGCAAAATTGTCCACATCCAAATCTCAGGTCCCAAATGGAATAAATCAGAGGCTCTTGTCTTATATAATATATGTGGTTTAAAATAAAAATACAGAGAGAAGACATGAAGGGAAATGTGGGTGAATGAAAATTAAGTGAAAAAGAATCATATGAAAAGGAAAAAAATACTGTTTTGATTCCTTAGGAGAATTCTGGAATTGTTTGTATCTGGAAAGATATGCATTTTCCTTAAACAGTTTTGGCAGGAGAAATAAAGAGAATATCTTTAATAAAATTGAAAGACATATATATTTATAAAGGTGTGTGTGCCTTTATTCTTCAAAACAGCTTTAAACTGGGGTGAATACTGAGACTCCTCAAATCTTCCTTGCATATATTACCTTGAAATCCAGGCTACATTTTTTCTTTAAGAATACATCCAGATGATTTCAGCTGACCCTTATTTTTTAACCACAGTGCCCAGAAAACCAAATATTAGGTATTTTTGTCTTTTTCAAAAATCGTATCATATGCAAAATTTAACATAAAAGCACCATAGTTTATATATTAAACTTAGTATTAAATAACAGCATTCATAGAAAGGACTGTTAAATTTTACATTATTATTACAATGTGGCAGTAACAAAAAGTAAAGTGGACATACAAATCTAGTTGTTTGAAAAATTACCAGGAACTCTACCTGACTTTAATAAAGGAGAAGAGTCTCTTTTAAGAGCTTAGCTTCCAAAATTGAAAACTAATATAAATGTAATTACTGGATAATTTAAGATGCCACATGGCAGATGGTAATTATACTTATTAATGAGCTATCAATCAACAAAATAATAGCTTCTTTAGAAGAATATAACATGAATGTCAGGGGAAACCAGTACTCTTATTTGCAAATTAAAAAGAAATGAAGAAATAAAGAAAAATACAGTATAAATGGAAAGCTTCTTGGAATTTTCCAGAGATGCAAATACCTGCACTGAAGAACTGAAAGAGAACAACAGTGAAAGTTTATGATTTGATGATGTTTATGAACAATGTAAAAGCTATAATGTGTGGTTTAAAAAAAAACAGATTTAAATGGCACACATTAAAATAGAAAAGCTTACATTATAATGATTGTTAGTTATGGGAAATAAAATAGCTATGATTTGTAAAAGGTTAAATAGTTTGCATTGCTCTCATAATCTAGTAAATTGATTATAATTTCCATTTTATAAGTTGGGTTCTTGTTTGCAGATGGGGAAGCTGATTTTTCTATGTGGATGTAGCAACCTGTGTTCAGGGCAAGAAACCTAGTGGTTACAGAAGTCCCACAAGCATGGTGTGAATGTTGATGGAGTAAAGTAGCAAGAGACAAGGCTGGAAATACTAGCAGTTACCAACTCCCAGGGCTTCACGGTCAGCCAAAGATGTTTGGTATTATCTTGGATGCAATTCAAGAATTTTAAGCAAGACTGTGAAGTCATTAGTTTTATGTCTGAAATTATTACATTGGCATTTTCATGATGCAGGATAGGCTGATGGGGATTGTAGGAACAGCAAAGCATATCAGAGACAGGAACTTAACTTAAGAGCATATTCTCATAGTTTAGGCAAGAGATGACGAGGGCCTAGAAAAAGAAACTGTCAGTGGAGCTCAAAAGGATGGATACCGTAAAGAACGGGGGTGAAATCGATAGTAATTGAATAGATGTGAGAAGTGTGGGAGAGGAAGTTATTGATTAATATATTTATTCATTAGATATTTTATGGTAGACTTTTTATTACCCAGAGTGATTTCATGATAAACCTATATAGTAAATAATTAGTAAGCAAATAATTAATGACCAAGAAAGACTTATAGGTAATCTTATGTAATATTGGCATGTGCTGTCATTGGAATTTTATTTTTCTTTGATCTGGAGCACGAAAGTTTAACATTGCTTTGGTACTCAGTACACTTGCTAGTCTGGGGACTATCTGTATGGTAGGTGTGTGTGTTGTTTTCTGGGGAACCTAGCTTGACTAAAAGAATAGGTGAACCAAAGTGACCTCCAGAAAAAACAAAGTAGACCCTTGCTAGCAAGGAGGAAAAATAGGAAGAGTGGCATAAAGTAGAGGAAGAGGCTTAAAGTTTATGCTAACTTCGTACTCAGTCACAGAGGATGAAGAGAATAATACAACTTTGCTGAGTGACACAAAGTCATTCTGGGTCTCTGAAACTAATAGTCCAACTCAAAATAGAGAAAAAGGACTGAGGTTCTTGCTTCTTCCTTCACTGAGAAGTCAAAGCAATTACAAGAGAACTTCCATAAGGTCCCATTACTCTACCTACCCACCTACCTCACCTGTGCCCACATGACTCTACTGTTCCACACATAAATTGTTTGTGTTCCTAGGTAAGGTTGATTCCCCCACTCTGCACTAGATCAGTGCCTTTTAGACTATCATGCATAGGAATTACTAGGAGAGCTTGATAAGACCCAGTTTCTTTTGTCCCACCCTGAGAGTCTGACTTACTAGCTCTAGCACAGGGCCAAATAATTTGCACTTCTGACAGTCTCCTAGCTGATTCTCATTCTGCCATTCTTGGACCACCTTTGAGTAGACTGCCCTAGATCACATCCATCTCATCAACTCAATGACAGCTCTCTTAATCCTTTCCTCTCTTACTGAGATCAATAAATCTTCCCACTTTAATGGGCCATTCACAGCAGGATATAAACACCCACTTATATCACTCATTTTAAATACAAACAGGTAGACAGCAGTTTCCTGATCCTATTTTCTCTCCATTTATTTCCCCTATCACTCACTGTCCCTTTGCAGCATACCTTCCTGAGAGTTGTCTATACTCACCATCTTCAATTTCTCTTTCCCTAATCAAGGTTTTGTTCACATTTCTCTACTCCACTGATACGACTTTTATCAAGGTTACCAATGATACCATGTTGCTAAATCCAGCAGTCAATTCTCAGTCCTCAACTTTCCTGACCTATGAACAGCATTCATCAGACTTTTACTTTATCCTTCCTGAAATAATTTCTTCACTTGTGTTCAAGGATACCACATCCACCTAGTTTTCCTTTTACATTCTGACTTATCTTTCTCAGTCTCTTTTGTCGATTCTTCCTCATCTATATGCTAATGACTCCCAAATTCATTTCTTCCTCGCAGACCTCTCCTATCAATTCAGTCCTGTATATCCAATTATCTACTTGACATCTCCACTTGGATGGTTAATAGACATCTTAAATTGAACATGTAAAAAAAAATGAGCTTCTGATATGCCTTTCCCATCTCCAGCAAACAAAACAAAACAAAAGAAATAAACCAAAAAATTATATACATGCAACCATTCCTATAGTCTTCTTCATTTCAATTCCATGGTTGAAAAGTTAGATTTCAACCTTAACTTTTTCTTTTTTTTCGCATCTCTTATCAGTTTCATCATCAGGTCTTTTCATCTCTACTTTCAAAATATACCCAGCATTCAACCATTTTACACCACTCTCAGTGCCACCATGCTGCTCCAAAGTCATCATCATCTCTCATCTGGTTTATTGCAAGAGCCACTGCTAATTGACCTTGTACCACGTCAGTCCTTTTTTTAACCCCCAACAGAGTGATTCTGTTAAATTGTAAGTCAGATTATGTTATTCCTCTTCTTAAAACTCTTTAATAGATTCCCATTTCACTCCTGGTAAAAGTGAGAATATTTAGCATGAACCATAAGGTTCTGCATGATCTGGCTTCCTCTTATTTCTCTGATCTCATTTCTTATAACCCTTCCCTTCACTGGAGTCACTCTGATTCTTCAGAGATGCAAGATAATTTTCCACCTCAGGGCTTCCAGTCTCTCAAATGTCTTCACACTTCCTTTTTGTTTTAACTCAAAGATCACTTTCTCATAAGATCTTTGCTGACCACACTATCTCAAATTTCTACACTTTTCATCTGATCATTTCATGTTGTCTTTTGCTGGTTTACATTTTTTCTCCTTAGAACTTATCACAGGTTGGGATCCTATATATTTTAATTATTCATCTTGTTATTTGTTTTATCCACTAGAAATAAAGTTCCATGAAAGCAGGAACATTGCCTGTTTTGTTCACTGGGGTATTCTATATGCCTAGGAGAATACCTAGTACATAGCAGGTTATCAGTAAGTATTAAATTAATGCATAAATTAATATATTATTGTTTTGTTCCTGAACTTCCCTCATTGTAAAATGGAGACCATTTTAAATGCAAAAATTAAAATAGAGCCTCCCTCCTTTGTTGCAAAATGAGCCAGTGTAATATTGTTGCATTTTGCATGTGTGTTGTTATGTGTACATGATGAATGTATACCTGAGTAAAAAGACAGTGTAAACTTAAAAGTTAAGAATGCTTTTTCCTTCCAAATTTGATATTTAGAATGCAGGCACTTTTGGTCTAAGCCAAGAAGTACTGTCTCTCTTATTTTGACTTCTCTTGATAAGCCTCAAATCACTGGAACCCTGAATAAATATATGAAAGCACTCTTCTCCTCTTGCCTTTGGCTAATGAAGTTTGCCTCCAATAACATAGGGGAGGATGGAAGGGACTGTAGGCTATGGAAAGGATGAGTTTAAATAAAATGAATTGGAGAAGATGGAGATCTGAGTGTCCATTCACTCAACTTCCTTTCATTTGGCTCCTGGCAATCAATTAGGGACCACCTGTAGCTCTAGAATTCAGTGCTTTGCCATTCTTGCCTTGAGGTTTCAGGGTTGTCTTAAAAGTGTTCACTAAAGAAAGAATGTATTGAGTGAAAAACATTAGCAAAGTTCTCTAAAGGAGGGATTTCTGTCTTCTCATCTTTGCCTTCATCTGAGAAGCCGACTGATGCTCTATAAACCCGGGGGATCCTCTGTTGGCAGCTTTTGTTGCTACTTCAAAGGAGAAAAAAATGGATGTGTGCGGGAGGAATATATTCAGGGCAAACATGGTTTTTTTTTTTTTTTTTTTTTTTTTAACTCTGACTTTCTACTCAAACTTGAAGAAGTGAAAAAATATAAATCCAGGATTAGGCTAGAGGAAAGGAGGATGCAAAGTGGTGTGACAGAGAGACCCTCAGACTGTAAGGCAAAAGACTTAAATTTTGCATCTCTTAGTCATTGCCTTGCTCTGGGTCGTTCAGCTGGGAAATGAAGAGATTAAATTGAATTTCCTATATAGTCCCTTCCATGATATAGTGCCATACTTCAGAGCTCAGCTTCGATCTTTGCAGTTACATAAGCCCCTCCTCGCTTTCTGCTCTGACACTATTAGACAGCTGGCTGTGTGACCTCCCAGAGCCTCGGTTTCCCTATGTGTGAATCGGGGATAACAAGAGAACCTGATTCCTTAGGAATTTGTGAGGATGAAATAAACATCTACATATAAAGCCCTTATGACAAGATTTGGCAAACAAGGAGTTCTCAATCAATATTTGTCATCATTACTCTAGTGCAAAAGAAGTTTATGTATCTTTTCCCCATATTTATAGAAGATAGAATAGAGATAGAAATTGTTAGCAATAAGGAAGTGAAGATCATCAAATTTTGTATAAATTACCAATGTAAAGGTTTAGCTTTAAGAGTTTTAAAAGGGTAAAATATTCTTGATTCCAGTATGCTTGGTTCATAGGGATTGGCTGACAGCAGTATCCTAGAAAGGGTCTAAAGCATACCCATCCCACAGGCCAGCCTTGAGGAGCCACTTATTTAAGCCTGTCTGCCTGGCACTGTTCTTAGAGCTTTATTTGTATGAATTCATTTAATTCTCACACAAACCCTATGAGGTTGGTATTGTTACTATAACCAGCTTATAGATGAGGAACTGAGGCACTGAGAAGTTAAGTAAGCTAGCCTAGGTCACACAGCTAATTAAGGGCAAGTTCAGTATTTGAACCTCAACTGTCACATTCTAAGTATGTTTTTAAGTATTATGCACACACACACACACAAAACACATGCAATAACAGTATTATAGCAACTATTTATTTCAAGTTTAATCTGTTTTAAATAATTGGAATTATTTGGGGGAAGCATTGCAGTTTAGTCATTACATGCTCTCAGTAAATGAATACTTAAAGCTGAGCACAAAAATTAAAAGTAATGTGTCTTACTTATTGAGTTTATCTTTGAATGTGACAGAGCCAGGTCAGGGAGTCACTGACTCAGGTAAGTGTTCAGTCCCTGCTTCATTTTCATTGGAATCTATTTTCAGGTTTTTCTAATTCACCCAACTCACCAGGGCAGACAAGTGTTAAATTATTGCCAAAAGCTTTTCTGGAAGAAATTGTTTAGAAAGAGAAATCTCAAAGAGGTTGGAAAATTGCCTGGTGATCAGAAAGAAGACTATTTAGTGGTAGCGTGAAAGAATAAAATTGGATCTTGAAATGTGCAGTTTTCTGAAAGGTTGTTGTAAGTTGTTTCATAAAACTTATCTCCCTCTTGAAAGTTGAAATGTATGTTTAGCAGGAACCAAAATTCTGGTAGTAGTAAATAACCCCAAACATCAAAGTATAAAAGAAGATTACATTTGTATCTTGCTTTTTAACAAATTCACATAAACAGCAGGAGCTCTGCAGAGTTAATTTGTACGTAGCAGCATTAGCTACTTACTTGTCAGCATTGTCCCCTCATCAGTATGTGTAGTCAAAGTTGTTTTGTGATTTGAAAGAAAGCTCTAGCAGACAAACATAGTTAAACATAAATGTCTAAAGATCTGGACTTGAAACAAGTCAGGCAAGCTTCGTCATTGAAAGAGTCATGAGAGTTATGTAGTTGTATAAAAGGGGGTTGGAAAAACAGTTAAGGCCAGGTCATTAAAATAACCATCACATAGATGAAGCTGTACAAGCTCATTACCTCATTTGCTTGTCCTTTTTTGTTTCAACACATTTAAGAACTACTGACCTTATAAAAACAGTTTTAGGAGGACAGAAGTAACTTGACTTACAAACAGCTCGCTTTGTGAATACTCATCTGAAAGGGGCCCAATGACATATATATGAACTTGACATGGATAAGTAAAAGAAAACTGTTGACAAAGGTTATCTCTTGTTATTGAAGTTAAATAGATGATTTTTTTCTGCTTCCTAATATTTTTTGTTCTCTCATTTCCCAGCTTAATTATGTATTATTTTCTGTTAGAAAAACATAAGCAGAAGTATGTCATTATTCTCTCATTGACTTTTAAAGGCATTGATCTGTTAAACATTTATTAAGTATATTCTTTGGGTCAGGAATAGTACAATACTGAAAAATGCAAGATTAATGTGGTACAGCCTCATATTTTGGGTAATTTATCAATCTGAGAATGTAACAGACTATAAACAAATATGTACATATGAACTGAATAGTTCCAATCTTATAGAGATATAGTGGAGGATTAAAAGAAAAGGAGATTGGTATCTTCTGGTGAAATGGTCAGGAAAAAGGTAGTGCTTGAGTTGGTTTTAAAAGTTTAGCTCTTAATTCTCTTAATTTTTAACTCAGGGAAATGGAAGTGTAGTTTACTATGGACCCAAAAATAAAATAAAATTTAAGTCATAAGGAATTTTATGCAATGCTTCAAAGAGTAGAGAATTATATTCTTCAGCCCTTCCTTTGTCAATATGCATCATTTGTCCTAGTACATTTTTACCTCTCTTCCAATTAATAAAATAAAATCATATTTACTTAAATCATAATAATATAGGGCTATTGAGTGAAAAAAGAGAATAGAAAAAATGAACGTTATTGTGAAAACAGCATTTTCCTTGAGAAGGAAAAGAGGTAAATAGAAATATCAAAGCTCTTGAAGGACCTTGCATTATCAAGAAAATTGTACTTAAAATTACATGCACATGTCAACAGGGGGTAGTTTGAATTCTAATATTTACATATAATATGAGTCATAAAGCATATGGCTGAAAATTTAATTCTAGTATAGATACTTCTTGTCAAGTGTCTGGTAAAATGTATGCAGATAGGGTATAGCATGAGGAGTGCTGGAATATTTGCCATTATTGAAAGTAGATTGTCTTTGCAGTGTGTTCTCTCTCTCTCTCCTTCCCTTCCCCTCCCTCCCTCCCTCCCTACTTTTCCTTCTCCCTTCTCTCTCTACCTTCTTTCCTTTTTGTCTTCTACCCTTTCTTCCACCCTCCTTTCCTTCTCTCTCCCTCTCCCTCCCTTTATTCTCCTTCCTTTCTTTTTCTCTTTCACTTTCACCTAAGTGTCCGGCACTGAAGTAGGATACTAGTATGGTTGCAAGGGCTCCCCAGGTGATTCTGATGTGTTCCCAATTTTTAACAGCCTAGGCTGTATGGCTACAATTTAAGCACAAATAATTCTAGTATTTTACACTTCAAATTTGGAAGTTTTATGTTTTACCTTTCTACTCATTCAACACTATTTAAAACAAAACAAAATAAACGAAAGTTCCCTTTTCTAAACATTCAAGCATGCATGCTTAGGCTGTGTTTTACCTCTTACTGTGGTTGTAAGGTTTTCAAGAGGTTATTGAGCTTAAAACTGGAGACTGCTCATAACTACTGTTCAGTAATCGTAATGCATCATTCATGTGCACCTCATTTTTCTTCTAAGAGTGATTCAGAAACATGCCCATGATAAAAAAATGTGTCCTTTCTTAGTTTTCCTTTCAATAATATACTTATTAATATCAAACTACATGTATAAGTTAGTATTTTTCTATAAAAATTGCATTTAGAATTATTTGAGGAGCAACGTTTGTTTCATGGTGAATTACTTATGCATTCAATAGGGATTTATTGATCATCCTTTATATGCTAAACACTAAATGCTAGAGATCAAAGATTAATAAAATTCACTCATTTAGGATCTCAGAAACAAGAGAGAAAAACACATATAAAATAATTTCAATATAATGTGCTATGTAATTTGTACAAAATGTAGTAGGACATAAACAGGTTAGTAATGAATTCAGTTTGGGTGGGATAGAAAAAGCTTCAGGAGACTGTGGGTTTAGGTGGATTCAGTAGAATTTCCTAAGTAGATCAGGAAGGAAAGGCCATTCTACCCCAGGAACAGCATGTGAAAATGTACCACCAAGGTGTCAGAGATCACATGTTCTTTACGGAGCTCTAAGTAGCTTGGACTAGGGCCAGTGAAAAGCGCCTGGTGGGGTGGGGGGAGGGAGGAGATAGGATTGGAGAGGTAGCAGGGACCACCAGCTGGTGCTTGCGGCTCTCCCAGGGATTAGATCTTACTAAAACTAGTCTTTCAAGAGTTGCAGGAAGGAGAGTGATAGCTAACTTGTTTGTTATTTGGGGGAAGATTACTCAGAAAAGATGCAATAAATACTGGGGAGAGGGGTAAGGAGGAGATTGACAGCTGGGAGAGCAGTTAGGGGGCTGTTGGGATGCTCTGGTAAGAACTGAGATGTACAGAGGAAGGATAACACATGGGCTAGGCAATTTACGTAGAATTTTGTGAATTATTAGGTGTGGAGGCCAACAAGAATAAACTCTAGATTTCACGAAACACAGTATTGCAGAAAAAGTGCTGGGGAATCATCGAGAACAGTGCTAAACATTAAGGTGCATGTGAATCACTGCGGGGTCTTGTTAAAATGTAAATTTTTCTTCAGAAGTTGAGGGCAGGGCCTGAGATTCTGCAGTTTGAGCAAGCTCCCAGGTGGTCAGAGTGGCTGGTCTACAGACCACACTTGGAGGAGAAGGGGCCATGGAAGCCAACTAAGTGAAGGGCTGATGTGTGTGGACACACATCCTGTGTGATGAAGAAGGTACAACCAAGGAAAGAAAAAGGGTCAAGCTCTGCAAGAGAAGGGAGAGTGAGGATTCCCAAACACACATATTTCTCACTGAAAAAAGGGGTTCAGGAGTTCCCACCATCCAGAGATGGTTGTTAGCAGAAAGCAGACGTTTAAATTGAATACAGTTTAAATGGGCCCTAAAATTTCTTGAAAGTAAAGTTATAGTTAAAATTTTATCTTGGAAAAGAAAGATGAACACAAAATAAATTATCTTACAATTGTGAGGATATATTAGCATGAATTAAGAATAGATGACGCTTTGTGTGTGTGTGTGTGTGAGGTTAGTTTTAAAAAATATTGTCATCTGTTTTCACAGCACAATCATAAAGAGATTTGTTTTTGCAAAACTCTCCAAGGAGTTACCTAATTTTTTCAGGGCCTTTGATATTCAAATCATTATCTTTTAAAGAGCCCATTCCATAATTTCTTTCTTCAATTGTTAAAGGATATAAATCTGCCAGGCACTGTTTAATAATCCCCTTGTATTTTATCAGGGCAGTTATCTCAACACTTCCGTCACTGCATGAAACCATGTGTCATTTGCATGATTTTGATTACCTTCCATTATATTTGCATTGAATAACATTGGATAGTTGCCATATATAAAAATCAGTGGTTTAAGATGGATGCCACTGTTAGGCAGTGAGGGATATTTTAGTGGGATCTGAGGGGTTTCATTTAAAAAGTGGTCATGATTTGTAAATATTTGAGTTTTGAAGGCTGTTGCTGCCTTACGCAGCTTTACAATGGCAGGACTTGGGTAGCACGGACTCAGGGTTGACTACAGACTTAGCATGGTTGGTCACCCATGTACTCTGATATTGGGATGAGTGGAAACAGAAGAGGATGATGTTTTCACTTAATTCACTCATTTTAGGGAAGTAGTCTATTTATGTAGAAAGGTTGATGCATTGTGTTTCTGCAGCTATGAAAATTGAAATGTGTTCGTTTGATTTGGTTATATTCTCATCCATCAGGGAGGGAATAATCAGGAAGTATCTGGAGTTCTGGGTACTGCCTGAAGTTACCAGTGTTAGAGTCTCAGTGAAGGCTCAGGGTATCCCCCAAACCCCGGGAACATACTGGATCCACAAAAGGTGCAAGCTAAAGGAAAAGCCTGAGAAGTTGCTGATTGGCAGCTGAATGAAAACAAAACTACCCATGTGATGGGGCTTGGGAGGTAGGGACACCTAGATTCTAATCCTAGTTTTTCATTTAAATTTAGCAGTCTGGCATACCTTAGTTTCCTTTTCAGCTCTAACATTCTCTGACTCTGTGTGCATAGTGTTAAGAGAATGGGTTTTGAAATCATAATGACCTGGGCTGGAATCCCAGTTCTGTCACTTACTTTATGATCCTGACTAAGTTCTTTTCTGAACCTTATTTTACTGATCTTTAAATTAAGGATTTTAATATCTACTGATGAGCCCATCTGATAAAGAACATCAAGGACATATCTGTAGTCCAACAGAGTTAGGCTTATTAACTTGTCACATCAAGACAGGTGGCACACCAGAGGAACCATGGAGCATCTCACCAAGCAAAAGAAGACATAGGGTTAAAAATAGGACTTGAGGGACTTCCCTGGTGGTGCAGTAGTTAAGAATCTGCCTGCCAATGCAGGGGACACAGGTTCGAGCCCTGGTCCGGGAAGATCCCACATGCCGCGGAGCAACTAAGCCCATGTGCCACAACTACTGAGCCTGTGCTCTAGAGCCCCCAAGCCACAACTAGTGAGCCTGCGAGCCACAACTACTGAAGCCCGCATGCCTAGAGCCCGTGCTCCACAACAAGAGAAGCCACCACAGTGAGAAGTCCGTGCACCGCAACGAAGAGTAGCCCCCATTCTCTGCAATTAGAGAAAGCCTGCGTGCAGCAACAAAGACCCAATGCAGCCAAAAATAAAATAAAATAAATTTATATATAAAAAAAGAGTGGACTGTTCCATTTTTACTGATCTAATTTCAAATAGCTAAGTTTCTGATAGTCTATGATTTCAGCAATCAAAGTGTCTTGGCCCTACATCCTCCAGTAAAATAACAAAAGCAGTATTTAGAGGTTGACTTAAGCTTGTACTAGGGCTTCCCTGGTGGCGCAGTGGTTAAGAGTCCACCTGCCGATGCAGGGGACATGGGTTTGTGCCCCGGTCCGGGAAGATCCCACATGCCGCGGAGTGGCTAGGCCCGTGAGCCATGGCTGCTGAGCCTGCACGTCCAGAGCCTGTACTCCGCAACGGGAGAGGCCACAACAGTGAGAGGCCCGCGTACCGCAAAAAAAAAAAAAAAAAGCTTGTACTAATAAAATTAGACAATGCATGTGAAGTGCTGGGCACAGTCCTCTAAGCAATTACTACAATTATTATTAGTAGTAGTAGGATTGCTTAGCTGTCCTTTCACACATAAACCTTCCCGTAATAAAATTGGTTGTTGAGTTAAAAGTGCCCAGTCTTTAGTCACTAAAACACAACTTTGAAAATTTAATAAGTCAATAAAGGGATCGAGTCCATTTTTTTTAACATCTTTATTGGAGTATAATTGCTTTACAATGGTGTGTTAGTTTCTGCTTTATAAGTGAATCAGCTATACATATACATATATCCCCATATCTCCTCCCTCTTGCATATCCCTCCCACCCTCCCTATCCCACCCCTCTAGGTGGTCACAGACCGAGTCCATTGTTTTGACCTTAGAAGCCCAATGCTTTGAAAAGATGTCTGATTCAGCATAGTCATCTGTTGCCATTGAAAATACAGATTTCCCACTTGATCAGAAATGCTGCTCAGGGGCTTGGAATGGAACGTGTATTTGCACTTTTCAAAAACTCCTGGTTTTGATATCCAGTCAAAATTTCAGAAACATTCATATAACCAAAGAGGATGGGGAAGCAACGTCACAGTATACTATATACTATTCCCAAATGGTTAGGAGTAAAGATTTAGAACATCAAAGAATATGGCTTAAAGGTCATCTAGTCCAGATTTCGCTCAGTATTGAAATGCATGATGCAACATCCCTGATACCTAGATTTTTCAACCTGGATACTTTCAGTGTTGGTAGAATCAATCTTATGCTACTAGATGCTTTGATATTGGACATTTCCTATCATGAGTAAGTCCTTGTTGCCTCTCATATTCCATTCACTGTTCTAGTTCTGCCTTGTGTTGTATCAACTGTTGGTCAATATTATGCTCAGAACAGAATGAAATTCTCTGAAACATGCCAGGTTGGTCTGATCAGCCTAGATCAGAGAAGAGTAAAAAGGCTTATTCATAACAAATGATACATTTTTTCTTTTGTAGGATTAATGAAATTTATTGCAATTTAAATATATTATCCTTTCCTTTAAGAATTATGATTATAACTGACATAAAGAAAACATTTTCCACTCTAACAACTGATGTTTGTTAAAGTCAAGTCCAGTTGGACAGAACATGGTAATTTTGCACCTATTATAATGTATATCTCAGTGATGAATCGAGTTAAAATTTTCTCCTCAGTCCACAGGATGATTTAAGATACATTGTATTTTTGAATCACCTTTAGAAGTCACTATGCTAGGGTTTCCCAAGAAGCTGATCTAGAGAGAATTTCAGAGTCTTAAAATTTGGCTTTAGATCTCTAAGCATCTTCCTGATTGAGAAGTAGACAAATTCAGTGGGAAAACAGCTTAGAGGCCACCACTGCCTTTTCTCTTCTGTTTTATTGCTTTGAACTTTAGGTTAAAATTCAACTCTCTCCCCCTTCTCCTTACTCTCCTAGCAAACTCAAATATATTGGATTAGCTGATACACAATTTGTTAATTCAGGAATGATGTCAATATGATGTGAACTTAGATTGGTTCATACATGTTTTTTCCAAATTATTAACATTTTGCACCAAAAGTAACAGAAGCAAAGTATAGTAGCACAGCTGAACACAGCAAGCTGAAGTTACGTGGTTCTTTACAGGATGATATTTTTTCCTAATGTCATGTTTCCTGACTTGATGTGGACATTCACTTTGTCCCTCTTGCTGTGGTGTTCCCAGATTGTGCGTTTTGCTCTTTATAGCTCAGCAGCCTCAATAGGTCCTTAACTCCCTTTCCATCAAGTTGCCTTCAAATTTTCTTGAAAGTTAAAATCCTGTGTTTACTGAAGTCTTTCCTTATTTATTAGAAACTAAGATATATTTTTAACTGTGTTAGTATGCTAGTACAGTTATTGTTTTGTAAGTTCTCTAATCAAATTCTATAGGTTTGAGTGGTCTGATATAACCCATTATCCTGTAACCCTTGTTTTTTTTTTTTTGCGCCGTATGTGGGCCTCTCACTGCTGTGACCTCTCCTGTTGCGGAGCACAGGCTCCGGACGCGCAGGCTCAGCGGCCGTGGCTCACGGGCTCAGCCGCTCCGCAGCATGTAGGATCTTCCTGGACCGGGGCACGAACCCGTGTCCCCTGCATCGGCAGGTGGACTCTCAACCACTGCGTCACCAGGGAAGCCTGACCCTTCTTGTTTTTAATGCATGATTTTGGAAACATGATGTTTTCTTCAGGAATGCATATTTTGCATTTTATTTGCAGGGTGTTCAGGACTTCCCCAGCCAGAACTGGTGGAGGGACAGTATGGTTTGAAGGGTTTTGTGGGGCTGGGGTCCTCTAACCCTCACCCAACTCAGTGCCTGTGCCTCTTCTAACACAGACATTTGGGGTCATCCTCAACATCAGTGCCAATATGCCTCCCTAAATGTGAAAATCTAATGGCTGAATAGATGACACTTTTCCCTCTCAGGAATTGTAAGCCACCTCAGTACCACTACACACAGAGGCTGACCCATAAAAACAAATTCTCAGGATTCCCACATTTCTGTCCCATGTCAGTGGCCTCTATCCCATTCCACTCAGTCTTATCCAATATGGTTTTTGCTTTATCTTTACTCCTTGGCTTTAATTTCTTGTCTCAGGCCCCAAAGTTGATAATTATCTCTGTCCCCTCCATATGTGGAATTCACTTTGGCTTTCCTCAGGTGTTTGCACCATGAACTTTCTGTGTGGTTTCTTGTTTATTCTGTCTTTTCTATTCCAGTTCTAAGCACAATGGAGCCTTCTCGACCAGGCTGATTTCTCAGCAATGTCTCTGGTTGAAACAACCTTGGCCAATCCTTAAGAGGAAGTTAGAAAGACTAGTTAGATTTAGAAAGACTCTGTCATGGGAGCACAGAATGATATTTTTGATCCTGCGAGTTTACTTTCAAAGTCACCCTTACTCTCCACTAAGGCTATGCCTTTTCAGTCTTTATATCTGCAAAAGCAGTCTATTTATTAGCACAAGCCCAAAGTGGAATTCACTTTATACTGCAGACTTCTAGGTCTTTGGTTCTTCTTTTATAATGTTTTTTAATATTATTTTCTATTCTGGTAAGTTCTCCAAGTATGTAACATTATTCTACATGTGGGAGGATATTAGTATAGAAGGTAAAGGCTCATTAATTCTTTCAGATCAGTGGCAGGTCATTCAGGAATGTTTTGTGCCATATAACAACTTTCTACTCTAAAATCATTAGACTTTATCCCAGTGTATCTAACAGCCCCATAAAATCACAGCCTGGACAAATCCTGGAAGACACTGGCTGTGGTGCCATCAGTCCAGGGCTGGTAATGCTCACATTGACTCAGAGTTGGCAAGTTCAGGGACTACTAGGTCAAAACATGAAACTCAGACATTTACTTTACTAGATTTGCTTTTAAAAAGAAAATGAAGGGTTTTTATTAAAGTCTCTAAGAATTTACACAATACTTTTAGTTGGTTCAATGTTTATGTATTTGGTTAGAATCTTTCTCAGAGAGAAAACTAGTCCAATGATTTGTCATTATGTGTAACAAAGCTGCTTGCATTTCTAAATGCACGGGAAAGAGAAAACAGCCATTGTATTTCATCAACAGAAGGAATCTATCAATATGTAGAGCACTAACAACCATTCATTTGTATATTTAAAATATAGCCAGATGAAATAAATTGTGTCTAATTCTCAGAAAACTGTTTTACCAGCCAAGTATATTTAAGGAAACACTATTTATGTTTGGTAAATATAAATAAGATACAATTATTTCTACTTTAAAAATGTAATTGCTGTTTGGAAGTAGAAGCTCAGTACTCTTGTCTCAGTCAGTAGAATCACTGATTTTCATTAAAATGTATTTTTGTGCTGGACTTAAATTGAATAAAACTTCTTTGACTATATATTATTTATTTTACTAAATACTTTCAATATCATTGTTCAATTACAGTAATTTACATGTTGAATCAATAGATAATAAAATTTTAAAAATATGTAACGCCACCTCTTAGCTTACAGTGATTAGTGCCTTAATCTAAATGCTTGACTTCATAAAATCATAAGTACTTTGTTAAATGTTATAGTATATTAGGAATGCAATCTGCATTTTGAAATCTGGTTAGTGTTAATTTTAAAAATAGCTATAAAAGAAAGTGGGAAATTAAAGAGCATTTAATAGTATTTAATGTAAATTATGCAAATAAACATTCATCTATCCATATTAATGTTTTTATATATTCTACATAAAAATTTTGCAAGTTAGGTAATCATTGAAATGCAACATGTAATGACATGTAATGATCATTTATTTAGTCAAATATTTGAAGTAATTTTTTTATAAATAATAAGCAAAGCACAGTACTGGAATATGGCTTCGCTAATTTTAAGTCTTATATATGTGTGTGATTTAAAATATTTATTTGGTTTTACTATGTGCTGTGCCCGAGAGGAACCAAGGAAGTATATTACATTTTGATGATGCTAGAGGACAATGCCATTCTTTAAAATTCAAGCACTTGGCTCTTTGCTTACATGAACAGTCGTGACTTTTTGGTTTGCCCTTCGTGCAGTCATGGGACAATGGTGTGACAATGCTTTGAAAGCAGTACTTTCATTTACAAGCCCCTACTACTAGCAGTTGTGTTACTAATACTTTACAACAGACTTTTGTGATTTGTTTGTATTGCTAAACCTGTTTTAATAATGAACCATTGGAGACCCATAGAGGTTAAAAACACTGTCACACAGCAAGGAGGCAGAAAAAAAAAATTCAAACCTCTGGTTCTCCAGGTCTGGAGATTATAGTTACTGGTAACTTTATTCTTTGTGATCTTCTACAACTAAGACATTTTTGCTATCATAACTTGAGCACTGACCTAAAAATGATACACTGCCATTTCTATATTACAAAGGTGCCAATGTTCTTAATACCCATGAAGAGTGCTACTGTAGGAGTTTTACACCCTGGAGGCCGCACAGTGCTTATAAAGGGAATCTAGACTGGAATGTTATTCCTCAACCTGGTTGTTTTCATGTTAGGCAGTATTCTGTTTCTTGAAGAAGAATGAGGTCCATAATTATTTATCCCACCATGTTAATACAACTCAATGATAAAGAGCTTGTAGTCTAGATTTAGCCAGACCTAGGTGTGAATTCTGGTTCTGCTGCCTAGCAATTCTGTACTCTAAGGAAGTTATTTAACTTACGGATAACCTCAGTTACCTTATCTTTATATCAGGAATAAATACTACTACTTAGCTGATAAAGTTATTGTGAGGATTACCATGGCATAATTGACCAGCTAAAATGCTTAGTGTAGTGTCTAAAATATATTAATATTAAAAATATTAGCTGTTACCAATGTTAAGATTCCCAAGAAATAGCATGTAGTCAGTGAATAATTGTGAAATTTTATTTGGTCAATTAAAAAAACAATTGCTTTACCTTTCCCACATAATGTGGATATTATGTCTTTGTACCTGGACATTTAAAAGATCTCTGAGATATCAGTAGCTCCAGGAATGTGGCTCACTGTTTTAAAACTCCTCTATAATTTATCAACAACATTGTGCTCACCTTTGCCCCTAACAATCTTCCCTGACACAGAGTTTCAACTATAGTGCACAACAATGGCCTCATTTTCCCTCACTGGTATCACTGAGAGTAGCGAATGTGAAATTATCCCTGCTTGACTTGGCTGCAGACAGCACAGTTGCCTCATCATACAAGTGTGGGACTTCCAGTTTTTCATAAAGGATATGTAGTCCCTGCCTAGCTTTCCAACTGCTTGTTCTACTTTGTCCTCACACATCACAGTATAAGACTCCCCAATTACTAAGTTTCTGGTTCCTCTGTGTCCATAGATACTATTTCCTTCTTCTAGAATGTTAATGGACTTCTTACCCATAAAAGTTTAACTCAAAGTTTGTTTTCTGTCTGAAGGTTTTCTCAACTCCTGCCCTTCAGCAAACTTAGGGGAGGTCAGAGAGAGATTTTCTTGCAGTGGTTCCCAGTGGGGGTAGAGGTAAAAAGACTCAGAATTACCTAGGGAGTTTTTTTTTTTTTTTTTAAGTATTTGTATGATAGGGGCGTTCCTTCCCACAAATGTTGTTGGAATGAGCACTAGAATGTGTAATATAAAAAATTTCCCAGGTATTTCTAATAAAGCATCCACTACTTCTTCCTGTAGCCTCAAAGAGAAGAACTGATTCTTGATTTGATTTTATGGCTCTCATACTACCTGGTTAGGGTATAGTCACATTATTTTATAATTGCTTATCTCTGTGTTTGTTACCCCACCAAACTTTTCAAGGGCTTTTCACCATTTTACTCCCAAGAAAGTATAGTACCTGATGGAAGTACCTGATGGAAGTTAATTGGTGCTTTTATTTTGATATGTGAATGAACATATTTTAGTACCATATTACTTATTTTATTGTCAACTAGACACCTCAAAGTGAACAAAGAAAGTCACATTAATTTGTGTTTAGATCGATAGAGAGAAAAAATAGTCTATGTATAAAGTGCAAACACTTCCCTTCATAAGAAAGCCCTCAGGTCATCATCCACTTTAACTGTATACAGAACTATAAGGTTAGTTTGCTGGTGTTCTAGCTTACCAATTAGTAAATTGGATGTAAGAAAAGTGAATGGATTTGGTTGGAATCTTCTGCAGAAGGATGCACCATTTAGCAGCAAGAGTTGATAGTCAAATAGACTATCAATAACACAAATCCTAAAATAGACACCTAAAATAGCTGAAAAGTTTGGAGCGTTTTGATTTAACAATAAACATCTCCATAGATATGTCACTCAGGAGCAACAAAAATAAAACAAATGCATATTTATAATCATTCTAAGTTGTATTAAAATGTTAATTTGATTATAATAAATTGAAAATAGAATGTACATGAATATGCATTGATACATATTAAATGTACATCAAAATGTGTACATTGAACGTGGAATTTATGTTAAAATGATAAAAAATACATTTTAGCTATGTGTTAGAACTTAAGTAGCACACAGAGAAGTGAGGTGAATGTGTGCATAACATAATGTGATAAATGTTGCCATAGAAGAATGAATTATTTCTATGGGATCAAAAGGGGAGCTACTCACTTTGAGTTGAAGAGTTATGAAACACATGAGAGATGATGAATAAGTTGGTGTTTAAAGAATGGGTGGCTTTCTGGGTAGCATTTCACAGGAGTAAAATCAGAAGTACAAAGGAGAGCCTGGAGTACTTGGAGGAGTTAAGAAGCTCTGTGTTGTTGAATTATAGAGAGGTGAAGATTAGAGATGAGTTGGGAGAAGTTGAAAGAGATGGAAAAACTTGTAGGCCATCCTGAGGAGGTCTGAATCAATACTGTTGACAACAGAGAGGTAGCAAAGGTTTGTAGCAAGGTAGTGGTACGATTAGATGTATTTTTGTTGTTGTTGTTAAAATAAAATACAAAATGGAGACCAGATTTGAAAATTCCCTGAGCAGATAAAACCAGTTAAACCACATAAGGAAACCTAATTTAGCTTATCCTGCAATGCAAGTGAAACTTGGGTCATTTTTTGTAAATGCCTCTGAAAATCACAAATAAAACCTAAATTGTCTTCCAAAAATGGCATAAGATAACCACTTTTACCCGGTCCCCTGTCATTTGGAGAAACTCCAGTGCTATAACCAATGTTTGTAAAGAATAAACAGCCTCTGCATCTTCACTATGTTAAGTTGTCCTATTATGACATGCCTCTGAGCTTCATTCCACTGTTGGTTTGAAGACTCCCAGTTCATGAACTGTGCTTCTGTGCTCAATAAATTCTTACTAATCTGTTTTTTTTTTATTAATCTGGTTTGATTTTTGATAGTTTCTGGATTTTGACAGTTTGTTTTAGTCAGAGAACTCTAGTGAATGAATGGAGAGTGGATTTGGTAGGATGACTGGTTAGGTGACCATGGCAAGAGTTCAGGAAAAGATTTTTTTTTTTTTTTTAAGGTTTGAAAAGGACTGAAGAGAAATGATATATTAAAAAGTTATTTAGGGGCTTCCCTGGTGGCCCAGTTGTTGAGAGTCCGCCTGCCTGCCGATGCAGGGGACACGGGTTCGCGTCCCGGTCCGGGAAGATCCCACATGCCACATGCCGCAGAGCGGCTGGGCCCGTGAGCCATGGCCGCTGAGCCTGCGCGTCCAGAGCCTGTGCTCCGCAACAGGAGAGGCCACAACAGTGAGAGGCCCATGTACCGCAAAAAAAAAAAAGTTATTTAGAAAGAAACGAAATTGAGTTATTAGTAGTGAGGTGGATGGACCTGGAGTCTGTCATACAGAGTGAAGTAAGTCAGAAGGAGAAAAACAAATACCGTATGCTAACACATATATATGGAATCTAAAAAAAAAAAAAAAAAAGGTCATGAAGTACCTCGGGGTAGGATGGGAATAAAGACACAGACCTACAAGAGCATGGACCTGAGGATATGGGGAGGGGGAAGGGTAAGCTGTGACGAAGTGAGAGAGTGGCATGGACATGTATACACTACCAAACGTAGCGTGGATAGCTAGTGGGAAGCAGCCGCATGGCACAGGGAGATCAGCTAGGTGGTTTGTGACCACCTAGAGGGGTGGGATAAGGAGGGTGGGAGGGAGGGAGACACAAGAGGGAAGAGATGTGGGGGCATATGTATATGTATAACTGATTCACTTTGTTATAAAGCAGAAAGTAACACACCATTGTAAAGCAATTATACTCCAATAAAGATGTTAAAAAAAAAAGTTATTTAGGGCTGATTGGAGTGGAGAAAAGAGTTAGGTGGAACACCTTACTGGAGAGAGGGAAATGAAGATGAGGCATAGGTTTGGACAGAGGGAAATGCATGCAGCTTGGAACGTGCCAATTATGAATAAAATACCAGTGGGACATCCAAGTGGAAATGTTTTCTAAGCAGAAATATGAATGGGAGATTTGGGAATTTGTTGGATCAGTAGATTCAGATTTGATCACTGTCACTCACAGGAATGGATGAATACTACCAAGACAGAACATACAGAATGAAAACAAAAAGGAAGATTATGGACAGAACTCTGAGATAGCATATCTTTAGAGATAAGCAAAGAAAATAGGGTGTCAATGTCAAAAGAAGCAATGTTGTGAAAGGTTCAAAGAGGAATAGGAGAGAGTTTTGTGCTGTGTGCCACGGAGAGAGTCACCTGTTGGATCAACAGTGTCACATGTTGCAGGGAAATGGAGTAGAAAAATGGTTATCCCATCATACAGTGTAGATGCCACTCACTAGTTTGATTGCCTTCAGTGGATTAGTAGAGCCAGTCATCTGAAGTGTGCAGATTGAGGAGCAAGTGGGAGATCAGAATGTAAACAACAATGTCAAGTCCTTTTTGCAGAAGAAGGGACTCAAGGGGAAAGTCAGATGAAGTTAAATTATATGTGGGAATATTCTTTTGATAAATAGTTTTGAGTGATTCTGAAATTTGAGGTTTTTCAACCAAATTTCTTACCCTGTAGTTCATTCAGCTATAATAAGTAGATGTCTGCTTGAAGTAAGTGCGATACTTTTCCTTAGAGTAGACTTGTTTTTAAAAATGAAAATTATAGATTTTCACCTTTTAAAAATAGTGTCTGCAGACACTAGCTATTTATCTCTCTTCCCTGGAAAGATCTCACTTGTTCTAGTTTAATCTCACTTTCCTTAGAAGTTAGACTTTCCAAGTTAAATGATGATGAATGATAATTATTCCTAATGAAATCTCAACTGGGCACCAAGAAGCTAGGCAGCATAGACTAGGGATAAAAACTATTATATCTTATTGTTTTGTAATAAGATAAATGTTATATCTTATTTATTTTTGTAATTATGATTAACATTTTGGTAACTTAAAATTCAAAAGCCTGTTATATCATTTTTGCTTTTGTATCAACTCTATTGTTAATTATCTCTCACTCTATATTTTAATGGGTACATTGTGAAAAATAAATTTCAGAAAATATGGAAAACAGTGATTTTCAGAATCATTTTTTTTCCCAGAAAGGCTAATTTTAATTACCACAGAGCTATAGGTGCTACAGCTGAATGAGTGTATGGGTTACGTGGTCATGGGACACTCAAAAGCTGCTAGCTGAAAACTATGCTTCAGTGAATACTGGAAAGTTTGTAGATTTTCACAAACAAAAACAAGGTTAAGTCTATCAGAATATCAGTAAAATAGAATTCTTTCAGTATGAATAAATTTAAAGTAGGACTGAATAATACAAGTGTGATAACACAAATATGAGGAGAAGAAGAGTGTCTGGTGTCCTCTTGCATTTTCTGCAAGCTCCCCTTCAGTTGCTCTTCTGCGAATGTGTATTTGTTTATGAGGGCCAGAGGTGGAAGTATTAGCCTCAAGAAAATCCCTGAAGTGACTTAACGTTGAATTTCTGCTGTTTTATACATCACAATTTATTTTCTGTGGGGAAAATTGTCTTTGATATATCAAGTTCAGGCTTGTAAAATGATAAGCTAATAAAAATACAAGCTTATATATTAAAAATAACAAAAAATACAAATATTATAATCATATAAATCATTTGTGTAAGTTTTGTCCATTACCACAACAGGATATTTTAATGATGAATATCAAATTGGAAACTTTCCTAGCTTTTTATCTATTTAAATGTTCAAAAGAATTAATTTCTGTAGGTAACTGTGTACACACACACACAGTGTACATGTGCACAGATGCAAATCAAAATAATTTCCAAGTCTGTTATACTTTAAAAAATAGATACATCTCAGACTAGCCCAGAAAGAAACCAGGAGAAGTTCTACATAACCACATGGGGTCCCTTGGTTAAAAAAAAAATAATGTGCTAGTACCTAATATTTTCTCTTGCAGGTTTCAAAGTCCTCTCATTCTAGCCTCAAACTAACTCAGAGTAGGACCCCACTTTAAAGAAAAAAAGTATTTTAGGAGGGTTGCAACTTTTCCATGGTTATGACAAGTATGTACAAGATCTTCATATTAAAATTAATTCTTCTGATTCCTAATGTATTTTTCTTTCCTAGTATTAAAGAATAGTTGAATGCAGGATCTTTGTAACCAGATATCCTTGGCTAAAATTCTGTTTTCACCATTTACTATCTTAGTTAAGTTACTAGTAGATCTTTTTCAGTTTTCTTTAATGTAGAATGGAGAAAATAATGGTACTCAGAGAGTGACTGGGTTAAATGATAAAATACTTGTTCAGCATTTTAATTTTGGCAGACAAGTTAAACACCTGTAATATTAAATATTATTTTTATTATTCCTGAATAATTTACATTTATTTATTAAAATAAGTTGTCTCCAAATTCATGATCTAGCAAAGAGAAAGTATCTTGACTTTTGAAATATAATATGCCGTCTTCAATCTTTAGTTTTTCATTTCTTCCTCTTACCTACATTGATCAGTATGTGTCGGCTGTCCTGAGAGCAGGGATACTCACCATACCTTTGTAATCCTCTAATTCTATAAATTGGGAAAAAGTTGGAATTCTTTTCAATATATTTTTACGGTCGATGGTTGTTCTGGAAAATGACTACTCTTCTGCCTGTTGACCATGTAGTTTTCAAAGACATTATATTTTGAACTATTACTGTTAGTAAATAGACACATGTCAGACTAACCCAGAAGGAAGCCAGGAGAAATTTCAATCAATACTTCTTGAATTTAATGCTATCTCCACTCCTTATATGCTATATTATGTTGGCTGTAGAGCTAACGCTATCATATCTGAAATAGAAGGTCTGATACAACTCTTGATCATTTTTGCCTGTATTGCAGGTAGCTGTTGCTATGGTTAATTTCTTTCTTGGATCTCTACTGTATAATAATTCTAATAATATAATAATGGTTATGACAACAGTGACAAATATTCATTGAGCATCAGGGACTGTATTCGGAATTTTGATATATACTAAGTAATTTAATTATTGCAGAAATTGAGGCAAGTACCATTATGATCTTTTACAAATAAGGAATTTGAGGCTCTGCAATATTAAATACTTCACCCAGGGTCACACAGTACAACTGGTAGTATTCCATCCCCAGTGTTAGAATTGTTGTTCTAACTGCATTGTGATACTGTATGAGGTAGGAAAGGGAGGAGAAGGCAGATTTTCCCAAAATCTGACTTTAAGAGACAGGGACAGGGATCTGGTCTTACCTCCCCAGCTGCCTATACAGTTTCTAACTGTCTGGCCAGCCTATAAAATCTTCCAAGCCGATTTAAGTAATTTGTAGACATTATACTGAAAGTCATTGCGGAGCTTTAAATCCCAACTTCTTTTATTTGTGGATTAGACTTTCTGAGTCACAATGACTGTGAATCCCCTCATGACTAACAATTTCATTAAGTAGAATTATTTCTGACCTCATACTTCTTGATTAAATCCATTTAAAGAAACTGGTTTATGAAACAAAGTAATTAAATCTCGTATTAATGAAGAAAAATGGAATGACTCTGTATACACCAGAATTTTTAAATAGATAATCTCCCTTAGATTGAGAGGGAAAGTACTAAGATGTCAGTTGGTAAGCAATCTGAAAAAGTAATTAAAATACATATTGATTAAGGATAGTGAAGCTAATCTGTATGATATTGTAATGGTGGACACGTCATTATAATTTGTCAAAACCCATAGAATGTACAACACAAATAGTGAACCATAATGTAAACTCTGGACTTCAGTTAATAATTATCAATATTAGTTCATCAATTCTAACAAATGTACCGCGTTGTATCAGCTTGGGCTGCCATAACAAAATACTGGGTGTCTTGGTGTCAGAGATTTATTTTCTCACAGCTCTGGAAGCTGTAAGTCAGAGTTCAGGGTGCCATCGTAGTCAGGTTCTGGTAAGAGCTCTCCTGACTTGCAGATGACTGCCTTTTCACTGGGTCCTGACGTGGCAGAGAAAGTTCTGGTACCTCTTCCTCCTTTTCTGAGGGCACTAATGCCATCATGAGAGTCCCACCCCTCATGACCTCATCTAAACCTACTTATCTCCCAAAGGCCCCATCTCCAAATACCATCACATTGAGGTTTAGGGATTCAACATGAAATTCGAGGGGCACACAATACAGTTCATTGTATGCATTATTGCAAGATGTTAATAATAAGGGAAATTGTGCAGGTGTGTGTGCTGGGAAGTTGTATTTGGTAACAATCTACTTTCTGCTCAGTTTTTCTGTAAAACTAAAACTGTTCTATAAAATAAATTCTATTAATCTAAAAATTTGAAGTACATATTCTAGGACACAGGAAGATTTAAATGAGCAAACGTAAATCGCATACAAGAAGTGGCAATTTATAATCCCTATACTGAATTTTATAAAACAGTATTATTTCAAATATGCTGTTTTTTCTGTTATTAGACCATTTGTCCCCATCTTGTTAAATGTCCCCATTTAACAAGACCCCCAAAAATGTTTGCATGGAAGGGAATTGGAAAATATCATCAATGCTTATACCTAACTTCCAATAATCTTGTGAAAATGGCCTTGTCAATTTTTAAATAACTACAAGGAAAGACTTCAACGGCATCATTTAAGTGAGTGTCACAAACTAGATTTTAGTTGAATAACAAAACAATTTAACTTTGCTTGAAAAACAATCTGCTCAAAAATGAGGAAACTACTTACGTAAATGACTGGTTTCCTCATGCTAAAGAGAATTTATCAGAGTTCTCTGGTAGATTCAGTGTTGCTCTCCTAATTTATTTACTGTACTTCAGATTAAAGGATTTCAGAGGTAACACAAGGAGGTTGTAAATATTTAAAAGATGGAGACTTAGATCAGCAATTCCTAAGGTTCTCTCTGTTTAAAATGTATTTTTCCCTTACACTTAAAATGAAGATTGGGATTGTTCATAAATATTCATTTCATGAATATCTTTCCCCAACTCTCTTCCTATAGTGGAAGCCACCTACTCTGAGGAGCCTCAGAGTGCAAAGCATGTTAGAAGAAACTGGCATATGCCAGAAGGGAGCGGCGCCAAGTGTTGGATGCCTTCTCAGACTCCCTCCTCCATACAGCAACTCCAAAGGCACCTGGACAGTGAACACAGAGAAATGATAGGTGCTGGGTCACTACATAATGGTATACCCTCTCAAACGCTTTTACAAACTTATAGTTTTTAAAGTATTTCTATATTCTCTGGGAGGAAGAGTGGCTAAAAAATAAACGTTAGCTTCAGAAATTTAGGGTAGTCAGTTAAATAGCTCTGGCTCTGTTGTTTTGTTTGTTTTAAGATAAAAATGAGTTTAAGCCAATCCAAAGTGAGAGAATTTTAATGTGAAAATTCCAAATTGCATATTGTCATTCATCTAGTTTATTAAGCTTTTCTATATTTCAGATTTTCATTTTTTTTCATAATAATCATTCTACCTTAATTCTGTATATCAAATTTTTTAGGCGACTGCATGGTTTGTCTAAGGGTTTCAGTATAGGCTGTAACAAACCATTGCATCACATAATTGATTTTAAATTGCCTTGTGAGAGGTAGTGTCCTATAGTGGGATGAACATGGGATGAAGTTGCCATATCTGGATCCTATATCTAGTTCTGCCACCCTCTGATGTGTGAGATTTGGGTTAAAATTTTTGTTTCTCAAGAAACTGTTTACATGACATCTGAAACATAATCGTTGGTAAATGGATCCTTCATTGAGCCATTTTGAAGAAGAAATGAGCTTACACGTGATGGTTCTTTGTGAAGAATAAAGTAGCATGCAAAGAATAGTTATTAAATATGCAGATAATTACAATATTTGACAAGTAATGGCACAAGCCATGGTTATTTTTCGTTTGTTGATAATTTGAAACAGTCTAGAGTTGAGCCAGAACCTTAAAATGTCAACCCCCGTTTGTTTAAGATAAACCCACAAGAGTGGCACCAGCAGAATTCAGTAGGGAAAAACTAAATCAGTCTCTTTTCATCCATCTTCCACCTCAGTCCTGACAGACTTCCTGACTCTGGTTAGGGTACCTTGACCTCTGTTTTATAAGGTGGAGCTCAGAATACTGAACATGTATTTTGTTCTGGTTAAAGATGTTCAGATTTTATTGATGCCATTATTACATCTTAAAAACTAGTTTTGCAAAGAGCTGTATTTCTAAAATGGCATTAATAAATAAAACAAAAAATATGATCAGATGTTACCTTTGTATATTTTAATGTTTGTGAGAAAACGTTGAATAATCATTTTGAAATATGAGAAGGATGAGAAAATGATAAATAGGTGAAACTTATTCTGGGCTTGTAGATTTCAGTGCTACTTTTAATATCAACCTGTTTTTAATTAAATTCCCCCCAAAATTGTTGTATGTATGATAATCTTACTAAAACATGATCTTAGTTTAAGTATTTTAAGATAGCTTTGTTGGTTACATGGCACTTCAGTACTTAGACTTTTAATGAAATACATCTTTTTTCAGATTTTATTTATACAACACATTTTTCATTAAAGCTTAGTTGTAACTTTAATATCATTGTCATGAAGTCATAGGACTGTTCAGATTTCCTCAGAGTTTGCTGGATAAGTTTTCTCTGTTTGATAGTTATGACTGGTTTAGGATGTGTATGGCAAGGTGACATCACTTTAGTTGCAGCTCAGGAATTGAGAGGATCTCATGAGCATGCTCAGGAGGCATAGTGAGATTTAAGTGTCTTCTTCCTCAGTGGATGTCCCAGAGAAACTACAACTGAACACTAAGGCTTCCATTTCAATTCAAGAGTGTGAGCTTCTAGAAATTTACAAATCTTTGGAGAGACCCAAAATAAAATTTTATACCTTAGAAAGAGACAAAATATAATATTACCTAGAAAGAGAGGCCTAGACAATATTGTTAATTAAAGGGATAATATGGAGGATCATTTATTCAAATTATTGGTTCAGTGGTAATATGCTTCATTTCTGGGTATTGGCTGGTATGCTATGATGGTACAGCATACCTGAGCTAACCTTTGCCAAGACTGTTCCACTGTGGATCTTGTCAGTGTCAGAGGAACAGATTGTACAGTTACCATGGAGAGCCCACAAAGCACATAGGCATTCATGTATGTTGGTCAGCCCATTAAAAATATCATAGCAGAGAGAAATTGACTGCCAAAATATGATAAATTTGTATCCTGCACCAACTACAATTGAATAATGGTGCCATTTGTAGCACTGACGCTCTAACACTGGCTTTAGATTGGTGGTTGTAGGTAGCAGCAGGGATGGAAATAATAGAGGCAAGATTCTAGTGTCAACCTGGGCTCATGCCAGAAGCCATTACCTGTGAGCTACCAGCATCCTTAGTAGCTATGCATCTTCTGGGTCGATCTTTTGAGTAATGGCAGGAGAGTTCTAGGAAGCAAGCTCACGATGGTAGCAGAAAATCTTACTATAGAGCTTTAGAAAACAAAGGTAACCAGAATCCCTGAAAACTGATTCACAATTAGCCTCCATACATATTTGTTTGTGCTTTTAGGATCAGGTGTAATTTCATTAGCAGAGAGCAGTTATGCAAACATCATTCAGGTGAACCTCATTGCGAACTTTTATTAATCAATAATTATTGTTCCTCAGAGAAATCATATGAGCTGCATATATATTTATATATATAAACTATATATAAATATAGTTTAATCATATTTGTTGGCATATTGACCAGCAATGATTATGAAAGTTCTGAGGACTGTCACCAAGGGAGAAAAATGTGAAGTGGTAATTTGGAATGAGCTGAATTATCTTTTTATCCTTGAGGTTCTAACAAAATTAAAGGAGAGCTATAAAAACTTCATCAGAGGATGTCATGGGATCCTGGTGGACTGAGGTACCATTCTTTTTTCAAGGACTAATGAGAATCCACTTTTGTCTAAAACACGAAAAACATGCCTTAAGGTTTGTTTATTAATCACTATATTTTCTTTCCAATATCAGTTTTCATGGTATTATTTATGTGTGTTTCTGACTGTACAACAGAGTTTGAATGGTGAATTTCTGAATTTGTTCATATTTCTTCCTATTTTTGATAGTATCTGTATTTTACAAAATGAAAAACTATTCCTTAAAATAATAATCTTTCAACTCAATATTTTAGCTATTTTGCTCTGTGTTTTAAATTATTTATTGCTGTGCTCTATATCATTTCATCTTCTCTTTCTAAAAGATTTCATTTGATATATGTTAGATATTTTATATGTCTTTCCTGGATTTAATGAGCTGTTTTGCCTTTTGATGCAATACATTGGGTCTGGTTCCAAAGTCCCTTTCTCCTCTCTTTCTTCATGGCTGGGATATTACTAATTCACATAAGAAAAGAGGATTTATATAGAAGCCTAGATTTAGCTATGGATTAACTGAATGCCATTTTGATAAATGCAGTTCTGAATAGCAAATAGCCAGATACCTTCTATTCCATGTTCAGAAAATCTTAATTTATAGAAAACTGATACAAGGCCCATTTGGGAAATACATTTTCTAAAGTTCTTAAATATTTATAGTCAGCAGTAGCATGAATTTGTAAGAAGGAAAACTACTTAAATATCAAGTTTCTTCTAAATTGCATTCTTACCGTAAGGAAAATAGTACATAGTAGATGGAAAAAACTCAATTTTAGGGGATGTCCTCCGTCCCCTATAATCTGGGATTATAAAAAGAGCAGTTGATACAACAAACATTCTGACATTTTACTCACAGAAATCCCATCTGTTTTTCTGTACTCTTGCCTAAATATTTAACATTATGTCCAGCTTTCTGGTGAAAACATGAAGGAATTATTAACAATTTCTTCACTGATTACTTTAGTTGTGAGCCTCAAGAAAATTCAATCCATATAATATAGTTTCATTAGTTTTTATGTACTGTACATAGAAATTTAGTCATATGAAATATTTATTATATATACACATACTTGATTTTAAGATACCATTGAGTATAAGATGCAACATTAAGATTAATAATGTTTTTGAAGAAAACTATATTGAACAAATATCGATTGTAAAATAATACAATTTTCTGAAATGTTATATCCAAAAATATATGTATGTTAGACTCAACAAAAGTAGCACAATTATTTCTACTCTTAGTATTGGTGTACATATATATTGCTTTTTCTTTTAAGAGTAGAGGAGCTCTACCAGTTCTGATATTGTTATGTAATCATATATTTTATGTCCATGTATATACTGGATTAGAGTAGCCCTAAAAATACTATGCGAACTTTCAGTGAAACTCCCATTCATGTCTATGTCAGTGCTGTCTCCCAATCCCGCAGCCATGGCTGCCTATAAGAGTATACTGATCTGGCACCATGAAAGCTTCTGGAACCTAGAAAACTGCTTTAGTTGCAGGGACAACACTGATGTGAACCTGGAAGGGCAAAAGGAGGTAAAGTATGAGAGTCCAGCTATGACTTTGACATCTGATGCATCTCTGTGCAGAAGACAGCAATCTAGGCCCTCTGGACAGTGCTAGGTGACATTGACCAATTATCGTTACCAGTAGTGAGCAACCTTATGAAGTTCTGACCAATCTCAACAAAGAAGGGGTAGCTGTCAAGGCTGGTGAAGTCCAGGAAAATAGCTGGAGATTTTGTAAAGTCCAACCTCTCATGAAGGAGTCCAATTATCCTCTCTACAGTGACACCAGTGAGGATCATCCCTATATAGATCACACTGAAGATCAGCTGCCCTTTGGTGAAAGCCTAAATGGTACTAAGGCCTGGTCTTACCCTTTTAGATAAATAGTTCATAAATCAAGAAGGTGATGTGGATACTGTGATCATAGATATGACAAAAGTCTTCAGGAAACTGTCAAATATCTGAGTATCTCTCTGAAAAAACCATCATGGGGCGGGGGTGGGAGTTGAATGCACCGACTGGTATTCCAGTTGTCTATGAATTAGACAAGAACTTGAAGTACACCATACCCATGCATTTCCTGGGGAACCAGGTAACTTTAGGTACAGCCGTGGAAGCTGTAACTGGTCAGTGCAAAGTCTGGAAGTTAAGAGATCAGGAAGACCACTAACACTAAGAAATTTCTTTCTATCTACTGCCCCATTCCTATCATGCCTCTCCCTTTATGTGTCACATAGACATCTGTCAGAAGCTCATGTTGGAGCTACAGATGAGAGAATAGAAGCTCCCAGTCTCATTTCTCTCCTGTTTTGACTATTCTGCCTTTTATATCTGTTCCTCTCAAAGAACCTAGTCAAAATGTCTTCTGTCACAGATTTTTAGTTTAAGGCTTTTGGTAGTGGTTAATTTACCATAGATCTTGCTTGAATGAAGATAAGGAATAAATAAGTCATGGGGATTAAGTGAGCCTAAGGTTATTCCTAGCAGTCAGCCCTACTTTGCAGTAACTGTCCCAGGGGCCATTAGCATACTAGAGAAATAGAAGGAAAATGTAACCTATATTTCAATTAAAAAAAAGAAAAGGTCATGTTTCCACCTTAACCTGAGAGGAGTCTGGCTGGGATCAAACCTGTTTACCTGCTGTATTTACTGTTTTTTGTTTTTAATCTATGTATATAAGTCAAAAGAATAGAAATTCTTTCCGGATTTCTACTGCCAGTTAAAATAATGTAATCATACAAAATTTCAAGCCGTTCCTTACTCCACTGTGATGTAAGCTTCCTGACATCTAAGTGGTAGGAGGAGTATATCCTATTTTACATTTCAGAATCCCTTCCTCACTCACTGTTATGTGGAAGGTGAAATACCCTTAATACTTTTGATAATGTCCAGTTATGTCACCTTTTAAAGTCATGTTCTAGTTACTTGGCTTTTCCACCTGGGTCCAATACCAGTTTTAGTACAAATACCTGTCACCCCCCCAACTTTTTTGGCCGTAACAGTGTGCGCTGATTTAGAAGTTGTGTTCAATTACATATATTGTATGTTACTTTTATATATTTGTACATATTTGTTATATCTGCATTCTTAAGAATGGGTACTTTTAGAGTTACAGATTAATGTGTGAGAGACAAACAATTCAGGATTTAATACATTCATGACACTAATAATATTGAGAATAAGAAACAAAAGAGAAAAGGGCAAGGGAAGAGGTTCCATTTAGGCTTACTTCTTGCTGTCACTTTTTTTCCCCTGGTTTATATTGCCTCTCCCTATCTTTGGAACCACTACCATCAAGAGCCTTACCAAATAAGCAGAAACCTAGGCTTATGTATTAACATTCATTCACAGCACCATCAATGATCTAGGGGAATCTGCAGTCTCCTTGGCTTCTTCTTAAATATTTTGTTTTCTAGGTTCATCTCTGGACTTTCTGGAGCCCCAAACTTCTCCCAACATCTAATTTTTCCTGGTCTCCTTGGAATTTCCCTCTTTACTTGTTATCTGTTTTTTCATATTTCTCTGCCTGTATGTCAGTAATGCTCTTTTTTTTTTTCTTGGATAATTTGAAGAAGTACCTCAGTTTCCCTTAATATGTATATAGACATCAGAGACAAAGGAAGAGGTTGAGCCCTTGTCTAAACGCTCAATTCTTTTCATATAAAAGGTATTCTAAAAGCCCCAGTTGAATTTTTGAATATTCAGAGTGAGGTCTGCCGCTGAATTGGGGATGTGAACAAGAGAGAGTGTGTACAAAATGGGAAGTTATTTTCCCCTGATAGCATATAAATATGGGAAGGTTTTGTGTTTATTTTTCCCCCTGAGATTTGGAATGGGACAGAGAAGAGAAGAGAGGTAAGGGAGGAGAAAAATGAAAGGCATGAGAAAGAAATATAAAAGAGAAGCCCAAATACTTTTAAAATTAAGAATAAATAATAATCACATTTCAATTGATTGTTTTATAGTATTGAATCACACTTTTTGGCTCAAAGATCATGTATAGAAACATAAAGTCTTGGGAAGGGGTGAGGCTGGATGGTGGATGTACTTGTGTACATCAAGTACACAAGTAAGTTGGTGTTTTACATCTGTTTCAGTCCCAAGGCCAAAAAAAAAAAAAAAATTAGACTGGAGAAGGAAGAAGTAGGATCAAGGGCTTGGAATGAGTTAGGACAGTATTTTCTGGATCTTAACAGTAGAGGAAGATCCCAGCAGATAGTTGTGGTAATGAATTTTCAAGAGTGGACCTTTGCCCTCAATGAACATACATCCTAATGTTAACATTCTTGTATATTCTCCTACCAAATTGAAACTGGGCTATTTCCATGCAGTAAATAAAAAAGGTTGCAAGTGCTGTGGAGAAGCCATCTGAGATGACCGCAGCCATCTGACTGCAGCTGCATGACAGGCCCTGATTAAAAGCCACACAGATGAAGCCCATCAACTCACAGAGCTGTGAGAGACCATAGTAAATTGTGTCAATTTTTTAGACACTAAATTTATTAGATACTAAAGTTTTGGGATAATTTGTTATACAGCAATAGATATTTGTAGCTCACTCCTTTACCAGTTTACTTATGAAACCATATTTTCTCTTTGATTATTTCCAATTCATTCAGCAAACATTTATTAAGTGTCATATACTATGACAGGCTCTTGGTATAATAAGGTAAATAAAATATCATATCATATTCCTCCAGTGGATTACACATGATGCAACCTCAATTATATAATTCCTTCTCTTAAGAAACATTAAGAGGCAAATTAATAAATATTTTAGTACTTGTTATTGGCACAATAAGCTATTCTTCTGCAATAAATTAATTTAGACCTCTTTTTCAAATTATTTATAGATAATTTTTAAAAACAAACTATAATGCAGTAGGAAAATATAGATATAGTAGATTGAATCTTTGCATAACCTCCTGGTAGGAAAGGCTTTAATAATCAAGATGTGAAACTATGAACCATAAGTCAAAAGATTTAAGTATTTGACTCCATAAAATAAAAAAAACTTTATTGTGACAAAAGATACCATATATATGACAGAGAAAATGTTAAAAATCTTTAATATTTAAATAGCTCCTAGATTTTTATAATCAAAGTCAAATAATCCAGTATAAAAATAGGCAAGAGATATGGAAATGCAATTCATGGAATGAAAAATGGAAAAGAAATAAACATAGAATAATATATTTAAACTCACTAATAGAAAGCAACTCTGAAGTTAGTTTAACTTTACGATACTGGCAGTCTCTTACACAGCTTGTTTTTCGGAGTAGAGAAGGGAAGGCATGTGAATTGCTAAAGTCTTTTGTAAATTCAGTGGTGTCTATTAAAACTCTACCAGCCCCACAGTTCAGACGGTTCTGAGGAAAAAAATCAGTAAAGAAGGATATATGTACTATATGGTTACTGCTATTTTTTTCAAACAACATGAATGTCAATTAACAAGATAGTAATTAAGTAAATTATCATACATCAGTACTGTATAGCAGCATTTAGCCCTTCATATGAATGTGTTTTATCCAAAATTCTTGTTATATTTTTAAATGGAAAAAAGTCAAATTGCAGGGTAATTATGGTATTATTCATTTTCAGTGGTTAAAAAATAAAGAGAGGTAAAGAAGAAAATGTATATGTAATAAATTTGTACAAATATTTGGATATACTGATCTAGCACAGGAAACTTTAAGTACCAATATAATTCATAGCATTAATTAACTAAAGGGTAAAGATTATAGGGAGTAGAAAGATGCTTACTTTTTTCTCTGTATACATGTAATATTTAAGTGTCTTATTTTTGTATTTTTGAATACTTTTTTATATCATTTGAACCAACAATTCCACTTCTCAGAAGCTATCCTAAGAAAATAATTGAAAATTCAGGGAAAAAGTGTAGAGAAAATACCTTCATCTGTATAACAAATAACTACTAAATTGGAAACACCCCAAAAATCTAATCAAAGGGGACTAAGTAAACATGTTGTAGTACTAAGTATGATATTCATGGATATTAAAATTGTACCTTTTAAAAAACTTTTACTGATCTTATAAAATGATTATAATATTGAGTGGAAAAAGGAAGATAAACATTGCACATAAGTAATAATATTAATGCTTAGAACACATATTCTTACACAATTATGTACATACACAAACACATACATACACACACGGAATGGAAAACAATCTGGAAGAAAACTGTTGTGATCAAATATTTCGCTAGGATTAGAAGTGACATTATTTTCCTTTCACTTTTTAAACTTCACTGTAATTTCTGAAAGTTTTATAATACGCATCTAGTGATTTTATAATTTCTCAAAAGAAAATATCATAACCAACGCGAACACACCAGAATGAACCAGAAATTTTGTGAATTTTTAAAATTTTAAATGAGAGTTAGTTGATTGTCCTTCCAATCAACGTAAAACTTTGTTTCTGATATCTATGTAAAGGAGTTAATTATATCGCACACTTATACACCATGCTCATTATGAAGAAAACAAAATTAAACACACAAAAAAAACCTCATAAGATTTGTTTTCATTGTGCTGAGTATAGAGAAAATCCTGAATTCTAAAACTCAGTGAAGAAAGAACCATTTGAGTCACTGCTTAAATCATTATAAAAACATACTCAAGAAAAAATTTGGGAAGATAGAATTTCTATACTAATGAAAAGAGGTAGTGGTTCAGCAAATTCAAGACAACAGAACAGATTATCATTGTTGAAATAAATTAATCTTCAAGCAGCAAATATTTCCACTTTCCAGATAAAGGCATGAGTCTTTCAGACCTTATTTAATACATATAGCATAATTTTAATTTAGCCAAGTATTTGAGTAATCTGAAAATTTGATTTAATAAAAGTTTTTCTTCCAGGAGTTTATTAGTATTAGCTTAGTTTTCATAGTGATACAATAAATGTATCTTCCCCTGGACATTCAAAACCAAGGCTGTTAAAGCAGCCTTGGACATTAAAATGCAAAGGAGGGAGGGGAGGGGAAGGGGGAGGGGCAGAGGGAAGGAGGGGCAGTGTGGAGCCCAGGAGACAGACAGAGGAAGAGAGAGAGAGGAAGAGAAAAGACAGAAAAAGAAGAAGGAAGGAAGGGAGGAAGGGAGTGAAGAAAAGGAAGGGAGGAGAAAAGATATGTGAACATACTATAAACCAAATTTTTCCAAGTAAAATTTTTCAAGTTTTTAGAGTAAAAAATGACTTTTTTCTACAAAGCTTGTATTTTGGGGAAAAAAGTTAGAGAAAAAGAGTGATTGTTAGATAAATGTTTAACTTTGGTTTATTCTAGTTGAACTAATGTCAGAACCCTGCAGATAAGTTTTTGGTAGGTGAATGTATTACTTCTACCCAGATCTCAGAGTTTAGAAGGATGTAGCTAGAGATCTTAAACTTGTACATAATCTGCCCCATGAATCAGTAACTTAGTGTGTAAAGTATGTAATGCCTTCTTCTTCGAGTTAGGGCAATTGAAATCTTTTACTGAGATTCAAAGAGGAAATTTTTAAATGGCCATTGTTTGAAAGAAATAATAACATACCTTATTAAGTATTCCATATAAGGAAGGTAGATAATGTATGAATAACATGCTAGTTATTACTAGATGAATATATTAAACTAAAAGCAATACAAATAAAATGTAAGCACCAGAAGAAAAGAACAAAAATACTGATGATCTACTGACCACTGTTACTCATAGAAAGCAGTTTTTTATTTTTGGGTCAGTTTCTTATAGAGTATTCTCATTTTAAATGGATTTTCCTTTCTTTCACTTAGGTTCACAAGTTGATTCAATGCTTTCATGGTGTGATAAATAACAAAGACCAGTATTTATATGCATTAGATCATCTACATTAATGCCAATTTCATTTTCGTAAAGCCAAGCATGGTGCTTAGCTATTAAAGAAAATACATGTTAGTAGCAAAATTTCTGATGAGTGTATGCGAAGCTATCTACATTTAATATTCAGTACTAGTGTTTACAATTTCAGGTCTGGCATGGACATTATTTACTATGAAAATCATGATATGTAGTGATATTTCACTGTGTGTTAGAATCATATGAAATTGCCATTTTTAAAAAGATCTAGGGCTTCCCTGGTGGTGCAGTGGTTGAGAGTCCGCCTGCCAATGCAGGGGACACGGGTTCGTGCCCCAGTCCGGGAAGATCCCACATGCCACGGAGCGGCTGGGCCCGTGAGCCATGGCCGCTGAGCCTGCGCGTCCGGTGCCTGTGCTCCGCAACGGGAGAGGCCACAACAGTGAGAGGCCCACGTACCGCAACAACAACAACAAAAAGTTATAAATGTTGAATATGGTCAGTGTTACATGGTTTCACTTAATCCTTATTGCTCACAAAATCTCAAATTTGCCTTTACATGCACTGTGGATGGTAAAGTTAGGCACATTCAGGACAGGACAATACTTTTAATTTTTTCTAATGAGGGGCTAATTTAATTATATAAAGCTCACAGTCCTCATTAGCACAAGCTTCATATATTCTATGTTCCTGCTGGATAAGAATGAGGTTCTACCTTGGATGAAACTATTTTTTTTTTATTATTTTTATTTTTTTTTGCGGTTCACGGGCCTCTCACTGTTGTGGCCTCTCCCATTGTGGAGCACAGGCTCTGGACGTGGAGGCTCAGGAGCCATGGCTCACAGGCCCAGCCGCTCCGCGGCATGTGGGCTCTTCCCGGACTGGGGCACGAACCCGTGTCCCCTGCATTGGCAGGTGGACTCTCAACCACTGCGCCACCAGGGAAGCCCAAGAGACTATTATTTTTAATGATAAATGATTCTGCAATTTATTTTTCCCACCTAAACTATACAGGTGTGCCAAGCTAGAGATGTACTGGGTCTAGCCTCGGTTCTACACCAGAATGTCTGGAGAAGTCTGGGGAAATGATAAGAGTTTTTGTATTCCCCCCAACTATTCTAATAACAGGCTGGTAAATATAAGAGACCCATAGCAGATAACTGGTCAAATTTATTGTTCTTTCAAAGACTTCATCCACAGCGGCTTATAAAATAGCAACCAGTGAACAACAGACTTTAAGTTGAAAGTTGCATATTTATCTAACAATCCACCCTTTCCCTGATTATTTTTTCCAAAATACAACCTTTGTAGAACGAAAGTAGTCACTTTTTCCTCTAGAAATTTGAAAAATTTTTCTTGGAAAATTTGCTTTACAGCATGTTCACATATTTTCTCCTCCCTTCCTTTCCCCTTCTCTCTCTCTTCTTTTCATTTTAATGTCCAAGACATTAAAATGTTGAAAGAAACCCAATAATTTTGCTTACTCATATTTTAAAACCGGTGACATTTATATTGCATACAAAATGCAGTAAAAATTTGACTGATGTCCAAACCATTTTTAACACTCATGAGTTGCTCTGAGCATTATCATGTCCTCAGTAAAGAAACCACAGAACCTGATAAAACCCTACAGAAGAAGGAATCTGTTTAGAGGCAAATATTTGTCCTCCCTATTCAACCTATAATTATTTAACAAATTGAAGGTAGTCGTTTTCATAATTTGCTATCATTTTCACTCAATATTTTTAGTGAAGTATAACAGAGAAATAGGACATGAGTTTTTTCAAATAGATTGAATGCTAGATTGTGTGTGTGTGTGTGTGTGTGTGTGCGTTCGTTCATTCATTCATTCATCCATTCATACTACTAATGAACCTCAATTCCTGAATGCTTGATCCCTCCTGTAGTGAAAAGGATCTTTACAGATTCCTGTGAGCCAACTTTTGGTCACTGAAGAAGCAGTCAAACTGACAAGAATGAGCACGACCAACAAAGATCCCTTCATTTTTGCAACACATAGTTTTAAATTTGATTTTCAGAGTCACTTAACGGGAGGTATATCACAGAGAACCAGAAATGTAAGCTAAGTGCTCTACTAATGACATGTTCGAAGGGAAATGATCATTCCCAATTACTATTTGATATTTGTAAAACAACCTCTTGTGATATTAACAGTATATACTGTGACTTATAAAATGGTAGGCATATAAATTATCTGGTTTATTAAATCGGTGCTGATGTTTAGTCCTGATAATTTAGATCCTTAGAATAATGTTTCAGATGGATTGACTTTTATTCACTTTACTCTATGTAAACTCAAAGAGAATTGCACTTTCTCAAAATGTGCCACTTTGCTACTTTCCCTTTTAAAGAAAAATAGAGTTTATAGCATAATAAATGACTATTTTAATATTTGCCTTTGTGTCATATTTGAATTCTTTTTAAAATTCATTTTAAATATGTTTCGCAGTCCAGTGAATGTAACAATAATACAAATTGTAACTGTTATTCAACAACTTAAACTATTTGTTCCATAACAGTGTAACTTCAGGCATCTTTAACAGGAGTCACATGTATTAAAAAAAGCCTTCTTAAGCTTGTCATTAGCATATTTGGAAATGTTTTCCCCAGTGGAGCTGGAAATATATATGGCGTAGAAGCACATGAGAGATTTCTTTTTTTTGGACTCTCAGGATACAGAGAACATGATCCCAGTATTGAGCTGTTTACCTTTCACAGAGAGAATAAATATGAATACCAATAGATGTAAACACTCTGATTACTCTCAGGTCAGTAGCGGGTAGAGTGACTAAATAAGATGAATGAGCACAGGGTTTTAACATGTTTATCTGCAAACCCTTTTCTGGGAGTCATTATGCCCTTGTACATGCTGCTAACCTTTTATTTCTAACCTCAGTTAATGGGATTTATTTCTTCATGAGTTTTACCCTAGCCCTGGACTAAGTTCCTTTATTTGCTTATTTGCTTGCAATCTGTTGTCTTGTTTCTGGTGGATTCTGCTACAACCCCAAACCTCCAATTCAGTTGGTAGAGATAAATTATGCATTATCAGTACATGCTGACCAAATTATTCTTTATTCAGGTTGGGATTTTGACCTTAAACATGTGCTGTGCTACTTTGGTAGACCTCAAGAAGATTTTTTTTTTTTTTTTTGCTTATATTAAAGTAGACCTAAATTTCAGGGTTTATTCATCATTTTCCGAGAGTTTTATAGTCACCCCATGTATTAATGATAACTTTTAACTTTCTTTTTCCTTCCATTGAGAGCTCCATCCCCTCCTATTGGGCCCAATTCTGGACCTCTGATCCGTATCATGGTACCTCCTGAAGGGTGTTGAACTGTTTGACAGGGTCCTTGGGGCAGTGGTTTACAAATTGTATGGTTTCGCTGTTATTAGGTTTATTAAATTAATTTAATGGGTCATGAATAGCTTTTGAAATTAAAATGGAATAGAATAGGATATCAGATTGAATTTGATAATTCTTACATTTCCAGTGTAGGTGTAAGAACTCTGAAATTTTCATTGTGTGTTTGTGTGTGTGTGTGTTTGTGCTTGTGGAAATGTATTACTTTGGTTTGTGTTTCAAAAGCATTAAAGCCTAGAGTAGAGTTTCTCAGGCTTGAGTCATCAAATGGACCCATTTAAAGCGTAGATGATAATGATGATGGTAATGATACTACTACTACTACTGCTAATACTGTGGATAGCACTGTTTACTTAGATTGACTTTTGTAATATATGTACAAATGTATGCAGCAAATATGTATAAAGATTAGGAATAGATTTATTATTCATTTTACTCTTATATAACTAAAAGCCATAAAAGTAAAATTTTAAAACTAAAATAAAATTTAGATTAATAATGTTAATGTTATTAATATAACTACTTTCTTGACTTTAAACTGACCAGATGAGGTTTAATAATATAAAGATATATTGGCATCTTTTAATTTTCATTTGCTATTGATTCTGTCTTTTAATTTTGAGAATGATTTATCATCCCCGAATCACTGTCCAGGTCATTGTAGTTATTTTGCAGTTTCATCAGACATTACTGATGAACTGCTGTAGCTGGTATGTTATAGAAAGAACAGCTGCACTTTGTACACTCACAGTTTGCACGTGGTACTTATTGCAGTTGTGCAGGTCTTTTTATTCGTGTTTAGCATGCTTATTATGCACTCTGTATCTATAAGGTATCTCCATTGTCTGATCACTTTTTTCTATTGGAACTCTTGAAAAAAAAACATGTTTTATATCATTCCTTGACTTTGTTTGAGCCTCCCTCAGAGCAAATGCAGTAAAAGCCAAAAACCCCCAAAAAACAAAAAACAAAAGGTAAATGCAAGCAATAAATCCTGGGTCAAAATTAGGATGAAAGATGGTCACAAGATGATCTAAAACATGAGTCAATTTCACTCCTTTTCAGTTTATCTTTGAAGAAAAATCACAAAAATTAAAATCTATCATTGAACTTTCCAGAGTATATTCATGGAGCTCAGGAATTCCTTAGACCCCAATGTGGAAAACTTTCCCTGGAGGATTTCTCCAACTTTTTTGACTGCAGATGGATATGTGTGGTGTGTGTGTGTGTGTGTGTGTGTGTGTGCGCGCATCCATCTCATGTGTCCCAATTGTCTGTAGAAAAATAATCTATGATAAAAAAAATATTGAAAGAAACAAAATGGTAACAATGCATGGATTTATATGTTTAAAATTAACAACACCATCAACTGTCCTAAAATATATATCACTATAAAAATATTAAAAAATAAATACCACTACCAGCACAAGATAGCAATTATGATGGACTTGTAACAAAATGTTCTTTGTAAAACATATTAGAATTCCAATAATTTATATTAATATATGTACACAATGAATGTTGTAAAATGGTTAAGTATTATATGGAGAACACTAAATTACAATGCTAAGTATACTCTACTCCCTAAGTTTAGTTTGTGAATGCCAAACCTCTATTAATTTTTTTAGTACCTTGCTAGTATAGCCCTCAAGTGAGCATGAAAGTGAACACCAATGGAAAGTGTATGAAACTAAAGGGTGTATTTTTAAAAATCAGTTTGAGCCATAAGAGTCCATGTGGGTGGTGAACAGTACATTAGGAAACACTCCACTAAAAGTTTAAATATAGTATTAGAAATAGCTATAAATTTACCAAACTTTAGAGAGGTTAGAAAAAAAAGATTGTTCTACATTAAAACATAAAATTGACCTATAGCCAATTAGTTCTGGAATGTAAAGCTAAGAAAGAAATGAATATAATTCAGGCAAACCATCTGAGGCAAACAGGAAAATCATTATTTCTGAAGTAAATGCAACTTTTAAGATTATGATTAGCAGTTATAGTTTGTAAGATCATTAAAGAAAAAACTCATCTCCTGATTCTGTGGCAAATTTTTGAAAGTCCTTTTGAGATAAATCATATTAACAGTATATTTCAATTGAGTATCTATTTAGCTTGAAAAAAACCATACATATCTGAAAGCAAAAAACAGTTGTTTTTGTTTTTGTTTTTTGCTTCTTGTCATTCGTTTACCTGTTAGTTTTTAGACAGGAAAAAATTTTCAAAGGAAATGAGTCATCCTCCCTTAATATTTATCCATATCAGAAATATACTTAGCTTATCAAAAAAAAGAGTTTTAGAGGGGTTATTCCATATTTTCCATTTTAGAAGGATGATTTTTAAATATTTAATTTTTTGAGCAAGTATTATAGGAGATAATAACAAATAGAAGATCTCATTTCCTTCTTTGTCAAAGATTTTAATATCGAGCCACATTGCATTGCTTCCTAACTGTGATTTTTCTTGGAAAAGAGCATATTTACTTCACAAGTAGAATTTTTCCCTTAAGTTTATAGTTTAGAAGTAAAGAACCCCAGTTCCTAAAGAAAAATGTTTCTTAACTGTGAAGTACATTTTCAGACTATGCCAGGATATAGGAAAAATAACAGAAAAGTTATAATATAGTTGCTTGGCATTTTCAAATTACATCATAATTTTAAAATGACACTTTAAGGAAAGAATTTCATGGATAAGGATATTCCAGTTGGGAAAAGTTAATGGCAATTCTGTGTGTTTTGGCATTTGTACGTGCTAGACAAAAACAAATTTGCTTTTACCATTTCTTAAAGCTTCAAGGACCATAAAAAAGCAATAACATACTTAAAAGTGAATGATTTAAAAGTGTTTAAAGATGATTCAACCTCTAAATTCTAACCCAAGTTAGGAATTCTTAGGTCGGATATATATACAATTTTTTTTAAGTGGACTTAATATGACCTGAGTCAAATATACTTCAGAGTGCAGGATAAACTGGAATATTCAGTTTAGCTTTCAGTGGTTTAAAAAAGAATTTTTTTTCAGGATGTCTTGTTGGAGTCTAATTATAATAGCTACATTTTTGCTTACTATTGGTTAAACACATTATTTAATTTAATCTTCATAAAAACCTTCTGAGGTGGATTATATAATCTCCTTTTGACAGATTAGGAAGCTAAGGAAGCTTAGTAAGGTTAAACTGCTCACCCAAGGTTATGTAACTGGTTAAGTAGCAGGTTCAGGATTTGATTTTTTTTTTTATTTTTTATAAATTTATTTATTTTATTTACTTACTTTTGGCCGTGTTGGGTCTTTGTTGCTGCGCACGGGCTTTCTCTAGTTGCGGTGAGTGGGGGCTACTCTTCGTTGCGGTGCGCAGTCTTATTGCGGTGGCTTCTCTTGCTGTGGAACACGGGCTCTAGGCACGCAGGCTTCAGGAGTTACGGCACATGGGCTTAGTAGTTGTGGCTCACGGGCTTATTTGCTCCGCGGCATGTGGGATCTTCCCGGACCAGATACCGAACCTGTGTCCCCTGCATTGGCAGGCGGATTCTCAACCAGTGTGCCACCAGGGAAGCCCCAGGATTTGATTTTTGACTGATTCTAAACACATACAATAACAGCAGCTTTACTTGTGAAGTGATTCAAAGTTTTGCAATTATAATGAGTGATTAAATGTAATTCTAAATGGTATTCAGACTTCTGGATGTTTAAGTGATTATATTTAATACTGAGTGATTTGGGGAACTAACTTACATCAGCAAGTATACATTTCCCATAAAAGAAAAAAACAGAATTGGATGATAAAAGTAGAAAATCCTCAACATATATTTAATTAATTCATTCAACAAGCATTTATATGGGTACCACAGAGTGTACAAAAGGAAAAGGCAGTTATATTTGGTATTTATTGCTGTGTAATAAAGTACCCCAAAACAGTTGCTTTTAAAAAATGAACACTTACTATCTCACAGTTTCTGTGTGTCAGGAATCTGTGTACACCTCAACCGGGTGCCTCAGCCTCAAGGTCTCTCACGAGGCCACAGTCACAGCTGGAATTGTGATCACATCTGAAGCCTCAGTGGGGGAAGATCTGCATCTGAGCTCCCTCGTGGGTATTGGCAGGATTCAACCCCTCAAAGGTCATCCAGCTGATGGTATCGTTTCCTCACTGGCTATTGGCCTGAGACTGCCCTCAGTTCCTTGCTATGTAAGATTATACCTACGGCAGCTCACAGCATGACAGAAGAAGAAGGAGATAATAGTGAGGCAGAGAGTAAGAATAGGTGAAAAAAAGGATCAACTCAAAAATTTACTTCAGTTAAGGGGTACATAATTTTTTAAACATTCTTTTAGGGGGTATATAAGCAGAAGAAGTTAGAATACCACTAAGTTAGTTAGAATATGAGGTAAGTCTCTTTGTAACGTCATATTGAAAGAGTAATCCTATCACTTTTGCAAATTCTGTTCATTAGAAGAGAGTCACTAGATGAGGCCCATACTCAAGTAGATAGGATTACATAAGGGCATGAATACCAGATTGGAATCTTTAGGGACAATGTGGACGCCTCCTACCAAAGCAGTCAATATTTGTTAATTTCTGGTTAACATTTGGCATATGAATTTAGAGTCTTATGAATTACCAAAACTTTGACCTCGTGAGTTTAATCTATAGGACTTCACCAAAGGAAATAATTCTTATCCAAGGATAATATTTAAGTGTAAAAACTATATGTAAGCAATTTGAATTTTCAATAAAATTGGATTGAATAAATACATTTATATATGTTCAATATGTAAATAAATAATTTAAACTTGGAAATGTATTTATATACATATTTTACTTAACACTTAATATGTACATTTTTTATGTATTAAACTGCATTTCAGTCTTTGCTTTAAAAGTTAGCTTTTTAGAGAGGGCTTCTCTACCACATATTGGCCCTAGAATCTTAGGTTGTGGTATAGAAGTTGAATCATCACAAGAAATTTTAAAATCTTCATTTGAAATAGGATATTCCCTTACTCTGTTTTAATTTTTTCCTATTGCTTATAATAGCCTGACATTATATTACCCATGAATTTCCTTATGTTTTTGATGTTTCCTTCACTAGAATGTAAGTTTCAGGATGACAGGAAGTTTGTCTGCTTTGTTCATTCCTGAGTAGCTGTTATTTAGACAAGTCCATGGACACAGACTTAAGAAATGTTCACTGAAGAAATGAATGTAATGGATATACAGATTGCTAGGGAACATAGAAAAAAAAGGTACCTAGCCAGCCTGCAAGGCCATGGCATGTTTGATCAGAAAAGTTTTCCCAGAGGAAACAATGCTTGAGCTAAAACATACTGGCGTTAGAGGAAAGGAAGGTAAAGGTCCTAAATTGATAGTGATAGCAGTCTGTGCATATGTTTGATCTTACCTAGAAGCTCATGATCTGGGTGATGTGGAGAAGGCATTCAGTGGGTTGCAGTTTGGATGTGGGGATAAAGATGGTGAAGCAAGCAAATTGAATGTTAAAGCAAGAAAGTACTTGGTGTGGGGAAATCAGGGGGTGAAAGGTAGATGGTGAAGGAAGTGAAGCCAGGGAAGAGGCTTATAACATGGAAGAAAATGGAAGCATTAGTGAATTAAAAAGCTCAATGAGGTCAAAGACAAGTAAGACAGGTTTGAATTTTGGAGATTATGATTGAGATATGGAACATGTTTGTGACGACAAAGTCAGAGTGGGTCATGGATTTGGGTACCTACAGTGGGTTGGGTTTGAAGGTTAATGGAATCTATGTTGAGGACATTCTAAAGTATTAACTTTATAGATTTAGTGAAAATTTCAAAATTCCTTTCAGAAGTAGATGCCTATATTTGAAGAAATCGTTAAACGTGTTTCAAAAATAAGGTTTCAAAAATACAAGGGGTGTTCATGAGATTTTTGGATTCTCTATGTCCTTTACTTCTAAATATCTTTTACCATATTCCTGTATATGTCTACTTCAACAATTCAATATATTACTATTTCTCAGAGCCTATTATGTGGCATGAGAGATACAAAAATAAGTATGATAATATCTCTTCTTTTAATAAACTAGTTAAAAGTAATACTAGTTAAGGCAGTCAAACAACATTATAAGAGGTTTACATTATTTTGGGCATGCAAAATAAACAGCTGTCACACCAGTTAGGAGAACCAGGGAGGACTTCAGGAAAATTATATTTGAGTGGCATCTTAAAGAATACACAGAATTTCATCAGTCATATAGGATGAGGTAGAATTTCAGGAGGAGACAAACTCTGAGAGAAAGCAGTAGAGATAAATGTGAGAGATGTTTGGGAAGGAAAATATGGAGATGGGATGCTCTTCAATATATGGAGTATAGAGACATAGAGCTGGAAAAGTAAGAGAGGTAGAGAAGCAGGCTGCGGGAATAAGAGTTTGGACTTAAGTGTGTCTCTGATGGTTTGGAAAGAAGAGGTGAAAAATGGTGGTATTATGATTAGAAGCCAAATGGGGAGAGATTTCAAGAAGGAGGGCATGATAGGTGATTAGGAGGTCAGTAGTAGTTTGGAGAGAATAATTTCAATATTTAGCAGGCCTGTTAAATAGTACAGGTCCATGGTGAACCATGATCACAGGGATAAATTTGAGGAGTAAATAAATTCTGAGAAAGTGGAAGCATCAAGATGTGCTCTATTTCCGTAATTTTGGCAGCAAAGTAAGGAGACAGATGGTGTAGAAATTTGAAATAGTAGCATCACAAAGAGGAAATGAAGAAATTGAACATGTTTGCCATCCAGAGAGGAAGGAACTGCATAGTACAGAGGAAAAGCATGAAGATGGAAATGAAACTAAAAGGAACTAGGGAATTTAGACTAGACAGAGGTCAAGAGTGCGGGTAAAGAGAGAAATTGTTCCACGAAAGAAGGTTACAGTTATCAGTTATACAAAAAGAGAAGTAGAAATTCCAGAAATAAGTGATATGTTAAGGAAACTGTACTTGGTTCATCCTAATTGCTGTAATCAATGAAAAAAATTAATATTTATTTAGGGGTTGCTGTTTGCTAGGAACTGTACTTAATGGTTTATATGCATTAACTTATTTAATCCTTTCAACAGCTCTGTGGAATATGTACCATAAATACTCTCATTTTAAATACAGAAAACAGAATCTTTAGAGAATATAACTTGTCAAGGCTCTTACTGAGAGGTAGATCAGTGAATCCCTGACTACCTTGCTAGGTGGGTATGTTGAGAACTTAAGTATACAAGGGATTTCCCAGCAGCTGTGGTGATTGACTAAGACAGCGTGGCTCTAATGTATTGTATTTAGTCTGGTTTTGTGACTTTTACCAGAAGAATTTGGAAGCCTTAGTAGAAAGAAGATAGTAGAGAATTTCAGGAATTGCAAGGAAAATATTGCAAAAGGATAGAGGGGAAGATAATTCTAAGGTGAGCATTGACATATATTTGAAATGACTGACATTGGAGTCCAGTGTGGGGTGGAAAGAAGAGAAGCCTTAAAGAAAATAGCTAGTTTGGAAGTACAGGGAATAATCAAGGGTCTAGACTTCACAAGAAGAACAAAGACAGAGTTAATTGGTATGAGAGGATGAAACACTGTGTTGAGAGGGATTTCATTCCTTCAGAAATATTTAAGTGCCAAATAGGTGCCACTGTGATAAGCTCTTGGATGTACAAAGGTTAATTATATATCTGTTCTGCCTGAGATAATAGGTTTAATATGGCTGAAATAGATTGGAAATGGGGGTTGCTGTAGTCATGGAGCTAAAGAACGTGAGGCCAAAAATAGGCAGGGATTGTGGTCAGTGCATGATGTTAACTGTTGAGTTGATGAGGCTGATAATATTGACTTTACAAAGGTTAAACAAAATATAGTTTTCTTACTTTTGCTATTCTATGCTTGATTATTAGTGATACTTAAGAACTTCTTGCTTACAGCTTCTGTTAAAATCTATGAATTCTCTCATTTCTTATCAAAGAAAAACAATTCTTGAAACTATTTTGCAAATTTATACTTTTGTATATTTTGATACATGCCTTTCCTAAGGGAATTTAGTACTTGAAAACCTCTTTGAAACAAAATATAATAATGTTTTAAATAGATAAAAGGTTTTTCACAATAGTAATTCTTATGTATCACAATAAATTATTTCTAGTTATTTTTAATGATTCTCTGATTACAGTAAACAAATATGATTGTGTTTTATTTATCAATGTGCTGTAGACATAACTACACTTAACTGTATTTTTCTGGATTTAAATTCCTTCATTATTCAGAGGGCTCTGGATACACGAACAAGGTATTTCCTTTATTTCAATAAAATCAACATTTTTCAAACCTTTCCTTTTCTATAACAACTTTTATTCACTAGAGAATATGAGCAACTGTTGAGTATTTTTTTCTGTTGATTCAGTCATCATTATAGTTGTGAAGCTATAGTTCTTTATGTTGTATAGTCCACCATCACACATTTACCTGAAGAAACTATTTAGGATCATCAAAAAATAAATGGAAGAAGTTAAAAAAATATTCTTGAGTGATTGAAGATGGGAGAGGATATGGTCAGAGTAGATTGGAACAGAGCATCAAACCTAATCATGTCAAGCAGGACAAAAAAAAATCTTGACTTTATTTTAGGAACCAGTCAGAAGTTATTTGTAACATTTAGCAGGATGAAAGAAGAAAGGGGCATTCCATTCTTCTTTTCTAAAGTTGCGGCTGCTGGCTACAAGTCCTAGCCTATCATGTGGTCCACAATTCTCTAGAAAGAGGGGATGAGACTGAATTTTCCATTTCTAATTTTTAAGTAACTTGGAATATATTGTTCATCCTTTAATATGTGGAGGAAAGGTGAATCTGTCTTAGTACTTGAATAAATGGTTGATACATACATGAAAACTGCATTACACTAAGCAGTTTTGAACAGAATTGCTAAAAGCTATTGGCCAGCAATGCAATTCAATGGTGACAAATGACTCTTTTTCAGAGATCTTTCCTTTTTGGAAAATTGAAATTTGATGGCAAACAAGTCAAGGAAAGTAACTTTCTCCCTATTCCTGAAAATAACTTACTATTAGAAATCAGCCGTCCAGGAAAAATAAAACTGCTGATATCAATTCTCCTCCCACCTGTTTAACTCTACTCTCCACAATCTCCCCAACCACCACTACCACCATCCAGCCAGTCTCCAATAACTCACTGTCAGTGTGTGGACACAGACAAATGTGTAGATTTTAGACATAAAAAAATGTAAAATGTGAGGAGGCCTGAGGAGGTATTTGTTAACAATTCTTGTGCTATGATAAGGTAAAAGGAACCTTTCCATTGATTTCCAAAAAAAGTTTTTGTCGTCAGGTTATGGCAACAAGGGATTGGATGAGTGTTCATGCATCATATGATATATTTTGCATATTTGACAGTTTTTATTTTTCACTAGTAAGACTTCATTCAGCTACTGTTACTTTCTGAGCACATTCTTCCACTCATGGTGAAAGTCTCCTTCTAGATTGTAACACTCTAATGCAACCAAGGAGCAAAATCTCCCCCGGTTTTTAAACATTGAGAGTAGTCTGAAGGTAGCCAAACATTCACTGGATTGCGATTGACTGCAAATGATTCCAGCTAAACTTCCCAGAACATCAAAATCTCATTAAAGCAGCCATTAAATAAGAATATCACTTAAGATACATGCAGTGATGGACTCAGGCCAAATGTAACCAGACTGGGTGTGGGAAACTGTTAACTCCTGCAGGTGTTGTATTGCTAAAAGAGTTATTTTATTTTAGATTTATTTACTTCTTGGGGGAAGCCTACAATTTGCTCTGTAAGGGTTCCCCTGCAGACTTAAGAAAGTTGTAAATTTCTCAGTGGGGAGTGATCATCAAGCTAATAGCCTGTTTCTAGGGAGTAAATAAAGCCTCTGGAAATTGACTATCACAAGGAAGAGGCACTGTAAAAGCTGTGATCACCTGCTTTCAGTATTGTGATTGGCCATTATTGCCTGAAATCACAGCTGCAGTCAATATTTTGAAGATAGTTACTGGCAGCAGCCAGGATCTGTGAGAACACTCAACAATTGGCTAAAAGTTACCTTTAAGATTTAATGAATAATTCAGAATGAAAAATAATCTGCCCCTAACTTGGAGCAGAAGAACACAATTCTCAGCATTACAACCAGGGAATGATCTATTCTCATCATAAATATTAACTATGTATGGGCTTCTTTTCCCTTTACTATCTGGTTAAATCAGTAGTAATCAGTAAGGATCAAGGGAAAACATATACTTCCACCTCTCTTCCATTTTCTAAGTAGAGTGGGAATAAGAATGGATTTAGAATGCCTTCTCCTTGAGGAGCCAGGGGAGGAATAGCTCTCTTCTCCCCCATAAATTGGAGGTGTTTCCTTGACTGGTAAATTTATTACACAGAAAACAGGGTCTAGGCTCTCTTAGAGAAATGACTTTTATAGCCACAGTTCCTCTTAATACTTTTGTGTTAAATACACTTGTAAAATATCTCTTATTTCTTACATCATTGCTAAATTATTTAATTGAAACAAACATATGTTAATAAATGACATGGTCCCAATTTTAATTAAAGGCCTAGCAATCATGAGAAAATTCAAATATCTGAATACAAGTTATAGGTTTCAATATTTCCAACTGTGCTTTGCTTAGTAAGTGTTCTTATATTTTATCTCGTGTCTTATATTACCAAGTACATCATCTTAGAGATAATCTATTTTAGTGCCTTCATTATACATGTAAGAAAACTGAGACCCAATGAGCTTAAATAGTTTTCCATAATGAAAAAGATAATACTAAATGGAAAGCTCGGTGTAGGACATAGAATCCTTTGATTCTAGTCTAATAACCTTCCAATGATTATAAGTGATTCCTGCCATATTTTAAAAGAAAACAATAAAACCATGGAAAAACCTCACATTTTCGAGGTCCCACAAAACTAGAGCAAGAATGAATATCTTAGCCTAAGCAACGGCAACTTGTAGGTGGAGATTACCCAGTACTCTTGACAAAAGCTAAGCTTTTGACGGAAGAAATGGAAATCTACTTCAGTCATTTGGAAATCTGACAGCTAGACTCACTCACTTGACTTACAATGATCTTCACCACCATCAGTGACCAGATTTTGAATATGACATACATATACATATGAACCATATATACACATAGATTTAGAATATGATATATATGATACATGTATACACACATATGCAGCCATGCATGCATAAATATATATATGTTGTTTTTAAACAACTAGTAGAGGTCTTTTAGTGGAATATTCATTATTTTTCATATTCACATTTTACATTTCTTATATTTTAAGCTCTTCATTTTGAATAAAAATGTTCACTTTTCTAACAATTATCTTTGACAAATAAAAAAGAATTAAAATTGAACTAAAAGATAAATGTGACTATCTGACATGTGAGTTTGAACTAGGTTTCCATTATAATAGCAATTGAAGCTTTTAGTATTTTTTATAAAAGCAGTTGAAGCTTTCAGTGTTTTTTTTAATTTTTATTTTGCCATGGGATACAGATAAAATCATAAGCTGATTGAGATGTTTAGACAATCACTTAAATACAGTGAAAGGGGAAATGTAGAAGAATTTTAAGTTTTTTTTTTTAATCTCTGCAGATAATATAGTTAAAATACATCTGCCCACAATCACGTGTACCAATCACACATCAGTTATTAGGGTCAATTATTAGCACTATTTCTATATGTCCTAAATGCAAAATCATTGTGATGACAAATGCCATTCTCTGACCAGGTGGTATTAAATGCAGACAGTGAAATTCTGGTTTCAGAATTTGCCTTACTCCTGCTGACTGCTTGACATTACTTGATCTTACCTGTGCGGACTACAGAAAGAAATAACCTAGGTCACTCTGACTTTGATAATAGTTCCTGTGGTTTTAATTAGGAGAATTGCAGAAGTGACCCAGCCTACTCAGTAGGGCAGGCAAAGGTGGGTCTCCAGGTCGGTGCCAAATAACACATTTCTAAATATTCATTTTAAAGTTTTTCTTACATTACATATCATTTACATTACTGCAGTGTCAAAGCTTTTTTGGAACTTGTACCATTGTCTACCCTAAGGCTAACTTCTAATGAAAAGGGGCAAAAGTCCCTGTTAAATCTGGGACATTTTGTGGTTACCTGTTTTAAGCTCAGAAGCTTATTTTTGTAAAAAGAAGAAGATCCTTAGGATCTTTTGAAAGTTCCATTTTCTTAGGAAACACTTAGAAGTTGTACTAAACAATTCATAGTTTCTGTCCATGTCAAAGGAAATTTTCTATATACCTATCAACCTCCACTGACATATTGTTGTTTTATCTATATGCAGTCCTAGAATGTATTAATTGTGAAAAAATGTTAGATGAAAATATAATATTTAATATTTGCAAAATCAGTCTACTTAGAATTTTCTTTCCCCACCAAATATGAAGATATGATTCAAAATCTAACACTCAAATTCATTTATTTTTACATTGTCTTCTACATGTTAAAAATGGATTTGTCTGCATAATTTAATCATTGCACATGACTGTGAGGGAAAAACTTTAATCCTCATTTTACAGATGCAGAAAAATGAGTCTTAGTTTAAGTGATTTGACCAGGACTCAGTAGGCAAAATCCAATCCTTTCTCAACTGCCTTGCTGTTCTTGATTGTGCCATGTATTAGCACTAGAAGAACATCTGTAACTAAAACAGTCAAGGCTGACATGAAAAACAGTCCAGTCTACATCGGTAAATAGTGGGAGAAAGTAATGAAATGTGCTCTTGAATAGCTTTCCTCCTTTTGTTAGAAGAAGTCATACACGGGAAAACTAGCCAGGCTAGGTGGCTCTCAGTGGTGTAATACTGCACACATGAATGTGTTTTGGATATCTGTACAAGTGTTTTTGGTTGATACAATGAGGCATGACAGAACAGCAGCCTGGAATGGAAAAAGGTGGTAGTGAGTTGAATGAATATACCCAAGATATGTTCATGTCCTAAATCCTAGAACCTGTTAATGCTGCCTTATTTGGAAAAAGCATATTTGCCGATTTAATTAAGTTAAGGATCTTAGATGAGATCATCCTGGATTATCCAGGTGGGCCTTAAATCCAATGACAAGTGTCCTAATAAGGAGACAAACAGAGAAGAGGAGGCAGTGTGACCACAGAAGCAGAGATCTGAGTGATGCAGCAACAAGCCAAGGACTGCCTGGAGCCACTTGAAGCTGGAAGAGCCAAGAAATGGAGTTTCCTCTAGAGGTTTCAGAGGACTGTTCATACCTTGATTTCAGACTTTTGGCTTCCAGAACTGTGAGAGAATACATTTTTGTTATTTTGAGCCATCAAGTTTGTGGTAATTTGTTACAGCAGCGCTGGGAACTAAAATAGGAGTGTATCAGACAAATTTTGTGCCCTCTTTCTGCTCTGCCTACTGTTTTCTTCAGCCATTGCTGTGGATCTGCTGCCTCCATTCAGCTGTACAAGGTGTCTCTCACTTCCTGCCCCGGGGCTTCTTTGCTTTCACCTATGGGACATCTGTGGGAACCCACTCAGAAATTCTGATGGCTTTAAGCGGCTAGCCAACAATAGGCCACAGGTCTTTCAGATCAAAGGACACTCCTTGATTTTAAAAAAAAAAAATTCTGGAGCCCTCAAGACATTCCAAATGTTTAATAGGTATTAATATAGGCAAAAATCCTGGTTGTAATTATTTGATCCTAGAAATAGCACTATTTTTGTATAACTGGAAAATGTTTTGGCATGCTTTTAATATAAACTGAGTTTTCCAGTAATATATTCACCATGTAAATTGAAAGAAGAATGGATTTTGTTCGGTTTGGAACTTTACCAAGATTTTTCACCATTTTTTAAATTGCCTGCTAGTTAATCCAGTGTGTTTTGTTGATAACAATATGTGAGTTGTCCATACTACACTCTTTTTTTTTTTTTTTTTTTTTTTTGTGGTACGTGGGCCTCTCACTGTTGTGGCCTCTCCAGTTGCGGAGCACAGGCTCTGGACACGCAGGCTCAGCGGCCATGGCTTACGGGCCCAGCCGCTCCATGGCATGTGGGATCTTCCCGGATCGGGGTACAAACCCGCATCCCCTGCATCGGCAGGTGGACTCTCAACCACTGCGCCACCAGGGAAGCCCGTATACTACACTCTTGATTAATCTTCATTTGTAACTCTCACACTTATGATGATTACATAAGTATGTTAAAGCATCTGGTTACTTAACTATGTCTTTTAATATTGAAAGGCATCATTTCATTACTGTTGTCTTATATATGTCAATTATATTAGTTATGTTTTTTAAATTTTTCAATTTTTTGTTATACTTTTAGTTTTAATTTTTTAATTGAAGTATAGTTGATTTACAGTGTTGTGTAGATCAACACAAGTGTACAGCAACACCTTCAGATTCCTTTCCATTATAGGTTATTACAAGATATTGAATATATAGTGCTCTGTACTATACAGTATGTCCTTGTTATTTATCTGCTTTATCTGTAGTAGTGTGTGTCTGTTGATCCCAAACTCCTAATTTATCCCTCCTCCCTCTTTCCCCTTTGGTAACCATAAGTTTGTTTTCTATGTCTGTGAGTCTATTTCTGTTTTGTAAATAAGTTCATTTGTATCATATTTTTAGATTCCACATATAAGTGATATCATATGATTTTTGTCTTTCTCTGTCTGACTTCACTTAGTATGACAATCTTTAGGTCCATCCATGTTGCTGCAAATGGAATTCTTTCTTTCTAATGGCTGAGTAATATTCCATCATATATCTGTATATCTATGTCATCTAAGATCCTTAACTTATTTATATCTGCAAATATCCTTTTTCCAAATAAGGCAGCATTAACAGGTTCTAGGGTTTAGGACATATATATATATATATATACACACACACCACATCTTCTTTTATCCATTCCTCTGTCAATGGACATTTAGGTTGCTTCCATTTCCTGGCTATTGTAAAGAGTGCTGCTGTGAACATTGGGGTGCATGTATCTGTTCAAATTAGAGTTTTCATTTTTTCTGGATATACGCCCAGGAATGAGATTGCTGGATCATATGGTAACTCTATTTTTAGTTTTCTAAGGAACCTCCTTACTCTTCTCCATAGTGGCTGCACCAAGTCATAAGTTTTTAAATTCAAGTATTGGTAGATTGTTATTTTGTGTGTAGGTTGATAGGTTATTTTTCTCAAAAGATTGCTTTGGGGTCATTAAAAGATTTGTAATAAAAAGGATATATATTAGTTTGGAAACTGTTAACGGATAGATGTCTTTAAAGACAGACCTGATGTCCAGGTAAAATATAGAATCATCCAGTGAGGTCCTTTGCACCATGAGAGAATAGCATTTTTGAGGAAGACCATATCTGATCTTGCTGCATAATGTTGTTCTTTTCTTATCCCTTGTCCCAAAGAAGCTTCACCTCTACAGTTGATTGAGTACCTATAATGTAAAAATACATTCTGAATGGACTGTAAACAGTATAAATTTCAGCATTTTGTCCTTAAAAATTTATCAACAATATAAATTACAAAACATATATGTATGAACTAAACTTAAAATCATGGTCAACTGTGTCACTTTCTTGCCTTTCTTCTCTGGTTAGCATTTTACATGTCTTTTTATGTTTCTTTCTTGCCAGTGTTTTATTAGATTGTGAAGTTCTGAGGGTTTAGGACCATATTTAAATAATTCTCTTTGTACAAACCCTGAAATAGCACAATGCAAAATTAGTACTTTAAAATTCTTTTTGATGAGGGAGCAAAGTTGTGTCTAAATCCCTGATAGAAATCACCCCTATTTCCAAATTACATAACTGATACATTTAAAGCTTCTGATACAGAGCATTTAGTCAAAACTAAGATTCAGTGATGCTTTGGGGGAACTTAGAATTCCGGTGAGCAATTTTTTTTCAGGCACAATCCAGAAAGGATGTTCACACTATAGAGCTATTGACATTGTGGTGTCAAAATATTTGAAAGGAAAGCAATACAATGGCATAGCAACTCATAATGGTAATATTTTATGAATCTCGTTATTACTTCATGCATAGCTGCCCTGTGAGTAGAGGCATTATAAAACTAGTCAATGATTTACTCAGGAACTCAGTGGGTATTCTTTGAACAAAACAGAAGCAAATATCTGGCACGGTGAAGGCATAAATCTCCTGCAACTTAAAATATATAAAGTTATATTTGGTAAATAGCAATAGAACATATTATATAGGCAGGGCGAAAGTATAATCTACTGCCACTTGAAATACATAGAGTTATATTTGGTAAATAGCAATTGAATATATTATAGGAGGAAAGGGTAGAAGCATATTAGAATGGGATGTTTAATTTAAATGGAGAAAAAAATAACCCAGGAGAATCAATACCAGAAGACCAGCACGCAAATCTGGAACTATAAGTTGAGACCTCCTGGCAAATTCAGGCTCTGTGGTGAAACAGATAAATGACTGGAATTATGTGGATGTGTTATTAGCCGTTGGTAGGGAGAAAAATGATTTACTTTAAGGACTCTGTTGATATGTCTACCTACTTAACTATAATACAATGGAAGGAAAAGTGAAATTAATATGCTGTGAGGTTTATTTTTACACTAGTTACCCAATTTTAACTTCACAGTAGTCCTCCAAGGTTGTCAAGTGGGTACCAAATACTAATTGAGCACTTATTGTAAAAAGACAGTGAGTGATGAGATACAGACACAGTTACTGTTTTGAGTAGCTAATGTAAAAAAAAAAAAAAAAGAAGAAGAAGAAGACTGTAATTGCCCAGTTCTTAAGAGTAAATACAGGCTAAATCAGATTAAGGAGCCAACGCAAAAGCAGCAGTCTGTGAGTTGCCAAGGGAAGATTTTAATTTAAGTCTCTAGAGATTTATTTGAGTCTTCATATTACACTGAACTGTACAATTTCAGGTTGCTTCCTTGAACTCTCTTCCATATTTTGAATTTCTAACCTTACTTATCTAGATAATTTCAAAAGATGTTTTATTTGAAAGTTCACGTTGTATTGTTATTTGCATATTGAATGTATGTTATTAATATTAAAAATATCACCAGTAGTGAAGCTTTGGCAATGAGGCATGACAGGCCCTCAGCCAGGAGAGAAAGGGGGTTCACTGAACACCCCTTGGTTCTGCTTGATATTCTCTTGGCCCATATATTTACTCTAGTTATTTCTCTGGTAATGGACTGTGCACATATAACTTGACAGCATGTTTTCTAGGATGCATCACATGACTTTTATGGTTTTCCTGCCTTGGGACTTCTCTACTCCTTTGGAATGCCTACAGGAACCCACTCTGACATTTGGACTTATATATGTGCAAATGTGGAAATGCAAGGAGTTAAACACTGCAAATCTTAACTAATGGGAGACCTAAGCCAGAGGATAAGTACTCCTGTCTCCATCCCTTGTGTAAGCAGATTGAGGCACATTCAGCATGGCTTCTCAGAGGGTCTTCAACATGTCTGAGCCCCAGGTACCACTCATTTAATCTTTACAACAACCCTAGAAAGTAAGTTTTACAGTTATCCTTGCTTCAAAGATGAGGAAGTTGAGGTTTAGAGATGTAAAGCAAAATGCCCAAAGGCAAGAGTTTCTTAATGGAGGACTTGGGGTTTGAACTCATATCTATCCAATTTCATGGTCTGCACTCTTACTTACTGAAGCAATGCAGCAGAGATGAATCTGTTGGCTAAAGGAATTTAGGGCAGAGGTTGAGAAAGCCATGGGGATGCCTACAGTGAAAAAGAAATAACTATACAGTTGAGGTACATCAAACCTTGTATTTTCAGATGTGGTATAAAATCCAGATGCTACCCTCTACCCACAATCTCTTACCTGCTACCTTCCGTGATAATTCAGGTTTCCTCCATTAAATATTTATTAGATCTTCAAGATCTGCTAAAACAAGTACCTTTTAAAAAGTCATTGTAAATTAAACTTTACAAGGGGTTAGTTGTAAGCTGTCTGAGAGCAATAGCTTTGAGAGAGTAGCGTACCAAAAACAGGAAAGGAGCTGAAACTAAAAGTGAAGGAGGTACAAAGTAAAATTTCACTTTCATTTATTCTCTTCAGGGTTTCTCCTATCACTAACTATAAAAAGTATGAAATTTCAAAGCAAAGATTCCACTGAAAGTGCTACCTTCTCCCTGCTAACACATTATAATGCCAATCTGAAGATTAATTAGTGGGAAGGCCTTCTGATTTGAAAGTCTTGAAAGTGTTTTAGGAGCAATGCAATTTTTAAAGCAGTATTCCAAGTTTAGCTTTCTAACTTTAGTTAGGATATAAAGAAATAATTATATATCTGGCTTAGTCATAATTGCACCATCTTCCCTCTCATGAAAGGCTACAGATTATGTAACTGCAGCTATTGATTTTCCACATCAGACAGTTTAATGGAAAGGTTAAGAGGAAGCTGGATCAGCAAAGTTTGAGGTTACTAATTCTGCATTAAATAATTTGGGACTTAAACTCCCTCAACAGACAAGAAGCCAAGAATTTTAAAGAACAATTTCACTTCTTGGAAAAGGAATATTACTATTGCCAATCAGCAGAAGATATTTAAAGCCTGGATTGAAATAAAAGACATGAACTTTATATAACGCTAGTTTATGAATGGGATGTTTAGCATTATTTACTTTTGCAGATTATAAAAGACCCAACTGCCACTTTACAGCTAACATTGTTTTTCATTGACAATTGACATTGACATTTGGGGTACTCAGGTGAAGGAAATGATGTCAGGACCATCATGTAGTAACTATTGGCATCAAGAGGTTACAAGTTCAATTCTTAATCCTAAAAATCTTACACACACACACACACACACACACACACACACACACACACACACATATCAATACCCAATAGTTAACTGTCAAAAATACTGATTCCCCAAGACCATTAAGTAGTAATACAAAGCAATACCTCCATCACCATTAGGATTGGAGATCATCTGAAAATTTAGCAGCTGAATAAAATGATTTAAATGCTTCAGGAGAAGAAATGAAGTGGATGAATAAATATTAAAAAAGGGGACTAGGAAAGACCAAAACATTAGTAAATCTAGACATTGCTCACAGGACACACAGTGAATATATGTCCAAATATATTCCTTGTATATTGAGTTAAGACTAGAGGCAGAAAGCTGAAAACCAAACATAAAAAACTAAATATTTACAGTGATACCCTCATAAAGAATTCCCATTACTTTTTGTTAATATTTTCCAAGGAAGCTGTACATTACCAATATTATTTCCTTTTCAGAAAAAAAGTGAGATACACATAATTAAATAAATTGCTTATTACATATTGTAGTGAACTGACATCTAATAGCTCTTAGTTATCCTTCAGGTCTGCTCCCCCGGTGCATCATCATGAAGTCATTCTTGATGCCTTTGTCTGAACTGGGTTTTCTATCACTTGCTCCCACAGCATGCTGCCATACCCAGCTTCTTAGTATTTATCCCACTATTTTTGAAATTGTCTATTTAAATGTAAGACTCCTCTAAATACACTGGGGTGCATGATTGCGAATAATGACCATGTTCTATATATTTGATAACAACACTGCTATCTCAGTATTGCTTGTTGGATGGCAGTGTCTGGCATCCAAAAATAATTGTTAAACTGGACTGAGTCACAAGCTCAGGATTTAACCTGACCAGTCGTCCATCCCTGACTACCCAGTTTTTAGAATACTATTTCGATAGAATTGAGTTAGCTCATTACTTTGGAGTGATATTCCAGTCACCTGTACCATCATAGGTATCACTTCCAATAAACTGTGATGCCAGAAATCGCTCAGGGGTGAGAATAGGCTGAAGCAGGGATCAAGTGACAGGATTTAATGCTGACAGCATTTAATAGCTGAAGGGTGAAAGCCTACGTGGGACTCCTTTCAGCCTTTAATCTACTGTAGTGGTCAAACAACAAAAAAGTTTTCAAATGGTCTAAAGCAAAAGCATGGACGTTATATACACATATACTCAAGGAGTGTAGATACAATAACACATTTGACCATAAGAAGAGATTCGGAGAGGGGCGGGCCCAGCCGGAAATCTTAGAAGGCCTGGGCTACAGCACTTCCCCAAGTCCCACGAGGCTGCTCATCATGACCTCTCTCCTGGGCTGCTGGTTGGAGCCTGACGATGGACGCAGGTGCCACTGAGGCCTGCGGGTACGGAAGGACGACGCCCACCAGGGGAGACGGGCTGCTGGGGTTACCACTTCTGCCACCAGGGATTCACACCCGGCCATGGTGGTTTCCTGTGCAGGAACTGAGAAACCCAGTGTTGTTTTACCTGGAGGCATGGCTGGCTGACTTGCTCTTCGGCCCAGACCGAGCCATAGTTCCAAAAATGGAGTGGATGAGCCTGGCCCCGTTGACGGTGGATACAGTTAACGCCCGGAACTTAGTCGAAATCACCGTCTTCGGATGGCCGGATGTACAACATCTGGTGAAAGTAGGCTCCTGAGCCTGGCGTCGAGGCACCAGGAGCATCGTGACTGAGGTGAAGGTCTTGTAAAACGTGCATGTGGAGGGAGCCACGGGGAAAATACCTGGTCGTACCAGGTATTTTCCTTCCAACCTCTCATCTTTCCACAACTTTGCAGTTTCCTAACTCCAGTATGCTGCATGTAGACCATGGGCATCCCTTTGTGAGAGGAGTCCAAGTAGGACCTTGGAAAAGTAGACGGAGAGGTGATGCATTCAGGCCCATCACTACGCATGCCAGCCTCAGCTTGGTTATGCCACTATTTCCAGACCCTAGGTTCAGAGCTTCCACCATAAGAACTGATATCGTCGGCACAGCTCCAATCTCTCCCGCCCTTCCCAACCCTCATGAAGCAGTAGTTTGAAACAGCGAGCATTTTTTTCTTACCCAGCTGAGAAGATGGTACAGCTTGAGGAGTTCTTGAAGGTCCATGCATCACGTCCCCAGACCCCCCCAGCATCCTGTTGCATAAGTATCAGGAGCATGAGAATAATCCTGCTTCTGCTACTAAAGTTAAAGGGAAGCAAATATCCTTAAATCTCTGCACTTTTTTTTTCTGTATCTTGATGGATAGTGGTTTGATTATTTTGATGCAAACATGAGTTTGTAGTGCCATTCTACTAAATAAATGAATTCCTTTTTTTCTCCAATGGCATAAAGACATTTTCTCACTCAAAACTAAGCAAATTTATAAAAGATGGACTATTCATTCATGTCTTGATGTGAGAGGTGGCTAAATGGCTGATAGGTGGTGGATTTATTTTTGTTTTTTTCTCAGTTTCTACCGTTTTGAAACTGCTAACCCTTTTGCTTTTATGGTCAGAGTCAGGCCCTCATGCACAGGGGGCAGAAATGCAGGGTCAGTCAGCTTTGGGTTTCTTTTGCAACATTTGTTCTCAAACTTTAATGTGTGTAAGAATCACTTTGAGAACTTGCTAAAACACAGTTTCTTAGGCCCCTTCTCCACTGATTCTGATTCAGTACATTGGGCCCATGAATTTGCATTTCTAACAAGCTCTTAGGTAATGTCACACTTCTCTTCCAAGGTTCTCACTTTTAAGCTGGTAGTTTGCCCCCTGAGTAGCAAGGAGTGTGCCTATGCATTTTCTTGGAGTGGAGCTTCCCACCTTGCACGTGGGTAGGCATTCCAACATGCAAGCAAAGAGAGGTGATCAGCATTCATTCTGCTGGTGCTGTGGTTTACCAGAAGGAGCCAGGGTCCTGGGCAGCTTGTGCATTGGAAGGTGTCCTTCTAGCCCACTGTCCCCACCCCACCCTGCCCCTCCCCAAACAGGTGTCCTGCATAGGCTGGGCTGGTTTTCCATTACCCATTACAATGGTATGACCAATCTGTGCAAAATAGTCCCAACCCCTTGTTGCTTCCACTTTCCGGAAGCAGAATCTTGGAGGAAAGATGACCAAGAATTCTGTGGCTTCAGACACAAAGTTGGAGTTGATTCAACTCATGCAGTTTCTTTACCCGTTAGCAGTAATGGATTCGAGCCATTTGCAAGGCTTTTAAACACACATATACACAAATCTTTGATTGCAAGTGATATTGAATGTTATTCTGCTTTACTTCACATGTTTGTTAAATGCTTTTTTACATTTTTCTTATTTTTTTTAATTAAAAAAATTTTTATTGGAGTATAGTTGATTTACAAAGTTGTATTAGTTTCAGGTGTATAGCAAAGTGATTCAGTTATATGTATATTATATATAATATACGTAACTGAATATATATAATATATATATATATTCTTTTTCTTATAGGTTATAGTTCCCTGTGCTATACAGTAGGTCCTTGTTGGTTATCTATTTTATATATAGTAGTGTGTATCTGTTAATCCCAAACTCCTAATTTATCCCTCCCACTTTCCCCTTTGGTAATGCAAATTTGTTTTCTATGTCTGTGAGACTCTTTCTGTTTTGTATATAAGTTCATTTGTATCACTTTTTTTTTTAAAGATTTCTTGTGTAAGCAATATCATATGATATTTGTCTTTCTCTGTCTGACTTACTTCACTTAGTATGATCATCTCTAGGTCTATCCATGTTGCTGCAAATGGCATTATTTCATTCTTTTTTATGGCTGAGTAACATTCCATTGTATGTACATACCACATCTTCTTTATCCATTCATATGTTGACAGACGTTTAGGTTGCTTCCATTTCTTGGCTATTGTAACTAGTGCTGCAGTGAACATTGGGGTGCACGTATCTTTTTGAATCATGGTTTTCTCCAGATATATGCCCAGGAGTAGAATTGCAGGATCATATGGTAGCTCTGTTTTTAATTTTTTAAGGAACCTCCATACTGTTCTCCATAGTGGCTATACCAATTTACATTCCCACCAACAGTGTATCCCTTTTCTCCACATCCTCTCCAGCATTTATTATTTGTAGACATTTTGATGATGGCCATTCTGACCGGTTAAAACTACTCATTGTTGTTTTGATTTGCATTTGTCCAATAATTAGCAGTGTTGAGCATCTTTTTGTGTGCCTCTTGGCCATCTGTGTGTCTTCTTTAGAGAAATGTCTATTTAGATCTTCTATCCATTTTTTTGATTAGGTTGTTGGTATTTTTGATACTGAGCAGTATGAGCTGTTTGTATTTTTTGGAGATTAATCCCTTGTTGGTCACATCATCTGCAAATATTTTCTCGCACTCTGTAGATTGTCTTTAATTTTGTTTAATTTTCTTTATTCAGTCCTATCATTACTTCTTTCAACTCTGAAGATAAGGATTTTTATTATCTGTATAAGCTTTTGTAACAAATAATGGTCCATTATAACCAATATTTTCCACCATTTTGCTTCTCAGATTTTTGCATATGAAAAATTTTTATTGTATGTAGTTAAACTATTTACTGTTTTCTGTGTGATTTTCCATCATCCCCACCTTTTACATTTAATCTTAGGAGCTCCTGCTTTGTCTTCTTTTGTAGGAATTTGATAAATATTCCTACAGGATTTTCCTTGTGGGATTTTTATAAAACCATTGAACATTTTTGACTGTTCAACATTTGTAGGAAAATGGTTATAATTAAACCTTATTCCAATTTTCCAAAAATTATCCACAACAAAGTTACTAAATGATCCTTTACTCTATCCTTTATATACATTAGCATGTTGGAGTCCTAACCCTCAGTATGTCAGAATGTGAGTGTATTTGGAAATGCAAGAAGTAGTTAAGGTAAAACGAGGTCATTTGGGTGGGCCTATATCCAGTATGACTTTTTTTTTTTTTTAATAATAAGAGGGCATATGGATGTACACAGGTATGTGCATGTATAGAGGAAAGACAGTGTGAGGACACAGCAGGAAGTAAGCCATCCAAAAGCTAAGGAGAAAGGCCTCACAAGAAACCAAACCTACTGACACCTTGATCTTGGACTTCTAGCCTCCAGAACTTTGAGAAAATAAATATCTGTTGTTTAAGCCACCCACTTTCTTATTTTGTTACAGTAGCCCTGGCAAACTAATCAACATTTAATACAGTTAAAAAGAAGAGAGATTGGGAAATTTCTTTTTAGAATAGTTATTTAAATGCTTGACAGTTTGGCTAATGTTTGGATTATTCATCACTATGTACTATGTATAAGGACACTACTTTTTAATCTTGATTTTATTACTCACTTGGCCTACTAAAGTCATCAAACATTAACAATTTTAAGAATTCCAAAAATTATGCACATAGAAACATTACATAAAGTAGGTTCACTATACATGGTACGCTGTGTGCATTCTATGTACACAATACATGTTGATAATTAATAGAATGTGTTAAAATACAAAGTTGTATAAAAGAAAGTCAATTTGATTTTTAAGTGGCAAGGAATAGAAGTAAATATCAATATTTTATGTACAATTGGACAAGTATGCTATCAGGGTACAGAAAATACTCAAATGTTTTTGGTGTTCTTCATTTAACCAGCTGGAATTATTACTTTTAAAATGATGTCTTTTTGTAAATTTGCTTTGAATAATTTTTACACTGTAATTCTCTTAAGATCTGAACTGTCTGAAAGAAATCATCTTTAAAACAAGTAAAAGGCACTGATAAAGAAGTTTCTGTTGTCTTAAGGTAAATGATGAATTATGCCATTAAACAATGAAACACTTTATCTTAAAATTCATGCTTATTTTTTAAAGCTTGATTCTCTACTCTCGAAAAACTTAAAGATAATGATCATAATCATTTGACAGAACTAAAAACACAATAGCCCTCCTCTCTTAGAAATAGCTCAAAACCCTTCCTAGAAAAGAAGTTGGCAAATATTCAAAACATGGAGAAATTGATGAATATTAAAATAAAGTAATAATTATCTTTGCAAGGTAGAATAGTTTCACTTCCTATAGCTGGAAACACACAGAATTGAGGATGTTCCAGCTTTGGCATCCTTTCAGAAGTCTATTTCTATATACTTGCCAATTCATTGGGAACTTTCTATCCTGAAAATAGATCATTGTAATGTCCTCAGTAAGATGACCCATTGTTGTGAATTAATGCCAGATTTATCTGTGCTATTAAATTATTATGAGTATTAGCACAGCTATTAATAACACCACTTTTCAAAGAGCTTTCATTTGTATTGCCTCATTTGATCCTTTCAGCAACTCTGAGAGGTACAAAGCACTGGTTATTATCATTCTTATTGTATATGTGGGAAACTGAGACATAAAGGCTGAATTGACTTTTAGGCAGTTACACAACTGCAAACAGTGATTCACAGATCAAAAATATTTCTAATTTAAAAAAACAGTGGAAATATTTTTTAAACATTTATTCTGGGTCATTACTTTTCCAGTAATAGTTCCTATGCATTGAATGTTTACTTTATATCAGATACTTTGACATACTTTATCTTTAAAAGTCCAAACAGACTTTCAAAGATAGATATTGCCATCCTCCTCTTCCAAGTGAGGATGCAGAGACCTTGAGAGGTGTGACATAATGGATTTTAAATTTAGGTCTATCTGACTTCCAAGTTCAAGCTTCTCTGTCTGAGATATTACTTCATTTAATTCTCACTCTATCCCTCTGAGGTAAGTATAGTGTCCCTTCCTTTTTATAATTCTGGAGATGATCCCGGAGAGTTAGTATCACAAGGAGAGATTAGTTGAGGAATTGGCATTCTGGCTGGCTGAATTTTCAGTTTTCATGATTGTTGACAATACTTTTGAAATATATACATAGTTAAATTTCCTGCCTTACTAAATATAATATATTGAGAGCAATTGAAGTTTTTGTTGATGATGATTACCTTTCAGTTCCTAAGAACTATTATTATTTTCATATTTTGTATTATTTTTTATAGATATTCAAGGCAACAAATTGGCTCAAATCTGTACTGACTGTCAGAGCTGACTGAATGTTGTCATAAAAAATAGATCATTAATATTGAAGAGTTTTTATGACTGAGAGATCTGAGTAATTGATTTATTATAAAGCACCTACTATGAGCTAGATATTAAGCTGTATACTGAGTATACATAGCTATATACTGAATATATACTGAGTATACCTATACGGAGTGTATACTAACTATTCCTATAGCAAAAAAGACGTGAACAAACTAAATATGTAAGCTAGATAGTACAATATCAGGGGCATCAAAGAGTTATAAAAAAGATCAAGTGAAAACTTTAATACATTTTAGGTTTAGTTTGACGAAAAATGCTTCACTGAGCTAAGAATGATTTAATGTTGAATAACATGTCTAAAGGAATCACAAACAGGAAAGCAGTACAATATATTTACATTCTTTGTTAAATATAAAATCATCCAAATGATTTTTCAGCTATTTACGTTTTTTTTAATAATTTGATAGTACAATATTATGTGCACTGGGAGGAGAGGTTAGTATGTTTCAGAGTTAAATCAAATGTTAAGATCTCAGTGATTTTTTTTTTCTTTTTTTTTGGGGGGTACGCGGGCCTCTCACTGTTGTGGCCTCCCTTGCGGAGCACAGGCTCCGGACACGCAAGCCCAGCAGCCATGGCCCGCGGGCCCAGCCACTCCGTGGCATGTGGGATCCTCCCGGACCGGGGCACGAACCCGTGTCCCCTGCATCGGCAGGCGGACTCTCAACCACTGCACCACCAGGGAAGCCCCAAGATCTCAGTGATTTTTAATACTATGTCTAAATCACAGTATCATTTATTATAGTGACCAATATAGCAATGAAGGATTGAAATGGAATACAGCATTGTTTATGAAGATAGTCACAAACTTCGTTTTTTATAATAGGAAAGTTATTTTCAGAAAATACTTTTTTTAAAAAAGGTAAATTATTATTAAACTTCTATTTTTGGATAGCATGCCAAAAATAAAATCAATAAACATTTTACAAATTGCAATAACTGTTGCTGAAATATTTTTAAAAAATGCTGTTACTTTATTACTTCTTCCATGATTAAAAATATGCAAATCCTAGAATGCACTTATATTAAAAACTTGTGGAAATCTAAGAGCATGTTTCTTCTAATATTCAGGAATTATAGTATCATCCTGAGTAAGAAAAGGTCACATAATTTATAATTCTCCAATGTGTCTTTCATTTATGTTGGTAAACTCATTTTTTTGAAAGAACAATGAGGATAAATAACACATTTTATCATTTTCCCCTTTAGGGCTTCCTTCTGCACAAACATTTTTGTAGTTCCTGGTCTAGTTTTGATACAGTGCTTATATATTAATTAATTTTCCAAAGAAATTCAGCATTTATTGAGCAACTGTTATAGGTAAGGTACTATAGAGATCTGTAAGAAATACAGGGCTGATCAAAACCAGAGCCTGACTTTAAGGAGTTCACAGTTTATTGAGGGATCTAGACAAATATAGATCCCTAACGGTGTATTAGTTTTCTATTGCAACTAGAACAAATTACCACCAACTTAGTGACTTACGATAATAGAATTCACTATCTTACAGTTCTATAGGTCAGAGGTCTGAAATGGATCTCATAGAGCTACAATTAAAGTCTTAACAGGGCAGTGTTCCTTCTAGAGGCTCTAGGAAAGAGACTGCTTCCTGCCTTTTCCCTCTTCAAGAAGTTTTCTGAGTTCCTCGGTTGTGGCTTCTTTCCATCTTCAAAACCAGGAATCATATCACTCTAGCCTCTACTTCCATCATCACATCTTCTTCTCTGACTCTAACCTTTCTGCCTTTTTTTTCATTTATAAGGCTGCTTGCGATTAAATTAAGCCCACCTGGGTAATCCAGGGTACTCTTTCCATCTCAAAACCTTAAACTTAACACATTTGCAAAGGCGCTTTATCTGTGTGAGGTAACATACTTACAGGTTCTGGGGGTTAGGATGTGGACATCTGCCTACTACATATGACTAAACATGGTAAATAGATTATATCTTATATTTTATATCTTAGGTGTGGATATTGACACACTCAAAAATTCAGTATTTAGGTTGTCTTAATCTATTCATGGAAAAACATTTACATATTAATAGGGAAGATTATAAGGTCACCGTTTCAACATATTCAGTTAAATAGGTGAAGAATATTTCCAATCTTAGGTTTCAAAAGGAGGAAGGAAATTTGTTGATAATGTGTAGATTTAGTTAATGGACTTACATAATGAATTTTCAGTTCGCTGTTACATGCCAACTACCTAAACTTACCTTAATTTTATTTGCAAAGTGTTATTATCAGAGATCAAACAATGCCAGATATTAGAGCTTAACTTGATCCTTATTAAGCTCCTTGTGATGAATTGTAAAACAATGAAATAGTAGATTTTAAAGAAAATTTAATATATTATCTGATGTAAATCTTTATATAACTACGAAGATCTTTTAACTCAACATATCCCTTTACCAGACCATTTCTCTTCTTTTCTTTAAAGTAAAATGCCTTGATGTTGTCCCACTGCTTTATAAATTGATCTCATCTGCATCATTTTTCCCATTTTACAGAAAATTGAACCCAAGGAAGTTAAGTAATTTTCCAAGGTCACATAAACCAGGAAGTAGGTGGACTCCAAAGTCTCCCCAGTTTTCACTTTGACCACTCAGGGGCAGAGCTTATTAAAGGTTGGTTTTTAGAAAAAAAAAAAGTAACATGCCTCGAAAGAGTTTTCTGAACTTTTGATCTCCAGTTCCTCTCTTCCTATTCTACTCTTAACCTGTTCCAGTCATGTTCTGTTCCCACTGCTCCACAGACATTGTTCTAGTTAGTCACCAGTGGTCACCACAGTGCTAAATCAGAAGTCAAATCTCAGTCCTCATCTTTTGTGATCTCTCAGCAACATTTGATGCAGATGATCATTCTCTTTTCCTTGAAATGTCAATATTTTATTCATTTGACATCCAGAACTCTGGCTTTCTTGCTTTTCCTACTCTCTCACCATCCTGTCCTTCTTAGCTCCCTTTGCTTTTACCATTCAGCTCCCTGATCTCTGATGGTAGATTGTCCCAGGAATCAGTCTTTGGATTTTTACTCTTCTGTATCTTCTCTGCTCATCCCTAAGTGAGATTATCCAGTCTTAGAGATTTAGCTATCATTTACATGCTGTGAACCGCTAAAATTTTATTTCCAGCCTGGATCTATTCCTTGAGCTCCAAAGTCATTTACCTAAACTCCCTACTTAATATCTCAAGTTGGATCTCCACAGGCGGCGTATGATCAGCTTATTCTAAACTGCATTTCTTATCTCTGTCCCCTCCTGTCACAGAAACAATGCAAAATTGCTCGAGTGACGTTCCCCATCTCAGTAAATGGCAACTCTATTTTTGTAGATGCTTGGCTTAACCATGAATCTCAGAGGATTCTGTCCAGGCATTTTCTGGATGCCAGGTAGTCCTATGCACCAGACAGTGCCCTTTATTTCTTAGACATATTTCGGTAGAATGACTGACTTTAACCTGATTGCCCCAATGAATGCTAATTTTAAAATTTACACAAGGATATATTCCTTCCTGTGTGACTATTCCTTTGGTTTTGAATATTTGCTCCTGAATACAATAAGGAGGTTTGGTAGAATTTATAAATATTTTTAAATTCTCCTGTGGCCATGTCCTTTTAAATCTGTGTATTTATAATCTCAATCCAATTACTTATTTTTAACTTGTATTTTTGCACTAAATTCTACAGGGGAATTTCAAAACACTTCAGCACTTCTGAATTCTGAACAACCTGGAAATAGGAATGTCTGAAATATATTCTTAGCTCATCCTATGAGTGAAGTAATTAAAGTGTGGGTAAAATCTGTTTAAAGTTTATGTAATTAGAAAAGCTTGGGGGAAAAGTCCTATTTAAATCTAACAAGTGAAATTTCTATATTTTAAAATTATTCACAAAAAGTCAGAAGAAAAATGGAGTTAATTATCAGAAAGACCTAAGAGTCTAAAATTGTTTAACTTAATTATCTGGATCTTCTCTACTTATAATGGCTTGAAAGTAAATATTTGGTGAATATATTTAATCATATGCTTTGGGATAGTAATTCTGACCCAAGTGTCAAGGATGCAGAGAAGTGAGGTAAGAGAGTAGTCAAGAAAGTGACAAAGTCTAGGTTTGAATCTGGATGATTATTTTAAGGTACTGAATATGCTATACTCATGCTCATAATAAATTGCTGAATATTTAAAGCGTTAGGTGAGCTTAATTGAGCTAGAGCATAAAAAATTAGAAATTTATAGCTGTAGGCTTAAGCCAATTAAGCTGCATCATACTCAGCTACATTTAGCAGTTTGGTCACAGACCTTCTCTCTATGGCAATTGAGATGGTACTAAAATAGGGATGTTATCTAATCTATATCTAACAAGGTAGTCTCTATCACAGAAAAAATCACATTTATACTATCTAGTCTTAAATCTCTTATCTTTGACAATAAGGTTCAGTTCCCCAAATAATTTCTCTTCAGCCTGTCACTATGTTCATGTAAGCCTTTGATCAATAGATGGTACAAGATGGCTTGGTATAGCAGAAAGAGCTATGTATTAAGACAAAAGTCTCCAGCAGAAGTCTCAGTTCTGCAGTTAAATCACTTTGTGACTTTGGACTAGTCATAAACTAGGACTTACGACTCTGATTGCAAGTTGGATGTAAGTCTTAAATGAGGTAAAATAGATAAAAAACTGAGTAAAGTAATTGACATATTGGAGGTATTAGTCTCCTCCCTGAGTTTCTTCATTTATTTAAATAGGAGGATTAGTTGCAACCATTTCTGATGTCTTAATGAATCTGTAAGTCTGTACAATGTGTTTTAAAACTAGCTGTTTACATTTCACATATGGTAGATAATTGTCTCTCAATATGGTAGGACATAAAAAATAGAAACTGAAAAAAATTTTCTAACTTTGGTTTAAAAGAAAGGTTACTATTTTATTGCATTTTTAAAAGGAAGTTCTTTAATTCTAGCATTGCCTTCTGAAAAACAGATACAGCAATAACCAGAAAATTGGAAAAATAATGTAATCACTTTGCCGATTGATGAGTGAAGGCCAGAGCATTTCTTGGGATTGAAAAGCATTTGAGAGCCACACTTAGCTTGAAATCTTTTAAAAATGATGTAGCCTTATTTCAAAGGAAGGATGGCTTTCATTCTTTACATATAACCACTTTCATTTTTTTTTTTAAAAATAGATAGAAGGACTGAAAATGACAGTCCTCTATAACCCTAGGCTGTAAAAGCCTAGAGAAGAATTGTGAGAAAAGAAGTAAAAACTACCTGAAATGGTTTGATATAAAATGGCATTTTTTTCTAAACTGGGCTTTGACTTGTCTTTCAACTTTTTTTTTTTTTAGTGAAACACAAAGGAACCAGCTTTCTATTAATCTAGAATGGGTTTTTAAAAAATCCTTCTTTGAAAAATAATCCATTTAAACATTTCTTGGCAATATGGAGGAAAATTTATCACATCACTGGAAATTTTCTTTAAGAAGCATTGTCTAAATTCAACACCCATTTATGATAAAAACCCTCCAGAAAGTAGGCATAGAGGGAACTTACCTCAACATAATAAAGGCCATATATGAAAAACCCACAGCCAACATCATTCTCAGTGGTGAAAAACTGAAAGCAATTCCACTAAGATCAGGAACAAGACAAGGTTGCCCACTCTCACCATTATTATTCAACATAGTTTTGGAAGTTTTAGCCATAGCAATCAGAGAAGAAAAAGAAATAAAAGGAATCCAAATCGGAAAAGAAGAAGTAAAGCTGTCACTGTTTGCAGATGACATGATACCATATATATAGAATTCTAAAAAGGCTACCAGAAAACTACTAGAGCTAATCAATGAATTTGGTAAAGTAGAAGGATACAAAATTAATGCACAGAAATCTCTTGCATTCCTATACACTAATGATGAAAATCTGAAAGTGAAATTAAGAAAACACTCCCATTTACCATTGCAACAAAAAGAATAAAATATCTAGGAATAAACCTACCTAAGGAGACAAAAGACCTGTATGTAGAAAACTATAAGACACTGATGAAAGAAATTAAAGATGATACAAACAGATGGAGAGATATACCATGTTCTTGGATTGGAAGAATCAATATTGTGAAAATGACTCTACTACCCAAAGTAATCTACAGATTCAATGCAATCCCTATCAAACTACCAATGGCATTTTCCACAGAACTAGAATAAAAAATTTCACAATTTGTATGGAAACACAAAAGACCCTGAATAGCCAAAGCAGTCTTGAGAAAGAAAAACAGAGCTGGAGGAATCAAGCTCCTGGAGTTCAGACTATACTACAAAGCTACAGTAATCAAGACAGTATGGTACTGGCACAAAAACAGAAATATAGATCAATAGAACAGGATAGAAAGCCCAGAGATAAACCCACACATATATGGTCACCTTATTTTGATAAAGGAGGCAAGAATATACAATGGAGAAAAGACAGCCTCTTCAATAAGTGGTGCTGGAAAAACTGGACAGCTACATGTAAAAGAATGAAATTAGAACACTCCCTACCACCATACACAAAAATAAACTCAAAATGGATTAAAGACCTAAATGTAAGGCCAGGAACTATAAAACTCTTAGAGGAAAACATAGGTAGAACACTCTATGACATAAATCATAGCAAGATCCTTTTTGACTCACCTCCTAGAGAAATGGAAATAAAAACAAAAATAAATAAATGGGACCTAATGAAACTTCAAAGCTTTTGCACAGCAAAGGAAGCCATAAACAAGACGAAAATACAACACTCAGAATGGGAGAAAATATTTGCAAATGAAGCAACTGACAAAGGATTAATCTCCAGAATATACAAGCAGCTCATGCAGGTCAATATCAAAAAAACAACCCAATCCAAAATTGGGCAGAAGACCTAAACAGACATTTCTCCAAAGAAGATATGCAGCTTGGCAACAACACATGAAAGGATGCTCAACATCATTAATCATTAGAGAAATGCAAATTAGAACTACAATGAAGTATCACCTCACACCAGTCAGAATGGCCATCATCAAAAAATCTACAGACAACAAATGCTGGAGAGGGTGTGGAGAAAAGGGAACCCTCTTGCACTGTTGGTGGGAATGTAAATTGATACAGCCATTATGGAGAACAGTATGGAGGTTCCTTAAAAAACTAAAAATAGAACTACCGTAAGACCCAGCAATCCCACTACTGGGCATATGCCCTGAGAAAACCATTATTCAAAAAGAGTCATGTACCACAATGTTCATTGCAGCTCTATTTACAATAGCCAGGACATGGAGCAACCTAACTGTCCATCGACAGATGAATGGACAAAGAAGATGTGGCACATATATACAATGGAATATTAATCAGCCATACAAAGATTTGAAATTGAGTTATTTGTAGTGAGGTGGATGGACCTAGAGTCTGTCATACAGAGTGAATTAAGTCAGAAAGAGAAAAACAAATAGTGTATGCTAACACATATATATGGAATCTAAATAAATAAATAGTTCTGAAGAACCTAGGGGCAGGACAGGAATAAAGACACAGAAGTAGAGAATGGACTTGTGGACACGGGAAGGGGGAAGGGTAGCAGGGACGAAGTGAGAGCGAGGCGTGGACATATATACACTACCAAATGTAAAATAGATAGCTAGTGGGAAGCAGCGCAGTAGCATAGGGAGATCACCTCTGTGCTTTGTGACCATCTAGAGGGTTGGGGTAGGGAGGGTGGGAGGGAGAAGCAAGAGGGAGGAGATATGGGGATATATGTATATGTATAGCTGATTCACTTTGTTTTAAAGCAGAAACTAACATACCATTGTAAAGCGATTATACTCCAATAAAGATGATAAAGAAAGAAAGAAGCATTGTCTGATAAAGGCAGTCCATCTTTTAAGATTTGTGGTATAAGGACCTATGGTAAGAGGATAATCAGCTTAAGGCTGCCGCTCAGTGGAAAATTTCCTTTCATGACTCTAGGAGGACTATTTGGCTTCTTTAAAGCCTAAAGTCTTGTTCCCCACCGCCTTTTGTTTTAAATTCAAGTTAATTCAGAGCCTGCAAACTTTATTAAAAGGAAATATATTGAGTAACTACTATGACTTAGTTGTTATGCTAAATTTTAAAAATTTATAATATGCCATTTTTGAAAAAGATATTACATATAAATATAATTTATGTATAGAGAGAGAGAGAAAGAGAGAGAAAGAAAGAGAAAGAGATTAGAAAAAGTGAAAAAAACGCATGCCAGACTATTGGTGGTAGTGATTTTGCAGAGAATGGCATGATAAATTTTCGTGCTATGCTATGTCTTTTCAATTTTAAGAATATAAATGTCTTCAGGAATTAGAAAATTATATCATTAAAAAATTAGTAGGAGGCCATCATAAGAAGAGTGTCAGACATGAAGGAAACGGTATAAACTTCATCAAAGCAGGCCCTGTTTCTATCTCCTTCCCTATTGTGTTTCACATTGTCTACCTCACAGAGACCACTTAATAAATATTTATTGAAGGAGTGAATGAACACATTAAAGAAAGCTGCCACAACTAATTTCAAGGTTGTCTTTAGAGACCACGTGAAATCTTTTCTCTTACGGGAACATTTACATTGTTAGACTTGAATAACATCTTTGATCATTGCCATGGGAAATAAACATATCTAAAATATGTTACAGGGGCAAGCTTTTGGAAGTATAGGGGCAAGCTTTGGGAAGTATAGTCATTCAGTGGAGAAAAACAAAGCAGCATAAAGCGTGTTCATTTTGTTTGCTAGAATGGTTCTTTTTGCGGGGTTATAGAGGTTTATTGTGCATGACTCAACACACATTGCATTCGGGAAGATCTACAGAACGAGCAGATTAGATCCTGAGTCCTCCTCATCTACTTGTGTCTTCCTTTTTTGGGAAGATGTTTTACTGGCAAATTTAGCCAGTAACATTTGCACAGAGTATGTGTTTCCTTTTACTTAAATTCATAAGCACTTTTCTACTTTCTAACAGAGAAAACTGGACAAACATCTATTGAATTTTGTAATTTCACCGTCATTCTGATGTTTTCTTCTGGCACAGGGATTCTAAGGGTGTGATTAGGGGTAACTCTTTGTACAGATATATTTACAACTACAGAGGCAGCAAAAAATACCATATTCTGAAGGCCTATTTTATGCTTGTCACTATATCCATTTTCTAATTTAGTCCTTCTAAAAAAAGCCCTAATGGTGGGCATTATCGCATCCATTTTTAGATGGTGAAACCAAGGCTCAGAGATATAAAATTTACTCATAGAAAGCCCCTGTGGAAATGACTGACCTGAGATTCGATTTCTGGTAGGTGTGGATCAAAGCATCATTGCTTGTATTGTTTTGTTTTGATTAGAATCCATTGTCCTTATGTCTTCACTGTAAAGATCTTGCACACCCTGAAACATTCTCATGGAAATTAGAGTACAGTCCTGAAATGCCAGGACTTGGATTGTATTCAAACTGTCACATGCTTTCTAGCTATGATATATGGGCCTGAACTCATTAGTGATGGATTCCTAGAGGCAGCAACTGTGCAGGTAAATCTTCTTAACTAAGCAGATAGTACATCATCCTGGCACTGTAAAATGTCATAAGTGCTCTCAGTGTAATCATCTTTTTGTTTCTTTGCTACATTTGGATGAGCAAAACCAGGAAGCATTAGAGTAATACCAAGTCCTACCAAAAGTATAGTCTAAATATAGAGGCATCTTGGGAAACCCACCTCTTGCATTCCACTAAACTTTCTTGAATCTTGATTGTTTAATGCCAAAAGTACTAGTTAAATTGCAGTCTTGTTCATTTGAATGCAGAAGAGTAAGTGTGCTGGGCTCTTACCTTTATTTCTGGTATCTCCATTCTGGCGGTCCCACATCTATCTCTACCCCGCAGGCTCCAGGAGCTTGGCACTTTGCCAGCAGTCAGCTCCTGAGACAGCCTAATGAAAGTTAATAGACCTCCAATTCAGGTAATTTACATGAATTAAAAATAACTTAGGAAACCATTTAGGGCTCTATAAAATCAAATTTAAAATACTATATGCAGAGGTCATAATAGTACAGTTCAACTTTTCTACCACACAAAAAACATAAAGTTTATTTGAAGTTCATCTGAAATATACAAATATTATCAGACAGTTGGAGAGAATAAAATTTTTACATGTCTTTTGAAAAGTAAGTAATCCCAATAATGCTTTCTTGCTCAGTTTCTTCCAGATGTTCTAAGCTTGTATTTCAAGATTGCTTACAAATTATAAGGTACATGTAGAAAAGATTTTCAGCAGAGGATAAACTTATGAGAAACTATTTCATAGTTCCTCATAATTCTGCAAAAATTATGAGATAAAACAATACATAGACTGTGGAAGGAAAAAAGGTGATATTTGTTCAGAAACCAAATAAAATTCTATGATAGATGTAAGAGAATGGGAGGGATCTTGAATTTGCTGTAAAAGAGATATAATAATATTACTGTTGAAAAATCATTTAATCCTTTCCTGTGCCACAGATAGAGCTACAGTCAAACCAATCCAGAGAGATTGCTGGGATCTCTTTTAAAAACTAAATTTCTCAATTTCACAAATATTTATTGAACTAGGCATTATGAATTCAAGTACAAAGATCAGTAGTGTGCTCTTTTGTCCTTAAGGAATCTTGAATTTAGTTAATAGATAAGGCAAGTACTGGCACCTCACAATGCAAGGAAGAATATAGTAGTGGCCACAGGCAATCATAAAATGCTCTGTGAGCTTTCTGAAGGGAAACCACGTCATGTTGAAGTCTGCAAAGCAGAATGAGAAGATATGACTGAGGTTTAAATTCTGGTGGCTTTTCCATCTTCTAGTTCTGGGCATCTTCTAGTGTCTAGGCAAACTGTTTAACCTTTTGGAGCTTTACCTTTGTTTTCTGTAAAATGGTAGTAGTAGAATATACTTCATAAGTGTTTTACATAAGAGTTATCTCACTTATTCATTTATTCATTCATACACAAGTATGCACTGAGTGTTCACTGTTGGCCTGGTTGTACAGCTGTACAGTGTATAGTGTGGGTGGGGAGGCAAAAAATTTGGTAGGTGCTTTGATAGGAAGTATTTGTAGGTTACAGCAAGACTTTAAAGAAAAGTGTGGTCAATTCCATAAAAAGAAGATCCAGAATCTCTTCATAGAGGAGGCTCCCGTAATCCTTACTACACAGATGAGATAATGAAAGTTTAGGACATTTGAATAATTGTCCAAAGTGTATATAGTTAGTTAACGGCTGAGCTAGGATCCAGTGCTTCTGAATTTTCACATAAAGCAATCAATTCTGTTTGCTTTGAAAGCGATTACCCACACAATGAGACCTAAAGGAAGCATTAATATCAATGGGAATGTGCTTTTTGCAATATCTCAGAGGACTTCAGACACATCGATATTTTGTTTTGTAATTGCTTTTTATAATTAATGGTATATCTTACTAACTCAAATAATTGTCATGCAAAGCAGGCTTTTAAATAGAATATGGAAATATTTAAGAGGTTACTTTAAAGTAATATTTCAGGTTACTTTCAAGGAGTTTTTGTCTCTAAGCCAACACAAATGGAATCAGCTGTCTCTGTATTTCAATAATAAGCTCTTCATGACCCCCAGTGAACTCACATTTTTATCCCATGCTAAGGCACTGAGCTCATAAAGATTCATAAGACCAAAAAAAAAAAGGGTTTTTTTTCCTCTATTGTGTAAGACCTTTATATAAATCAACTCCCAGTGGGGAGAGATCTACTCTACTGTACTTTCCTTTGTCTCTTCCCTTTTCCATAGCTCTTACACAGTCTTGAGAAGTATCCCTCAGTGAGCACCTCCATCCTTCTTTCCCTCCCCCTGCATCCATTGTCAGTGTAATAATGTTTCATGTATTAGTGCACTAGCTATCATAAATATATTACACAATATAGTCTAAGTTAGAGTTCACAGAGAAAATGAGATGAAGGTGCCCATAGCCATATTGTACAGAAGACTAGTTCTTAATGAGAAATGGGGAAAGATTGAAGCCTGCTGAGAATCCACAGGTGTTTTTTTCCATCTGTTTCATATGATCCTATGTTATCAATGTTTGTCTTTCTTATTTACTTAGTGTTTCTCTGACTTATCGACTTAGCATAATGCCCTTGAGGTCCATCCATGTTTTCACAAATGGCAAGATTTCATTCTTTTTTATAGCAGCTGAATAATATCACATTGTGTGTGTGTGTGTGTGTGTGTGTGTATTTACATCTTCTTTATCCATTCATCCACTGATGGACACTTAGGTTGTTTTAATACCTTCAGATAGAAGATAATGAAAACACTAACTGGAAAAATACCTGCACCCCCATGTTCATTGCAGCATTATTTACAATATCTTATGAGCTCTGTAGTGGAGTTACTGGATTGTATGGTAGTTCTATTTTTAATTTTTGAGGAACTTCCGTACTGTTTTCTATAGCAGTTGCACCAATTTACGTTCCCACCAACAGTGCACAAGGGTTCCCTTTTCTCCACATTCTCGCCAACATTTGTTATTTTTTTGGTGATAGTCATTTTAACAAATGTGAGGTGATATCTCATTGTGGATTTGATTTGCATTTCCCTGGTGATTAGTGATGTTGAGCCATCACATTAGTGATGTTGAGCCTCTTGTACCTGTTGGCTATCCAGATATCTTCTTTGGAAAATTGTCTATTCAAATCTGACCATTTAAGAATTTATTAATGTTGTTGTTGTTATTATTTGCTATTGTGTTGTATGTGTTCTTTATGTATTTTGGATATTAGACCCTTATCAGGTATATGAATTGCAAATATTGTCTCCCATTCAGTAGGTTGCCTTTTCATTTTGTTGGTTTCCTTCACTGTACAGAAGCTTTTCAGTTTGACGTAGTCACATTTGTTTATTTTACTTTTGTTGTCCGATTTAAAAAAATCATTGCCAAGAATCATGTCAAGGAGCTTACAGCCTGTGTTTTCTTCTAGGAGTTTTATGGTTTCAGGTCTTATGTTCAAATCTTTAATCTACTTTGAGTTTATTTTTGTGTATGGTGTGAGATAGTGGTTCAGTTTCATTGTTTTGCATGTGGCTGTCCAGTTTTACAAACCTCACTTATTGAAGAGGCTGTTCTTTCCCCATTGTATTTTCTTGGCTCCTTTGTTATAAATTAATAGACAATATACATGTGAGTTTATTTCTAGGCGCTCTGTTCTATTCCATTGATCTACATCTCTGTTTTTATGCCAATACTATACTATTTTGATTACTACAGCTTTGTAATATAGTTTGAAATCAGGAAGTATGCTATCTCCAGCTTTGTTCTTCTTTCTCAAGATTGTTATGGCTATTCAGGGTCTTTTGCGGTTTCATACAAATTTTAGTATTGTTTTCTCTATTTCTGTGAAAAATATCATTGGAATTTTGATACAGATTGCTTTGAATTTATATATCACTTTGGTTAGTGTGGACATTTTAACAATATTAATTCCTCCATTTCATGAGCATGGAGTATCTTTTCATTTATTTGTGTCTTCTTCAATTTTTTAAGCTAATATCTTGTAGTTTTCAATATATAAGTCTTTCACCCCCTTGGTTAAACTTATTCCTAGGTATTTTATTCTTTCTGATATAATTGTAGATGAGATTGTTTTCTTAATTTCTATTTCCGATAGTTTGTTATTAGTGTAAAGAAACACAACACATTTTTATGTATTTATTTTGTATCCTGCAACTTTACTGAATTTGTTTATAAGTTCTAACAGTTTTTTTGAGGGAGGCTTCAGGGTTTTCTCTATATAGTATCATGTTATCTGTAAATATTGACAGTATTACTTCTTCCTTTCCAATGTGGATGCCTTTTATTTCTTTTTCTTGTCTAATTGCTCTGGATAGGACTTCCAATACTATGTTGAATAAAAGTGGCAAGAGTGGACATACTTGTCTTGTTCTTCATCTTAGAGGAAAAGCTTTCAGTATATCACCATTGAGTGTGGTGTTAGCATGGCTTTGTCATATATGGCCTTTATTATGTTGAGGTATGTTCCCTCTATACCCACTTTGTAGAGAGTTTTTATCATAAATTAATGTTGAATTTTGTCAAATGCTTTTTTGCATTTATTGAGATGATCATATGATTTTTATCCTTCATTTTGTTAATGTGGTATATTACACTGACTGATTTGAGGATGTCGAGCCATCCCTGCATCCCTGGAATAAATAACACTTGATCATGGTGTATGATCCTCTTAATGTATTGTTGACTTTAATTTGCTAATATTTTGTTGAGGATTTTCGCAGTTATGTTTATCACCGATATTGGCCTATAATTTTCTTTCCTTGTAGTGTTCTTGTCTGAGTAGCAGGATAATACTGGCCTTATAAAATGTTTTTGGAAGAGTTCTCCCCTCTTCAGCTTTTGAAATAATTTTAGAAGCACTGATATTAGTTCTTTGGATGTTTGGTAGAATTCACCAGTGAAACCATCTGATCCTGGACTTTTGTCTGTTGGAAAGCTATTGATTACTGTTGCAGTGTTCTTACTAGTAATCAGTCTGTTCAGGTTTCTTATTGCATCATGATTCAGTCTTGGTAGGTTGCATGTTTCTAGGAATTTATTCATTTCTTCTAAGTTGTCTAATTTGTTGGCATATAACTGTTCATAATAGTCTCCTTTGTATTTCTGTGGTATCAGTTGTAACAACTCCTCTTTCATATTTTATATATTTGAGTCCTCTCTTTTGTTCTTTGTGAGTCTAGTTAAAGGTTTGTCAATACTATTTATCTTTCAAAGAAGCAGCTCTTAGTTTTATTGATCCTTTCTATCCTTTCTATTGTCTTTTTAGTCTCTATTTTATTTATTTCCTCTCTAATCTTTGTTATTTCCTTTCATCTAATTTTGGGCTTCATTTATTCATTTGCTTTTCTTTTTTATGTTCCTTGAGGTAAAGTTAGTTTGTTTATTTGAGACTTCTCTTGTTCCTTAAGGTAGGCATTTATTGCTATGAAATTCCCTCCTTAGAACTGCTTTTGCTGCATCCCATAAATTTTGGTATGTTACATTTCCATTTTGCTTGTCTCAAGATTTTCTTTTTAATTTTTCTTTTGATTTCTTCTTTGACCCCTCGATTATTCTGTAATGTATTGTTTAATCTCCCCATATTTGTGAATTTTCCAGTTTTGTTCTTGTAATTAATTTCTAGTGTAATACCATTCTGGTCAGAAAAGATGCTTGATATGATTTCTGTCCTCTTAAGTTGATCAAGACTTGCTTTGTGGCCTAACATATAATCTACCTTGGAAACTTTTCTCTGTGCACTTGAAAAGAATGTGAATTCTGTTGCTTTTTGGATGGAATGTTCTGTAAATATCTGTCCATTTGACCTAACATGTCATTTAAGGCTGATGTTTTCTTATTGATTTTCTGCCTAGATGATCTATCCATTGATGTAAGTAGGGTATTAAAGTCCCCTACAATTATTATATTGCTATTTCTCCCTTTTGGTCTGTTAATATGTGCATTATATATTTAGGTACACCTATGCTAGATGCATAAATATTTACAAATGTCATATTCTCTTGTTGGATTGTCCCCTTTATCATTATGTAATGCCCTTCTTTTTCTCTTATTACAATCCTTGTTTTAAAGTCTATCTGTCTGATGTAAGTTTAGTTACTCCAGCTTTCTTTTGGTTTCCCTTTGTGTGGGATACCTTTTTCATCCCTTCAGTTTCAGTCTGTGTGTGTCCTTACATCTAAAGTGTTTCATTGGTAGGCGGTATACATATGGGTCATTTTTTAATCCATTCAGCCACCTTATGTCTTTTGGTTGGAGAATATACCCCATTTACTTTTAAAGTAATTATTAATAGGTGTGTGTTTATTGCTATTACGTTCATTGTTTTGTAGCTATTTTTATAGTTCCTCTCTGTTTCTTTCTTTTTCTCTTGCTCTCTTCCTTTGTAATTTGATGACTTTCCTTAGTGGTATGTTTATATTACTTTCTTTATATCATTTGTGCATTTACTGTAGGTTTTTGCTTTGTGGTTAACATGAGACTTACATATAAACAACTTATATCTATAACAATCTGTTTTAGGTTGATAATAACTTAAGTTTGATCCCATTCTAAAGCTCAACAATTTTACTCCTCCCTATGTTTTGTTTTTATGTTATCTTTTATATCTTTTTATCCTGTGTATCCCTTAAATAATCATTGTAATTATAGTTATTTTTACTACTTTTGTCTTTTAACCTTTATACTAGCTTTATAAGTAGTCCACTACCTCTACTATATGTTTACTTTTCCAATGAGATTTATTCTTTCATATGTGTTCTTGTTACTAATTAGCATCCTTTCTTTTTAGTTTAAAGAAGTCCCTTTAATATTTATGTAAGGTTGGTTTAGTGGTAGTAAGCTCCTTTAGCTTTTCCTTGTCTGGAAAACTGTGCCTCTTTCCTTCAATTCTGAATGATAACTTTGCTGGGTAGAGTATTCTTGTTTGGATTTTTTTTTTTTTTTTTTTTTTTTTTTCTGTCAGCCCTTAGAACATATCCTGCCAATTCCTTTGGCCTGCAGGGCTTGTGTTGAAAAAATTGCTGATAGCTTTATGAGGGTTCCCCTGCATGTAGCAAGTTGTTTTTCTCTTGTTGCTTTTAATAACCTTTCCTTGTCTTTAATTTATAATGTGTCTTCGTGTGGGTGTCTTTTTTTAAAAAATAAATTTATTTATTTAATTTTGGCTGCTTTGAGTCTTCATTGCTTCATGTAGGCTTTCTCTAGTTTCAGCAAGCAGGGGCTATTCTTCGTTGTGGTGTGTGGGCTTCTCATTGCAGTGGCTTCTCTTGTTGCAGAGCACGGGCTCTAGATGCACGGGCTTCGGTACTTGTGGATCGTGGGCTCCAGTGCGCAGGCTCAGTAGTTGTGGCACATGGGCTTAGTTGCTCCGTGGCATGTAGGATCTTCCTGGACCAGGACTCGAAACTGTGTGCCCTGAATTTGCAGGTGGATTCTTAACCACTGAGCCATCAGGGAAGCCCAGAGTGGGTGTCTTTAGATTCATCTTGTTTTCAACTTTTCTGGGCTTCCTGAATCTAGATGTCTGTTTCTTTCCCTAAGTTAGGGAATTTTTCAGCCATTATCTCTTCAAATAAGATTTCTGCCCCTTTCTCTTTCCCTTCTCCTTCTGGGAGACCTGAAATACAAATGTTAGTTCATTTGATGTTGTCCCATAAGCCTTTTAGGCTATCTTCACTTTTTTTAATTCTTTTTTTTTCTTTTTGCTCCTCTCATTGGGTGAGTTCTACTGCCTTGGCTTTGAGTTGATTGATTCTTCTGCTTCACATAGTCTGCTGTTGAAACCATCTAGTGTATTTTTTAGTTCAGCTATTGTATTCTTTAGCTCTGTGATGTCTATTTGGTACTTTCTTATATTTTCCATGTCTTTGTTGATGTTCTCATTGTGTTCATCCATTCTTCTTCCCAGTTTTATGAGTATCTTTATGACCTCTACTTTGAACTCTTATCAGATAAATTATCTCAGTTTCATTTGTTTTTTTCCTGAGATTTTATCTTGTTCTTATTTGGGACATATTCCTTTGTTTCTTCATTTTGCTTGACTCTGTGTTGCTTTCTTATATCCAATAGATGAGACAACCACGTCTTCTAGTCTTAAAGGAGTGGCCTTGTGTAGGACTTGTCCACGCAGCCTATTATATTTTTAAGAGCTTCCAGTAGTTGAGAATGTGCCAAGACCTATCAGTGTCCCACTGGGAATGATTTCAGCACCTAGATTCAGGCTGAGTGGAAGCCAGACACTCTGGCAGCAGTTTTTTTTAAGCCAAATAGTAACAGTCCTCAGGCCCACAAGCATGAGCCCTGCTGGCCATCGGAACCAGGTGATCTGTGGGTGTCCCCTGATAGCCAGTTGTAGAAATTGGTATTCCAGATGAGTGTATAAGCTCCTTTCTGGAAGGTACTGGAGAGCTGGAGCAAGGCAGAGGAAGTATGCCAAAATGGGCTACATTTCTTGAGAACAGCTGTGTAGACAACTAAATGTGCATCAAACCTGAAGTAGGTGTTTTGACTTGTGCCCCTGATATAGCTTTGGGGGAGCTCATTAATATCTTATCCTAATAATAATTGGCAATCCACTGGGTTATGTGAGTTTGGCCTATTTCAGGAAAGCAGGCATAAGAAACTTTCTATAACTCTGTGAGCAACCAGTAAACAAATTCAAAATACTTATGGCAATTTATCCTTGCCAGAAAGCAACAAGGCAGCCTATGTCCTCATTTTCTTGTTCTCACATGGTCACTAAGGCAACCTACAATAATGGAACTGTTGTTTTTCACAGGGCATGAATGTGTTAATGTTCTTGGGAATCTAATGGTAAAATCTGCCTAGCATGGATTATTTTACTTATATGAGAAGTGCAGAGAGTGTTTTTTCCATGCTGTAAAGATTTCAAAAAGAAAAAAAACTGATTTTTAAATTTTGCGGAAATCTTATATTCTCTATATTGACTAGATGCAGTGGTTTTCAAACATTCCTGTGCATTAGAACCTCCTAGAATGGTATTCAAATTAGATTGGTACACCCACCTTGCATTCTCATTCAGTAAGGCTATTGTGAGACACAGGAGTATGCATTTTAAAATAGGATTTGGAGTTACAAAACTCAAATTTGATGTCTAGCTTTGCTACCTATTAGCTGCATGTCCCTGGGCAAAACATTCAACATCCTTGAGCTTCAATTCCTTACCTATAAAGTTGGAATAATATTCATACTTAATTTACAGTATTGTTGAAGAAGTCAAAGAATAATATAATAATAGCAGCTAACATTCAGTGAGTTAATAAGTGCTTACTCTGTTCCAGTCAACTTTTGAGGACTTTATATTTATCTTCTTTACCTTCATCACAGTCCTCTGAGGCTGGCACTATTATTATCCCCGTTGTATAGATGAAAAGACAAACATATGACAATTAATTCTTCTGAAGTCATACAACTAGTGTGTGGCAAGCTAGATTCCATACCCAGGTAGTCAGACTTCAGAACTGGCATTTGTGTTTAGTGTATTATATTCTTTTAGTGAAAAAATAGATGTGACTATTGTAAACTCTATTTTAATATAAATATAATAACTGTGATATATAGTTTGCAAATATGGTAACCTCATGTACCTGGATTTCTTGATTCGTCCTAATTGTTAATATTTGAGTATATTTTTCTGGTCATTCTGATTATATGACAAATTACCATAGAACTTAATGGCTTAAAACAGTCACACTGTGTACTATCTTTCGTGATTGTTACAGGTCAGACATTGAGACAGGTTACTAGGAGGACGGATTGTTTCTGCTCCATAATGTCTGGGCTCTCAGCTAGAAGACTCAAAGACTGGGAAATGGAATCATCTGAAGGCTCTTTAACTTATGTGGCATAGAGTAAAAGAAACTCCCTTTCAATTTGGCATGGAAATAATTTAGAAATAACATAATCTTATGTGCCCAGGCAAATTTTTTTTCCAAATATTTTTCTATATGTAACACATATCTATAAAGTTCTAATAATATTATACCTGTATTCTAATTTTTCCCATAAAGCAAATAGGAATCATGTATTATAACAAGCTGTTTTTATAAAACATAATCTAAAAAAATCCTTTATGCTTTCTCATGTTTCTGAGTCTTTGTTCATTTATTTACACTATTTTTCCCCAAAGTAATTCCTACCTGTCTCCCAAAATATTTTAAATATCACTGTGTCTTTGGACACCTTCCCTGAGACTCACTGTCCCTTCTGCAAAGTTAGGATCACTTCCTCTGTATTCTCACCTTCACATAAGAACTTACAAAAATGTCCACCAAACTCACTTTGGTGGATGCTTATAAAAGTCCCCTAGTCATCCAGCTATATGGGAATATCCTATCCTTTAATTATTAATAAAATGGCTCAATTGCACTACTCAGAGAGTAGCAATTCCAGTAGCTTTTCAGACGTTCTGCAAATTATCTGACATGTGTGGTATTGACTCCAGTTTTCCAGCACTCCTCAAATCTGAAGCTCCTTATATTTTGTCTCCATCATTGCATTCTCCTCTCTGTCCCATATTGATCAAACATGGAACATATTCCTATCTCCTTCAATTACCCTAAGCAACACTAAGACAAAGCCATGTTGATTAGAGGCAGGAATAAAGATGTACTATGCACCCTGCAAAACACAAACCAAGAATTGGAACTGAGTATTAGGTAATTAACTAAATATTATTGTCTAAATTCCCATCAACTATATCCTCTCCTGGGGGCAATTTCTTATTTTCCATGTTCTTCCTTTAGTTTCAGCTTACTATTATCTTTGGACCTTTCTGTCTAGAACATCACTCCTCATACTTCTAGTTTCTCAAACCTGTCTCTCATGCTACTCAGATTCAGGTGACAACTCTCAAATATATGTCATCTTTCTATATAGAGAAATGTATCTTTGTCTTTGTTTTATTCCATGCTAAGTCATGCGCTAGTCTAGGAAGATGGGAGAGTTGAGAGAAATCAAGGTTTCTTTTATTTAAGGAAAGCTATGAAAGAAAGTTTTAAACAGTATTTGATGTATAACAGCTATTCAAATGTAAAAAATGAGAGAATAGATGGATGGGTGAGTGGATGAATGGATGTTTTACTCTTTTGTATTATATGTATAATTTTAATGGCTACTTATTATTACAATCGATAATTTTGCCGTTTTTACTCAGCTTAGCCCCTGTAGTGGAAGATTTGGGTTGTTTTTACATTATGATAATAATATTAGTAATAGGTAATGGTTATTGCATGCCTACTATATGCAGACACTTTAAATGAACTTATGTAGTACTCACAACAAAACTATGATATATATGCTATTATTATCCTAATTTACACATGAGGAAAGTAAACAGCAGAGGGTTAAGATCTTATCCCGCATTACCCAGCTAGTAAGTAGTAGATGATTTGAACTTAGTATACCTGATTCTGGAACTCCGTATTTATAATTTCATAAACTTATTTTCACACACCTATTTTCATTTTGCTTGTCTTTGCTCTGTTTCCTGGTGTCCTGTTTTGTGACTCAGCCTTTACTTGGCCACTAAGTGGTGACTTGACTGTTGCTAGTCTCATCCAGATCATCAACACAAACATTCCTTGTGTTATGCACATAACAGCACATGCTGCTTTTGCTAAAGAGAGAGGGAAGCTTTGGCCCACTGTGATTAACACAAGTTTTTGGAGTCACTGCTGAGTTTTCCCATTTATTCAATTTCTTATATTGCTCCCTAGAATGTATTAGAAGAAACTCTTACTGGGCTTACTTTCTCAGTTTCTTACAGCTGCCTCTCTCAGGGTATTTGTAACAAGTTCCCCTGAGGCTAGAGAGAATTCTAGTGCCTCTATCAAGTATTCATCCAGATCATTCTCCCATGCTGAGAATCAGTGTATTTGCCAGGATAAATCCCAGATGTTTTGTCTCTTTCTATCTAGGGTAAATTGCCTGGAGTCCTTGTTGAGAGACTGGTACCAGAGAGAGTTGTTTCTTTCTGTCCTTGTTTTGTTATATTGTCCTAATTTTAGTATTTCTTTTATAAATTATAATGCCAAGGTAGGCCTCATCTTGTAAAATTCCTGCCATGCTTTAAAAAAACCCAGGGCTTCCCTGGTAGCGCAGTGGTTGAGAGTCCACCTGCCGATACAGGGGACACGGGTTCGTGCCCTGGCCCGGGAAGATCCCACATGCCACAGAGCGGCTGGGCCCGTGAGACATGGCCGCTGAGCCTGCGCGTCCGGAGCCTGTGCTCCGCAACGGGAGAGGCCACAACAGTGAGAGGCCGGCGTACCGCAAAAAAATCCAAAAAAATCAAAAAACCCAAAGAACCCAAAAACTTCTTTAGAAAGTAAGGCAGTTCACAACTGGCACAAACACCATCCAGTACTATGGCCAGGTAAAGAGAAAGATCGCAGTTCATATACTAAATCGCTTAAAATTTTTATTCCCAAGAAACTAATTCAGTTGCTTTTTTGTTTATTTGTTTGCTTACAGACTTCTTTGGGAACTAAAATTGGATAAAGAAATTATATAGGGAAGTAAATGTAATTTATATTAGCAGAATATTTTGAAAGTAGCTTCTTGCATTCATTTGTTCATCCAACAAATGTGTTCATTGCGCATTAATGGTCAGATATGTTGTGCCTACAGAGATGGTTATACATGGTACAGGTCCTGCTTCCCTGGTGGCATAGTGGTTGGGAGTCCGCCTGCCAGTGCAGGGGACGTGGGTTCGGGCCCTTGTCCGGGAAGATCCCACATGCCACGGAACAGCTGGGCCCGTGTGCCAAACTACTGAGCCTGTGCTCTGGGGCCTGTGAGCTACAGCTGTTGAAGCCCGTGCGCCACAACTACTGAAGTCCATGCGCCTGGAACCTGTGCTCCGCGACAAGAGAGGCCCCCATGGTGAGAGGCCCACGTACCACGGCGAGGCATGGCCCCCGCTCGCCGCAGCTGGGGAGGACCCATGCACCGGAGACCCGGCACAGCCAAAAAAAGAGAAAAATCCTTAAAAAAAAACCCACTATAGATCTAAATCACACTGTTTTTTAAGCACTTTATTTACAAACTTGAGTGTAAGTTCATTACAGCAAGGTTATAAAAAAAGGAAAATTCCAAAAACAGTGAAAAGTTAAAATCCTAGGAACATATTAAAAACTTTTAGAAAGTATATGATATTTCAGAAGTTATAATCTACCAAGGGGTAAAAATATACCTAAGTTAAAGTATAAGCAACATTTGTTAAAACTGAAGTATAGCTTTGGTTCAAATTAGAGCACTCGTATCAGCCTGAGTAATAATACTTCCAGGCTGTTAGAAAGAGCTAAGTAGAAGACAAGAGCTGTACTCCCTTACCCTTAAAAAGATAGCAGTAAAACTAACTCATGTATTGAATAAAACACTTTCTAATTTACCACATTCATATTCATCATCTTATTTATTTTTCACAATAGCCCTTTCAAGAAAATATTTTCGTCCCAATTTTGTAGGTGTGAAAATCAAAGTTAAGAGAGATGAAATCACACCCCAGGTCACAGGGATTTTAAACTTAAGTAATTTGGATTACAGTTACAGCTGCCTAGCTATGAGTATTGGCTTGTACTCAGAGTGTGTCTTAATAATTTAGGGTAATAGAATATTTGGAAAGCTAAAGAAAGTGGTAGTTTTCTCCCCAGGAAACAACACAGACATGCATGCATACAAAATTAGAATGTTCTTTCAGAAACACTTCTGAGACATATTCAGGGATACCCTATATATCTAAAGACTCCAGGATAAGAAAGTCAGGCCAAGGGTTAGTGGTATATTGTGGTTCTATAACATTTCAGTTTAATAAGTGGAGAGTTTATGTAAAAACAAAAACAAAATAAGACAACAACAAAAACAGTTTAAAGCCTTCCCCACCCCTGCCCCTTCTCCACATCACTGAAATTTAAGAATTGAGGTTTTTTGTAATTGATGTCACATCTTGAGTTCCAGGGAGATGTTACTAAGTGTTTCCTCCTAATGTATTTATATATTCATACCGGGGCAAAGGGTTTTCTATAGTTGTTATTTCCTTCTGTGTATCCGCATGACACATCTTTCATCTTTCTCTGTTCCTATAGCAGTAATCTACATGATCACTATATGGAACATTTACAGATCCATTGTTTTATGAACCTTCTATGATTTTTCCAATTACTACTAGACAATCGACTGTCATAATTGGTAGCCATAGGGTGAACTGTTCTTTGATGCATGTGGTACAATATGAGGGCTCTGAAATTAATTTCCTCCCACAGTTAATGAATAAATTACTGGAGAGATATCTTTGAATAATAGCATTGCATTAGAAGAAACCGCACTTCCATTCTTTCTTTGTTCTTAGAAAAAAGAGGGAAGAATTAAGAATGACCTTTTGTCTTTTAGCAATTAGACCATATTTTCCTCTTTGGTTAATAACAGTGACTGATGAAAGCAACTGCTTAGACCTTGGACACTTACAGCACCTTAGGATGGAAATTATCTATGGATGTCTGAGCTCAGAAACATGCGGGATTGGCAAACCCTCAGCTTTTTAGTCCCATGTCCCCTAATAGGACACTGGAGCATTGTGATGGTCTTTTGAATGTGTCAGCTCAGCTAGGCTACAGTCCCCAGTTATTCAGTCAGACAGAAATCTAGGTATTACTGTGAAAGTATCAATATATGTGAAAGTATATGTGATTATAGCTCATAATCAATTGACTTTAGATATGGGAGGTTATCCCTAATAATCTGGGTGGGCCTAAATCAAGCAGTTGAAAGACCTTTTTAAAAATAGAGCTGAGGCTTACCTGAGAGAAGAAATTCCACCTGTGGATAGTAGCTTCAGCCTATGCTGTAGTTTCAGCCTACTCTTCTTGATAGCCTGTCTGACAGATTCTGGGCTTGCCTAGCCACCCCATGATGGTGTATAGAGAATTTGTTGCAATAAATCTCTTATTTACCTCCTATTGGTTCTGCATCTCTGGTTGAACACACTGGAACATATATACAGGTATTAACTGATATAGAGCAGTAACTTCAGGTATCTATTTAAGTCTTCAGAAAATATACAAACTCAATGTAAAGAGTGACCCTGAGTTAGAGAGAAACATGATGATTCCCTTGTAGTTTTCAAAACATTAAACAGGTCTGGATCAGAGAACTGCTATTGTAGATACATTCTTTCTTATTATCCTCACTTAATTTGCAAATATATTATTTAGCAGTCTTAATTATAATATTTTCTTAAGTAAAAAGTACATAGATATATGTATCTATATCTGTATATCCTCTATTGTATATCTATGTATATATCTAATACCCCTCAACATGTATTTGCATAGGGATAGCCACAGAAGAATCAGTGATATTGTGTATTGGTATATTTAACAACACCATATCTGGTTAAATTCGTAAAACTCTAGAAATAAAATTTATTTGCCTCATATTACTACCCTAAGCTTATAATTAAGAGTTTTGCCCCTTGCAGCACTGACTAATAATTTATGGTAAAGTAACCCCAACACAATATTTTATTGAAAGTTATGTTCCTACTATTCTTAGTAATAAAAGAGTGGCTAGATTTCTGATGTCAATGTCTTTAAAGAATCTCTAGCTACTTCTATTTTGTATTTCATTATTGCACATAAATTATATATAATATTTGCCAATACCTAGAAAAATAAGCTCTGAGAATGAAATGATAATATCAACTTATTATGGATCAGAACATACACATAGAAATTTATATGTAAAAGTTCTTAATTCTGTAAGAATTGCTTATAAATTTATTGGATTAATAATCTAAAAAAAGATACAGAAATTGAAAGGAGTGAGTGATGGAGATTGGTCAGAAGAAATAAGGAAAGAATGAGAGACAAACTTAAGTAGTGCCTGCTCAAGCACTGTTTAAAGAAGGAGGCTGGCTCATTGAGAAAATCATTTCTAAGCAAGAGTGAATGAATCTAACTCTTGTATTTTGATTTCACATGTTCATCTGTCCATCTTCCTCCATTCCTCATTCTGAGACATGCCAACATACCATTAGTAGTACCTGGGGTATATGCTGTTGATGATCATGTATTAAAATATATGATAATTAAATATTAACTATGTTCCAGTTACTGTGCAGAACACATATATGCCTTATACAATTTAAAGCTCACCCTATCATAAGAATGACTATCTTAATAATACGATATTATATATCATGTAAAATATGGTTATCTTAATTTTATAATTAAAAATAAGAGATTCATAGAAGTAACTTGCCTAAGATCACATAACTGATAGATTACCTGGGATTATAACTTTATGTGAATCCAGTGCTCATAATGAAAAAACACAAAAACACACAATAATGCAAGTCTGGTTGTGATATAGGATCTAATAGGTATATAACAGTAGACCATAAGAGCAAAAAAGGGAACTTCAGTTTCTGACTAAGTTGGAGTCGTATGGAACAGATTTGATAAATCTTCTGATAAATTTTAAAGTTGGGCAAAATATGTGAAACAGTGATTTTAACAACATTGGATGCCAGGTAACAAAGAATAATGATCTCAAAGAGACAGGGAAGAAACAGAATGAAGACTAAAATTATACCAGTTTATTGTTGTCAGAGTTTCCAGATTGTAGAGAAGGGGAAACCCAGGAGGAGTCCAGTGGACTCCTTGAGCTGAGTAGAGGAAACTGAGAATCTTGGAAGATTAGAGCTTGCTAAGTTGAGTTCTGTAGAAGAGAGGGTTGCACAGAGAGAGAAATGCATAGATTTGTAAAGTTGCCCCTCAAGTATTCGGCAGATATTGATCAGCGCTTGCATCAATGCATGTGAGGAACTGTCAGAGGTCAGAGAAGATGCTCAACATCATTAGTCATTGAGAAATGTAAATTAGAACCACAATGAGATATCACTACATACCTAGTAGAATGTCTAAAATTTTAAAGATTGACCATGTCAAATATTGGCAAGAATGTGGAAGAATTGGAACACTCATACATGGCTGGTGAAAATCTAAAATGGCAAAACCACTTTGAAGAAAAAAGTAAACATACACATACTATATTATCTAGTCATTCTACTATTAGGTATTTATGCAAGAGAAATGAAAGTATGTGTCCAGTTCAGAGACTTGTACATGAATATTCATAACAGATTTATTTGAAATAGCCAATAACTGGAAACACAAATTTTCATCAAGAGGTGAATGGATAAATTATAGTATGTCCTTACAATGGTGTACTACTTAGAAAAAGAAGGAATTAACTGTTGATAAACACAACAATGTGAATGAATCTAAAAATAATAATGCTGAGTGAAAAAAGCCAGACCAAAGAGTATATACGATATGATTCTATTTATATACAATTCTTGAAAATACAAAGTAATCTAATAGCTATAGGTAATCCTAAATAGTGGGATTACCCAAAGTAATCTGAATAGCTATAGGAAGCAGGACAGTGGTTTCTCAGGGGAAGGTCTGGAAGGGATGGGAAAAAGGGATTACCAAGGGGCCTGAGGAAATTTTGCAAGGTGATAGATGTATTCTTTATCTTGATTGTGGTGATAGTTTTATCAGGGAATACACATGTCAAAACTTATACAACTTATAAAACTGTACACTTAAAATATGTATTATTGTATATTGATTTTATTCCAGTAAAATGATTTTAAAAACAAAAACAATAAACACAACAGCAACAAACAAAATTAAAAAAAAAATACTAGCATAAAGGAAGATTGTGATTATAATGGAATGGATTGTAATGCAATGTGCTTCCTGTTGATAGTCTTGAGTCAGGGACAAGGCAAGAGTCTGGAATTATTAAAAATGGAATCTTCCAACATTTTAGTATTGTAGGAGTGACACTTCTGATACTCTTCTTTCAGAAAATGCCTGCTGTGTATTCTTGGTACTGTCATCTGGTCTCAATTTAGTAACTTGGTCAGCATCATTCTCAAACCTTGCAGACCACCCAAGTATTGCAGTGAAAAGCAATGAAGCAGTGTCAACAAGAATCCAATTTGATCTGATATTTATCAAATGCATTTGAAAAACATTTGAAAAACAATGAATTAATTCCCTCTGCAACTGTGAAGATGACCATGACACAAACAATACTATTGTGTTGGACACAGTTTTAACTGCTTAACATATATTAAGTTATTTGATTCTCACAACACTCTTTTGAGATAAACACTACTAATGTCTTCTCAATTTTCCAGATGAGGAAACTGAGGAGTAGAAAAGATATGGTAACTTGTTTCATGGTCTCAAAGTCAGTAAGGGCTGGGAATTGAATTTAGGCATTCCACATCCATATTCATTGTTCTTTTTTTTTTTTTTGACTTTTATTTTATTTTTTTATACAACAGGTTCTTATTAGTTATCTTTTTTATACATACTAGTGTATATATGTCAATTCCAATCATATTCATTGTTCTTAATTACCAAGTTTTTGTTTTCTGGTGCATACAAGTTAATTAATTTGGTATTGTTATTTTGAGCAGCCAACAGACTTCCTGAAAAAAAAAAAAAAAGAAAAAGAAAGAAGCAGAAAAAGAAAAAGAAAAGTAGGATGAGAGGATATGTTTCTTTCTTGAAATAAATGTGTGTTACAGAGAGGGAATTTGGTGAATGTGATGAATGTAAGGGAGGTAGGGAGATACATTTTTTTAATGAAAGTCCTGAGACAAAGGGATGTAATTTGCACAACAGAGGCAGTTTGCAAGGGTGTCAAGCAAGTCAGTAATGTTAGGACTTCATTTGGTTTCACACCTTTAAATAAACAGTCAATCAAGCCAGTAAGCTAATAAGTAAATAAATAATATAAAATTTCTTTAGAAATTACTTGATTCATTCAACTTTTATATTTTAGAGTAGCTGTCATTTGAAAGGCAAAGTTACAAAGATTATAAATGGCAATAAAGATTCAATTAATTAGGTATTCTTAGTTATGATGTAGGCCATATTTTCAAAGTACTTTCAAAATCAGAACCTTTCTCGTACTTTGACTGCCATCCCTCTAGACAAATTCATATTAACGCAGATTTCTATTTTTTTGACCCCTACATCTCCCGTTATACTCTATTCTCTACAAAGTATAAAGAGCAATCTTTTTAGATAATAGTTTAGATCCAGTCACTCTGTTAAAAGCCTTTGATGGCTGCAGTTTTACTGAGGATTTGATCTAAAATCTGCATACTGTGTTTAAGCCCCCTTGGGATCTTGTTCCAGTTACCTTTCTAATAGCATCTCTGATTACTCTCCTGTCCTCTTCAAGCATACTTGTCCTTTTGGTGTTCCTTGAATACACCAACAAGATTCACCACTAAGCACCTTTCTTTGTCTTGGTACATGTACTCTCTTGCTTGCTTCACATTTCTGCTCAAACGTCATTTTAACAGAGAGGCACAGCATAACCTCAGTGTATAAAAATCACAAACCATTTATGATTTTTACCATTATCTCCACTTGGATAGATTTCTCACCTTACCAACCCCTATTGCTAGTGATAATATTTCATTGTATTTCTTTTTAATTGACAACTTCTGTCTACCAGAGTGTCCTCTGAGAACAAGGGGCTTTCTCTGGTTTGTTCGTTGCTATATCCCTTAGAATAGAGCCAAACTCAGAAAAGGAACTCAATAAATATTTATTGATTGAATACATAAATGAATTCCAGATATGCCAGTTACTGTAACTCAGGAATGTTATGTAAAAGCTCTATGTTCTAGCTTCTTAATTTACCCAGCAAGAAGCTAGAAAATCTAATCTGCAGTCTATTTTAGGCTAAATGACAGTATATGCTATGGGGATACTTTAACATATAGTAAGCCTTAATAAATGGATCATATTACATTGACAGTTTGTCCAGAAACTGTTTGGAAGCATAGCTTTTTAGCACCTTAATTTTCCTATTCTTAATTGCTTCAGTCAATTTCCTCTAATAAAAATCAATAACAACCACCACAAACATATATTTTGGAAGAGCAAATGAGACAAGTGAATAAATTTTGAATTAGCAATTGTAAATGCTCTATTGAGAATTTATAACTTATTTTTAACTTGTTTGTTTTCTATGCAGTAGGATATTCAAGGAAAACTGAAGTATTAGTCTACATTTTTGGGGAAAATATTATTTTAAATGAAATACAATGGTTTCTTTCCTATCTCAATATTCCAGGTACATGCAGCTTAGACCTCATAATAAGCTAGAGAGTGACTTAATGCATCATTCATGATTAGTTTGAATAATCATCAGAATGATCAGACGTTGGCAGGGGTTCCTGTAGTGAAAGGAAATGATCTACTGTTTGCAAGTGCCTCAGAATTCTGGAGGTTCTTAGCTGCAGCTGCTGCTGCTGCTTTTCTTTTCTCCACAGTTAGTCATTCTCTGCAGCCATTTATCTTGAATAATCCGAAAGAAGGAAAGGTCAGCCAGATTCAAGACTTCAAAGGTGCCATTTCCTTAGCAAACATGCTGTCTTCTTGATAGATTTTGAAATATTCTGCATCTATAAAGGGTTCATTCAGAATGATAAATTATGAGATTTTCCAATCTTTAAAATAAGGGTATGTTTTGAGCTTGTGTCAGCAAAACCATTCAAACTCAACTTTCTTTGTCCCAAATAGTGAAAGGATTCTTTGCTGAAACATATCTAAGTTTTATGGGGACAATAGTTTTCCATTTTTCTATCCTTGTATAGAAGTTAAAATTAGGGGTATTAATTGGAATAATTGTTTCTTTGAAGTAAAGCCAAAATATGTAGCTATTTAAATTTCTTCAAATCACAAAAATATTTTACTCATATATGTGGAATCTAGAAAAATGGTTTAGATGATCCTATTTGCAAAGCAGAAATAGAGACACAGACATAGAGAACAAATGTATGGATACCAAGGGGGAAAGGGAGGGGGGTGGGAGGAATTGGGACATTGGGATTGACATATATACACTATTGGTACTACGTATAAAATAGATAACTAATGAGAACATACTGTATAGCACAGGAGCTCTACTTAATTCACTGCAGTGACCTGAATGGGAAGAAAGTCCAAAAGGGAGGGGATATCCATATATGTATGGTTGATTCATTTTGCTGTACAGTAGAAACTAACACAACATTGTAAAGCAACTATACTCTAATAAAAATTAATTTAAAAAAAAACAGGTACCTAGTAAATGTTTGTTAAATAAATGATTGGTGGGTCTTTAAAAAAATACCCAACATTTATCTAGTTAATAGTTATCTATCTTTTTTTTAAAAAATTAACTTTCTCCCTGGTTCCCTTGATTATAAAGCATTGCTTAAACAGTACCTGGGCTGCACTATTTACCACCATAAACAGCTAATCTGCCTAAGAAACACTTACCTAGCTTTTAGGACAGCTCAAGAAAGACTGCCTCTCTGATTCCTTCCTTGCTCCTATACTGGACTGACTTGTTTACATATAGGTACCTCTTGGCTAATTTATCGAACACTTGAGTTATTTCATTTTTCTTGTTTTAGTTATCTACTATCTAATACAGTTCTGTCTTATGGCTCAATAATTTATTTTAAAGCAACACACATTTTTGTGAGTAGATAGTAAATATAATGTCTATAACATTCAATGCTTATTCAAAAAACAGTTACTGAACATCTCCATGGAATGAAATAAGAACAAGAGTATGGGAGAGCTACTGAATCACAAACATATGCAGGACAAAACTCTCTTTCTCACAAAATTTTCACTTTAAAAAATAATGAAAACACTAAGTTGCATAAAATACATATAGGTTGGGATGATCTATGCACTTAACAGCATTTGCCCCATTGTTCGTTCATTCATTTATCTATTCACACTTTAGGTGAGGCTCTTTGGGCTGCCAAGTACAAGATATTCCCAGGCAGTATTTTTAAGAATGCTACAACTGAAATCCATAAGGACTCTGGGCTTCACAGGAGACTGGTTACTCTCACAATCTCTTTTTTTTTTTTTTTTTTTTTCGCGGTATGTGGGCCTCTCACTGTTGTGGCCTCTCCTGTTGCGGAGCACAGGCTCCGGATGCGCAGGCCCAACGGCCATGGCTCACGGGCCCAGCCGCTCTGGCGCACGTGGGATCTTCCCAGACCGGGGTACGAACCCATGTCCCCTGCATCGGCAGGCGGACTCTCAACCACTGCGCCACCAGGGAAGCCCTCACAATCTCTTTTATGGTCTACAGCTACATAGTTCAATATGATAGCCACTAGTAAGTGGTGGCTTTTCAGCACTTGAAACATGTCGAGTCTAAATTGAAAAGTTATGTTTAGTTGAAATGCCTAGTCTAAACTGAGAGGTGCTTTAAGGGTAAAATGCATACCGGGTTTCCAAGACGTAGTATTAAAAAATGTAAAATTTCTCAATAATCTTTAAAATTAATGACATGTTAAAATGACAGCATTTTGGACACATTAGTTTAAATAAAATATATTAATAAAATTAATTTCACCTATGTTAACTTTTTAATGTGGCTGGTAGAAAATATCAAATAAGATACATGGCTCATATGACATTTCTACTGGACAACAGCAGTCTAGGGCAGGAATTGGCAAACTATGGCTTGTTGGTCAAATTTGGTGCATCACCTGTTTTTGTAAATAAATTTTTATTGAAACACAGCCACATTCATTTGCTTACATATTTGTTCATGTCTGCATTCTCGCTGCAATGGCAGAGTTGACTAGTTGCAACAGATACCATATGTCCTGCAATGCCTAAAATATTTACTATCTGTCCCTATAGAAAAAAAAAAATTTTGCAGATCTCTGTTCTAGAAGACTGCTCTTCCATGATATCTCTGCTTCTCCCTGTGTGTCCCTTCTGCCTCTTCCTGCTATGAATTAGTCAAACTCCTTTGTAATCTCTAGTCTGAATTCTGGAAGAAAACAAAAATTTTGGTTTATCAAATTTCAATTGATCCTATTTGGTCAGAGCATTTTTGGCCAGGTTGTTTCATCCAACCTATAGATCAGATACTTATTTCAATCCAATATGTGGCTAACCCTGGGCAAAAACGCAGCCTAATATTTTTAGCCTTCACAGACATCTGTGAGCAGGGAGAGAGGATGCTGGGCCCAGTGTGTGTCCAACACATTTAGCCCTATTTTAGTCCCTGGGTAAGAAAGGTAAGTAAGAGAGTGACAAATACATATACAGATAGTAGGAAACAACCAGTTCAGATTCTAGGTTCTAGGGAGAGTCTTTAAGAGCAGCCTTTGGGGGCAGATGAAGGATTAGTTGAGCCTTAAGAAAGTAGGGGAAATTGTTCAGCTTTCTGGCTTCTTCCTACTTTGATCTTCATGAATTATAGTGTTATTTTCTTTAAAATTAGGTTTATTCCTAGGATACATTCATATTTCAGTATAACTATTAAAATATATATTCTAGCATAAATTTAAAAATGACTTTGGATTTCCATTTTAAATTATTTTAATTATAACACTATTTCTTTTGTAATTAAGAAGATTCACTTTGTTATAAAGCAGAAACTAACACACCATTGTAAAGCAATTATACTCAATAAAGATGTTAAAAAAAAAAACCTGACCAAATTGCCTACCCATTTGAATAGAATTGTAGCCCAAAAGCAAATTGCTTTTCCATCTAATATGACAGAATTAAATAAACCTGTCTACTTTCACTGTAAAAAGATTTACTTCAAATTTAGATGTAGGAATGTATAATTTCTTGGTATAGTTTTTATTTTAGAAGTAACATCAGTAAATGTGTAAAATTTGATAGTATAGATGGGTATATGTGATTATTGTGAAATCAAAATGAATTTCATTCCATTTCTAAAGACATGTAATAATTTTCCTTCCCTGTAAAGAACACTCACACTAAAATGTTTTAATTTAGGTTTAAAACTTCCCTTAATAATTTTATAGCTTTCCTAAGATGAGTTCTTACCTTGAGGGTCAATAATGACTTTTACCTAAAAGCAACAACTCTACTTTAAATATTTCAAACGAAATGTGTCCTAACATAAAGGTAAACTAAATAAAAGGTAAATAACAATGTTTCTGAAGTTTAGTTAGTAGATAGCAGTTGACTCCTTCTCGAAGAGTGGGCCCACCCTCTTTATTCCACCCTAAAGGAGGAAGAGTGCATAATATAGATTAGTCAAAATTTAAAACATTTTATTGGGTACCATGCTAATAAAGTGTTATTTTCAGATGATGTCAGATAGCTAAGTGTGACTGTTTTCAGGGTTGTTCCTTTATGGAAGTTGCCATCTCCCAGTTACGTTTTGGATCAGAATGCACTGTGTTGTGGGGATGTGTGACCTTACTGCATACCAAACTCAGTTTGATTGCTGGAGATGGGGGAGAGGTAAGGAAGAATGAGCCAACCATTTAGTCTGCTTCATTATGAGGCTGTTTCATTTAGACCAAATAATATATAAAATAAATTCTCCACATGGTTCATTTTGGCATGCTAAAATTCTTAAGAATCTAAGATTGAAATCTTAGTTTATAAGAAGAATGTTAAATTCTTTTGCTGCTGTGGTCCCTATATCTCCACTGGGAATTCAAAGGGAAAAAGAAGTGGTTAGATCAAGGCAGAATTCACGCATCCATAGGTTTGCTGAATATTATCATGATGGCACCTCAGCTATTCTGGAATTAGGAAATGGAGATTAACCCAGTTTATAAAAAATAATCTCTCATCCAAAACACTATTACCCTGGGTTATTTCTTGTCAAGTTATGACCCTATATCTCTTATTCCTTGTACAAGTAAGATTCTATTGAATCGTTATACCTACTTGACATCTGTTTTTTTTTTATTTAACCTGCCTAAATAAGCTGCTTTATGGAAACACTAAAGTTTTTAATAAACTCATGATTACCATCTTTGATAACTTGTCTTCAGCACTACTTGACTTCCATGTACACTTTTTACTGCTATTACCCATTCCCTGTGTATTAAAACTTTTTTCACTCTTGGTTTCTAAGACAGTTCCTCCTTCTGACTTTTTTTCCTAGATGTCTAGCCATTAGTGTCTGTTCATCTTGCTGGAGGCTTCTTACCCATTGGAGTTCAAAGGTTTTGGTCATTTATATATATATATACCAGGAGAACCTCATTTTACCCAGTGCTCTTAACTATCTTCCATGTATTGATGTCTCGGAAATCTATGTCTTCAGTCTTGAAATCTTTGTATACTTAACATCTAATTGCTTCTTGAATATACCTCAGTTTCCTCAAATACTACAGGTACCAAAGTGAACTCATGATTTCTCATTACCACCACCTCCAAAGTCTGTTCCTGTTCTTGTACTCTTTATCTCAGTTAAGGGTATCACTGTCTACCATCAAGCTATAAATCACAGTTATTAAACTTTTATATTTCTTATACCACTCACCAAATTCTGTCCATTTTACCTCACGGTTCTTTCTTTAATCTGCCATCTCTCGATTCAACACAATCCCAGTTTTACATAAAACCTTTTCAGGATTTTTCTTGGAATTTTTTGTTATCATCCTTTTTCCATTCCAGTCTAAACTTCACAGTGCTACCATGGTATCTTACTAAAACAAAAATCTTTTTCAAATCCCCTTTTAGCTCTTTGATTATAAGATGAAATTAAAACTCTCTAATGTGTCATATAAAGCTATACAATTTGGTCTCAACCTACGGAATTAGTCCATCTCATCACTTATCACTCTAATTCATAGAACTATTCTCCTACTGGTAATACTTCAGCCTTGCCTTCCATTCTTGGGAAACATCTATTTGCCTTTCAATATTCAAATATTCTTTTTTTCCCTTTGGAACCCCTGCCAGAGCTCTGTCTTCTTTAGCTAGTGAAGCCATTCAACATTAAATATAAATTAGGTTTGGAAAGTTTGAGTCTGCGGGTGGTAGCTTATTTATTTAACCTAGAACAACTAATATCAATGAAAGGCCCTGATATTTTGAATGGCCATTTGTAGTTCTTCAAGTGTCTATTTTGGTCCTTTAGTGAAAAGAGCATGTAATTGAAAGTGGACAGATTTATTCAAACACAATTAATATAGTTTATATGAAATAAAGGGAAAAGAGAAGGCATAGTTTGCATCTTTTTGGTCTTTGACTATCTTAAGCCATTGCCTATACATAATCTTATCATATCCTATTACAGCAAATGCTTTATACGTCTCTCTTCCCCATTGGATGGTGAGTTCCTGCAAGACAGATTATTCCTCATCCTGGGACCTCTGGCTAACAAAGGAAAATGTGGCTACGGTTCAAACTGCAGGTAAGAGAATTCGATAATCTTAAAGAAGACTCATTAGAGGAAAAACACAGGAATGCTAAAGTCTCAATCTTTCTTTTCTTCTCACAAAACCTCTCCTGTTATGAGGCGTATAGGATTCCCTCTCTCCCTCTAAACAATAGTCCATCCCACAATTGGAATTCAGTGTTCATTAATAGGCCAAATAAAGCCAATTGCACAACTATCCTTCTAAAGACATTCTTTGGGAGGGGCTGTCATGAGGGATGCACTTTTGGAGGCCAGTCTCATATCTTTATTGATTAATCATAATGGGTGGGTATTCTGTGATTAACATCCTGTATTTTTTTAAAATTCATTTTTCATCAGCAAACCCTATAACTCTGTTCATATGTTACTTTTAAATTATTGTCTTTAGCTTACCTCTCCTAAACCCACTTGTGGTGCTGTTGTTTGGATTAGGGTGGGGTGGCAGAAATGGCAAAAACTGGAATGACTCAAAGATATCAATATTTAGCAGACAAAATCAAGAAAAATGGAGGTGATAAAGGAGAAGGTGTCAAGAGTGACTTCTAGGTTTCTAGCTCACACAACTGGATGGTTGGGAATACTCACTGGGGCAGAAGATATTAAGCCAAGTTCATGTTACGGACTGGAAGTCCATGAATTTATTTTTGGATATATTAAATTTGAGGTACTTCTGACATACCTGCAAGGAGATGTCAAATAGCTGTTGTAAATGTTGGCATAGAGCTCAGAGTAGGGTCAGTAGATGTAAGTAATTAATTAGCTAGCTAGCTGGTTAATTAAAAATGGCATTATGGCGTTTGAATTAATTTATTGATAAATGGTTGATATTGATAATTTATGAGACCTTACCATTATTGGTAAGAGCTCACAATCTTCAGAGAGACAGGCATATATGTGCAAAATATACAAGTAGTTACTTAGCCATACCATAAGTATTGAAATAGAGGAATAAACCAAACATCATGAGGCCATATAGAAAGAAGCAAATAATTCTGCTGAGTGGTGAGTCTGGAGTATAAAGATGAGAAAATGTAATAGAAATCATGAAATTTCAGCTGGGTCTTGATAGAACATTGAACAGTGTCCTTCTTAACTGCCTCAATAGTACATTCTCAGAGGCATTAAGCTCATGGCATACTTGAGGACCAGCAAACAGTCCTTTTGGGAAGAATATAATCAGGAGAGATATACTTTTTCTGCATCTCTAATTGCTGCAGAGAGGAACCATTGAAAGCACTACTCATCAATTTTTCTCTTTCTGGTAATCTTACATTTTGTAATTCAACCAATTCTTTCATTTCAACAAAATTAGGTTAATAAACGTCTATACTCAATTCTTTCCTTTTGTGCCTGCACTATGTCTGTGTAAATATTCTGTAGTTTTAGGCAGCATCTGATATAAAATGCCCATGTAGTGCTTCGGGAGGCTTGTTATCACAGTGCATGATTTCCAGTAGGAGAATCATGTACTCCTGATAATAAAAAAATATAGGTGTGCATTCAAAGGACAGTTCCAGAAATAATTACTGCCCAAAAAGAACAAGGTAATTTTACAGCTGTTGTGTCAGACTTGGAGATTCAACCTTGGTGTTTTGATTGTTGAAAATGAGATATGTTTAAAGAACACTTAGACTGAATGCTCATGTAATGTATTTCATCAGAGTGCCAGAGACAAGATCAGAAGGCAAGTAGATTAAGAAACACCAAAGGGACAGTATGAAAGCCACATAGGAAACTCTGAATACAAATGAAAATCTTCACCGTCACAGTAAATTACACAGAGGAATTCATAGATTAAACTTTAAAAATCCAACTGAATCTTTGTTAAAGCATAACCTAAACATCTAATTGTTACTAATTTTATTGCCAAATATGGATGAAATAATAAAATGTATGATTAGCTGTTGTACCAAAGAATGGTACAGAGATTAAATAATAGTTAATGCTTAAGTTAGATGTACTTTCTCTTTCTGCCTTTGAAATTTAAGAAAATTATAAAGACTAGATGTTACATAAATGAGATCTCTCTGGGAAGAAGCTGAATAATTAGGAAGTGAAAGGATAACATCGTGGGTTCTTAAAAGGCTAAAGACTATTAAAATTGTGGGTTCTTAAAAGGCTAAAGACTATTAAAATTGACATATCACCAGTTCCAAGCATCATACATCAAGGAATGGTAAGGAAGTGAGAGTGGAAATTAGAAAAACTTCAGACAACACTTTCTTAAGTGTGTTTAAAAAAGATGGTAACAAAATGCTTGAATTTAACTTAAAACCAGAGAAAAATGTAAATGCACAGCAGAAAGGGATGCAGCAACTGTGAGATTAAGCAATGATTTATGTGGCTAAATGAATGAACCTTAGAGGTGCTATAGCATTCAGGAGACGGCATAGGTGGGTGAATGGTTTAGGTGACCTGTACTCTCTTTAGTTTTTGTGCCTGCATTAGCCAACCCAATTCCCTTAAAACATTGAAACTTTTAAACGTATGTTGGGAAAAACAGACTTTATGCTTTACTTAACACTGACAATTTGAAATACATGTTAATTGTATCTACTGCTAGCTTGGAATTTTTTATTGAATTCCATATTTTAAAATCTTTGCAAGTTTACTATGATGATATACTCTTTCATTTATGTAGCCCACTGTAATGGATTAAATTTTTCATAGTGGTTTTCACTGCACTGTGAAGTGGTAGACATAACTGACGTTATTGATCCCCTCAGAAAAAAATAGGCTCAGATAGGTCTAATGGTTTCCCTATCTCAGACAATTTATTAGTAAAAGTCAAGATTATTCACTAATTCAGAGTCCTTTTTACAAGACTGCATTATAGATTTTGGGGTCAGAAGAGCATAAAAATTGGATGCATTTTAAGTTTTCTTCAGGACATGTAAGCTTTTTTTCCATCAGAATTTTAGAATGTGGCCGTATTTGCTCTCTCTGAGCAGGCAATGAAGATTGGATTTGGAGAAGACATAGGAAGAATTTCCTGGCTAAACTGTGTGAGCATGAGAGTGGATTCTTGAGTAACATTATTTTTTCCTCAAATAGAACACGCATAGTCTTTTAACTGACTTGAGAATGCAATTTTGGGTAAGATAGCTGTAGAGCTTTCTATCAGTAATATGGCCCCAGGAGGTGCTCTGGACCCTCTAAGAACTGCATCTATCTGAGGCTACAGGCTAGACATAATTTATACTACTTTCCTTTTCAGCAGTACTACAGAAATAAATTTTCCTTACTGTTTTAAATATGCCAGGGGTTAGAAGTATAAAGCTGAACTAGATAGGTCTCAGTTCTCAAAACCACATATTTCTAAATTCTTAATGCATTCTTCTTTTCCTCCCCCCATGCTTTTTTTCCCCTTTTACTTTTTAAAGGTTTGTTAAATTTAGAGACATAATGGTGGGAAAGGACTGGCACAAATGGGGTGTACTGCTCACCAGGAACTATAATAATAATAGATATACTTTAAGAACTACTTCTACATTTCAAGCACTGTGCTATACTTGTAAAACATTCACAGCAACCCTATTCAATGGGTATATAAATATCATCATTTCTTAATGTAGAGAATTAGGCTTAGTGAGGCTAACTGATTTATTCAGAGTTGGGTGTTTGAATCAAGATCAGTCTCCATTGTGTTGCAGTACAGAAATTAGACATTTTAAAAGGTTTCACAGCAAGATAGAATGACGGATCAATCTTGGATGAGGGGTAGATGGCCGCTGAGTCAAGACCTTAGAGGGTGGCATTAATCTCTATTAGTTACTAGGAGTTCAGTCTGGTCTTCAGCTTTTTAAGGTCATAAACTCAGTTTTGTTACTGCTTAGACTTGACTGAGCAGTTGTCTGCTGATACATGTTAACCAAATTCACAAGAGATTGACATATGTAATAAAAATGCAAATTTATAATTTCCCATGTGAAATATGGCAGGTGGATTGGATATTTGTATTGGAGTGACCAGTAATGATCAGAAGTTGCTTCAAGCAAAGGAAATCAAAATAAGATGACTTAGTCATATAATTCAAATAATACCAGTGTCGGATACCCTTAAGTCTCTCTACAGACGGTAACATATACTCATGTTTCTGTTGTAAAATGATACTTGGATTCTTGAAAAACTCTGTATCCTGAAAAACTGTGTACTAAAAATTACAGTATTATGGGGAAAATGGGGTTGGGACAAATCACCCAAAACCTATGTAATTGTGTATCCAGAACACTAACAAAAACAATAAATGGTACCTTGAGAGATTACTTGGATAACTTGGGAAGGCAGCTCACAATAGCTTCAGTTTGCACCGTGAGATACTATAAATGCCAGGAGCAACTGACTGTAAATTGTGACTTGTGGGCTTGGGACAATGCAGATGGAAGCATAACTCAGAGTCACTATGTTTGCCACAACGGGGAGTACAACCTGCCACAAGCCTAGACCAAGGGTGGAGGTACATTTTACTGGGGAAGGTGACCTGGGTACAGGGGCTCATTATCATTCTAGTCTCATAATTCCAGGTCCACATGCCTAGAAAAAAAGCATTTGTAAAACATCACATTTCTGTTACATTAACATTATTCCTGTATTTGCCACTCACATAAGAGCTGCTTGGTGTTATAGAGGATGTGTCATAGCAGAATGGTCTGCCTGTGTTTGTACCCTTCGCCCTGGGCAGTTCTTGGGTTGGGTATATTAAATTGCCTCAGTGATTCTCCTTTTATATTTATACCTGACTACTGGCCATTCTTCATTTTAATTGATACATTCTTAAGCTATGTAGTATCTTAATGAGTATCCGTGTACCTCACTGTCACCCTCTTTAGATGGAAGAGAAATAGAGTTACTAGAACCCTAGAACTCTGCCAGTCCCACTGAGAAAATCCTATCACAACATCCATAGCCCATGTTAACCAGTCTTTGCTTGAACTCTTATAGGGATGGAGACCTTAAATGGTCTATCCTTTCATCTACTTATAAAAACTACATATGCTCATGACATTTCTAAACTTCTGCGTGTTTGGAGAAAACATAATATATTTAAATGAGTCTTTAGCTTAAGAATAAATTGAATAGAAAGAAATTTCTGATTCTAAATATTGAGATACTATGATGAGATTTATTTGGATAATATATGTAGAATGGTCAGTGGCCCTCAGAGACATCTTTTTGGATATGTCAGTTTATCATAAGGAAGGCTCATCTACAAAACTGGTGAAGGAGGATGATGAGGGCAATGAAAATTTCACTGAAGTGTATTTTTACAAAATTAATGACTTGTAAACTTCTCAAGCAGTTAATGGTAATTGTTTTATGAAGAATCTTAAAAATAAGCTAATTTTTATTAGATGTAATTTTACATCTAATTTGTACATAGAGAAATTTAAGTTGACTAAACTTTGTGATTTAAGTCTTTTGTAAATTATAGTAACATATTTAAGATGGATACTGTATTTTTTAATCTACTTTCCATAAGATGTTATGGAAAAACCTGGATGAACTTTTTTGCCAAACCAATATTTAATTTTGCTTTCAATAACTTGATTCCTTGACCCTCTTAAATACCATGTGTCAAGCCTTCTTTGTTGGTCAGAAAGAGCAGAGCCATAAGTAATAATTTTTAATGTTAGAAAATATTTTTACTGAAAAAAGAAATCATTTTAAAATATTTGAGTCTATTAAAATAAAGACTCAAATATTTGAGTCTAAATAAAATAAAGTTAGAGATAGAAGAAAACACCTACAGAAGTAATTTTCCTGATGATCCTGGTCCCTGGCAAATGGACTATGTAATAAAAAGCGATTAATACTGTTATTGTGATTTATAATCTTGCAGTGTTTCACAGAAGAATAGATAAAGATTTACTGCAGACAGTGAGGGGAGACCATGCCTTAGTAAAAAGCAAATTCCCATCATGGGTTGGAAGCTAAATAACCAATATATTTTCATGACTGAAAGATATAAGTTATAAAGTGATCCAGGAAACTGGGCATAAACCGTCATACAAGAGTTTGGATTTAGAGCTAATATGTTAAAAAATTCTAAAAGAAAGAAAACTATATAGCAATATACACATTGAGGAATGTGGGAAGTTCTGTGAAGACCTCGAGATTCAGCTGCTTAGCTTCCTTTCACCTCTTCTTGGCTTCTTTTCTAACACTCATAATAAGCTCACTTTTATCTGTTAATACCCCTGTCGACTTTTTCATTTATTCTCCAGATTATCAAGTTACTGACTTTTTTTTAGCACCTTCTATGAAATAGGTATAGAAGTATTTTCTAAAGTTAAATAAAAAGTTTGTTAGTCACTTCTCATCGTTACCAGCATATTCTTATTTTTGAGGGGTCAGTGTTGGAAGGGGAAGGGGTGATGGTTAGAACTACAGGGATTACAGAGTTTGCAGAGATTCACAATTCAAAGCCATAAACACATACAGAATTTTGACTAGATGTTATACAACTGTCCCCTCACATTTTTTTGATCTGCAGTACATAGCAAAGCACTTTTCTTCTAGTAGGGACTTTGACAAATGATTAATTATTGTAAGTGATGATTGGTAAAGTCAGCTGTGTTGTTTTCTTTCCTTTATTAAAATACAGAAATAGCAAATAAAAGAAAAAAATTGCCTATAATGATTTTTGGAGAATAAATTATACTTCATTCTCTAACTGGTTTGTTGAACATAAATGACTTGTAAATTATCATCAAAATGCAATTTCTTCTTGAATTTTTATTGATCCTCAATCCTTTTTTTCAATGAGGGTGAACTTGTCTGTCCCAGAATGAAAAGTTTCAGTAGGTCCTAGAGTTTTTACATTTTGACAAAAATAACATACAGCTCTAAAATTGCTTCAATAACAAACACAATCTTGATTCAGGAATTAGCATGAACTTTGTAATGATCAAAGAACTGAAGCTTCTCTGTGTTAAATATTCCCTCCTGCTTCTCCACTGACTTCAAACAGGAAGTCTATAGATAACATGGTTAGTAGCTCTCCTTTATCCTTCCAACTTGTTTGTCTCCACCCTTCAGAAATGGTTAGCTCTTTCCCGAAGTCGAAGTTTGAGGGTGGTGCATAGAGGGGGAGCAGGATTAGCCAGTTTTTTCTTAGCGAGGTGTCTCTGTGCTCATGGGCTGCTAGTTAAATTTTGTACCACTCTGTGGGGATGCAAGTGATTAAAGCTGAATGTCTCATTGTGTGACTTGGGATTTTTACAAGTTCCCTGGTGGGCTCTTTTTCTTGTAATTTAGTTGACATTAGTGAATGCACCCTGTGCAGAGTGGAGTTCCTTTCTCTGTCCTGGACAGCTGGCAGTACAACTTCATATCCTTCCTGTTGAAGTCTCCTCATATTTCTGGGCCACCCCATTGCGTAGAAACCAAGACTCATAATGCATGTTTTCCCCATTGCCAAACAGTATGTGGAAGATTTCCATATATCCCTTTTCCTGACAAACTCTAGGAGTACAAGCAAATTCCATTATCACTCTCCTTGGCCTGCTTCCAAAGCAGGTAGTTAGCTTTTCTCTTGTCCTCTAGATTCTTTTCAGGTAGGCCAACCCCAGTCCACAATCAGCCTCAAAAGGGTCTGATGCCAGTTTTATGTGTCTAATTGCAGAAAATTTATCTCAGCTCTGTAGGTGGTCCTTTTGAAGCCCCCTTTACCAGGATTTGTGTTAGAAGGTAGCATCATATGTATCTGGAGAGGGAGACATAACTCAGAAGAAATCTGTCCACTAGTTTTAGGTTTTATTGTTGTTTTTTCATTTCCTCTCTCAGACACCTTTTACACCCTTGAGCTTAATGAAGGATCCAAGAGATGTAAGCAAGTTTCTTTTCATCCAGTTCGTGAGTTTTTCATGTCTTTTTAATATCCTTGGTTTTGATGAGGGGACCAAGAGATGGGAAGAGATTTTAATTCATCCCTTCTGTTAATTCCTCATATGGGGTTGGAGGTATACCTTGTCATCTCTCTTACTGGTTCCTCTGTTGAAATTGAGGAAAGGAAGAGATTCATTCTGGTATTTTTTAACACTGCAAACATAGCAGTTATTAAATGTGTTGTAAATGTTGATTTACAAATGAATTGATTCAACCAAGGATGACCATGTTCTAGAGGGCATGCATTCTTCTTACTCACGGTTATATTGCCAGTGGCTAGTACAGTGCCTGGAATGTATGAAGATTCAAAAATAATAGTAAAAACAAAATTTCTGCCCACATTTCATGGCTTTCACTGTGATATGGTCTGATCAGTGATTGTTTTTTCTCCTCAGTTCAGCTAACTCTGAGCAAGGTTTTATAGAAGGGATTCATAAGTTAGTCTTGAAGCAGATTGTGGGTGGTGGTGGTAAACATATGTGAAAGCAGGTTTGGAAGGAGCATGGTGTACATTTCAGGCCAAGAGATCAGCAAGTGCCAAAACAGGGGGAGGAACACCTTGGGGCCTTTGGATAGTGCTGGAGTGTGTGGCAGAATGAGAAAGCAGGGGATCAGATTGGACAACACTGTGGGGGTTTTATATGCCACATTGAAGAGTTCGCATTTGTCTTTAGGATAATGGGGGGCTTTTGAAAGATTATAAGTGGAAAATATGTTTTCATCAGTTTGTAAATGAAGGACTTAAAGAAGAAAATTCATTAATTTCAAGTATAGTATATTTTGAAACACTCATCATCAAATCAAAGATTTGTGTTTCTCCTGGTTACATATGTACAGCTTTGAATGGACCTTCACCATTATCAAGGAGTTATAATTTTCTGGCCTTCAATTTTAGAAAAAAAAAAGAAAGTCTTGCTTAAAATAAGGAAGTGCACATCTTCTTTACCCATTCATCTCTTGATGGACACTTAGGATGCTTCCATGTCCTGGCTGTTGGAAATAGAGCTGCAATGCACATTGTGGTACATGACTCTTTTTGAATTATGGTTTTCTCAGGGTATAGGCCCAGTAGTGGGATTGCTGGGTCATATTGTAGTTCTATTTTTAGTTTTTAAGGAACCTCCATACTGTTCTCCATAGTGGCTGTATCAATTTACATTCCCACCAAAAGTGCAAGAGTGTTCCCTTTTCTCCACACCCTCTCCAGCATTTATTGTTTGTAGATTTTTTGATGATAGCCATTCCGACTGGTGTGAGGTGGTACCTCATTGTAGTTTGTTTTTTTTTGTTTTTTCGTTTTCTTGTGGTACATGGGCCTCTCACTGTTGTGGCCTCTCCCGATGGGGAGCACAGGCTCTGGATGCGCAGGCTCAGCGGCCATGGCTCACGGGCCCAGCCACTCTACGGCATGTGGGATCTTCCCGGACCAGGGCACAAACCCGTGTCCCTTGCATCGGCAGGTGGACTCTCCATCACTGCGCCACCAGGGAAGCCCCCATCATTGTAGTTTTGATTTGCATTTCTCTAATGATTAGTGATGTTGAGCATTCTTTCATGTGTTTGTTGGCAATCTGTATACCTTCTTTGGAGAAATGTCTGTTTAGGTCTTCTGCCCATTTTTGGATTGGGTTGTTTGTTTCTTTGCTATTGAGCTGCATGAGCTGCTTGTATATTTTGGAGATTAATTCTTTGTCAGTTGCTTCATTTGCAAATATTTTCTCCCATTCTGAGGGTTGTCTTTTCATCCTGTTTATGGCTTCCTTTGCCGTGCAAAAGCTTTTAAGTTTCACTAGGTCCCATTTGTTTATATTTCCATTTCTCTAGGAGGTGAGTCAAAAAGGATCTTGCTGTGATTTATGTCATAGAGTGCTCTGCCTATGTTTTCCTCTAAGAGTTTTATAGTGTCTGGCCTTATATTTAGGTCGTTAATCCATTTTGAGTTTATTTTTGTGTATGGTGGTATGGAGTGTTGTAATTTCATTCTTTTACATGTAGCTGTCCAGTTTTCCCAGCACCACTTATTGAAGAGACTGTCTTTTCTTCATTGTATTTTCTTGCCTCCTTTATCAAAGATAAGGTGGCCATATGTGAGTGGTTTATCTCTGGGCTTCCTATCCTGTTCCATTGATCTATATGTCTGTTTTTGTGCCAGTACCATACTGCCTTGATTATTGTAGCTTTGCAGTATAGTCTGAAGTCCGGGAGCCTGATTCCTCCAGCTCCATTTTTCTTTCTCAAGTTGCTTTAGCTATTTGGAGTCTTTTGTGTTTCCATACAAATTGTGAAATTTTTTGTTCTAGTTCTGTGAAAAATGCCATTGGTAGTTTGGTAGGGATTGCACTGAATCTGTAGATTGCTTTGGGTAGTAGAGTCATTTTCACAATGTTGATTCTTCCAGTCCAAGACATGGTACATCTCTTCATCTGTTTGTATCATCTTTAATTTCTTTCATCGGTGTCTTATAATTGTCTACATATAGGTCTTTTTTCTCCTTAGATAGGTTTATTCCTAGGTATTTTATTCTTTTTGTTGCAATGGTAAATGGGAGTATTTCCTTAATTTCTCTTTCAGAATTTTCATCATTAGTGTATAGGAATGCAAGAGATTTCTGTGCATTAATTTTGTATCCTGCAACTTTATCAAATTCATTGATTAGCTCTAGTAGTTTTCTGGTAGCATCTTTAAGATCCTCTATGTATAGTATCATGTCATCTGCAAATAGTGACAGTTTTACTACTTCTTTTCCAATTTGGATTCCTTTTATTCCTTTTTCTTCTCTGATTGCTGTGGCTAAAACTTCCAAAACTGTGTTGAATAATAGTGGTGAGAGTGGGCAACCTTGTCTTGTTCCTGATCTTAGTGGAAATGGTTTCAGTGTTTCACCATTGAGAATGATGTTGGCTGTGGGTTTTTCATATATGGGCTTTATTATGTTGAGGTAAGTTCCCTCTGTGCCTACTTTCTGGAAGGTTTTTATCATAAATCAGTGTTGAATTTTGTCGAAAGCTTTTTCTGCATCTATTGAAAATATCCTATGGTTTTTATTCTTCAGTTTCTTAATATGGTGTATCACATTGATTGATTTGCATATATTGAAGAATCCTTACATTCCTGGGATTAACCCCACTTGATCATGGTGTATGATCCTTTTAATGTGTTTTTGGATTCTGTTTGCTAGTATTTTGTTGAGGATTTTTGCATCTATGTTCATCAGTGTTACTGGCCTGTACTTTTCTTTCTTTGTGTCATCTTTGTCTGGTTTGGTATCAGGGTGATGGTGGCCTCATAGAATGAGTTTGGGAGTGTTCCTCCCTCTGCTATATTTTGGAAGAGTTTGAGAAGGATAGGTGTTAACTCTTCTGTAAACGTTTTATAGAATTCGCCTGTGAAGCCATCTGGTCCTGGGCTTTTGTTTGTTGGAGGATTTTTAATCACTGTTTCAATTTCAGTGCTTGTGATTGGTCTGTTTATATTTTCTGTTTCTTCCTGGTTCAGTCTTGGAAAGTTGTACTTTTCTAAGAATTTGTACATTTCTTCCAGGTTGTCCATTTTATTGTCATATAGTTGCTTGTAGTAATCTCTTATGATCCTCATTATTTCTGCAGTGTCCGTTGTTCCTTCTCCTTTTTCATTTCTAATTCTATTGATTTGAGTCTTCTCCCTTTTTTTCTTGATTAGTCTGGCTAATGGTTTATCAATTTTGCTTATCCTCTCGAAGAACAAGCTTTTAGTTTTTATTGATCTTTGCTATTGTTTCCTTCATTTCTTTTTCTGATCTGTTCTTTATGATTTCTTTGCTTTTGCTCCTTTGGGTTTTCTTTGTTCTTCTTTCTCTAATGCTTTAGGTGTAAGGTTAGGTTGTTTCTTTGAGTTGTTTCTTGTTTCTTGAGGCAAGACCATGTCTGGTGGTGTGTTCTGGGGTGTCTGTGATCTTATTATGATTTTAGGCTGCCTCTCTGCTAATGGGTGGGGTTGTGTTCCTGTCTTGCTTATTGTTTGACATAGGGTGTCCAGCAATGTAGCTTGCTGGTCGTTGAGTGGAGCTGGGTCTTAGAGTTGAGATGCAGATTTCTGGGAGAGTTTTCGCCGTTTGATATTACATGGGGCTGGGAGGTCTCTGGTGGACCAGTGTCTTGAACTCGGCTCTCCCACCTCAGAGTCTCAGGCCTGATACCCAGCCAGAGCACCAAGACCCTGTCATCCACACGGCTCAGAAGAAAAGGGAGAGAAAGAAAGAAAAAATAAATAAAATAAAATAAAATAATTAACATAGAAAAAATTTATTAAAAATAAAAAATGAAAAAGTAATTTAAAAAAGGAAAGAAAGAAAGAAGAGAGCAACCAAACCAAAAAACAAGTCCACCAATGATTACAAGCGCTAAACACCATACTAAAAAACAAAGAAAAAAACAAAATGGACAGTCAGAACCCTAGTACAAATGGGAAAAGCAAACTATATATACAGACAAAATCACACAAAGAAGCCTACACATACACACTCAGAAAAAGAGGAAAATGAAAAAATATATATATAAAATTAAAAAAGGAAGAGAGCAACCAAATCAGTAAACACATCTACCAGTGATAATAAGCTCTAAATACTAAACTAAGATAAACTTTAAACCAGAAACAAATTAGATGCAGAAGGAAATCCCAAGTCTACAATTGCTCCCAAAGTCCACTGCCTCAATTTTGGGATGATTCGTTGTCTATTCAGGTATTCTGCAGATACAGGGTGCATCAAGTTGATTGTGGAGGTTTAATCCTCTGCTCCTGAGGCTTTTGGGAATCTGAGCTCTTCTGCCAGTGTTCAGTAGGTGTTCTGTAGGAGTTGTTCCACATGTAGATGTAGTTTTGATGTATTTGTGGGGAGGAAGGTGATCTCCACATCTTACTCCTCCGCCCTCTTGAAGGCACCCCCTTCAGCTGTTATTGAAAAGTTTATGCCTAAAGCAGTGTTGGGGATGTACTATGAAAATAGAGTATAGGAGACAAGTAGGCATCCATCGTTCTGGTCCAGGTGAGAGAAAATTGAGGTCCTGAGTAATTGCAGTCACAGAAGAATTGGAGTGGGAGGGCAGATTTTCAGTCAGAGTAAGGGTGCAGATATGACAGGGATTGGTGATCACTTGAATTTGGAATTAAATAGAGAGGGGACTTGGGATAACCCCTCCATTAGGATTTAGGATGGCATAGGCTTTTCTTCAGCTGTTTTCTGCCAACTGTGAAGAGGCAATTTATAAAGAAAGTAGTTGCAAAGACTTCAGAATGCTGGAATCCCATATTCCAGTCTTCTGTTCTCTGCTTTTGGTAAAACCATTTCCTTATTGTTAATTAGAATATAGCCACACCTGTCAACAGAACTTTCATGACCAGATTGCATTCTTAATAGTTCACAAAGACACACATATTCTGAAGTGAAGTTTTGAAAACTTGGTTGAAGTAAAGCAAAACTTCTGCATTCAATTTAAATGCTTATTAAGTTGAATTGAATAAGTAATTCAAGGGAAGTGTATGATACTGTTTTCAATATTACAGTTATATTTGAGGCCCAAGCAGACCAGCCTTCAGTGTGACCTGGAGCTGTCCAAGGTAGTAGTACAGTTCAAGAGCTAGAGCTGACAGAAAATCTCAATTTGGTCAAATCATTTTTTATTTATATTTTTTCACTTATTATAAAGCAAGTTGTTAGGAGTATGAAGAGTATTCTAAAGAGGAAATAAAGGACTATCTTTTATGTAGTTTAATGACAGAGGATTGATAATCTAATTTAGTTTTGCTTTAAATATTTCAGAGCTTGTGTGTGGGTGTGTGCATGCCTGTGTGTATGTGTATTCCTAAATTTGATTTTAAGATAATTTTTTAAAAGTCAACTTTTGAGTTTATGGTTTAGTATTTTTTTTAACTGGACTTTTCTGTCTTTGCAGATCTATAATAGTGTGGCATAACTAGTATTTTTTTAAGTTATTGTTCAATTTGTTTCAAGTCCCTGACATTTAATTTTACTACTGTCCTTTTCCTCTGAGAAGGTAATGGTGATATGGTAACTACTGTTCCTTGGGCAGATCAAGTGTTTCTGTCTCATTAGAGGACAGTCCTGTGGTATTTCCAAGAGGCTATTTAAAACATCAGTTTATGTTGGAAATTGTGCCTTTTTGAATACCAAATATCTTTATGATAATGCTGTAGGTTCTGCTATTCTTCATGCATTTCAGTGACAAAGATGGAAAATTAGTGCATTGATCTTGACCTTAAAAATGCATTCCTTTTGCTACTTAATGATATTTTCCAATGGATTATCTCTTCTGGTTGAAATGTTTATTATTGTTCATTGTCTAATTTTTGAGATTAGACTTTAGGTGTTGGTCTAGAAAACATTGTAGAGATGACTGAGTTCAACCTCTTGAAATTCAGATGAAATCATTGGGGTCCAGAGTAGTCAGTGAGGCGTTATTTCTTAGACAACGTTGTCGACCCAGAGCTAGAACTTCAGTGCTCTGGAGCACAATCCAGTACTTTTGCCAGGTTGGGTCCTTGATATAAAAGATTTACAACTGTTGGAAATTGGAAGGTCTACATTCTGTTTTATGGACTTAATTATTTGCTAAAGTGATCTCTAGGCTTGGAGACTAAGCTGCATGGTTTACTGAGTTTACTGTGTGTACCACAAAAGTGAGTTTACAGATCTATCAGTCTCAGTTCCTTCAGCAGCCACTTACTGAGAAGCTACTGTGTGCGTCCTCTGGGGCAGTTGTAAAAATAAAGAAGATTGAATTTCTGGTTTTGAACTGTTCATGAGGGAATCTGACACAAATACAAATGACTCGAAAAAGATAGGCTGTCTAAATGTTATAGCAAAAATTAAAAACAGTGCTATGGGCCCATGGAAGAAAAAGCTAATTCTGTCTGAGCAGAGTGAGACCATGAAGGATCAGTAGGGCTTGAGAGTTAAAGAGTAGAAATATTGGTCTTCTAAGGAAAATAAATATTGTGAAGCAAAGGAATAAAGACTCCAAAAGGCATAGATGATTTTGAAATAGTACATTTTTGATAGGGCTTTGGCAAAGAGTGTCCAGGGACTAGAAGAAGAAATGAGGTGACAGTGTGAAGAATTTTACATGGAATGCTACATTTTATTCTGAAGAAAATTGGGGATTATTGAAGGTTTTGATAAGAAAAGCAGACGAAAAATCAACTTGCTTTGATTTAAATGTTTTCCCAGGGTTTTTGAAATCATACAGCCTAAACTGTCCACTATTACAAAAGATCACTACAGTCCCAGATTTTTTGTTCACTTGCCAAATCCTTTTCTACTCAGATTCAAGACCCAGTTTATGTTGCATGTATTCGATGTTTTTCTTGACCCTCTGAGAGTCAGCTCTTCTCATTTCTATAACTTGTAAAGGTTCTATACCACTAACAGATAATTTAGTACCTGGGACCTGATAGTTGCTTGGAAAGTATATGTCAAAATTAGCAGTTATTGCTCAGATTATTTTTACCCGCTGCAGTGTCAGTGTTTCATGCTGCTTTTCCAATGACTAGCATTTTACTATTGTACTTGTTAATGGTTTGTGAAAGAAATTCGTGCACAAATGCATGATTTAATAAGTGGATAAATGGGTCTTCTAGGGTTTTGAGTATTTCCATACCAATACATTGTTTAAAATCAGCCTGCTCATAACTATTTTTAGGAGCTCTAAATATTTTGATATCATCTCCCAGCTCTGTAATTTCAGAATTACAGAGGTAGTGCCTCAGGGTTCAGACACTTCAGTTGCACCAGTGGTACCCTCACTTTCTTTAGTTTTGGATGTTGCAACAATGGTTCTCCTTTCATAATTTTACCTTTATGCCACTGTGGAGATGTTTTAAATTTCCTTTTATTTAGGTGATAAGGACCTGTAACATCCTGTCAATTTATTATTATGTTTCTGTTTTTTCTGTTTTTTTTTGCGGTACTTGGGCCTCTCACTGTTGTGGCCTCTCCCGTTGTGGAGCACAGGCTCCGGATGCGCAGGCTCAGCGGCCATGGCTCACGGGCCTAGTTGCTCTGCGGCATGTGGGATCTTCCCAGACCGGGGCACGAACCTGTGTCCCATGCATCGGCAGGGGGACTCTCAACCACTGCGCCACCAGGGAAGCCCTTTGTTGGGTTTTTTGATGCAAGGTGCAGTATTAATCTAATCCTGTGTCCACTAACACTACATAACCTTACCATCTCCTCATGCTTGTGCCCTGAGTTAGTTTCTCGACAATTTGCAAATGCTACATTGTCGTGCTATTTATTTATCTACTTTTTGATTCAGTCTCTGTCCACAACTAGATTGTAAGACCCATGAAACAGGGACTGTCCTAACACGCTCTTGAAGCATGGTCCCCAGAATAAGATGTAGGATAAATAGGAAATGAGAAACAACTCTATTTGTTCTTCAGGGCCCTCATTCTCCCTTTCACAAAGGAGGAAATTCAATAATAGAACATCATGTTTTTGTTGTTGTTCAGGAGGTTGATGCCACTGTTGATGACATGAGAAAAGCTCTGGCTCAATCCCCCTTACCGTGGAACTTGTCTAGTGAGTTGACTGTGACCTTACCTCAACCAGTGAGAAGCCAGTATGAGGTTATCAGTATATGCTCCAGGGAGGGTTGTGCTTTACAGATGAAAGTAAAGCATCCCTGCTCAACAGAAAGCAGATTATTTCAGTTATCTAAATTAATAACATATCCAGGTTTATCCCAGGCAAATAGTTGTTATTTGGGGACAGTGGTGTGGATATTGTCAGATAACATTTAGATTAACATTGGAAGTGGCACAGCAACATACCTACATAGTCCCATGGCTAGAAAGTAATTATTGGCTAAATCACACACATGCTTTTAGCTTTTAAAATGAATTTAAGCTTATTATCTATGCACTGATGCTTTTACCTGTAAGGAACCATAAGCAATATCCTTTGGACATTAAAGAATTAATAGTAAAACATTTTTGAAAGGTTTTGTGTTTTTGAAATACGTCATTTTTCCTGTGGGTAGAGGGATTCACAAAATATCTGAAATAATTTGCTTTGTTTCCTAAGGTAACCATTTTTCTGGTAGCTTTCTGACTTACGGCCAGTCTTTTTTGCCAGAATATCAGGGTTTCTTGAGGACAAAAATAGTCTCATTTCAGCCAGCAGAAATGTCATTTGGAACTGCAAGTGACCATTACCACAGAAAACATAAACCACTTATTAATGCTTGCAACACAACAAGTAACACAGTGATTTCATAAAAGATTGCTTTTTCCATACAGATGGAAGTTAATAAAAAAGAGACAGCAGAAGGAAGAGGAAGGCAGCAGAATGTTATTGCATAGAAGGTATAGTCTTCAGGAAAAAAATATTTAGGAGAACACCAGGAGCATTGGAATATACATATACAGAGAGTTGAAAAAGGAGGGTAAAAATAATACATAAAAATGACAGAAGGAGCTAAAAAAAAAAAAAAGGAAATGAAGGAAGGAAAGTACAGGAGGAATGAGAAGCAGGGTTTAAGGATTTGCTACAAGTTACCAAAAGCATAGTCATAGTTGTAGTCTAGTGGACATTATTAAGTTCCAAAGGGACATTTTAAGTTCTTTGAAAAATTAATAAGGGGAGGACAGAAAAGAATACAAGATTAAGAGACAGAGTCCACAAAATGCTAGGACATAGTACAGTCAATATGTAATTAGCAGTTTGTGGGTTTTTTTAACTTTTTCATTAGCCTTTTAAAATAAATGTACCTAATATATAATTAGATAATTTCAAATTACTCTGTTTTGTGGTTAAATTCCACTTAAGGAACTGTGACCTGATGTTATATGTAGGAGAATCATATGTGTCCAGGTGGATTGTAGTGACCATCTGATCACTGGATGGATGCCATGACTGGACAGATTATTGCTGATTTCTAGCTGCACCCACACCTTTTCCACCTTGTAAAAAAGCACAATTGGAGAAGGCTTGCATAATTAGTAACCTAACCAATTTTGTTCTATTCTGGCGTCTTTATTTTATTTTTTTTGGTTAAATAACTGATACTTTATTTGGCATCTAATTAATCTTTGAGTTCTTTGATATATTTGATTTTGCTAAAGAGCTGAACCACAGTCAACTGAAATTTAGATCCGTTTGTATTTTTCTTTTCCTTGAGCACTTACTATGATTCTGGATAAATCCATGAGTACAAAAAGTGCATAGAAGATTGGAACAAACTAAAATCACAGCATCTAGGGGACCTGAAATGAACATGTGCTTAGCAAATATTTGTTGAATTGAAATACATCTCAGAATTGGAAGGGACTTTAGGGGCCATTTGTTAATCCAATTCTATCCTACTTTATGCAAAAGATTTTTAATACCAACAAGCAGTGTTCAAGAGATCAGAGACGATCTGTAAGTGAGTAAAGATAGAACATATAAAATCGCCTCCTTCCACCCCTCTTTTGTCAACCCTTATGGCAAATCACTGGTTGTTATTTTTTAAAATAACTGTGCTCTTGATTTATTCCTAAAGACATAGCCTTTTCTGTTTTGAAGAATGTTACTTTCTCTTTTCTCTTTTGGTCCCCTAAATATAAACGCTTCCACACCACTGTTTCAAAAGATAATGTAAGCTTTATGAGGATGAGGGCAGAGGCAGGAAGAGAGTATCTGGAAGGAATATGTATTTTCTGTTTTCCTAAGATATACTGAGAATAATGTAAAATTGGATAAGAGAAACTAGATGAGTAATGTCAGGTAACAAACTTAGCACATTTAATTAAGAAGTAGGACATATAGCACAAGCAATATTTTTTGAACACTGATTTACTGAAAAATAAGCAGCTGTTTATTCAGCACTTACTAAATGCCAGGCCTTGGACTTGGTGCTTCAAAAGATTATCTTATTTAACCTTCATTTAGTCCCATGAGGGCGGTATTATTTTCCCCACTGTATTACTGAGAAATGTATGATCTAGAGAGGAGTAACATGCTTCAAGCCAGACAAGTAATTTATTAAAATTTCAATCAATAAACATTATTTTTTGCAATTCCCTGTCATTTGGACCATGTAATAATTGTGACAGGTTAAAGGTGACATTTTATCATTTTAAAGAGGATAAAAGGAAGAAGAGGAGTAAGGAAGGAAGGAAACAAGCTTTTTTCAAATGTAAACGGAATTTTGCTGGGAAATTTAAATCACTCCTGTTTATTCAATTGATAGGATAATTTGAAAGTCATTTCATCTATTTTTGTAATAGCTTCTAAAGATCTCTCTTAGGCAAGATTCAAGTAAAATTTGTAGGACTAACTTAGATTATTATGTGATTTGGAAATAAGCTGCATTTATAAATATTTTGTAATTCATGCTGTTCACTTACTTCCATAGTTGATGTAATTAGTTTCAATTGTTGAGGTTTTACTCTAGTAGTTACCAGATGAAACTTTTCCTTTTTCATACACAGATACACATGCACACATACACAGGCACGTGCTTTCATTTTCCATTTCCCATTTCTTAGTTCAACATCGTTACATTACCTTACACCTTCTTTTTACTCTATTGTAATGTCATCCAATAGCAAGGGAAATGAGGAGAATGTCACAGAGGGTTTTGTTTTTTGTTTTTGTTTTGCTTTAGTCACATAAAACTAAACTTAACATTTTTCTTCTTTTTTGTTTGTTGGATAATTAGAAAGACATCATATAATTGATTAAGAGCCATATGTGAGCCACGTCTTTGTAAGCATATGCTAGAGCAGAAGTAAATTGCTAAATATAGCAAACTACACATTTCTTTCCATTAATGTAGTACACTGAAATAAGACTTTATTTTGGTTTCAGGATTTATGGAAGAAACAAAAGTGAACCCAGATTTCCTGTGTGTTTGAGGCTGAAATAGCATGTCCTCTTGGACACTGGAAAACTGCTGTTTAGAACTGAGAGCCCCCATATAAGTCAGTGAGACAACTTTCTTGTAGTGCTTTAAAAATATTCCAAGGTAATTTTCAGGATAGAGTTTTGACCCATTACAGTTAAAATATGTAACCCTGTTTGCTGTTAGCTTTGCCATTCTTTCCTGGTTATACCATATCAACTTCTAAGGCTCAGTGGATGAGTCTTCCCTCGAGTATGATGTGACGTCTAAGATAAATCTGGCCCAGGGTGAGGGGGAAGGGAGTGATACATCTTTCTACTTTCTACTATAATCTTTGTTGAATGCCCTCCAACTAGTTTATGGCTTTGCACATTCTCCACATCTGGAGATATTTGCACTTGCTAAACCTTTTCATAAAGTCAGTGAAAAAATGACTATTTCCTGGGGAAAACTCAGACTTGTCTTTCAATGTACATGAAAGAGTCATTATTGATTTACTGCAGACAGCAGCATGTGAGAAACTCACAATCAATCAACAGTGACATTCCCTCATGTCTACTCACTTCCCTGAAAATTTCTTTCTCCTTTTCACTTTTATTGAAATCTCAGGTTTTCCTCTGAATATGCAGCTGCTTCTAAAGTAATCTCAAGCCCTTTGCCACACTCCTCTATCACTAAGTGTGGCAGTGGAAAAGTCCTCATTGCTCCTAATTTTCAGGACATTCTTTTTGACTACCAATAACTCATTCTCACTTTCAGCTGCTCCCCATGCTTTCTACTTCACTGAGAAGATAAAAGCGATTACAAGAGCGCTTCCATGTGCTTGCACTTCCTTATCTAAACTACCAACAGCATTTGTACACATATACTTTGTCTTTCTACTTGTTTCCGTAGAATTCTCTGTGTTCCTATTTAAAACTAACCTCTCATAGATTATTCCAATCAGCATTATAACATGGTGCTATATCTAATTTTAGATATCAGCAAAACCAAACATGTCTGATGCCATATCCTCCTCTAGGTATACCCAATTTCTCTTCTCTTCATAGCAAAACTCCTAGGAAGTCTTGTTTATATCTGTCGTCTCAAGTTGCTCTTCTTCCATACTTTATTGAGTCCATTAGGATGAGGATTTTGCCACCATCTGTCTACTGAAACCACTTATCAATGTCATCAATGATTTCCATTTCTAAAGACTGAATAATTTTCAATTTTCATATTACTTAGCCCATATGAAGCATATGATAATTTAGTAATTTAATAAATCTTTCTCCTTGAGACATTTGCTTCACATTGTTTTCAAGACAACATCTTCTTCTAGTTTTCTTCCTGTCTCATGAACTACTTCTCAGTCTATATTACTGGTTGTCCCTCTTTTATTTAGCTCTAAATATTTGAGGCTTAGTGGTCTGGCTACTTCTCTTGGTGATCCCCTCCAGTTTCATCGGCTCAAATACTGTCTAGATATTGATGATTCCCCAAATGATATATTCAGTCCAGACCTCTCTACTGGACTCCAAATACCAACTGCCTACTCAGCAACTCTACTTGGATGTCTAATAGACATTTCAAACTTATCATGTCCAAAATCAAACTCCTGATCTCCTCTCCCAGTATTTTTTTTTTGCATCTCAGGAGACATATTTCTTTCCAGTGGCTTAAGTCAACAACCTTTCATAACCAATTTCCAGTGCATTCACACATTCTGTTAGCCACCATCAACATTAACTTAGTTTTTTATACCACCTGGTCTCTCTACTTTTTCCCTTAACACTAGAAGTAAATTCTTCACACAGCAGCCAAAGTGGTCTTATTAAGACAAATGTATTTCATGCCCATCTATGCTCAAAACCCACTAAAATCTTCCCATCCCACTCAGAATCCAACAAACCACTTACAGGGATCCACATGATCAGGCCTCATTTTCTGTTAGTCTTCTCCTTGCTCAATTTCCGTGTTCCTAGTCTCCTTGCCCTTTCCCAAAATTGCCATGTATGCTCTTGCTTTTCTAAATATGTACTTAAAATTTCCTCTGCTTGGAATTCTCTTCTCCCAGATATCTTGTAGTTCACTCCCTCACCTTCTTCATGTTTTTGCTCAAGTATCACATTTACGGTGGAACCTGTTCTATTTGTCACTACCCTAGAACATGCCGCTGCCTCTCACTCTTCTTTGTTTTGTTTTTCTTCCACATAATGTACTACTTTTTGACATATATTTGCTTGTTTATTATTTTTTATTAGTCTGTAGTGTTATGAGGGCAGAGATTTTGTCTTGTTGGTCACTGCTATGTCTTTAGATTCCAGATAGTTCTAGGTACATGGCAGACATTCTAAAACTACATTGAAAATCTTTCACAAGTCCCTAGTGATGCACGTCATGAAATCAGTGATTGGCTCCAAACTTCTATAGCAGGCTTACCTTAGTCATTTTGTTGCCTTTGTTGCAACATGGCAACCCATTTTACATGTTTTGAACTTTGGGGCCTCAATTTTAACATTATGATGGGGTTTTATTGTATTTTTGGAATGAATAGAAGAAAAGAAGAAAGAAATTAAGTGAAAAAGGAAGGAAGAAAGAAAGGAGGGGGAAAAGGAGGGAAAAGGAAAAACAAGAAAGACAGAAGAAAGAAATTCCTCTTAGTCCAGGATGAATAAGCTTTGAATCATGAAAAAACAACTGGTCAATAGAATTTTTGTTTTTAATGAAGAGGTTTTTTATTTTTTTAATCTATTTATTTATTTTTAGCTGTGTTGGGTCTTCATTACTGCACACTGGCTTTCTCTAGTTGTGGCGAGCGGGGGCTACACTTCGTTGTGGTGTGTGTGCCTCTCCTTACGGTGGCTTCTCTTATTGTGGAGCATGGGCTCTAGGTGCACGGGCTTCGGAAATTGTGGAACTCGGGCTCAGTAGTTGTGGTTCACAGGCTCTAGAGTGCAGCCTCAGTAGTTGTGGCGCACAGGCTTAGTTGTTCCGTGGCATGTGGGATCTTCCCGGACCAGGGCTCGAACCCATGTCCCCTGCATTGGCAGGCGGATTCTTAACCACTGTGCTACCAGGGAAGTCCTTGGTCAATAGAATTTGAAATCAGTGTGCAACTTGAGTAAAAATTTAAGGTGATGCTAAATCGCAGACCGGTTTAACTAAGCCAAAATCATGTAGTAACCAGATGAAAATATAATACACCATTTATTTAGGGGAAACTATCCTGACAACAGACTTGTGACCGAATGATTCACAATAATTTTAATAATTGAGTAATAATAATTTTCATGCATGGTGGTGGTGATGCAATCCATGATTCAAAGAGTCTTCAGTCACGACTTTCATGGGAGCCCAATCAGCATGATATGGACAAGGCAGGGACAGATAATCAAAATAAAATTGTAGAGATCTTGGGGTAATGTATGTGTTGGGATTCTCAGTAATTTCTGTTTTGATAATTAAGATAGGTAGATGGTTAAAAACTAGCTTGGTAGATAGAGATGAGATTAGATAGATATAATACAGAGACATTTAGATATATAGCTATATAGATTGTTTTAAATTTTATTACTGTGATGACTAATTTTAAGTATCAACTTGACTAGGCCATGGGGTGCACCTATATTTCATCAAACGTTACTTTGGGTGTGCCTGTGAAGGTGTTTCTGGATGGCACTAACAATTGAATTGGTAGACTGAGTAAAGCAGATTGCTCTCCCTGATGTAGGTGGGCCTTGTCCAATCAGTTGAAGTCTTAAATAGAACAAAATGGCTGAGTAAGAGAAAATTCCTTCTGCCTAACTGCCTTTGAGTTGGGACATCAATTTTTTTTCCTGCCTTTGGACTCATACTAAAAACATTGGCTCCTTCTATGTCTTGAGTTTATAGTCTTTTTGACTGGAACTACACCATTAGCTCCCCTGGTTCTCCAACTTCTTGACTACCGATCTTGGGAATTATCAGCCTCCATAGTCACATAAGTCAATTCCTTATAATAAATATTTTTACATATGATGTGTGCTGTATTATGTACACATACATTATATATATATATATATATATATATATGTTTATACACACACATACATCCTGTTTGTTTTGTTTCTCTGGAGGACTCTAATATAACTACATTTTGTTTTGTTTATTTGTTTTGGGTTAAGGTAATTCAACTCCAAAAATATTTAAAAATCTGGTCAGGTTAAGTCTTAGACCCTTTAGGTAGTCATTTTTCTAAGAATTTAATGCTACCACTAGTTCTCTTTGTTTTTCATCTGCATCAGCTTCTCTTACTTCCCATATGATTAGCAGCAAAAGAGCTAAGTCACATAAAAACGTTCTTTAGTGCTCACATGCTCTTTTACATCTCTGTGACTTCATACAGGCTCTTGCCTTTTAATGGAATAACCATCTTTTTCCTTTCATTACCCAGCTGATCTTCCTTTAAGCATCACCTCCCTCAGGAAATTTTCTTTTATGTCCCAGTCTACTGAAGGTGTCCATTCTTTATGCCCTACTTGCATCCCATACAAGTCACTGTTATAAGACATATTACAGTACTACAATTATTGGTATACCTATATGAGTTCTCCAGTAGAAAATATTAAGATCTTTTTGAGAATAGTAACTGTGCCTTTTTAAAAGTGCTTTTATCTCCAACTCCTAGAACAGTGCCAGGTATGAGTATTTGTTGAAAAAATTAATATAATATGAATGCCAGTGAACTACTTTATCATGTGTAATATTTAAGATCATTGATAATCATTCATTTCTGGACTAATTATTTTCTCATATTACAAATTTTCTTAAAGGTAAAAACAAATCTCAATTATTTAAAATTAAATTAGCAAATTCAACAACGTTTTTCTTGACTGCATGTAAAAAGGGTGGATCCTGCTTATAGTATGTGGAATGTTACTAAGCAATCGTCATATTTGACTGTGCCTTTATTTGTGTAACATGCATTGGTTCTCTAAATAAAATTGCTTTCAAAATCAGCACTGAAGACGTGCCAATGTCTTTAGTAAATCAGATTTGACTGATGAAAAAGAAGGAGCTGTCATCATCATTTTACTGAATCATTGGTAGAGAGTTTGTATTTTCACAGTAGATTATAAATCCAGGACAAAGAATCTGGAATCAAATGCTTTTAAAAAGTCCTATGCTGGCAAAGACATGAAATGAAATCCACTTACTTCTTAGGTTGAGGGTAAGATTCTATAGGCAGATTTTACCTAACAACAACAACAAACATCACTTTGTGTCTTACAAATATCAACCAGGGGACACAGTAACCTATCATGTAATTCAGTTAGGGTTATGTGTAATCTAGTAAGTCTTCTTTAGTAAGCGATTTTTAATTTCTATACTACCTTTATAATTTTTAGACCTCACTGTAATTTCATATCTATGGTCTTTCTAATCTTAATATTCACCAGTACAGACTGTAGCATTATTTGGCTGACTTACGTTTTGTATTTACATATTAATTATTATCATCTAGACTAATGTATTAGTTTCCTGTTGCTGCTACAACAAATTACCATAAACTTAGTGATTTTAAACACACAAATTTAGTATCCTATGGTTCTGGAGGGCAGAAGTCTGAAATAAATCTTATGAGGTTAAAATCAAAATGTCAGCAAGGCTGTATTCCTTTATGGAAACTACAGAAAAATCCATTTTCTTGGCCTTTCAGTTTCTAGAGGTGGCTTGCATTCCTTGGCTTTTGGCCCCTTCCTGCATCTTTAAAGTGCTTCTCTCTCATCTCTGCTTCTGTCATCTTCTCCTCTTTTTCTGACTCTGAGCATCAGTCCTTGCTCTTATAAGGACCTTTTTTTGTAAAAAGGAAAAAAAAATTGTATGTTTTTTTTTTTTTTTTTGCGGTACGCGGGCCTCTCACTGTTGTGGCCTCTCCCGTTGTGGAGCACAGGCTCCGGACGCGCAGGCTCAGCGGCCATGGCTCACGGGCCCAGCCACTCCGCGGCATGTGGGATCTTCCCGGACTGGGCAGGGATCCATGTATCCTTTCGAACCATGTTTTCTCTGGATATATGCTCAAGAATGGGATTGCTGGATCATATGGTGGCTCTATTTGTAGTTTTTTAGGGAACCTCCATACTGTTCACTGTAGTGGCTGTACCAATTTACATTTCCACCAACAGTGTAGGACGGTTCCCTTTTCTCCACACCTTCTTCAGCGTTTAATGTTTGTAGACTTTTTGATGGTCACCATTCTGATTGGTGTAAGGTCTATCTCATTGTTTTGACTTGCATTTCTCTAATACTTAGCAATGTTGAGCATCTTTTCAAATGCCTCTTGGCCATCTGTATGTCTTCTTTGGAGAAATCTCTATTTAGGTCTTCTGCCCATTTTTTGATTGGGTTGTTTGTTTTTTGATATTGAGCTGCATGAGCTATTTTGGAGATAATCCCTTGGTCGCCTTCATTTGCAAATATTTTCTCCCATTCTATAGGTTGTTTTTTCGTTTTGTTTATGGTTTCATTTGCTGTACAAAAAAGGGCCTTTTTGACTACATGATCCCATCAGAAAATGCAGGATAATCTTCCCATTTCAAGTTTCTTAATTTAGTCAAATCTACAAGTTCCCTTTGGCTATATAAGGTAACATATTCACAAGTTCTGTGGATTAGGATATGAACATCTTTGGGAGGACATTATTCTGTCTACTACAGTCCATATACTTTTTTTTCTTTCTATATTTAGCCACATAAAGAGTTGTAACTCAGTATTAGAAAATATCATTGGAAGTCATAACTCAATAAAAAAACTTTCTAATAATTATTTTTGATTAAAAGTAGTCTAATTACTTGAATACTGTCTCACTCCCCAATATTAGAAACACATAGCCATAAGCTAGCTAACCATCCATCAGTTATGTTATAGAGATTTTTGCCTTATGCAGAATTAAAATAGATGGCCTTTATATTTCCTGTAACTCTAAGAGTCTCTTTAACTATTGTCAGATAAAGACAAGTAGATACACAATGTTGTTCACTCATTTGTTTTTCATTAAATCTTCTAAAGCTAATGGAATGATACAAAATAAATGTAAAATATGCTGTAATGCTTGGGATATGGAATGACCTTATACGTTTTGACATTTATTTTTTTGTGTCACTGTGTACAACTGAATTGTTACAGTCTGCTCAATGACATAACTTTAATTTTCAGCAGTAAAGTAGAAGAAGCCTAGATTGTATCATTAATTTTAACAACCTGATAGTCTGTGAGCAGAAGGAAGGAGGATGAAAGGGTGATGAACTACATTTAGAAGAGATGAATGTGCCCCATTTTAGGATGACCTACCAATATAAAAGAGCACTTTGTTCAGCATCCTTAATTTTTACATGAGGAAATGGAAACCAAAAAAGTTTAGTGAGTTGCCCAAAGCCATACAACTAGATAGTTGCAGAGTTGATATTAGGCCTCAGATTTTCTAACTCCTAATTTAGTAGTCTGTTCACTCCACTGTGAACTTTCTAATTTCCTAATTATTATATAATTTGTTCAGAATTTGATATGGTTTCTCTCTTCCTTTATCTTAATTTTACATGTTAAATTAATGTTAATTAAGTTGAGTTCCTTGAGAGGTATCTTTTCCAAAAGCAATGACCATGTACAGATAGACAAAATGAAGTATGTTTCTATTTTATTTCTATCTGCAGTGTTTAGATGCAAATAAAAAAGGAAAAGGAATTTAAGAATGCTTTCATGCCTTTTTCTTCCTTCTGTTTCTTCTTACCAAGAGATATTAAAGATCAGTTGAACTAAATTAGAGACCCTTTTTTTTTTTTTGCGGTACATGGGCCTCTCACTGTTGTGGCCTCTCCCGTTGTGGAGCACAGGCTCCGGACGCACAGGCTCAGCGGCCATGGCTCACTGGCCCAACTGCTCCGCGGCATGTGGGATCTTCCCGGACCAGGGCACGAACCCGTGTCCCCTGCATCGGCAGGTGGACTCTCAACCACTGTGCCACCAGGGAAGCCCCAGAGACCCTATTTTAAACAGTTAGTAATAGAAGGGCATCCAGGTCTCAGATTAATGAATGCAGTCATTGTGTAGGAGAGTGTGTATGTGTGTGTGTGTGTGTGTGTGTGTGTGTGTGTGTGTGTGTGTGTTTGAGTGTGTGGTGTTTACAGGGGGCAATAAACGACACTTGAAATGGTTAAATAAGCATTGGCAGATGTGTTGTATATATCATCTTTAAAAGCTGCATCCTTGATGTGTAAATAAATGCTTACCTCCCCTCAATTTTTCTTTTTCTTTTAACTATATTTGAATGTGTTCACCTTCCTGCTGCATGTAAGCTCATTTATAATTTCATCCCTTCTTAATATCCATTTTTATTTTAGGACAAATATTTAGATTTGGAGTCTTTTCTTGCTTTTTCTGACAGGGAAGTCATCATGCTTTGGCACCAATGGGGGCACTACTAGTAAATATTGACTCCTTCAACCCACTTGATTCCTTACTCTCAAGTATCATATGCCCTGCTTTGAGTCACTATATGTTACAATAACTAACTACCTCTTTGGCATGAGCTTCATAGCACTCTGTACATTTCCTCCTACTTATCCCTGGAATCTTTTAAGGTATATGGCAGTCAAACTAGAGTCATTTTATTCCCTGACTTGGTCTAGCACTCAGCTTATTGTAAAGAAGAATACATCTGTAGCAAAATATAAATAATAACAAGTATAGTAAAAAGTCTTTAGTGTGTCTTGAGCTGGATAATATTTCAGTTTGTTTAGTACTACAATAATATGCACTAAGATGTAGTCATCGTGCCCCAAAATGCATGTAGGTGTGAAAATACTCACCAGATAAACAATTCCATAAGCAGCCATAGACATAGATCATTCCCAGAAGCAACGGTGTCTTTTGTAAGGCAACATTTCATCAGTGACATTTTGGTGCCAGTGAATCAACATATCCAGTACTGATCTCTATTTGCAGAAATCCTGCCTTTTGGAACTGGTCTCTCTAGTAATGCTATTTAAATCATCAGGGGATAATGCTTCTTAATCACATTCAGTTTAGTTGGAAAAATGAAAAGGATCTTCTATTCAATTTATGTCCTTCCTATGGAGTTATCTAGATAGCTGTTTATTTGTGCTGTTGAAACAATTTTATTACTGATATTTCTTTTCAGAGCATTTTAACCTACAAAGTTAATTATAAAAATTTGAATTTCTGATTATATTTAATTCAGATAAATCTAACTCTACTTCTATTTGCTTTTAATCATTTAACCTTATTCTCTTTGGGAGTGTTGTGCTCATATAGTAATGCAGTACAAATATGGAGCCAATACTACTTATCTTCCTATTGTGGTATTATAAGAATATATAGTAAGATAATAATTTCAATGGAATATTTTAGATCCTTAAAAAAATAATTCAGTCCCTAAAAGAGGTGGAAAAATATAGGTAATATACTAATTTATCCAATAAGGTAAGACATTACATAAAATAAAGATAGTCAAAACAATAAGCACACATTAATAAAATGTTTAGACTTATAAATTTATGCAAATAAAATGGACACATAGATACACCAAGGAATAAGAGGATATGCTAACTTTGCCAACAAGCATCATGAAACACAGCAAGTAATTCACAAGAGTATTGAATTTGTAGCATCCCAGGGAGTTACCAAAAGTCAAAAATAGCACTAAGGATGGTGAGGTAAGACAGGAAGTTAATCAAAAAATTTAAAAGACATCATCTTGCAGCATTCTTGAAGATAAATAACCTGGTATGAATTCCAAACCCTTAAAAACAAGGTTCGTAAAATTTGTCTTACTTCCCTACCCCTAATATATTATCTGATGAGAGCATGGGCCAAAAACACAGATTATATCCATAAGTTATTTAGCCTAGGATTTTAACGTTTTTTCTTCATCTGTTCATTTGTTCATTCAACAAATGTTGATAAATATTATATCTGAATAGGCACTGTGCTAGCTGATAGATAGGAAATGATAAGATCATGATCAAGACACAGAGCCTGCCCTCAGGTACATTATAATTTAGTAGGGGAGACACAATATAATAAATACCCAGTTTTTTTTAAAAAAGAAAGTGGTAAGTATAGTAAGAGTGATTGGAAATAGAGTGTTTTATAAATCTTGGAGGGGAAGAAATACAATTCAGTCTGTGTTCATTGAACACCTATTCTGTGTCAGACACAGTGCCAGTGGCTGTAGATGTAAAGATAAATAAAGCATCATTCTTTTCTTATAGGAGTTCTTAGTTGATCAGGATTATCTTCTCCTGGGGTGCAGGGCGTGTCAGGAAAGGATTTATGGAAGAAATGATATTTGAGTTGCATCTTAAAATATAGGTAAATTTTTGACATATGGAGAAGAAGGATAGAGCTTTCCAGGGAGAGGCAAAAGCATGAACATAGCAGCATCTGTGATCCTTTTCTCTGAATTTATTTTTATTCTGCTGAAGGCTTGGTATGAGAATAACAGAAGGCATAACTTTGTGATTATGCTTTACGACACCTTGTTTTTAAAGCACCAAAGATGTGTTTTTAGAAAAATCTATTGTTTTGACAATATTTTTGAGTATTTTTATTAGCACCATTTAAATTACTGGCACTATTGATAGAGTTGGTCTAATTTTGTTTTTGTGTCTTGGACCCCTCTTCCCCCAAAATGGTTTGCAACCTCTTGAGTAAGTAACACGTGAGTCAAAATTAAACTTCACTAAGGTATGGTGTGCAGGTATTTTTGAAATAGTGTATTTCTTCTTAAATATGAGGTGTTCATGGGTAGGGTCTATCCTAGATATTATACAATTGCTCTCATCTATTTTTGCCCTTTGTATGAGAGAATCAATTCTTGAGTTACTAAGGTGGACTTGCATTTGGATGAGCAGCATCAGGAGAAATGCTGTTGTGTCTAATTAAGGGTCAGGTCTTTTCAAGGATTTTATAGAAGTTTCTATTGAGAAAAGCAGGGAAACCGGTATAAACAGAGGGACTGAAAAAGCAATCCAAGAGAAAAGAGCAAAGAAATTGTGTTCATAGAAATGGTCATTTCTCCATTACTGCTATGGTCTGAATGTTTGTCTCCCCCCAGATTCATATGTTGATATCCTAATGCCCAAGGTGATGGTATAAGGAGGTGGGGCCTTTGGGAGGTGATTATGTCATGAGAGTGAAGCCCTCAGGTCTCACAAATTTATGATCTTATAAGCTGTACTCTACAAAAGGATCTGTTAATTTTTAATGAATGATCAAATAGTATTAAACAGAATATCTTAGTCTGTTTGGACTACTATAACAAAATACCCCAGACTGGGCAGCTTATAAACAGATACTTACTTCTCACAATTCTGAAGGCTGGAAGTTCAAGGTCAAGGTACCAGCATGGTCAGGTGAGCTCCTTCTTCCAGATTGTAGAAGAAGCATGGTCAGGTGAGCTCCTTCTTCCAGGTTGTAGACTTCTCTTTATATTCTCACATGGTGGAAAGAGTGAGCTATCCCTCTGGGGCCTCTTATATAAGAGCACTAATCTCATTCATGAGGGCTCCATTCTCATGACTCAGTCATGTCCCAAAGGCACCATATATTAATATCATCACATTGAGATTACGTTTCAACATATGACTTGTGGGAAGGGGAGGGGGCACACACATACTGACCATAGCATAGAGTCATCCTAGAGTTTAACAAAGAAGTTTTAAGAACATGAAGATTTTTTGTTCTGGTTCTGCAAAAAATGCCATTGATAATTTGATATTAATTGCATTGAATCTGTAGATTGCCTTGGTTAGTATAGTCATTTTGACAGTATTGATTCTTCCAATCTAAGAACATGGTATATCTTTCCATTTGTGTCATCTTCAATTTCTTTCATCAGCATCTCATAGTTTTCAGAGTACAAGTCTTTTGCCTCCTTAGGTAGGTTTATTCCTAGGTATTTTATTCTTTTTGATGTGATGGTAAATGGGATTGTTTCCTTAATTTCTCCTTCTGATCTTTCATTGTTAGTATATAGAAATGCAAGAGAGTTCTGTGCATTAATTTTGTATCCTGCAACTTTACTGAATTCATTGATGAGCTCTGATAGTTTTCTGGTAGCATCTTTAGTATTTTCTGTGTATAATATCACATTTCTGTGGAAACACAGAAAACATCAAATAGCCAAAGCAGTCTTGAGAAAGACAAATGGAGCTGGAGGAAGCAGGCTCCCTGACTTCAGACTATACTATAAAGCTACAGTAATCAAAAAAGTATGGTACTGGCACAAAGATGGACTTACAGATTAATGGAACAAGATAGAAAGCCAGAAATAAACTCACGCACCTATGATCAGTTAATCTACAACAAAGGAGGCAGGATATACAATGGAGAAAAGACAGTCTCTTCAATAAGTGGTGCTGGGAAAACTGGACAGCTACATGGAAAAGAATGAAATTAGAACATTCTCTAACACCATACACAAAAATAAACTCAAAATGGATTGAGACCTAAATGTAAGACTGGATACTATAAAACTCTTAGAGGAAAACATAGGCAGAACACTCTTTGACATAAACTGCAGTGATATCTTTATGGATCCACCTCCTAGGATAATGAAAATAAAAACAAAAATAAATGGGTCTAATTAAACGTAAGAGCTTTTGCATAGCAAAGGAAACCATAAACAAAACAAAAAGACAACATAATGGGAGAAAATACTTGCAAACGAAGCGACCAACAAGGGATTAAGCTCCAAAATATTCAAACAGCTCATGCAGCTCAATATCAAAAAATAAAGAACCCAATCAAAAGAAATGGGCAGAAGATCTAAATAGACATTTCTCCAAAGAATACATACAGATGGCCAAGAAGCACATGAAAAGATGCTCAGCATTGCTAAGCATTAGAGAAATGCAAATCAAAACTACAATGAGGTATCACCTCACACAGGTCAGAATAGCCATCATCAAAAAGTCTACAAACAATAAATGCTGGAGAGGGTGTGGAGAAAAGGGAGCCCTCCTACACTGTTGACGGCAATGTAAATTGGTACAGCTACTATGGAGAACAATGTGGAGGTTCCTTAAAAGACTAAAAACAGAACTACCACATAATCCAGCAATCCCACTCCTGGGCATATATCCAGAGAAAACTGTCATTTGAAAATATACATGCACCCCAGTGTTCATTGCAGCACTATTTACAATAGCCAAGACATGGAAACAACCTAAATATCCATCGAGAGGGGAATGGATAAGAAGATGTGGTACACAAATACAATGGAATATTACTCAGCCATTAAAAAAAGGAAATAGTGCCATTTGTAGCAACATGGTTGGACCTAGAGATTGTCATAGTGAGTGAAGTAAGTCAGACAAAGACAAATATCATATGATATCACATATGTGGAATCTAAAAAAATGATACAAATGAACTTATTTACAAAACAGAAACACAACATTGTAAATCAACTATACTCCAATATAAAATTTAAAAAAGAGCATGTACGTTCCTCATTTTACAGGTGAGAGAACTGAGATCATAGCTTTCCCAAAGTTATATATGTGTGTGTGTGTGTGTGTATTTGTTACATAATGTATAATAAACATATACAAGTATTTATTATATATATATAATAAAAACACATATATACATATCAGTGGCAAATTAGGGATGAAAAATGAGGGACTTTGTCTGAATCCTGACCCTTTTGTTTCTCACTCTTGTGCTGCTTTCCCTCCCAACAGAGAATGGATCATCACAATAGTCATTTTCTAAAGAGAATTGTTGCAAAATTACAAGGAATAAGAATTTTTTTAAAAAAATAAAGGAGCACAGTACCATTTTAACCTTTTCAAGTTGCCAAGAGAAAGAGTCAGAAAGAATATTTACATTCCAAACTAAATATTTAATTGGGTTAAGAAGGATGGAATAAAACGAGAGTAGCAAAGTCATTTGCACTTTCAAAACATAGGTGGGCTGTGTTGAGCTTTTCATTTTTTACCATATCCGGGTTTATTGGTATGTAATTACAGATCCTTGCCAGATGCCATCGATCCATATTTTCTGTTCTAATTTGAGTTGATCCTGTTGTACAGAGTATGTCTCTGGCATACAGGAGATACAGGAGAAGATAGATTTTTTTTTTTTTTTTTTTTGCGGTATGCGGGCCTCTCACTGTTGTGGCCTCCCCCGTTGCTGAGCACAGGCTCCGATCGATCGCGCAGGCTCAGCGGCCATGGCTCATGGGCTTAGCCGCTCCATGGCATGTAGGATCTTCCTGGACCGGGGCACGAACCTGTGTCCCCTGCATCGGCAGGCGGACTCTCAGCCACTGCACCACCAGGGAAGCCCGAGAAGATAGATTTTTAAGATGAATTTTAAAGCAAATTCATACTGATCTCAGTTTATTTCTCTTGCTGTTTTTGCTTTTATCAATTTCATTTTAAAGTTATAAGAAAATAAACTTTAACTAGATTTATATACTAAAGCCACCTCTAGACAATTTAGGTCTTTCATCGTTTTGTTTTTAGCAATACCAAAACACAAAGGCAGTTATACATGGTATATTATGTTATGAAGCATATAACAATATAATTATTGAAATTCCCTTACTTCCCATTGTGTTTATATGGCTTAAAGCAACTGTCTTATTTAAGGCAAGAGTTCTAATTGGCCGAGTTGTTTTAGATAGAAAAAACACTTTGGTGTTGAAGATTATTGCTGAATCATTGTTTCACTTTATGTCTGTAGTGTCAGCAAGTACCATGGTGATAAGTTCTTTAATATATTTCCAAGTAAGGAGATAGTGAATGCTTTCTCAATCTAAGCATGCTAGGGCATTTTGCAATATATTTATCACACAGGTATGACTGCTTAAAAGTATAACACTCACTGCAGTGTGTGGCTATGCCCATGTCACCTCTTTTTAACTGTTCCCCAAGTGTCTTACTCCAGTGTAAATGTTCTATTTGAAATCTGCACAGTCACATTTATACCTCCTTTCTTTATAATTCAGCATTGCGGAGCAGAGAAATTCACAGTTCTGGTTCAAGGGATTACTGTTTTGTTATAATGTTCAAATAATGGTCTGCTAAAAATCTTCTTGTAAAAGAAGAAGAGGTTCACTCTCCTACTATCAAGGTCATTACTAAACTCTGTGCCTTCTGTTTAAAAGCACAGAGATGCCATCTAGCAGCCGCCCTCAGGAATTTCCTACACAGAAATAGTCCTTTCTCTATAAAACTGAGCAATAATTGAATTCTTACAAGCTTTTGGTTTTTCTTAATTTACTTATTGGATGAATGATGATTTGGCATATTGCCTGTAGTTCAGATACTCCATTACAAATGAAATTAATTAATTAATATCTCTTAAAAAGGGCAAAGGGATACACCTATGAGTTTTTGTAAATGGAACTGGAGATTTGTTAATATGATTTTAATTAAGAAAACATAATTCTCATGATTTTCTTGAGAGGAAAATTGATAATCTGTCTATATAAAAATACAAATAATTGATTGATTTTTTTGAATTGCCTTCCTTTACTGAAAGAAAATACTAATCTTACCAATATTCTGGTATATTAAATGAGAGAAAAGAAAGTAAGTGGATGCTGAAAGTAAGTTCATCCTGTGAATATAAATGTTTGGGCATTTTTAAAAAATTTAACAATAAATTTGACTTTCAAGTGATTTATCTTGCTGTAAGATAGTGATACCTAAGCACTTTATAAAATGTCATATATGATCTGTAAGTTTCAGGAAGAATGATCATAAACATAAATATTATATAATCTTCCATGAAATGGAATTGTTACTGTTGTTAGAAGCCTTTTTGTTTCAGATAAATTAATATATAATAAGCATGCTCTAAAATTTAGATTCCCAATATTTGATATATGTGACAATCCTATACCTAAAAAAGTCTATTCAATTTTAATAGCTCTACTATATTGCCAGTTTGTGTGTATCCATGCGTGATTTATGTGTAGTGTAAATATAAAATGCAATAATATAGAATAATACTTAAATGAATTCATTTAAAAGTATGATTTTGAAATATATCAGTCCTAACATTATAAAAATTTTTTTATTAGCTGTTTAGAATTTTTGTATATTTAAATTTCATCACTTATTACTTATTTGTCCACAAACTGTGGTATTTTGTGCTACTGTATTATTGGAATTTAATTTCAATTTTGCCAAACGTAATTTGCATCATGGATGTTAATTATTATCTAAACCCTTAAGTAGTTAGTAAAAAAATAAAATTTGAGAAAATTTCTATTTCATAACCTAATTGACAATCATTTTGAGAATTCAGTGGTGCCATTTGTGATTTGGGGGAGGGGAAATGATATAGTTTCGTGATTCTCAATAGTTTGATAAAACATAACAAAAGTAGTTTTATTCACTTTTTTAAACAAAATTTGTCTACTAGTCCAAAGACCTTTTTACAACATTAAAATCACTTGCTATGAACATTTTAACATTCTCTATATTGTCATATGTAGTATATAACAAATACTATCTGCTGTTCTTTGCATACTGTATTGCAATATCTAGAAACTGAAAAGGACAGTTTGAAAAGTTAATGTATGCCTTTCCTTTCCTGGATTTCTCAGCTCACTTGTACCAAACAGACAAAATTAAGTCTGAAGAAAAGTTTTCTGTTGTTGAATACATGGAAATAAACTTATTAATACTAGAAAAAGTCACGACTAAAAATAGGTCATTTATTTGGAGAATTTATCTCAATATTTATTAGAAGCTCTTCTTTGTTGATATATTTTTAATTTGGGAAAGAATGGGGTACAAGAAGTGAAGATATTTATGCATTTAAAGATATCAGAAAAATCAAATGAAACATGCAGTTGTTAGTAAAGCTCTGCATTTCCGAATTCATTTTAAATAATGATAAAACTCACTTTAAGTCAAGTGATTTTTTTTGTGCAGTAACTCAGTAATTAGCTTTGCTTTTTAAAAATGTTTTACCAAGAATATTTCAGATGAGATATATAGTAGAATGTGTTCAAAGTTGTAACAAACATAATATAATGAGAGTGGCAATGGAATATGTTACTATAGATCCAGAGAAAAAAATGAAAAAGAAAGATTAAAAAATATGAAAGCAGAATCAACACTTTGTACCTAGATGTAAAATGCTTTAAAGCTACACCTTAGTGTATGAAATATCCCATTAAGGATATTAAGACAAAATTATTATTTTGTCTTAATATCACAACCATAGCTTTAAAAGGAAATGATCTTATTCTTATCAGGTCTCTCTAAATATGAAAAGTACACAGAAATAATTATAAGCATAGATGATATGATTCTAAATTTTCACTCTCTACTATATTAGGCCTAGAAATATTCAGTCAACCACAGTATTAGGCTATGCTTGGTTATATCTTAGTTCAATTATGAAAAGAAACAATTTCTCTACACTACACAGTTATTTTAAAATAACTTTATAATATTCCAAAATACAACTTTAAATGGTTTTAGAACATGACATCATTTCTCCTATTGTGTCAAATTGCTCTTGAACAGTTAAAGAAGTAAACTAATTTTTGAAATTGTATTTCCTTACTTTTTACTAGATGCATTATATCTTATTCCAGATAGTTATGATTTTCTTAGAATGCTGAAGCTCTCAAATTATCTCACTTTATCCTCAAGACTTTTCTCATACACTGCTGAAAATATTTCTCCATATTTTCTGATTTTTTATCAAAAGAGGTTAGCATTCACTTTAATTGCCAGTACTGGATAATTATCAGAGTTCAACAGATATGAGACAACTCATCCTTCCTATTGCCCTCCTTAGTTTGAAAGGATTCTCACTTCCTGTTTCTTAACACTGTTAATCAGAACTTCCTCAGTGCCCCGTAATTTCCTTAATGAAAAGAGAGAAACAAACACAAGCCCCTTTCACTAATGCCTCTCAACCACGACAGAGAGTGGAGCTCTGCTGCTCTGCCCTGTGTGTTACAAGCAGCATCCCAAATGTTTTGGACACAAACCGCAGCACGTCTGCGTTGGGAGTATTATTGACCAGGATCAGCTGGAAAACGCTTCTCTGCTTTCAACAAAGAAACGGTTCACCATCTCCTAATACATGATTACAAATTGCATTATTTTAATTGCTAAGTCCTTTGCATTACCCGTCCGACTTCAGAAGAGAACATTAACCACTTGGATACCAAATAAGCTAAATTCTCTCAAGAGCCGCATTGCCCGCTGCCCATACACGTTATATTCGCTCCTGGTCCCTCCCCCCTCTCTCCGGGACTCTACCTTGTGGAGCTATTCCTCGGGTAGTTCACCTTGTTATCTTCCAAGCAGTGGGGATACGCCAGACACCACAAGATAGCTGGAAGAGCTGTCTTTCATGCTGCTTTTTTTTTTTTTCATAATTAAATGCATTTTTGGTCGGTCTGTTACATATTGCACATTTATTTCAAACAAGAGTTAAAATATTGCCCATACCTTGGAAGGGTCTAATCCAGCAAGCAAAGACAGCAGCAGGAGATTGAGTAGGTTGGATGCCGCCTGCATTCTGATCTGGATTTTTGCCCCTGTTTACTCTCTTTTATGTAGCCACTCCACTCTCACTGCAGAGACCTTTCCTTCGTCAGTTGCACTTTCTGCCTGCCAGTCAGAGCTGAGTGGAGACAGAGGCGGCGGCAGGAGCAGTAGCAGCAGCAGCGGTAGCAGCAGCGGCAGTAGCGGCAGCCGCCCTGGGGGGCGATCATTCCGCAGGCATTCTCAGGGCTGGGAGTCCGCGAGCTCTAGGAGTGGATTGAGCTGCAGTGGTCGCTGACCGAGGTGCTGAAGCTCCTCCAAGCCGCGCGCCCCAATTTACCTTCTCTCCCGCGGCTATATAGCCAGACCACCTCAAAAGTTTTGACCCAAGAAAAAGATAAAGGGAGTAACAGCTGAGAGAGGTGTGGAGACCTGGACAACGGATATGACATCACTACAGCTCCTTGGGGCTTGGGGATATATTTTGTGGGAAATTTGTTATCCAAACAAGGATTGCCTCTCCTGCTCCGGTTCAGCATTTGCTGGTATCTTGATCTTCAGAGAAGTAAAGTCAGCTAGATATAGGATTATGAAACAAATAGTGCCTGGAATCGTCTGCTGTCATTGACAGAGGACTTGATATTGTATGTAATGCTTTAAAGAAAGTTTGCAATGTAGACTATCAATGTGTATTTTCTGTTCAAGGTACACAGTCTATAGCTATTATATATACATATATGCACTGTCATTTAAACTAGCCTATTGAAATAATCTATTTTGTTAAATATTCATGTGTTTTTTAATCTATCTAGGGCTTTTGGTCACCTAAAATACTACATATAAATACTACATATAAATAAATGAAGAGGCTTTCTTTTCTTTTTTTTTTTTCTTGTAAATGGGATATTCCACTAGTGACCCCACACAGCTAAAATCTCTCCTCCTCACACACAGCCATAACCAGAAATGTAGTTTCCCTGTCAACCTGAAGTAGAATTCAGTGATGGGTGGACAGTGGGATGGGAAAAGCATTATTTCTAAGCTTCCAAATACTTGTTTTCTAGAGCTCAAGAAAAGAGGTAGCTGCCTCACAAGAGCAAAGAAAGAGTAAATGACTAACTTTCTCATACACCCTTCATAACTTAACTATACTCAAGAAGCTTTTTTTTTTGTAGCTGGAAAATGTAAGTGTTTTCCATAAGATAAAAAGATGGAGAAGAGTTGTCAACCACCCTCTCATACAATTACACCACTAATGCAACTTGAGTTTTGTCTTCTGTTGATTTTTCTAGAAGTTATATTTCCTAAGGACTAGAGTATATGAACTAGAGATATGGGCATTTCTTCTACATTAAAAAGAGGATAAATTGTTTGAGATATCAGACACATACTGTGTATAAATCTCTACAGTCTTTTACTGAACACTCTTCATGTATATATAAATATGTATATTTTAAATTCAAGAAATCTCAATTAAGATTCAAATACTTTTGAAAGTTATAATCCCCAAGGATTTGCATCACATTGCATCTGTTTTTATCCTGATATTATGAATATGAGTGCATGTGTGTATGATTACTTGAGGCTTTTTTCCCATAAAACCTCAATAACAAGAAGAAAAATAAATTTGAAAATTTCTTTTGAAGAGGTGGATCACACATAAAAAAGAGATTGCAGAATAGCAGAAAGAAGGGGGAATTATTTGAGGGTTTTTAGTTTAATGATAACCCTAGCAATCGTAACCACAGTTTGAATTTCCATTATTTCCTAGCAGAAACAGAAAACAGAACTTTTCTATTGAGGTAATAGATAAAACTACAGAGTTATGTCTGACACTCTTTGGGATAACTTTCTAGAGCATGTTTGAGGCTAACTCTGTCTTTCTCTTTTTACATTTGTTTCCCTATCTATCTATCTATCTATCTATCAAGGGTAAATCAGGATAGAGTATGTTTCAATGATCCATACATAAAAATTGTTGGCAATTTTATTCTGCACCCATTTTCAAGCCTTTCAAATCATTGCAGAATTTGAAAATGAGTTTATAGAGGTACAGTAGCTGAGTGGTTATAATAGTGCATTAATACTTAATACAACATGATTGTTTGATTATTTGTTTTTACATATGCTTTTCATTCTTCTCAGGAATGTCTTCTACAATCTTTTTCTATCTCCACCTCTCAGCAGGCAGGGCAGCATACTTATTTGAGTACAGGAAACTGTATTTAACAGATACACAAAATATGAAAACATAATCATATGAATTTTATTACCTCAAGATCAACTGCTATTCTTTTAATGACATTAATATTTTTTCTGGGAATAAAACTTATTCTGATCTCAAACATGTATGGTCCAATATTAATGATTGGACCAAAACTACATAAGCACATTTTTTTTCCCCTTTAACTCTCCATTTCCCTATATTTAATGGTACTGGAAGATCATTTGTAACAAGCAGTTAATAAGAAGACAAATTCTATGAAAATGTGATACCAGATGATAAAACTTAAAGATCAAGTAAACAATGGATGGTAATTATGTTACAGATGAAAACAGATGATTTTAGCATACAGAAAACATACTTGCTGTAAGAGAAGCTTATTCATTTGTAGATAACACTCAAGTTTAGTAATGAACCAAAAACTATTGATCATACCACTGAAAAGCAGAAGCTGTAGCTATACATAAATTCAGCCATACCCTGCTACTTCTATCTCTCTTTAAAACATAAAATAAAACTGCATAGTTTTTCTTAAACATAAGTCTACTGTTTCTAATTAGTCATTCGTTTTGTAGTAAAACTTTCTTATTTCCTTACAATCAATCTGACAGTATTGTAGGCAACATCATATCTTATCTGTACATACTAATTCCTCCTTTTTAGAAAGTCCATGAAACTCTTTGTATCTTGTGTCCTACATTAGATATTCAAAAGAATTTTATTATAGAGAGGAAATGGTATAACTACTTTTGTTTTCAGTCACTTCAGATTGGTTACTGTAACTTAAATTGGTAACTGGAACTTAGAACAAAATGATAAAGTGTGATGCATAGCATAGATTTAGAAATATTGCAGTATTCAATACATGCATGAGAAAAATATTTGATATTTATGTATCTAATTAAAATTAAAGATCTATATCTACAATGGGTATAAAATTGCTTTGAAATTTATAAAGCACTACAAAAATTTTTAGCCACTACTATCTACAGAGGCATACATAAAAATAAGTTTATATGAAATTGTACATATACAACACATAGAACAAAGAATGAAACTTTTTTAACATTTATGCCCAATATTACAAAAGTAAGTTCTTAATAGTGTATAATGGATTATATTGTTAGCTGTTTATGTATGTTAGTCTTCTTTTGATAAAAAACTTATATGATATACTTCTTTCATATATGTTATACTGCTTCAGCATTCCAGAGATGTTCCATTATGTTAAAAAATGCTGTTACCTATTTTGATTTTTATCTATCATTTAATATTGATGAACTTAGTTATTTTAGAAAAACATTTTTAAAAAGGACTATCCAGTAGGTTATATAAACCCTTGTGAAAAATTTCCCCTTTCATTATATAAATGAAAATAGTCTTTGAAACATTTCCTAAGGTCCTTGACCTGTCAGAGTACTGCCACACTTTCATTTTTTGCTCTCTTCTCTTTTGTTCTCTTTTGAGGTGACTTTTTCCCTTGTTTTTAAGTCATTTCTATCTAGATCCCCTACCTCCCCTAACTAGTCTGTCAAAATAGTACCTTAATCATTCTCTATTTATTATTTATTTGTTATTATTTTTATTATTTACTGTCTCTTTCATTAGAATATATTCTTCAGGAGGAAGGGTCATTGTTTGTTCTGCTCTAATTTAATCACCTAGAGTAGTGCCTGGCACCTGGTAGTCACTTAATCAGTAATCATTTAATGAATGAGTGAATGAGTGAATTTCTAACCCTAATACCTCTGTGCATGATATTTATATACCCAAGATTTGCTAGATGTCACTAACTTAATTTCTTACAGGAACTTCAGACTCAGTATATCAAACCAATATTTTCCTTCAATCATATTAGTTTGTAGCACAATTTTCTCTCCATTGCAAAGCAAGAAGCATGGAAATCACACTTGATTTCTCTCTCATCTTTATCTCTGCATTCAATCCATCAAAAATTCTGTTAAATTTTCTGCATAATATCTCTAAATCCTTCTTACTCCTCCATGTATGCCTAGGTCAGGACCTTATTTTATATGATGTGAATTATTAGAGTTATTTCTTTCCCTTTCCTTACCATCAGTATTTCTTTCTTTTCTAATTCCTTCCTTCCTTCCTTCCTTCCTTCCTTCCTTCCTTCCTTCCTTCCTTCCTTCCTTCCTTTGCCATTCAGCTGTGGTTGAGAGGGTTGATTTCTCTCTCTTCCAGCACCTCTGCACATTAGGAATCAAGTCTCCTTCTCCTGGTGGCTCTGTGACCTTAGTTTGTCACCTGTACCTGTGTGGAAGAGGAACAGGATGGGGCAACCCTTTCTCTTTTAAGGCACATCATTTCTTCTCTCATCCCACTGGCCAAAATTTAGCCACTTGGCCATATCTAGCTCTGAAGAAGTCTGGATTTTTAATCTTCCTTCTGGGCAGCCATGAATAAAATAAAGACTGGGCATTCTGTTATTAGTTCTGGAGGTTGGAAGTCCAGGATTAACGTGCTGGCAGATTTGGTGTCTGGTGAGGACCCCCTTCCTGGTTCACAGATGACCATCTTCTTATATCTGCAAAATGATCCCTATTACAAGGACTCAACTCTGCCCCAGGCATTATGTCTCTTCTACTTTAAATCTGCAATTTATTATCCACACAGCACCTGAGATGGTTGATTTAAAGACTAATTTTGCCTTGTTGTTTCTTAGATTAAAGGCCTTCAATGTCTCCCTATCTTCTAGACAATCAAGTGAGGATTCCTTAAAGTGACTAATCCAGGGCCCTGCATAATATGGTCTCTTGCCTTTTTCTACAGTCTTTTCTACCCATTGTCTCCCAATAATTTCAATCCAGTAAAATTTTAATGTTTGTGGTTCCCTTAACATTTTTCTCTCTTAAAGAGGATAGAGAAGAACATTAAACATCTTTAATGGCATTTCTTTTGCCTGAACCCTTCTTATTTTTCTTCTGAGTTTCTTTAAGAATATTTTCTCATATAGAAATATTTTCCTGGGCCCCCAGTACCCTCTCTCAAGGTTTCTCTTCTCAGTTTCTTTTTTCCATAACATCTTGTGTGAACACTTTTGTCATTGTATTTACTACACTTGATTATTAGAATCTACTTTTGTGTCTTCTTCACTTGATTGTAAAGTTCCTAAGGATGTTTAGGTTATCAATTGCCGTATAACTAACTCTTCTGAAATTTAGTGGTTCAAAAAATATCATTAACTCTCATGGTGCTATGATAATTCTCACTTGAGGTTTCTTGTGCAGTGTCAGTCAGATGGAGGCTAGGGTCATCTCACAGTTAGTCTTGGCTAGATATTCAAAATTGCTCACTCACATGGTTGCAGTAGATGCTGGCTGTCAACTGGTTGCTCAGGTGGGGTTGTTGACTAGATCACCTCCATGTCTTCACTTTATGTGGCTTACATTTCTTACAGCATGGTAGCTAAGTTCTGAGGGAGCATCCTAAGAGCTAGTATTCTTGAAGACCTAGGCCTGAACAGCAAAGATTCTTATGACCTAGACTTAGAAGCACAACAGTCACATTTGCAACATCTTTTGCTTAAGCAACTAAAGCCAACCCAGATTTAAAGGGAAGTAAACTAGGCTCCATCTCTTAATGTAAAGTGCAATATATGCATACAGGGAGGGAAGAAATTCATAGATGCTGTATTTGAAAATATATTTAAAAAGGGATCATTTTGCATTCTCATTTAAAATTCTCATGGTACCCCTACCAATCACGAATCTATCTGAGCTAGGATTTTTAAAAAAATTTTATTGGAGTACAGTTGCTTTACAATGTTGTGTTAGCTTCTACTGTACAGCAAAGAGAATCAGCTATGTGTATACATATATCCCCTCTTTCTTGGATTTCCTTCCCATTTAGGTCACCACAGAGCATTGAGTAGAGTTCCCTGTGCTATACAGTAGGTCCTCATTAGTCATCTATTTTATACATAGTATCAGTCATATATATATATATATATATATATATATATATATATGTCAATCCCAGTCTCCCAGTTCATCTCACCACCATCTTTCCCCCTTGGTATCCATAGGTTTGTTTGTTTGTTCTCTACATCTGTGTCTCTGTTTCTGCTTTGTAAGTAAGATTGTCTATATCAATTTTTTCAGATTCCACATATATGTGTTAATATATGATACTTGTTTTTCTCTTTCTGACTTACTTTACTCTGTATGACAGTCTCTAGGTCCATCCACATCTCTACAAATGACCCAGTTTCTTTCCTTTTTGTTACTGCATAATATTCCATTGTATATACGTACCACATCTTCTTTATCCATTCTTCTGTTGATGGACATTTAGGTTATTTCCATGTCCTGGCTATTGTAAATAGTGCTGCAATGAACACTGGGGTGCATATGTCTTTTTGAATTATGGTTTTCTCTAGGTATATGTCCAGTAGTGGGATTGCTGGGTCACATGGTAGTTCTATTTTTAGTTTTTTAAGGAACCTCCATATTGTTCTCCATAGTGGCTGTATCTGTTTACATTCCCACCAACAGTGAAAGAGGGTTCCCTTTTCTCCACACTCTCTCTAGCATTTATTGTTTGTAGATTTTGTTATGATGGCCATTCTGACTGTTGTGAGGTGATATCTCATTGTAGTTTTGATTTGCATTTCTCTAATAGTTAGTGATGTTGAGCATTTTTTTTGAAGATGGATTTTGATTTGGATATAATTTAGCAGGGGTGAAGCAAAAATTCCAGTAAGAAGGAATTGCATATTTATAAACACTAATATTACAGAAGACTTCTGTTTCTAGTAATGCAAGACTAGATAATTTAGACCAACTCTTTCACTGAGAAGGACTGGAAGAGCCAGAGAAATATAAATATGACTGCTTAAAGGCGTTGGAGCATTATAATGACAATGACAAAGTATGAGACCAAGATCTGGAAGAGTGAAGAAATAGAAGAAAGCCCAGCACTTAGGGCTATATTTTCATTAAGAGCATCTGTCACCTTCAGAAAAGTCTACATGGAGACTGAGAAACTTAGCAGACCTTCTAACAGCCTCACAGGGCTAGGGTAACTCAAAGTAGAATTCCAGATTCTATCACCAAGGTACCACCCTGCAGTCCCTCCTTTTTCCCCTTCCTCCTGTCCTATCCTTATTTTGGGTTGAGATATGTAAGTACTAACACACCTATAAGTAAGGGGGAACCCCAACTAAAAGTCTTCATGAAGACTTTTGTGCACAGCTTCTGATCATCACTATCTTTAACACTGTATTAAGATGATATGGGATTACGTATAACAATAGATCCCTGACAAACACAATCTTTTTTGGTTCTCATTCTAAACCTAAATATTTAGTTTTGTGTATAATTATTTTAAGAATGACTTAGCAGAATTTTGTGCCTGATTGGTTAGTGGATAATTATAGGATAATTGAAATTTTAATATTGGGCATTCAGAGAGGTATCGGTAACAAAAAAATCATAAAGCAAATATGTTGTGCTTCTTTTGGGGAAAGTGAGAAAAATGTTTGCTGGTTTTAATCAAGTTGAATTTGAGTTAATGAAAGGACATAGAGTCAGAAAAATCTACATTATATTTCAAAATGTAACATTTGAGTGTGGAAAAAATTATGGGTTACATATATGTAGAGGGAAATTCTGTAGTCCATGATTTATAACAGCCAAATTATACAGCTTAAAGTATCTCACCTTCTTATTATAGTTTTCTATTTATGTTCTTTAAATTCTCTTCCCTAAAGTACTTAATTCCAATTAGACAGCTTTTTTTCTTTTTAATAAATGGAACAACAGAAACATTTATTTTGATTAGATGCTCTGCTAAAACAATAAAAATTGAAAATATATGAAAAATTGTTCAACTTCACTAGTAAACAGGAAAATTAAAATTAAAAAATGAGATGCAATTTCATATTTCTAAATTTGGAAAAAATGTAAAAGTCTGAAAAGTGTTAACTGGGATGTGGGAAAATGTGGTACTCATATACTGCTAATGGGAATGCAATCTGGGAAAAAAAATCAATGGGAAAATAATTAAGTAATAAAGTTGAAAATGTACATAGCTTGTGATACAAAACTCATATTCTGTAGATACGTTAGAGAATGTGTCACACACGTACATAAAAAGAATCTTTTGCATAATTGCTAGTAATAGGGAAATCAGAAAAAGTGTCTAAATGTTTCTCAATAGGAAAGAAGAAATGAATTATTGTTATCCATCTTTAAAATAAATAAACTTGATTTAAATACATCAGCATAATAAGAGGATGAAGATAAAGTTGAAAATACAGCTCAAGTATGATGTAATTTATATGAATAAAACATGCAAAATAATATTACTATTGTTTGTAGACACTAATAATTATGAAAAATGTGTTTTGGAAAATAACAAACTATATTTATGATTGTAGGTACACCTGAGAATAGAGGGAAGTAATAAAGATTTCAACATGATTAGTAATGATTGATTTCTTTTAGATATGTTATACATATATGCAAACCGTAAACAATTATAATACATTAACATGGACTTCTCTGTGTATTTTTTAACATTTTCAAAATTAATGTGTGAAGAAGACAATTAAATTTGTATGTATTAAGTGAAGGTAAGTGTCAAGAATCTCAGTGCATCATCTTATTAAATAATAATTTTGTAAAATTTTGTAACCACCGATGGGCAAAGTATATAGCAATCATCTAACTTTCGTATAACTAGAATCTCCAAACATCATACATGTCAGTTTTCCATTTAGAAATAATTTTTCAAGTGTTAGAATCTCAGATCATCCAAGGTTGCTGAAGGACAGTACCGTGGTAATAACACCATAAGCCACCATATGCAAATACATACCTTAGGGAAAGGGCATTTAATTTTTTTTTGTGTGCTCTGAAGACCTGTTTTCATGCTGCAGTGTGAAAGGGGCTGCGTCTACTTTTCACCTCAGCCATGAGCTTTAAGTATTAGGAAGTGGCTCCTTTGTCTAGGACCAGTTGACTCCTTTAGGCAAAGGGCTAGTTGGAATGGTAGGAAGGGGAAAGGGCTAGAGGTCTAGTAGACTGAAGTGGCAGAAAATATGACAGTGATGCCTTCTTTTGATATGTATTGCTAATTAGTTATTTTCCCAGTCATCACTTCTGTTTCTTTGGTGAGCTCCTTGAATTTGGCTTGTGGCATTTCACTATAATGAACTCTTGAATCTAGTTAAGAGTTCACCTTTCAATAGTACTGATTAGGAAAAAAACCCTGATTTTCAAAGGGAATATTCAAAGTGTGTAGCAAATATATGGTGCACAGCTGCTGAACATTTAATTACTGTTGGTTGCAGGTATCCTGGGGGTTGGAGGGAAGGACAGAGGTCCAAGTGAAGGTACTGAGGCAACCCCATGTGTAGAGTGGCTGTAGGAAAATCCAGATATTTTTGGCATTATATACAATGATTACTTTTGGCTTTGTATACATAATATTTACATTATTAAATACTGATTACTTACCCCATTATTATGCCTTATATACTGTATACTACCAGTTGGTCAGCTCTCGACCAGTTGGTAGGAAAGTATAGAAAACCCAGCCATATTGCAACAAAGTATCCAAAATTTCAGTTGCCAAAGGTGCAAGTTTGTATCATTCCAGGTTTAGAAAGTAGCAGGTATAGCCTGCTGTAGTGGGGGTGGGGGGGGGTTGCAAAGGACCAGATACATTACATTCAAATTTGCATTTGATGTCAGTATTTCAGCACCTGATGGGCCTTGCCAGTGTACTTGCTGCACATTACCAACATGAATATTGATTAGTCCTGTTCACTCCCATCTCCTTGCATTTCCATGAGGAAGGGCTTTGCCAGAGAACCATGTCTGCTCGTTCTTACTCCCCTTATTCACTTATTTCTGTGGGAGGAGGGGTAAAGTATCTGATTACTGAATTTGGGAGATGTCACTGGTCATAATCATTTAAACCCCTTCCTCTCCTTTTCTTTGAGATATGCCTGACATATAGACTTAAGCAACAAAAAGATCTATTGAGGAACAATATGCAGTCTATATATCTGCCTGTAGAGTGTGCCAATATAATTGCAGGTTTTTGCAGTAATGGAACCATTTAATAGTGTTGACTTAGTTTAATGGAGAAAATACTTTTAGCACTGACTCCAGTGAGAGGACAACCTTTCTACCCCATAGCCACATCATTGGCAGAACAGAAGGAGCAGTGAGAGCCACAAAGAGATGCACAGCTATTCCATTAGATAAGGACAACTTTCCTCCATAGCAGTCAACAAGAGATATCTGTATAAAAGGGTGTGTTAGAAGAAAGTCCAGGTCTCTGACTCTTAAAATTCAAATGGAATACATATAAAAGAGATTGAAAATTATTTGAAATCATCTCTAACAACCATGACAGGAGGACATCTTACAATGCATTCTCACATGGAGTTAGAACTTCAGGGGACAACAAGTTGATCTGTAGAACCTGTGGAGAAAAGAAAAGAAAACCAATATGAATCAACTGTTTTTAAGCCCTTCCTACTTTCCCGTCACTGTGTTAAACCCTTAGAAGGATTATTTCAGATCATCCTTGCAAATCTTGTTCTGTTCTAGTTTCCATTTTACAGGTGAAGGATCTGAGACAGAGAAAGTTTATGGCTTAACCAAGATCACACGTTTAATAAGTGAAGGAGTTAATGTTGAAGTCAAGCAATATAACTCCATAAACTGTACATTTCCACCTTCATTAGACTTTGAAAAGTTATTTTATTTATTTCTTTTTGTCTGCATTGGGTCTTTGTTGGTGTGCGCGGGCTTTCTCTAGTTGTGGTGAGTGGGGCTACTCTTCGTTGTGGTGCGTGGGCTTGTAACATCGGTGGCTTCTTTTGTTGCGGAGCTTGGGCTCTAGGTGCGCGAGCTCAGTGGTTGTGGCTCATGGGCTCTAGAGCGCAGGCTCAGTAGTTGTGGTGCACGGCTTAGTTGCTCCGCGGCATGTGAGGTCTTCCAAGGACTCGAACCTGTGTCCCCTGCATTGGCAGGTGGATTCTTAACCACTGTGCCACCAGGGAAGCCCCCATTAGACTGTCTTGGATTCACATTGCACTAGAATAACGACAGGTCTATTTTTCCATATTTCTTAAAGTTTAGTCCTCAGTGTACCAGCAACAGAATTATTCAAGACATTTTTTATTTATTTATTTATTTTTTGTGGCCTCTCCCGTTGCGAAGCACAGGCTCCGGACGCTCAGGCTCAGCGCCATGGCTCACAGGCCCAGCTGCTCCGCAGCACGTGGGATCTTCCCGGACCGGGGCACGAACCCCCGTCCCCTGCATCTGCAGGCAGACTCTCAACCACTGCGCCACCAGGGACGCCCCAAGACATTTTTTTAAATGGCAGATTCCTCAGTTCCACTCAAGTCCTTCTGACATGGAATCTCTAGTTTTTAGCAAATTCCCCACATATTCTCATCCATACTAACAACTGAAAAACATTTAATTGAATTCTGATTAAAGATTCCAATATAGCTAATGAAGATACTATAATAATCCTAATGCATATTATTAATATTTTGAAGAATTATTATGCTTAATTGTAATCAAACAGAATAGTACTATCATGAAATTGAATTCAGGCAACTGGTGTAATCTTTGTTTTTCTAAGCCCCACGTGTGCAGGTACATAGGCACAAAGTTCTTTTGAAGTCTTTTAAATCATTTTACTATATATTATCCAAGGGGACACAGACTGAGAGCTAAAATATTTCTTACTCCTACTAAGAGATTTCTCCTTTTTCTCTTTGATCCTGCAGGGAAAGAAAAAAATGTATGTACATTTTAATCGGTTGCCTTTTTACACAAAAGCCATATGTGAAAGTCATCTATACTTTAGAAACAAAATCCCACATTATGCCAAATATTTTATAACAAATGCTGAAGTGAGGAATAGGTCAGAAGCTTTACTTGGAAAAGAGCTAATGGAACAGGAGATACTTTGAAATTCAATTCTTATTAGGCATTTCTAGGACCTCTCTCTTTCGTTTCTTTACTTGCAGCTGTTTTTGCTTGTAAAAGTTCTTATCACCCAGATCAGCCTCAGTACAGGAAAAGGGGTGAGATGTCTTGAGAGGAGAAATCATAACAACCATCAACTGGTAGGTCAAGAGAAAGAAGGAAAGAAAAAAATTCCCTTACCACTGTAGGGGGCTACCAGCCACATTTTAGTGCCCAGTCATATGCCAAGGAAGTAAATGGGAACAAAAATTCAGAAAACACCTCTAGTAACTCCATCTCTGTTCAGAGATTAGCATGATGGTACCTAACCAATGGCTTAAAAAATATATGGCATCCACTAACATGTTCAATCAATGAGACTTATTTACATTAAATAATATAAATAAGTTAAGGGGTCAGACATTGGAACTTGGTGAATGAATGGTGTCAAGTTTGAGAATAGGCAGTTCTCGCTTTCTTGGGTAGTGTATAAAGATAAAAATGACATGAAAGCTAAATCTGCAAATAAATCCTAATAATCAATAGGAAAAAATACTATTATTCTATAACTTCTAAATATTCCTGTCAAAACATTAAAACTTTCTTACTGCTGGCTGTAAATGTATAGGGAAATAAAAATATAGTAAAACTAGTATGTATTTAGTGCACTGTAATTTTTTTTTTAATGAGAAAGGATTTTATGTTTATAAAAAATTATCAAGAGTACTTTGAACAGTGTTTGCTTCTTCTCCTGGTATAACATGATAGAGTATTTTTTCTTTGCCTTGGAGGATTGTCATACTCCATTCTAAGTTTGAAACAACTTCCAAAATTTGGGGAGGCTTTGCACATTCAGTGTCCTGAAATATCTCTTAGAGTTGCGTTCATGTGAAGTTTTTTGACCTCACTTCCTCTCAAAGTCCTTTCCTTTTGTCACAATCATTTTCTTCCATTATGCCCATAAGTTCACCTTCACTAAGTTTCCCTGGCTGCTTTTCTAGAATCTCTTGAACTGTGGTGGTGTCAGCAATCCTGCAGTCAGATTTTTCTTCTGTCACTCCATTTACTTTGGATCTCATTTTCACTTCCAGCATTATCACTTTTCATTTCTTTTTTGTTCTTTCATCTTTACTGACCAGTGCCCTCTTTTGAGTAATCATTTTGTAAAATGTCTTGTGAGTTTATCACTGGGAAAAAGGAGGCAACACAGCTGCACTTTTGCTGTGAACTAAATTACAGATTCACAGTGACCAGTCATTGATAGACTTTGAAAGAAGCGATGTGATTGATTACTAATCATGTACATCTATTATTTACATAGTGATTTGTGGTCTGAAGAGACAGAATCAAATTGCACTTTATGTAATTAGAGCTAGTACAGCATGGTAAATGAAATTTGAACCATGTTTTTGAGTGACTGGTGTTTTTTAAACTAAATTGTGGTAATTGACATTTGTACACATAGAACCATGCAAAGATAGGACTATCTGTACTATGCATGTTCCTTGAGAATGGGACTTCATAAATAAATAATTCATTTAGAAATGTTTAATATATAAATGTTTATATAGTGAGAGAATAAAAATGACAGTGTTAAAGGACAATACTTTTTCCTCTTTACCCGCTTTCTCCCTCACCCTTACATCTATCAAATTGGGGTGAGGGTCTTTGAGAAATAACATAAAAGGAGAGGGCTTTGTTAGCATAATAATGTGTCAAATTTCAGTCATATGATAAAGGTTTGTGTCCCCATAAACATTCCAGTTTTTAAAAAAGTTTAAGTCATTTCCTGAAATTACAACTTCAGCAACCTTAAAAAGCATATATAGCATGCATTCTCCGTGGAGGTGATAGTTCCAGCAAGGGGGTAAAACTTGGCTTTAGGGGAAAGAAAATAATTTAGATATTACAATATATTTTGGACCTCCAAAGCTCAATCTTAACATGACAAAATGTTATTCCTTAGTACTTTACCACACTCAATGAAAATTTAAATTAAGTTGAAATTTTCTCTTGAGAAGCAAAACTGAAAACGTTGAGAAAGATTGATCTATAGTCAAGCTTAAGCTGTGTGAGATCTGTGGGGGTGGAACTGGAGGAAGGGTAAAGTAAATTTTAAAAAGACTAAACTATTTTAAGGAAAAACAAGTCAAGAAAGCATTCTTGGTCATCTATTCAGGTCCATTCCATATAATCTCGATGGGGAGAGTAAAAAAAGTGTTAGTACTATTTTTTTGAACCCTAAGTGTTTATGTCATTAATTAATAGAAAATTTTGATTAATCTGATAGTGAACTGCACCTGTAAGCTTTATCAGACATTGTGGAAATTAATTAAATCAGCAAATTAAATCAAATATTTAAATTCCTATTCTATATAAAGCCTTATGTTGTGGATGTTATAAAGAAAAGTCCCAACATATAAGAACTATAGACTTACATTGAGAAAATAGATATTAATATATGAAAAATTAAACAGTGTATGAAGACAAATACATTCCAGTGCTGTGCAAATCAATTATTGAATAAATTGTTGATGCATAAGGGATCTGAGTTCAGGGGAATCCAAAATTTTTAAATTGATCCAGAAAAGCCTTGACCTGGACTTTAAAATATGTATAGTATAGGTATAAGAATTTTAAAATGGCACAGAAAGAATATTAAAACAAGCTGTTTTTTAAAGGATGTATCTACTTCCCTAAAAAAATCATCCTGAGTATTTTTTTAAATAACTATTTTAGTGGGGTGCAGGTTATTAAATAATATTTTTGTAAATGTTCCAAGTCATGGCTCTCATAAAAATGTAAATGTGTCAAAGATTTTATTTAACTCATTAATTAATAAAGGAAGCAGAAAAATGTTGTAACTGGTTTTATGGAAAATCCACAAAGCAGACATATTTACAGGCCATTAGAAATCCTAAAATAAGTTTTCTTAATAGATACAAACTCTTTTTTTCTACAGTGGGGAAAGGAAATCAGTTGAACCTCCACTAGAGAGATGTTTCATTTCTATGGACAAGAATTATTTGCATAGATATACATTTTTCTACAAATTAATTTCTGTCTCTCTAGGGTTGTAAAATAGCCTAATCAAAACAATGAAAGGCAAAGATAATCTGGACAGTTGACTAGAAATCTGTCCGAAGATTTCTTTAGGATAATCTGGAAGGCAATGGGGAAGTTGCCTTTTAAGTTTATAAGCAAAACTATTTGGATAATACACCAGAAGCACAGGCAACAACTACCAAAAAAGCATTTTTCACAGAACTAGAACAAAAAAATTCACAATTTGTATGGAAACACAAAAGACCCCGAATAGCCAAAGCAATCTTGAGAAAGAAAAACGGGGCCGGAGGAATCAGGCTCCCTGACTTCAGACTATACTACAAAGCTACAGTAATCAAGACAGTATGGTATTGGCCCCAAAACAGAAATAGATCAATGGAAGAGGATAGAAAGCCCAGAGATAAACCCACACACGTATGGTCACCTTATCTTTGATAAAGGAGGCAAGAATATACAGTGGAAAAAAGACAGCCTCTTCAATAAGTGGTGCTGGGAAAACTGGACAGCTACATGTAAAAGAATAAAATTAGAACACTCCCTAACACCATACACAAAAATAAACTAAAATTTGATTAAAGACTTAAATGTAAGGCCAGACACTATCAAACTCTTAGAAGAAAACATAGGCAGAACACTCTATGATATAAATCACAGCACGATCCTTTTTGACTCCCTCCTAGAGAAATGGAAATAAAAACAAAAATAAACAAATGGGACCTAATGAAACTTAAAAGCTTTTGCACAGCAAAGGAAACCATAAACAAGATGAAAAGACAACCTTCAGAATGGGAGAAAATATTTGCAAATGAAGCAACTGACAAAGGATTAATCTCCAAAATTTACAAGCAGCTCATACAGCTCAATATCAAAAAAACATTCAACCCAATCCAAAAATGGGCAGAAGACCTAAATAGACATTTCTCCAAAGAAGATATACAGATTGCCAACAAACACATGAAAGAATGCTCAATATCATTAATCATTAGAGAAATGCAAATCAAAACTACAGTGAGATATCATTTCACACCGATCAGAATGGCCATCATCAAAAAATCTAGAAACAATAAATGCTGGAAAGGGTGTGGAGAAAAGGGAACCCTCATGCACAGTTGGTGGGAATGTAAATTGATACAGCCAGTATGGAGAACAGTATGGAGGTTCCTTAAGAAACTACAAATAGAACTACCATATGACCCAGCAATCCCACTACTGGGCATATACCCTGAGAAAACCATAATTCAAAAAGAGTCATGTAACAAAATGTTCATTGCAGCACTATTTACAATAGCCAAGACATGGAAGCAACCTAAGTGTCCATCAACAGATGAATATATAAAGAAGATTTGGCACATATATACTATGGAATATTACTCAGCCATAAAAAGAAACGAAATTGAGTTATTTGTAGTGAGGTGGATGGACCTAGAGTCTGTCATACAAAGTGAAGTCAGTCAGAAAGAGAAAAACAAATACTGTATGCTAACACATATATATGGAATCCAAAAAAAAAAAAAAAAGATCATGAAGAACAAAGGGGCAAGATGGGAATAAAGACACAGACCTACTAGAGAATGGACTTGAGGATACAGGGAGGAGGAAGGGTAAGCTGGGACAAAGTGAGAGAGTTGCATGTATGACATATAAACACTACCAAATGTAAAATAGATAGCTAGTGGGAAGCAGCCTCATAGCACAGGGAGATCAGCTCTGTGCTTTGTGACCACCTAGAGGGGTGGCATAGGGAGGGTGGGAGCGAGGGAGATGCAAGAGGGAAGACATACGGGGATATATGTATATATATAACTGATTCACTTTGTTATAAAGCAGAAACTAACACACCATTGTAAAGCAATTATACTCCAATAAAAATGTTAAAAAATGTTTTTAAACTGTCCTTCAAAAAATACTATTAAGAGGGTGAAAAGGCAAACCATAGAATGGGAAAAAAGTCTTTGCAAATCACAGGAGATTAATATCCGAAATATATAAAGAACTCCTACAACTTAACAAGAACAAGAACAAAAACCATATATACATTTCTCCAAAGAAGATACATTTCTCCAAAGAAGATATACAAACTGTCAATAAACACATGAAAAGATGCTTAACATCACTAATCACTAGGGACATGAAAATCAACTACTATGAAATATCACTTCATATACATTAAGCTGACTCATCAAAAAAATAGAAAATTACAAATGTTGCGAGGATGTGGAGAAATTGAAATCCTGGTGCACTGCTGGTGGAAATGTAAAATGATGCAGCCGCTGTGGAAAACAGTATGACAGTTCATCAAAATGTTAAACATAGAATTACCACATGATCTAGCAATGCCACTTATAGGTGTGTACCTCAAAGAATTGAAATCAGGGACTCAGACTTACACACCAATGTTTGTAGTAGCATTATTTCTGATAGCCAAAAAATGAAAACAACCCAAATGTCCATCAGCATATGAATGGATAAATAAAATGTGGTATATACACACAATGGAATGTTATTCAGCCTTAAAAAATGAAATTGTGATAGATGCTACAACATCTATGAACTTTGAAGGCATTATGCTAAGTGAATACGACAGACAAAAAAGGGACAAACACCATATGAGTCCACTTACATGAGGTACCTAAAGTAGGCAAATTCATAGAGACAATTAATAATAGAGGTTAGTAAGGCAGGGGGAAGGGAGTGGGGAGTGATTGTTTAATGGGTACAGAATTTCTGTTTGGGATGATGAAAAGTTCTAGAAAAGGATAGTGGTGATGGTTGAACAATATTGTGATTGTACTTAATGCCATTGAATTGTACACTTAAAAATGGTTAAAATGGTAAATTTCATGTTAAGTATATTTTGCTATTTATAAAAAAAGACCAGCCTGATGAACATTCTTTCATTTGAATATAATATTCCTGAGTACTGACCCACCACCAACTAGAAATATTTTATCAAGAGAGGGTATATTGACCATTATAAAATGGAAAAAAAAGTCCATTTCTTCCCCTATCACTTAGTTATACAGGGTTACAGAAGTTCTTACACTTTTTGCTCTTGCAAAAAAATGTTTTTTTGTTTATTTTAATTGTTATTGTCTTTTAAGTTCTGCCCTTAGGTTTTGGAATCAAATCAAATGGACTTTTTATATTCAGTGCTTCAGATTTATATTTGAGGTCGTCAGACAAGGACAACCTGATACGTTGTGTTAATAGTAAGACAAATATTTCTGTAGAGAAGTAGAAGAAATCTTTTCCTTTAATGGACTACTTGCCACCTTAGTGGTATTTGCAAATCGTATTTACTACTTAGAGTTTATAATCTCTTAATTGAGTTTGAGCTTGGAAAGGGAGGAGTAGAAAGTCTGGTCACCAGCAACAGTAGCTTAATGCATTGGTTTTACTGCAAATAATGAAAAGAAAGAAGGCAGTTTCTGTACTTTAATCAAATTCTGCTTTGTAATGGTAGAAAATGTTGAAATGCATTTCTTATGTACTTTCTAATAGTCTTGGCATGTTGGTTTGAAACAATTTTCCATGTTTGATTTTTATATACTGTGACCCAAAGGTTTATATCATCTTATTAAACTTAGTTGTTTTAGAACAAAGGCCTTTGGCAACCAAAACATTTAACCAAAAACAAATACAAAAAGAAAGAAAAACAGCAAACTGTTATTTTTTTGACAACTTAAAAAAATGTGTCCTTTAGTAGATCAAGAATAAGATAATTTGAGGTAGGAGGTGATGGTTGCTGAAAACACTGATATCAGACGATATTAAGACACTAGGGCTATTCATACTCTACTTAAAAATGTTAATTTTAACAAATAAATTTAGACAACCAGATTAGAGCCAGTCTGTGATTAGAGGCATGCATTCTTAATAGAGAATCTCCTCCTTTCTCTAAAATAATTTAAGTCCTTTCATTTATAGGAACCTTAGTGTCATATATTTCTATATTCCTTAGCTATTACCTTTGAGTATTAACTGAAGATACTGCAATACAACCCCACCTCTAAACCAGGAAGAAGGAACAGTAATGTGTTTTTTCTTTTTGTAAATGAACTTATTAAAAATTTTGAGGTTACAGAGCTGTCATTTTTTTTAACTTGATACCTGGAAAAATACTTGAACAGACCATCAATAAACTTTGACAGGACCTTGATGATCACTAGTATTAGCTAATAATCAATATTAGCTAATACTTTGGTCCACCAGCATCTACATCTTCCTCTGATCCATGGTAACCCCTTGATACAGATTTTTGTGGAGAAACTCACAACTTGTTATTTTGAAAGTGTTTAATGAAGATAAAATGTGCTGAAGTTTTATATAGAGCTTGCCGTAGAGATGTCATAAAACTTCCTTGATTTTTTTATGGTTCGTAGGGCTTGATGTTTGTCCCTTAGTTGTTAGTCAGACATGACAAAAAGTGACTGGCAAATTTTTAGGCTAATGAGGCAGTGTCATGAATCCGTTCTCTAATTAACTTTAATCTTTTGTAAGTCCATGAATTCAGGTTCAGCAAAGAGATTATCATTTATATAATTTATATAATCATGACTGAGCATTTAATAATGCTTCTTTGGTGAACCCCCATTGACTCCATGAAAAAAATATAAATCCTTTAGGATGGCACACAAGGTTTTTAGCATTTGGATACAACCTTGCTCTCTATAATCAACTATCCTAATTGTTAGGTGAAAATAATCAAGTTATATTGATTTACTTTTAACTTTTCCAAAATACCGTGCACTCTCTCACAACAGTTCTTTACACAAACAGTTCCTTCTACCTTGAATATCTTTTACCAACTTCTGTATTTGGTTTCACATCTCAATTTACTTCTTTCTTAGCCCCTCCAGGCTGAACCTAGCCCTTCTATTGATTTCTATTACATCCTAAGCTTGATTCTGCCATGGTATTCATCACATTTAATTCTAATCATGTACATGCCTCCCTGTTTTCCTCAGTATACACTGGACACTTTCAGAGCCAGAAATGTATCTTTTACATCTCTTTCCACAACATTCAACATAGTGCTCAAAATAGGCACTAAATGAAAGATGAATGATTAAATGCTTTTGCATTTACACCTCACAACAACCCTGCAGGGCAGGTAGTTTTCTCTTATTTTACTTTTGAGGAAACAGATTCAGAAAGAACTAGTGAGTAATCTGTTTGTTACCTAAGGTGACGTAGCTAATGAATTGCCAAATCAGAACTCAACACACACCCTCTGACTTCAAGTAATGCCACCATCCAAATAATTCCTTCAAATATGTGCCCAAGAAAAATAGATTTGTGTAAATTGCTCATTGCCCAGTTTTTGGCATTTAAAGATCATTTGGTATAGAAATAATAAATACCACTCTTTGTGTTTAGTTAGTAAAAACTATACTTGAGAAAAATATGTGGTTTATCCCTTATAAGTATCACCAGACATCTACCATATCTCAGGCAGAGGCTTTACAATTTTATATTGATTAGTCTTCTTTGCACTAATATACAGGTATCTCCAAAAATACTATTTTAAATATTGGCTTTTATTTGACTAATTGTTCAGAGAAAACAACAGGAGAAAACTTATTCTTTTCTTTGTTATATTATCGAGCCTTTTGACTAAGAAAGGGTGAGTCCAGGTTAGTTTGTTTCAGGGGATGTTATAATATTTTATATAATAGAATAAATTAAATGTTATAACTTCATCTTATTATGCCTGAAACATCATAAACTGTCTGTTTATATTAGCTGGCTGTGTTAGTGAGGGTTTGGTAGTGAAAAATTATTTTTTGTCTCTTGTAATTTTTTTAATGGTTTGAGGCAAAAGTCAGCCAGAGAAAACAGCAGGTAAGATCATGGGCAGCTAACAACAGAAGACAGAAATTGAGCTAAGAGAGCAGGAATTTGAAGAGAATATAGGTACACACAAGAAAAAGAAAGCATTGCCCCTCAACTTCACCTGGCATTGAATCCCACATTCAGGTATCTGTAGAAATACTGGGAAGGGTACTGGACCTATTGAAATTTTGTTGGAGTGGAGTTTGATTTTTTTCTCATGTGAAGGAACGGTTTTTAGGTTATTTGTAGCAGAAAAATACTCCCACTGAGAAAATTTAAAAGGCAAAAAATCATCTGTCTAAATATATCTGAGAGCTGTATTTAAAGATACAGATAATCTATAACTGTTTTCCCTTGGTGGTATTTGCCAGGTTTGAGAATTAAGAATCTGAACTTGGACAGATGTACTGCTAGAACAGAGAAACCAACTGAGCTTTTGGCAGTTGTATGGACTTGAGGTGACAAAATAGGAAGTCTGAGTAGAATCAATGAACAGCCTGTTTTCCCTGGCAGACATTTGCTCAATTCTGAAGCAAGGTGGTAGCACAATCAGATAAGCTGAAGACTTCTGAAAAGCAGAGTGGAATTACCTGTAGTCTAATGGTGCTCAGAAGACAAAGATGTGCCAGGATCCAGGAACCTACTGAAAACACCAGTTGAAAGCATGAAGGATGTTATCTAAAAAACAGGGGAAATGTAAGAGTACAGTTAGTTTTAGAAAAGTTGTAGCCTGGACTCAACTCAGCTCAGTCTCTAAATTAAGATTCAACCCACCTGTCAATTTATCGGTGTAGTGGAGAAAGTGAACCCACTCTGATGGAAGATAACATTGTTTGGAATCTCTAGACTCTGTATGCACTATTCCTAGCATTCAATCAAAATTATAAGGTATGCCAAGAAAATAGATAATGGAAACAGATTCATATGAATAAGATGTTAGAAATAGCAGATAGGGACTTTAAATAACTTTTATAAATATGTTAAAGTAGAGAAAAAAGACTGACAAAATGAATTAAAAGATACAGAATTTCAATAATAAAGTGGAATCTTTAAAAAAAATCAAATGGGCATTCTCAAACTAGAAAATTACAATGTTCAAAATTGGGATCTCAATAATTGAGATTAACAGTAGACAGGAAACAGCAGAAATCATGTCAGTAGCTCAAAAGACATTTCAATAGGAAATCTACTTTCTGAGGTAGAAATAAAAAATAAAAAGAAAGGAGAAAAAAAGAGATGGTAAGACATATGTGGGACACATTCAACCATATGTGTATTTGGTATCCCTAGCATATATGTTGCTGGAGTCCCAGAAGGATAGGAAAGAAAAAATGTGGCAAATGTAATATTTGAAACAATGATAAAAATTATATAAAACTGAAGGAAGATGTCAACCAACAGATTCAAGAAGCTCAGTGAATATAAAGCACATCATAATAAAGCTGCTGAAAACTAAAGACAAAGAGAAGAATCTTAAAACTAGCCAAACGGGGGAAATTATTTTCAAAGGAACAATAATATTTCTAAACCCTAAAGATAGAAGCCATATAACAGTGAAATGACACCTTTAAAATGCTAAAAGATAATTCAGATCAAACTACAACTCCATACCCAGGAATCAAAAACAAAAAACCTCAAAACTTTGGAAGTAAAAGGATAAGTAATTTACTATTCAAACCTTAATCACTGGGCTCATGTAGATGTATTGCTGACAAAACAACTGTTAAAATGCATCACTGCAAATTTACAGGAGTTTGTTTTCATTCATTTAGCTGTCAATCCATAAGGAAGATAAAACAATTCTAAATGTATATCACCCAATAACATAGTTCTAAATAAATAAAGCAAAAATTGACAGAATTAGAAGCAGAAATAGACAATACCATCATCAGAAAGGGAGAATTTAATGTCTTTATTAATTGCTGACAGAATAAAATGACAACATCTAAACACAGCTTATAAACTGACCTAATTGACATATTTAGAAAATGAATCCACCAATGACAAAGACTATATTATTTTCAAATGCATGTGTAACTTTTACCAAAATTGATTATATTCTGAATCATAAAGTCTCAGTAGTTCAGAGTATATTCTCTGACCTTAGTGGAATGAACTAGAAGTCAATAACAGAGTGCCCAACTTCTTGAAAATTAAGATACACTTCTAAATAATCCATGGGTCAAAAAGAATTACAATGAAAATTAGAAAATATTTTGAGCCTGATGATGACAAATATGTATATCTAACTTGCACACAGCTAAAACAGTCACAAGAATGAAATACACATATTAGGGGAAAAAAGGCTAAAAACGAATGATAAATTTCTATTCCCCAAAGCTAGAAAAAGCATAGTAACTCAAAGGCAAAAGGAATAGAATAAAGTAATAAAAGTAGAACAGAAATCAATAGCATAGAGAATGAATGTCTAATAAAGAATATATCCAATCCTAAATTATGTTCTTTGAAATGATTGATAAATTTATAAACTCTTTAAGACTGATCAAGAAAAAAGGAAAAGGACACATTTTCAAGATTAGAAATAGAAAGGTAACCTCAACACAGTTTCTAGTCATTAAAACACTATTTAGGAGGTGATATGAACAACTTTATGCCAACAAATTTTAGAATTTAAGTGAAATGGACAAATTATTTAAAAAACAAAGTTTTCTAAAACTTCTAGAACATGAAATAAGAAATATGGTTAGTTTTATATCTGTTAAAGAAGCTGAAAGTCTTACTAAAAACATTCACTGAAAGGAAATTCCAGGCCCATATGTCTTCTCCAGAGAATTCTTCCAAATATTTAAGAAAGAAATAACACCAATCTTATCTTAGCTTATAAAATAGAGAAGAACATTCCTAACTCATAATGGAACCCAACACTATATGGAAAACATAATACATCATGAACAAGTGGAATATTTCAGTAGTGCAAGGGTGGTTATCCATTTGAAAAATCAGTCAAAGCGATTTAAACAATAATAAAGGGTTACCTCAGAAGTTTTATTAATTTGGAGATACTCAGATTATTCATAGAAAATGTGCAGAACTTGCCTTCCTGTAGCCCATAGTTATTTAAGCAGATAGATTATCATCGATATGATGGTAAGGGTTATTAAGAACTGACATGAACAAAGAGCTGTGGCAGCTTATATTTCCTGGAGAAATCAGAGAAGACATTATCAGAGAACAGCATTTAAATCATGACTACATTCCATTATTCAGTCAGTAATTATTTATTGAGTGCTTTCTGTGATTCAAAATGGACTAGGCAATAGGGAAACAAAGATGAATAAGAACTAGTTGTATTGTAAATCTCTTTAGCTATACATATCACACGTTTAATGTTTGTCTTTATTCATAGAATACAATCTTTTTGAGAACAGAAATTCATTTTAACTTGTTCACTGCCACATCCCCAGTACCTATTTTAATGTCTAACTCATCAAAGAAAATGCTTGCAGTAATGTTGTATGCCCTAATGTGTGTTCCCTGATTATGGTGGGCCACATAACTGGAGATTGGAGGGTGTGATATATGAAGTATTTCATATATAATAAAATAACTGAAAATTCCAAAGTAGGGTCAGAAGTACAGAAGTGGTGGGAAAAAGAGAAAACAGCAGGAAATTTCAGTCCAGGTAGAAGGAATGTAGAAAGTAATGAAAAGGGTGAGAAACAACCCATCTATTGACTTATTAGCTATACTTCTCTGCCTTATGATTTTTTTTTTTTTTTTTTTTTGCTGTACGCGGGCCTCTCACTGTTGTGGCCTCTCCCATTGCGGAGCACAGGCTCCGGACGCGCAGGCTCAGCGGCCATGGCTCACGGGCCCAGCCACTCCGTGGCATGTGGGATCTTCCCGGACCGGGGCACAAACCCATGTCCCCTGCATCGGCAGGCGGACTCTCAACCACTGCGCCACCAGGGAAACCCTGCCTTATGATTTAATGGTTGCTAGAGTTACTATACATAATAGGAGTATGTGTGTGTATGTGTATATCCTTAAAATATGACCACCTACCTTTAAAAGATATTATAGCATTATATGTAATTAAATACTCTAGTAGGGCATACTTCCATTTCCCCCTTCTTATCTTTGCGCTGTTCTTATTATGAATTTTTTCTATACAAGTTATAAACTTTCAATATAGTGTTATTAATTTTGCTTTGAAAAGTAAACTATCATTATTATAATAGTATATAGAATAGAATAGAATTATTCTATTAACCATAGAATAGTATTATTCATCCACATATTTACCATTTTGGAAACTCTATGTTCAGCCTGAGTAATTTCCTTTAGCATTTCATGTAGTGCTGGTCTGATGGCTCAAAATTCACTCAGCTTTTGCCTGTCTGAAAATGTGAATATTTTGTCTTTATTTTTCATGGATGCTTTGTTGCAAACAGTACTTAGGTTGACAATTTGTTTTTTTCCCTCAGCACTTTAAAGATGTTGTTACATTGTCTTCTGAATTGCATTTTAAGAAATTTGTGTTATTTCTTACCTTTGTTCCCCTGTCCTCTTTTCTCTTTGTCTTTTAAAAATGTCTCCAAATTCTCGTATGTTAGACTGCTTGATATTACCCCACAGGACACTGGGCATCTGTTTATTTTTTTTTCAAGCCTGTTTTCTCTCTTCTTCAGTTTTGGTGTTTCTATTTCCTGTCTTCAACTTTACTAATATTTTTTCATCCTTTTCTAATTTTCTGAAAGCCCAGCCAGTGATATTTCATTCTGATATTTTTTGGCTCTGGAAGTTTACTTAGTCTCCAAGTCCATCTTCATAATTTTTATGCTTTACTCTAAGTAGTTGAATATGTCAAAAGAGCTCGTTTAAGGTCCTTGACTACTAATTATATCTTCTTTAATATATTGAGTTTGTTTATGGATTGATTTTTCTCCTAGTTATGGGTCATGTTCCTCACTTGACATAGTTTATTAGATGTTGGACATTTTGCATGTATCTTGTTGAGTGTCTGGATTTTGTGGCTTTACTAGAGACAGTGTTGAATTTTGTTCAGGCAGTTAATTAATTAACTTGTGAATCAGCTTGTACCTTTTGAGAGGGCTTCAAAGACTTTGCAAAGTTTTAATTATTACTTCTTTTGTCTAGATGCTTATTTTTCTCTTATCTATATGGTGGCTGCCAAATCCAAAGATGTAACTTTACCTCAGCAGGATGCATGTGAGATATTTTGAGGAAAAAATTAACTTCAGATTCCAGATCTTCTTGGTACTGCTACCTATGGCTGTGTATCTGTCTGATGTGTTTTGATCTTTCCTTGCTCCTTCCAGCCACTCTATCTTCAGCCATCTGCCTTGTTTTCCTCTTTGATATGTGGGTACTTCTGGTTTGAGGTTGCATTCAAAATATCCTATTATTTTGACCTATACAATCCCTATACATACTAGACTTTTGGTTTCTCAGTGGTTTCATGATTTGACATATCTTCTGACTGTAAACTTCCAGGGTTCTATCAGGACCCTACTGGCAGATTCTTACTGAATCTTCTCATTATCCTCCTGAAAACCAAGGAGAGTAATGAGAGTAACAGTCTCTTCTCGCATTTCTTTTTCCAAATAGCATTCACATTTTGGAAAACCAGAAACAGATTGTGTGTGTGTGTGTGTGTGTGTGTGTGTGTGTGTGTGTGTATGTGTGTGTGTGTGTGTTTTCTCCACTTAAAACAATTTGGACTCCTTGAAGTACTCACTGATTCTAGGTCCTGGGCAAAGACTACAGAAAAGGAGCAGAGAATGTCTTGTGCCAGTAAGAAGGAATTTTTCAGACTAATAGGGTCATGTCGAAAGGACATAACAGCTCATATAAAGAGGCTCTCACTGGCCAAATGTGGAGCAATTAGAGGAATTTAAGTAATAATGACTGTAATTGAATAAAACATGTTGAATAAATAAAAAGCAGTTTGTTCATAAGATTACCTAAAGAAGAAAAAGCCAAAAAAAGCAAAAATTAAAAAAATCAAAATACACTAGCAACTGATGGTATTACAATATCCAAGGGAATTGAAATGTTACTGATGCGTTTAATTTCTTTGATAAATTCTTATTGTTTGCTATCTAAAATTACATATCTTATGAATTTTTTCTCATATCTTCAGGGTCTTAAATGAAACTCTTAATCACCCATCTGTAGTTTCTTTTGATTGACCTTTCATGTTATAAAAACAAAATACTAACACAAAGAAAAAACTTACCCTATCAGTTTATTGGTGTAAGCTTTTATCTACTGACAAATGACGTATGTATTCTGTTAGTAATAGTTAATAAATACGAATATAAAATAACCATGATACTGTGCTATTTAAAATGTGTTAACATTTTAATAGGTTTATCAGAGATAGGCAGTATTAAATGTGTGCCTCAGAAATAATTTTGATCAAGTAGATAGTTTATTCTTTGCTTTTCTTTTTAAATTTGCATTTGTTTTTATTACTGATAAGCCATAGTGGCAAGCAATACTTATAGGAGCTTTCAATTATTAGCTTATCCAAGACAAATCTTTTAAAAATTCAGTTAGTTTGTTAATTGTCACTGTTAAAACACCATGACTAGATAACCTTCTCATCCATTATAGTTATTTATCCCTAAAGTTCTGCTTTCAAATTAGCAAACTATTTAATGACTGTATCAGTTTAATTTCAGGAAGCAGTTGTAAATTCTTAAAAGGAAACAGATGTACCTCTTTATGCCTAACCAAAGTTGTATAGCAATATAAAATCTGACACCTCTCATTTTCTTTTTATTCTGTTACATTTGTAAATCTTTAAACAAATTGTAGATTTACTTTTTCACTTGTTCAGTTAATCTTTCACATTATGTTATAACTCATAGTAAAAATGGCTAGTATGCAACCTGGTAGTTACATTAAAAGCCTTTGCTATAGGGAAGGGAAAAATGTTTCAATTTTTCAATTCTTCAGATATTTAGTAAAGCTAGAATTTTAAAAAACACACATCCAGACTATAAACTCTCTTACAAAATACACTTTTATTCCCTTGAAGGCTATTTTGAATTTTTCATTGTATTTTTTTATATTGAAAATTCCAGAAAGCATTGTGTTCATATTTCTCAAATTAAACCAACAATGTAATATACCTTAAAGCGTCTCTGCCATGATTACATTGTAAACTCATGCTTTTGTTCTGTAGAATTACAAAGAAATAATAGAGAACTACCAATTCCTATTATAATTTTATTTAATTTGTAGCATAAGATCAAATTCAATAATAATGTAATTTCAATTTTTACTTAAATTATAATGTCTGTGTTCAATAAATAAGCCCACACAGTTTTATTGTAAATAATGACATAGTAGTGAATATGCAGAAGCTGAAAACATTGTCTTCAAGAAGCTGCAACTATACTGAAAGTAACGCAGTATACATTTGTCAAATGAATGGTAGACATAAATATTAGGCATCCAGAGGTGATAAACCTGTGTTAATATAAATAGGACTTTGCAGGGTGAGAACAACTGAACAGGTAGAAAGATTGAGGGAGGGCAATCCATGGTGGTAGTGTAGGTAATAAAAAATGAAACCAGACATTTTAAGGGTGTTTTGAGGTGAAAAATAAACCTGTTTGTCACAAAAAATCATGTCAGCAGAGAGATATTGTGTGTTGGGGGAGAAGTTGGCCAAAAGAGTGGAATATTAGGTCTGAAAAAGAAGATACAATCAAAATATGGAAGATCATGTATGGTACACTAAGAAATTTGAAACTTACAGGTAATCAGATGCCAGTAAGCATTTTAGAACAGGTGTAAATATCTGACAGTTTCTTAAAAAACTAAAAATAGATATGATCCAGCAATCCCACTCCTGGGAATATATCTGGAGAAAACCATACTTCGAAAAGATATATGCATCCCAATATTCATTGCAGCACTACTTAAAATAGCCAAGGCATGGAAGCAACCTAAATGTCCATTGACAGATGAATGGATAAAGAAGATGTGGTACACATATATATATATACAATGGAATATTACTCAGCCATTAAAAAGAATGAAATAATGCCATTTGCAGCAACATGTATGGACCTGGAGATTATCATACTAAGTGAAGTAAGTCAGACAGAGAAAGACAAATATCATAGATATCACTTATATGAGGAATCTAAAAAATGATACAAGTGAACTTATTTACAGAACAGAAACAGGCAGACTTAGAAAATGTATGGTTACCAAAGGGGAAAGGTGGGGGGAGGAATAAATTAGGAGGTTGGGATTAACATATACACACTACTATATATAAAATATATAATCAACATGGACCTACTGTAGAGCACAGGGAACTCTACTCAATACTCTGTAATAACCTCAATACTCTGTAATAACCTATTCTTTCTCCTATATGGAGAAAGAATCTGAAAAAGAATAGATATATGTATATGTACAACTGAATCACTTTGTGGTACACCTGAAACTAACACAACATTGTAAATCAACTATACTCCAATATAAAATAAAATTTTTTAAAAAAGAACATATTTTGTATGTGCCAAGTTCTCTTATAAGAACTTTAAAAATAATAGCCATTTAATCTTTAACATAATCATGTGAAATTAGATATTAATTTTCTGTAATTTTATGCACTGTTTATATAAAGAATCTGAGGCATAGGGAGGTTAAATAACTTAACCAAGGTCACAGAGCTCATAAATGGTAGAGCCAGGATTTGAACCAGGCAGTGGCGGACACAAATTGTTCCTCTTAACCAAAATGCTGTATTGCTACGATTAGAGCAATTAACCCAAAATATGTAAAGCATAAAGATAACTCATTCAGCAATATTTTATAAAGCAAAGAATATGTACATGTGGAAGAAATAAATGACCTGCCCATAGTGACTTGGGCAGTTAGTGCTGGACTTAATCATAGTGTTAACTTCCTTACTCCAAATTCAATGTTGGTTGATCAGTTCTTCTATAGATGATACTTTATATGTTCCAGTAGTAATATCTGTCCTTCATTACTTATAATAAGGGAATGGATTGATTGTACATCACCTTATTTATTATTTTATTTAGGTACAGTCGATTTATATTAGTTATTTATATTAGTTTCAGGTGTACAACATAGTAATTCAAAATTTTCATACATTATACTCCATTTAAAGTTATTATAAAATATTGGTTATATTCCCTGTGGTGTACAGTATATCCTTGTAGCTTATTTTATACATAGTTGTTTGCCCCTCTTAATCCTTGCCGCTCCTGTGTCCCTCCCCACTCCCCTCTCCCCACTGGTAGCAACTAGTTTGTTCTCTGTATTTGTGAGTCTGTTTGTCTTGTTATATTCATGTGTTCGTTTTATTTTTTAGATTCCACGTATAAGTGATAACATGCAGTATTTGTCTTTCTCTTTCTGACTTATTTCACTAAGCATGATATCCTCAAGGTCCATCCATGTTGTTGCAAAATTTCATTCTTTTTATGGTGGAGTAATAATCCATTGTATTTGTAGTTGACATTATTTGAAAATAAAAATAAGGTCTATGGCATCTTTTGAGTTCTGCCAGAGTTTGACCTAAGTCATATTAACCAAAAAACTGAAAAGAAAAATAAATTATCCAGAATGTAATGAAAAAGGAAAAAGTTAGACCACAAAAAAGAAGAGTCTAGGTACATATTATATTGAAAAGTTTTGTTTTAATATATCTCAGGAATAACAGAATTATATTGATTGGTCATTCAGAATTGCCAGATTTCATATTTTCTTGAATAAATATCTTCTCTAAAATCAGAGTACATAAAAGTGTTTGTATAAACATTTTGTAGGATATTAAAAGTTTTTAATATTTTCCTGTCTTCTAAATGGTTATTTATCTATTAGGCTGTGCTGTTTTTGGCTAACATAAACCATAATCTTCAACCCACTTATGTTAAATGCCTGTGAATATGTTATGATATATGGTAAAAGGGACTTTGCAGATGTAATTAAGTTTCTAATAAATTGACTTTAAAATAGAAAGATTATCTTGGATTGTTATATGGGCCTTTAAAAATGAAAGAAGAGGCGGAAGAGGCAGACAAAGATGTGGTGAAGAATAGAAGATAGGAGAGATGAGGTATGAGAGGAACTCAACCCACTGTTGCTGATTTTGAAGGTAAAGGGGGCCATGAGCCAAGGACTCAGACAATATCTAGAAGCTGAGAATGATCTAGCCTATATCCTGCAAGGAAACAGGGATCTCAGTGCTCTAGCTGCATGGAACTCAATTCTGCCAACAATCTGCATGAATTTGAAAGTGGATTTTTCACCAGAGCCTCCAGCAAGGAAAGCAGCCCTGCTTTCACCTTGATTTAAGCCCAGTAAGACCCTTTTGAACTTTTGACCTAAAGAACTGTGAGATAATAAATTCATGTTTTTTAGATTATTAAGTTTGTAGAAATTTGTCATTGTGTCAACAGAAAGCTAATGCAGTTGCCCTCTTCGTTGCAGGCATTTGTTTGGACTACTCCAGTTACCTTCAGGAGAGTTTACATGGAATAACCTTACATTTTCTGGAACTATATCATAAAATGTAGAGATTATAGAGATAATAAGAAGGCATTAAAGATACATTAACACACATATTATTATTATTTGGTTGTGGTGAGAGAGAAGAAATATTGAGCACACCTGGTAGACGTAGAAAAGTTGCAAAAGAGTGGGAAGGTCAAATGAGTGTAAAAGTGCTGTGTTAACTTTTAAGTGTTAGAGAACTTCCAAGAAATATTAGGGTGCATCATACTTTTATTAGTTACTATATACTTAGGAAACCTTCATACTACAAATAATCCAGGATTTTCCATTAAAATGAGCAAACATTTATCAAGCAATGTATCATATTACATATATAACTTTTATAAAGTTTGCACACTACTTTTCCGTGTGTTGTTTCATTTGATCCATACAATAATCCAGGTAAGTAGGTGTTCTCTTTAAGGGACTAACGATTGTGTTGATGACAAAATTAAGATAGAGACTTCAAGTAACTTCTCATTGTGATACAGCTTTAAAAATGAACCTGTAATTCAACCTGAGTTAAGAACTTGATTTTGAATTCGGGTTTCATATCTCAGAGTTGAATTCAGAACTTGAATTCAGTTCTTATATCTCAAAATATACATTTTAATAAGAACCATGGCATTGTGCCGTTCTGTTGTCACCACTGTTAAGGAGACTTTTTCTGGGTGTTCAGGGGATTATATACAAGATTACTGTGTTAAAAAGAAAGATACTTGTATTATTGGTCACACAATTGCCAAGGAAATAAATCATTTGATTAGACCCAGATATGAATAACCTGGGTAACAAAGGCCTAAATTTTATATAAGAAGTTGCCTTAATGAAAGGTTTAAAATTAATTTAGAAAATAAAGAGAACTACATCTTTAATTTAACATCATCTCCACTATAACACGTTTATATTCCTTTTTAGGGGATGGTGCCCATCCAAGTCTTGCTTTAGTATAACTTACTTAACTGAGATTTGCTGAGTGTTCAGATCCAAAGCAACTCAGCCAAAACGTAGGTGCTTCACTGAAAATGAATACAGAATGTAATCTCTTTGTCAGCTGGCAGCCATTCTGGTCATTTAGAAATCTTAAGCTACTAGGTGTTTATGTAAACTTGGTTTATATATTTTCTCACTCTCCCTCAGTTGGTAAAGATCAAGTTTTTCTCACATGCTGTCCCTTAGTCAGACAGATACTCTTCATAAAAAATCAAGAAGTAAATTATTTGAATCATCAATTTAAGAAACCAGAACAGACTGATCTTAATGTCGTCTTATGGTAAGCTACAGAGTAGACAGCAATAGCTAAAAATGGCTGCTTTATATGGTCAGTTTTGCATTAGTGAAAAGAAAAATAAAATAACTCAAAACAGCTAATTATTCAAAACATTATGCCTATTTATATTTGGTATCTTTTTTCTTGTGTGTGTGTTTACTTGGGAAATAAATATAGAAATTCAGTTCAAGATGGCAGACTGAACATAATGTGTTTTTTGCTTCTCTCACTAGTGATTCTCTTAAAATATATAGGATATGTATTTTTTAAGGATATTGTATAAAGCAAGAGGAGCAGAGATATCAAAGAAAATGAGGTTTCAATAAAACTGTGCAAGAAAAGAGTTAGATAGAAGAGTGTTAATAGTGGAAAATATGGGAGAGAAAACTGCAGCCTTTCAAGAGAGGGAACCAGAAACATTCTTGTGTTGACCGAGTGAGCTCCTCTGCCTGTTGAAACTCCAGCAGTGGGTGAATACAAAGGGATGTATAGAGGAGAGCCTGCTTCGTATTCCTCTCACATATCCCTGGCCCACGGAGCAAAGGAGCCTGATGATTATACGCTCAGGAAAAAAAAATTAAAAAGAATGTTCTCTTAAACATCCAAGAAGCATCTTGGGAAAAAAGAGAGAAGTTAATGTGAGTGTTGGCAGAGCAATTAACGTCTCCTCAGTTTAGCTCTTTACACCTCCACTACTCTCCCACACCCCAGAACACAGCCACCCACCTTCTCACTCTGTGGGCTGTCACACGCAGAACCCCCAGGTTTCCTATTTCCTTACTATTTTTCAAAATGATTTTATTTTGATGGACTATCTGATATGTACAAAATAATAAATACAATGCAGATAAATAAGGTACTACAGATAATAACAGAAGCTAAAAACATACAGTTACATAGACCATGACTGTCTGTGCTTTTTCTCACATCCTATTCCTTTCTACCCCAACAGTACTCACAGTTCTGAATTTTGACTTGTTATATATAAGTTTCACAATTGTTTTGCTATTGATACTTTAATAGTAAAACCAATGTATCAGTAATTTTTCTTAACTTTATGTCATTGGCATCATACTGCACATACTCTTTTGTTACTGCCCTTTTCACTCATGCATGTTATATTTTTGAGATTCAGCCATACTGCTGCATGGTTCTGTAATAATTCCCTTAATTTGAGTTGTAGTATTCCACTGCATGAATATGTTGTCAAGTTGTCATTTACCTATCATAGACATTTGCATCTTTGAGGTTTTTGTCATTACAATACTGCTAATGAATGCTTTTGTATATGTCTCTTGGTGTATTTGTGCAAGTACAAGATAAATAAAATTACTGGCTCTGGGCTTCCCTGGTGGCGCAGTGGTTGAGTGTCCGCCTGCCGATGCAGGGGACACGGGTTCGTGCCCCGGTTCGGGAGGATCCCACATGCCGTGGAGCGGCTAGGCCCGTGAGCCATGGCCGCTGAGCCTGCGCGTCCGGAGCCTGTGCTCCGCAGCGGGAGAGGCCACAGCAGTGAGAGGCCCGCGTACCGCAAAAAAAAAAAAAAAAAGAAAAAAAAATTACTGGCTCTTGTGAAGTTAGTACTGTTGACTCTATGATATAATGTCAAATGTGCTGATAAATGCTTCATTCATTTATTCAAGTGTTAAATTTATATTTGTGAAGCATGAATTATCTGCCAGGCACTGTTCTAGGACCTAGGAATAAATCAGTGAGCAAATCAAAAAAAGAAATCCTTGCTCTTATTGGAACTTACATTCTCTTGACCAATAGTACTGTATAAACATTTCTGTTATTATGGAATTGTCTATGTTTTTATTTTTTGCCTATATGGTTTATATAAAATAGTATTATATTGTGTGTTTTTAAAATAATTTTAAAAATAACTTTATTTGGGAATAAGTAACATGCATTAAACTGTACATTTTTAAGGGTACAATTTGATATTTTGACATAAATATATATTCATGGCACCTTTACCACAAACACGATAATGAACATATCTATCACCCCCAAAATTTTTATCATGAAACTTTGTAATCTCTATAGGCCACCTCTTTTCCCTTAATTTCACATACAACCATTGATAAGCTTCACTGTACACTAATGTGCATATCCTGGTATCTTATATAAATGAAACCATAGAATGTGTACTCTTTTCTGTCTGTATACTTTCACTTGGCTTGGTTATTTGGAAAGATATACATGTTGTAGCACACTTCAATAGTTTATTCCTTTGTATTGCTGAATAGTGTTCCATTGTATGGATATAACTCTTTGTTTATCCATTCACTTGTTGATGGACATTTGAGTTATTACCAGATTTTGTCTATTATGAGGCAAGCAGCTATTAACATTTGTACGTGAGTCTTTGAATGGACATGTGCTTTTATTTCTCTTAGTAAATACATAAGATGGCTGGATAATGTGGTATGTTTATGGTTAACTTTTTAAGAAACCATAAAACTATTTTCCAAAATTGTTGTACCATTTTCCATTTCTACCAGTACTGTATGAAAGTTCCAGTTCCTCTACATTCTCAGAAACACTTGATGTGGTCAGATATTTAAAATTTTACACATTTTGCTAAGTATGTATTATGGTTTTAAATTGTATTTCTCTAATGACTGATAGTGTTGAGAATCTTTCATAAACTTATTTACAACTATATATATTCTTTGGTGAGGTGTCCAGACTTTTTTCCCAATCTTTAATTGAGGTAGCTATTATTTTATTATTGAGTTTTGAGTATTTTTTATATATTCTAGGTACATTTTAAAATCAGATAAAGTTTTAAAACATTTTCTTATCGTTCGCTTACCTTTTCTTTTCCTTAACATTGTTAACAGAGCAGATATTTTAGTTTCAATAATATTTCATTTGTAAATTTGTTCTTTTAAGGACCGTGCTTTTGATACTGTTCAAGAAATCTTTGCCTGACTTAGATTTCCCCCCACATTTTCTTTTAGAGGCTTTATCATTTTATACTTAGGTCTGTGAACCGTTTTGAGTTATTTTTTGAGTATGGTATGTGGTATGAATCAAAGGTCTTTCTTAACTTTGTGTGTGTGTGTATGTGTGTGTGTGTGTGTGTGTGTGTGTGTGTGTAGATATGCATTTATTCCAGCATCATTTATTTAAAAGACTTTATTCTTTTTCCACTGAAATACCTTTGTACCTTTGTCAAAAATCAGTTGTCCATATATGTATGGGTCTATTTCTAGCCATTCGCTTCTGTTCTTTTGGTCTACCTTTGCCCGTATACCACACCATCTCGATTACTGAAGCTTTAAAATAAGGCTTGAAAACAGATAGTATTAGTCTTTCAACTTTGTGTTTTTCAAATATATTTTTGTCAATTTTAGGTCCTCTGTATTTCCCTATGAATTTTAGAACTATCATATAATTTTTTGACAAAGTAGACTGCTGTGACTTTGATTAGGGTGCATTGCATATATAGATAAATTTGAGAAGAAATGAAATCTTAATATTATTGAATCATTAGACATGAATGATATATATCTTTATATTTATTTAGGTCTTTAAATCTCTCAGCAACATTTTTTAAATACCATTGTACAGATTCTTCATGTCATTTGCCAGATATATTTCTAAGTATTTCATATTTTATGGTATTGTAAATGTTATTTTTTCTAATATTCAGTGTACAGTTATTCATTACTAGTACATAGATATGCGATGGATGTTTCCTTATTGACATTTTATTCAACAACCTTGCTATATTCAGTTATTGGTTCTGATAGTTCTTTTTTTGAGGATTCCATTGGATTTTTTTTACAGAGACAATCACACCATTTAGGAATAAAGACTGTTTTGATTCTTCCTTTCCAGTCTGGATGCTTTTTTTTTTCTTTTTCTTGCCTGGTTGTGCTGGCAAGTTGTACAATGTTGCATAGAAGGAGAGAGGGCAGACACTATTTACTTGCTCTTGATCTTAGGAGGAAAGAATTCAGTCTTTCACCATTAAATATGATTTTAGCTCTAGGATTTTGCTAGATGCCCTTTATAAGACTGAGGAAATTTTCTTTTATTCTCTTTTTAAAAATCAGGAATTGATGTTGAATTTTGTGGAATGCTTTTTCTGTGTCTGTTGAGATGATCATAAGGGCTTTCTTTTAGTTTGTTAAGATAATTAATTACATTTATTAATTTTCAAATGTCGAACCAACTTTCTATTCCTGGAGTAAACTCCACTTAGGATATATTATTCTTTTTAGACATTGTTTAATACCATCTGTTAAAATTATAACTTTTGCATCAGTGTTCATGAGGGTTAGTATATTACTCTGTACTTTTCTCTTTGAATGTATTTGGTTTTGATTTCTGGCCTCAAAGAATGAATTGCAAAGTTTCCCTCCTGTTCAGTTTTCGGGAAGTGTTTGTGTAGATTTGGTAGTTTCTTTCTTAAAAGCCAGAAAGGAAAGGAGAACCTCAGTGTTACAACTACAAGAAATGTATTATGCCAGCAACATAAATGAACTTCAAAGTAGATTCTTCCTCGGAATTTCCATGTAAGAACTCAACCAAGCAAATACCTTGATTTTGGCCTCATGAATGCCTAATTAGAGGACCTAGCTAAATCTGCTTAGATTTCTGACATATAGAACTGTAGGCTAATAAATGGTAAACTAAATCTGTGGTAATTTGTTATGCAACAATAGAAAACTAATAACTTCCAACAAGGTTGGAAGTTTGTGTCTTTCAAAGAATCTGTTGTTAAATGTAGTAGCATAAACTTCTTCATAATATTCTTTTATTATCATTTTATATCTATAGAAATAGTATTTTTTCAATCCTGATATTGTAATTGTGTCTCCTCTCATTTTTTCTGGTCTGGTTGTAGGTGGCAGATAGCCCCATTCTTCTACAACTCCTGGTATACACACCTTTGTGTAATTTTCTCCCATTAAGTGTGGGCTGGGACTAATGACTTCTTTCTAATGAACAGAGTAGTGCAAATGTGATGAGATGTCACTTCTAAGATTAGGTTACAAAATGTTTCTGGGTTCTATCCTCCTCTCCCTTTCTTCCCATTTCTTTGTTTCTCTCTCTTTCTCTTTCCTTCTACCACTTTCCCCTGTTCTCTCTCTTTATCGGGCCTCATTCTGGGAGAAACAAGATGCCATATTTGGATAGCTCTATGGAGAGAGGCCCACATGGCAAGGAACTGATGTCTTTGACCTACAGCCAGTGAGAGTGTGAGGCTTCCAGTAGCCACACGAGAGACTTAAGAGCACATTTTGCACACAAGTCAAACCCTGAGAAGACTGCAGCTGTAGCCAACACCTAGATTGTAACTTTGTGAGAAACCCTGAGCTAGAGGACCTTTGTTAAACTATGCCTGGACTCCTGACCCATAGAAACTAGGTGATTAAAAAAAATGTTTGTTGTTTCAAGCCATTAAGTTGTGGAGAAATCCATATATATAACTAATACAGATTTTTGTACTGGGAGTAGAGTGATGCTCTATCAGATATCTACATGTGTAGGGTCGCTTAGGAAGCTGGTAGTGCATAAAGACTGGGAAGGATTTTCAGCATAGTGTTAGGAAAATCCTAAATTGTCTTTACTATAAGACTTACTAAAAATATGGAGGTGGAGAGCCTTTCCAGGGAGAACTTAAAGGGAAATGAGAAACATGTTCTTAGAAACTGGAGGAAGGGACATAACTTGTTATGGAGTGGCAGAAGCTTAACAACAGTATCTACTTAATGAACATGAAAAGTAGAAAGTACGCCTAGTAAGTTGGGTGATATGGCTAAGGAGATTTGCAAGCAAAGAGTTGAGGGTAGATGTTGAGCGGCCACAATACCACCCTAATATTTAATGATTCACTAATAGAACTCACAGGACTCAGAAAAAGCTTTTATCCTCACAGTTACAGTTTATTGCAGTTAAAGGATACAGATTAAGATCAGCCAAAAAAAAAAAAAAAAAAAAAGCAAGGGTTCAAGAGAAACCGTGCACTAGCTTCCATGTGCCCTTTCCCAATGGTGTGGTATGAATGTGCTTAACTACACCTGAGGTGTTAAGAATAACATCTAAGGAGGCTTACCTAAGCCTCCTTAGAGGCTTGAATCTGATTTATATGATGAGACTTTGAGCTGATGCTATAGTAGGAAGGGATTGACTCATTAAAGGACAGAGAAAGGACTGCAGTAGACAACCTATAAAATGGCCTTTAATAATCTTAACTTGCTGGTGTTCACAGCCTTGTGTAATCCCCTTCTCACTTGTATGAGTTGGGCCTAGTAACTTGCTTCTAATAAGTAGAAAATGGTAAAAGTGATGGGGTATTGCTTTAGAAACTCAGGTCTGAATACTCTGGCTTTCTTTTTGCTCTGTTGCTATCATGCTCTCTCTTTCTGTCTCTGAGCCCTTGATGGGAGAAACAAGACTGTGATAAATATAATTCAGAAGTGCTAGGTGCTAAGTTGGCATAAACTAGGGACTACCAATTCCATAATACAGGGTTTTTCAAACTCAGCACTATTGACATTTTAATATTAGTAAAAGTAACTATCATTTATGAAGCATCTTGTATGTACCAAGTACTTTACATTTATCTCCAGTCTTCCAATAATATCTGAGGTGGGAATTCAATATCCTCTTTTGGAGATCAGAAAATTGAGTTTCAGTGAAATGATGTTCCCATAGTCAACCTGATGGCAAATGATCCAGCAGGGATTTGATTTCATGAATGTTTGCCTTGATCATATTCTTTGATAATACACATATGGACCACAGTCTCACCAGACTTAATATTATTTTTTGGCATGTTTAGTTTTTACTTGTAACACCATAAATTGTCTAAATTTCAGGATTAATTCTTACTCCAACAGATATTGTGTTAGAAAATCATTGGTTGAATTAAAAACTTGTGTAAGAAACAAATTATTCTTTCCTGTATTACCCGTGATGGATGCTTAGTTTACTTTCCTAAGTTCCTTATCTTCTAATCATAAGATTTCCAGTTTAATTTTCTTACTTGATACCCTACCTTCTTGCTCCTGCTGCTGGTTATAGTGCCACTACTACTTTTGTTTGTTTTTATTTTAACATTTTATTACTTTTTTAAACTTTCTTCATGTTTCTGCAGCCGGTTGTGTTCTGCTGCCATCCAGCCGGGTGTCTCCTGGCTCCTGCTGCACTGCTTTAGCAGTGCACAACTCCTATACGCAGTGCTCCTCCTTTGTGTTCACCAGTTTTAGGCTCCATGCTCTCTGTACACATGGGCTTCCAGGCACCCACTGAATTCCAGTCTATGATCTCAGATTTGCCTTCACTTTCCGCTTGGTTTTATTCCATAGCTGTCTTTTGCCAGTGTCCTTATTACTGGACTCTTCGAAATTTCTTTCCCTTTCCATTGCCACAATATGCCAAGAATTTACTTCAACAGTGATGATAGTCATACACGAGAGAGAAGTAAATAACGATATTTAGAAATAAAAATCAAGTTAACTAAATTTATCTCAAAACAGGTCCACTTTGGGAAGCAGGATACATAAAAGAGTAAACTATGTTACTTATTTATCAAAACTGATAGTCCTCAATTTTCAAAGATGTTCTAGCAGGTGAGTAGTGTTATTTAGTGCATCAGGAGTTGTAATTTACTTAAAGAGACTGCAGGCCTATGAAAGTGAATGTGTCTCATGATATTGGGCAAGCTTTACTAACATCAGTATCACTTCTAGAATGTTATGACTTCCATGAAATTGAATTCTTAGCAGCATTATGTTTTGTTTTCTCTGTGTGTTTGTTTTAGGATAGAACTGAGAATCATTACATCAGTTGAACCCTCTTAGTATCACATAAAATGAGCAAGTATTAAAATAAAAAGAATATAACCTACCACATATAACATATACTATTGCTTTACCACTTTTTTACAACTCAGCATTTTGAAAATTAGGTACTGTTATAAACCTTTTCTCTCATACGTATTAAATTTGCCATTGATGCTAAAATTATAATGATTACTTATTGATGCTGTCTAGCATAATTGCAGTGAAGAGTCTTGCTGTGGGCCAATTAAGCAGGAAATGGTAGAAACAGTTTAGCTTAAGACTCTCAAAAATGACACTAGAAATAGATATAAAATGACAAAGACCAAGAAAGAAGAAATCCATTGACAAATAGAATAGCAAAAGGCACGTTATAATATAGACTTAGTGTAACAAGTCATTTTATACTTGAATTCCTCCTCCATTAATGCTGATGAGTTTTGAAACGTAGTTTTTGAGTAATGGCAAGTGGAATGTTATATGTAGACATAAGTTTTTAATCGAGAGAGTGAGTGAGCGAGTGAGCTGTTGAACTAATTGAGAACATCTGAGGATGTTAAATTGTGTCTCTGTCATTTCTCTCGGGAGTATACTAGCATCTAATAACAAACTGTGATGGATATAATGTATAGCTTAACTTGTGATTGAGCAACACAGTTGACATTTTCCTCATGACACAGAGGTGCTGATTTAGAAGTAGAGGTTGTCTACAAAAATTTTCAGAGATATTTATTTTTTATTTAATCTTAAATGATAATTAAAAATTTCTTTTCTTCAGTGAAAAAAGCAGTAGATGTAGAAAAGTGTAGAAAATCTAGTGATCATATCAAAACAGAAAAAAATACTTACCATTAAAAGATTACTACTTTTATAACATATGAGTGCAATTTATGTAAGTCTTGTTTCTAAGTATTTTTCACATCACACACAGATTTAGGTATCATAATTTTATGCAAGTAATAGTAAGAGTTAATATTATTGACTGATTTCTATGTCAGGAATGCTGTAGTCACTTTATATGCAATATTTCATTCGTTGCTCACAACCACCTGATGAGGTAAATCATATGATTTTCCTCATTTTATAGATAAGGAACCTGAGGTACAGAGAAATTAAGTAACTCACCCACCCAACATCACCAAGCTAACTAGTAGTTAATTGAGATTAAGGTCCGACTCCAGAGCCTAAGTGTGGAGCTGCTATTTACATTACATCATATTACCTTCATTTAAACAACTTTAAAAATCTTTTAAAAATATTTTTTCATGTATTGGGTATAATATAAGGTATTACTGGAAGTACACAACTTACCTCATAGTAACTCTTTTATTGAATATTTAGGCTATTTTCAATTTGCCACTATTACAAATAATATTTCAACAAAAATTTGGGGCAAAAAGTTTTTCATTATTTCTTATGATATTTTAGAATAAATTACTAAAGGTACATTTAATGTGTCAAAGGTATAAACATGTTCAGAGTTTTAAAAACATTGCTGAATTGCTTTGCAAATGTATTTTATTGATTTAGGCTCCCACCAGCAAAGTGTGTGACTGCCTATTTCTCAGCAGCTTTACCAGCACTTCAGTGTGATTTGGAGAAAGCTAGAGCTCTTTCTGTTTCTGCTTTGCAGTGAGAGGGCATGGTTTTTCTTTTTTCTTTTTCTTTTTTTTCCTGTTTCATAAATCTTCAATTGCCTACAAAAAGCTTAGAAAAGAAAGGACATACAAAACACTCAGTAGGAGTACTTTCTACTTAGGAGAATGCCAACTAGATGAAAAAAGAATTTTAAATAAACTCTGATTTTCAGAAAACAGAGGTTCGTGTTAATTGATATTGATCCCACAGCATTCATTACTCTGACATATAGTGTGAGATTAGCAAGGACAATTAGCAATCGGTGGTGAAGAGTCATGTTGCTTTATGAAGCTGTGTTTTTGACACACACATCTTTGTGGAAATGGTGACTGAATTGTGCAGAAAGTAGTAATGCTGCAAAGATTATGAGACAATCACAATGGGTACCTTTTCTGTTTCTTCGGAGGTTAAAAATTGCTTGTCTGCAATAAACTGGGTTTGATCTTCTTCAGTTCCCAGACTGTTAGGTTGTGAAGACTGAATGATCTTGATCCGCTCACATTCCCCACCCCCTCCCATCCCCACCAAGAATTACTCAAGGTTTATAGAGCATGGGTTGGAAGACACAGACTTTTGGCGCAGTACTGGTATCTACAGCTGTGAACATATAAGGATCCAGTATATTTCTGAGGGTGTTACAAATAGCTACCCTGTTTTCTCCTGAACGGTTTCCTCATTTTAAAACCCTTGCAACCAGCATTCTATTTTGAAGTACAGTTAGACTAAAATGTAGGATCCAAGAAAGAGGAAAAGGTAATGAAAATAAATTATAAAATAATATTTGTTGGGAATGATTGCCACAAGTGGTAACCAACCACAGCTTTCTACTGAGGACTACTCAGTACCCGTCACCACACTATGTGCCTTATGATCATTGCAGCAAGCTGGTAGATATTACATACATTACACACTTAGAAACAAAGATTAAGAATGGTGCATGACTGACAGTCACATGGGTAGCAAGTGGCACAGTGAGGATTCAAACCTAATTTTTAAAAGTTTTAAATGTCTTGATTTTCAAACTCCCATGAGTGAAGCCATCATTTACAAAACTGCTATCTATATTTGACTATTAAGAGCTAATATATTTTAAAATTGTATTGGGTATGCACTAAATGCGTTTTGTTATACACATTTTTTGAGAGATAACTTGAATGATGCCATGAGCTAGAATAAAAGCCCAATAGTTAAGCTCCCAAACTCTCAAGAGAGAAAGAAAAATCAATTATCTTTTCTAGTACATATTTTCCTTTGTTTAAATAATTTATATATCCTCTTTATTTTACGTGCAGTATTTTATAACTTTAGACATCTTATTTCAAGTAGATTTCATTTTTATTGTCTTTAAAAAATCGTTTTCAGTCCCAAGCAAATCATGTTTTGCTCAACATCCATTTTATGCATGGGGAACTTGTGGTTGTACTAATAGTGTTTACATTTCCCTAATTCAATAATTAAAGTTTACCTGTGCTTATTTATTTATTTCCTATTCTTCTTCAAAAAGACTTCTACTGAAATTATCTTCTTTTACTAAAAATAGCAAAATATGAAGATGTGAACTTCATATTTTTAATTTTCTGATGATCTCTCTTGGTAGTCCCTTTTCTAGTGTGTCAGTTCACCATTGTATACACTTGCTCAAACAGGTAACATCCATCCTTTACCTTTTTTAAGTTATTTAAATTTTAGCCTAATTATAACTATGTCTACATGCCACAACAATGATGGGTTTTGAACTATCTCCATTGGTAAGTTTTAACTATCAGTATTGTTGATACATTAGTCTTTTGCTATCTAGAGGCAAACTAGATTAATTCAAGAAACCCAGAATGTGTTTTTTTTGTAGCCTACAAACACTAAGAAATTTTAATATGTATTGCTGTTCAATAAAATACCTTTATCCTCTTGAAAATTAATATATTTGAAAAGTATGTTTAAGATACCAGGTACCATAAAATATACAGGAAGTTTCTGTCCTTAAGAGTTGTTTTTTTATTTTTATTTTTAAAAATATAGTCATTATATTTAGAAATGTTATTATTTACAGTGATTTAATTAAACTAGTAAACGTTCCATTATAGTTTATTGAATTGAAGGTGATCAGTGGACAAAATAGCATTTACAGCACTCTGTTTCTGATATGGATTTAAAGGGATACCTCATGGGGTGTGCTTAAGGGAATAACTGCTAACTTATTATGTAATTGTCTAAAAATCAAATACAGAATACTATGGGGAGATGTAAAAAATTCTTTTGAAATGTAGTTTGTACCTTATGAACCTAACTCATCATTATAACATAGGGCTCTTGGCGAAAACTCCTCATCTTGAATCTTTGTGGAACTGTTGATTTTACTCTGTCTCTGCCCATGCCAAGTTCTTTTATTGATGAGGGAGTATTGAATAAGCAGTGCACACCAATGCACTATTATATCTAGAAAAAAATGCAGGCTACTTAGAATTATTTGGAATTTAGGTAAAACAATACGTGAGTTCAGTATTCCTGGCAGAATAATTGTAAACTGACTTTTCATTAGTATCTGTATATTTTTATGTATTTATATAGCATACATATAATATATTGAAATATTATGCATTTATATAATATATTACTATATTTATATTATATCAAAGTTATTAGGCATATCAGAAGGAGAAATAAAGAAAAAAATCTCTTTTACAATTGCATCAAAAAGAATAAAATATCTAGGAATAAATTTAATCAAAGAGGTGAAAGGACTTCCCTGGTGGCGCAGTGGTTGAGAGTCCGCCTGCCGATGCAGGGGATGCGGGTTCGTGCCCCGGTCCGGGAAGCTCCCACGTGCTGCGGAGCGGCTGGGCCTGTGAGCCATGGCACTGAGCCTGCGCGTCCGGAGCCTGTGCTCCGCAACGGGAGAGGCCATGGCAGTGAGAGGCCCACGTACCACAAAAAAAAAAAAAAAGAGGTGAAAGACCTGTATATTGACCACTACAAGACATTAACAAACAAAATTGAAGAAAACACAAATAAATTGAAAGATATTTCTTGCTCATGGATTTTATGGAACCCCCCCCCAAAATCCCTCAGATAGTCAAAACAATCTTGAAAAAGAACAAGCTTGAAGCTGTCATGTTCCCTGATTTCAAACTATATTACAAAGCTACAGTAATTAAAACAGTATGGTATTGGCATTAAAAACAGACACATAGATTAGTGGAACAGAATAGAGAGCCCAGAAACAAACTCACATGCATATGGTCAATTGATTTATGACAAAAGAACCAAGAATATGCAATGGAGAAATGATAGTCTCTTCAATAAATCGTGTTTGGGAAAATTGGACAGCCACATGCAAAAGAATAAAACTTGACCACTATCTTGCACCATGCACAACAATTAGCTAAAATGGACTAAACACTTGAATGTAACACCTAAAACCACAAAGCTCATGGAATAAAACATAGGTGGCAAGCTCCTTGACGTAGGTCTTGCTGATGATTTTTTGAATCTGACACCAAAAGGAAAAGTAACAAAGGCAAAAGTAAGTATGTGGGACTACGTCATACTAAAAAGCTTTTGCATACCAAAAGAAACCATCAACAAAATGAAAAGGCAGCCTACCGAATGGGAGAAAAATATGTTCAAATCATGTAACTGTTAAGGGGCTAATACCCAAATATATAAAGAACCCACACAACTCAATGGCAAAAAGAAAAAAAAAAAAGACAATCTGATTAAAAAATGGGCAGAAGATCTGAATAGACATTTTCCAAAGAAGACATCCAATTGGCTGACAGGCACATGAAAAGATAGTCAACATCATTAATCATCAGGGAAATGCAAATCAAAACCACAATGAAATATCTCCTCATACCTGTCAGAGTGGCTATTATAATATCAAAAAGACAAGAAATAACAAGTGTTGGTGAGGATGTGGAAAAAAGGAAACCCTTGTGCACTGTTGGTGGGAAGGTAAATTGGTGCAGCCACAGTGGAAAACATTATGCAGGTTTCTCAAAAAATTAAATATAGAACTACTATATGAATGAGAAATTCCGCTTCTGTGTATTTATCCAAAGAAAGCAAAAACACTAACTCAAAAAGATATGTGCACTCCCATGTTTGATGCAGCATTATTTATAATAGCCAAGATATGGAAAGAATCTAAGTGTCCATCGATGGATGAGTAGATAAAAATTTGTGGTATTTATACGATAGAATATTATTAAGCCATAAAAAATAATGAAATTTTGCCATTTTTGACAATGTGGACGGACCTTGAGGGCATTATGCTAAGTGAAGTGCGTTAGGTAAGTCATACGGAGAAAGACAAATATCTTATGATCTCTCATATGTGGAATCTAAAAAGAATAGAAAAAAGTACTGAGCTTAAGGATACAGAGAACAGATTGATGGTTGCCAGAGGTGGGGTGGAGGAGTGGGAAAATGACTGAAGGGGGTGAAAATGTAAAAAAGGAAACAAATTAAAAAACAAAACAATAACACATATTTTAAAAACCCCAAGCAATGAAACAGATATCTATAAATCCATGCACAAAGTGTCCTTAATTTTACTTTATATCTTTCTAACAAGTTTAGTTAGCTGGTTTCCTAACCCATAATAAATTACTAGTTAAAACATATATTACGGGCTTCCCTGGTGGTGCAGTGGTTGAGAGTCCACCTGCTGATGCAGGGGACACGGGTTCGTGCCCCGGTCCGGGAAGATCCCACGTGCCGCGGAGCGGCTAGGCCCGTGAGCCATGGCCGCTGAGCCTGCGCATCCGGAGCCTGCGCTCTGCAATGGGAGAGGCCACAACAGTGAGAGGCCCGCGTACAGCAAAAAAAAAAATATATATATATATATATATATATATATATATATTAGGTATAAATCTTACTTTTTGATTTTATAGCAGCACCTATGAATATGTGGTCATCTGTCTTTATTGCTCTAATCTACTTTGATATTGAACTATATTTAAATATGGTGGCATATCTCACTATGTATAGTGAGTACAGTTTGTCGTATTCTGGTGCCATTTCTAAAATGTTCTATATTCACTGGACTTTATTTCTACATTGTGATGTTTGAGGTTTTGATAGACAAATAGAGTTGTGGCTGGGATTTGACAAGTTATAAAGCTGTAATCTAGAGAATTTAACCTGAAAGAAAAACACTCATAAATTATAAACCAGAATAGAAAGAGCATGGTCAGCACCTTTTTTGGATTTACTTTATTCACTGTTCATTTTGGCAGACTCATAAGTGTTGTACCTAAAGGATTTAAAACCTCAAAACCTCAAAAACGATATGCCCAAACTTTTAATTTCTAAAGACAGTCAGTGGAAAAATTAAACTATTCCAAGTATTCTTTCTTACCTACAGTAAATCAGGCTTCTTCCTCCCTCCCCCTATTTTCTTCCCTAGGATACTAATGAAAACAGGACACATAGGGCATTTTGTGAACTGGTAAACTTTAATATCTATCTGACTGTTTTCCTTTTGACTCACTTCCAAACGTGTGTCTCTCTAGTTTCTCCTGTATACTGTATTTCCTTTCAGGTGGTCTTGTATTTGTTTCTGCCACAGGAAATTTAAAGCAAAGAATTCAGGTTCATGAAGGATAAGATCATGCCAAGTCAGTCATTCAGACATTCAACTAGTTGTGTTTCATCACCAATTATTTAATTAGAATATTAATATCACAAATATTTCTTAGTATAATTTTCTGTAAAACACTGTGTTAAGAATTTCTGCTTTAGGCCATGGTGGGATATGAAAAACTGAATTTACCCTTACACTTACAAACTAGAAAACTACACAAAATATATGAAACAAGGTTTTCAGCTATTGGGCAGCAGGCAGCTCAGGACTGTGCTCAGGGAAAGAAGGAAAACAGACAAGGTAAGCCTATGATTACTTTAACTTATTGCCTAGAAGTAGGTTCCAGCTAGCAATTCAGGGAGGGAGAACCTAAACAAATCATTGGGGGGGTCACTGAGTGGAGGACAGAGTCAGAATTTGGGGAGGTCAGTTTGTGGAGCAGAGTACCAGAGACAAAAGAGTTGCTCAGAGAGAGAGAGAGGTCTAGAATGAGTGAGAGTGAGCGAGTTCCGATCTGCAAAAGGGTCCTGGAAGGACCCTTGAGCTGAGTACTCTCTGTATGAGTAGGCACTAACCAACAGAAAGCAGCAGACCGAAAAATCTCTGGGGCTCTCATAAAACTGGGGATGGTTTATTTTCCCAGCAGTCAGCATGTTAATACTTTGTAGTTTCAGGGCCTTGTATAGAATCCTCAGGAGAGAATTGCCCTAGCTGTGGGGCTAAATAAGCCCTGCAATAAGGTTTCTCTGGACATGACATACCCTATTAAAACTCAACATGAAGGCTGAAAAGAATTGCGTTAATTCCAAGTAACATAGCTGTGGTCCAAAAGAATACCCAGTGATTTTTAAAGGAATACAGCATTGAGTGCTCAATACTGTTAAATTTGCAACATCTGGCAGCCAAATAAAATATTACAAGACATGGGGAGAAGCAGCAAAATATGACTCACACATAGGATAAAAATCAATCAATAGAAATAGACCCAGAGGGGCTTCCCTGGTGACGCCGTTGTTAAGAATCCACCTGCTGTTGCAGGGGACAGGGGTTCGAGCCCTGGTCCGGGAAGATCCCACATGCCTCGGAGCAACTAAACCCACGTGCCACAACTACTGAGCCTGCACTCTAGAGCCCGTGAGCCACAACTACTGAGCCCAGGCACCTAGAGCCCATGCTCTGCAACAAGAGAAGCCTCCACAATGAGAAGCCTGCACACCGCAACGAAGAATAGCCCCCACTCGACGCAACTAGAGAAAGCCTGTGAGCAGCAACAAAGACCCAACACAGCCAAAAATAAATAAATAAAATAAATAAATTTATAAAAAAAGAAAGAAATGGACCCAGAAACAAGTGAGATGATGGAATAGCAGACAAGGTTGTTAAAACATATATGAGTATGTTTCACATGGTCTAGAATGAGAAGAAACACATGAATAAAATGAGGAAAGAAATGGAGGTAAATGGTATTTCTAGAGATGAACAAGTAAAATACCTAAAATTAAAAATACACCGAACGGGGTTAAAGTGCATTAGACATAGCAGAAAAAAAGAACAATGAATTTGAAGACATAGCAATAGAAATTATTCAAACTCAAACACATATTAAAAAGACTGAAAAAACTGGACATAAGTGAATTGTGGGACAATGTGAATCTAAAAGCAGTCAAAGAAAAGCACTGTGATAAGCATTGGGCTCTTGCTAAATGCCAGATTCTGTGATAAGCACTTCACATGTATTTCATTTACCACTAGGAGGTGGGTACTGCATTTGTCATCATGTGAGGAAAGCATGAAATCATAACAGTGACTTTAAGCAAATGTTTAATTATAAAACAGAAATGTTATTTGTAACACACCTTAAATTTTCACAGATTTTTTTCATGTTATAAATTAAAGCATCATATGTCTTTTGAAGCTCAAAATAGAACTGAATGTTAAGCTGGATAATTATTATTAACTACAAGACATTAAGAGTTTTATTTAAGGTCAGATAATTAGTGGAACCAAGAATAGAAAGCAAATTTCCTACCTCTTTCTTATTTGCTGTTCCATTTCTACGAACCCTGCCACTGTCACAGCAGGTCAAAAAGGGAAAAAAGTTTTGGCTAAGATAAGGAAAGCTTTACAGATGAAGTTGCATAAAGACCAGTTTTTAAAACAACCATCAGAATTCCACAAGTGGAAGAAGGAGTATAAGGCACTGCAGGCAGAGAGAACACTTGAGGAAAGGCACAAGGAAGGAGCTCTCCAGATCCACGTAACAGGCAATAGATAATATATGTTGGCTGAAGCAGTGGTTTCACAGAGGGACTTATTACAAGAAAGCCAGAAATACAGGTTGAAACTAAATCACTGAAAACTGCAAATGCCACAAAATGTAATATAGAAGCATAGATATCTAAATCTCAGCTATCTGAAATCTGGCACTTAGGATGTTAGACCCCAGGAAAACCTTCAGCCTTAAAATCATCCCCAAAATTACCCTTAACACCAAGAGATTATTGAGCTTAGTTAAGAAGATTTTATTTATATCTGGTACATCTGATGATCATATAAAAGGAAACGTGCTCTCTATTTCACAGAGTGTAAAAAGCCCAACTGTTTTACCTATAAACCAGAAAGAATGGGAAACGTGACACTGGCAGGATAGACAAGCATGAAGAAAAGCCAAAGGAAGAGATGTGAGGCGGTAATGGCATCAATGGAAGCTGCATTAATATCAGCGTTTATTAGAAACTGACGGAGGCCACGGGCAGAGGTTGTGCCTGCAGCAGAAAAGAGACAGTGTCATAAAGGGACAGACATAGAAGAGATATGGTAAATAATAGTCACCTACCGTTCATTCATTTTTAAATTCTTCATTGAACTATTAAATCTGAAATATAGAAGTTATATAGAGTATCAGCTTTTTCCGTTTCATGAAAACACACAGAAAATGGTCTCTTCCCTGGTTTCTATCCAAACTCCAACTGAGAAAGGTCAGATTTAGGAAAGAATTTTTAGACATATGCAATTTAATACTCTGAGGTATTCTTGCTTCGATAATGACCACTATCAGGCTACACGTACCAACCATGTTAACTTGGCTTCACAGCAAAATCCCTTTCATTATAACTTGTAATTTTATGCTCTTGGGTATGATTTTCTTTAGTAGCAGCTGTTGGGTGGACCCCTCTTATCTTGTCCTTATGTTTTCCTCAAGAAAACTTCCACTACTGCTCCGTATTGAAGCAAGAATATTTGATGATATTAGCCAATTTTCTTTACCTTTTCTTCTTACTCAGTTCTCCACATAGGAGTGATTATAGATGAATAAATTGGCAAAAGTGCCATTGTTTTGTTCACACATTCTTCTTTTGGACAGGTATTAAAGAGGAATCTTTTGTAGTTTTCGCCTCTTTCTCCTTCAAAGCAGCTTTTCTTGGGTTGTCAAACTCAATTAACCAGACTGTGCTCCTGCAGATAATGACTATAGTTGTCTAGCTGCCCATACAATGTCTATGTGGGTAAGACAATCACTCCAAAACAGTACCAGAAAGATTATTCAAGGCACCTGAGTCCATCTGAAGGCTCTCATCCTCCTTAAACTCCCATTTTAGTTGGATTCAGTTCACTACTGTATTTGCTGCAAAAGTGTAGGGGACACTTTATCATATCATTCAACTAGAATCTCCTATATAAAGCTGTTCTTGAGATTGGTTTAGAATTCTACCAGAAGGAAGTCAGTGTTTCTCATGAATAAATGATATGCTGCTTCATTCTGTTTTATGCACAAAACAATATACCAAATTGTGTTTCTTTTCTTACTCCTCAAATTTGAAACTCACCGCAGCAGTTATGTTGATACGTTTTAGTAGTGCAGTAGCCTCCCTTTCCACGGTTCTGTTTTTACATTTCTATTTTGTCATTTCATTGTTTATATTTTTGCTGTTAGTAACCTCAAATCCTTTGTTTAAAGAGTCGGAGTGGATACAAATGTGGTTACAATTCAAATTATATCAAGTGAGGGTCCACTCAGTGCTTATCATTGTCCTAGCCTCTGGCAAACTAAAATACAGAAATGTTGACACATTTTACAGAACTCATAGTTCAATTTAAAAGGTAGGCATGAGGAATTAATAATTATAAGGCATTGTTATAGTGTTTTATACAAAGTTCTATGGGGAAAATGAAAGTACCTTATTGCTTAGGAGATTGGGAGAGTTTTCTTAGGAATAAAGACATTTTATTTGATGAATAGTAGTTTTACAGAACATTGAGAAATGTATCTCTTAAAGACCTGTAAAGAAAGAGAAATAGATTTATTTATTGAAAGTATGTGATTATGTAAGGAAAATGGGTGTAATTGTAAGCCTCTACACTGTGGGATGGGCTGAGACAAGATTGTAAACTGCAGCCCACAGACCAAATCCAGCCTGTGACCTATTTTTACAGGGTCATGAGCTAAAAATGGTTTAAAGGTTGATGAATAAATGAATAAATAAATGTATGTATGTGACAGAGACCATATATGACCTACAGAGCCTAAAATATTCATTATTTAATATTTACAGGAAAAGTTTGTGAGACCCTGGTATAGGGTATAGTTTGGTAACTGTCCAACAGGGGTAGAAAGTGAAGCCAGAGACTTTTTGAAAAAGTCTTATATAATATGCTAAGAAGTTTGAACTTCAGCCTAAGAAAATGGTATGTGATGTGGTGGTTTTGTAATGTGTTACCTTGGCTAGAGTGAAATACATACCCCAGAATTTCCTTCTCTATACATTTCCAGTTAGGATAGGCCATAAATGGGAATTTTGTGCAAGATTTGGAGGTGAGAAGTGAAGCAATAGGCATTTTCTAGCTGGCACATATTGTCTCCAATCTGCTGTCTAATCCTGTCAGTGTGGGGTTAGCAGGCAATCTTGTATCTGTTCAACCTTCTCCCGAATTCTCCTTCAACTTCTTTGACTCCTGAGACAGGAGGGCATGTAGCTCCATGATGAAGAAACCTTCTGTTTCTGAAGTTATGTTAAATGTCAAAACTAAAGAATAAATATTACCTAGTGTCAGGTATACATAAATGTTTTCCTCTGATGATGAAAAATATAGGCTTTGGATGTTTTCCTTAAGAAAACTGACCACAGATTCTTGAAAGGTGTTACCACTTCTTCATAACCAGGTCAGATGTGCTTCAAATGACCTAGAATAATAAGTGCAGGCTCTTAAGAAGGAGCTTGTTTTTCATGTGTTCGTGTAAAAATCAGATGCTGTTTTAAATGGTGCTAAAGAGTTAAAGAATATTTGAGAAAGCCATTTGGGGAAAGACAGTTTTGGCCTTTGACTGTCTACTTAAACCTGTGAATACACACACACACACACACACACACACACACACACAACTATGCTATGAAATTTCGGAATTCATGCAAGTACTCATCTTTCAAGCAACAGTTTGAAGACAGAAATTTCCAAGAGAAAGATTGAAAAATATATACAAAGATTAAAAAGTGTTGACATCATTTTTTAAGAAATCAAGTTCTAGTTTCCATTGTAGTTGCTACACATTTAACCTCATGTACAATACCATCTCCAGCTGAACCGTAACGCTCCACTGGAGTGCACAAGAATAACTAACGACTATAATGAAGACATTGAATCATAAAGTAAAAGCTATATTATGTTATTTGGACTCCTTTTAGGAAGGAAAGGAGATATATAGTGGATTTAACCATGCTTTCTCCTCAATGTCTCAAGTGAGTCAGTCATTAATGAAAGATTTTTCATTGCTAAGGTTTTACTTTGTATTTTACTTAATTACTTAATTCACATCTAGTCAAGGGATACTAAGTCATTAGCTTTAGATTGGTGCCTGTCCTTTTCATAGCTGGGAGTAGAGTCTTCTCTGAAATCCTTTAGCATTTTATCTAAATCTCTTTAATGGCACATGCCAGTTTAATCCTAAGGTTTTAATTCCTTGTGTAATTACTTAAAACTCTCAGATACTTAAAGATCCTTCTGTTTCTCATATGTGTATTTAAAGAGTACTTTAATACATTATGCTAAAGAAAAATATTTGTTAAATACTTTTTACTATCTGGTATTATTATAAATTATTTTGATATTTGATTGCTTTGAGTCTTATAAATTGTTTATGTACAACATATATAAGAAGTGTGTATTAAATGCATAGACTTGAAAGTTTCCAAATTTTGCCCAGTTACAGTAGTCTGTATTTTTAGCCCTATTTTAATATAATTGATATTTTCCTTTTTCACAAGTATAAGCGAGGCTAAGTGATAATGTTGTAGATTTAGACTCAAAATTCTCAAAATTGGAACTTTCAACATGCATTAGAATTAAATTTTTACCTTAACAAATATTTCACACCACAGGATTTATTGGTATTTTAATAGACTGAGACATTTGCTTGTGTTTTAATGTCTCAGTGGAGTTAAATCTCCAAATCAATTGCCAATAGTTGAGATACAAATTTTCTACTTAAAATGCACTAATCAAAGTGCCCTTTCAATTCCTAAAAGACTTCAATTTACAGTAATGTTATTTCACAAAACTTGGTATCAGTCATTATTTTATTTTCATATTTACATCCTTGTCCTACTGCCCATTCAGTCTGTGGAATTCTTAAGGTAACTGAGAACTATAAACCCAAAGTAAAAGCATTTATCATTTTTCATTTCTACAGGTGTTAAGTATGGTGGAGCTAGACAGTTTTTCCTGTAATTCTTCATCCTTAGGGATGCCTATCAAAGGTTAGAGTTCCTTGGGAGGTTAGTGGAAGCGCTATGTCTAGATGAATTTCATGAGTAAAGGCAGACTGTACAACTTCCAGAGATTTATTTTTCAGACAATGGAATTGCTTCTTTCCTACCCTCCTGCCAAACCAATAAATTAAGTAGCTGGTATTCCCAGAGTACTTCTCCTTTCCTTCAAGATGATTGTTCATTAAGGTGTCATCTTTCACTAAAGGATAACATCTGTTGGTTAAAGTATGAAGCATGAAGCATTCTCTTATGTTGATGGATCACTATGACCACCAGCATTCAGGACTTGACAACCACGCAGCTCCTCCAGGGCTCCAATAGCCATGGGGCTGCTCATTGGTTTGGATAATTTGGACTGTGAAGATGGTGATTTAATTCACAATTCTTAGAGTTTCATGCTTCAATTTTTATAACTTCAAAATAGTTGTAAAGTTTCTCACTACCACCAAAGTTGAGGTCACTTAATTTATACTTTAACCTTCCATTTCTTCCCAAATCCTGTGGTTAAGCAAAAAGAATATAAGGGACTCTAATTCAATGCTGTGAAACTCAGAATAGTCAGTTCTGTCACATTTCCAGAAATGATCTTTGAAAAGGAAGTGTAATATAAGAGATAACATCTGGCTTAGAGACCAGTAGACATATTTTTAAATACCAGTTCTTCCCTGTATTAGTTGCCCTTGGATGTGACACTTAACTTCTCTTGAACCTGTTTCCTCATCCAGAATATGGTGATAATAATACCAATTGTACAGGGAGTAAATTTAAAATAATGCATATAATATACCTTCTTTCCCATTTCAGTCCTTGCATTGTTCAAGTCTGTAATCTTAGACCCCACATAAAATCTGTCAACAAATCATATTAGGTCTACCTTCCAAATATATCCATTATTTGATCACTTCTTACTATTTCCACCACTACCATTTTGGATCAAGACTTTATCTTCTCTCACTAGATTACTGTGATAGCCTCAATATATTTTCATGCTTCAGCTGTTTCCCCATATATAGTCCGTTCTTCAGACAGCAGGCAGAGCTATTAAAAAAAAATAAGTCAATACATGCAACATCTCCTCTCAAAATCCTCCAAAGGCTTCTTCCTGTCTCAGCACCAAACTCCTTAAAATGTACCTCAAAGCCCTATATGATTTGGCCACATTTTACCTCTCTGGCCCTCCCTGTTCATTCTATTTAAAATTGAATCAGCTTTCTCTGATGTATCTGTCCCCTTTTCTTGATTTATTTTTCTTCCATAGCATTTATCACAATCTACCAAACTGTACATTTTATTTTGTTTATTGTTTACCTTTTCTTTATATCAACCACTGTCGTGCACCATTTCAGTTTGCTCAGCTGTTTTGCTTTCTTTCCCCCACTCCCAACCTCTGCTGCTTGGCTTATACTTCCCAATAAATTACTTACATTTAAACTTTCACTTAGGCTTTGTTTTATTAGGAAAAACAGGCTAAGACAATAGTATCCAAAGTTGCCTAGAAAGCTGAAATTTGGAGGTGGATCATTGATCAGCCATATGGCAGTAAGAAACTTGCTGGGGTTAAGTGGAGTGCTGAAAAACCCTGGGATACACACCAGCTTTACAATTCATATTATTCTCAACTTTGATGGATTGGGATGAAGGAAAAATAGTAAGGCATTATGTTACACTGTGACTGTGATACCTGGGAAATATAGAGGCAATAAATATTGCAAAGGCTGTGGAGATACTGGCACTGGGATCTTTGGAAAAAAAAATCAGAGACTAAATCTCATAACCATCAACTGAAGAGTAGCAGATCTCTATGGCAGTTTAAGGAGAGCTTCATCTCCTATAGTCTCAAGACAGACTGTATTGAAACTCAGGTCAGGATCTATGTATAAGGGAGGCAGAATTGCAAAGGAGATAAATCCACAGCCTTGACAGCTGTCCTTTTTTCTTGTTTCTTCTGCTTGGTTAAGACCTTGATAGGAAGAGTAAGATTTTGGGAACAGGATGGGGACATTTTGATGGAGGATTCCATGGAACTCAGACCACTAAATTTCCCTCAACTTTCTATGCGTTGAAAAAAAGATCTCTGCTCCTTTACAGAGGAGAGAAATCTCCGCTTTCCTGGAGACCCTTTAAATACCTCAGCTGAAGCAGATACCATTCACCCTAGAAGAGACAGCAGTTAGGATTTTGACATCAACTCCAGATCTGGGTTTATCTTCCTTTCCCACAGTGCCTCCTCCATTGTGACCAACTGAGAGTTTAGAGAACACCTAATCTCTTAGGCATTTATCCCCCATAACACTGCCTTGCAATTAGGTACCTATTTTACAACAAAAGATGTCTAACAGTGACCCTGAGATATACAGATGTTAACATGTATTTCATCAGTTGCAAGTAGCTGGTTTAATATAACATGTAGCTGGTTTAAATAACGTGGAATACTGAGCTAACATGTCTGAAAGGGATTAACATCCTCTGAAGCTGGGGGCTGATATTCAGAGTGTGGTATATATGCTGAAATGACCATTGATACATAGTGTTTTGTCTCCAGTGCTAGGATATGTTAAGTCCAGGAACCAAGAGATGGACATACCCCAGTGATCCACTTTCAGAATCTGTACTTTCTGTCTTCACCACTTTAGGTTCTGTTACAGTTAACCTCCTGATTCCTCGTGATGGAGAGGGTGCTTCTGCTTAGGAAAACACTACTTGTTCCTAGAACATTAAAACTATATCCAGTCCATTTTGGTCTTTTCATTCCAGCAGACTGGCAAGCAAAGAAAGGAATAACTGAAATGTGAGGAGTAACTGACTCCAAATAAAATGAGGAGCTAGGATTGCTGTTACACAGCGGAAGAGGAATACACTGGAATATGAGATATTCTCTTCAAAGTCTCTTGAAGCTTTTGGGATTAGTTATAAATCTGAATATATATTATAGCAGCCATAGGCTGACAAGGGCAAAACAGTGAAGAGTTCATTCCTTTTGGGAATTTGGGTCTCAGAGCAGCTAAACTGATATATGAGGTGAGATCAATCTAGAAGGATATTGAAAGATATATTTAATCAATATTAAATATAATCTAAAGATCAGTGGTTGCATTGTTGATTGTAGCTATTTTAATAGCCTTCTTCCCTCACGACTTTACAGAGATTTCAGTAGACCGTCAGCTGGATAGTAACTCTGCCTTGGATTTGATTTCAGGGAGGAAACAAGTGGAACAGTGTGGTACAAAAAGTGACCTGTATCAGATAACTCATGTGCACAACTTCATATCTGATTGTCTTCATTTGTTTTTACTTGCAGCCATGGCTGTTGTGAATCCATTCTGTACATGCTCTGAGAGTATGTCAAATCAGTCCTTTGCTATACTTATTAGTTTCCTGGCCTTTACTGCTGTCATACCCAGGGATAACACGGTAGTGGCTGCTACAGTGTGGATGCTACAAGAAATTTCTTGGCATAAACATGCACATTTTGGTAGTGTGGGGGTGTTAATGCCCTGTGGAGTGAACTGCCTTTTAAAAAATGCCTTCCTCATTTTTCATCCTCTAATAGATAGTTCTATGTGAACTTCATAGAGCTTCTTAGGAGGACCCATGGGATTGAACAACCCCTTCTAGCAGTTGCCAACTTGATTACATACAGTGATATAGGCTTTTCCTTGTTCTTGCATCCAATGCTTCCTATGTTACCCCAATAAATGCCTTTTATTTTAAGTCTTGATTTCTGAGCCTGATTCATTGCAAATCATGTAACCCTTTAGAATGTAAGTTCCATATGGATAATGGTTTTGGTCTGTTTGTTCACTGCTGTGTCTCCAGTGCCTCAAAGTGACAAGTCTGACAGAGGGCATGCCTTCATTAAACATTTGTTAAATCGATATATTAGACATTGTTAGTGCTCCTCTCAGGTACCTTCAATTCAGTTATTCGTACTGCCCAGTTGTCTCTCAGTTTCTGTATGCTTTAAGAATTTGCACAGGCAACTTCCATTGGCCCGTTGAAGCCCATTGCCCACATGCATGGAAGAGCTGGAAGTTACCTGGGATTTTACATTCTCTCCCCTACTTCCAGCTGGGACTGACTACTGTAGGAATATGGAAGCCCAACTCCCTTGCCTCAAGGAAGGACAAACTCTGAAGTATAATTTATGCTTCAGAACTTTCTGCGTAAGCAGATATAGGTTGTGCCTGAAATGCTAGTCGTGCTTGTCTTCTCACTCTCTGTCTTAATTAACTCCCACCACTCCCTATTGGTTTCTTCTACAAGCAGCTCCTTAAAAATCAGAAAAGCCCAACTTGAAACAATGAAAGAAAATGCCAAGAATACAGCAGGTGCTCAATAACAGGCAATGTACCTTAAAATAAGTTATTAGTTATTATCATTGGTTTAAATAAAATTATCATTATCTCCTCTTTTTGAAAAAAAGAAATCAAGCTTCTGCTTCCTCTTGTTTTTGAGACCCAGACTTTGAGACCCAGAGCTGTCCAGTTCTGAAAATGGGTTTCCATATTATTCTTTGTGACTGAGATTCTGTTTTAATAACATGGGAATTAGATGATGTATATAACATAAATATAGTACTGGGTGTTTCCCATGCTCGACTGATTATATGAATCAACAGAAAACTATCAAAAAATATGAAATTTTTTTTTTTTTTTGCGGTACACAGGCCTCTCACTGTTGTGGTCTCTCCCATTGCGGAGCACAGGCTCCGGACGTGCAGGCTCAGCGGCCATGGCTCACGGGCCCAGCCGCTCCGCGGCATGTGGGATCTTCCCGGACCGGGGCACGAACCTGTGTCCCCTGAATCATCAGGGGGACTCTCAACCACTGTGCCACCTGGGAAACCCCTAGGACTTTGTTTTTTAGGAAACTGTATTTCTAAAATTTTGCCTGGGTGATTTTAATGATCTGTCAGGCTTGGGAACCACACAGTTTAGCCTCTCAAGACTGTAGTCCTGTTTTATTCTTAAAATCATTGTGGTTAATTTCATGAATAGGTTTTATTTTATTTTCCTGTATTGTCTGTTGCTAAGCCCTTCAGAGACCTGGTTGGATGGACCAGTCAGAATCAATTTCCAGCTCCAACAACCAAAGGGTGGGCCTTATACTGTACAACCTCCTAATTAGTTGAAGCTACTTACAGTTAACAGTAAGCCACTGTGTGTGTGTGTGTGTGTGTGTGTGTGTGTGTGTGTGTATATATGAATGACATGTAATACAATATATATTATAATATTGTAAGGTATGAGTCTTAGAAATAAGGATATTTTGACTATTGCAAATAAATTTTTAAAGGTTAAAAATGATCACCTGTGGTATACAGTAGGTTCTCATTAGTTATCTATTTTATACATAGTAGTGTATATATGCCTCAATGCTCTGTGGTGACCTATATGGGAAGGAAATCTAAAAAAGAGGGGATATGTGTATACATATAACTGATTCACTTTGCTGTACAGCAGAAACTAACACAACATTGTAAAGCAACTATACTTAAATAAAATCTTTTTTTTAAATGTTCACCTGTTTTCTTCATATATATGATTTTTTCTTGTTAATTAGATGTGGTTGCTTCATTATCTGACTACAGTGTGGCACAGAGAATTCAAAGCAAATTTTATATTAGTAAAAGGAAATTTTAGAAGAAAATGTACTTATATAAATAATATAACCCATTATAAAGAATATGTATTTATATCTATCTGTATTTATAGAGATAAACCATGACCATTATTTAATTGTGTATTACCGAAATTTTATGTTTGTATAATTATCTGCATATAAACCACACATATATGGATATAATTATATATGTAAGATATATATGTAATTGTGATTATGTTCTGTTAAATAGTAATCAAAACAGTTATATTAATCAAAATAAAATAAAAAATATATTAGTTAATAACATTATTTTAGCACTATATAATTTATGAAGTATGCTCATAAACTTTATCTCATTTTATCCTCATAATAACTAGGAATTTAGCATTATTAATAATTAATCAAAGGCAATGATGCAGGGGTACACAATGAGTTCCTGGGCTTTGAGACCCCTTGAGATAGGTCAAATACCTGTTTTTCCACTTATTATATAATCATATTTTGTGCATGCTCCTCAGTTGCTATAATGCCTTCAGAATACATTCATTTGATCTTACAATAATCCTAGGGGATATGTAAAATTAACTACGTTTTAAACTGAAGAAATGTAAGCTCAGAGGAAATTGACTTGAATAATGACAGTAGGGAAAAGAATAACTGCTATGTAAAACAATTTTTTTTAACTTTCAAAGCTTGTACACAGCGCTTCTTTTTTCTGAAAAACTAGTCAGTTTTTCACATATAAACATAAATTTAGTTATTATACTTATATGTCCTTCTCAACATTATCAGATAGATAGAATTAACTAATTGAGCAGAGACATTTATATGCATATGGAAAATTTTGTAAAATATACTTTATTTCAGTAACAGATAAATAATATTTCTCTTTAGTGTGGTAGTACTTTTCATTCTTATAAAGCATTTATTCTTTTCATCTTTTTATTATGAAAACATTTTAAAAACCAAAAACTTGAAAGGAATTTGACATGCACATAATCTTGATTCTACAGTTAATATTTTTACCATACCTGTTAATTGCATATCTATCCATCTCTTCATTTCTCTATTTATCTATCAGTTCATTCTCTTTGAGCAGTTATAATTTGTGCTTTAAAATGTTTTATCTGTAAATCTAATATTTGTTTCATCTGGCATTGGTCCCTGTTGCATTGATTTTTTGTTTGTTTTTCTCTTAAGAAATGGGTCTTATTTTCTTCTTTCTATGATACGTAATTTTGGATTTTTTGTCTTGGACATTTTGATTTGTGTGTTTCAGGAAATTTGAATTAAGTTAAGATCTGCCAAAGAGCAATTTTTTTTTTTTTTTTGTGGTACGCGGGCCTCTCACTGTCGTGGCCTCTCCCGTTGCGGAGCACAGGCTCCGGACGCGCAGGCTCAGCAGCCATGGCTCACGGGCCCAGCCGCTCCGCGGCATGTGGGATCTTCCTGGACTGGGGCATGAACCCGTGTCCCCTGCATCGGCAGGCGGACTCTCAACCACTGCGCCACCAGGGAAGCCCCAAAGAGCAATTTTTAAAGCAGCATTTATCTTTGATAAACCAAGCTACAGTCTTTGATTTTGTTGTCTGCTTGGAGTCTGCCTTGTGCCTGTCTGGTGCAAAGATCAATCAGATATTTAGCTATTACCCTAATTTGAGTTTCCTTTTTCTGCCATCCTTTTTTCAAGAATTTGCGTCTTCACTTTCTAGTGGCTGTGGTGGCTTGCACACTGTCCTTTAATTTGCTAGACAGTGTGACCTTGTGTTTTCCATCAGAGTTTTAGCCATCCCACACAGTGCAGACTGGGGGGTGGGTGGCATTTGGGTAAATGTGATAAAAATATGAACTTTTCAAGCTCTATTCTCTCCAGGTCTCAGCTTCTCTCCAGTTCTGCTTATATTTGTTTACCCTCTGTTACATTCAAGCAGCTGTTGTGGCTTTTGGGAATTTTTTTTCTCAATATTTTATCCACACCTTATAGTTAATTATCTGCTGCATAGTTGTTCTTTTAGTTGTTCTTTCATACTAGTCATTCTTCTAGTATGGCTTCTTCTAGCCATACTAGAAGAAGAACTGCCACGGTCACCTTTTAACTCACTACATTTCTGTGATTGAAAACCTTTTTGTTTTTATGAGATTTATGATAATAGATATGAAAGATCCATTTAAACCATGTAGCTTATTAAACATAAACATTTTGACTGTTTATATTTCCACTTAAACTGGACCTTCTCTACCTAATAAAACAAATTTGGTCCATATTTATGATAATCCAAAGGTACAATTAAGAGCTATTCTCATATTTTATCTGCAGTCTATGGGAAATGCCAGTTAAAGTATTCAAAGAAACATAGGCAAAAGAAAGCTTACAGATCCTCTTGCTAGAGTAAACATTGTACAATTGGACTGAGTGTTTGAGAATATAAGGACGATTGATCGTTCAGTGGATGGCTGTAGTGACATCAGAAAACAGGATTCTCGACTTGAACTGAGTGACTTTTTGCCTATGCCACACTCTTTCTTGATGAAATAAATGACCTTAACTTTTCAACAGTCATGAAATCTTTAATCAGGATGGTCATTTAAAACATTATCACCAATTAGGTCAAAGAGGTCATTAACAGATCTGTTAATAACTTCACTTATTGCCAGGAAACTGATTATTTTGGGTATAGCCTTCTCTCCCCCATTTAAGACACAACTAAACTATAGAACAATAGGAGTTTTGGTTAGTCTGTCTCTGTTCCTTATTCTTGATGCTAACATTTTCTAGCCAGAATAATAAAGCTATCTTGACATTTTTCTCTAAAGTTAAGCAACTTATTCACTTAAGTCATGCACAAAGAGTGTATTTTAATCATTTCAGTGAATTCTTATTTATTGTCCTTTATGGTACTTTATTTACATAATAGAAGTTCAATATTTTAACATATAAGATATTTGAGGAATTATAAACCAGTGAAAATGGTCTGTGTTAGCCCGTCAGGTGAAAGCATTTATAGAGATTTTGTTTGTGAACAGAAATAAGCTTTTCAGTAGACCATTTCAGAAATGCATCCTGATGGTTATTGAAAAGCTAGTTCACAGACATATTTTCTGATGATTACAAATCTTGGGCACAAATTTATTTCAGCATATTCCAAATGGCAAAAGCTATACTGCAGAAAACAATTTTTGTCCTGTCACCAGTTCACTCATCAAATGTCAGTCCTTTCTCAAGATCTCATGTCTGATCAACAAAGGCCTAAGTAAATTACAGTTGCAAATATTAATCATAGTGATAAACGTCTGCTTGTCTCAGTCCTATGACTGACCAGCTTGGAGCAAAGTATTGCCACTTCTGCTAAAACACCAAGTGACATGAAGCTTCTGAAAAGAAAATTACATAAGATGACCCAGATGAGAATAATGATTTGCATATTCAAATTTTAGTGAAAGCAGTGCTTGTAGTTTGTTATTTAGAGCTCATGCTACTATTAACTGTTGCCGTATATGGTCATATTATCCTCTGGGGAAAAATGTGGATTTTGCGCCCAGATTCCCTACTATTTGTACTCTGATCTTGAAAACAGAAGTACCTTTAAGCTTGGTCATAAGGATATTATGTCAAGAAAAAAGGTTTTCTGTATTAAGGACTCAACTCTTTTCTACACTTACATACATTTTAGTCTCAATAGTACTAAAACTTACCCATCTTACTATATACAATAACATATATATCTAAAATTTTTCTAACACTTTAGATTTTTGGAAGGCATTTTCAAACAATGAATTTTTATGGGACACTTAAAATGTACATGGGCAGACAGATATTTTTACCTGCACTGAGAGGATTTCTAAATGAAGCAAATGAAAAAATGAATTTGAAAGATGTTATCTTTGTATCAAATACAAACTTATTGTATATCTACCTGAATTGGTTAAAATTTAAAAATACTCTTCTTAAATATGTAGATACCTTGTAGGTAATATAGAAACAATACTAACTGCAGAAAATAAGTTTTATCTTTTAAACTTTATGATTAAGGTGTTACAAAACAGTAACTGGGCCCATTATTCATTTCTTGTGTAAGCTAATTAACCACTTGGAAGTAGGTGCATCTTTTCCTCTCAACTTCCCTGTGATTAACATCTGAGAAAATACAGAAAATGTATTTTTATTTTGGTTAAAAGAAACAGAGGCAAGGAACTCAGAAGCTAGCTCATGCTGTGTTGATGTCAAGCAATGTCAGATGTCTGAATTAATATATATTCTATTTGGAAGCAGTGTGGGTATAATAGTACATAATAATAGATTTCTCTACTTTTATATTTCATAGTTGATGTGGAATTTGCTGCAAACCATAGTGATTCTGTAGAGAAGGCGTTGTGCTCTTAAATCATAAAAAATTTACATTGCTTGTCTTGACTAACATTTCTTTTGCTCTGAAAACACTATCAGCTTAAAAATAAAAAAAGAACTCTCTGCACATTTCTTCCACTGTTGAAATTGAACATGGTCTCAACCAAGGGCTATAATCTTCCTTATTCTAGTATAATTCCTCAGGTAACTGTAATTGAAAAAAGTAAAATATGCAAAGAAAATCATTAAAAGGAAGTATGTTTCAGAAATGTAATTAAATAGATTGGTTGTATGGAATAAATTAAGAGCAAAGAAAATTAAAATCAGTATAATATAGGGGAGACACAACAGAATGCAAACCATGCAATAAAAAAGATGAATACTCTTGACCCTTCTGTTACATGTATTTTTCCTAATGATTTGCCCTTGGAACATTTCAACACCGTCGAGAGTGACTAGCTACCTTGGTCACATTCTATACAAAAGGAGATTGGGGAAGACTATAAGATTTTAAGGAACACACTTATGCCAGTTTCCTCTTTGTAGAATGCCTGCAGAGATGGCAACATAGGAGCTCTGAGTTGCTATAAATGCTTTCTTTAGGCTAAAAATTGGTTTATCTTTGCTGGGGCAAGCTTCATTCATTATTCAGCACTCTTCTTGAATGCCTGACCTACACTAAGGATGGAGATAGGAGCAGAAAACAATGTCCTAAAGACATTTCTACACCAGTAAACTTTTCTACAACCTCACTCAAGGGTTTCTGTCTTAGATGAATAGTCTATTCAGTCTTTTATTTTTTTGCGATAAATCCAACATATTCTTCATGCGAATATTTATTGATTTTTTTTTCCTCATGTTGTCAGCCTTAGAAGTGGTAACTGTAAAGTTTCTAACTTCAGTTGGTATATGCTGGGACTATCATTTATAAATTGACCTAAGCTTTACTCCCCTTTTGTATAACACAAGAAATCCTGACAATAGTGTTACTGTTATTATTTTAGGAAGTCGTTTTATTAAATAGATTAGCAACCATATGACAGGTGTTTGTCTTGTCTTCCAACAGAGTTGATGTAAAAAACTTATATTTTCTTATACTGTCGTAAAGAGACATTTCTGGATTATTGAATTATAGAATTGATTTACGAGTCCATGTTGTCCTTTCCTTTCTGTATCATGTATTTATATATAAGTTTATATAACAGAGGTATGTCATAACAGTCTCTGGCATGATTGCACATGATATTCTATTGCATTACTTCTGTGCAAATGTCAGAGTGGTTCTGAAATCTTGTGATACAGGACACATCAAATGTTAGCAATGATGGAACCATTTTCAGCTTAATTATTTGGATATATATGGATTTAGGTCAATAGACATATATTTGGGGAAAGAATTTCCTCCAACTCTAATAGCATCAAGTCCATTAATTGTATTTGTTGAAGAATATTTATCTGTGTACACCATTACATAGCTTTTTTTTAAAAGCCAGACAGCGTCATAAAAGACCTAGCCATTGATCAAGGGCACTAATGGCCCTTAAAACACCCTTTTAAATGTGTTTATTCTGAGCACCTGACATCATGAGATTGTTTTATCCATCTGTCCATGAAAAACATTTATTATTGTATGAAGTTTTATAAATTTAAGTTCAAAGGAAAAATATATACCTATTTTCAAAGGAGTGCAGTATATAGCAACATAGTATGATTATACTGTCAAATTACAACAGGTCAAATTTTGGATATATATTGAATGTATGCTTTTAGATTAAACCAGTTCATTTACTATAGGAAGATAATCAATATGAATCTGATTATTAGGTGTGTCCACTTGGTGCCTCAAAAAGCTGACAGAGACTCTTACAGTGAGGTCATTTTCAATGGCTATAAAAACTCAATTTATATTCATATGATGAATAACAGTCAACACTCAACAGTGTTATTTATATTAAATGCATGTCACCACGTGTGTAAAGCTATTTTTGTATTTATTGTTTATCTCTTTACTGAAGTTCTTTGTTTTAAAATACTGTGAAGACTACCTGAGGAGAGTTCTTCTTGCTCTCTTTAAACATATTCAGTGAAATATGCATATAACCCACATAAGGATACCTAAGAGAAAAAACTCAGGAATACCGTACTTCAGTATTATTAAAGATCCCTTTCTCATTAATTGATTTTTCTTTTGTAAAAATGTTCCCACTACTGCTAAAGTAATCAGACTTTCAGATTTATGAGCTATTTTTATGTGAGTAATGTCTTTAAAGATAAAGCATCTTGATCAATTGCCAGGTAACTCTTCCATTCTCCTTTCAACACCATGTTAATCCAGAACATTAAATTATTTTTAATTAAGTCATCATATTACCATGAATCTTTCTTATTTTATGAAGAAAAAATTCTGATATCTTCTTAATGGACAGACATGAGAAAGTATATAGGTAGGATATAGTGCAGAAACTGCTGTATCAATTTTGACCAAAAAAATATGTAGAAAGAAAGAAAGAGTGGGTTAATCTCTTACTTTAGAAGCAAAGCCTCAAATTTCTAAAGAGGGTCCTTGAGATGGTCCTTTATTAATGACTGCAAATGTAATTCCATCAGACTCAACCCAGGCAGAAACTTTTAAAAAAATTCTGTTAGAAATTCAGCTTCAGAAGGAAGGAGTAAGATACATTCTCTAATTTTATTCTGGTTAAAAAGAAAATTAGATTAAACCAAATCAAACAAATGATCAAACACAAAACTCTTGGCTTGATAATATATAATCAATAAGACAATTCTTGCTGCTATGAAATTACCACAGAAAAAAATTAGAATAATAAAATAAAATAAAGGATTGGGGTTCCTGAAGTGGAAAAATGTTCTAGGTTAAGTACTGAAATTTAAAATATATATAGAGAGAAAATGACAATTGTGCTTTTGTTCATTGTTTGGAGCAATCCCTGTTCTTTGAAAAAACGAGAGAGTAATAAGCATGGGTGAGAAAAAGAAATGAAAATGCCATCAATTTGTCAACAAAACTCTAAATTTTGCAACTGTATTAGGTGCTAAAGGAGGTAGTGTAGGAAAAAATTATCCACAATTTGGAAATATGGCAAAAAAATATAGCATGCCTTCAATATCATATGGGGCAATGGCTGTAAGAAGGATTGTCTGAGGAATCTACTAAATTAATGTCTTTGTCACTATTGATTAGAAGTCCTATATATAGTGGAGTTCCTTGTTAACTTGTAGAATTTCGTCAGTAGAGACGCAAATAATTTCTGCCCAGTGTTACAGATAACTTCAAATACTTATGGCCTGTTGTACATTGAACATGTTGATACATATCTCAGCAATCTTATCCTAACATTTTCCTTTTTATTGCCTGTGAATATTCTACCTTCTTAAATGCTTGAACTGGTCACAACATATTTGGTTCTCTTATTAATAAATGAGTTAAAGCAAATCTAAGAGACTAAGAGGAAATCAGAAAAGTAAAGGCGTTTTCTTATCAAATAGAAAATATTCTGAATAAGAATACTGATGTATCCAATATAATCTCATGAAACATCATCTTCCAAACCTAGACTGATTCCATATGGCTCATTTGATAAAGAAAATTTTTTAAAAAAAGAAACAAAAAATTAAATGTTTAATTCAAGAAATTTCAATTAAAAATGCTACAAGTTTTTTACATTTCTCATCTTTTTCTCTGGAAGAATTGTTTATATTCTCAGAGATTCTTTGCATAAGCATTAATGTATTAATAATAAAACCACATCCCTAAGAAAAGAATGTCTAAAATCCACATATACAAGGAATTGTATTTAAGAATATTTGATTATGAACAGAATCTGAGTATATATGGAGGATTATCTTTTTGGTGTATAGGATGGAGGTGACGTACATTAATAATTTAATAGCAAGAATTGAAAAGCATGTTTACATGTTGAAATTAATAACTTTATATTTGATTATGGTTAATTTTACATGATTTCTAATGTTATCAGGTTTACTTGGCTTCAAATGTACTCAAATAAATAAAAACTTGCTGTATTCTAAAGGGAAACATTTTGGGTATAGAAAACATGATTTAAAAATATCAGTCCAAAAAAGGCCAAAAGAACAGTAATGTTTAGAGTAACAAAAGATGAGAAAGTATTTGTGAAATACATATTTTTTCAAGGGAAAAAAACAGAATTAAATTTTCTAAGCATGCGCTGTTATTCCAAAGAGAAGGTTCTGGAGCAACCTTTCCAAAAAACTGCTTTCAACCAAACCTAAAGTGACAGAAACCCTAACCATTGGAGCTTCACTTGACTGTTTCATTAAAATTCATTTTCCACAAAGCAAAGGCATTAGTGCAGAGGCTTTTTTTCCTTAGTTCAGTTAGGTGTGTATCTGGCATATGACCACTATAATTGTTGTTATAACCATTTGTAACACTGAATGGACCAGGAATTTGAAAATAACTTCAATGTTTTCAGTCAGAAAGACTGAAAGAGAACTTATTTTTGTAAAACTATTGAGATTGAATTTCCCTAGATGAAAGAAAATGCCTTTCAGGAGCACAGTTATTTTTTCTCTAGCATCTCTGTGGTAAAAGCGTATGTATTTCTCAAAGCTCAGCTCAAATACTACTTCATTTTTTTTTTAACATCTTTTTTGGAGTATAGTTGCTTTACATTGCTGTGTTACTTGCTGCTGTATAACAAAGTGAATCAGCTATATGTATACATATATCCCCATATCCCTTTCCTCTTGCGTCTCCCTCCCACCCTCCCTATCCCACCCCTCTAGGTGGTCACAAAGCATGAGCTGATCTCCCTGTGCTATGTGGCTGCTTCCCACTAGCAATCTGTTTTACATTTGGTAGTGTATATATGTCCATGCCACTCTCTCACTACGTCCCAGCTTACTCTTCCCCTGCCTGTGTCCTCGGGTCCATTCCCTACATCTGTGTCTTTATTCCTGTGCTGCCCCCAGGTTCTTCGGAACCATTTTTTAAATTTTTTTTTAGATTCCATATATATGTATTAGCATACGGTATTTGTTTTTCTCTTCCTGACTTACTTCACTTTGTATGACAGACTCTAGGTCTATCCACCTCACTACAAGTAACTCAATTTTGTTTCTTTTATGGCTGAGTCATATTCCATTGTATATACCTACCACATCTTCTTTATCCATTCATCTGTCGATGGGCACTTAGGTTGCTTCCATGTCCTGGCTTTGTAAAGAGCTGCAATGAACGTTGTGGTACATGACTCTTTTAGAATTATGGTTTTCTCAGGGTATATGCCCAGTAGTGGGATTGCTGGGTCATATGGTAGTTCTGTTTTTAGTTTTTTAAGGAACCTTCATACTGTTCTCCATAGTGGCTGTATCAATTTACATTCCCACCAACAGTGCAAGAGGGTTCCCTTTTCTCACACCTTCTCCAGCATTTATTGTTTGTGGATTTTTTGATGATGGCCATTCTGACTGGTGTGAGTTGATACCTCACTGTAGTTTTGATTTGCATTTCTCTAATGATTAGTGATATTGAGCATCCTTTTATGTGTTTGTTGGCAATCTGTGTATCTTCTTTTGGAGAAATGTCTGTTTAGGTCTTCTGCCCATTTTTGGATTGGGTTGTTTGTTTTTTAGATATTGAGCTGCATGAGCTGCTTGTCTATTTTGGAGATTAATCCTTTGTCAGTTGCTTCGTTTGCAACTATTTTCTCCCATTCTGAGGGTTGTCTTTTCATCCTGTTTATGGTTTCCTTTTCTGTGCAAAAGATTTTAAGTTTCACTAGGTTCCATTTGTTTATTTTTGTTTTTATTTCCGTTCCTCCAGGATGTGGGTCAAAAAGGATCTTGCTGTGATTTATGTCATAGAGTGTTCTGCCTTTGTTTTCTTCTAAGAGTTTGATAGCGCTGGCCTTACATTTAGGTCTTTAATCTATTTTGAGTTTATTTTTGTGTATGGTGTTAGGGAGTGTTCTAACTTCATTCTTTTACATGTAGCTGTCCAGTTTTCCCAGCACCATTTATTGAAGAGGCCTTCTTTCCTCCATTGTATATTCTTGCCTCCGTTATCAAAGATAAGGTGACCTTATGTGCATGGGTTTATCTCTGGGCTTTCTATCTTCTTCCATTGATCTATATTTCTGTTTTTGTGCCAGTACCATACTGTCTTGATTACTGTAGCTTTGTAGTATTGTCTGGTGTCCGGGAGCCTGATTCCTCCAACTCCATTTTCTTTCTCAAGGCTGCTTTGGCTATTCAGGGTCTTTTGTGTTTCCATACAAATTGTGAAATTTTTTGTTCTAGTTCTGTGAAAAATGACATTGGTAGTTTGATAGGGATTACATTGAATCTGTAGATTGCTTTGTTATTATAATAATTTTCACAATGTTAATTCTTCCAATCCAAGAACATGATATATCTCTCCCTCTGTGTAATCTTTAATTTCTTTCATCAGTGTCTTATAGTTTTCTGCATACAGGTCGTTTGTCTCTTTAGGTAAGTTTATTCCTAAGTATTTTGTTCTTTTTGTTGCAATGGTAAATGGGAGTGTTTCCTTAATTTCTCTTTCAGATTTTTCAGCATTAGTGTATAGGAATGCAAGAGATTTCTGAGCCTTAATTTTGTATCCTGCTACTTTACCAAATGCTTTGATTAGCTCTAGTAGTTTTCTGGTAGCACCTTTAGAATTCTCTATGTATAGTGTCATGTCATCTGCAAACAGTGACAGTTTTACTTCTTTCCTGATTTGGATTCCTTTTGTCTATTTTGCATCTCTGATTGCTAAAACTGATGGCTAAAACTTCCGAAACTATGTTGAATAATAGTGGTAAGAGTGGGCAGCCTTGCCTTGTTCCTGATCTTAGTGGAAATGGTTTCAGTTTTTCACCATTGAGGACGATGTTGGCTGTGGGCTTGTCATATATTGCCTTTGTTATGTTGAGGTAAATTCCCTCTATGCCTACTTTCTGGAGAGTTTTTTTTATCATAAATGGGTGTTGAATTTGTCGAAAGTTTTTTCTGCATCTATTGAGATGATCATATGGTTTTTATCCTTCAACTTGTTAATATGGTATATCACATTGATCGATTCACTATTGAAGAATCCTCGCCTTCCTGGAATAAACCCCACTTGATCATGGTGTATGATCCTTTTAATGTGCTGCTGGATTCTGTTTGCTAGTATTTTGTTCAAATACTATTTCTTAAAGTTTTCTCTGATTTCTTCCCCTCCAGAGCTGAAGGAAGAAATACCTCACAGATATTCCTATAATAAAATGCTTTACAGCAGTTAAAAATATACTGGAACTACATGAATGAACATGAGTAAATTGTGAAGTCAGAAAGTGAGTTAAATAAGGCAAGGTGCTCATTTGTCATAACAACTCGTATTATCCTCATTTTACAGATGAGATGTTTGAGGTTCAGAGTAAGTGCTTTTTTTCTAAGATTATTCTAGATTTTAAGTTGCGGAGTATCAAAGCACAGGAAAAATGTAGCAATATGTCTTTATTATCATTTGAATAATATGTTTATTATATTGGAGTTAAGGAAGGATTTCTTTAAAAATATAAATGTACAGCAAGAGAAAAGAAAAGAAAAACAGAGATTGGAAAAGCTGTTCAGTCTTCTTAGTAGTCAGTGGGATACATATCAAAATAGTGAGATACTATTTCCCAGTCATCAGATTTTCAGAAATTATTACACCTGATGACATCTAGTTTTTGCTGGCAAGTGGGAGCAGGAACTCTAGTGCAGAGCTAGAGTGGAAATCAATTGTCACAACCACTTCAGAAATTAATTGAATCACAGCTAGTATAATTGAAGTTTATATACCCTGTAACACAGAAAGTCTGTTTATTTATGAGAGAAACTCTTGCACTTATGGCCAAGGTGATGAGTAAAATCAGGTAACTTCTATCACTCTTTGTCCCAGAGTAGAAAAATAGAGACAAGTAAATGTCCCTCTGTAGGAAAAATAGGTAAGTGACATATGATTTAATCATTCAATTCAGCTAGGTATTCAGTTACATAATCAGCTTCAGTGCAGGAGTTTAAGTAAACAAAATTCATCTACATGTATCAATATAAAGCAATCTAAACATATAGTTTTAAAAATCAACTTTCAAATGTTTATATACAATATTACACAATTCATTAAACATTTATAATATTAAACAAAACCTTAAAAAATTGCATTTATCAAAACTTTGTGTATAAAGTTAAATGACAGCAATACAAAATAAAAATTTCCTTTATTTCATTTTTCATTTTGTCTCCTAATAATCCTTTTTAAGAATAATATAGATTCCCTATTTATATATTATTTCTTTGTGTTAATCTTTGTTGTATTCATCTTATATTAATTATTGAGTATAATATGTTTTTTAATATGTATTGATACATGTGAATTACTTGCATCTATTGATTTAGTGAAACAGTAATAGAACAGTGGGAAATTGTCAATTTTGAGTAGTCAAATTTGAATAGAGATAACAGGACTTTCTAATTGATTGTATGGGAGTGTGAAAGAAAGAGGAGTCAATGATGATTCCAAGTTTTTGCTTAAGCAATTTATATTAAAGTTGGGGCTATTTACTAAAAATAGAAACACACTCAGGTAGAAACACGTTTCTGCAAGACAGTGAATTGGTTTTGCATGTCATAAGTGTGATGGCTACTAGACATACAAATTAAGTTGTCCTGTAGGCTGTCAGATATACAGTCTGGAACTGAGTGTGAGGGTTTCATATAAATATAGATCTGGAAGTCATGATCATTTCGTTGGTATTTAAAGTCATGAGATGGGTTTATCCACCTAGCAAATGATTGTAGTTTTGAAAGGGCAAAAGTTTAAAGAGGAGAACACTGTGAGAGTAAGAAAAGCAGAAAAGTTTAATATCTCAGAAGTCAAGTGAAGGAAATGTTTCCAACTGGAATGATTATGATTAATTTATTCTAATGATTCTGAGAAGGTGAATAATTGAATATTAGATTGGGTAATGTGGAGGTTATTGGTGACAATGAGTAGGGAAGAATTGTATAGATAAAGTCCTGACTGGAAGTGGAAAGTGCCTCTGGGAAATTCCTTTGAAATTTCTCCCTTTCGGATAATAACTCTCATAACTTTAGACTGGAAAAAGCCAGTTGGTCCCCTTTGATTTTTCCTTCAGAGATGTTTTTGTGAATTCTCAGAAGAAATTTTCTGCTGCTTTCCCCAATCCTAGCATTCTATCTAGATGGCTTCTCCAGAGGATCTTTCCCTTTTGTTTTTTTCCAAAATGTATTTATTTATTTATTTTTGGCTGCATTGGGTCTTTGCTGCTACGCGCGAGCAGGGTCTACTCTTCATTGCGGTGCGCGAGCTTCTCATTGTGGTGGCTTCTCTTGTTGCGGAGCACGGGCTCTAGTCACGTGGGCTTCAGTATTTGTGGCTCGAGGGCTCTAAAGAGCAGGTTCAGTAGTTGTGGTGCACAGGTTTAGTTGATCCGCGGCATATGGGATCTTCCTGGATCAGGGCTCGAACCCGTGTCCCCTGCATTGGCAGGCGGATTCTTAACCATTGTGCCACCAGGGAAGTCCGAGGATCTTTCCCTTTTTAAAGATATTGTTCATGACATTGTTAGCTTGAGGAGGAATGTATTTCTCTACTTGGTAGCTATTTGGCATCATTCTTGGTGTGGCAAGGGGTTCCCAAGCACAGTTCTTCTGATCATAACTCTTGACTTTTTTGCACTGAAAACCTCACAGCCCCCTTGCACTCCCGGTATTTATTGGATTTGAGTTTGGGTTATTTCTGGAACTGTTCTTAACTTTGTAACCATTGTCTTTTATGTGTATTTTAGGCTGTAGATTCTCTGCATTTGTTCCTCCATCCATTCTGCTTTCTGTATCCATTGAACTTATCAAAATGAAATTCACTGAAGCCATCCTTTCTTGCTACTTTGTATTGTTACTAATTTATTTATATTTCTATTATATTTTCTGACATTTAGAAGAATTTGGTTAGAGGGAAGAAAATACCAAAATTCTCTTTAAATGTAGTTTTAAAAATAAGAATGATATTTATAAAATCTCGGCTTATAAAAATATATACAGCACAGTTATTTTAAATGATAAGTAGACTATACCTGAAGCTTTAATCCTAATCAAAAGCAATGTAAGGGAAATAGATTAATTCACTTAAGCCTGAAAAATACTCTTACTGATGCCAAACCATAGATTTATTTAGATTGTTATTAAGAAATCAATGGACTCTGAACAGAATTATTGCATCCAATCTGAGAAGCAATATTATAAGGTGCAATTCTGATTATACAAATTACAATTAACATTGATGATGGATAAAAAGGAAAATTTTTGTTAGCTCTCTAATCACGTCAATATTAAAGCACATATCCAAAAATATGCCACAAATGTTAGAAAAAATGTTTAATAGCCTAGAATTGTTTCAAATATTTTATAACAATGTGTGTTATTTGTGAGGGAAGTCAACACACAACCCAAAGACAAACTTGTTTTATTATATAGAAATACTAAATATGTAAAATGGGGTTTAAAAAGTCTATGCTTGAGTAAAAATGAAATAGAAAAGTGGCTTGGAGTACAGTCTTAAAATATATAAAAATCTAAAATGGTAACAGTGCTTTATATGATATCCTTTGATTCTCACAACAACCCTTTGGGATGTGTCATATTACAATTATCATTTTTATAGAGGAGAGAATTAAGACATAGACCATTTAAACTGGTCCAAAGTCACACAGGTTATTGGTGGCAGAAATAGGATTTGAAGCTTGGAAGTCTGGCTCCAGAGTCCATGATCTTCTGTCAGAGAATATGAAGATTCTTTATGTATATATTTTTCTTTTATATTTCTAGACAACAAGGTACATCAAAATAGAATAAAAGAGAGAGTAATTAATGCTTAATAAAGTGATAAATAGGAGAAGGTATCATCATTTATAATTTGTTTATGTGTTGAAACAGATGGATCAGATCACATGTCTAAGTACTGAAAGATATTTTCAGTATTACTGTGGAATCTCTAGTTGTTTATCTTTGAGAAACTATGAAAAAATGAGGCAATTGTTACTATTGAAAAACTGGAGATAAGTCAATGCCCTTCCTCTTTTAAAGAAGAAACAAAAAAGTCAAAACCTATAAACTAAAACATGTGATAAATCTGACCAAAATCTAGGCTTGTTATAGAAACTTTTGGCACTTAGGAAAGAACATAACATAAATTAAGTATCACTATAAATTCACTGAGAAAAATAATGTCAAAGAAAATGATTTTAATATCATTTATTTTGCATGTAACACTATTGATATGTGGACCAGAGGAGCACATTCACCTTATTTGCTGTATATCTTGAATATTATAAATTATTTAACTACAGATCTTATGGTTGTTTTTCTGATCATGATAAAAAATTATGACTTGCATTGAGAGTTGTTTAATATATTTGCATTTGATAAAGCATAAAAAAATTATATGATGGTTGAAGAAGGGAAGTTTGTAGTGAGCCTTCACTTGTCAACATTTCTATAAATATGTTAGAGGAAGAAACATTCTCATGTTTGCTTAATTTGCATTTGATAATTTTTGTAAGAAAAAAATGAAGACTCAATGCATTTAGGGAAGTGTGTATAAAGTGGGTGGGGAGAGGAGTCCAAATTTGGCCCTATTCATGACACATGTCTGTCCTCCTCAATGGTCTAGGATGGAGGAGTGAAAGACCCTGCTTAAGGCTCAATACTATTGAGGGACCAAGCTGTATGCAGTGTGAAGAAGTGTAGGCAGGCAAACAAAACTTATCATCTAGGGAGGCGGGTGACAATTGATAGTAGAGTCCAGTTACAAGGGGCATGTCTGAGAGAAACGAAGTGGTAGTTTTCTAGTAGCTAGGTAGAAATCTCATTTCAATAGTGGAGAATCTGGAGTGAGTGATAGAGTGAAAATAAAGATGGCAGGTGTTTTTTACCCAAGAAGTCTGGCAACAGATAGCAAGATCTTAGCTCTGGGATCATTTCTTTGCACCTAGGATGGTTTCTTTATCAGTCTCATTTGTCACAGAGTTTCAACTTACTCTTTTCTCCTTTCTAGAGTAGAAACAACCTATTTTTCCCTCCTGGGTTTCTGTCTTCTGAACTATAAAGTCAAATTTATTTTCTTAGTAACTTTTTTTCTTAAAATCTCAGATAATTAGAACATACATTAGCTCTGCTTTCAAATATTTTATTGCTAATTATTATTATCCTGGCTCAAACACACTAACTTCCTGACCTTAGACAAGCTACTAACCACATTTTGCCTTGCTTTCCTTTTCTCTGAAATAGGCATTGGGAAAATATGAACTGTGTGTGTCGGGAGCGGGGGGACCATGGAGTAAATAAGTTGATATGTGCTAACTGCTTGAAACAATGTGTGGAACCTGGCCGACACCTTGATTTTAGCCCAGTGAGATGTACTTCAAATTTCTGACCTACCTAATTGTAGGATAACAGATTTCTGTGTTTTAAGCCATAAATTTGTACTAATTTATTACAGAGGCAATAGAAAACTGCTATAGCTATGTTACCCATTATTACTTTGAAAAAGATTTACAAAAATAGCAAACGTTGGAGATGTTAAAAATCTTAAAATATTCTTATTCTGTCCCTTGACTGCTGTCATAGAATGATCCTGATGTGGTTTGAGCTTGGAATTTGAAGTGAGATCAGGGTTCATTTAAGTTCTAAGTTGTGTCTCTTATGCAGCATGTGGCTTTGGGCAAGTCACAATCTCTTTGAGCTTCATTTTCCTCAACTTTAAAATGGTAATAAAATATTTACCTATACTAAAGAAAATATTTTTGAATAGTTCACATTTACCAATATATAATAGGCACACAATAAATTATAGCTATTTTTGCCTTAGTTGATTTTATTACCTCTAGAAATTCTAAAGCAGACTCTGTTTAAATAGTATTTTTTTTGTGTGTGTGCTACACATTAGATCTTGGAAAGCTAGTATGTGCCAGTATATTTGGAGGAACTATGGTTAGTAGAGTTTTTACTCTTAAGGCCTTTTTATTTCATTGTTGATATGGGCTAACATGGGTACCTTCTTACTATTAATTGTTTATTCCTAAAGCCATGAAGATGCAGCTCAGTCTCACACCCCCACCATCTTCTAAAAAGTCCTCATTCCTGGCTGGTATATTCCCATCCAAGAGACTGATGTGTGGAGAGGAACCAGCTGTGACATGGTCTGTCAAACATGTTCTCTCAGACAAAGCACAAGTTTATAACTCAAAGCAACTCCAGATTTATTACACTTCCTCAAATTCTCTTTTCATCACATAGAACGGATACTCTAAGTCATTTCCTTACATCTCACATTCCTATTTACCTCCGATTCTTTATTAAAAGATAAAAGGTGGAGCAATGACTTTCCAAAAGTTTCAACCACGTCTTAGGTAGCTCCTGTTAATGTACACCTAACGAGCCTAATGAACAAAATCATGATTTTTCATCCTCCTAAAAAAACAAATGAATCTCAGAATCACCTTAGATTTTTTTAATCAGGTAAAATTTGTTTCTTTCTGGTAGATATTCTAGATATAATCAGGATGAAATGCTTAAACAATGCAGAAGATTATGTTCTTTTTGTTTCATTTCAGCCTCATTTACTTTTGTTCATTTTTAAAATTTCAGATAAATTATTCACATTTTTGGTACACGCAGAGTTTTCTCATTTAATTAAGGGCTGTACTTTGTACCAATATTTCTCTATAATAATTACATATATCTGCTTAAACATTTTAGATGCCTCCATCATTTCAGTTCTTAGTTAACATAGAGATGCTTAATGGATTACTAAAAAGGGATCATTAAGGAGGCAAGAATATAGAATGAAAAAAAGACAGTCTCTTCAATAAGTGGTGCTGGGAAAACAAGGCAGCTACATGTAAAAGAATAAAATTAAAATATTCTTTAACACCATATACAAAAATAAACTCAAAATGGATTAAAGACCTATATGTAAGACCGATGCTATAATGCTCCTAGAGGAAAACACAGGCAGAGCACCCTTTGACATAGATTGTAGCAATATTTTTTTGGATTTGTCTCCTAACGTAAAGGAAATAAAAGCAAAAATAAACAAATGGGACCTAATTAAACTTAAAATCTTATGCACAGCAAAGGAAACCTTTGACAAAATGAAAGGACAACCTATTGAACAGGAGAAAATATTTGCAAATGATATGATCAATAAAGGATTCATATCTGACATGTAAATAGCTCGTTCGAATCAACATCAAAAAAACAACATGATTTAAAAAATGAGCTGAAGAGCTGAATAGACATTTTTCCAAAGAGGAAATGCAGATGGCCAACAGGCACATGAAAAGATGCTCAACACCACTAATCATCAGGGAAATGCAAACCAAAACCACAATGAGATATTACCTCACACTTGTCAGAATGGTTATCATCAAAAAGAACACAAATAATAAATGTTGGCAAGTATGTGGAGAAAAGGGAACCCTTGTGCAACAAACTAGTGAATATAACAAAAAAGAAGCAGACTCACAGATATAGAGAACAAACTAGTGGTTATCTGTGGGGAGAGTAAAGGGGGGAGGGGCAATATAGGATTGGAGGAGTAAGAGGTACAAACTATTAGGTATAAAATAAACTACAAGGATGTATTTTACAACACGGGGAATATACCCAATATTTTGTAATAACTATAAGTAGAGTATAACCTTTAAAATTGAGAATCACTATGTTTTACACCTGCAACTTACATAACATTGTACAGCACCTATATTTCAATTTTAAAAAACTAAAAAAAAAAAGGATCATTAAGCCAACCAAAAAAAAATTTAAATCAACTCAACAATCAGAGACTATTTGCTACTTCTTTATATTTCAAGATTTACAGGAATACACACAGTTGTGTGTATGTGTGTATATATATGTACTAATAAGAATATGTATGTGTGTATGATGTCATCAGTATACACACACACACACATACATGTTCAAGCTGATGTTCTCCATCATTGCTGATTATGACGGCTAATCCAACTGATAATGCAGATAACTGATTCAATTGATAAAGCAGAAAAATTTTACCACAAAATTGATTTCGTCACCAAATGGTTGCTTTTATTAAACCTGACAGTATTTTACTAAAACTTTTTTATAATCACAAGGACAAAGTAGCAGGCAGTGTGACTATAGACTATAGATTTATCAAGCAACGCAGTGATATAATAATCAGCTTTTCATGTGCTCAATAAATATTAGGTCCTTCATTTTCCTCCTTGCCATACTTTCCAGATATATATATATATATATATATATATATATATATATATATACACACCTTGATTTCTCAGTGTCTCATCCTCACAAGAAATTGATATCCAAAATCTCCTCAAAGGAAAAATAATACATTCCTAAAAGGGAGAATGGATTTTCAGACCCTGGGGCCTCTGAATCTCTGGAAAATTACTGAACAATGAAAACAAGCTATGAAAGTTCTGCGCATGGTATGGACATATATGGAAAAGATTGACAACTGTATTTTTACTGCTTTTGATTACAAAATGTTTTTCAGTTATCATATTCTAAGCTACTGTCCAGATTAGACTCAATTACCTCCTCCGAATAAAATCATTGACTCTAATCGAAAACATCAGAGAGCATGTTTCAAGCAAGTCATCGGAATCAGTGTCAAAAGTATAGGCAAAATTTTGCTTTGTGATCTCCTTATTCAGATTTCCTTCTGGGAATATTAGACCTACATCATATACTGTAAGCTCTGCAACTGAAAGTATTTGACCTAGTGAAGACAGATGAATGAGTGAAAAGGACAAACTTTACCCTCTAAACAATCGTAGATGTGGGACATGGGGAATGAATAGTTCAGGGTTCTCAAATAATTCGAGTATGTTATTTAATCTATTCATTTTTAAAGGGTAACTATGTAATGTTTAAAAAGTAACATAATTAGTATCTTGGAACAAATTTCTGTCACTGAATCAAGCACTCCTGGGCCATTCTAGAATAGTCCTTGTGTTAGGAATTGTCCATATTTCTTTATAATTATAAGTACCTGTTATACTCATTAGACCTTACCAGATATTATGTGTATTTTAAAAGTTATAATATACAGTGTTTTATTCTTTTTATTTTTTTATTTTTTGTTTTTATTTCCATTACTCTAGGAGGTTGATCAAAAAAGATCTTATGCTGTGATTTATGTCAAAGAGTGTTCTTCCTTTGTTTTTCTCAAAGAGTTTTATAGTGTCACGTCTTAAATTTAGGTCTGTAATCCATTTTGAGTTGATTTTTGTGTATGGTTTTAGGGAGTGTTCTAATTTCATTCTTTTACATGTAGCTGTCCAGTTTTCCCAGCACCACTTATTGAAGAGGCTGTCTTCTCTCCACTGTATATCCTTGCCTCCTTTGTCATAGATTAGTTGTCATAGATTAGTGCATGGGTTTATCTCTGGGCTTTCTATCCTGTTCCATTGATCTATGTTTCCATTTTTGTGTCAGTACCATATTGTCTTCATTACTGTAGCTTTGTAGTATAGTCTGAAGTCAAGGAGCCTGATTCCTCCAGCTCTGTTATTTTCCCTAAAGACAGCTTTAGCTATTCAGGGTCTTTTGTATCTCCATACAAATTTTAAGATTTTTTGTTCTAGTTCTGTAAAAAATGCCATTGGTAAATTGATAGGGATTGCATTGAATCTGTAGATTGCTTTGGGTAGTATAGTCATTTTCACAATGTTGATTCTTCCAATCCAAGAACATAGTATATCTCTCCATCTATTTGTATCATCTTTAATTTCTTTCATCAGTCTCTTATAGTTTTCTGCATACAGGTCTTTTATCTCTCTAGGTAGTTTTATTCCTAGGTATTTTATTCTTTTTGTTGCAGTAATAAATGGGAGTGTTTCCTTAATTTCTCTTTCAGATTTTTCATCATTAGTGTATAGGAATGCAAGAGATTTCTGAGCATTAATTTTGTATCCTGCAACTTTACCAAATTCATTGATTAGCTCTAGTAGTTTTCTGGTGGCATCTTTAGGATTCTCTATGTATGTATCATGTCACCTGCAAACAGTGACAGTTTTACTTCTTCTTTTCCAATTTGTATTCCTTTTATTTCTTTTCTTCTCTGATTGCTGTGGCTAGGACTTCCAACACTGTGTTGAATAATGGTGGTGAGGGTGGACATCCTTGTCTTGTTCCTGATCTTAGAGGAAATGCTTTCAGTTTTTCACCATTGAGAATGATGTTTGCTGTGGGTTTGTCATATATAGCCTTTAATATGTTGAGGTAGGTTCCCTCTATGCCCACTTTCTGGAGAGTTTTTATCATAAATGGGTGTTGAATTTTGTCTAAAGCTTTTCTGTATCTATTAAGATGATCATATGTTTTTTCTTCTTCAATTTGTTAATATGGTGTATCACATTGATTGACTTCCATGTATTGAAGAATCCTTGCATCCCTGGGATAAATCCCACTTGATCATGGTGTATGACCCTTTTAATGTACTGTTGGACTCTGTTTGCTAGTATTTTGTTGAGGATTTTTGCAACTATACTCATCAGTGATATTGGTCTGTAATTTTCTTTTTTTGTAGTATCTTTGTCTGGTTTTGGTGTCAGGATAATGGTGGCCTCATAGAATGAGTTTGGCAGTGTTCTTTCTTCTGCAATTTTTTGGAAGAGTTTGAGAAGGATGGATGTTAGCTCTTCTCTAAATGTTTGATAGAATTCACCTGTGAAGCCATCTGTTCCTGGACTTTTGTTTGTTGGAAGATTTTTAATCACAGTTTCAATTTCCTTACTTGTGATTGCTCTGTTCATGTTTTCTCTTTCTTCCTGATTCAGTATTGGAAGTTTATAACTTTCTAAGAATCTGTCCATTTCTTCCAGGTTGTCCACTTTATTGGCATAGAGTTGCTTGTAGTAGTGTCCTAGGATGCTTTGTATTTCTGCGGTGTCTGTTGTAACTACTCCTTTTTCATTTCTAATTTTATTGATTTGATTCCTCTCCCTCTTTTTCTTGATGAGTCTGGCTAATGGTTTATCAGTTTTGTTTATCTTCTCAAAGAACCAGCTTTTAGTTTTATTGATATTTGCCATTGTTTTCTTTGTTTCTATTTCATTTATTTCTGCTCTGATTTTTATGATTTCTTTCCTTCTGCTAACTTTGGGTTTTGTTTGTTCTTCTTTCTCTAGTTCCCTTAGGTGTAAGGTTAGATTGTTAATTTGAGATGTTTGTTGTTTCTTGAGGTAGCATTTTATTGCTGTAAACTTCCCTCTTAGAACTGCTTTTGCTGCATCCCATAAGTTTTGGATCATCGTGATTTCATTATCATTCGTTTCTAGGTATTTTTTGATTTCTTCAGTGACCTCTTGGTTATTTAGTAATGTATTATTTAGCCTCCATGTGTTTGTATTTTCTACATTTTTTTCCCTGTAACTGATTTCTAATCTCATAGCACTGTGGTCAGAAAAGATTTTTGATATGATTTCAATTATCTTAAATTTACTGAGGCTTGATTTGTGACCCAAGATGTGATCTATCCTGGAGAATGTTCCATGCACACTTGAGAAGAAAGTGTAATCTGCTGTTTTAGGATGGAATGTCCTATAAATATCAATTAAATCCATCTGCTATATTGTGTCATTCAAAGCTTGTGTTTCCTTTTTAATTTTCTGTTTGGATGATCTGTCCATTGGTGTAAGTGAGGTGTTAAAGTCCCCCACTATTATTGTGTTACTGTCAATTTCCTCTTTTATAGCTGTTAGCAGTTGCCTTATGTATTGAGGTGCTCCTATGTTGGGTGGATATATATTTATAATTGTTATAGCTTCTTCTTCGATTGATCCCTTGATAATTATGTAGTATCCTTCCTTGTCTCTTGTAACATTCTTTATTTTAAAGTTTATTTTATCTGATATGAGTATTGCTACTCCAGCTTTCTTTTGATTCCCATTTGCATGGAATATCTTTTTCCTTCCCCTCACTTTCAGTCTGCATGTGTCCCTAGGTCTGAAGTGGGTCTCTTGTAGACAGCATATATATGGGTCTTGTTTTTGTATCCATTCAGCAAGCCTGTGTCTTTTGGTTGGAGCATTTAATCCATTCACATTTAAGGTAATTATCGATATGTATGTTCCTATTACCATTTTCTTAATTGTTTTGGGTTTGTTTTTTTTTTGTTTTTCCTCTTGTTTTTTGTGGTACGCGGGCCTCTCAGTGTTGTGGCCTCTCCCGTTGTGGAGCACAGGCTCTGGACGCGCAGGCTCAGTGGCCATGGCTCACGGGCCTAGCTGCTTCACAGCATGTGGGATCTTCCCAGACCGGGGCATGAACCCGTGTCCCCTGCATTAGCAGGCGGACTCTTAACCATTGCACCACCAGGGAAGCCCTTGGGTTTGTTTTTGTAGGTCCTTTTCTTCTAATGTGTTTCCCACTTAGAGAAGTTCCTTTAGCATTTGTTGTAGAGCTGGTTTGCTGGTGATGAATTCTCTTAGCTTTTGCTTGTCTGTAAAACTTTTGATTTCTCCATTGAATCTGAATGAGATCCTTGCCGGGTAGAGTAATCTTGGTTGTAGATTCCTCCCTTTCATCCCTTTAATATGTCATGCCACTCCCTTCTGGCTTGTAGAGTTTCTGCTGAGAAATCAGCTGTTAACCTTATGGGAGTTCCCTTGTATGTTATTTATCATTTTTCCCTTGCTGCTTTCAATAATTTTTCTCTAATTAATTTAATTAATTTTTGCCAATTTGATTACTATGTGCCTTGGTGTGTTTCTCCTTGGATTTATCCTGTATGGGACTCTCAGTGCTTCCTGGACTTGGGTGGCTATTTCCTTTTCCATGTTAGGAAAGTTTTAGACTATAATCTCTTCAAATATTTTCTCTGCTCCTTTCTCTCTCTCTTCTCCTTCTGGGATCCCTATAATGCGACTGTTGTTGTGTTTAGTGTTGTCCCAGAGGTTTCTTATGCTGCCTTCATTTCTTTTCATTCTTTTTTCTTTATTCTGGTCTGCAGCAGTGATTTCCACCATTCTGTCTTCCAGGTCACTTATCTGTTCTTCTGCCTCAGTTATTCTGCCATTGATTCCTTCTAGTGTATTTTTCATTTCAATTATATTGTTCATCTCTGTTTGTTTGTTCTTGAATTCTTCTAGGTCTTTTTAAAATATTTCTTGCATCTTCTTGATCTTTGCCTCCATTCTTTTTCCGAGGTCCTGGATCATCTTCACTATCATTATTCTGAATTCTTTTTGTTGAATGTTGCTTATCTCCACTTCATTTAGTTTTTTTTCTGGGGTTTTATCTTGTTCCTTCATCCAATACATAGCCTTCTGCCTTTTCATCTTATCTCTTTTGTGAATGTGGTTTTTGTTCCACAGGCTGCAGGATTGTAGTTCTTCTTGCTTCTGCTCTATAAAGTGTTTTAAAGAACAAAGAAAGTTAAATAGCACAATTCCATGAAAGAAGGAATATCACAAGCTCAATAAACACTGAAGAGGTGACACTTGAATTGAATTTTCAAATGGGAAATATTTATAAATGGAGCAGGGAGAGTATTCCTGTTGAGGGGATTGGGTGCATAAAAGGGAAAATGAATATTGGTATTTCAAGATTTCAGCACTCTGTGGTTTAAGTAACAGGTTTTAAGAATCATAGGCAGTAATTTTACTTTAAGAAAAGATAGAGAGCTATTTAGTAATATATTCACAGTCATATATCTAAAATGACTGATTTTAAGTGTTGTCTGTCTTCCCTATGGATGCAGGGGTGTTTGCATATTTGATATTTTAAAAAGTAAATATGCCAGAATTATAATAGATATTTTAGATAGGGCAAAACTTAGAGGCTCGGACAAAAGTTAGCTACAGCAGTAATTAAGGTCTGAATTTGAGTGGTTCTTAAAACTCTTAAAAGCACTTTAACTGTTTATTCAGTTACTCATAAAATTGACTTTGCTAAAAATGATACCTAAACTCAATATGTCATAAACAAATTAGAATATGGTGTACTCTTAAAATAGACCCTTTCTTTCTATCATTTTTATTTGAAAATGCAAAGTTTTACTTACTTTTGGGTAATTGACATATATTTATTTTAAGAAGTTCCACATTCTTAAAATAGCATTGGATTAAATACAGACACAATAAATATATTAATTAAATTAGCTATTCAGACTTTTGTATGATATCCCAGATTTTGCAGCTAGAAAGCCTCAAATGTAATATTTTTCATAATTGTCAAACCAAAGTCAGGTTTAGAAAAAATTGGTTTAATATATATTTTAAATATAAAGTAGGGCTTCCCTGGTGGCACAGTGGTTGAGAGTCTGCCTGCCGATGCAGGGGACACGGGTTCGTGCCCTGGTCCAGGAAGATCCCACATGCTGTGGAGCGGCTGGGCCTGTGAGCCATGGCCACTGGGCCTACGCGTCCAGAGCCTGTGCTCCACAACAGGAGGGGCCCCAACAGTGAGAGGCCCACGTACCACAAAAAAAAAAAAAAGTAAAATCTCCAACCCACTCCATACTGTAATTCATTGTTTAAAGGGTGCTCACTTTAATGAAGACAAATCTGGGCTTGAGTCCCTACCATGTACTCATTAGCTACATGACATCATTATTTAGTCTCTTTAAGCCTCTAAGCCTCTTTTTTCTTTCTTTCTTTCTTCCTTATTTTTTTTTTTAATAGGGATGATAACCATATTTCCATCTTTGGAAACATTCAGAGGATTAAGGGAGATGATGTAAATGAAATTATATAACATAATGTTCTTATAGGTAGTAAACCATTAAAAAACATATTTTTGTGATTTCTCACAGATACTGGGTAATGGAGAAAATATGTAAGAATTCTAAATTTTTAAATAAATAAATGGATAAGTTAAAAAATTTAATGTAACACAAAATAATCATAAATAATGTCTCAGTAACTCTGGGATTTGGGAATGCTATTATTGAACCTCTTACAAAACCACAGAAGAGGACTTACCTGATGGTGCAGTCATTAAGAATCTGCCTGCCAATGCAAGGGACACGGGTTCGAGCCCTGGTCTGGGAAGATCCCACATGCCACGGAGCAACTAAGCCCATGCGCCACAACTACTGAGCCTGCACTCTAGAGCCCGAGAGCCACAACTACTGAACCTGCACGCCACAACTACTGAAGCCTGCGTGCTCTAGAGCTCACACTCCTAAGAGCCTGTGCTCTGCAACAAGAGAATCCACACAATGAGAAGCCCACACACCGCAACTCACCGCAACTAGAAAAAGCCCACACACAGCAACAAAGACCCAACACAGCCAAAAATAAATTAATTTTAAAAAATGCTACAGAAGATGGGAACCTTGGAAATAATGCAATCTGATACCTACATTTTACACTTGGAATATGAGAGTAAGAGCAAAGTTACTTGGTTGGACCAGTACAAGTAATTTGAATGTTTAGTGTTCTGTAACAACCACTGTTTAAAAATACTGGACTGCTGTAATAATTTGATCAAGTCAAATATTTAAAAATCACCACATTTGAAAATGGCTAACTGAATAGTTGAAGATTGCCAGAATTTTATAATACATTGCATTTATGTATATGTGTTCCACTAAAGAATTTTGACCATTTGGTATAAAGGATATATTTGACCATTTGGTATAAAGGGTATATTTGAAATAAATCATATTTACTGTAACAGGGGTCATTATTATATAATTTGTATACTCTACATAAAATTTTGGCCCTAGAACTTAGTAATAAGGCACTAAATTATGGAATTATATATTATGTTATATAGAACCTAGAAATTCTAGGACATATTAATGTCCATATAACTATAAAACTTTTTTTAAAGTAAAGGTGATATTTTAAATATCAAATTAAATATTGATATTTAATTGGGGGGTTACTCTTCATTGATATCAAATTAAGTAGGGCTTAAAAGTTTTAAATCTTTCTATAAATAATCTTGTAAATAAAGAAATATGCTATGTCAAGAGGCAAAGATTACAAAGGAAAATATGAACCAAATTTTTGGTTCGTATTGATCTTCAACCCCAAATTTTTAAATTTGCGCTTGATTAGAAAGATGAGAAAGATTATGTCTGGTATCAAATATATTAAAACATTAGATATAAAGTAATAACTTTTGATAAAAACATTCTGGTATTTATTTCAGGATTTCAGTAAAGAAAGAATAATGTGTATCTTGTTTAAATTCATAATTTATTGTCATCAAGTTTCATGCAACATTTCTCTGTTTGAATGTAGCTTAGAGTGAACATTAAGATATGATTGGGGGTGGCTGTGCTTAACATTTAGATTTAGAAACATCGCAGATCTGTAGGAAGATGATTACTATTCTAATCTGTCAACGCTATTGTCTGAGGTAAATGTTGGAGATAATTACAGTGAAATTGCTGGAACATTTCTGATATATCAAGTAAAATTAAAATTCTTTCACCTAAACATTGTTTGTTGTTACCCCGTTCTGAACCACATAAAAATGTCTAAATATTTTTTAAATATATAATTCAAGTTATAAACCAATATCATCATGTTTCTCAATTCAGACCTGTCAGAGGCAAAACCAGGAAGGTACAGAAGTCCTGACTTAGATCTCTTCTATATGGGCTTTTACTGCTTGGTGCTCTACAACATAGGACAGGTCAACAGGCATAATATGCTTAGTAATATCAAGTGAATTTCATAGAGCTCTTTTTAGTGGTAAAAGTGAGTTTGTATTGAAAAGTGATAAAAGGTTTCAGTATCTATAAGAACTTGGTATCACTTGCAAAAATATACAAGACACAGAAAATGTAAGGAAGAATAGAGTTTTGCACCTGAGAATATATTTAAAGGTCATCTTTAAAGTTGTTTTGTTTTTTAATATGCTTATAATTGTAAATAACAATTATAACTTTGCAATACCAATACTACTGTGTCACAAATAGTATTTGTGTTCTGTCATGGAGACAAAACTTTGACACAGAAAAGATTGGGCGGGGGGCAGGCTATATAATTGATTCTCCCAATTGGGACAATTTTTAGGGTGGAAGGGTAGCTTTAAATAACAATGCCAAGACAATAGGAGTATGATGAACTGTCCTAGAAAAAAATGTATTCCAATTTTTTTAAATAGATGTCTCAAGAGTTCATAGGAATTTACTTGATTTATCTCCATCATGTGACACATTAGTGGCAGAGCTAAAAGTAAAACCCCAGTTTTCTGACCCACAGTTGAGCTTCTGTAAAGTCATAGTAGCCACAGTGAATTGATGGGAATTCAAACGTCATATCAAAGAATTTTCAAAATATATTTATCTACTTAAAAAATTCATTATTATCAAGATGAAGGTATTTTTTCCATTAACATCATGAAAGAAAGTACAGAGTGTCCTTTTTTTGTATGGTTCTTAAATGCACACATTTCAGTTACTATGGTTTAGTTAAGTAATACCAGTCCTTTAGCAACAAGGTTCAAATTTCCATTACCACAGTGTAATAACTCTTAGTAAATGCATAAAGCACATATTTCTGTGCTAGCTCTTCAGTACACAAATTATAACAGACACATATCATGATCAGTGACCCATTATATCACTTTATTCAGAGTTGTCAGTGATTGGTCACTGTGCAGCTCTTATTTAGTTTCTATACAGAGAGCAAAATATGTATTTGTATTGCCTCCTTTTCTTCCAGTAATAAACCCACTTGACATTTTACAAAAATTAATAATCAGAAGTGGGAATAGGCCAATAAAAATGAAAGAGCAGGGCTTCCCTGGTGGCGCATGGTTGAGAGTCCGCCTGCCGATGCAGGGGACACGGGTTCATGCCCCGGTCTGGGAAGATCCCACATGCCGCGGAGCGGCTGGGCCCGTGAGCCATGGCCTCTGGGCCTGCGCGTCTGGAGCCTGTGCTCCGCAACAGGAGAGGCCACAGCAGTGAGAGGCCCATGTACCGCAAAAAGAAAAAAAAAAAAAAAATGAAAGACCAACAAAGAAACAAAATAGCACTGGAAGTGAAATTTGTAAATGGAGTTATAGAAGAAATAGTCAACTATGGGAATGTTGACACTGACACTATTAGAAAGACTAGATACGGCAGCCACCAGAATTTAATGAAGGTGAAATTGTCAACATAAATGAGGAAAGTGATCTTGATGAAATGATGATGATGTCCCAGAGGAAGTGACACCAGCAAAAAAATTCACATTAAAGAACATTTGGAGATATTTTATGGCAATGAAAATCTAAAGAATATAATATTGGAGCTGATTCAAACTTATGAAGGAATAAGACAATTTGACAAGTCAAAGAAAGGTAAATGCTCCTCAAACTACTCTTGATAGGGTTTTACAAAGAAAACACTTTAATTCTCAATGTTTCTAATGTTCTAATTATAGTGCACAAAATAAATATCAGGTTTTTTTCATTTCCCTATGCATTTATAACTGACATTAATAGAGATATTAAATTTAACAAAAATTTGTAAAGATCATGGAACGATCCTGGTTTTTCCCATTGGTTATTAAATTCTCTTTATGTGCTTTCAGTTTGCACATTTATATTACGATCTCACAATACCATGCCAAGTGAGGACTGCTTGTAATATACAACATGTTTAACCAGATTTTTTTTTCTCTTTAAGTTATGGCTTGTTTCTATCATATTGACAATTTTTGTAACCTTTTAATTTTGATATAATTTTGGATTTACAAAAAGCTGCAATCGTAAAAGTAACTCCCAAATACCCCTTACCCACAGTCAGCAATTATGTACATTTTACTTCATTTACTTCATCATTCTTTCTCTTGCTTGTCTCCCTCCCTCTGTCTCCCTCCTTTTCCCCCTCCTTTGTCTTTCTTGATCTTGCCTCTTTGAACTTTATAGGCTAGTTTTTTTCATAGAATGTCCCTTGATTTGGGTTGGTCTGATGTTTCCTCACGCTTATATCAGTGTATGTGTATAGTTTGTCAGGAACACCATGAAAGTGAGGTTGTGTTCTTTCTAGTGAATTTTGTAGTTTTATCTATTACTGGTGATATCAACTTCAGTTACTTGATTGAAGTTCTATCTGCTAGGTTTTTCTATGTTAAAATCACTATTTTTGGCTTATAATTTATGTTTGCAGGAAGGTATTTAAAGATTTGTAAAACCCTATTTGCTATGAAAGGTTAACCCACTAGCTTTAGCATCCATAATGGTACAGCTTTGGGGTTTTAATTACAGGTAAGACTAAGGGATAAAGGTCGTTGGAATATAAATTGGTATCCTCTTTCTTTGGACTAATCTGATAGCAAGTACCAGAAGTTTAAAAACTTAAATATTTAGTAATTCCTTTTGTGGAGACTTGTCCTAAAGAAATAATCATTGATCTATTTTTCTCAGTTGTACTTAAAATTGAGAAATTTAAAAAATAATCTAACATATAGGCAAGAATTATTAAATACAGTATAATGGAATATGACAGCTATTTAAAATTACATATTTGAAAAATATTTATCATTAACTATTATTCTTTAAACGGGAATTTATTCATTCTTAATGCAGATATTTTAAAGCAAGGAAAAAGTTTATTTTTATTTCTCAGTTTAGTGACTTAGCATTGTTTTATGGTCAAATATCATCATATTTGTATATTTTACAGGGATTTTCATAACATGTTCCCTGTCTTTTAACTGTCTGCAATTCTCATTTCTATTACCAAAATTTGTACTTCTGTCTTTTACTGAATGTCTTTTCATCCTTGACAATCTCTATGATATTCTCTGAATTTGTTACTTTTTTTTTTACATTGTCATGACTTTGCATATGCTCACAACTCCTACTTCTCCTAAGTTCCATTCAAAAGCAACCTCTCCTGGGAAGCCCTTATTTGACTGCCTTTGCTTTACTTCATTGTTTCATATCCTTATGATCCTTATATGCACACATTTATACAGCAATCTCCAAATAACTGCATTGCAATTATTTGCATGCTTATTTCTGAGTATACTGGTACCCTCCAAACAAATACAGTTTGCTTTCTTTTTATCTCCAGCAAATTGCATATAACTTGATTTATACACCATCCATTTTTTAAAATGCTGGGAATATTAAATAATTGGCAAAATTATGACGAAAATTCTTTACAAAGTTTACTCTTTGACCTTACCAAAACTTGTAGAGCAGCTATTTTCAAAAATAAATATGATTTAATTCTACTACTGATTGTTAATGTAATAGATTCAGGAAGGTTTCAGGAAGTTATTTATTTTTTATTCTGAATCTATGCTAGATTTATACTGAACTGTTAGATTCTTTCCTGAACCAGAATCTGTCCAGTTCAATAAAAATGTATTAATTGTTTACAATATGCCTCGTAAAATGCTAGAGATGGGGAGATGAAAGAGGAAAATTTCCCTAACTTTAATAACATAACAAATATCCCAGGATTATTTGTCCTCCCAGGTAATGCATATCTATTAATAGGTAGAAAGGAAATGAGGATAATGAAAGAGAGAAAAGAGATTAAGGTAAGAGATAATTATCATAATTCTAGAGCTCTGTAATTTTGCCAAGCAAAAATACATCACCTAACCAAGGGACCTTTTTATTTTGTATCCTGTTACTCATATCATCTCCTTGGAAGACAGGCAGAATAAGAATATCTATCTTGTCCCTGGAGCCCAAGCAGGAGCCATAATAACCTTGAATAGTGCAAGGTATCCCTGAGTCTCTAAGAAAAAGTACATGAAAAAGGGTTCCCAATAGTTTAAACAGATTTTAAAGAAGGCTTTAATTGTCAAGTTTAAAGAAAATAGGTTATTAGAGATATTATGTAAATTTAATTTTAATATATTTATTGCCTAACTGTGCAATTCATATTTGTTTCAAGAAAATACCATACTCAAAAATACGTAAATAACAATCACTAAGTTAACCACGTACATTGGGGTAACTGGAATCAGAAACATGATGTTTAGGTCTACTATGGAAAACTGTGTTTTCAGTTTGCCTTTTCTCAGAAAGTAGTATGTCCTTCAGTAAATGAAAAAATTCAGTTTTGTATTAGGATAAGAAAAGAGAAATAAGATTGTATCATGAGCATTTTACAGTGAATAATGGCATAATTTTTCTTGTAAATATTTTTGAAAGATTTTTGTTTTAAAAATACATGCATGAGAGTTCTCAGCTTTTGAAGATGACATTAGGGGAGATTTTTCTTTATTGTTGTTGTTGTTTTTCATTATGAAGTGTGGAAGTGGTTGGAAAGGCTAACTTAGGACAGGACATCCTGGTGCTCCAATCAGGTTCCTTCCTGCAGCAGCCAGTCGCCTTCTGTAGGTAACACAGCCCTTTGAAACCCTGTTATCTGACCTCACAGGCCATATTTCTCTATGACTTACAATAGGAGGTACTTTATGAAATGACTGTAAAATGGTTGACCTCCTTCCCTCATGCCACTGTTATCTCCTGGAATCCTTCTATTGAGCTTATGAGGTCAGACATAGAAATGGATCTAAAATATTTGAAACCTCCTTGAATCCATTGTTCAGTAGTTTCCATTTTTTTAAAGCAACAAAACTCTTTTAAAAATTTAGTAGGAAGTCAGATTTATAAAAGTGTTAAAAATGGAGCAGTTCTATTTGAAGAAGAGATGGAATTTTTATCTTCCCTCTCAGAACCTTCCCATATAGCAGTTTCTCAGGCACTTTCTCAGCATCTTCTTGTATCCATCATGAACCGTTTGAAAGCCACTGGAAAACTTTGGAAATAATAGAACAAGTAGTAGCCAATGGAAGGCAAAAAGGCTACAGGCAGACCTGTTTTCTTTACTGACCCTTAAAAATTTTTGCAATTATGCAGGTGCACATTTGGCTGCACACTGAAGGAATTTGAGTGGCCAATTCCTGACTAAAGCTTCCATTCTTTATTTTCTTTTTTATCACACATTGTCAACTTTCTTTAGTTATAATCTTGTTCTATCGTAGCTAAAACTTTTGCCTGATGACAGTATCACTAGAGATTATCCAAACTGTATTTTTGGTAAATGTGCTTTAATTTTTAAAGAGATTGTGTTCCTATTCCCAGGTTAAAACTTACTAACTGTTGACCAAGGGAAGGTTGGTTAACATCTCTGTTCCTCAGTTTTCCCATGTGTAAAATAGGAATTCTAAGAATTTACTGACTTGAAACATGCAAAATTGATCAAGCTTGGCATTTGGCCCTTACTTGTTCTCAATGATATAAATCTTGCCCTAACCTTTGCAGATAGAAAACTGCCCCTTATGACACAGTTGTCTATTGACTTGTTACAAAGAAAGGTATGTACAACCTTAAATATTTTTCCTTGTTTTTTTTATTTTTTGTTTTTGGTAGAGTTTTGTTTTTATTTTTTATTTATTTATTTTTTTTGTAGAAGGGTTTCTTGGGTTTAATAGAAGGAGCTCAAGTCTCATCTACCTTATAAAATGAAATAAGATGCTTAAATTATACCTTATCTCCTACTGACAGCGACAGGTTAAATTAACCTCCTTAATACACACAGATGCAATAAGTAATCTATATGTAAGCTTTAGAATGAGAAGTCTGAGGCCATTTGCTATTCTTTTCTGCCATAGTTTCTTATAGGAGAGTGATAATTATTAAAATAAAAGTGATACATTCTGCTTCCAGCAATGACATAGTAACTGTATCCAGACTTGCCCTTCATTAAAAATACCTACAAATGTGGGCAAAATACATGAAAACTGTTTTCAGGCATTGAACAAGAAGCAGCACAGACTGTGAACTGTAAAGGAAGGAAAATACAAAAGTTAAACAAAAGCTGAGATGACTGAGAGAAGGCTTGTATGACAGGAAAAACTTCTTTAACATTAAGTGGAATGATACCAGAAGGGAACTCTTTCTACAGAAATGGTCAAAATTGGAATAAATACCTTTTCTCCCCATTAAATTTTATTAACGGAAACTGATGACTTAAAGCCAAACAAAAATATTAATAACACTATTATTAGGTATATAAATGTAAAATATCTGAAAACAATAACACAAAGGCCAGAAAAACAAGTGGAATATTACTTGGAAATTATTAAATTTTTATGTGGTAAGATTATATCTTGTAATTCCTAGAGCAGCCACTAAAAATATAATAATAAAAAGAGATACAGCTAAAAAGCTGGTAGATAAATTAAAATGGAATACTAAAACTATTTGATTCAACTAAAGGAAGACTGGAAATGAAAAACAAGAACAACAAAATGGGACAAATTGTTGACTAATACAGGATAGACTTAAACCCATATCAATAATTATACTAAATATAAATAGGCTAAATACTCCAAATGAAAGGCAGAGAGTATTAGACTGGATGAAAAGTAAGACCCAAGTATATTCTTTCTATGATAAACTTTAAATATATAAACAGATTTTTGAATGCCAATTTAGTGATTTTAATATCAAAATAGACTACAAGAAAAGCAGTATCACCAGAGATAGAGACATTCCCTGATGACAAAAGAGTTAGTTAATCACGAAAAGATCACAATCGTAAATGTGTATATGCTCCAAATAATAGAACTTCACTTTTTAATGAAGCTGAAACTGATAGAGCTAATGAAAATAGTAGACAAAGTAGATGAATTTCCACTCCTCTCTTTATAATTAATAGAACAATTAAACCAAAAAAAACCCAGTAAAAATATAGAATATGTGAATAACATTGTCAACAACCTTGATTCTACTTAATACACCCCACAATTCCATATCATACATTATTTTCAAGTTCAAATGGAATGCTTACCAAAATAAACCATATGCTGGGTAATAAAATATGATTCAGTAAATTTTAGAAGACTGAAGTCTTACAGAGTACATTTTCTAATGTAAACAGAAATCAATTATAAATCAATAACAATAAAATAGCTTATAGACTAGTTACCACCTGTCACCACACAAAGACATTATGTTATTTTTGACTATATTCCCTGCACTGTACATTTCATATCCATGAGTCATTTATTTTATAACTGGAAGTTTGTACCTCTTAATCTCCCTCACCTATTTTAATATTTGGAAAATAAGCTACGTATTTCTAAATAATCCATGGGTCAAGAAGAAATCACAAGTAAAATTAGAAAATATTTTAAATTTACTGTTAATGGTTATATATCATGTAAAAAATTATAGAGTCAGTTAAATCTGTATTCAGAGAGGAATTCAGAGCTTTAAATAGTAATATTAGAAAATTAGAAATGTTTAAAATCTGTTTCTACCTGAAGAGCAAATTAAACATAATGAATTAGAAGGAAAGAAATAAGAAAGTTATAAGCAGAAATCAATAAGATAAAGATATAATAATATTAGCAACTCCAAAAGTTGATTGTTTTAAAATCATAATAAAATAATAATAAACCTGACTACAGAAAAAGGAGTCACCAGTTATCAATATAAGGAATAAAAGAAAGGCTATTACTATAAAACCTCCATATAGTAAAAGAAAAAAATGGAGTACTATGAATAACTTTGTCAATAAACTTGATGAATTTTTTGGAAAAACATGATGAATCAAGGGTGACCAAGTAAATGGAAAATAGGAATAGCTCTGTATCTACTAAAGAAATTGAATTGGTAATTAAAATCTTACCAGAAAGAAAACTGCAGGCCCGGGTGATTATATTAGTGAATTCTAGCAGACATTTAAATAAGAAATTATACCAATCATGGGTAAACTAGTTCAAAAAATAGAAGACCTCCACCCCAACTCAATTTATGATGCCAACAAATCCTGACAGCAAAACTCGGCAAAGACATTACAGAAAAGTACAATTATAGATCAGTATCCCTCATGACCTTAGATGCAGAACTTCTTAACAAAATATTAACATATCAAATCCAGCAGTATATAAAAAGATAATACATATTAGTGAAGTAGAGTTTATCCCAGAAAGGCAAAGCTTTACTAGTTGAAAAGTAATCAGTGTAGCTCATCAAATTTACAGAATAAATTAGAAAAAAAAAAAAAAACCACGTATGGTTATCTCAACAAATGCAGGAAAACCATTTGACAAAACTCAACAACGATATATATGTTAAAAACACCGAGAAAGCCAGGAATAAGGGAACCTTTCTTATTCTATTAAAGACAACCTCTGGAATACCTAGAGATAACATTATACTTAATGGTAAAATATTGAATGATTCCCCACCCAAGATCAGAGATAAGCAAAGATGTTTGCTTTTGCCATTTCTATTCAATATCGTGTTGAAAATTTCATCTGGTAAAATAAGGCAATAAAAGTTAATTAAAGGCAAAAAAAAAGTTTAAAAAGTAAAATCATTATTTTTAGATAACTAAGTAGTATATACATAAAATCAAAAGGTATCTAAAAACTGCTTTAATAAGTGAATTTATAACGGTCATAGAATACAAGGTTAACATGCAGAATCAATTGCCTTTCTAAGTAGTACTAGGAACAAACTTTGGAAAATAAAATTTTTTAAATTAATTTACATAGCATCAAAATAAAACATAAAATACTTAGTTGACTTTATATGGAAAAGCAAGGGGACAAGAGTATACACAACAATCTCAAAGAAATAAAGGTAAAGTTTGAAAATACACACTACCTGATTTCATGATTTTTTTTTTTTTGCGGTACGCGGGCCTCTCACTGCTGTGGCCTCTCCCGTTGTGGAGCACAGGCTCCGGACGCGCAGGCCCAGCGGCCATGGCTCACGGGCCCAGCCGCTCCGCGGCATGTGGGATCCTCCCAGACCGGGGCACGAACCCGCGTCCCCTGCATTGGCAGGCGGACTCCCAACCACTGCGCCACCAGGGAAGCCCCATGATTTTTTATAAAAGCTAAATTATTCAAATCTTGTTAGTTTGAGTTTAAGAATATATAAATTGACCATGGAAAAGGACAGGGAGAGAAAATTACCCACATATATTTGAAACATTAATTTTCAACAAAAGCATCAAAGCAATTCAGTAAAAATCATCTTTTCAACAAATGGTCCTGGAACAACTATATTAAAAAAAATTATCTTGACTCCTACCTTGCATGGTACAAAAAAGACATTTGAGATAGATTACAAACATAAACTTCAAGCTGAAACTATGAAGTATAGAGAATAAAACAAAGGAGACTACCTCCACAGCCTTGGATTAAGCAATTTATTTATATATTTCACAAAAAAACAGCTACAAAGAAAAAGAAGAGATTCACTGTGTTTCATCAAAATTATTAAAACTTCTGGTTATCAAAAGACATTTAAAACAAAATAAAAAGTCAAATAGCACACTGAGAAAATATTTTCAATCTATATATATATCTTACAAAGAACTTATATATTGAAACTCTTAAAGAATATCAATACATCAATAATAAAATATCAATAATAAAAGAATACATTAAGAAAAATACTAAGAAGGAAATACCACTATATATCCATAATAATGGCTAAATATTAAAAACGAAGAACATCAAATGTTGGTGATAATATGGAGCAACTAGAACTCTTATATATCTCTGTGCTTTGGTAGTATAAAATTGTATATTCACTTTGGAAAACTTTAGCAGTTTTTTATAAGTTTAAATATGTATATGCCCAGGAACTCTAGTCTTATTTACTATATTTACTCACTTATTCTCAAGAGAAATGGAAACATATGTCCATAAAAAGACCTATATAAAATGACTATGGCAATTAATATGTAAAAACTGAAGCACTCAATTGTTTATAAACATAGGTGAATGAATAAATGTTCATATATTCATACAATGGAATACTTCCTAGCCATTAAATATAGAACTACTGATATATGCAACATAATAGGTAAATCTTAAAAACAGTATGTTGAGCAAAGTAATTCAGATAAAAAAGAGTGCATACTGTATGATTCTACTTATATGAAGCTCCAGAACAGGCAATCCATGATAATAAAAATTAGAACAGTGCTTGTTTATAGGGAGTGGGGATTGATTTTAATGGAATGTGGGAAATGTTCTATGTCTTCATTTAGGTGACGATTACCTAAGTGCATTCATAGGTCAAAGTTCATCAAATTGTACAATGAAAATTATGTATTATACTGTGTAAATATTTTACTTCAGTTGAGAAAGGATAAAAGTCAAGAAAGATCATATATTACTTATCAATCTAAAAAGTACTGATTGGAATCTTTTTCTTTTTTTGAGGTTCTATGTGTAAATACCTTTATTTATATTCTCATCAATTGAATGGACTGCTTAACTTAAGTACACTGTTTAATTTTCCAGCACTCAGAAAACTTTATTCTCAGTATCACAGCTGGTCAAATTTTACCTATTGATCCAACTAGAACCTCAATGAAATATTTGTAAACCACTCCTCAATTTTTGCTTCAATTCTTGTCTTCAGTACTTATCTGAAAGCAAAAATTTCATAAGTAATCCTCACATCAGGGCTCAGATAATACAAATTCTGAAAAACATTGGTTACATATTAAATGCCAGATTAAAGATTAGTTTGCCTTTCTAAAATATATTTACCATTCTTATTTCACATCTTTATTGTTTTCCTCCAGTTTTGAAAACGATGAAATATTCTTTATATTTAGAAGATTGGAGATAATAATCTTCACCCAGATTTAACAAATATAGACCTTTTATATTTGCCATATCTGTTGAAATATTTTTTCCAAATAAAATGTTACAGATACTATTCAAGTTCTCTCTGTGTCTTGCCCTAATCCTATTCCATTTCCTCTCCTCTCAGAAGTTATTATGATCCCACAATTTTTATATCCTTAAAAGATATTTTTCTATGTGCCCTTTTAATAGTATATACTATAATTTGGGGTATTTCACAAATATATGTAAATTCACTTATTCTATATCTTCTACCAATTTTAAATTTACATTAAATTATTATATTTTTCACTTTAAAATGAGAAAGTGAAACTAACTCATAGGAAAACCAAATTGCCATTGATTTTCTTTTACCCTGTTCTCCTCCGTTTATTCTTTGATTTCATATTTATAGGCATAGGAGGAAAAAAGTAAGGGTTATTGAAAAACTGTTCTGTGCCAGGCATTGTGCTAAGCACTTTGTTTACATTATCTCATTATATTTTTAATGCTATCAACATCATTAAACATCATTAAGAGTAAAGATTTAAGTTACTGATGGTGTTATAAGTAGCTATGAAAAGTCTCAACTGTAATGTATTTGGGACAGCACAATATTAACATAAAACCACAAATAATGCAAATTAGTATATACAAAATGCTGAAAGAATAGTAATAAAGAAAACAACAATAACTCTTAGAGTTATAAATATTTACCAAGGTCATATTCATGGATCCCCCTCATGTTTGCCTTAAATGAAACAATAAACAGTTTTCAACCTGTCTCATATTCCTTAAAGTTTTCTGCAGATCCTTCCAAATTTCTGTTGAACAAAATATTTTTCCTCCTTAGAATTTATCACACTTTTCAAGCCTCTATTCAACTACCTTGCTTCTTAGGCCCAGTAGAAGTTTGTTTCACAGAAAACAGAGATCATCTGCAATGAGTCACTTGCTTCTTCTGCTCTATAAAGCATAAAGAGTCCATAGTGTCCCTTCTTGCTCTTTATTTCTAGCTCAGTCATATGACTTGCTTGGACCATCGTGATGCTAAGAGATATGATGTGAACAGAGGTTTGAAATGTGCTTGCATGTTTGACCTTACCTTTTTGTATTCCTGCCTTTTGCCATGAGGCACACTTGCCTTGATTAGCCACTGACCCAAGGAGGCTTAGATAGATAAAGCAGACCTGGACCTGGACCCAGTCTGCATGTTGGAGTTGGTCCTACTTATGCACAGCCTGTATCAGCTGAAGCCCCGCTTATCCATAGACGCAATAGCCAAAAATAAATGCTTACTTTTGCATGCCACTAAAATTTTCAGGTAGTTTGTTAATGCAGTATTATTGTGTCAATAGCCTACTAATGAAGCCCCCCCATTAGGAACATAGTTTTTTCTTGATTCCATCTACATAAAATATACTGATGGTGAGCTAATGCATATCATATACACCCACTGAAATCATTCTTTTGAATGTCAAATAAAGATATCTAAATGATTAGTAATGAAAAACAGATATCTTGTACTCAATCAGTTCAAAATTAACCAATTATTTCTTTTCCCACCACTCTTACAAATCATCTTTTTTACAATTTCCCCTCCCAGTTGATATCATTTCACCAATTGACCAAACCAGAACTATGGGGGACATCACTAATTCATTCCTCTTTCTGTTATCAGTCCATCCAATTATTGACTAAGAGTGTTTATTCTATTTCCTAAATATCTCTTTAATCTTCCTCATTTGTCTTCTCTGTTTGATTGTAGACTCTTGTTATATATCTTTGCTCCTCTCTGCCTCCTGTCCCACTCTGTGTGACCCACTACTTCTCTTTTTTGCTGCTATAATCTTCTGAAAACCTAAGGTTGATCATGTTATTGTCTCTGCTAACATCTTCAGTGCTAAGACACCTTAGTATTGCGAGCTAGTGGTATGCAGGTAGCTAAGACTACCTTTCTGGTTTCATCTTCTGCTATTCCCCCCTTCTTACATTATTTCATCTAACCATCAAGAACTACTTACTCTACGTGGATTTTCTGTACTTCTATTATGTCTTTAAGCTTTTACATATGCTTTACCTACCACATGCTTCTTAATTATTTGCCTTTTAGTCTGATTAAATATTATTTATTATTCCAACATTAATTTTCCAGCATAATCTTATCAAAATTCCTAGTCTAGAGAGATTTCTCTGTGCAAACCCTCCCTCACTCTTTCATATACAGAGTCAGGATCAGGACCTTTATGTATTTCCCTATATAATTTGTAATCTTGTTATTGTCTTCCTTATTCTAATTACTGCATTATATTATACTTGTATTTTTACTTTGATTTAATATCATAACATCCAGAGTTTACTTTTACTCTGATTTCCCTAGTACCTACAACAATGATTGACATATGGTAGGTACCATGAATGAACATAGAAAGGGAAAAAAGAGATTAGTAACAAGAAAACTTGTCAGATTCTTTTTTTAATTTCTTTAAATTGTAGTTGTTCACATACATTTCACCTTGGGGTTCTCCTTACAATTGAATTGTCAGTATATTGGGAAAAATGTAACTCCTTTTAACAGATTCTGCTATTCTGCTTAAATGTAAAATGTCTAATATTTAGTAAATTTTGCTTCTGAAAATACACAATTGGTGTAATGATATTGAAAATCCAAGGACAGAAAGGGAAATGATAGTTGTGGAGTGTCTGTTATATATCAGATGGCTTTGTAGGAGAGGCACATTTTTGTCTTTACCACCTTAGAGTTCTTTCTGGCTGAGCCTGAGAATTAAATTGACATAAGACAGATCAACAGAAGAAAACATAAAAATTTATTTAATACAAGTTTTATGTGACATGGGAGCCTTTATAAGGAATGAAGACCCAAAGAAAACGTAAAACCTACTTGCTTTTATATTAGGTGGAACAAAGAGAGGCAATTGTGGAAAAGTAACTAAACTATGTGGGGAAGCTAAAGAAACATAATTATTTTAACAAGGTCTATTTATGTAGAATTTTCTATGTCTCAATCCCTCATCACTAGTGATAAGAATGTTACTTTCCTTCTAGTATGACGTGGGCATCTTTCACATGGGAATTTCATCTCCTGCTTTAAAGAAAAAGAAGGAAGATCAGAGTGTTTTTCCTCTACTTGCTGTTTTTCAAGTGACTTTAAGTGAAAACTGTTACACCAGAAAGGCATATTTTGGGGTGGCATCCTCTGAACTTCACATGGCATGTGCTAAGTATGAATAATCCTTAAATAATGTAGGATAGTGTGTCAGTCAAAGTTCAGAGTTAATATAAATAATGATTCAATATAATAGGAGACTGGAATGGCAAGGTATTACCTAGTAAAAAAAAAAATAAAGGAATTCTAAAAACCATAGGAATATCAGATATAATGAACAATCACTATCCCTAAGGCTAAAATAGAGCATCCAATGAAGACCCTTGACTCCAGGGCTGAGATTAGAGCTTTTTGGTGAGAGTTCTGCTCATTGAATAACAGAAATTTCTCTGGTGGCATGATGATGGAACATGCTGGAAATTTGTCCTTTAAGGCGCTAGGAAAAGCTATTCATGAGGAGGTGTCTTGCTGGAGACACTTCTTTATGAAACTACCTGAGGGGGCGCCATGGAAACTTGCTGGAGCTGCTGGTTGCCATGTACTGAAGGAGCCCAGAGCTGGCACCACAGGAGCTGGCAATTCAGGAGTTACACGTGCTGCAGGAACCAGACTAGAGGCACCATAGAACCAGTAAGCAGGCCCCTTCCTCCTGCAGTATTTTCCTAGCGTTCTTTACTGGTAGGTGGCAAAGAAAAATTATTTAAAGGACTTAGTTCCATTTTTCCAGATCAGGCAATTAAGAGTGAATTTGGAGCTGAGAGACAATAAATTGATAACTAACACAGTAGGTATTACCATCTACTTTTTAAAGCTGAGGGCAATGAGTCTTAGAAAGGCTTAGAAAAGCTCTGTGCTCATACATCTTTGGAACTAAGATTGTGGTGGAGAGTAAGGGATATAGGGATATAGGTTGACATAGAAGATATTCGTTTTCAGATTTCTGGAATGGTTCCCCAAGTGGGAAATGCAGTGCCTTCAATAGAAAAGATTAATTTGTTTCTCAATAAGGATATCCTTTATATATAGATATCATATTACCCTAAGGTCAAAAGCTGCAATTTACTATTTCTTTTGATTAATAAATATTGTCAAAGTGTGTAATATTAGCTATTTTAATTAAACATATGCTAATTCATTCAACAAAATCACTGAGTGATGATTACATGACATATTATTCTAGTGTCTGTGTTTTTATTTTTTACATTATTTGACAAAAGTTGAATTAAAAATATAAATATTGTGTTTTCAACTTGAACTCCAATTCTAAAACTCAATTTAACTCTCTATATTAAACATCATCATTTTGTTTTCTGAAGGACAAAAAGACAAAACAAAGCAAGCAAAAAAAATCAAAATCCTCTTATTTATCAGGAAGGATGTAGTTTTTAGAAAGTGAGGGTTGAAACTATTTTGAGATTGTGTGATGGATGCTTAGGGTTTTTCTGTTTTGTTTCTCACGAAGTTTTAGTTTTAAGTTTTGGATAATTAATTTTGAGAATGTCAATATGTTCAGACTAAATGAAGTGGGTCTTATCAGAAATACTGTAAGAATGCCACAAAATACAATAAATTCCAGAGTACAACAATATTCTAAGTTGGTTTAAAAGTTAAAATCCCTATGGCCAGTTTAAATTGTTAACTTAAGGAGAAAGGTATTGAAGGGTAAAATAAAATTTTTTCACAGGGAACCTATATATGCTTAATAGATTAGAATTCACACAAACTTCTTTGAAATACTTTTTCTTCCACAAGAAACATAAATATTTTCTGTCATTTATAATGTTTTTAAAGTAAGATTAATGTTTTTCTTTAACCATATTTTAGTGTCCTTTCCTGGTGGGGGTATTATTTGTTCAACAGAAAAGAACTGCTGGTTGTACTTGCTCATTTTAAAGTAGGGAGACTAGTAGCAAATGTTCCATTAAGTCAGTCTTTTTGTCACTTGTCAAACTGTGAATAAGGTCACTATAGTTCATCTGATTGATCTAGAATTATCATTTGAATGAGTCATTTTCAAAAGCAATGAGAAGTCTTCTGCATTTTTCCCTATTCCTGGAACTTGTCAGTCTCTGGTCATATCATTTTAGTAAGTAAAACTTTTGAGAGCTGCAGGAATCTACAGTCACCTGAGCCTGTGGCATTTGGTGCAATGTATCATTTATACTAAAATACTTAAAATCCATATAAAAGGCATTGGGACCTATAGCTACTCTGAAAGTAGGCTTTTCTAGAAGGTGAATGACTGAAGTGTCAACATTTATAGTAGAAGGTAGCACCTAACACTTAGGATCTTGTGAATTATTCTATCATTGATACAATTGCAAGAATAGGACCTAATTTGTAAAGCTTCACTAGAATCTTAAATGTATCTTTAAAATTGGAGATTATGGTAACTATGCATCAACCTTTAAGAAAAGTGGTTTCCTAAGAAGCCATATATTTCACCTATATTGTGAATCTATAATATACATCAGCTGTGCTTTTGACCTTTTACATTTTAAAAGCTTTCTCTGTGTCCTTCCCTATTTTCACTGACTTTTTGGAAACTCAGTAAAATATTAAAAATCTTTATTAAGAATGGTCTGCAATATAGAATGTTTTGTTTGTTCAGATATCCTTGTTCTAGGTGCCTTTATCAAAAACAATTCCATTTCAGTTCTTAAGGTTTAAATTATTTTTGTTTATTCGCCTACTTTATAAATTACTAAATTGTATAATTAAAATATTTGTAATACTTAATGCATAATCACACTATTGTTATAGTACCACCTTTGTCAGCAGTTTTCATAAACGTTCTATAATTGTGGAAGTTGTTTAGTGTAGGTGCTTCTATTAATTATATGTGTTCCTCAGTATCTGCCCTCAAAATAAATGATCTTATAGCAATTATCTTATAGTCACTATCCACTGCCCAAATTATTCAGAATGTAGCCCAAAACCTAGTGTAATTTAAAAAAAAAAAAAATCTGTCTATGTAGCCTCTATGGTACACTTAAGCCCATGCACTTAGACTCATACCCTTCATTTAGCGGAAAATCTGTTGTGAGCAATTAATTTATTTTCTCAACTAATAGCAGACTAAGCAAATATAACTATAGGAAGAGAGTGAAGAGGTATGGCTTTAGAATCAAAGCATGTTAAAGCTCAGACATATCTTAAAGATTATGGCACCAAAGACCCTCACTTTACTGTTAAGGAAATTTAGGCCTACCTTGTCCCAGGGAAACAGGGTTCAAATGGAGATTGCAATTACAAGGCTTATTGAGCAGGGCTGTAGGGAAGAGACCTGGAAGAAGCAGGTTTGAGCAGAGAGAGAAACTGGGCTGAGATGAAATTGTTGACAGAGGTTTAAGCCCGCCCCATGTGGAGCCGGGACTGGGAATCTCCTGCAGAGTTGTCCCAAAGTAAGGCAAGAGGGCAATGCTTTGTACCTTGATCAACCTGTCACTGGAATGGGAAAAGGAGCATATTCTTGGGTGAGAAAACACCCTTCTGCTGAATTCCATTCCCAGAGGTGGGTCTTAGGTATGAGCCATCAGCACTCAACTCTCCCGGCAGCTGGGAGAATGCATGCCCTTCTGAAGGGACAGGTTTGGGTGGAGCATCCCGGCAGTCATTAATCAGGGAGCCCAGTATGCTACATTTCGCCAGAGATTTCCTAAGGTGGATGTCAGCACACAGATGGCAAGGATGACATCTAGAAGGAAGCTCTCTGCACCTACACTGCTTTAGCCCCTGCCTAGCCCTTAGAGAATGGAAGCAACAATGGAGAGGGTTCTGTTTTTTAGAAGTGCCACTGCCAAAGAATAATGAAAGGGGGTGACTGTTAGGCACAAACATTTTCTATGCCCAAAGGAACACGGTAGTTTGACAGTTGAGAATATATTTACCAAAATGCCACAAGTTCCCCAGTTTTGAGATGTTTACTCAGCTGCACTGATGGCCATTTGTTCTTTTGAGGAGACATTAATGACTCTGGATGCTCTAAGGGAGGGAATTCCAACTTTAGCAAATTTTTTTCCCAGAGCTACCCCAAAGTTTTTGTTTTGTTTTTTGACAATAATGCTTGAGCTGGAAAACAACTCCGAAGGCACAGAACAAGGAGTCTCAAATAAAATTATTTGTGACCTGACATTTGGAGTGTTTGAGGATTTTTTGAATAGTGGAAATGGATATAAGATGCAAGTTGATGCTAATTTTAATTTGCCTTTTATTTCAATCTGCTACCCAAAGGGAATTTTTCGTGATTGAGCCTTTCTAAATAAACAGTACCATGAACATGGTAGCATTTGATAAAACTTATTGATTATTTTTATTGTAGACCATGATAGCTTTTTTTTTTTTTTTTTTTTTTGCGGTATGCGGGCCTCTCACTGTTGTGGCCTCTCCCGTTGCGGAGCACAGGCTCCAGACGCGCAGGCTCAGGGGCCATGGCTCACGGGCCCAGCCGCTCCACGGCATGTGGGATCTTCCCGGATGAGGCACAGACCCATGTCCCCTGCATCGGCAGGCAGACTCTCAACCACTGCGCCACCAGGGAAGCCCCCATGATAGCATTTTATATACATAAGAGTGTGCCTGGAAATAAGATTCTCTTTTCCTTTCAATTTTGGTTCATTGCAATCTAGAGTTAGCATAAAGAACATAAACAGTCCTGATTCACAGAATTTGTTTTTACTTACTTATTTTTGTTTGTGCTCCATCCCCCAAGTTTTAATGAGATACCATTGACATAAAACATTGTGTAAGTTTATGGCATGCAATATGATGATTTGTTATGCACATGTATTGCAAAATTATGACCACGATTAAGTTAGTAAACACCTCTATCACTTCATATAATTACAGGTTTTGGGGAGGGATTTAGGGTGTTTATTTTGGTGGTGAGAACATTTAAGATCTACTCTCTTAGCAACTTTTTTTTAAAATTGAGGTATAATTGACATATATTAGTTTTAGGTTACAACATAATGATTTAATATTTGTATATATGGCAAATGATCACCACAATAAATCTAGGTAACGTCCATCACCATACATAATTACAAAAATTGTTTTTCTTGTGATAAGGACTTTCAAGATCTCTCTCTTAGCAGCTTTCAAATATGCAATGCAGTATTATTAACTACAATCACCATGTTCCACATTATATCCCCATGACATTTTTTTTATAACTAGAACTTGTACCTTTTGACCTTTACCCATTTCATCCACTCCCTACCTCTGGCAACTGCCAGTCTGTTCTCTGTATTTATGAGCTTGGTTTTTGTTTTTTAGTTTTTTAAAATTCCCTATATAAGTGAGATCATATGGTACTTATCTTTCTATGTCTGACAGTTAGAATATTGTCTTCAAGGCTGATCCACATTGTCTCAGATGGCAATATTTCATTTTTTTAATGGCTAAATAGTATCACTATATATTTATATATATACATGTGCCAGATCTTCTTTATCCATTCATCCATTGATGGACATATAGGTTGTTTCCATATCTTGGCTATTGTAAATAATGCTTCAGTGAACATGGGGGTGTATATATATTTTTGAGTGTTTTTGGTTTTTTTTTTTTTGGATGAGTACCCAGAAGTTGAATTTCTGGTTCATGTGAGGAATCTCTATAGTGGCTGCACCAATTACATTCCTACCAATAGTGAGCAAGTATTCTTTCTCCATACGTTCTTACCACCTTTCAAGTATATAATACAGTACTGTTAACTTTAGTCACCATGCTATACATTGGATCCCCAGAACTTATTTATATTGTAACTGTAAGCTTATACCCTTTCACCAACATTTCCCTATTTCCCCCACTCCCAGCCCTGGGCAACCACCATTCTATTCTCTGTTTCTATGAGTTCAACTATTTTATATTCCATATATAAGAGAGTTCATGCTTTGTGTTTTTGGCTACTTTACTTAACATAATGCCCAAAAGATTCATCCATGCTGTTGCAAATAGCAGGATTTCCCTCTTTCTCATTGCTGAATAATATAACATTGGATATACATATACCACATTTTCTTCGTGCATTCATCCAGCAACATGTACTTAAGTTATTTTCATATCTTGGCTATTGTGAATAATGCTGCAGTGAAGATGGAGTGCAGATATCTTTTTGAGATCCTGGTTTCATTTCCTTTGCATGTATACTCAGAAGTGGTTTTGCTGGATCATATGGTTGTTGTATTTTAAATTTTTTGAAGAACCTTCATACTGTTTTCCATAGTGGCTGCACCAATTTAAATTTCCACCGACAATGCACTAGGGTTTCCTTTTCTCCACAGCCAACACTTGTGGTCTCTTGTCTTTTTGATAATCAGCATTCTGCCAGGTGTGAGGTGATATCTCATTGTAGTTTTAATTTGTATTTCCTTGATGATTAGTGATGTTGAGCATCTTTTCATGTACCTGTTGGGAATTTGTATGTCTTCTTTGGAAAAAAATTTAATCAGATTATTTGTTTTTTCACTATTGATTTGTATGAATTCCTGTATATTTTGGATACTAACCTATTATAAGATTGACAGTTTGCAAATATTTTCTCCGATCCCATAGGTTCCCTTTCCATCTTATTGATTTGTTTCTTTTGCTGTGCAGAAGCTTTTAATTTTGATGTAGTTCCCACTTATTTTTGCTCTTGTTGATTGTGCTTTTGGTACTATATCCAAAAAATCGTTGACAATACCAGTGTCAAGGAATTTTTTTCCTATGTTTTCTTCTCGGAGGTTTACAGTTTCAGATCCAATTTTTAAGTCTTTATTCCACTTCAGGTTAATTTTTGTGAGTCGTGTAAGATAGGAGTTCAATCGCATTCTACTGCATGGCATTATCCACTTTTCCTGACACCATTTTTTGAAGAGCGTGTCCTTTCCTCACTAAGTATTCTTATTTCCCTTGTCAAATATTAGTTGACTGTAAATGCAGAGGTTTATCTGGGCTCTCTATCCTGTTTTGTTGGTCCATGATCTCTTTTTATGCCAGTACTGTACTGTTTTGATTACTGTCACTTTGTAATATAGTTTAAAATCAGAACGTGTAATGCCTCAAGCTTTATTTTTCTTTTTCAGAATTGCTTTTGCTATTTGAAGTATTTTTTGGTTGCATACAGATTTTAGGATTTTTTTTTTCTGTGAAAAATGCCATTGGAATTTGATAAGGATTACATTGAATATATAGATGACTTTGGGTAGTACAAACATCTGAACTATATTAATCCTTCCAATCCCTAAAGATGGACACCCTTCCATTTATTTGTGTGCTCTTCAATTTCTTTCATCAGTGTCTTATTGTTTTCAGTGTACAGATCTTTCACTTCGTTGTTTAAATTCATTTATAAGTATTTGTTTTTGATGCTGTTTAAATGAGACTGTTTTCTTTATTTGTTTTTTAGATATTTTCTTGTTAGTGTATGGAAACACAATTTCTGTATGTTGATTTTTTATCCTGAAACTTTACTGAATTATTTTATTAGTTCTAACCATTTTTCAGTGGATTCTTTAGAATTTTATATATGTGTGTGTGTGTGTGTATAAAATTATATCATCTGCAAACTGAAACAATTATACTTCTTACACTCTGATTTGGATGTCATTTTTTTTTTCCTTGCCTGATTGTGCTGGCTCAGACTTCCAGTACTTAGTCGAATAGGTGTGGTGAGAGTGGGCAACCTTGTCTTGTTCATGATTTTAAGAGGAAAAGCTTTCAACCTTTTACCATTAAATGTGATGTTAGTTGTGAGCTTGTTGTATATGGCCTTTATCATGATGAGTTCCTTCTATACCACTTTTTGAGAATTTTTATCATGAAATGATGTTGTACATTGCCAGATGCTTTTTCTGCATCTACTGAAATGATCATATGATTTTTATTTTTCATTCTGTTAATACTGTATATCACATTTATTGATTCATGTGTAGTGAATTATCCTTTCACGCCAGGGATAAATCCCACTTGACATGGTGTATGGTCCTTTAATCTGTTGTTGAATTCAGTTTGCTAATATTTTTGAGAATGTTTGCATCTATATTCATCAGGGATATTGCTGTATAGTTTTCTTTTTCTGTAGTATATTTATCTGGCTGTGGTATCAAGGTAATGTGGGCCTCATAAAATGAAATGGAAGTGTTCCCTCCTCTTGAAATTTTTGGAAAAGTTTAAGAAGTATTAGTATTTATTCTTTTTTAAATGCTTGGTAGAAGTCACCTATGAAGTCTTCTGGTCCTGAGCTTTTCTTTGTTGGGAGGTTTTTGATTACTGATTTAACCTCCTTAGTCATTGTTGACCTGCTCAGATTTTCTATAGCTTCATAATTCAGTTTCAGTAGGTTTTATGTTTATAGGAATTTATCCCTTTCTTCTAGGTTGTCCAGTTTGTTGGCAGATAATTTTTTATACTAGTCTTACTATTCTGTTAGATGATTCTTTTTACTTCTGTTGTATCAGTTGTAAGGTCTCCTCTTTCATTTCTGAATTCATTTATTTGAGTATTCTTTTCTTCTTAGTTTAGCTAAGGGTTTGTCAATTTTCCTTACCTTACTTTTTAAACTAACTCCTAGTTTTGTTGATCTTTTCTATTGTTTTTCTGGTCTCTATTTTATTTATTCTTGCTCAGATTTTTGTTATTTCCTTCCTTCTGCTAACTCTGAGCTTAATTTGTTCTTTCTCTTGTTCCTTGAGGAGAAAGTTGTTTATTTGGGATTTTTTTTTTTTTTTTTTTTTTTTTTTTGTGGTATGTGGGCCTCTCACTGTTGTGGCCTCTCCCGTTGCAGAGCACAGGCTCCGGATGCGCAGGCTCAGCAGCCATGGCTCACGGGCCTAGCTGCTCCACGGCATGTGGGATCTTCCCGGACAGGGTCACAAACCCGTGTCCCCTGCATTGGCAGGCGGACTCTCAACCACTCTGCCACCAGGGAAGCCCGGGATTTTTTTTTCTTAATGTAGGTGTATATTGCTATAGAATTCCCTCTTGGTACTGATTTTGATGCATCCCATAAGTTTTGGTATGTTGTTTTCCATTTTTGTTTGCTTAAGTGTGTTCTTTGAATTCCCTTTTGACTTCTTCTTTGGCCCATTGGTTGCTTAGAAGTGTGTTGTTTAATTTTCACATATTTATGAACTTCCCAGTTTTCCTCCTGTTATTGATTTTAGTTTTATGCCATTATGGTTGGAAAAGGTACTTGCTATAATTTAATGTTCTTAAATTTTCAAAGACTTGTTTCGTGATCTATTCTGGAGAATGTTCCATGTGCACTTGAGAAAAATGTATTATGCTGATATTGGATGAAACGTTTTCTATATGTCTCTTAGGTTCATTTGATCTAATGTATAGTTCAAGTGCAACATTTCCATATTTATTTTATGTCTGGATGATCTGTCCATTATTGAAAGTAGAATATGGAAGTCTCCTACAATTATTTTATTGTTGTCTGTTTCTCCCTTCTGATAGGTTAGTATTTGCTTAATGTATTTGGATGTTCTGATGTTGTGCATATATACTTATAATTATTATATCCTTTTCTTGAATTGTCCCCTTTATAATAACATGATGTCCTTCTTGATCTCTTTTACTGTTTTGAGTTAAAGTCTATTTTTTTAAAACTTCTTTATTGGAGTATAATTGCTTTACAATGGTGTGTTAGTTTCTGATTTATAACAAAGTAAATCAGTTATACATATACATATGTCCCCATATCTCTTCCCTCTTGCGTCTCCCTCCCTCCCACCCTCCCTATCCTACACCTCTAGGCAGTCACAAAGTACTGAGCGGATATCACTGTACTATGCGGCTGCTTCCCACTAGCTATCTACTTTATGTTTGGTAGTGTATATATGTCCATGCCACTTTCTCAGTTTATCCCAGCTTACCCTTCCCCTTCCCTATGTCCTGAAGTCCATTCTCTACATCTGCGTCTTTATTCCTGTCCTGCCCCCAGGTTCCTCAGAACCATTTTTGGTTTTAGATTCCATATATATGTGTTAGCATATGGTATTTGTTTTTCTTTTTCTGACTTACTTTACTCTGTGTGACAGACTCTAGGTCCATCCACCTCACTACAAATAACTCAATTTCATTTCTTTTTATGGCTGAGTCATATTCCATTGTATATACGTACCACATCTTCTTTATGCATTCATCTGTTGATGGACACTTAGATTGCTTCCATGTCCTGGATATTGTAAATAGAGCTGCAATGAGCATTTTAGTACATGACTCTTTCTGAATTATGGTTTTCTTAAGGTATATGCCCAATAGTGGGCTTGATGGGTCATATGGTAGTTCTATTTTTAGTTTTTTAAGGAACCTCCATACTGTTCTCCATAGTGACTGTATCCATTTACATTCCCACCAACAGTGCAAGAGGTTTCCCTTTTCTCCACACCCTCTCCAGCATTTATTCTTTCTAGATTGTTTGATGATGGCCATTCTGACCAGTGTGAGATGATATCTCATTGTAGTTTTGAATTGCATTTCTCTAATGATTAATGATGTTGAGCATTCTTTCATGTGTTTGTTGGCAATCTATATATCTTCTTTGGAGAAATGTCTATTTAGGTCTTTTGCCCATTTTTGGATTGGGTTCTTTGTTTTTTTGATATTGAGCTGCATGAGCTGCTTGTAAATATTGGAGATAAATCCTTTGTCAGTTGCTTCATTTGCAAGTATTTTCTACAATTCTGAGGGTTGTCTTTTCATCTTGTTTATGGTTTCCTTTGCTGTGCAAAAGCTTTAAAGTTTCATTAGGTCCTATTTGTTTATTTTTGTTTTTATTTCCATTTCTCTAAGAGGTGGGTCAAAAAGGATCTTACTGTGATTTATGTCATAGAGTGTCCTGCCTATGTTTTCCTCTAAGAGTTTGATAGTGTCTGACCTTACATTTAGGTCTTTAATCCATTTTGAGTTTACTTTTGTGTATGGTGTTAGGGAGTGTTCTAATTTCATTCTTTTACATGTAGGTGTCCAGTTTTCCCAGCACCACTTATTGAAGAGGCTGTCTTTTCTCCACTGTATATTCTTGCTTCCTTTATCAAAGATAAGGTGACCATATCTGTGTGGGTTTATCTCTGGGCTTTCTATCCTGTTCCATTGATCTATCTTTCTGTTTTTGTGCCAGTACTATACTGTCTTGATTACTGTAGCTTTATAGTATAGTCTGAAGTCAGGGAGCCTGATTCCTCCAGCTCCGTATTTCTTTCTCAAGATTGCTTTGGATATTTGGGGTCTTTTTTGTTTCCATACAAATTGTGAATTTTTTGTTCTAGTTATGTGAAAAATGCCATTGGTAGTTTGATAAGGATTGCATTGAATCTGTAGATTTAAGTAGTATAGTCCTTTAAACAATGTTAATTCTTCCAATCCAAGAACATGGTATATCTCTCCATCTATTTGTATCATCTTTAATTTCTTTCATCAGTGTCTTATAATTTTCTGCATACAGGTCTTTTGTCTCCTTAGGTAGGTTTATTCCTAGATATTTTATTCTTTTCGTTGTAATGGTAAATGAGAGTGTTTTCTTAATTTCACTTTCAGATTTTTCATCATTAGTGTGTAGGAATGCAAGAGATTTCTGTGTGTTAATTTTGTATCCTGCTACTTTACCAAATTCATTAATTAGCTCCAGTAATTTTCTGGTAGCACCTTTAGAATTCTCTATGTATAGTATCACGTCATCTGCAAACAGTGACAGCTTTACTTCTTCTTTTCCGATTTGGATTCCTTTTATTTCTTTTTCTTCTCTGATTGCTGTGGGTAAAACTTCCAAAACTATGTTGAATAATAGTGGTGAGAGTTGGCATCCTTGTCTTGTTCCTGATCTTAGTGGAAATGGTTTCAGTGTTTCAGCATTGAGGACAATGTTGGCTGTGGGTTTGTCATATATGGCCTTTAATATGTTGCGGAAAGTTCCCTGTATGCCCACTTTCTGGAGAGTTTTTATCATAAATGGGTGTTGAACTTCGTTGAAAGCTTTCTCTGCATCTATTGAGATGATCATGTGGCTTTTCTCCTTCAATTTGTTAATATGGTGTATCACGTTGATTGATTTGCGTATATTGAAGAATCCTTGCATTCCTGGGATAAACCCCACTTGATCAAGGTATATGATCCTTTTAATGTGCTGTTGGATTCTGTTTGCTAGTATTTGGTTGAGGATTTTTGCATCTATGTTCATCAGTGATATTGGCCTGTAGTTTTCTCTCTTTGTGACAACTGTGTCTGGTTTTGGTATCAGGGTGATGGTGGCCTTGTAGAATGAGTTTGGGAGTGTTCCTCCCTCTGCTATATTTTGGAAGAGTTTGAGAAGGATAGGTGTTAGCTCTTCTCTAAATGTTTGATAGAATTTGCCTGTGAAGCCATCTGGTCCTGGGCTTTTGTTTCTTGGAAGATTTTTAATTACACTTTCAATTTTAGTACTTCTGATTGGTCTGTTCACATTTTCTATTTCTTCCTGGTTCATTCTCGGAAGGTTGTACATTTCTAGGAATTTGTCCAATTCTTCCAGGTTGTCCATTTTATTGGCACATATTTACTTGTAATAATCTCTCATGATCCTTTGTATTTGTGCAGTGTCAGTTGTTACTTTCCCTTTTACATTTCTAATTCTGTTGATTTGAGTCTTCTCCCGTTTTTTCTTCATGAGTCTGGCTAATGGTTTATCAATTTTGTTTATCTTCTCAAAGAACCAGCTTTTAGTTTTATTGATCTTTGCTATCATTTCCTTCTTTTTCATTTATTTCTGATCTGATCTTTATGATTTATTTCCTCTGCTAATTTTGGGTTTTTTTGTTCTTCTTTCTCTAATTGCTTTAGGTGTAAGGTTAGGTTGTTTATTTGAGATGTTTCTTGTTTCTTAAGGTAGTATTGTATTGCTATAAACATCCCTGTTACAACTGCTTTTTCTGCATCCCATAGATTTTGGGTCATCGTGTTTTCATTGTCATTTGTTTCTAGGTATTTTTTTATTTGCTCTTTGATTTCTTCAGTGATCTCTTGGTTATTAAGTAGTGTATTCTTTAGCCTCCATGTGTTTGTATTTTTTACATATTTTTTTCATGTAATTGATATCTAGTCTCATAGCGTTGTGGTCGGAAACGATACTTGATACGATTTCAATTTTCTTAAATTTACCAAGGCTTGATTTGTGACCCAAGATATGATCTATCCTGGAGAATGTTCCATGAGCACTTGAGAAGAATGTGTATTCTGTTGTTTTAGGATGGAATGTCCTATAAATATCAATTAAGTCCATCTTGTTTAATGTATTATTTAAAGCTTATATTTCCTTATTTATTTTCATTTGGATGATCTGTCCATTGGTGAAAGTGGAATGTTAAAGTCCCCTACTATGATTGTGTTACTGTTGATTTTCCCTTTTCTGGCTGTTATTATTTGCCTTATGTATTGTGGTGCTCCTGTGTTGGGTGTATAAATATTTACAATTGTTATATCTTCTTCTTGGATTGATCCCTTGATCATTAGGTAGTGTCCTTCTTTGTCTCTTGTAATAGTCTTTGTTTTAAAGTCTCTTTTGTTTGATATGAGAATTGCTACACCAGCTTTCTTTTGATTTCCATTTGCATGGAATATCTTTTTCCATCCCCTCACTTTCAGTCTGTATGTGTCCCTAGGTCTGAGGTGGGTCTCTTGTAGACAGCATATATACGGGTCTTGTTTTTGTATTCATTCAGCCAGTCTTTGTCTTTTGGTTGGAGCATTTAATCTATTTACATTTAAGATAATTATCGATATGTATGTTCCTATCACCATTTTCTTAATTGTTTTGGGTTTGTTATTGTAGGTCTTTTCCTTCTCTTGTGTTTCCTGCTTAGAGAAGTTCCTTTAGCATTTGTTGTAAAGGTGGTTTGGTGGTGCTGAATTCTCTTAGCCCTTGCTTGTCTGTAAAGTTTTTAATTTCTCCGTCAAATCTGAATGAGATCCTTGCTGGGTACAGTAATCTTGGTTGTAGGTTTTTCTCCTTCATCACTTTAAATATGTCCTGCCACTCCCTTCTGGTTTGCAGAGTTTCTGCTGAAAGATCAGCTGTTAAGCTTATGGGGATTCCCTTATGTGTTATTTGTTGTTTTTCCCTTGCTGCTTTTAATAGGTTTTCTTTGTATTTAATTTTTGATAGTTTGATTAATATGTGCCTTGCTGTTTTTCTCCTTGGATTTATCCTGTATGGGACTCTCTGTGCTTCCTGGACTTGATTAACTATTTCCTTTCCCATATTAGGGAAGTTTTCAACTATAATCTCTTCAAATATTTTCTCAGTCCCTTTCTTTTTCTCTTCTTCTTCTGGAACCCCTATAATTCAACTGTTGGTGCATTTAATGTTGTCCCAGAGGGCTCTGAGACTGTCCTCAGTTCTTTTCATTCTTTTTTTCTTTATTCTGCTCTGTAGTACTTATTTCCACTATTTTATCTTCCAGGTCACTTATCTGTTCTTCTGCCTCAGTTATTTATTTTATTTGATATTAGTGTAGCTACTCCAGCTTTCTTTTGGTTTCCATTTTCATGGGATATCTTTTACCATCCCTTCAGTTTGAACTTATATATGTCCTTGAAGCTGAATTAGTCTCTTGTAGGCAGCTTATAATTGGGGCTTGTTTGTGTGTGTGTGTGTGTGTGTGTGTGTGTGTGTTTATACATTCAGCTACTCTATGCTGTTTGACTGGAAAGTTTAATCCATTTACATTTAGAGTAATTATTGATATGTGAACTACTAATGTTTTCTGGATGAATATAAGTTCCTGTGTTTCTTTTTTCCTCTTTTGTTGTCTTCCTTTGTGAATTGATGATCTTGAATATTCATATGCCTTGATTCCCTTCTCATTATTTTTTTTTTTGTTTCAGTTGCAGGTTTTTGTTTCGTGGTTAACACAAGGCTTACATAAAACAGATATAGCAATTTTATGCTGATAACTTAATTGATCGCATACAAAAACTCTAGCCTTTACTTCCCCATTTTATGTTTCCAGTGTCCCAATTTACCTCTTTTTATATTGTGTATTGATTAGCAAATTATTGTAGCTATAATTATTCTTAATACTTTTTGTCCTTTAACTTTTATACTAGAGTTAAGTGGTTAACATACCACCATATTACAGTATTAGAGTATTCTGCATTTGACTATACACTTACCTTTACCAGTGTTTTGTACATTTTCACATGTTTTCATATTACTAATTAGCATTCTTTCATTTCAGCTTGAAGAACTCCTTTCAGAATTTCTTGCAAGGCTAGTCTAGAAGTGGAAAACTCCTTCTGCTTTTATTTGCCTGAGAAAATCATTATCTGTCCTTCATTTTTTAAGGATAACTTTGAAGGATAGAGTATTCTTGGTTGTCATTTTTTTCTTTCAGCATTTTGAATATATTATCCCACTCATCGCCTGTAAGTTTTCTGCTGAGAAATTAATTGACAGCCTTACTAGGGTTCCCTTGTAAGTTTCAAGCTTCTTTTCTCTAGCTGCTTTTAATATTCTCTCTTTTTCTTCGCTTTTAATAGTTTTATTATAATGTGTCTTGGAGAAGATATCTTTGAGTTTGGGGACCTATGAGCTTCATGAACTTTGATGTTCAAATTTTTCCCAGTTTGAGGAAATTCTTAGCCATTATTTCTTTAAAGAAGCTTTCTGCCTCACACTCCTCCTTCTGGGACTCCAGTAATTCTTAGATTGCTTTTTTTTTAACGGTATGCCCTAGACTGTGTAGGCTTTCTGTGCTCTTGTTTTATTTTTTCAGTCTGTTCTCCTATGACTGAATAATTTCAAAGGTCTACCTACTAATTTACATATTTTTTCTTCTTTGATCCATTCTGTTGTTGATGCTCTCTATTGCACTTTTCATTTCATTCATTGTATTCTTCAGTTTCAGAATTTCTGTTAGCTTCTTTTTAAGATTTCTATTTGTTAAGCTTCTCATTTTGCTTATTTCTTGTTTTTCTGACTTTATTCATTTAATTGTCTCTCTGTGTTTTCTTATAGCTCACTGAGCTTCCTTAAAATAGCTATTTTGATATTTGTATCAGGTAAATCACAGATCTCTATGTATATGGGGTCTGTAATTGCAGACTTATTGCATGCCTTTGGTGGTGTCATTTTTTAAAATTTTTTCATGTTTATTGAAGTTTTGCACTAGTGTCTTTGCTTTTTAAGTAGCAGTCATCTCCAGTCTTTACTGACTGACTTTGGGAAAGGAATACCTTCTGTCAGTCCTGCTAGGGATTCTGAGTCTTTCTCAGTCCTTCTGTGAATATGCCTGCTCCACACTTCTTGCTCCCTCTTGTGGCAGAATTCTTAAGCGTGTATGACTTTTCCTGATCTTCCAGAGCCAACCAGGTGCTGAAAATCTCCCTTTTGGTTTTCCAAGGGCACTCTTTCCCAGACCTGAAGATTTGGCTGGCTTTCTATGCATGCTCACTAGCTATCTACAGAAGCTCACTTTTGCTGCTGTTAGGACCATGCTTAGAGAGTTGGCCATGGGGTGGAAGTGTGTTTGCATGAAAGTCACAGAGTGCTGCAGGTGCCCGTGGGCCAGCCAGGGGATCTGCAGGTGAGGCGTCCTCAGTGGCTTGTGGGTGAGCCTCCCAGTGGAGTTCCTGATGTAGTTTGTATCATCTGTGTCCCTTTGATACATTCCATTTCAAGCCCAGATGCTCACTGTCCCTCAGTTGTTCAGCTCACTCTTCAGGACCCTGGATAGGGAGAGAGAGAAATGGGCCTTTTTGGCAGCTTCCCACACAGCTGGGGAAACTGGGTGCTCACTCACACATTCTCACTTTCTACCAGCAGGACAAATCACAGTCTGAGAAGGGCTTCTTGGGCACTGAGCTGTGGTGCCGCCTTGGGGGTGGGATGAATTGGTTAAAGTCAAACTGAATCTCTTACCCTCATGAATGTGTCCAATTTCATATTTTGCTCCAATAATATGTTGGAACGTCTCCACTGGACTTTGGGACATCCTCAGTGGCTCTCTCATCTGTACATGATTGTCTAATTCAGTGTTCTCCTGGAGTTCCTGGACTGCAGATGAGAAGAGCTAGAGCCAGTCCCTTCAGGGTCCAGAGCCAGGATGGAGGTCTGTCTGCTTATTACTCAATGTATGAGTGGTTGAAATTCCTCCTAGGTCCCTTGTATGGTGCTGTTGACAGAACCAAAGCCAATCATTGCTGTAGCTGAGTCTTCATGAATATAGAATTGTCCTGGTCTATAATCAGGACCTCAGGCAGCGAGTCAGCTATCTGGGTGCAGATCTACCTTCTCAAAATGTCTCTCCTTATTCTTGGACTTCAACAGGGTTTCACAGTCTCCTAATGGGATCCCTTAACTCCTACAAAGACACTTTTATCCTTGGATGAGTACCAAATTGTTGTTGAGGAGGGATATCAAGAAACATTCAGCCATCTTATTGACATTATTCCTCCTACTTACTTATTTTTTATGTCACAATGCTTGAGACATCATAGGACATAGCTTAAAAATATGCACCCAAAAGGCTCCTGTATGACAGATTAAATTGTCATACTGCATTGCAGTATTCCACAGTCCTCCCCCAATTTTAGACTCTTCCTATAACCAGTGAAACCAGGGACAGTCTCAGATTAATATCTTGACACATCAACTTTCATAATATAATTCCAAAATGTTTGTCTCAGAAAGTTTCATTCTAGCTTATGCTTGTGAATTCCTATCATTTGGTGATATTCATGAGCTAGTCAGATATCTTGACACCAAATGCATCACTGTGGTCGCCTTCAGGTGCAACACTAACAGATTAAACAACAGCAAGTTTGTACAGACTCAAAATATCAACTAAAGATAAGAGATAAATGTTGTAAGGCAAGGAAAATACAGGTAAACATTGGTGGACATTATTGAATAAGTTAGAGAATGTGATGGATAAGATCTGTTTCATCACCTAATTCAACAGATTTTTCAGGGGGAAAAAAAGGGTTGAGAGAACAGTTTTAACTACAAGTCCCATAAGTGTAGATGGAACTAGAATTGATCATTCAATTCTAAATGTGGTTATCCTTGACACATAGGGTTTTTGGGGACAGCATTCAATTGCTTTCTCTGTAAGATATCAAATCACCTGACTATCTAGCAGACAGGCAGTTTAGATTGCAGGAATGCTCTATAGGATTTTATATCACCTCCCTGGCTGGTATTAAGTGTTTACACCATGAAAAAATACTATGAAATTATATGCAATGTACATAAACTAAAATATATTTAACTTGGATGTCCTTTTGTAGTGTGATTTGTAATAAACACTTTTTGTTTATGCTTTTTCTAATAACAACAATCTGTTCATACAAGCGAAATTTAGAGAAGCATTTTAGTCAACTGCATTGAAGATAGAAACTATATCTTTTATTATTTGGCCATACTGATATGTGACCTTGGGTTTCCTAAATTTTCTTTTCAGACTCTGAAGTATTATCAAGAATTGTCTTAAGTGAGGTTTTCCTTCTCTTTCTTAGCTATAAAGGGCACTTTGATCCCTGAATCAGAAATATTTCTAGTTTAATGCAAGTATTTTTCTTCTGTTAACTGTAGTGATAAAATTAAGTGCCTAACAAGTGTGTGTATAGTAAAACATGTTCAGATTCTAATTTTAATTTTATATTGACAGCTTATATTCTTTACAGCTTTCATAAAATCATTTTGAAAGTCTTGTCCTTTGTTAAGAAGAGTCAATAGAAAATATTTAAATTTAATTCTATAAGAGAATAGATGGAGAAATTATTATCTTATTTGTATAATAATAGAATACTCTTCAAGTTAATATGCCATTCATTATATACTCAGTGCCCCTTACAGTGTTTCATACAATGCAAGCATTCAATAAATAATTTTTAATCAATGAATGAAATGGCCAAACATATATTAAGTATTCAATGTATCCAACCGAGTTTTTCCAAACTATACACAGGAGATATTCTAGAAATTTTAATATTTGCTATATAAAAAGAGCATTGTAGTCAACAGACTATGGAAGATATTTATTAAAATACGACAAAATAGGCTCCTTCTATTGTAGAATTTGTATGAGAGCAAATAATATACCTGTGTAGATTTTTAATCTCTTAGAGATAGGCTATAATGCATGAGGTTTCTCAATCTTATTTTCAAAAAATAAGCCTTTTGCAACTACTAAATTATGTGACTAGTGTCCCATGGAATACACTTTGGGAAACACTATTTTGTTATATAAATAAAACTATGCTAGTCCCCTGGGCTGTACAAAAAAATGTACAAGATTAGGGTCTGGTCTGTGGGCTAAGATATAGTAGACTTATAATGGAGACTTAGAGTTGGTTAATGAGAATGAAGGCATTTGTTCTTTCAGGGCAGCTTTTCTTAACTACAGGCCGTTATGTAACTAATACAAGGCCTCTGTTTTTCAATGCCTTGCTAACCATGTAGTTTTACACAATCTTAGCCTTACTGGTCATTTTGTCTACACTGGAAACAATAATGTGATAATTCATTTTCAGCCATCTATTGGTCCTAGATACTGGTCTTATTTCTTTATTATCTTTGACCAAACTTGATTTTATACTTGCCCATGGAATTTAACACTCAAATATGCCTTTCTATAAACTATCCTGTTGCATCTGAACATGCTCCATTACTCTGTTTTTATTTCAAAGACTAGATATTGAATCCTTGTCAAAGCTGGGGACTGTTAAATCTAAATTCATTTATGGTATTGTTTCATTTATCATTTTCATTCATTGATAATACATAGTGATCATACATTTCTATAACACCAAGACAGATATTACTCAGCCATAAAAAGAAACGAAATTGAGTTATTTGTAGTGAGGTGGATGGACCTAGAATCTGTCATACAAAGTGAAGTAAGTCAGAAAGAGAAAAACAAATACAGTATGCTAACACATATATATGGAATCTAAAAAAAAAAAAAAAAAGGTTATGAAGAACCTAGGAGCAAGACGGGAATAAAGACACAGACCTACTAGAGAATGGACTTGAGGATATGGGGAGGGGGAAGGGTAAGCTGGGATAAAGTGAGAGAGTGGCATGGACATATATACACTACCAAACATAAAGTAGATAGCTAGTGGGAAGGAAGCCGCATAGCACAGGGAGATCAGCTCGGTGCTTTGTGACCACCTAGAGGGGTGGGATAGGGAGGGTGGGAGGGAGGGAGACGCAAGAGGGAAGAGATATGGGAACATATGTATAACTGATTCACTTTGTTATAAAGCGGAAACTAACACACCATTGTAAAGCAATTATACTCCAATAAAGATGTTAAAAAAAGAAACAGAATAAAATAAATATAAGATGCATCTTTCATCTTTAATTACCCAATGTCCATACTATTGTCATTTCAGTATACTGAAGGAAAAGCTACTTAATTAGTAATTCCAAAACAGAGCAAATACTCAAATCCAAAGATCATGTAGCAAATTAAATATTTAAGATTCAGTAGGATTTACTATATTATCTCACCAGTTAAAAAATACTTTTATATATTAATTCCTATAGGTCTGGTACGTTTTCTACCTCTCAGTTTTCTGGAAAATTAAAACATAAATGCATTTTTATCATTAAAATACTCAAAGATTTTTGTTATAAATTAATATAATATAGCAAATGTGTTCCTGATTTTCTTATAAATTAATATAATATAGAAAATATGCTCCTGTTAAAAATTAATAGAATATAGAAAATATGGTACCTGAAAAGGTACCATAAGGAGCTTTGTGACCATTTTCCCTAGAAAAGCAATCATAATTCGTTAAAATTATTACCAAAAATCCCAAGCATGTAGTCTCTAGAAATTATGCTAAGGGCATACAGCCACTAGAGAAACATTTATTCAAGAAAGTCTAATAAATTTCACATGACTGTATGCATGTCCAAGGCTGCACCCTCTGGGGAATGGTATCAGATTGCAAACAGAAGAGGTAATAGACCTTACTGAAATAATTGAGGTAGGCGTTACACAAATAGACAAGTAAAGAGTGGCAAACCCTGAGATGAGGAGAGATGTAAGAATCCAAAGTTGCTATAATATATTGTCTAAAATGTCCAGTTTTCAACAAAAACATTATGAGACAAGAAAGAAACAGAAAAGTGTGATCCACACACAGGGGGAAAAAAGTAGAAAATACAAATTGCCTTTGAGAGGCACCAGATGTCAGACAAAAGAATTTCGAGGAATATAGTATAAATAGGTGCAAAGAACTAAAGAAAACCATGCCTAAAGAAGTAAAGGAAGGTGCAGTTGCAATGTCTCATCAGAGTATCAATAAAAAGATAGAAAATATTAAAAAATCAAATGCAAATTCTAGATTGAAAAGTACAATAAACAAAATGAAATATTCACTACATAATATCTGTGTGCCATGCACTATACTAGTCATGTGGAAAACAAAGATAAACTGCCGTTCTTGGCCTAGTAGAACAGACACATTGACTCAGAATTACAATGCAGTTTAATAAAATATAAAATAAAGATACATAGAAGATTACTACAGGAGCAAAGTGGTTGCAATAATTCGGGGAGAATTGCAGGAGGTATTTAAGGAATGATGATATTTATACTGATTGAAAAGGATCCTAAGCATGATGAAAAAAGAAAGATATTCAATGCAAAGGAAATATGCCTATTGCAGAGAATTCTGTGTGAAGATGCTTAGCATACAGAGGCAGACAATAGTAATGCAGAAAGATTATCTAGGTTGAAATTGTGAAGGATTTATTTACCTGGTATACCATAGATTTTGAATTTCCAGTAGGCAACCAGGAACCACTTTAAGATTTTAGGCAGGGGCATGGCCTGCTGAGACATTCATTTTGGAAAAATGCATCTTTAGGCAGTGTGAAGGATAGATTAGGAATGGTGAGAAAATTAAAGTAGGAAAATGAGTTAGGGGGTCACTGCGATTGTCCTGGCAAAAACTAAGGACTGTTTCAGTGGCAGATGATGTAGAGAGTAAAAATAGTTTAAAACAGTGTTCATAGATAAAACCAGAATGATAATTTGGCTCCAAAAGGGGTGAAAGAAAGAACTGACTATGATTTTTAAGTTTCTAGTCTGAGTTGTTACCTGGTTGGTAATACAGGAAATACAGGAGGAGGGCAGAGTTGCAGTGTGTAAGGAAACAAAATTAGTGAGTCAGTTTGGGACATAAAGAATTTGAGATCTGGGTCATTGAGAGGCAGCTCTCTAGTGTGCAGTTTTTTACTTTGGTCAGGATCTTAGGGAACCTTAGATTAAAATGCACCTGAGGCTCATTTATATTATACTATAAATTAAGTATAATCAGTGACTTCTATATACCCATTCATTTAGTCTACCTGCTACCTCAACTAAGCTGAAAAGTCTAGAATAAGAGAAGTTAGTTGAAGTGTAAACTGCTGCCCAGGGCAATTAAATACATGTGCAAGAATATATTAAAATTTTTAAGTGTATAAATTATGAGAACTAATATCTAACAAAATCTTATTATTTTCTTCTTGGCCAAAAAAAACCCTCAGAACAAAGGAGGGATCCTTTAATCTAATGAATGTTATAATTTTGATTGTGGTAAGCCATGAATGAAAGCTAATTTATGATACTTAGAGAATGTGGTTTTACTTATTCAAATAACTTTTGTATGCTGCAGTTTAAGTGTTCCTTTTTTTTAAACATCTTTATTGGAGTATAATTGCTTTACAATGGTGTGTCAGTTTCTGCTTTACAACAAAGTGAATCAGCTATACATACACATATATCCCCATATCCCCTCTCTCTTGCGTCTCCCTCCCACCATCCCTATCCCACCCCTCTAGCTGGTCACAAAGCACCGAACTGATCTCCCTGTGCTATGCGGCTGCTTCCACTAGCTATTTTACATTTGGTAGTGTATATATGTCCATGCCACTTTCTCACTTTATCCCAGCTTACCCTTCCCCCTCCCTGTGTCCTCAAGTCCATTCTCTACGTCTGCATCTTTATTCCTGTCCTGCCTCCAGGTTCCTCAGAACCATTTTTGGTTTTAGATTCCATATATATGTGTTAGCATGTGGTATTTGTTTTTCTCTTTCTGTCTTACTTCACTATGTATGACAGACTCTAGGTCCATCCACCTCACTACAAATAACTCAATTTTGTTTCTTCTTATGGCTGAGTAATATTACATTGTATATATGTGCCACATCTTCTTTATCCATTCATCTGTCGATGGGCACTTAGGTTGCTTCCATGTCCTGGCTATTGTAAATAGAGCTGCAATTACCATTTTGGTACATGACTCTTTGAATTATGGTTTCCTCAGAGTGTATGCCCAGTAGTGGGATTGCTGGGTCGTATGGTACTTCTATTTTTAGTTTTTTAAGGAACCTCCATACTGTTCTCCATAGTGGCTGTATCAATTTACATTCCCACCAACAGTGCAAGAGGGTTCCCTTTTCTCCACACCCTCTCCAGCATTTATTGTTTGTAGATTTTTTGATGATGGGCATTCTGACTGGTGTGAGGTGATACCTCATTGTAGTTTTGATTTGCATTTCTTTAATGATTAGTGATGTTGAGCATCCTTTCATGTGTTTGTTGGCACTCTGTATATCTTCTTTGGAGAAATGTCTATTTAGGTCTTCTGCCCATTAGCTTAAGTGTACTTATTTCCTTAAACTTCATGTAAATTAAATTTACACTAGAAAATTAATTCTCTCAAATTTAAATTAATGTTTTATATATATAAGAGAAATTTATGAATAAAATTAGTATTTGCAGTCTTTTTTGTCAAAACCCATTATTTAACATTAATTGAATTTGGAAAAATTTCCATAGTAATGGTACAAGATTCTCCATAAAGCAAGAAAAGTGAATTTAGCATGGAACTACTTTCAAATATATGGCAGAAGTACATTTATTCATTGATTCAATATGTATTTATGAAATGCTTAACTCAAGCTAGGCTCTGTTCTAAGTACTGTTGTAGGGAACAAAACTGTTCTGTTCTCATAGAGCCTGCTTTCTAGTGGAACGGATAGCCGACTTAATATTAAATAAATAAAATATGTATTTATAAACGCTATGATGAAAAGCAGGAAGGAGATTTGGGATGTGTTTGGAGAAAGGAGGACCTTCTTTTGATCCTGGTAAGGAGATTTAGAAAATAGTAATAATAACTTCTAGACGCATTAATTAGCCTAACTACACACCAGTACTTTCAAAATGATTTCACTGAATAAATGCAAAATTAAAACACCGAAGCATAAAAGTTTCATTACCCAAGAAATCTTATTAGAAAGAGAGGAAATAGGAGAAAATATACAATTTTACACAAGAAAAAATAAATTAGATTTAAACATGCTTATGGGAATTTGAATCTGTAAATGCTTCTAGTCTATTCTGAAGATTAAAATATAGTGGGGTCCTAATAAAATGGATGTATAAATAGGGACTTCATAATGACTGTAAAAGTGAATTATGCAGGCATAGATGGAAGAAAATAAGCTGTTTCTCAACAAATTTGAAAATTGATAATTAAATATTTTTAGGATCTTTTCTTCAGATTTATTCAAAATACTAAGAAATGCCAGGTTTTAATTATAAATGCAAAAACAAAACCTTTTTTTTTTTGCCTCACATTGAAATGCCCATTCTTTACATTCTTTTTATGTCATGGAATATTTAGCTGAAGCAATCTTGGAGGAGTTCAGGTAGTGTAATTTTCTGTAGATTATATTTTTATAGAAACACATTTATATTGCACACACTCCTTCTTAGCTTCTGGAGTTTTGAATTTGGCTTTTGGATGGTCATATTAGTTTTTCTATTAGTTCCTCCATCTAGCTCTTTTAACAGAAAACTAATCTAAGCTTTTTGTTTTGCAAAAGGTAGAAACCAGCTCTTCCTTTTCTTTCTTGCCCTAAATCCTAAAGTTAGAAAATTTCCAATATTCATTTATTGATTTCCTTTTCTCTTTACAATGTCTATTCTCTGTCTCTCTCTCCCACTGCACCTCATCTCTGTTTTCTCTCTTCAAAATTATTTATTCTGATGAATTTAATAATCTCTTATAGATACTAAATATGTACATGTACAATACATATATCAATAGATTATCCTAAATACAATTATATGTGTCTTTATAAGAGAGGACAAAGGAGTATTCATCAGCATTGAAGATGATGTGAAGATAGAGCAGAGAGATATGGCCACAAGCCAAGGAATGCCAGCAGCCTCTGGAAGCTAGAAGAGTTGAGGAACAGATTGTCCTCTGGAGCTTGTGAAGCGAGCACGGTTCTTCCTACATCTTGATTTCAGATATCTGGCCTCCAGAACTAAGAAGGAATGGATTTCTGTGGTTTTAAGCCACCAACTTTGTGATAATTTGTGGCAGCCACAGGAAACTAATACAAGAATATTCGGATAATTCAGATCTCTTCAGACTGTATTATGCCTTAGGATGGGAGAGTTAATAGAGCCTTGTTCCAAAACTAAATGGATACTGTCATTTATTCTAACTGCATGCAAACCATTACTAATTTTTTTTCTTAAAAGGATGAAAAAGAATGTGTTTTCCAGAGCAGTGGCTACCTAATATATTAATCTGCTCTAGCAAAGATTCCACATTTGTCATGGTGGCTATGATTTGTGCTACTTCTTGTTTGAGTGGAGTAGTCTACTGCCATCCTCCAAGGCCATTCTGGTTTTGCTGAATGTGGACAGGTGAATTAAGTGGATATAAAGGTACTGCTTCTCTGACATAAAATGTTGGTTTTTTAAAGACTGTATTTTAGGATGGTTTTAAATTTACAAAATAATGAAGGATTTAGTACAGTGAGTCTCTAAATACCCTCTCACGCATTTTCTCTTATAATTAACATCTAACCTTGGTATGGTGCATTTGTTACAAAGAATAAACCAACACTGATACGTTATTATTAACAAAAGTCCATACTTTATTTTGATTTCTTTAGTTTTTACATATCAGTAAATTCATTTTTTGTTGTAGGATCCCATCCAGGATACCACCTGGTATTTACTTGTCATGTCTCTAAGCTCCTCTGGGCAGTTTTTCTCAGACTTCCCTTGTTTTTTGAAGACCTTGATACATTGGAGAATTACTTGTCAAGCATTTTGTAGGACACCTTCTATTGGGATTTGTCTGATGTTTTTCTCATGATTAGATTAAAGTTATGGGTTTGGGGAGGAAGACCACATAACTAAAGTGCTGTTTTCATCACATCATATTAAGGGATCATACTGGCGACATGATTTATTACTTTTGATATTGACCTTGATCAACTGGTTGAGGTAGTGTTTGTCAGGTTTTATTGCTATGAAGTTAATCTTTTATCCACTTTTCATTTTGTGCTCTTTGGAGGAAGTCACAATGTGAAGTCCACACTTTATAAATTTGGATTTATGTTTCTCATTCTCAAGTATAGAGTATGTATATCAATTATTTGGAAGTTTTCCCCAAGGGAAGTTTGTCTCTTCCCCATTTTTTATTTACCCAGTAATTTATTTATGATTTATTTATATAAGTATGGATTCTGGATATTTATTTCATAATTTGGATTTAGTCCAAAATTACTTTATTTTGTCACTCAACTTGTTCCAGCTTTGACTATTGTGAGCTCTTTCAGTTGGATCCTGTATCCCTCTGACATATTCCCATAAGAGTAAGTTTTACTGTTTTTGTTTTGAGACCTTCCTTACTTTCTGGCACTACAATGCTCCAAGTTCATCTTGTATATTTCCTGCCCCAGTTTAAAACCAGCCATTTCTCTAAAGACTTCTGTTTCCTTTTACTGGAGAATGATATTAGAGAGCAAGATCTGGTTGCTAGGTGTGTTCTTTGCTACTGGAGTGCCGTTGCTTCTAGGCAGTCTCATCTGACAGAGCAAGGAAATATGAATATGCAAGTATTTGTCTATGTGTGTAAATATTCTCATCTATGACTGTTTCTTTATATACTCATCTGCATTTATATTAAACTAAACATCAGTTCATACTGATGTTTCAACTCTAGTCCATTACCATATGGGTCATCCTAGCCTCCTTCCGTTGCTTGTCTGTAAATTCCCACTCCAGCAGTGAGAACCTGGCTCTCAGCTTGACCAGGCATTTTGTTAATTGTTCAGATTTTGTGTGTACTTATATAACAATATCAGAATTGATAACTTGTACCCCTGTGGGAAGCAACTTTATCAACTAAAATACAGAGATTATATGTGATTCCTTTTGACTTAATTCTTATAGAGTCTACTTATAGCCAAGGTTACTTGAATTAACAATTTTTCCCCCAGTTCTCTTCACTGAAGTTGTTTATATATTTTTAATACAGTTAGAGTCTCCTGTCACAGTGTACATTCCTTCCTGGGATCCCCTAATCATCTGCTAAATAATTTTTTAATTTACATAGATTAAAGTTCATTCTTTGTAGTGTAAAAATCTATGGGTTTTGACAAATGCTTAAGGTCAAACATATACCATTAGAATATTGTACAGAATAGTTTAACTGCCCCCCAAAGTCCCCATGCTTAGCTAGTTTTACCCTAAACCACTAGCAACTACTGATTTTTTTTGTCTCTATAATTTTGCATTTCCCATAATGCAAATTGAAGTTCATAATGTAATTGAAGTTATACAGCATAAGGCTTTTTCAGACTGGCTTCTTTCACTTAGCAATATGCATTTTAGGTTCCCCCATGTCTTTTTGTGGATTGATAGTTCATTTCTTTTTATTGTTGATAATATTCCATTATATGGTTGTACCACAATTTGTCTATCCATTCACCTACTGAAGGATATCTCACTTGCTTTCAGTTTTTGACAATTACGAATATAGGTTCTATAAACATTCACATACAGGTTTTTGTGTGGCCATACCTTTTCAAATCAGTAGAGTATTATCACAATTGCTGGATTTTATGGTAGAAATATATTTAGATTTTAAAGTGACTGCCAAAGTATACCCTAAAGTGGCTATACCATTGTGCTTTTCCACCAGCAATGAATGAGAGTTCCTGTTGCTCCACATCCTCTCTACTATTATTTTGTATTTGGTGTATCCATTCTAATAGGTATGCAGTAATATCTCATTATTGCTTTATTTTATAATTTCCTAATGATAAATTATGTTGAGAATCTTTTCATAAGCTTCTATGCCAACTGTATATCTTATTTGGTGATGTGTCTGTTCAGATCTTTTGTTCATTTTTAATTAGATTTTTTATTTTCTTTTTATTGAAGTTTAAGGGTTCTTTGTATATCTTAGATAGAAGTCCTCTATTTTATATGTGTTTTGCAAATATTTTCTCTCAGTCTATAGCTTTTCTTTTTTATTCCCTTAACAGTGTCTTTCATAGTACAGAAGTTTTTAATAAATTCCAACTTATCAATGTTTTCTAGATCATGTATTTTTTTGTTATATATAAGAACTCACTGTCAAAACCAAAAATATATTCTCTAGAAAAATCAAGTCCCCGAATTTTTTACCACATTTTAATCTATATCCTTCTACCAGATCTTAAGCTGGAGGGCTGGTTAGAATATATTTTTAACACCAATTCAGCCTGAGAGGAATTGGCATTACCTAAGTTTAACTTTGGTCTTGAGTTACTGCCTGTGAGAACTTAGGCAAATTATTTTACCTCGTTGTGCAACTTTTTAATTTTTAACATATTATTGATAATAGCACCTATTTCATAGTTGTTGCTAAGTTATAAATAATCTAATACATAATAAGTTTTACAATGACTGTAACATAGGAAGGAATCAATATAGGAGAGCTGTTATTTTCATTATAACTATTAGTGGTAGTAGTAACATTATGAGTATTAGTATTTGTATTCTATTATTAGCTTTTTAAATTTTTTTTTCATTTTTGGGCTTGATGAAACTGAGTTAAGATTGTGGTTATGGGTCAAGTTTCTGTAACCAGCTTTCAATTATCCTGTGAGGATCTTCTTTAGTTTCTTATTTTACAATGATTTAGTGCTTCATTTAGAGGGAACTTGATGTCTTTCCTTAGTATGGTTACTTCTGCATTTTCAAGCACTAATTTCTCAGCTCCTATTTTTTTTTTTAGTTTCTAGTGCTAAAACTTTCCCCAATTTTGGCAGGAGTGCAAGAGCCGATTAAATTTACTTGTGAGCTGTTACTTAGGAGTCAGTTAAATGAATTCAAAAATCATTTTTAACTCTTCTGGTTAGTGGAATAATAACAATAGTAATAAAAGAAATAAACATATTTTGCATGTTGTGCTGATAGTGGCTTAATCGCTCTTAATTCTCACTTTTTTCTTTTTATTGGTATATGCATTACTTAAGCATTTTATTACATTTATCCATTTATTGCACCATGAAAAACTGTTTCATATCTACTTTGATGTTTGGGGAATATAGAGGGAATATATGTTGGGGGTGACTGATTGATAACCCATTCAAGACATTTTATTAAACATCTCTAAATTCAAGTCAACTGCTAGGCACATTGATGAACCAAAGGACTTGCTCCTCAGCTCTATAGAGCTGGTTTCTAGTGGGGAAAATAGGTATTCAGCAAGAAAAATAAATAAATAAATAAATGTATACTTAAAAATGGTGTGAAGAAAACAATAGGCACTAGTGATAGAGAATAATACAAAGATTAAGGGAGTATACCTGCTTATATGGGGTGCTCAGGGAAGGGTCTTATTAGAGATTATCTGATTAGTCACTCCTTAATGCTAAAGAGAAAGTTAAAAACAATGGTCCTTTTTCAGCTTCCTTCTATAATTAGTTGAACATAAAACAATATAGAGAGTATGTTGAGGGGATAACAAAAGACATTAAGGAGTAACCCCTGTGCTCTAAAACCTCATAATCTTGGTAAATTCTTCATTAGTCATGTTCCAGTATAAAATTTGACAGGATTTTCTGAAAATGGAGAGATCTGGTTCTTCTTGAGTTTTATGTCTCATAGGTAAACTTGATCCTGATCTTTGCTTAATGCTGTAATACTTTAGATTGGGACCAGATCTGTTTCTCAGCTGTGTTGTCATCTATGGAAGTATCTTCTAGTTCACTCTCTACTCCTTCTTTCTCCATTTTCATGGTTTAGTTACTACCTAAACAAAATTTACTAAGAATCGAAAACCTAAACATGTTTCTTTTGTATGAGCTCAGCTTCTCTGGACTCCTGAAAAAAAAGGCATCAGATTAGTGTTTCTTCCTCCAGATATACACATTGGAAAAACTGACTCTTTATTTTGTGTGAAAGTGTTTTAATTGTATAATACTGAATACATAATTTCATAAAGTGAATGCTCAAGAGGGTGATGTAATCAAGGAGTTGGACTCTATTTTCTTATATAAAGCATCAGGCAGAGTATATGGCATGGAAAGTGATCCATAAACATTGATATTTGTTTTTCAAGCTTGAAAGAATGACATGTAAAAAGCTTTATATAATTTGATATCACATGGATTCCTTATTCATCTTTTTACATTCTCTTATGTCTGCCCAGTGCCGTAGTTATACCATACTACTTCTAAATTTCAGTCTTCGCATATATATTCAATAGTTTGCTCATTCTTCCTAAAATTGTTTCTATTCCTTTTTCTTAATAAGCCAGTATTCCTGCACAAACTATGGATTCAGCAGACCCAGATTTGTAACCAAATTGTGAGGAGGCCTTGGGCAATTTACATAAAATATCTATGTCTCCTATTCTTTGTCTGTAATATATAATAAATACTAATGTCTAATTTAAAACAATAATGTGGGGATCAGTAATCTACTGAATGCATTACACATAATAGATAGTCAATAAACAGTAGCTATTAATATTTACTATAGTGAAATTTTAATATTTAACTTAATATTTACTGTAATGAAAACATCACATATTTTAGAATATGATTTCAAATTTCACCTGTTTCCTAAAGTATTTAAGTCTTAATTTTATCATCTGAAAATGAGTCTAATTATATTTGTTTTATAGATTTATAGTGAAGGTTAAATGAGAAAATGAATGTAAGGAGACTAGTATGTGTTTAGGAACATCATAGGCCCTCAGTAAGTTGAAGCTATAATAAGTAATAATTATTAGTATTGATAGTTACTTTACCAATGCTGTTATTAATATCATGTTATCATATTGTTCAATTATTTTAAAATTGTGCCTATCACACACCTAGAGCATAAATAGTTTAGGCAGAAATGTTTTCATATAGGCAAATCTATGTGATGGTATTCGAGGAGGTTGACATCAACATGATATTTGGCCAAGGGTTCCAGGGTCACAAATATTCTGAACCGTTCATTCCATCTAAATGGGAGAAATCTATGTGCATAAAATGATGCTGGCAAAGATTATAATGTTACTTATAGAGATGTTAGCCGTACATAACTTACAGAACTTTAATAAATAGGCTATGGTACAGCAAGAAACCCTTTTGCTTAGTCATGGTAATCTAATTGACAGAGAGGTATTACAGGCTAGAAAAACAAAACAAAGCAGAACTATTTTCAGATAAGTGTTTGAGATATGCGCCCAAATATATGCCATAATATTACCCATTCTTTCCTGCTGTGGGAAGCAGTCAGTAAGTAGGAAGTAAAACACCATTTTGTTTTTCTTTGCAATGCCTCCCAGATTTGAAATAGAGTAGAAATACTAGGAGAGATCAACCTGCATAGACTCTACCTTTAGTCAGTTTTCACAACTGTAACAGCACATTAGATTCTCCTGGAGACATAGAAAATATATATATGAAGTGTATATTTTGATACCCTAACTCTACCACAAAACAATTAAATTTGTATCTCTGTAGCTGTGGCTTATGCTCTGGGGTATGTAAAAAAACTCCTGTGCCTTTTATGTAAAACCAGAGTTGAGAATCATAGCTTAACTCCTTTCTTTTTCACCAGCAAGTCTCCCTGTTCTATTATGGTAATGAATACATTCTTTTTAACTGCCTAATCATAGAATCATAGTAGTATTTTAATTTATTTTCAGGGAGGTATAGGGTAAGGCTGAGGGGAAAAATTCTTTGGGCTCTTCCTCAATGGTACTTTACCATTTTCAATATGGTATCATATTTTCACTAAATTTTCACTAAATGAATAATTTTTAAAAATAGATCACATCTAAATATTTAGAATAGAGAAAGGAGGATATGGCAAAGGAGGCAACCATTTGAATTCCTTACTGTATTAGTGAATGATGTCAAAGTGATGTCATGAGATGTAGATAACATTTGCTCTAAGAAATCTCTTATTAGCTTCTATCAGGTCGAGCCAATTATATAACTACAAAAATACAGAGTGATCGGGCTTCCCTGGTGGCTCAGTGGTTGGGAGTCCGCCTGCCGATGCAGGGGACACGGGTTCATGCCCCGGTCCGGGAAGATCCCACATGCCGCGGAGCGGCTGGGCCCGTGAGCCATGGCCGCTGAGCCTGCGCATCTGGAGCCTGTGCTCCGCAACGGAAGAGGCCACAACAGTGAGAGGCCCGCGTACCGCAAAAAAAATAAATAAAATAAAAAATACAGAGTAATCAAAAATACATAAATAGGAAGAGGTTTTAAAGGAGACCAATAATTGAAAAGACTTAACAAGTAGGAAAGGTATGAATACCAAAATATTGAAATTGACAACCTCAGCTTGAATATATCTTTTAGGTCTCTCATTGCAGGTACATTCTGAATATTGCCATATAAATGCATAAATGCCTTACTCTAATATAAAATTCCAAAATTCAGATTACAATTTAATTTTTTTTTTACATTCTAATACACAGTGATGATGAGCATAGCTTATGCTATATAGAATTTAATTATGTTGTTGAGCAAGTGGCTAAAACTTAAAACAATGGTTTAGAGGAACCTGGCATTAAAGAGATAATTCATCAGGACCAGGTGATTAGGGCTTAAGTTATTGAAGTTTGATAAAAACATCAAAGTGAATCATTTTCTCTACAGATTCTCACTAAATGAAAGTTGCTCTGCGTTCTCTAGCAACAAAAACTACTGACCACTCCTTTGAATTCTCCATACTCTAGCCATACTGGACATCTTCTGTTCCTCAAGAGCACCATGTTGTCTATTTTTCTCTGAGTCATAAAAGGAACAGTGCATTGGATAGAGTGAAACAGTCAAGGAAGACTGTATTCAAGACTGTTGATGTAGGGGAGAGAAATTGAACTCAACTCCACTGGGACAAAAGGCAGCAGAATTTTAAAGCTGAGGTGAGCTAATGGAAAAATACTAGAGGACATGGAGTGGGGGGCGGTCAGTGTTATTTGGCCATCTGTGTTTGCTAATTATCCCTTATCTAGATTAGGCTCCTGCCCTCCCTCAGGGACTAGGAGATAGGGATGCTATCTCCTTGATGATTACATTTCACAAGGATGGTTCCCAGGTCCTTGAGAAAGACATTCCTGGTTTGTAAAACTGGCAAGAAGCTAGAAGAAGATTTACATGTCAAAGGGGTAGAGAAAGAATTTGCAATTATATTTCCTAAAGTACATGTTCTAAGAAAAGGTCAGGGGTCTAGAATCAGGAAGAAGCCTGTCTAAAATTTAGTCAAGCTGAGGGGTATGTTAAAGCCATCTTGGCAGTTTTCCTTTTTTTTTCTTCTTCTTCAAATACATCGCCTGGTTTATGTCTTGGGCATCTTGTAAGGTTAACATTTGTCCCTCTTCCTTTCACTCTTAAAAGAATCCCAGTATAGTCAATACATTATATAGCACTGTGACAATAGCTTTTGCCCATTCCAAGATTTTCTGTTTGACAAGAAACTGATGTCCACTCAAATCAGTCATCACTGAAATTGAACAATTGCCTCTAGTGAGTTAGGGATCTCCCTAATATTCTGCTCTAGGGGAAATCCTAAACCCTTGACATGCAAAATACTTGCTAAATGAAGATGAGCACTAATCACCATCTCAATGTCAGGAGCATACTACTCTTGTTATCCTAAGAGAGTATCCAGATAAGACAAGCTGGGCATCCTCGATAGGAGAGAGTGGGAAGAAATTAATTAGTGCAGGTGCCTGAGGGACAGCAGGGACTTCTTGTGAAAAATACCCAAGTGGGCAGAGCAAGTTCAGGTGTATTTTGGCTAATTACAAAAAGCTAAAGTTGTCCCATGTGGTAGGCAATAACTCTGGAAAATAATGCTCTAAAGAACAGGTAACATTCAGGTAAAAAATAACACAATTTTTTGACAGTATTTTTATTCATTAGAAGGATGTCTATGACTAGAGGTACAGGGAGCAAGATTTAACACTCCAGAGTAGAAGATCAGAAAGTGCCTGGATGGTTAGCTGTGTTGTTGCTAAGGGGAACTGGGTTTAACTGCTGAGTTGCAGTCCACAGGAAATGTCTTAGTCCATTCAGGATGCTAAAACAAAATACCCCAGACTGAGTATCTTATAAACTATAGAAATTTATTTCTCACAGTTCTGGAGGCTGGAAGTTTGAGATCAGGGTACCAGCATTGTTAGGTGAGGTCTTCCTTCCAAGTAGCAGATTTTTCCAAGTATTCTCATACGATGGAAGGGGCATAGGAGCTCTCTCTTGAGCCTCTTTTGAAAGGATATTAAACACCTTCTAAATTTATCACTTCATGTTGAGCGTGAGAATTTCAACATATGAATATTGGGGGGACACAAACATTCAGACCATAGCAGGAACTAGATTTCTGGGTAAGGAAAAGGTAGGAGTGAATGCAAGATAAGAAAGAGAGGTACAATAAATTCCTTGCCCTATTAGTCACTGAATCTGAAGTTGCCCATTTATTTTCTAACTATATCTGGACTGGCTGAGAACATGGTAGATTGAAAAGTGCAGTCAGAGGACACCAATAACTCCAGATACAGAAAACTTGGGAAAACAAGGGTTTATTCTTTTCTAAGATTCTACAGGGAGATTCTTTTGGAATGTTTTCTAGGAATCCTACCTCCATTCTATGCCTCACAAGGTTAGATTTATTTTTGGCTATATTATTACATCCTGACAAAGAGGATGTAATATATAGAGGATAAATTATCTCCTGTGCAATAATTAAATCATATTTTCTTTTAATTGCTTCTATCTTGGGATTCCAACATATTTTCTAAGAGTGTAGTAACTCAAACAGCAAAATAGAGCTGTGCCTTGGGTACCCAGTGCTCCCATAGCCACCCAACTACTCTCATCTGTTTCCTTAAAGGGGAGAAATGTTCCTGAAGTGATGTTGACTAACCAAATTACAAACAAGAAATATGAATATATGTTTTGAGGCTCTTTTCTGTTGATCAGTGAAACAGATTAGCAAGGAGGGATTGCAAAGATGTGTGTATTTTATGATCCATTTTTTTTACTCAAATTAAAATTTAACTTTTAATTACATAGAAGTTTATGTAACAGCATTGAAACATGGTGCTTTTACTCCTTCAGTATGTCTTGCAAAGGTCTTGTACTTTTATTTGATAAAAGAAGCATGATGTCACTGAACATTAATAATGTCCTAATTTCTAGAAAAAAAGAACTATACATACATTAGGAAAATAATGGAGTCTATATTAACTATTACTCTAGAGCTCAGAGCTATTACTCATCACATTCCACTTGTTCAACCATGACGTCCATGACTCTTTTATTGTACTGAATCCCGATCACCCATTATGCAAAGCATAATTGCAACTCAGGGAAGTAAAATAATATTAATCAGGGATAACATTGCAATGGACTTTGACCCATAGGTATAAATCTAATAAATGTGTAGGTTTCTTTTTCATAACATAATGAGCTCTTCCTTATATCATTACTCATGGGACCAATGTGAAATCATAACAGGAATATTTAAGGCAATTAATGGGACCGATAAGAAATGATCGTATGGTTTTAATTTCCTAATTATTTTAATGCCCCAAATTAAAGGTATACATCAAGTTACATCCATTAAACTGCCAGTCATATTTCTCTGGAATAATGTGATAAAAGAGTAAGAGTAGAAGTCAGATAAAATTAAGCAAAGAAAATGTTAAGCTATCAGAGAAGCAATATCCAAATGATTAAATCAGATGGATTGTGAAACAGCCTATTAAGTGAAGTGGTTAGAAGTATCATCTCTTAGGCCATAAAAATAGACTGCACTAGGCATTTTACCAAAGGGAACCATTCTTCAGTGGCTTGATTAGATAAACACAGGTCATCGAAATCTCTGATTCCAAGCAACCCTATCATCTGGGGGTTTTTTTGGCGTCCATTTATCATTTGTTCAGTGATCTAAATTCAGATCTTTATCAACCTACATTGTTTCTGCTTTGAATCAGCCAATTTTAATAATAGAGTAAAAATACTTTAAATAACCTGCCACCCCCAACCCAACCCACCCCTGCTGGCCACACACACACACACACACACACACACACATTCACACAGACAAGCTCATTGAATAAAATTATGCATTCAAACCACTTGACACACACACACACAGAAAAAAACTACTTGACACACAAAACAACAAATAAGCAGGAAAATAGTGAAACCAGTGTATTAACAAGACCATGATATCATTTAGAAAAACTTTCTTTTAAATATTTTATGCCTTTCATATTGCTCTATTATTATTTATTTCCAATGTCTCAACATATGACTTCTTTTCTCCAAATTCAAGATACTTATTAAAGCCTGATATGAGGGCTTCCCTAGTGGCACAGTGGTTGAGAGTCCGCCTGCCGATGCAGGGGACACAGGTTCGTGCCCCCGTCTGGGAAGATCCTACATGCCGCGGAGCAGCTAGGCCCATGAGCTATGGTCGCTGAGCCTGCGCGTCCAGAGCCTGTGCTCCGCAACAGGAGAGGCCACAACAGTGAGAGGCCTGCATACTGCAAAAAAAAAAAAAAAAAAAAAAAACGGGGGGCAGAAGACCTAAATAGACATCTCTCCAAAGAAATCATACAGATGGCCAAGAGGCACATGAAAATCTGCTCAACATCACTAATTATTAGAGAAATGCAAATCAAAACTACAATGAGGTATCACCTCACACTGGTCAGAATGGGCATCATCAGAAAATCTACAAAGGATAAATGCTGGAGAGGATGTGGAGAAAAGGGAACCTTCTTGCACTGTTGGTGGGAATGTAAATTGATACAGCCACTATGGAGGTTCCTTAAATAACTAAAAATAGAATTGCCATATGACCCAGCAATCCCACTACTGGGCATATACCTAGAGAAAACCATAATTCAATAAGACACATGCACCCCAATGTTCATTGCCGCATTATTTACAGACATAAAAAGGAATGAAATTGGGTCATTTGTAGAGATGTGGATGGACTTAGAGACTGTCATACAGAGTGAAGTAAGTCAGAAAGAGAAAAACAAATATCGTACATTAACGCATATATGTGGAATCTAGAAAAATGGTATAGATGAACCTGTTTGCAAGACAGAAATAGAGACACTGATGTAGAGAACAAACGTATGGACACCAATGTGGGAAAGTGGTTGGGGGTGGGGGGGTGGGATGAACTGGGAGTTTGGGATTGACATATATACACTAATATGTATAAAATAGATAACTAATAAAAACCTGCTGTATAAAAAAATAAAATTCAAACACAAATAAAAAATAAGTTTATTAATTAAAAAAAAAGAAAATATAAAGGCTATGGTTGGCAAGTATGTAGGGGTTATGGAAGGAACTTTTCAGGAGAAATGAACATCACTTCCAATCCTCACTCTCCACTTCAGCGTTTTAGATTTAGTAAACCTTAGTATGAAAACAGAGGCATGAATGTGCCTGTCACCTTCTTATCAGAACTGCTAAACTGAAGTAAGAAATGTATTCATGATGCAATGTAATTAACTGCCTATTGACAGATGAAGTACAGGAATGCTTCCAGGATGTTGAATTGTACTAAAACATAACACTTTATTTTATTTTCCAATGGAGTCATTGACCATCAAGCAAATTCAGTGAGGATGAATATCTCAACTTAGACCACAGCCAAGAATGTCATATTTCCCATTACCATGTACTAGCAAATCAGTGAAGGTTGTTTAAGACATTAAACATAATTCACTAGGAGTTTGGTTGTCCCAGATCTGAAACAATATCTTTAGGTGCCCATTCCCTGTGATGACTAATCTGTGGATGATAACTTTCTTGATAGATATTGAAGGATTTTTACATACAATCTGAACTCCATACATTTGGAATTTCATCATACAACATACTGGAATTATACAGTATTTATTGTGATTTATTTTTATTGCAAGTGAGAGAAACTCAACTAACACGACATATAAACAAATAAACAAAACAGAACAAATGTATTGCTTCACATTAGCCAGGCATTGTTAAATCCAGGAGTTAACATGGTACTTCTCAGGGTCTTCTGCTTCTATTTAGTTTTATTCTCAGAATGGTGGCAAGATATAGTCTTCAAAGAATATATCACCTTTTGAGGTATTTGAATACCTCTGCCCTGCCATCATTGACCACCAAACACAGCTAATCCACCTGTCAGATATTTTTCAATAATTCCTGAAATGTATCCACTAGAACATCCTTTTTTATAATAAACATAGCTTTGACCCCAGGTCCCTTACCTTGGGAACTATAGGTTTACAGTGCAATAATTATGGTATCTTATACAGTCCTAACAATGAATCTAACTAGAATAGAAATGTATTCCATAACTGAGAAGTGAGGGATCAAATGGAAGTTACTGCCTGTCTTTCCTTCAGAGAAAGGGGGAAAAATTAACAATACCAACCCCTATTAGAAGTTGAAGGGAACTTCTGGTGCCATCTAAATCAAAGGAGTTGGCAATTCCATTGCAATGTTTCATGCAGTTATTCCCCTTATTCAGTTGCTCTATGCTCTACTGATCCATGGTGATTATAGTCTACACCTACATGCTGTGATGCACTATGTCCTGAGTTGAACAACTCAAAAAGTATGCAAGTTTTGAAGTAGTATATTGAGCCCCAGTGGTTGGTCTATTGCCAAGCTTACCGAAGTTTTAATAGCAGAGATCACAATTTAAGTGATTTTAGGGACAATTGGGTAATGAAAATGAGTAAACCATATCTGATGTAATATAAGAAGGGATAAGAAGTGTAGTAAACATGAAGCCATAGACCATGTCTAAAGAGGCCAGCTGTAGTTTGCTACAACTAATTGATCATATGAAGATATGCCGAGCAACTGTTGCAGGATATCCTAATTCTCAATGCCATAAATCTGGATTTTTATATGAAATAGTACCAAATTAAAATACTCTGCGTCGGATAAAATATATCTGAAACCTGAATCCAGCATGGAGCTGCCTATTTAAGATTCCACCTCCCTTCAGAAATAGTTGAGTCTTTTAGAGCTTTCTGGTAGTTGAAACTATGCAAAATCTACCCTTGCTTTCCCTGGAGTTAGGGAAAATGGAATCCCTTCAGGTCGTGTCTCTTGGGGGCTGCACTCTTCACATTCCCTATTATCCATTTGCAAGTCTAGGGGCTACAGTGAAAACCTTGTGTCAAGATTTTCCTAAAGGCTTCTTGAGGCTTTCTTTTACTTTCTCCCATATGAGTTGGTCTCAGTTTTGACTCTGAGAATTGGCAAGCTCTTTCTACATTCTGTTCCATTTTGAGGGACTTCCTTTGTTAATTTTCTATCACCCGTTCTTCACAGTCTACATTCAGCAACTGCTGGTCTGACACTCTCAAAGGAAGCGGACAGGATACTGCCAACTGGAATTAATTGTTCCTCTACCCACCTACCCCCTCACCACAGAAAAAAAATAGAACAGTACCCTTATTAAACAGTTTCTTCAGTTAATTTAGGACCTGAAGACTAAGATTCAGTGTCTAAAAATATAAACAGTTTCATGGTCAAAAATCAAATTCTGATTGTCTACAACTTTGATAGAGAATTCAGTTAACTTCTGATATTTCATTTTAATTAATGGCCTGGAGAATCCTAAGTAGCTATTTATATGTAGTCCTTTAAGTCACATTATGAAACAGGGAAAATGTGAACTTGGTTAGTATAACAGTACTTTTCCTTAGGGTTCAGCTCTGTTCCATAACACTTGCCATATTTATTTATCTCCTACTATTCTCCTCTAGAAGTCAAGCTTGTATCTCAGCAACTCGGTATCTCCGTGTTTCAGTAACTCACTCTCCTGCCTGCCTTTTAGGTCACCATGCATAATTCTTTCTTTACTTCTGTGACTCAGAGCTAATAGAGTGAGGTATTCATCATTAACAGCTTCAGCCCATCTTATACATTCTGATTGAAGCATCTTCTTTATCTCCTGTGCCATGGAAGGAGGTTAAAACTTTAAACATTTTTTTTGTGTTTTGTGAAACACCTATTTTGTGAAGAAAATAGACAAAAACTTTAACATTTACTTCCTCTAAACTTTGAGTACTATATATGAGGTTTATTAACTCTATTAGAGAGTGAAAACACTAAAAACTAAAAAGAACATACCTCTTCTTCCTGGGCACCCAGGTAACTACATTTCCCAGATCCTCTGCATTTAGGAGCAACCCTGCAACTGGGATATAGCCAATAGAATATGATTAAAAGTGATGTAACTACTACCAACCGTCCATACCTTGGATGTGTCTTTTACAGCACATATCAAGTTACCCTATTCCTTCTGTTACCTACATCACAAATCCAGAAGATTGGACACTTATATGCATATATGATTCTGCAGACATCTAGTTCAACTGTTTTTCATTCTGCAGTAAATGATGTAAAATTGTAAAAACCGTTTCAGACTGTCTTAGATTGAAAGATTGAATTAAATTTTTCATGAGAAATCTTCGTGTGAAATTATTTCTTTTGTTCTTAAAAGATAGTTTTAGCTTAAACTTCACTTAGGACATTGCCCTTAGAAAGTGTAATTCATCAGACTATTTAGTATCTTCCACGTATATTTAAGCAGGTGTATCTTATGTAGCTCATGCTAACCACCTTTCTCTATGTAGAATAAATGACTTGCAGTTTGCTATTCATTTCACTTGATTTCAGAATATTGCACTATTTTCCATATGTAGTGAACATGAAAAATTATAATATTGTTATAGCAACTTTAAGTGTTCTCTATAGATTTCAAAAATCAGTTGTAAATATTGTTAATTATAAAGTCATGCTAAATGAATTTTAACAGTTTATCTGCCTCTGTGTGGAGTGTTGCAATTAACAGTAGATTTTCTACAAATTGATTCTTTTTTTTTTTTTTTTTTTTGCGGTACGCGGGCCTCTCCCTGTTGTGGTCTCTCCCGGTGTGGAGCACAGGCTCCGGACGCGCAGGCTCAGCGGCCATGGCTCACGGTTCCCAGCCGCTCCGCAGCATGTGGGATCCTCCCGGACCGGGGCACGAACCCGTGCCCCCTGCATCGGCAGGCGGATTCTCAACCACTGCACCACCAGGGAGGCCCCCAAATTGATTCTTAATATGTGTAACAAATTTAACATGCCATGGAAAATAATGAGATTGATGCATACTGGAATAGAAAATGATTTTTAAAAAGTTAAACTGATAGGGCTTCCCTGGTGGCACAGTGGTTGAGAGTCTGCCTGCCGATGCAGGGGACACGGGTTTGTGCCCTGGTCCAGGAAGGTCCCACATGCCATGGAGCGGCTGGGCCCATGAGCCATGGCCGCTGAGCCTGCGCGTCCGGAGACTGTGCTCCGCGATGGCAGAGGCCCCAATAGTGAGAGGCCCGTGTACCGCCAAAAAAAAAAAAAAAGTTAAACTGATAAAGAAATAGATTGGTACTTTTTGAGTGGCTGTTTCACGATATTTTTAGTGCTTCTTCATCATACTATTGGTGCTTCCCTCCGCCAGATATGAATATTACAACAAATTTCTCTCCTACCTTTCTTTCAGATTATTTTTCATATTGGAGAGAATTTGTAAATTTCTAATTTTTTAAATTCATCTCAAGTGTTTCAGATTATGAAATAAAATTCCAAGGACTATATCAAACAGATTAATATTGGAATTTAAGGTTGGCGTACATGATTACAGAGGCATTTTGGGGCTTGTGTTGAGTTTCAACCTGGAGGACTTTTGAACTGGTTGAATTCTGAAATTACTTAGACATCTGAGAAATTTAAGAAAGATTTCTTGTAAAATATTTATAAATTTCTCCACCAAGGATTACTTAAAATAACCTAGGTATGCCTGTTTCTTATGGTACCACTAAAACCTCAAAACAGACTAGATGATTTAGAGATCACTAGGTTAAGATACTAACAATTCATCATAAGAGTCTAGAGTAATGCTCCTATATTCACTGCTATAAAAGGGTACTGTATATTACAGGACACTAGGCATATAACTAACTTTTTTACTGGAGTAATATTTCTAAAGTATATTTAGATTTTTTTTTTTTTGAAACTAGAACTAATGCAGAAATCTCCCTTCTGTGGCAACATTGAAGAATTATGGTTTCCAAACAGTAATTCCAGTTTGGTTCTGAGCATTTGTAATTTGTAACTGTATTCTAAGTGTAAGCAGTAATGGTTGTTGATAGCTGGATTGTGAGATTGCCACAGAAAAATTCTGCGTAAGCCAGTACTTCTAGTGGGCTAGCTAGAGTTTAGGGCCAAACGGCTGACCACTCTAAGAGTCTTCCTGTTGTTATTTTTTAAGAATGTGTTTGAAGCTAGAAATAAATGACATTTGTGTGGAACTCTTTATACTGGTCTGCAGGGGTTGTCCCAGAGGGTTTGTTTGTTTGTTTGTTTGTTTTGAGATCCCCTATCTCTTTTAGGTACTGGTTGGGTGAGGACTCATACAAGGTAAAAATTGTATTTGCTATAAAAGGAAATGTTTTGAATAGAGGTAATAGTAATCGTTTTAGAGTGAATTCAGCTTTAGCTAGCTTGGTGGAGTAGGCATCCTTTAGACTATATCTAGGACATGAAACTACAGCTTCTAAAACTAGGGGTAGGGGAAAAGGACTTGAACTACTATAAATGAAGAGCATAGGACCAAGGAGTTCAGGGAAATGGAAAGCCTCTTGATAAAGCAAATGACACTACACTGACTATTGCAGATGACAGGGGATGGCAAATCATGGCTTAAAATGTGCCATTCTCCTGAGAGTGTCTGCCAACAGTAGAAGATGCTTAACTGTGGATGAACGACAGGGTGGAGATATATTCTAATGGATTGGCCAAAGAAGCCTAAAAAATTTTAATTTAAGAGTCAACTTCTTTCTAGCTAGTAACCTTGAAAAAGTTTTGTAAATATTATTAGTCTCAGTAATCTCAACATGACAAATAATAACAACTTTGCAACATTTCAGGAATAGAACTAAATATCTTTAATTTTTTTTGGCTGCATTGGGTCTTCGTTGTTGTGTGCGGGCTTCCTCTAGTTGTGGCGAGCGGGGGCTACTCTTCTTTGAGGTGCGCAGGCTTCTCATTGTGGTGGTTTCTCCTGTTGGGGAGCACAGGCTCTAGGCGCACGGGCTTCTGTAGTTGTGGCTCATGGGCTCTAGAGCGCAGGCTCAGTAGTTGTGGTGCACGGGCTTAGTTGCTCCGCAGCATGTGGGATCTTCCCGGACCAGGGCCCAAACCCATGTCCCCTGCATTGGCAGGTGGATTCTTAACCACTGCACCACCAGGGAAACCCAGAACTAGTAAATATCTTTAATTATAAAATAAGGATGCTTTACATTATGACCTTCATATATTAACCCAAACAATGTTCATAGTTCTATTTTTTGTTGTTGTTGTTGTTCAGAGCATTTCATTCAGAACATCCTACAACTTTAGAAAATAAAATTCACTTTAGGAAATCAGATAATGAAGAGGATACTATATTACCTAATTTAAGTTTGTTAATATTATTGTTTCTTTGTATAAGAAGATTCTTTGAATTATAGATTTGATCTACTTTGAATCATGGGCGTTTCATTGAGTTTTTAAATACTATATGAAAATTAATTCTATGGCAAATTGTTATAGAATAATTTGATTCTGATATTACAAAGCAGTGTTGCCCATATCTATTTAACTTTGTATATTTCCTAAACAAACTTTATTTTTCAAATATCTAATTACTGCAATATCAAGGGAGAATATTTTTATTCATCAAATAATCAGATAAAGGTTAATATACTCAATATTGACACTTTTATTAGGCTGTGATTTTGAGCTTAGTTAAGAGGAAACTATTGTGTGCTGGTTATTTACAACCCAAATCCTGGAAATCTGAATAAAATTTAATTTTTAATCTGAAATTAAAACCTTTTATTTTTAATTTCAGAGGTGAAATTCTGGGATTCTTATATGTCTTAATTCTTTATGGTTAAAATAATAGAATTTCACAAAAAGTAAAAGCATATTTTTTATACTCACATTATAATATTTCCATACACAGATTTCTTTTTCTCATATCTAGTTATCAACATCTAAACCTGAGGCACTCACTTAGCTTCAAGAAATGGGAAGGTGCTGACCCTTAGCAAAAACGTGTTAATGGCTCTACAAATCAGAATCCTACTACACCAGTCAAAAATCAACACTCTGTGAAGAGAGGACTATGGGAGATCTCATGAACCATATATCACAGATTTCCACAATGGGATTTATATTGTCATTGGATGATATTGTGTTCTGAACCCATGATCAGAAGCTGGCCTTACTTTTTTTTTTTTTTTTTTTTGCGGTACGCGGGCCCCTCACTGTTGTGGCGTCTCCCGTTGCGGAGCACAGGCTCCGGACGCGCAGGCTCAGCGGCCATGGCTCACTGGCCCAGCTGCTCCGCAGCATGTGGGATCTTCCCAGACCGGGGCATGAACCCGTGTCCCCTGAATCGGCAGGCAGACTCTCAACCACTGTACCACCAGGGAAGCCCAATGGCCTTACTTTTTATGGCTGTCTGCAAAGTCCGTTACACTTGACAGTTTTGCCATGAACAATGATCTACAAATCAATGTCAAACACTATCATTTATTTCTGTATTAAAGACCTACTGACAATTGGTTCAGAAAGTTTTTTTTTTCAAAGAAAGTACTAGCATAGTAATAGTAACACATGAAAGTACCAAATAGTTGCTGTAGTTATGCACACAGAGATCATCAAAGTTCCTTAAAAATTAGAAGTTATTTTCAGGAGAAAAGTCATGACACTTATGTGTATTTCTATTAATATATACATTTCTTTAAGTTATTAAGATTTTTTTACCATATGAATATGATATTGTGCATATTATAGCAGTCAATATTTATATACATATATTACGAACATGAACTACTTTTTCATGGGCTAGATTAAATAAAATTAGTTAAACATAAGTCATAAGATTGAACTGTTTGATTTTCAATGTTAATAAAATGTGAATAAAAGTTGATCATCATATGCTGAATTTTCTTAACAATCCCTCATATGCCTTCCAAAGACATCTGTGTTAAATAAAACACAAATCTACTGTGGTCACCAAAATTCACAAATGAAAAATCTGTGAAATAAAGTTCAAGGAAAAGGAAAGAACTGAGTCAACCTTAGGTACAATTATGAGATATGAAGGTAAAAAGGAGTAAAATTTCATTTTCCCTTGATGTGATATTAGTATACTAGGGTATTATTCTGATTACTGAGACTGAGATTATAAAGATTTATTAAACTCTTGAATAGTTTGTTAAGAAGTTGGCTGTAAAATAAACTATGGCGTACTCCCTGTGGAATAAAGTTCTTGGCAATAGACCTTAGAGGAATTTTCTTGCATTTTGACAGATGAAGGAGTTGATTTAGAGTCTTCTCAAATATACTTCTGTTTTCCTTATACTCTTATAATATAGCTGGAAACATATTAAGTATAAAGAGCCTTATAATGAGAGTTCCATATGCAATTAACTTATTTAGAACAGAGTATTATGTTATTTTTGGTTTATTTATCATCAAACATCAAACTTCCCCACCAAGATGTAATCATCATATGCATGACATCATTATATACCTAGATCCTACTTAGTATATTGTAACTGCTTAATAAATTCTTATTTGATTTAATGATGTCTTTATATAAATCCAAGAGAAAGAAAACATATTCATCTCTTCTGTGATATAAGCGTGGTGAAATTTTATAATAATTTGTAGTACAGAAGAGACATTTTACATTCTTATAATTTTGTATCTACCAAACCCTAAAGAACTTACTTATATATTTATTTCAGGGAAGGTTTACCTTTTGACAATAATTGCTAGAATTTTTCTGCAAGTCCTCAAGCATACATGCACACCCCAAAAATATTGGTACTCTTACTGTTATTTTATTACTATGAGATACAATTAATATTTTCAAAAATACTATTCTTTAAAAAAAACTCAGAATGTATTTATTTATTTAGGGAAAATTATAGTTATCTTCCATGATGAAAATGGCAATAGATAGAGTTCTTAAAAGTTAGGAAAATATTTTTTCTCTCTTGTATAGCATTTCAGGGAACTCAGTTGTTGAGGAGAGGCTTTCTTCAGAGTGGATCAGACCTTGATCTGCAGTTTGCTGTTGCCTTTTCAAAAAATTGAAATATAGCTGATTTAGAATAATATGTTAGTTTTCAGGTGTACAGGAAAGAGATTAATATATATATATTTTTTCAGATTTTTCATTGTGAATTATTACAAGATATTGAATATAATTCCCTGTGCTATATAGTAAATCCTTGTTGCTTGGCTATTTTATGTATAGTAGTTTGTATCTGTTAATCCCATACTCCTAATTTATCTCCACCCCTTCCTTTCCACTTTGGTAACCATAAGTTTGTTTTCTATATCTGTGAGTCTGTTTCTGTTTTGCATATAGATTCATTTGTATTATTTTTTTAGATTCTAAATATAAGTGATATAACATTTGTATTTCTTTGTCTTCACTTAATATGATATTGTCTAGGTCCATCCATATTGCTGCAAATGGCAATATTTCATTTTTTTATAGCTGAGTAATATTACATTCCATATATATATATAAATATATACACACATAGACACACACATATATGCCACATTTTCTTTATTCATCTGTTGATGGGCACTTGGGTTGTTTTCATGTCTTGGCTATTGTAAACAGCACTGCAGTGAACATTGGGGTGCATGAATCTTTTCAAATTAGAGTTTTCATCTTTTCCAGATATATGCTCAGGAGTGGGATTACTAGATCATATGGTAGCTCTATTTTTAGTTTTTTAAGGAACCTCCATACTGTTTTCCATAGTGGCTACACCAATTTACATTCCCACCAACAGTGTAGGAGGTTCCCTTTTCTCCACACCTTCTCCATCATTTATAATTTGTGGACTTTTTGATGATAGCTATTCTGACTAGTGTGAGGTAATACCTCATTGTGGTTTTGATTTGCATTCTCTAATAATTAGCGACATTGAACATCTTTTCATGTGCCTTTTGGCCATCTGTATGTCTTCTTTGGAGAAATGTCTATTTAGGTCATCTGCCCATTTTTTGATTGGGTCGTTTGGGTTTTTTTAATATTGAGTTGTAAGAGCTTTTTGTATATTTTGGTTATTAACTCCTTGTTGGTCACATTATTTGCAAGTGTTTTCTCCCATTCTGTAGGTTGTCTTCTTGTTTTTTTTTTTTTAGTTTTTTTGATGGTTTCCTTTGATGTACAAAAGCTTTTAAGTTTGATTAGGTTATCTTTTTTGTTATTTTTGCTTTTATTTCTTGTGCCTTGGGAGCCTGATCTAAGCATATATTGCTATGATTTACATCCAAGAAAGTTTTGCCTGCATTCTCTTCTAGTTTTATGGTGTCATCTCTTGTATTTATGTCTTTAAACCATTTTGAGTTTATTTTTGTATGCAACGTGAGGGAGTGTTTCAGTTTCATTGATTTACATGTAGCTGTCCAGATCTCCCCCAATACCACTTGCTGAAGAGCCTCTCTTTTCTACATCGTATATTCTTGCCTCCTTTGTCATAGATTAATTGACCATACGTTTCTGGGTTCTGTATTCTGTTCCATTGATCTATATGTCTGTTTTTGTGTCAATACCATTCTATTTTGATTACTGTAGCTTTGTAGTATTGTCTGAAGTCTGGGAGGATTATGCCTCACATCTCCATGAATAGAGCCTGAATAAACTTCTATAATCCATTAGGTTCAAAACCTCATATAAGCCATACTTCTAAGTCATTAAAACCTAAAGGTGATTCTGGAAAGCTAGTGAAGGTGGTATCAGCATAATTTTTGGATCTTGAATTCCTATTCAAAAGCAACTAAACCAATTAGATAGTAAAACCAAAAACTAGGGGATGAATTATCTCCATGAACACCAAAATTCAAGCCAGTGAACCATCAACACCATGAGACCTGTGTGTTATTAGCATCTGTATGAGAAAAAGCAGAGGAAAATAATGGTGATCTGACAGGCCAGACAACAGGTGAGCCCTAGATGAGCCTAAAAGTTTACATGGAAAAGTGCAGCCAATCACGTTGAGAATGGCTGCTGAAACTAGGAGGGCATTGAAAGTCTTAGGTCTTACATTAAAGGTCTTAGATAGTATAATGATGCCCTCGTATAAGCTACTATTAGAAAACAATTAAAATAAATGAAAGAAATCATCAAAAGGAAAATGCATAAGGAAATTGTGACTCTAATGACTTAGACTAATTCTAAACTCTAAAGAGTTCAGTTCAGTAAAAATCATGTATGACCAAATTTAAGATTAAGTATTTCTCCAACAAATTATATAAACTAGTAAATTAACATTCCAAGTAGACATTTAACAATATTCTATACGTTGTTAGATCTCTGTGTATTCAAAATGGTGAAAAATATTCGGGGATCTTTTCCTGAGGAAAATGCAGGTTTGTCTTTTTGGGGTACTGTTACATTCAAGAAAATGTATTATAATTTTTCTAGCTATATCCAATTAGCTAGTTAATACTTTCTTTTAAAAAATTTGTCAGCAATTTTTCAGGTTGCAGTGACCATATATTCAAGAATATTTAGTATAAATAGATTATACTTGCTATGACTATGGCTATAAACTGATTCCTATTTGTCCTATGTAAAAGATGTATGATAACATATATTATCTCCAGATCTAATTTCAACAATAGAAAAGTGAAGGAAAGTATTTAAACAATTTAATTTCCAAAATGTAGGTTATATTTATTGTTTTTTTTTAAACACTTGCATGTATAACTGTTGTGACATAATAGTATTTACAGAATAATAGAATTGTGACCACTAGTGGGATTGAAGTAGAATGACTAATTTGATTCAATTCTGAAGAGAACTGTAACTAGAGTTTTCTGAGGTGGCATCAAGGAATGAAAGTGTAAACAGACAAACAAATACTAATCTTTAAACAACGTGACAGAGACAAATACCAAACAATATTTATGAGTATGTATAAATTAGTTAAATATGCCAGTATAAGAAAAATATAGAAAACAGAGGTACTTGAAATGAAAATATTGGCTGAGTTAGTTAAATAAATATTTAAAATATGTGGATTTAAAAATGTGAACAGGCCACTAAACTATAAGTATGTATTCAACCAAATTATTAATTAGGGATGCAAACTAAAATAACAGTTTCCTATTGTACTGGAGAATTTTTAAATAGTTAAAAATATACAGTACTTTAGAAGGTGTTGTAATGGACACCATACTGCTGACTGGACTGTGAACTGCACAATGCTATTTTGGAAGAGGGCAAGCAATTTGGTGGTATTAGTTAAAAACAAAACTTTGTATATATTTTCATTAATCAAGCCCACTTTTTAGAAATATAGCTGATAAAAATAAAAGCATCATAATATAAGAATGTATGTACAAAAATACTTATATAGCATTAAAATATATATTTGTTTTTGAGGGACTAAGTTATGCCCTTATCATATATTTTACAGGTACTAAGGGTGAATTATGTGTACTGGTATGAATAAACAACATTGATATACTGTTAAATAAAAAGTAAAAGAATATTATAGAGCAACGTGCACATTTCACTTTGCTAAAAAAAAAACAAAAAAAAATCTCCATGAATATATATTTAATTGTATTGTGTGAGCAATATTGTTTGGTGCAGAAATACTCAAAAGAAATATAATTTTGATCAGTTTAAACAAATGAGTTTTATGCAAAGAAAAAATTTTTTTCTTTATACTACTCAGTATTTTTGAATAAATATATGGCATATGCTTACTTTATAATTAATTTTTATTTTAATGTAAAAAAGTCTCCTTGACAGAATTTAAAACATACGGTACCTACTTTAGGATGATATTAATGGCAAAAAAATTCCTCTAAACAAAATTCTGCACTGCATATTGAAATTAATAGCTGGAAAAATTTTAAAGGACAAAAGTTAAATATAGGAGTAGGAGTATTAATATAAAAAAATTGACATTCAAAGAAAATAATGAAGCAGATTTATAATGAAAAGCTATAATATTCATGACACTGTTTAAAAACTAGTCTCACATATATTAGAAAAAACTGTTAGAAATGCAATAAGTTATTGATGTGAAATGGTTTAATAGAATAATCTGTGGCAACAAAACAGAAAATATAGAGAGAAATTAGTTAACAAAATTAATTACACATATGAAAGTCCTCATTTTTTCAGTGTCCATATAAATTCATGTTGATTTCTCATGCACAAAATTTTGAAGAAACTCAAGTAAATCAAAAAGACCACAGTTTTACAGATTACATATTTCAACATGAATTCCATATAACTGAAATAGATTGTAAAGGGTCAGAAATAACAATAACAAACATCCAAATACCTGAAACTTCATAGCAAATCAAAGTTGAAATTGCAAATTTAAAAATCAATAAACAATTTAAATATCACAAAACACAACTCACAAGATAAAATCTAAAGTTGTAAGCAAGTGCTAATTAGAGTCATATCTTCATTATATCTTAAAATCATAATTATTTTACAAAGAGTAAATGAAACAAATAAACAGAAAAACAAACTGAGGTAATGATTTTTTTTAACGTTTTTATTGGTGTATAATTGCTTTACAATGGTGTGTTATTTTCTGCTTTATAACAAACTGAATCAGTTATACACATACATATATCCTAATATCTCTTCCCTCTTGCATCTCCCTCCCTCCCACTCTCCTTATCCCACGCTTCTAGCTGGTCACAAAGCACCAAGCTGATCTCCCTGTGCTATGTGACTGCTTCCCACTAGCTATCTATTTTACATTTGGTAGAGTATATATGTCTATATATACACTACCACTCTCTCATTTTGTCCCAAATTACCCTTCTCTCTCCCCATGTCCTCAAGTCCATTCTCTAGTAGGTCTGAGTCTTTATTCCCATCTAGACCTTAGGTTCTTCATGACCACTTTTGTTTTCTTTTTTTTAGATTCCATATATATCTGTTAGCATACAGTATTTGTTTTTCTCTTTCTAACTTACTTCACTCTGTATGACAGACTCTAGGTCAATCCACCTCACTACAAATAACTCAATTTCGTTTCTTTTTATGGCTGAGTCATATTCCATTGTATATCTGTGCCACATCTTCTTTATCCATTCATCTGTCGATGGACACTTAGGTTGCTTCCATGTCCTGGCTATTGTAAATAGAGCTGCAATGAACATTGTGGCACATGACTCTTTTTGAATTATGGTTTTCTCAGGGTATATGCCCAGTAGTGGGATTGCTGGGTCGTATGGTAGTTCTATTTTTAGTTTTTAAGGAACCTCCATACTGTTCTCCATAGTGGCTGTATCAATTTAAGTTCCCACCAACAGTGTATGAGGGTTCCCTTTTCTCCACACCCTCTCCAGCATGTATTGTTTGTAGATTTTTTGATGATGGCCGATCTGGCTGGGGTGAGATGATATCTCATTGTAGTTTTGATTTGCATTTCTCTAATGATTAATGATGTTGAGCATTCTTTCATGTGTTTGTTGGCAATCCGTATATCTTCTTTGGAGAAATGTCTGTTTAGGTCTTCTGCCCATTTTTGGATTGGGTTGTTTGTTTTTTGTTATTGAGCTGCATGAGCTGCTTGTAAATTTTGGAGATTAATCCTTTGTCAGTTGCTTCATTTGCAAATATTTTCTCCCATTCTGAGGGTTGTCTTTTCAATTTGTTTATGGTTTCCTTTGCTATGCAAAAGCTTTGAAGTTTCATTAGGTCCCATTTGTTTATTTTTGTTTTTATTTCCATTTCTCTAGGAGGTGGGTCAAAAAGGATCTTGCTGTGATTTATGTCATAGAGTATTCTGCCTATGTTTTCCTCTAAGAGTTTGATACTGTCTGGCCTTACATTTAGGTCTTTAATCCATTTTGAGGTTTTTGTGTGTATGGTGTTAGGGAGTGTTCTAATTTCATTCTTTCACATGTAGCTGTCCAGCTTTCCCAGCACCACTTATTGAAGAGGCTGTCTTTTATCCACAGTATATTCTGGTCTCCTTTATCAAAGATAAGGTGACCAAATGTGCATGTGTTTATCTCTGGGATTTCTATCCTGTTCCATTGATCTATATTTCTATTTTTGTGCCAGTACCATAATGTCTTGATTACTGTAGATTTGTAGTATAGTCTGAAGGCCGGGAACCTGATTCCTCCAGCTCCGTTTTTCATTCTCAAGATTTCTTTGGCTATTCAGGGTCCTTTGTGTTTCCATATAAATTGTGAAACTTTTTGTTAAGTTCAGTGAAAAATGCCAGTGGTACTTTGATAGGAATTACATTGAATCTGTAGATTGCTTTAAGTAGTATAGTCCTTTTCACAATGTTGACTCTTCCAATACAAGAACATGGTATATCTCTCCATCTATTTGTACCATTTTTAATTTCTTTCATCAGTGTCTTATAATTTTCTGCATACAGGTCTTTTGTCTCCTTAGGTAGGTTTATTCCTAGGTATTTTATTCTTTTTGTTGCAATGGTAAATGGGAGTGTTTTCTTAATTTCACTTTCAGATTTTTCATCATTAGTGTATAGGAATGCCAGAGATTTCTGCGCATTAATTTTGTATCCTGCTACTTTACCACATTCACTGATTAGCTCTAGTAGTTTTCTGGTAGCATCTTTAGGGTTCTCTATGTATAGGATCATGTCATCTGCAAACACTGAAAGTTTTACTACTTCTTTTCTAATTTGGATTCTTTTTATTTCTTTTTCTTCTCTGATTACTGTGGCTAAAATTTCCAAAACTATGTTGAATGATAGTGGTGAGGGTGGGCAACCTTGTCTTGTTCCTGATCTTAGTGGAAATGCTTTTAGTTTTTCACCATTGAGGACAATGTTGGCTGTGGGTTTGTCATATATGGCCTTTATTATGTTGAGGTAAGTTCCCTCTATGCCTACTTTCTGCAGGGTTTTTATCATAAATCGGTGTTGAATTTTGTCAGAAACTTTCTCTGCATCTATTGAGCTGATCATATGGTTTTTCTGATTCAATTTGTTAATATGGTGTATCACATTGATTGATTTATGTATATTGAAGAATCCTTTCATTCCTTGAGTAAACCCCAATTGATCATGGTGTATGATCCTTTTAATGTGCTGTTGGATTCTGTTTGCTAGTATTTGGTTGAGGATTTTTGCATCTATGTTCATCAGTGATATTGGCCTGTAGTTTTCTTTCTTTGTGGCATCTTTGTCTTGTTTTGGTATCAGGGTGTTGCTGGCCTTGTAGAATGAGTTTGGGATTGTTCCTCTCTGTGTTATATTTTGGAAGAGTTTCAGAAGGATAAGTGCTAGCTCTTCTCTAAATGTTTGATAGAATTCGCTTGTGAAGCCATCTGGTCCTGGGCTTTTGTTTGTTAGAAGATTTTTAATCACAGTTTCAATTTCAGTGCTTGTGATTGGTCTGTTCATATTGTCTATTTCTTCCTGGTTCGGTCTCGGAAAGTTGTGCATTTCTAAGAATTTGTCCATTTCTTCCAGGTTTTCCATTTTATTGGCATATAGTTGCTTGTAGTAATCTCTCATGATTCTTTGTGTTTCTTCAGTGTCAGTTGTTACCTCCCCTTTTTCATTTCTAATTCTATTGATTTGAGTCTTCTCCCTTTTTTTCTTGATGAGTATGGCTAATGGTTTATCAGTTTTGCTTATCTTCTCAAAGAACCAGCTTTTAGTTTTATTGATCTTTGCTATCATTTCCTTCATTTCTTTTTCATTTATTTTTGATCTGATCTTTATGATTTCTTTCCTTCTGCTAACTTTGGGTTTTTTTTGTTCTTCTTTCTCTAATTGCTTTAGGTATAAGATTAGGTTGTTTATTTGAGATGTTTCTTGTTTCTTAAGGTAGGATTGTTGCTATAAACTTTCCTCTTAGCTGCTTTTGCTGCATCTCATAGGTTTTGGGTCATCGTGTTTTCATTGTCATTTGTTTTTAGGTACTTTTTGATTTCCTCTTTGATTTCTTCTCTTGGTTAAGTAGTGTATTGTTTAGCCTCCATGTGTTTGTATTTTTTACAGATTTTTTCCTGTAATTGATATCTAGTCTCATAGCATTGTGGTCAGAAAAGGTATTTGATATGATTTCAATTTTCTTAAATTTACCAGAGCTTGACTTGTGACCCAAGATATGATCTATCCTGGAGAATGTTCCATGAGCACTTGAGAAGTGTATTCTGTTGTTTTCATATGAAATGTCCTATAAATATCAATTAAGTCCATCTTGTTCAATGTGTCATTTAAAGCTTGTGTTTCCTTATTTATTTTCATTTTGGATGATCTGTGCATTGGTGAAAGTGGGGTGTTAAAGTCCTCTACTATGATTGTGTTACTGTTGATTTTCCCTTTTATGGTTGTTAGTATTTGCATTGTGTATTGAGGTGCTCCTATGTTGGGTGCATAAATATTTCAATTGTTATATCTTCTTCTTGGATTGATCCCTTGATCATTATGTAGTGTCCTTCTTTGTCTCTTGTAATAGTCTTTGTTTTAAAGTCTATTTTGTCTGATATGAGAATTGCTACTCCAGCTTTCTTCTGATTTCCATTTGCATGGAATATCTTTTTCCATCCCCTCTCTTTTAGTCTGTATGTGTCCCTAGGTCTGAAGTGGTTCTCTTGTGGACAGCAAAAAACGAGTCTTGTTTTTATATCCATTCAGCCAGTCTATGTCTCTTGGTTGGAGCATTTATTCCATTTACATTTAAGGTAGTTATCGTTATGTATGTTCCTATTACCATTTTCTTAATTGTTTTGGGTTTGTGATTGTAGGTCTTTTCATTCTCTTGTGTTCCCTGCCTAGAGAAGTTCCTTCAGAATTTGTTGTAAAGCTGGTTTGGTGGTGCTGAATTCTCTTAGCTTTTGCTTATCTGTAAAGGTTTTAATTTCTCCGTCAAATCTGAATGAGATCTTTGCTGGATAGAGTAATCTTGGTTGTAGGTTTTTCCCTTTCATTACTTTAAATATGTCCTGCCACTCCCTTCTGGTTTGCTGAGTTTCTGCTGAAAGGTCAGCTGTTAACCTTATGGGGATTCCCTTGTATGTTATTTGTTGTTTTTCCCTTGCTGCTTTTAATATTTTTTCTTTGTATTTAATTTTGGTAGTTTGATTAATATGTGTCTTGGCATGTCTCTCCTTGGATTTATCTTGTATCAGACTCTCTGCTTCCTGGACTTGATTAACTATTTCCTTTCCCATATTAGGGAAGTTTTCAAGTATAATCTCTTCAAATATTTTCTCAGTCCCTTTCTTTTCTCTTCTTCTTCTGGAACCCCGATAATTCGAATGTTGGTGCGTTTAATGTTGCCCCAGAGGTCTCTGAGACTGTCCTCATTTCTTGTCATTCTTTTTTCTTTATTCTACTCTGCAGTAGTTATTTCCACTGTTTTATCTTCCAGGTCACGTATCTGTTCTTCTGCCTCAGTATTTCTGCTATTGATCCCACCTAGAGTATTTTTCATTTCATTTATTGTGTTGTTCATCATTGCTTGTTTCATCTTTAGTTCTTCTAGGTCTTTGTTAAATGTTTCTTGCATTTTGTCTATTCTATTTCTGAGATTTTCGATCATCTTTACTATCATTATTCTGAATTCTTTTTCAGGTAGACTGCCTATTTCCTCTTCATTTGTTAGGTCTGGTGGGTTTTTATCTTGCTCCTTCATCTGCTGTGTGTTTTTCTGTCTTCTCATTTTGCTTATCTTACTGTGTTTGGGGTCTCCTTTTTTCAGGCTGCAGGTTCGTAGTTCCCGTTGTTTTTGGTGTCTGTCCCCGGTGGCTAAGGTTGGTTCAGTGGGTTGTGTTGGCTTCCTGGTGGAGGGGACTAGTGCCAGTGTTCATGTGGATGAGATTCGATCTTATCTTTCTTATGGGCAGGTCTACATCTGGTGGTGTGTTTTGGGGTGTCTGTGACCTTATTATGACTTTAGGCAGCCTGTCTGCTAATGGGTGGTGCTGTGTTCCTGTCTTGCTATTATTTGGCATAGGGTGTCCAGCACTGTAGCTTGCTCGTCTTTGAGTGTAACTGGGGCTTGGAGTTGAGATGGAGATCTCTGGGAGGTTTTCGCTGTTAGATATTATGTGGAGCTGGGAGGTGTCTGGTGGACCAATTTCCTGAACTTGGCTCTCCCACCTCAGAGGCACATCCATGATGCCTGGTTGGAGCACCAAGAGCCTATCATCCACATGGCTCAGAATAAAGAAAAGAAAGAAAGAAAAAAAAAAAAGAAAAGAAAGAAAGAAGATAAAGAAAAAGAAAGAAAGATAAAAGAAAAAGAAAGAGTGAAGAAGATAAAATTAAGTAAAATAAAATTTAAAAGTTATTAAAATAAAAAACAAAATAATTATTTAAAAAATTGGTTTAAGTAAAAGAAAGAAAGAAGAACCAAACGAAAAAAGAAATCCACCAATGATAACAGGCGCTGAAAACTATACAAAAAAAAAAAAAAAAAGGACAGACAGAACCCTAGGATAAATGGTAAAACAAAGCTATACAGAGAAAATTACACACAGAAGCGTATGCATACACACTCACAAAAAGAAAAAAAAGGAAAAAAATTTATATATTGTTGCTCACAAAGTCCACCTCCTCAATTTGGGATGATTCATTGTCTATTCAGGTATTCCACAGATGCAGGGTACATCAAGTTGCTTGTGGAGCTTTAATCCGCTGCTTCTGAGACTGCTGGGAGAGATTTCCCTTCCTCTTCTTTGTTCGCACAGCTCCTGGGGTTCAGCTTTAGATTTGGAACCGCCTCTGCGTGTAGGTCGCCTGAGGGCGTCTGTTCTTCGCTCAGACAGGACGGGGTTAAAGGAGCAGCTACTTCGGGGGCTCTGGCTCACTCAAGCTGGGGGGAGGGAGGGTATGGACTGTGGGGCGAGCCTGTGGCGGCAGAGGCCAAAGTAACATTGCACTAGCCTGAGGCGCCGTGTGTTCTCCCGGGGAAGTTGTCCCTGGATCACGGGACCCTGGCAGTGGCGGGCTGCACAGGCTACGGGGAGGGGAGGTGTGGATAGTGACCTGTGCTTGCACACAGGCTTCTTAGTGGCGGCAGCAGCAGCCTTAGCGTCTCATTCTCGTCTCTGGGGTCCGCGCTTTTAGCCGCGGCTCGCGCTGTCTCTGGAGCTCCTTTAAGCAGCGCTCTTAATCCCCTCTCCTCGCACTCCAGGAAATAGAGGGAAGAAAAAGTCTCTTGCCTCTTCGGCAGCTCCAGACTTTTTCCTGGACTCCCTCCCGGCTAGCCGTGGTGCACTAGCCCCCTTCTGGCTGTGTTCACGCAGCCAACCGCAGTCCTCTCCCTGCGATCCGACTGAAGCCCGAGCCTCAGCTCCCAGCCCCGCCCGCCCCGGCGGGTGAGCAGACAAACCTCTCGGGCTGGTGAGTGCCGTTTGGCACCAGTCCTCTGTGCGGGAATCTCTCCGCTTTGCCCTCTGCACCCCTGTTGCTGCGCTCTCCTCCGTTGCTCCGAAGCTTACCCCCTCCGTCACCCACAGTCTCCACCCGTGAAGGGCCTTCCTAGTGTGTGGAAACGTTTCCTCCTTCACAGCTCCCTCCCACTGGTGCAGATCCCGTCCCTATCCTTTTGTCTCTGTTTTTTCTTTTGCCCTACCCAGGTACGTGGGGGAGTTTCTTGCCTTTTGGGAGGTCTGAGGTCTTCTGCCATCATTCAGTAGGTGTTCTGTAGGAGTTGTTCCACATGTAGTTGTATTTCTAATGTATTTGTGGGGAGGAAGGTGATCTCCATGTCTTACTCTTATGCCATATTGAAGCTCCTCTACGGTAATGATTGCTATCAGCTTCTGTTGTCAAAAGGCCCTGGATTTGAATGTTGACACTACCTGGACAAATTATTGAAATCACTGAGTCACATTTTCCTCAGATACATGATTTATTACCATTTAACCACTCTGAACTTCACTTTTCTGTAAATGAAGATAATATTACCTACCTCATGTATTTTTATGCATTTTAAATATATAGTCTTCATCCCAGTACCCTCAATAAATGTTAGTTACCTATTAACTCAATCATTAATAGTGAAATTATCACAGAGCAATATATTTTCAAATGATCTTCAAATTACACCCCAATGATTATTTACTAACTCTGCCCGTAAATAACATTAGACTTGCACACAAAATCTGGGTGTACCAAAGGGCATTCATGCATCCTAAAGCGCAAAAACTTGTGAGCAACACAGGGAAGGTGACTGCAGGTGAAAAGCACTGCCATCTTGATAAGAATTGGGTTACTCATCTATAACGTATCAGAAATAACCTCTTTAGCATGGTTATTATAGACCATTCTGTTAAGAGAATGTGTTAAAGAATTTTCTACATGCAGATACACTGCACATTATAGCTGTTACTTTGTGCCAATGTGCAGAGTGGAGAATTTGCTAGCATCCTCTATTCCATGCAAATCACTCCTCCATTGGAGAATTACATACTGCATAGGAAAAAAAAATATCTAAAGTGGAATTTGGATATTCATGAGGATCTATTTTGGTTTATGGTGAGATCTTATGGGACACAAATGTTTGAGCTAAGAGATTCTTTTAAATGAAGAAATGTGGGAAGTGAGACAAGAGATTTGAAGCTATTAAAAGTTGTGGAGAAATAATGAAATAGAATCTTAGAACTAGCAAGACAGCACAAATTTCCTATGTTGTGATTCAAAAGTTGGGAGAAGTTTGCTTGATTAGAAGGTAAATCAAATGACAATTTCCTTATTTTATACGTACCGCTGACAGAACTATAGTAAGAAATTATCACAATGAAAAAATGAACTACCATCATGCAAAAACAATTGTATATATTAAAAATAGAAAATATTTTTAAAGTTCATGAATAATAGTCTGAGGTATTCTCATGATTTCACACATGTTTGTTTATTCATTTGCTAAACCAATAAACAGTTCTTCTCAGAGGAGGAAATATTCTTGGTCAGAGAAGGATGAGATAAAGCAAAACCATGCACTTTTAAGAAGCATATAGTTGTTTCAGAAGTCTTAAATCAGGTGCATAAATCTACACCAAAAAAAGAAAGCTGTATATAATGCATGATTACATTATAATTATTAAGTGATATGGAAATTTAGGGATGGAAGACATCAGTGAACAGGGAGTATCTAAAATAATTACATAGGTAGATTGCCTAGTACTTTCACTACTTTACAGGAAGAAAAAAAATGCAACTGATGAATTGAGAAGGTAGAGAATATCAAAAGTAAATGCTTGAAGTATTTTATTTTAACAGACTTAATGGTTCTTAAAATTAACTTCAAGCTTTAAAATACTGCTTCCAAAACTGTTGGAAACATCAGTTTCACTCTGGAATGGATCCAGGTGAAGATAACAGAGAGTATAATGCACAGTGACATGTATTGGATGCAACAAATAAATAAAACAAATTTTCCAATTGAAAATAGCTGGTTCTATTAAATACTGTGTAATTTCAAACTTGCCAGTGAGGAGGACAAAAGCAGAGGAGAACCATATGGACTGTGGAAGAGAAAGAGACATTACATTAAAAAAAAAAAAAAAGGCTGGTGATTCTGCCTCTATGCTTATGAACTTATCTGAGACAGGAAATAAAACCACACAAAAAGTTTCAAGGTCCAGGACCATCACACATGCTTTTAACTTATCAGGAATTGACTATTAAAATAATTGAATAATAAAAAATTGAGAACACATTTTTGGTCTGTAAAAGATACTGTAGGAGAAACTACCAGTTTTATTGCAAGTTGTACTCAGTGTCAATGTAGACTAACCTACACATTATGATGACACATTACAAATTGTAGTTTAAAAACATCTCAATTTTTAATGAGTCTCCTACATGAAAAGTTGGCTTCAGGTTAGAGTTCTCCTTTGTCTGACATTCAAATCCTTTCAAATTTGGCAACTACATATGCCTTTCCTAGGGTTACCAGATTTAGCAAATAAAAATACAGGGCATCCAGTTAAATTTTAATTTCAGATTAACAATGAATAATCTTTTAGTATTATCCATTGTTTATCAGAAATTCAAACTTGAATGAATCAACTGTATTTTATCTGTAAAAATAACACAACATTACACAGAATGACTACTATGTGAAAATTAATTATTGGGACAATGTGATGGAAAAATTAAGTTGAAAAAGTGTTGTCTTAATTTGGCCTTCCCTGATTCAGTTGTTGAGACAAGGATTAGAGAGCAGGTAGGTTATTTGGAGGTAATCCGAGGAATCATGAGTCAGAGAATCAGGAAAAGAAACAGAGAAACCTAGTCAGCCAGTAAGCCCTATGATCAAACAATGACTGCCACTGTGGGAAACTAGAGCTTAAAACCTGCTGGGGATTCTGGGAGTCAGTAAAAAACACTTACCTCAGAGATATCTCACCTGAGGAGTGAAGGGTATGGGGTATTTATAACCAGTTCCTGTCTGTGCTTGGCTGAGGTCAGCTATCAGGGCTAGAATTCTACAAAGACATTCATTCAGCAGAAAAAAAAGCCCTCAGACAGAATTTCAAAAATGACCTTATTGGGAAGGGCAACAACTGTAGCCTGCATACCCACAGAACCAGAGCCCAGCAAATCTGAATTTGCTTAAATCATCAACTTTATTTGTTATTATTATTATGTCCACAGTGCAGGGCTGTGGGATCTTAGTTACCCGACCAGGGCTCCAGCCCGCGCCCTGGGCAATGAAATCGCAGGATCTTAATCACTGGACCCTGGGGAATTCCCTGAATCATCAACTTTAAGTCCCTGGTGTACTTTCACTTTCATTACAACAAAATGTCATCCAAACTCCTCATTATTAGCTAACGTGGCTTTATCCACTACCACCGTTTAGGTGTGTCACTAATTTCAAATGAACACTCCAAGGTATTTAAATAGTTTTATCTCTTCAACCAAATCAACCAGTGAGACAAATTGAACAGATTCATCTCTGTTCTTTTGCTCATGTAAAATACTTGCCTAGAGTTCCTTTTTCTCTTCATTTCACTTGAATTCTTTCTTCAAATCCCATCCCTTCCATGAAGTATTTCTCAGGTCTTACATCTAATATGCAACAAGATGGAAATAGGAAGAGAGAATGTATAGGTGGATATTTGCTCTGTTTGGATTGTACAAATTTGAGTATCCGGAAGGGATCAGAAAACTCCATATTCAAAACTGAGTTGAAAATTCAAAAAAGGCATATAGATATCAAGGCCAGGAAGAACTATTCCTCCTTAAAGTTGTTTAGATGGATTTTTTTTTGAAATTCACCTTCCTTGTTGTTTTTGGTGTATATTATATTAGTTTTCTGTGGCTACTGTAACAAATTACCACAAACTTGATAGTTTAAAACAACAGAAATTTAACTTTTCACGGTTCTTGACACAAGAGAATGAAAATCAATTTCACTGTGCCAAAATCAAGATATGGAGAGGTTATGCTCCCTCAGGAGGCTCTAGTGGAAAATTTGTTCCTTATCTCTTCCAGCTTCGGACAACTTCCTGCATTCTTTGGCTTGTGGCCTCATCACTCTAATCTCTGCCTTCATGGTCACATTGCCTTCTCTTCTTTGTATAATCTCTTTCTGTTGCTCTCTTATAAGAACACTTGTGATTGCATTTAGGGGCTATAATCCAGGATAATATCCCTATCCCCAAATCATTAATTTAATCACATCTGAGCAAAAAAACTTTTCCATATAAAATAACATTTCAAGATTTTAGGGGTTAGAAAATGATGTCTTTGAGGGCCATTATTCAGCCTATTACAGATATTATTGGACCAATTGAGCATGTGCCCTTCCTCTAATATATTTTTATTTTTGTTATTTAAACTATCACACTATATTGCATAATTTGTTTTTAAAGTATTAATCTCCTGCAATAGACAAAATAGATTTATGTTGTGTGCTGCCTATTTAGAGAAGAACCTGAGTCTCATCTCCATATTTCCTTTATGTATTACTATGCTAGATACATGTAGAAACTCACCAATTATTGTGGAATCAATGTATATCATTAATATCAAATGATCATATGTCTGCTTCCACTTATTTTCTTTCTCCCTTTACTTATACTCTGTTTCTTGGAGTTTGAAACACTAATCAGGCATTTTCTTTTCCTTGAAAGAAAGTAATATTGTAATTTAATGAGCTATTTCTTTCAACCAGTTCTAAAGATTAGTCTTAATTTGCTCATTACATGGTATAAAATGTAGTGATTCATCAGGTGTTATCTGTGTTCTAGCATCATAAAAATGTTGTTTATTCCAGAGTGTTATACAATCTATTATGTATGCTGTAATCTATTGCTTATGACAGCTATTGCAGCCAGCTTTTTAGTCCTGAGACAAGTTATAAGGATTGGAGCAAGTTATTAAGCCTTCCTGGGCTTCTGTTTCTCTCTATATTAAATTGCTTGATTATATCCCAAGGATATTTGAAGGAGTAAAATAAATTGTATGCTGTTGAATAATATAAAACTCTACAATACAAATAGAATACTGCTACTATTGCTGCTAGTACTACTTACATCGTTAATAATAATAATAATGCAATCTGTGATTCTATCCTCTTGTCTACATAATATTTCTGGGATGTCAATATTTTATACCTTATATGTACAGCCTGGGAAACCATTCAGACCATCCACATTTTTTATGTTATTATTCTGATTTATTATGACAATTGCTTTCCATAAAGATTCTTAGAGATTTTTTTTTAAACCTGTTGGGTTCTGCTGGCAATGATAAGAAAGAACCATGAGTGTAAATTTATCTAACATATTTTCTTTGGCACAGTAGAAAATTAGGGAATGAATATCATCTTCAAAGTGAATTAGACAGACAGAATCACAGGAAATTACTCCTCCTCAAAAATATTTCTTCACCAAGTAGAACAAAAGACCCCAGCTCCAACACATGAAGGGATAACCCACTTTTCCATCAGTAATAAGGCCTTACTAAGACCCCATCCACAGTGAAGGGCAGTTCTCTGTGTACTGGAAATACAATGAATTAGAGTTTAACTTTGGTGAACACTTTCCACTTTTTTTTAAACACTTTCCTTTTGACAAACAAATTTTTATTTTGAGAAACAAATTTTTATGTCAGTCTGGCATACAGCAGATAAATCTAATGAGATCAGCTCAATGTCTAGCATATGATGCTCTTAAAATTTGTTGAATAAAGAAATCATCACAACCTAGTAAAAATCCAGATAAAGAAGGAGAGGAAAATTTGGAGAGAATACTTTAAAAATAGAAAAGTAAGTCTGATAGTGATAATGGTAAAGGTAGAAGAAAAGAGTTGCCTAAATATAGAATAAATGCCCCAGATACAAGGCACATGGTGGTTATTTAGTTAATTATTTATTGCATGAATAAATGGGAGAAGAGTCAAAATTAAAGAGATATTCAGAAAGAAAGTTAGCTGATTAAATGTAAAACAGTTCTTTGTTTTTTCACAAAATTAGTATAGAAGGATCATTCAGAAATCTACAAGCATTAGCTTTCCTCATGGCCACTCTCTCAAGCTTATGGGCACCAATTTCAGTAAGAAATTTCTAATCCAGAACAGGAAACTTCTCCATCCACCTCTCCTACTTAACCAATTGGGAGAAGTTGATGATGGAATGAAATAAAAATGTAAAATAAAATGTGTACAGATTGATACTCTTCAGCTCATTTTCAATGTGAAGTACCTACCTAATATCAGTTTTGTCATCTATGTAAGAAAAGGAAGATATCTTAAAATTAAACAAAGGAATGATCTGACAGAATTAGAAGTAAATTTAGCAGTCTTGCTGGATGTAAGATCAATACACAAAGATCAATTATATTTCTATACATAAGCAAAGATATTTTAAAAGTATGAAATGATGACATTTGCTATACTATAAAAATTAAAGTTTCTAGGATTAAATCTAATGGAAGATGTGCAAGACTTTGTTACTAGAAACTAACTTAAAAATGTGTACAAATATATATGTGTGTATATATGTGTGTACATATATAGTTATAGATATTTTAAAGAAGACTTAAAATCAATTTTCACCAAATCAATCTGTATTATAACACAAAGTCATTAAAAATCCCAATAGTTGTGTGTACATCAAATCTTATTATAAAAATTATATGAAATGCAAATGATGAGAAAAGTTAAGATAATCTTAAAGAAGAAGAAGGAGAAGGAGACTAAAGGAACATATAGTTAAAGAACTTATACTTCTATTCAGTATCCTAATAAAATTAGAATACTGAACACTACTTCAGGGGTAAACTGACAATAAAACAGACTAGAGAGTCCAAGAAAAGATCCACATATATACGATCATCCAATTTATGAAAAAAGTGACACTGCAGTACTATGGGTAAAAATGGTCTTTTTAACCAAAGGTTCTAGGTCAATTGGGTATCAAAATGTTGAAAGTTTATATATATATATATATATATATGTATATATATGTATGTGTATATGTACATGTATACATACACACACACACACACACACACACACACACACACACATATATAGTGACTTCAACCTCAGAAGCCAATTCACATTACACAGAAGCTAGCTCCAGGAGGATTCCAGACCTAAATGTGAAGGATGAATTAATAAAGCTTTTAGAAGAAAATATAGGGCAACTTCTTCACCTTTGAATACTTTGAATAGACAAAGACTCCTAAAAAACACACTCTCCCTCTCTCTCTCTCCCTCTCTCACCCCCCTCAGACACAAACATATGAATAAAAAATAAAACCACAAATAAACATAAAAAACATAAGTTGCAATACAACAAAATTAAGAATCTGTGCTTATCAAAAGACCTAATTAAAAGAGTGAAAAAGCTATCTACACAGTATACAGGGGAGAGAAAGCATTTGCAATACATGTATCTATTAAATTCCTTACATCCAGAATATATATGTAGCTACTAATAATTAATAGAAGTTTAATAAATCAATAGAAAAAAATAGGAGAAAAAGATTAAACACACTTTGTAAAAAGAAATACCGACATGCCCAATATATCTTGGCTAATGTGTTCAACCTCACTAGTTAAGAGAGAAACATGAATTAAAAACACAATGGGCAACTCTTTCACAGCCACCAGAATGGTTAAAATGAACAAGATAAAAAAAAAAAAATCCAGGGTAAGGATGAGAAGCAACCAGTATTATAATACACAGCTGGTGAGCGTTCATTTTGACTTCTCTGAAAAACTCTTCAGCAGTATTTATTAAAGCTCAACCTGCGTATGCCCTATGACACATCAAATCCACTCCTAGTTATATATCCAATAGAAATGCATACATGGTTTGACCAAATAGATATACAGAAATGTACATATCCCCAACCTGGAGACACACACTCTGCATGAATCTCAAACACAATATTGAGTTAAGGAAGCCAGATACATGAGTTTACATTGTGTGATTCTATAGACTCTGGACTATGACACTTTTGCATAAAACTAAATAATGATAAAGAGGATTGGTCTTAAAGAAATCACTTAATAATCTTCATGCACTTAAAATTTTTTATGGGTTAAGACGTAATTGCTTAACGTAATGATCTTTTCTGGATTTTTTTGTCCTATTTATCTGCAGCTTTATGTTATAGAACTCTTATTTTCCTTCTATTTTTATAATTAATATTCTTAAGACTCTTTTTCTTACTCTTCCACCAGCCACACATTAAGTACAATAAAGCATTCTTGGGGGTTTGTCTTCAGCCAGTATTCTTTTTTATTCTATACGATATCCCTAGACAGTTTCATACCTTACCATAGCTTCATATTTATAGGCGAGGCAGCAATTTGCATTGATCACTCTAAAAACTCTTATATGCTTGTGACTTGTATTTGTTCCTGTCTGTTAAGGAACATATTATGGTATTCTCCCATCAACTCAAAACATTTTCAGAGTTGTATTTATTACTCCCTCGCTTACTTGTGTCAAAATCGTTTTGATGCTAAACTCTCCTTTATCATTCTTATCAGTTGCTGAATCACACTGATTCTAACTTTGAAATGCTTTTCATAGCTACTCACTTCTTTTTTATTCCCAGTTCTACTGTCCTAGTTTAGGATCTCATCACTTTAATTCAATTCACATCAGCAATCATCCATTAATTATTTACTATGAGGTAGGAGCTATGAAAGGTACTAGGGATATTGAAATGAAAAAAAAAAACAGTTCTTATAGTTTTTGCAGTCTTTTGTGGGAAAGCAAGAAAGTAATTATACAGTGCTTTAAGTGTAATTCAGAAGTTATACATGCTAGATGAACACAAAGTAGGGGATACCAATTTTATAACAAACGTTTTTTCCTTAACCTTAGCACTAATAGGATTTTTAGTAAGATAATCGATTTTTATGGGGGTCTGTCCTATGTATTACAGCATATTTTTCAGCATCTCTGGCCCCTGTCCACTAGATGCCAGTAGCACCCCACTTCCAATTGTGAAAACCAAAAATGTCTCCAGACGTTGCCACGTGTTCCCTGGGGAGGAGGGCAAAATTGTCCCCAGTTGAAAATTACTGCTATAATACAATAACCTGTTTTCTCCTACAAACTTCATGAATTCCCAAACAAGTTGTTTTCTTAATATACTTTAAATATTCATAATGCTTCTCTGAAACCCACTAAAGATGATCCATTACTTAATGAATGAAGATCAAACCTTTGAATGTGACATTTAAGCTATTATTTCAGCCACAACATACCTTTCTGGTCTCAACATCAAATACATCCTTTCGTTCAATCAAAGATAATGTTAGTTCTAGGTGCTTATTGTTTCAACATGTGTCCCAAACTCTCCACGTGTTACACCTCCTTTGGAATTCCATCTACTGAGTTACCATGCCATGGTGGCCTTAAACAAGTCATTTTAATTTTCATTTACTTACCTTTACTATGGGGATCATAATGATAATTTCATAAGATGTTGTAAAGATCAAATGAAATAATGCAAGTAAAGATGGTAATAAATGTTGACAAGTTGTAGAAAATATTATAATCCTTGACTTTCAACTGTTGATATTATCCTTCAAGGCTCATCTCATGTGACATTTTCTTTATTTATCCTGAGCACTTCAAGTGAATTTTTCACACTACTTCCCATAATACTTGGTTTTTAATCACTATAATCCCTTAATTTCATATCAGATTCTTGTCATGCATCTTCTCCATTATTTCAAGAAGTAATCCTAGACCAAATTTTCTTAAATTTTGCCATATTCCATTGCCAACATAACTGCCCTGCACAAAACAAATATTGTGATACTTGTAAAATTTAGTGCTCTTAAACCACACTATTAAAAGATACAAGTTTTAGCATTTTTTGAGCACCTATTATCTTTTCAGGCACTGTCCTGGGAATATCTTATAAACAATTAACAATTGTTTAATAACAATCAATAAACAATTCATTATTCACAATTTTGAAGGCCTAATATTGATATTCCTAATTTACATGTACAGAATCTAAACCTTAGGGAAAAGTTATGAATCCAAGTCTATATTGTTAATAACTAACAAATTCAAGATTCAAACCTAATTATTGTCTGTCTGATTCCAAAATTCTTGATTTTCTGTTATATTGTGCTGTCCCTCAATATGAGATCTGTATATGGTCATGGTTGATCCATTTAGAGCAACAATGTCTAATACAAATATAATGTGAGCCATATATGTAATTTAAAGTTTATCAGTAGGTACATTAAAACAGGTGAAAATAATTTTAATAATACAGTAGACTTTAACTCAATATATCCAAAATATTATCATTTAACATGTAATTAATATAAAATTATTAATATATTTTATACTTCTTAAAAATATATATTCTTCTATTATAGTTAGAGGTTACTTTAGGACAAATTTTAACCAATGAAATGAAAATAGAATTCATTGTATGAAGCTTCTGAATAATAATTTAATAGTAGCTGAGTCAGCTGGCATGGGAAATTCCTTTCCCTTACTTCCTTATATGAAAATGGAAGATAAAAAAAAGAGAGGTCATCCATGATATCTTTGATCTGTTGAACAAATCCCAACATCCAGCTATTTTGGCCTTCTCTGTATATGATGCTAAACCCAATAGCTGAGTGAATGAGAAAGTAGTATCTGAGCAGAGACCTGAAGACACAAGACAAGTAGATTTTGAGTGAAGTTCTAGGCAGAGGAAACTGCAAGTGAAAAGACCAGAGGGTGGGAAGGTATTGAAAGTAGAATGTATCCAAACGTTTCAGTTACCAATGCCACATACCAAACTTCCCCAAATTTTAGTGGCTTAAAAAATAATCACTTATTTTGTTCACATATCTGCAGTTTGGACATTATTTGGTGAGGGTGACTCATTTCATTTCATGAGGAATTAGTAGGGGTTGAGAACTTAGGACTGGAGTACCTATTTTCAAAATAACTTATTCACATGGTCAGGGAACTCAACTGGGTTTGTGGGCCATTATGTCTGTTCCTCAACATATGTGCTTTTCCACATTCTAATTGAGTTTCCTTGCAGTATGATGGCTAGATTCTAAGAATAAACATTTCAAGAATATCAGGAAAAACTTGTATTTCTTTTAGTGACCTAGATTTGTAGGTCATATAGCATCACTTCTGCTCTAGTCACAGTTCTATCCAGATTCCTAGGGAATGAAACATAAATTTCACCTTCTGATAGGAGGAATATCGGCTCACCTTGTGAGAAAAGAAAGTGAAATGCGAAGTATTATTAAAACCAGTTTTCAACAAATACAGTGTGCCACACAAATGAAACGAGAACTGAATTCACCAAGTATCCATTAAGCTTATGTCATGGCTACATACCTTTTTAAACACCAGAGATACCAAAGTAAACAAAAGAGACAAAAATCACTTATCTTCCTTATGAGTTTTATATTTTAGGAGAAGAGTGATAAGGGATGGTGTCAGGAGAGTAGACAAATTCTTATAGGACATGCTAATGGATTTGAGTTTTGTTTCTAACTATGATAGCTTTTATGCAGGGAAATGATATGGTCTTATATTTTCAATATCACTCTCCTTGTGGGGAAGAAACAAAAGTCTATGTGTTTGGTGGGGGTGGGAATGGGGAATGGAAATTCCAAGAGAAGTTAGTATGTTAATGCAGCATTCCAGGCAAAAGGTGATGGGGTGGCTTGGACCAGAATGATAACAGTGGATATGGCAAAAAGATTCAAGATATATTTTGATGGTAGAGGCAAATTTTAGATTTTTGGATCAGATGTCTCCTGTGAGAGTAAGAAAATAGTTAAGGATGATGTCCAGCTATCATTCTAGTTAGAGGAAGCAGGCAATAAAAAAAATTAAGTAAAAAATTTGTATTAAATTGCTTTAGGGTTTAACAAATTAAAATAGAGAATGATTCACTGAGAAAGTGACTGAAATAAATAAGAGAAAGAGATGTGGGAGTGAGTAATGCTATTATATTAAGGAAGACATACCAGCGAGCGAACACATCAATTAAAAATGCCAATGGGAGAGAGGGGGAAGATTGCGGAAGAGTAAGACGCGGAGATCACCTTCCTCCCCACAGGTACACCAGAAATACATCTACACGTGGAACAACTCCTACAGAACACCTACTGAATGCTGGCAGAAGACCTCAGACCTCCCAAAAGGCAAGAAATTCCCCACGTACCTGGGTAGGGCAAAAGAAAAAAGAATAAACAGAGACAAAAGAATAGGGACAGGACCTGCACCAGTGGAAGGGAGCTGTGAAGGAGGAAAGGTATCCATACACTAGGAAGCCCCTTCGTGGGTGGAGACTGCGGGTGGCGGAGGGGAGGAACTTCGGGGCCGTGGAGGAGAGCACAGCAACAGGGGTGCGGAGGGCAAAGTGGAGAGATTCCTGCACAGAGGATCGGTGCCGACGGGCACTAACCAGCCCGAGAGGCTTGTCTGCTCACCCGCCGGGGTGGGCGGATCTGGGAGCTGAGGCTCGGGCTACGGTCTGAGCTCAGGGAGAGGACTGGGGTTGGCTGCGTGAACACAGCCTGCAGGGGGTTAATGTGCCACAGTTAGCCGGGAGCGAGTCCAGGGAAAAGTCTGGAGCTGGCGAAGAGGCAAGAGACTTTTTCTTGCCTCTTTGTTTCCTGGTGCACGAAGAAAGGGGATTAAGAGCGCTGCTTAAAGGAGCTCCAGAGACAGGCGCGAGCCGAGGCTAACAGCGCGGACCCCAGAGACGGCATGAGACGCTAAGGCTGCTGCTGCTGCCGCCACTAAGAAGCCTGTGTGCGAGCACAGGTCACTATCCAAACCGCCCTTCCGGGGAGCCTGTGCAGCCAGCCACTGCCAGGGTCCAGCCGGCCTCTGCCGCCACAGTCTCGCCCCGCATCCGTGCCCCTTCCTCCCCCCAGCCTGAGTGAGCCGGAGCCCCCAAAACAGCGACGCCTCTAACCCCGTCCTGTCTGAGTGAAGAACAGACGCCCACAGGCGACCTACCTATAGAGGCGGGGCCAAATCCAAAGCTGAGCCCCGAGAGCTGTGCGAACAAAGTAGAGAAAGGGAAATCTCTCCCAGCAGCCTCAGGAGCAGCGGATTAAATCTCCACAATCAACTTGATGTACCCTGCATCTGTGGAATACATGAATAGACAACGAATCATCCCAAATTGAGGAGGTGGACTTTGAGAGCAAGATTTATTATTTTTTCCACTTTTCGTCTTTTTTTGTGAGTGTGTATGTGTATGCTTCTCTGTGAGATTTTGTCTGTATAGCTTTGCTTTCACCATTTGTCCTAGGGTTCTATCTGTCTGTTTTCCTTTTTTACTTTAAAAATTTTTTTTCTTAATAATTGTTTTTTATTTTAATAACTTTATTTTATTTTATCTTACTCTATTTTATTTTATTTTATCCTCTTTCTTTCTTTCTTTCTACTTTTTCTCCCTTTTATTCTGAGGCGTGTGGATGAAAGGCTCTTGGTGCTGCAGCCAGGAGTCAGTGCTGTGCCTCTGAGGTGAGAGAGCCAACTTCAGGACACTGGTCCACAAGAGACCTCCCAGCTCCACATAATATCAAATGGCGAAAATCTCCCAGAGATCTCAATGCCAGCACCCAGCTTCACTCAACAACCAGCAAGCTAAAGTGCTGGACACCCTATGTCAAACAGCTAGCAAGACAGGAACACAACCCCACCCATTAGCAGAGAGGCTGCCTAAAATCATAATAAGTCCACAGAAACCCCAAAACACACCACCAGACATGGACCTGCCCACCAGAAAGACAAGATCCAGCCTCATCCACCGAACACAGGCACTAGTCCCCACCACCAGGAATCCTACACAACCCACTGAACCAACCTTAGCCACTGGGGCCAGACACCAAAAATAACAGGAACTATGAACCTGCCACCTGCAAAAAGGAGACCCCAAACACAGTAAGATAAGCAAAATGAGAAGACAGAAAAACACACAGCAGATGAAGGAGCAAGATAAAAACCCACCAGACCTAACAAATGAAAAGGAAATAGGCAGTCTGCCTGAAAAGGAATTCAGAATAATGATAGTAAAGATGATCCAAAATCTTGGAAATAGAATAGACAAAATGTAAGAAACATTTAGCAAGGACCTAGAAGAATTAAAGATGAAACAAGCAACGATGAACAACACAATAAATGAAATTAAAAATACTCTAGATGAGATCAATAGTAGAATAACTGAGGCAGAAGAACGGATAAGTGACCTGGGAGATAAAATAGTGGAAATAATTACTGTAGAGCTAAATAAAAAAGAATGAAAAGAAATGAGGACAGTCTCAGGGACCTCTGGAACAACATTAAACGCACCAACATTCGAATTATAGGGGTTCCAGAAGAAGAAGAGAAAAAGAAAGGGACTGAGAAAATATTTGAAGAGATTATACTTGAAAACTTCCCTAATATGGGAAAAAAAATAGTTAATCAAGTCCAGGAAGCACAGAGAGTCCCATAGAGGATAAATCCAAGGAGAAACACACCAAGACACATATTAATCAAACTGTCAAAAATTAAATACAAAGAAAACATATTAAAAGCAGCAAGGGAAAAACAACAAATAACACACAAGGGAATCACCATAAGGTTAACAGCTGAGCTTTCAGCAGAAACTCTGCAAACCAGAAGGGAGTGGCAGGACATATTTAAAGTGGTGAAGAAGAAAAACCTACAACCAAGATTACTCTAGCCAAAAAGGATCTCATTCAGATTTGACAGAGAAATTAAAAACTTTACAGACAAGCAAGGGCTAAGAGAATTCAGCACCACCAAACCAGCTTTACAGCAAATGCTAAAGGAACTTCTCTAGGCAAGAAACACAAGAGAATGAAAAGACCTACAATCACAAACCCAAAACAATTAAGAAAATGGGAATAGGAACATACATATCGATAATTACCTTAAATGTAAATGGACTAAATGCTCCCACCAAAAGACACAGATTAGCTGAATGGATACAAAAACAAGACCCTTATATATGCTGTCTACAAGAGACCCACTTCAGACCTAGAGACACATAGAGACTTAAAGTAAGGGGATGGAAAAAGATATTCCATGCAAATGGAAACCAAAAGAAAGCTGGTATAGCAATTCTCATATCAGACAAAATAAACTTTAAAATAATGACTATTATAAGAGACAAAGAAGGACACTACATAATGATCAAGGGGTCAATCCAAGAAGAAGATATAACAATTGTAAATATTTATGCACCAAACATAGGAGCACCTCAATACATAAGGCAAATAGTAACAACCGTAAAAGGGGAAATCGACAGTAACACATTCATAGAAGGGGACTTTAACACGCCACTTTCACCAATGGACAGATCATCCAAAATGAAAATAAATAAGGAAACACAAGCTTTAAATGATACATTAAACAAGATGGACTTAATTGATATTTTTAGGACATTCCATCAAAAAAACAACAGTGTACACATTTTTCTTAAGTGCTCATGGAACATTCTTCAGGATAGATCATATCTTGGGTCACAAATCAAGCCTTGGTAAATTTAAGAAAATTGAAATGGTATCAAGTATCTTTTCTGACCACAATGCTATGAGACTAGATATCAATTACAGAAAAAGCTCTGTAAAAAATACAAACACATGGAGGCTGAACAATACACTACTTAATAACGAAGTGATCATTGAAGAAATCAAAGAGGAAATCAGACAATACCTAGAAACAAATGACAATGGAGACATGACGACCCAAAACCTATGGGATGCAGCAAAAGCAGTTCTAAGAGGGAAGTTTATAGCAATACAATCCTACTGTAAGAAACAGGAAACATTGAATACACAACCTAACCTTGCACGTAAAGCAATTATAGAAAGAAGAACAAGAAAACCTCTAAATTAGCAGAAGGAAAGAAATCATAAAGATCAGATCAGAAATAAATGAAAAAGAAGGAGACAATAGCAAAGATCAATAAAACTAAAAGCTGGTTCTTTGAGAAGATAAACAAAATTGATAAACCATTAGCCATACTCATCAAGAAAAAAAGGGAGAAGACTCAAATCAATAGAATTAGAAATGAAAAAGGAGAAGTAACAACTGACACTGCAGAAATACAAAAGATCATGAGAGATTAATACAAGCAACTCTATGCCAATAAAATGGACAGCCTGGAAGAAATGGACAAATTCTTAGAAAGGCAAAACGTGCCAAGACTGAAACAGGAAGAAATACAAAATATGAACGGACCAATCACAAACACAGCAATTCAGACTGTGATTAAAAATCTTCCAACAAACAAAAACCCAGGACCAGATGGCTTCACAGGCAAATTCTATCAAACATTTAGAGAAGAGCTAACACCTGTCCTTCTCAAACTCTTCCAAAATATAGCAGAGGGAGGAACACTCCCAAACTCATTCTACAAGGCCACCATCACCCTGATACCAAAACCAGACAAGGATGTCACAAGGAAAGAAAACTACAGGCCAATATTACTGATGAGCATAGATGCAAAAATCCTCAACCAAACACTAGCAAACAGAATCTAACAGCACATTAAAAGGATCATACACCATGATCAAATGGGGTTTATTCCAGGAATGCAAGGATTCTTCAATATACGCAAATCAATCAACGTGATACACCATATTAACAAATTGAATCAGAAAAACCATATGATCAGCTCAATAGATGCAGAGAAAGCTTTTGACAAAATTCAACACCATTTATGATAAAAATCCTGCAGAAAGTAGGCATAGAGGGAAATTTCCTCAACATAATAAAGGCCATATATGACAAACCCACAGCCAACATTGTCCTCAATGCTGAAACACTGAAACCATTTCCACTAAGATCAGGAACAAGACAAGGATGCCAACTCTCACCACTCTTATTCAACATAGTTTTGCAAGTTTTAGCCCCAGCAATCACAGAAGAAAAGGAAATAAAAGGAATCCAAATTGGAAAAGAAGTAAAGCTGTCACTGTTTGCAGATGACGTGATACTATATATAGAGAATCCTAAAGATGCTACCAGAAAACCACTAGAACTAATCAATGAATTTGGTAAAGTAGCAGGATACAAAATTAATGCGCAGAAATCTCTGGCATTTCTATACACTAATGATGAAAAATCTGAAAGTGAAATGAAGAAAACACTCCCATTTACCTTTGCAACGAAAAGAATAAAATATCTAGGAATAAACCTACCTAAGGAGACAGAAGACCTGTATGCAGAAAATGATAAGACACTGATGAAAGAAATTAAAGATGATACAAATAGATGGAGAGATATACCATGTTCTCGGATTGGAAGAATCAACATTGTGAAAATGACTATACTACCCAAAGCAATCTACAGATTCAATGCAATCCCTATCAAACTACCACTGGCATTTTTCACAGAACTAGAACAAAAAATTGAACAATTTGTATGGAACCACAAAAGACCCTGAATAGCCAAAGCAATCTTGAGAATGAAAAATGGAGCTGGAGGAATCAGGCTCCCTGACTGCAGACTATACTACAAAGCTACAGTAATCAAGACAGTATGGTACTGGCACAAAAACAGATATAGGTCGATGGAACAGGATAGAAAGCCCAGAGATTATCCCGTGCACGTATGGTAACCTTATCTTTGATAAAGGAGGCAGGAATGTACAGTGGAGAAAGGACAGCCTCTTCAATAAATGGTGCTGGGAAAACTGGACAGGTACATGTAAAAGTATGAGATTAGAACACTCCCTAACACCATACACAAAAATAAGCTCAAAATGGATTAAAGACCTAAATGTAAGGCCAGACAGTATCAAACTCTTAGAGGAAATCATAGGCAGAGCACACTATGACATAAATCACAGCAAGATCCTTTTTGACCCACCTCCTAGAGAAATGGAAATAAAAACAAAAATAAACAAATGAGACCTAATGAAACTTCAAAGCTTTTGCACAGCAAAGGAAACCATAAAGAAGACCAAAAGACAACCTTCAGAATGGGAGAAAATATTTGCAAATGAAGCAACTGACAAAGGATTAATCTCCAAAATTTCCAAGCAGTTCATGCAGCTCAATAACAAAAAAACAAACAACCCAATTCAAAAATGGGCAGAAGACCTAAATAGACATTTCTCGAAAGAAGGTATACAGATTGCCAACAAACACATGAAAGGATGCTCAACGTCACTAATCATTAGAGAAATGCAATTCAAAACTACAATGAGATATCATCTCACACCAGTCAGAATGGCCATCATCAAAAAATCTAGAAACAATAAGTGCTGGAGAGGGTGTGGAGAAGAGGGAACACTCTTGCACTGCTGGTGAGAATGTGAATTGGTACAGCCACTATGGAGAACAGTATGGAGGTTCCTTAAAAAACTACAAGTAGATCTACCATATGACCCAACAATCCCACTACTGGGCATATACCCTGAGAAAACCATAATTCAAAAAGAGTAATGTATCAAAATTTTCATATCAGCTCTATTTACAATAACCAGGAGATGGAAACAACCTAAGCGTTCATCATCGGATGAATGGATAAGGAAGATGTGGCACATATATACAATGGAATATTACTCAGCCATAAAAAGAAATGAAGTTGAGTTATTTGTAGTGAAGTGGATGGACCTAGAGTTTGTCATACAGAGTGAAGTAAGTCAGAAAGAGAAAGACAAATACCGTATGCTAACACATGTATATGGAATTTAAGGGAAAAAAAATGTCATGAAGAACCTAGGGGTAAGACAGGAATAAAGACACAGACCTACTAGAGAATGGACTTGAGGATATGGAGAGTGGGAAAGGTAAGCTGTGACAAAGTGAGAGAGTGGCATGGACATATATACACTACCAAACGTATAATAGATAGCTAGAGGGAAGCAGCCGCATAGCACAGGGAGATCAGCTTGGTGCTTTGTGACCACCTGGAGGGGTGGGATAGGGAGGGTGCGAGGGAGGGAGACGCAAGAGGGAAGAGATATGAGAACATATGTATATGTATAACTGATTCACTTTGTTATAAAGCAGAAACTAACACACCATTGTAAAGCAATTATACCTCAATAAAGATGTTAAAAAAAAATGCCAATGAGTGTATACAAAAGCAAGCCCTCAATGGAGACCACGCCAGAGCAATGTGTAATTATATTTCACAATATACTGTGTTCCAAATATCATTCATACCTCCTTCATACTCATAATTGTCCAAATATCACCTACAATGTTAGAGTAGCTATCTGACTTGGTTCTTCATATCTATATCCAGATCTAGATCTAGATATATATCAAATACCGTACATCAGAGTTCAGTAAACTTTTTTCTGTAAAGTGTCAGATAGTAAAGGTTTAGAATTTGAGGACCATAAGTTTTCTGTTCCAACTTCTCAGTTCAGCAGTTGTAGCATAAAAATAGCCCTAGAAAATATATAAATAAATGGATTGGCTGTATTCCAATAAAACGTTACTTACAAAATCAGGCAGCAGGCTGAATCTGGTTCAAGGGCAGTAGTTTGCTGACCCCTGCTACAGACACACCCACACATACTCACATGCATGCACACACATTTGAATTGTAGCTTATTTTTAGTAACATGCACAAATTTTTAAGGTACAGCTTGAATGATATTAACAGTGAACATACCCTTGTAAGCGCTGCCCAGAAAGAAATACAGTACGTTTCCAAGAATGGTTTTTTTGATGTCTGCTTTTCTGAAATTAAATGTATATTAGACTATTCCCTATTCATTTTCTTGACTATTACCATCTCTAATATGTGTTTTTATTTCCCCCCTAGTTTCTTTATACTTGCATAAAGTCAATGAATTCTGTGTAGATTAAAAATAAAGTATTGGATAACATTTATATTTCTTTCTGTGCTCTGATGAACTATCCATGCAAATCAAGAATCAATTAACTACTCTGCTTATTCCTGAGTGGGGTACTCTATAGATAACCAAAGAAAACATGGCCTTTACCACCACTATGTGTATGCATTGCATATGAACATTTGTTCAGTCTCTGTTAGGATACACTGTTTACATGCATATGTTAGCATCTTGATGAGTGAATCTTGGCTAGAAAACAGAAGACCTGAATTCAGGTCACAGTTTACACTTATGAGAAGTGCATCTGTGACTAAGTAAACAGACCCTTTATCTGAAGATACTTTATGATCTTGCAAAAGAAGAGCAGTAATTCTTGCATTCTTGTTCATCTCACTGGGTTGTAAAAAGGATTTCATCATGGAACAATGTATTTAAGAACAATATTTGAACTTTCAGTAGAATAAAATTATCTGGTAAAAAACTCACTCTATGTTGTTCTTATTGTATTTTCTATATTTTAAATTATTTTTAATAATTAGACATGTAAACATCTTAGATATATAAATAAACTGAGAAAGGAAATCAAAATACTTATTCATAATCTAGTAGCTGTTAAAAAGTGATAAAACCTACTCTTCCATTATTATTATCATTAATTTGTTAAGCTGCTTATTTGTATGAAACATACATTTTTTTAATAATGCTTTCTTCTACAGTTTCTCTTCATATTCCTCTGAATATCAACTCAGAAGGCAGTTAGTAGCCTTTCTTTATCAAGCAGGAAAGCTGCCTTTATTTACCATGCAGTCACTGTGAGTCATTTTTGTACTTTCTAGGAGACCTCTCTTCTGGTATTATTGGTTATGATATAGGAAATCATTTATATAGCCACTTGAAGAACTTCCTTGCCTGCTTCTAACTTTTAAACTGAAATTTTAATGAGTTGTAAAATTATTACCTGGTCATGCATATCTTTCAGTTTACTACCCCAAACTTTAAAGTATTCATTATCCATTTACTCTACAAATTGCATTGGGTATCTACCATATATCAGCGTATATGTGTTCTAACAAACACCTAGGGATAAAACCATGAGCAAAACAGACAAAAATCTCTGCCCTTGTGGCAATGAAGGTTTAGTTGTGTTTTATTTTTAAAGCTAAATAAATAAGTAAATAAGAAATAAGAAAATAATAAATAGAAATATATAGGATGTAAATAAGTGCACTAATAGTGAAAAATGTTATAGAGAAAAATAAAGGTGAGAAATTAGTCAGAGATAATCTTGGTGGGAATGGATTGGAGAAATTCCTATTTTACGTGTTGAGAGAAAGCATCACTGATAAAATGATGTCTGAGCAGAAATGTGAGAATGTGTTGGCATTTGCTTTGCTGATATCTTCTAAAAAATATTGCAGGTGCAAATAACAGACAGTGCAAAGGCCATGGGTTGGGAGCAAGCCTGGCATGTTCAAGGAACAGCAAAAAAGGCAGTATGGCTGAAGCAGAGGATAAGGGGGTGTGGAGCATAGGGAGAGATGAGGATGCAGAGATAGCAAGGAGAGGAGGCCCAACTTTTTTCAATTCTCACAGATGCTATTAAGAAATTTTGCATTGATTCTCAGTGATCTGCCAAGCCATTGGGGGTACTGTGAGTGAGAAGTGATGTGATCTGATTTTTATTTTTAAATTGTTTTGGCTACATCATTAAATTTTATCTACCTCAGTAAAAATGGCCATTAGTCTGTGGGTTTGATTAGTTTGAGTGTTATAATCAGAACTGGGCCCCTGAAGACTCTTTATTCTATAATTGGCAGTATCCTGCCTCTATATGTTCATGCACAGGTGTAGCCATCCACGATGAAGAAACAGGATTTCCATCCAGGATTTCTCATACCTAACTGTTCTTGTAAATCTTGGCTGGTGTTCCTTTTATTTTCAGATAGGATTTCCAGAGTGGTCCAAACTCCTCTTCATTAGAAGAAAATAATGAAATAAAAGCTAGACTAGCTAATAGTATACAATTTCTTGTTTATCTCCCGTGTGTGCAACTGACTGTGAGATACAGGATGGACTAAAGTTTGGGGTTTTTTGCCTTTTATATTATTAGAAAACCTCTCTCCCTTCAAATTGTCATTGGATATATTCAATAATATTTTTTTTGAATGATTGAAAAATATGTGAATAAATATATGAATGATAAATAAATACACAGAAACAATTTTCATTGCCTTCTGTGCCAAGTATTTGCCAGCTGTCCCTTCTGGGCTACTCTTAAAGTTTCTCTCCCCTTGGGAGATAACCCATCTAGATTGTATTAGTTTCTGGAGGCCTGTGGTTCTTGTCTCCATTCAGACAATGAAAATTAGAGGGAGGAAGTACAGTAAGGGAAGAAAGTGAGTTTGGGGTATTTACCCCCAAGGATAGTTCTATCCTTGAGAAGTAATCCTAAATTGGTTTTTCTCTCCATAGTGAATCATTCTTCTTTTTAATGAGGCAACTCTCTCTACAAGATTCTCTTTCACTTATAATTCCAGTAAACTCTTCTTCTCCTTGTTCTTTTGGTCCTACAGATGATTACTGCTCCATAGCTGCTAGTCGAGATTCCTGCCCTCTCCATTGTGGGTCCTCTACACCCTGCCCACGCCTCAGTAATTAGCCTCCTTATTTATAAATCCTCTTCAAATTATCCTGATTTGCATGTGGCATCTGTCTTCTGCTAAGACTGTGACAAATACACTGTCAGTTCCACTGCTGCTCGGCAGATACAAATACAAATGTTAAAAGGAAGAGTAGTAGGCATCTTGAGATACACGATAATATTTTGCTTGTCTTATTGAACTTATTTTCCACTCCAGTTGACTGTAACTTCCACTCTAGGGCACTGAAAGGCTAATGGGATATTATGGCTTGAAACAACTTAAAGAGATCATCAAATCGAATTCACTAATTTTCTAGGTGGAGAAACTGGGACAGAGTTTCCAAGTTTGGACCAACCTTGTCCGCAATAGCTAGGAGGCATTTGACCGATCCAATCCACTACTGTCTGGCTCCTGCATTACAACCATAGCTTCTCAGATGCTCTTCTCCCTTACACCCGTGCCCAGAATGAATTATTAGCAAGCAGGGTAAGATCACTTCTTTGCTCAAAACCTTCCAATGGCTTCTCATTTCATTCTGAGGTAAAACCAAAGTTCTTGAAATCAGTACATTATCTAGCCCCTCCCTACCTCTGGGATCCTAGCAATCTTGTTACCTTCTCTCTCTCCTCTTTTTACAGCCTCCCTGAGAGGACCAAACTATTCCTATGTGTGTTAAGGCCTTTGCACTGGAAAGCTCTCTCCAGATTATCTGCATGGATTACTCCTTTGCTGATAGTGAAATGTCACCTTATCAAAAAGGACTTCCCTACCCACTCAACTTAAAATAGCAGCCTTCACTTGTGATATACAGGTATAGGTATAGAAAGATAGATTCTTTCTTTGTGCTGTTTTATTTTTTGATGTGCCACACCAAACATCCTATATACATTATATTATATTTAATTGTCTATTTATTTTTATTTTTTGTCTATTCAAATGTAAGCTCAATAAAAGGCAGGGATTTTATTTTATTTTTTCCATTTTGTTAATTACCAATCCCTGAAGACTAGAGAATCACTAGCATATAGGAGACACTCAAATGTTTGTTGAAAGAATAAATGACTTGTAAAGCTTCATTTGTTTGTATGATGGGACAGTCAAGTTTGACAAACAGTTGTATGGCTTTACTGGGATCCTTGTAGATATAAGGACTTAGAGGATTCATTTCTAATCTATTAGATTTTCTGTTATCAGCAGGATAACTATTATTCTACTACATGACAAGTTTAACTGTGTATTATACTAAAGAATGAATAAATATACCCCACCATTTTTAAGATGTAGATTTTTTTTAAAAAATCCAGCTGAAATATAATCAAGCAAGAGACTATATGGGTCACACTATCCATTTACTTATACATAAATTATACCTGGATATATTGGCAATAATATAGCAGGAACGTAAACTGATGTTCACATCCTTATTACATATATTTCCCACACCTACTATTATGTGAATCTAATTAGGATATGAAATTTATATTACAAGTGTATAATAGATGAAAGGAATATATTTTGTTCTCTACAAGAAAGCTACAGTAATTCATTTTCTATTCTTCATTACAGAGTCAGAGATTTATAGTACTACTTACTGCATTTCATAAATCAGAGCACTGGAACATTCTCCCTCCTAAATTTATGCCTCATGGAATTAAGAAACAAGTGTGTGCAAAGTGGAAGATTCTGGTATTCATATACTCATTTCCATTGTGCCCTATAGAGTAAACTCTGGAAAGAAGCCTATTATTTAAATGGGTTTGCACATCCTTTTCTTATAGAACTTGGATTTCTCATATTTTTTTAAGTTTCATAAAAATGTATATGTCTGTTTTTATCTTCCTGAATGACGGCTCAACAGAGTCAAGAATTTTAGAAAGTGGAGCCTTTGGTTTTTTCTTTTAACTTTCTATTTTGATAAAATTTCAACACAGAAATTTTGCTAGAGTAGTACAAAGAATTCTTTAAAATCTTCAACCAAATTTCCCAAAAGTTAACATTTTGCCATATTTGCTTTTGTTTTCTCTTTCCCTCTTTCTTTTTTTTTCTATCCCTCAATCTGTGTGCACATGTACACATTCACACACACACATTATTTTCTGAATCTACCAAGTTATAGACATGATGCCCTAGTACTTGAACCTTAAATTGAGGGCTTAATAATCAAGGTAATGAGGCAGGATAAGAAGCAAGGATTAAATTTTTTGTTTGTTTTCCCTGTTTAAAGCTGTGTGAGAAAGACATTGATATGTTATATTTTATAGGAAGATAAACTTGAGAATAAATTTTCAAACACGTCTTCTGGCAATGTCCTCTATGTACCCCATTCTCCAAATATACTGTACTACTTATCCTTGGGAAAATTGTCTTTTGGGGCTCTCATTGGATAATCATTTATTGAATAAAATGATCACCTTAAAACCATGCTATGCCCAACTAAGGATAAAAGAGAAAACCATGCCCAAATGAACCAAAGTTCTTTACCAAGTACCATGTGGGAGGTCATATTTTCCTTTGCCTCTTGCTCTGTTTAACTAAGCTTTTCTTGATGCCAGAAGTAAAAGAAATGAGCTTTAGTTAGCACTACCAAGTAGCCTTTACTCAATTATTAGCACTTCTTGATAAGAACTAATGGTTTTATTAAGGACTGCATATCTCCTCAGAGCACTGCTAATAATGATTATGGTAGACAGCCTATTTTGAGTTCCACATTTATTTTTAGTATTTCAACAACATGTGGCATTGATAGTTAAAGAGCCAATTACTATGGCTAATGCTGATGATCTTGCTGTACGTTAAAAGAAGGTATCACACTTGAACTAGCAGAAATTTAAGATTGCACTAAACTGATTGAAATATCATTTATTTCCTTTAACCCCTAATACTGTCTCCAAAATGCTACTTTTTATATTTATTTTCTTTGATCTATACTCTAAAATTAAAATTAACTTTTTTGAAAAGTATCGTCATTTTTAAAAGATTTTTTATCAAAATTAGTTGTGATTGGAAATCAGTATCTGTAGGAGGCCACAATGTTGTAAAGGGATTCTGATGAAAAAGAATATACGGTTCAAAGTACTCATGTATATCACATATTTAAGAATCTAATATGTACTATAAGTGACTACTAAAGATGGAATAACTCCAAATTCTACAGACTCTGTGACAAAGAATGTTGCTTATCGCATCTAGACACCAAATGAAGCTCTCAGTCATAGCTTTGAAAACAGTTTTTTGATTTTCATTTCAGTCATTCCTATGTGTCTCCTCAGAAACATCTTGGATGTAGGCTTATAGTAAACATGGCTGTTTTTTGTGATCCCTAAGATGTAAATGCATGAAATGAAACACATATTAATTGAAAATACTACAAAGTGTCATAATATCACGTTTAGGTACAGCAAGTAAAAGAATACACATAATGATGTGACCCATTCCCTTTAATATAAAATTTAAAATACTCTAAGGAAAAAATAACCTCAAAACAAGACACTGTGCAATAATTTATTGACCAAATTTTTAAAAATATTTGGGACTTCAGATAGCCAAAGCAAGGGAAAAAAACGTTTAACTGGATACAGGAGCAATAGGTACATAGAATTTCACAACAGGTCACATGCAGATAGAGGTTCTCAGATTGTTAACATGAACATATTCCCACATTTAAAATGTGACATAATTAATTATACTTATAATGAGAATTGTCTTCTAATATAGTAGGCAAACCATAGTGAAAGGATCTGGATATTTAAAATGCATAAGCACAAAACTCAGTAACATGAGTAGAACTGCATTTTAGAAAATTCTTAATAACCCATAACTCAGTGTCTATGAAATGGATTGTCAGGATATTTCACTTTGGTAAAGCAAATGTGTTTGGGCAAATGAAGATGACAGTGTGGTGAGTGAGAACTTATCAGGATGTTTGTTGACTGAAGAATTAGAATATATGTGAGAAATGACCCTTTCTAAAGAAAGAAGAAACACACTTGGTTTGCAGGAGAGAAAGAAGAAAATTTGCATACAGTATATTGTGCTATAACCTCATTTTTCTACCTAACCTGCCCTGCCCACCATTCGACCTGATGGGCATATGCCAAAACCCTAGGAACTGAGAACTGTAAACTCTCTCAGTAACTCAAAAGAAACATTTCTCATATTAAAATATCTTTAAAGTCAGATAGTTCACATTACTTCATGACTCCCTCCACCCCTTCTCTAAGATAACGACTCTAAATTTATTTTTTATATCGTGGAAGAGGTTAGTGAATACTATCTTGAATGGATATCAGTAAACTTCTTTTTTCATGAAGTTGAAGTTATAGTATTCAATATTTCACCAAAGAAATGAATTACACTAATATTAATAGATTTTCAAATGTTAAGCAAACCTTGCAATCATAGGATGAACTTTATTTGGTAATGATGTATTAACCCATTTTGTATTGCTTGATACTGTTTGCTAATATCTTTTCATATGTATAATTTTGGTTCTGTTTCTATTGACTGATTATGTTCCTCATTAGGTATCACATTGATACGTACTTCTTTCATGTCTATTAAGTTTTGTGTTCGTGCTTAACATTGTCACACTATGCATTGAGTGCCTAAATTATATTCCTTTTAGAATTTATCATTTTATTTGACTAACATTTAATTTATTTGTGTAGCATCTTGATCTTTTCTAGGCTTGACTTAAAATTTTTTTTTGAGATATAACAAACATACTGTAAAATCTAATTCTTTAAAGTATAGAATTCAGTGAATTTTAGTATATTCTAAAGCTATATAACCATCAGCAATATCAAACATTTTCATCACCCCCCAAAGCAAATGTCATACCCATTAGCAGCCATTTCTCCTCCCTCCCGCAGTCTTTGGCAAACACTCACCTTTCTGTCTCTATATATTTACCTATTCTGGACATACTATGTAAATGTAATTGTACCATCTGTGGCCTTTTATGTTTGATTTTTTACATAATATGTTTCAAGGGTCATCCGTGTTATAGCATATATCAGTATATCATTACTATTTATGGCTAAATACTATTCCATTGTATGGATATATGAAATTGTGTTTATCCATTCATCAATTCATAGGCATTTGGCTTGTTTCTGCCTTTCAGCTATTATGAATAAGCTGCTATTAAAACCTGTGTGCAAGTTATTTGTGTGAGCATATGATTTCTATCCTCTTGGGTGTATATCTAGGGATAGATATGATGGGTCATATGATAATTTTGTTTAACATTGTTAGGAATGGCCAAACTGTTTTCCAAAGTGGTGGCACCATTTTACATTCCCACCAACAATGCAGAGGATTCCAATTGCCCATCCTCATCAACAGTTGTTATGTCTTATTGATCAGAGCTATCCTAGTGTCTGTGAAGTGGTATCTCATATGATTTATATTTCCTTAATAAGTAATGATGTTGAACATATCGTCATGTGTGTATTGGTTATTTGTATACTTCTTTGGAGAAATAGCCATTCAGATCCTTTGACCATTTTCCAATTGGGTTGTCTTTCTTATTGTTGAGCTGTAAGAGCTCTTTATATATTATAGAGGAGTCCTTTAAGTATATGATTTGCAAATACTCTCTTCCATTATCTGAGTTGTCTGTTCACTTTCTTGATTGTGTCCCTGGTTACAACCTCCAGTACAATATTGCAGAGAAGTAGTGAGAATAAACACCCTTGTCTCGTTCCTGATCTTAACAGGAACACTTTCAGTCTTTTGCCATTGAGTACGTTGTTAGCTATGGGTTTTTCATAGATGCTCTATATAAGACTGAGAATGTTCCTTTGTATTCCTAGCATATAGAGTGATTTCATAAGGAAAGAGTGCTGACTTTTTTGTCAAATGCTTTGTTGTTGTCTATTGAGATAATTTGGTTTTTTGTTCTATTTTTGCCTATTAATATGGCACATTAATTGATTGATTTTCTTCTGTTGAAGTGACCTTGTACTCCTGCTAAACACTTCTTGGCCATGGTATATAATGCTTTTTGTTTTAAATAAATTTATTTATTCATTTATTTATTTTTGGCTGTGTTGGGTCTTCGTTTCTGTGCGAGGGCTTTCTCTAGTTGTGGCAAGCGGGGGCTACTCTTCATCGCGGTGCACGGGCCTCTCACTGTCGCGGCCTCTCTTGCTGCGGAGCACAGGCTCCAGATGCACAGAGCTCAGTATTTGTGGCTCACGGGCCCAGTTGCTCCGTGGCACGTGGGATCTTCCCAGATCAGGGCTCGAACGTGTGTCCCCTGCATTGGCAGGCAGACTCTCAACCACTGCGCCACCAGGGAAGCCCTATAATGCTTTTTATATGTTGCTGGATGCAGTTTGCTCATATTTTGTGAATGATAATTGTGTCTATATTCTTACATGACATTGATCTGTGATTTGTTTGCTTTTTGATGTGTTTGTTTGGTTTTGGTATAAATATAATACTGACCTCATAGAATGAGTTGGTTAGTGATCCTTCCTCTTTTATTATTTGGAAAGTTCTTTAAATATTTGGTAGAATTCAATAGTGTATCCATCTAGGTCTGGGCTTTCTTTTGTTGGATGTCTTTATATTACTGACTATTTCTTTGCTTATTATATTTCTAGTCAGATTATCTATTTATTCTTGTCAGTTTCTGTAGTTTGTATCATGCTCACAATTTGTTCATTTCATCTAAATTATCTAATTTCTTAGCATATATTTCTTCATAGTGTTTTCTTATCCTTTTTATTTCTGCAAGACTGATAGTAATCTCTCCTCATTTATTCCTGACTTCAATAATTTGACCCTTCTTCTCTATTTTTTCCCTTTGGTTTATTTAACAGAGGTTTCTCAAACCTTTTTAATTAATTTACTTGGTTTTGTTAAAATCTCCATAGTTTTTCTACTATCTATTTTATTTATTTCTACCTAATTTTTTAGTATTTTCTTCCTTCTGTTTCTTTGGGTTTAGTTTGCTATTCTTTTTATACTTCCTTAGGGATGAATGTTAGATTATTGATATAAGATCTTTCTTCTTTTTCGATATAGACATTTACAGCTATAAATTCTCCTCCAACCACTACTTTGGCTTTATCCCGTATGTTCTTATATGTTGTATTTTCATATTTATTTGCCTCAAAACATTTTACAATTTCCATTGTAATTTTTTTTGGTATCACTGTTTATTTAGGACTGTGTGGTTTAATTGCCACATATTTGAGAATATCTCAAACTTCCTTCTGTTATGGATTTTATTTCATTTCATTGAGGTTGATATCTTGTTTCATTTCAATCCTTTTATATTTAATGAGGCTTGTTTTATAGCCTAACATTTAGTCTATCTGGACAATGTTCTATATGTACTTGAGAAGAATGTATATTCTGCTGTTGTTCTATATATGTATACTCTGTGGAGTGTTCTATACATGTCTTTAGGTCTAAATGGTTTATAGTTGTTACTCAAATCTCCTACTTCTTTACTGATCTTATGTTTATCATTCTATCCATTTTTGAAATTGGAATGTGAAAGTTTTGAGCTAACATTGTTGAATAGCTGTTTCTCACTCTATTTCTATCAGTTTTGTTTCATATATTTTGGGTCTTCGTTGTTAGGTGTTGTTAGGTTTACAATTTTTATATCTTTTTGAAGGATTTACCCTTACCCTTTTATCATTATAACTTGTATTTCTTTTTCTATAGTAACAATTTTTTTCTTAATGTTTATTTTGCCTAATGTTATTATAACCCCTTCAGCTCTCTTTTGCTATCATTACCATGGTCTATCATTTTCCATCCTTCTATTTTCAAGCTTTATGTTAGTTTGAATCTAAACTGTATCTCTGATAGAAGGCATATAGTTGGATAGTGTTTTTTCATTCATTCATTTTTATTTAATCTGTCTTTCTCCCCTTTCCACCTCCATTAGCACCTTTGGTATGTTAAATTTTAATTTAATCCTCAGATTACAATTAATTTCTTAATTTACAATAATCTAGTTCTTATTAAGACCAAATTAGTTACAATTTCAATAGTTGACAAAAATTTTAATGTATATCACTTTATCCTCTCTACTTCCTCTATTTTTTTGCAAATTATATTTTTATACATTGTAGGTCAGTAGATATATATTTATAATTATTTATACAGTTGTATTTTTGTTTATTTTTTATCTTTATTTTTTAAATAGACTGTTAGAACAGTTTTAGGTTTATAGCAAAATTGAGTGGATATTACAAAGGGATTTATAATTATTGCTTTATGCAGTTGTATTTTAGGTCAAATAGCAGAGAAAAAGTATTACTAACAAAAAATACATTGTACCCTCTTTTATGTTTACATATTAGTTATTTTTAAACCTGTATTTTATTTTTTCATATAGATTCAAGATATCATCTATTGTCTTTTCAATGCTATATGTCAATTATATTTCCATAAAATAAATGAATAAATTACTGGAATTTAGGGCCCAGTCTATGTAGTTCTCTGTATCTTAGAGAAATAGAATAGTGAATGCAAATTACCACATTTAATTTCTTATGTGTTTGCTGAATAAATTAATAAATTGCTTTATGATATTTTCAACTGTTATTGATAATTTAGAAAATTCGAGTGAGAAAATGTTTCTGTATGGTTTATATGCTTGCCTTATGCAAATAAGTATAGTTAAAATAAACTCTGTGGAATTATGAACAGACAAACAGAAGGATGGCTAAACAAATATGATATGTAACAACCATCAGATATCTGCAACTAGAAGTCTGTAGTAATTTATAATAATATATTTTTAAATGATTTCAAAATTAAAAAGAGTTTTAGGGATGAAACACAATAACTTTAATATTTTGACATTGAAAATCTACTGTGTAAGCTATTTATGAAAGTATTTAAAAGGACTGGGATAATGTAAAATGACAACAATAATGTAGTAAAGTAACCCTCAGAATTTCAGGTAAAATTGGAATGGCCAATTTATGTCATCAATTGCAATTAGTTGGAATTAATTATATAACTTATTGTAAAAAAAACAATATGCTACTTTATAATCCTAAAATTAATACATTTTTAATGTAACTACTGCTTTAAGGTCAAAACTTAACTGAGGTATTTAATTGGAAATATTGGAACATGTACCTGGACACATTTGGTACAATATTGATCTTAAACCATTTAATTAGACACTTTTATTATATAACAAAATTACATAATAGCATACCTTCCTAATTTTCTCAGGTCATCTTATTTTTCTTTATCTTTGGTTTCTCATTCTGAAATTAATTTTTCTGACCAGTCTTAAATTATCACACTTTGAAATACTAAAATATTTTTTCTGGAGACACAAAAAGTCAATAAATATTTGACATAAAGTACTGCTTTTCTATTCAAATGAATTTTGGTCATAAATAAAAGTGTTAAAATAAGCTCTCTGATGCTCTAAAATAAGCGTGTTTAGTGTGTTTAAAGTTTGCCACCAACTTCATCCCCATGGTTTTCAGGTATTTTACTACTAAAAGAGAAAATTAGTTAAAGGTATTGTTTTGATAGTTTAAGCTGTCCCAATTTTTAAAGACCAAGGGCTTCACCTGAAGGTTGCAGTCTTTGTTTCAACATAATCAGCAATCACAATATGCAGAATTCCCTTCCTAAGATAATAAATGGATTTCCTTCTAAGGGTTTTATCTTCCTGCTGTCTATTACCTGCCATCTGAACCCCATACTTTGGAACTCATTCTCATTTACCAGGCACTTGGCCTAGTTTCACGAGCACCTCTCATTCAAACTTTGTTTTCTTGCTGTATGACCATTAGTTTCCTAGGTTGTCACAATTCTAGGTGTCACAGATTCTAGGTATCTGTGTAGATCTTCAGTGCCCACCTATTATTCCTTCAACTTACATTAAGAACCTGACTTCACATCATTACAAACCTCCAACTGTCGTCCCTGCAAAGATTTTCTGGGTCAAAACTTCAGGGCATCAAGCCCCTGCTTTAGTGTTCTTCCTGGTTATACTCTTCTATACACATTCTCTTTGCAGGCTTTGACCAAGGTCTCCTGCTTCCTACCCTCCTATATCTTTTTACCATCTTCCCTTTTGTAATGGAAATACAACTGTAGAAATAAATTGTTATTATTTAAGCCATATATATGATTATCTGACTCCCCTACTCCATATCATAAACATAAATCTCTTTCTCAGTTTCTCCACTGAATGTTTGCACAAGATGTTAACTGTGTTTCTCTATTATTAGTTTCCTTATTTCCATTTGTAATTGTTCAGTAATATAAATAGCATAATGAGTTAGTCAGTGTTTATTGAGTAACAATAATTTGATCAGAACTGTGTCGAAACAGGGAGATTGAAAAAAACAGTTTAAGGTGTGACAGTTAACAAATGACTAACAAAGTGTATGACTGGGGGATGAGTAAGGGAATGTCATTTCTTTTACTCTCTTTTTCATTCCCTCTTTTTTTCCAGGAAAAGCTAGGTTTTGCCAAGAAAGTACAAAAGCAAGCCGTGGGAATATTTTACAGTGGTAAAGATTTGCACACACATTATAAACCAGGAAACATTTTCAGAGTTTGCTATTTATCTACCCAAGGTTATAACTAGAGGTTTACCTTAGGGATTCAAGTTTTCTCATTTTATAATGTCATTTTATTACATATAATTAAGTGAATATTTAAAACCATGCATTTGCTCCCTAAAAATTATATGAGGTTTATGGAGGTAGAAAATCATGAATAATACAAAACATGTACATTACTTGTATTCTAATAAATGTGGCTATTTCAATAGTTTAGCCATGAAAAAAGAAGAATAATAGTTATGAACATTTTAAGAAACCTAGAATCTGGTTATTTTATATATTTTCCACTTAAAAAAACATATAGTAAGTACTTAATATGTTCCAGGCACAATTCTGCATGAATTAACTGTATGCACATTTTATTAAGGAGCTTTAATTAGTTTTCACATTTTATTGAGGAGGAAACTAAAATACAGGGAAGTTAAGTAACAATGCTTTATCTATTTTACAGTCCACATAAAATCAATAATCAAGCTAGGACTGATACAGTTTTAAAACTGAGTAAGATCATGTGTTTAATTTGATATTTTTGAAATATGTTTTCATAACTCATTAATTCTATTATTTTGATATTAGAGGAAGTACTAAAAGTTCTATAAACTATGAAATACAGAATAGTTTTTTTTTTTTCCCTCTCATTTGGTTTACAGCATAGCCCTGAGTTAGAAGCTCAAAGCCTTTCACCTATATCATGTAATATGCTACTTTTTAATATTTCTGTGTGTATTACTAATTTCTTTCATTTACTGATAATGCAAAAGTTAACTCAATTTTTTACATTTCATGTCCAACATATAATTAAAATGTAATAATGACTTCAGACATATTATAGGCATATATCTATACAGAGTAAAGAAAGTAGGATATGGATATGACTTTTCTTAAATTTCCCCTTCAAGAGAAATTCTAGCTTTACCATCTTATATTCTTAACTCACTTCCATTTTTCATATTATTTTAGTTTTTTGCTTTGATATTGTTATTTCACTTTTGACTTGAAAAATGCATATTCATGTTTAAATGTTTATCTTAGTTGTACCAAACTACACCTATTATTGGTTTCATTAGGTGCCGTAAATAACATAATTATATTCTAAAGACAGTGTTGTTTTCTGATTGACTTTTATGACATCCTTCAAAATTGTTTAGCATCCTGTTTGTTCCAATATCAAATTCTCTCCTTTGTCCAGAACATTCTTTCCACTTGCCTCCTTGACTTCCTCTCACACATTGCCCTCTATTATGTATAAGTACATATATGACTGATTACAATTATACTTTCCACTACCAAACACTTCCCTACTACTTCCTTCATGGATGGGCCACATAATCTATTTTTCTTACTGTTTTGTAGTGATCTATCTTGCACCCTGGCAAGTACATATCAAGATTTTTCTAAATGAAGTAAAATATTTTCTTTTATAAAATAGTAAAAACATCGCTGATTATTTTGGGTGTGGAGGATTCAACTTTCATACATAAATGCAGTTTCTAAAAAATATTCCCTCTAGTTAATATTCTCTTTAAATATGTTTTGAATGTTATATATCACGTATATTTGCATATCATGGCTCTAGTTAATGCCAACTTTTTGACAATACAAACTGCCTTGCATTTCATTTTTATGCATGTGCTCCACTGCATTTTACAAAATAAGCATACTAATCTGTCTTAAAATGACACATAGCATATTTTTATTCCCTTCAGCAACTTTGTTGAGATACATTTTAAATCTTCTTTTAATTTATATTTAATTTTATTCTTAGCATTTACAATGGACTTTCCCCTGAAATAATACAATTCATACCATACTTAAACTTCCTGATAATATTATTTAAGCATTTTTGTAATATAAAGTGGCATTAATATAATCTACAAAAGAGTAAATGTGGAAAGCCTCAAAGGACAGTGAAAGTAGATATAGTATTATATGTTTCTTTTATATTTCTAAATGTACCCTGTATATGCCAAATACTTCAGAGAAAATAAGAACTGTTTTGTAGATTAAGTGAAAAGTCACACTGTCAGAAAAAATGTGTCTTTGAGTAATTTTCACCTAGCCTAAATACGTGAAATGGACCGTGGCTTTATACTACAATGTGCAAAGGACAAATAAATTTTATTTCTTACAGTCAGTAAATTAAAATGTAGGGAATTTTCCATTAAGGTGATGAAGTAAATGTGCTTTTTCTGCAATTTTTCTCTCTGGAACAAGCAAAAATGTGACAGAAAGAATGAAAAATTTAAATGAAGAAAATATCTTAATGAAATTAGAGATAGCCAGCACCCCTAGTCACTTGAATAATGTAAAAAGATACTCCAGATAAACTGAAATTTGGACCAAATTGAGAGAAAAAAAAACCTTAAATCTACCTCTCCAATTTTGGGGTGGCAAATAATAATGGTAGAAAATAGGCAGCATAACCTTAAAGGAACCAAACAGTGATTATTTATTCATTCATCATTGATTCATTGATTCATTCATTCATTCATTTTTTATGGAGCAGCAGGATTGTGGGCATGGATGACTGTGGTAACGTCTTGCAGCTCTGCTGCATTTTAGAAGGTGGTAAACTAGGGAATGTTGAAATGAAAAGGTAAATAATGTAGAAGATACTAATGGAATTAGTATCTAATTCCATTTGTATCTAATGGATACTAATGGAATTAGATACTAATGGATACTAATGAAATTAAACAGGGATAGTAGGTGACAGTCACTTCTGCAGCAGCTTCCCAGGGTCAATTTATGTGAAATAAATGACAATTCCAAGAGAGTGAATATGGGGACTCTGTAAGGTAAACTATATTCTTGCTTACTCTGAAGGAAAAATTATACAATGTAGTTGAACCATTTGTAAATATCTTCACCTTTAATTTGATTATTTTTCTGCTGCTACTTTTGCTTTTGTTTGACTCATCTGTTTGTACAGTACTTTATCTGAAGGGCTTTTTGTTTTATCTTAGATGTTCTTTTATCTTTTTAATATTAAAGGAGGGTCTCCATAGATCATGAATCAAGATATAGACCACCAGAGCTTCCTTCGTATCCAATCTAAGCTGGCCTAAATATTAATGGCTGGATGACTTACTAGGCTGGTGAATGACAGTAAAAAGAGATTGGTCAAACTTTGCTTTGGAACACTCCTTGCCTAAATTCATTAAATAAGTTCACTTTCTTTTGTTTAAGTTTGGGGGACAAGAATGGTCCAACCACTGAACCTAGACCCTACTTATTCTCTGAGTGGCAAGACAAAATTTATAAACACATAGTTTTGACTGACTTGAGGCCTTTTGGTATCCTTTTCCTGTTTGTCATGTGTTTGTCTATTTCAAAGTTGCTACCTCCTACTGAAAGACCTCACACTTCCTGTATGAAGTCTCACTATAATCCTAAACTTGTTTTGGGAAAAAACTATAGATATAGATAAACTAAACCTAACATTGGGCATATGGGGAACTCTAGACATGTTAGAATTAACAAATTAATACATTTAGAGGAAACCTAGAAATTCAATAAAAGGGTATTTAACAATTAATAATCAACTTTATTTATATATTTTGTTTAACATCTTTATTGGAGTATAATTGCATTACAATGCTGTGGTATTTACTATTGTATAACAAAGTGAATCAGCTATACATATACATATATCCCCATATCCCCTCTCTCTTGCGTCTCCCTCACAACCTCCATATCCCACCCCTCTAGGTGGACACAAAGCACCAAGCTGATCTCCCTGTGCTATGCAGCTTCTTCCCACTAGCTAACTACTTTATATTTGGTAGTGTATATGTGTCAATGTCACTATCTCACTTCGTCCCAGCTTGCCCTTCCCCCTCCCAGTGTCCTCAAGTCCAATCTCTATGTCTGTGTCTTTATTCCTGTCCTGCGGCTAGGCTCATCAGAACCATTATATATGTTTTTAGATTCTATATATATGTGTTAGCATACGATATTTGTTTTTATCTTTCTGCCTTATTTCACTATGTATGACAAACTCTTGGTCCATCCACCTCACTACAAATAACTCAATTTCATTTCTTTCTATGGCTGAGTAATATTCCATTGTATATATGCACCTCATCTTCTTTATCCGTTCATCTGTCAGTGAACACTTAGGTTGCTTCCATATCCTGGTTATTGTAAATAGTGCTGCAATGAATATTGTGGTACATGACTCTTTCTGAATTATGGTTTTCTTGGGGTATGTGCCCAGTAGTGGGATTGCTGGGTCATATGGTAGTTCTATTTTTTATTTTTTAAGGAACTTCCATACTGTTCTCCACAGTGGCTCTATCAATTTACATTCCCACCAACAATGCAAGAGGGTTCTCTTTTCTCCACACCCTCTCCAGCATTTTTTGTTTGTAGATTTTTTGATGCTGGTCATTCTGACCAGTGTGAGATAGATGATACCTCATTGTAGTTTTTTTGTTTGTTTGTTTTGTTTTGTTTTTTGCGGTACGCGGGCCTCTCACTGTTGTGGCCTCTCCCGTTGCGGAGCACAGGCTCTGGACGCGCAGGCTCAGCAGCCATGGCTCACAGGCCCAGCCGCTGTGCGGCATGGGGGATCCTCCCAGACTGGGGCATGAACCCGTGTCCCCTGCATCGGCAGGCAGACTCTCAACCACTGCGCCACCAGGGAAGCCCCCTCACTGTAGTTTTGATTTGCATTTCTCTAGTGATTAGTGATGCTGAGCATCTTTTCATGTGTTTGTTGGCAATCTGTGTATCTTCTTTGGAGAAATTTCTATTTAGGCCTTCTGCCCATTTTTTGATTAGGTTCTTTGTTTTTTGATACTGAGCTGCATGAGCTGATTCTGTATTTTGGAGATTAATCCTTTGTCACTTGCTTCATTTGCAAATATTTTCTCCCATTCTGAGGGTTGTCTTTTTGTCTTGATTATGGTTTCCTTTGCTGTTCAAAAGCTTTTAAGTTTCACTAGGTCCCATTTGTTTACTTTTGTTTTTATTCCCATTTCTTTAGGAGGTGGGTAAAAAAGGATCTTGCTATGATTTACATCATAGAGTGTTCTGCCTATGTTTTCCTCTAAAAGTTTTATAGTGTCTGGCCTTACATTTAGGTCTTTAATATATTTTGAGTTTATTTTTGTGTATGGTATTAGGGAGTGTTCTAAGTTCATTCTTTTACATGTAGCTGTCCAGTTTTCCCAGCACCACTTATTGAAGAGACTGTCTTTTCTCCACTGTATATTCTTGCCTCCTTTATCAAAGATAAGGTGACCATATGCGCATGGGTTTATGTCTGGGCTTTCTATCCTGTTCCATTAATCTATATTTCTGTTATTATGCCAGTACCATACTGTCTTGATTACAATAGCTTTGTAGTATAGTCTGAAGTCAGGGAGCCTGATTCCTCCAGCTCCATTTTTCTTTCTCAAAATTGCTTTGGCTATTTGGGGTGTTTTGCGTTTCCATAAATATTGGGAAATTTTTTGTTCTAGTTCTGTGAAGAATGCCAGTGGTACTTTGATAGGGATTTCATTGAATCTGTTGATTGCTTTACATAGTATAGTCACTTTCACAATGTTGATTCTTCCAATCCAAGAACATGGTATATCTCTCCATCTGTTTGTGTCATCTTTAATTTCTTTCATCAGTGCCTTATAGTTTTCTGCCTACAGGTAATTTGTCTCCTTAGGTAGGTTTACTCCTAGGTATTTTATTCTTTTTATTGCAAAGGTAAATGGGAATGTTTCCTTAATTCCTCTTTCAGATTTTTCATCATTAGTGTATAGGAATGCAAGAGATTTCTGTGCATTAATTTCGTATCCTGCTACTTTACCAGATTCATTGATTAGCTCTAATAGTTTTCTGGTAGTACCTTTAGGATTCTCTATGTATAGTATCAAGTCATCTGCAAACAGTGACAGTTTTACTTCTTCTTTTCTGATTTGGATTCCTTTTATTTCTTTTTCTTCTCTTATTGCTGTGGCTAAAACTTCCAAAACTGTGTTGAATAATAGTGGTAAGTGAAGGCAACCTTGTTTTGTTCCTGATCTTAGTGGAAATGATTTCAGTTTTTCACCATTGAGAATGATGTCGGCTGTGGGTTTGTCATATATGACCTTGATTATGTTGAGGTAAGTTCTCTCTATGCCTACTTTCTGGAGGGTTTTTATCATAAATCAGTGTTGAATTTTGTCAAAAGCTTTTTCTGCATCTATTGAGAATATCATATGGCTTTTGTCCTTCAATTTGTCAATATGGTGTATCACATTGATTGATTTGCGTATATTGAAGAATCCTTGCACTACTGGGATAAACCCCACTTGATCATGGTGTGTAATCCTTTTAATGTGCTGTTGGATTCTGTTTCCTAGTATTTTGTTGAGGATTTTTGCATCTGTTTTCATCAGTGATATTGCCTGTACTTTTCTTTTTTTGTGACATCCTTGTCTGGTTTTGGTATCAGGGTGATGGTAGCCTTGTAGAATGAGTTTGGGAGTGTTTCTCCCTCTGCTATATTTTGGAAGAGTTTGAGAAGGATAGGTGTTAGCTCTTCTCTAAATGTTTGATAGAATTTGCCTGTGAAGCCATCTGGTCCTGGGCTTATTTTTGTTGGAAGATTTTTAATCACAATTTCAATTTCAGTGCTTGTAATTGGACTATTTATATCTTCTATTTCTTCCTGGTTCAATCTCAGAAGGTTTTGCTTTTCTAGGAATTTGTCCATTTCTTCCAGGTTGTCCATTTTATTGTCATATAGCTGCTTGTAGTAATATCTCATGATCCTTTGTGTTTCTGCAGTGTCAGTTGTTACTTCCCCTTTTTCATTTCTAATTCTGTTGATTTGAATCTTCTCCCTTTTTTTCTTCATGAGTCTCGCTAATGGTTTATCAATTTTGTTTATCTTCTCAAAGAACCAGCTTTTAGTTATATTAATCTTTGCTACTGTTTCCTTCATTTATATCTGTTGTGATCTTTATGATTTCTTTCCTTCTGCTAACTTTGGGAGTTTTTTGTTCTTCTTTCTCTAATTGCTTTAGATGTAAGGTCAGGTTGTTTATTTGGGATATTTCTTGTTTCTTTAGGTAGGATTGTATTGCTATAAACTTCCCTCTTAGAACTGCGCTTGCTGCATCCCATAGGTTTTAGGTTGTTGTGTTTTCTTTGTCATATTCTTCTAGGTATTTTTTGATTTCCTCAGTGTTCTCTTGGCTGTTTAGCCTCCATGTGTTCGTATTTTTTACAGTTATTTTCCTGTAATTGATATCTCTTCTCATAGCATTGTGGTCAGAAAAGATACTTGGTATGATTTCAGTTTTCTTAAATTTTCCAAGGCTTGATTTGTGACCCCAGATTTGATCTATCATGGAGAATGTTCCATGAGCACTTGAGAAGAAAGTGTAATCTGTTGTTTTTGGATGGAATGTCCTGTAAATATCAGTTAAGTCCATCTTGTCTAATGTGTCATTAAAAGCTTGTGTTTCCTTATTTATTTTCATTTTGGATGATCTGTCCATTGGTGAAAGTGGGGTGTTAAATTCCCCTACTAGGATTGTGTTGCTGTCGATTTCCCCTTTTATGGCTGTTAGCATTTGCCTTATGTATTGTGGTGCTCCTATGTTGCATGCATAAATATTTACAATTGTTATATTTTCTTCTTGGATTGATCCCTTGATCATTATGTAATGTCCTTCTTTGTCTTTTATAATAGTCTTTATTTTAAAGTCTTTTTTGTCTGGTATGAGAATTGTGACTCCAGCTTTCTTTTGATTTCCATTTCCATGGAATATGGTTTTTTTTCCCCTCATTTTCAGTCTGTATGTGTCCCTAGGTCTGAAGCAGATTTCTTTTAGACAGCATATATATGGGTCTTCAATTTATGTCAGTTCAGCCAGTCTATGTCTTTTGGTTGGAGCATGTAATCCATTTACATTTAAGGTAATTATCAATATGTATGTCCCTATTACCATTTTCTTAACTGTTTTGGGTTTGTGTTTGTAGGTTTTTCCTTCTCTTGTGTTTCCTGCCTAAAGAAGTTCCTTTAGCATTTGTTGTAGAGCTGGTTTGGTGGCGCTGAATTCTCTTAGCTTTTGCTTGTCTGTAAAGGTTTTAAGTTCTCCATCAAATCTGAATGGGATCCTTGCTGGGTACAGTAATCTTGGTTGTAGGTTTTACCCTTTCATCACTTTAAATATGTCCTGCCACTCCCTTCTGGCTTGCAGAGTTTCTGCTGAAAGATCAGCTCTTACCCTTATGGGGATTCCCTTGTATGTTATTTGTTGTTTTTCCCTTGCTGCTTTTAATATGTTTTCTTTGTATTTAATTTTTGATAGTTTGATTAATATGTGTCTTGGCATGGTTCTCCTTGGATTTATCCTGTGTGGGTCTCTGCTCTTCCTGGACTTCATTGACTATTTCTTTTCCTATATTAGGGAAGTTTTCAACTCTAATCTCTTCAAATATTTTCTCATACCCTTTCTTTTTCTCTTCTTCTTCTGGGACCCTTATAATTTGAATGTTGGTGTGTTTAATGTTGTTCCAGTGGTCTCTGAGACTGTCCTAAATTTTTTTCATTTTGTTTTCTTTATTCTTCTCTGCAATAGTTATTTCCACTCTTTTATCTTCCAGGTCACTTATCCGTTCTTCTGTCTCAGTTATTCTGCTATTGATTTCTTCTAGAGAATTTTAAATTTCACTTATTTTGTTGTTTATCATTGTTTGTTTGCTCTTTAGTTCTTCTAGGTCCTTATTAAATGTTTCTTGTATTTTCTCCATTCTACTTCCAAGATTTTGGATTATCTTTACTATCACTACTCTGAATTCTTTTTCAGGTAGACTACATATTTCCTCTTCTTTCGTTTTGTCTGGTGTGTTTTTACTTTGCTCCTTCATCTGCTGCATATTTCTCCATCTTCTCAGTTTGCTTAACTTACTCTGTTTGGGGTCTTGTTTTCGCAGGCTGCAGGTTCGTTGTTCCCGTGGATTTTGATGTCTGCCCACAGTGGGTAAGATTGGTTCAATGGGTTGTGTAGGCTTCCCGGTGGAGGGAACTGGTGCCTGTGTTCTGGTGGATGAGGCTGGATCTTGTCTTTCTCGTGGGCATGGCCACTTCCAGTGGTGTGTTTTGGGGTGTTTGTGACCTTATTATGATTTTAGGCAGCCTCTCTGCTAATGGGTGTTCCTGTCTTGCTAGTTGTTTGGCATGGAGTGTTCAGCACTTGAGCCTGCTGGCTATTGAGTGGAGCTGGTTCTTAGTGTTGAGATGGAGATCTGTGGGAGAGCTCTCGCTGATTGATATAACCTGGGGCCAGGAGGTCTCTGGTGGTCCAATATCCTGAACTAAGCTCTCCACCTCAGAGGCTCAGGACTGCCACCAAGCCAGAGCACCAACACCCTGTCAGCCCCATGGCTGATAGCGATAAGAGGAATAGGGGGAAGCCCCGCTCCCAGACACTGTGCAGCCATTAGGTCCTCATGTCTCCACCACACTGGAAACGATGCTCCTCCGTGCACTCCAGCTCTGCCTCTTCACTCCCCCTGCCTCTAGAAAAGTGCACCACTCCTTCACTCAGTTTCTTCTTGGTTCCCCTGGCTCTGACAACCCGGACAGAGAAGGCTCCTGCCACATGATGTTCAGACTCAGAATGTCTTCACTTGAGCCCAGGGCTGGCTAAGTTTTGTTTTTTTCAATTTCTTTCCAATTCACATACTTCCTATCATCATAACAAAAAAACATTCCACAATAAATATTTTTGATAATTTTCTAGAGAGACAGAAGGGAAAAGCTTTTGGAGTTTCTTATTGGACAAGCCCCATCTGGTGCTCTTACCATTTGCTTGGACTGTGAACATTTTATGAGTTACAGCATCTGTCAATTAGCACTGTAAAATCCACAGATGGATTCTGGTATTTCATAGCATGCTGCTGCCAAGGGTATACTTTAAATTCATATATGCCCTCTTCACCAGCCAATATACTTCTATCAAAATAAGAAAAGAACTATTACCTAAATCACATATGTAACTGAAATTGAAGGATCTCAATGCTAACTCTCTAAGGCAAGAGGATGTATAGTGCCCTAAGGAAAAGGTAAAGGCCAGTGGATGGCTGAAAAAGAAATGTTAGAGAAGGATTCACACATTATAAATAGGTAATCATATAATTTATTGTCTAAACTTAGGTATTTTTGAGAGAGAAACAGAATGCTATTAATTATTATGCCAAGATAACAGGCATAAACTAGACTATCTTGCAACCTAATTTTGATGTCTGTTAGTGAGGCAGTGTACAGTATTAAGGGATTAAGGCTAGTAATAAGAAGAAAGTGCATATCAAATACTTGAGGTCTCCTTAGTTATCCATGTTTTAAAGACATTTAGGATTATTAAGACTCATATGTATGCTTGCAGTGAGCATTTATTGTTTGCTTCTGTAGCATCCATGTGCCTTACTTCCATTATAGCCCTACATTTTGTTTGTGTAGTGACATCTCTCATATTTAAGTTCACAAGATCTGGTGGAGCTTCACTCCAAATTTTTATAGGCCAAAGTTGTTTGAAATTGAAAAATTATGCACCAGAATAATTTCAGTTTCAATGTTTTGTTTGTTTCTTTGTTGATACCTTACTGGAGAAATGTCAGACAAACATTTTGCTCATTAACATGTGAATGAATAAGAAAAGGAAAGGGTAGGTAGGGAGGTATAAAGAAATCTAATCCAACCTTACTCTTTTATTCTATAAAGCTTCTCTCATTTCTACCAACTGGCTATCTATTCATTTGTAGTTTACTATTCTGATGATATGGGACATATCTCTTGTTTTCTTCAATTGAAGAAATTCTCTGGTTTTCTTCAATTGAAATATTGAGAACTTGACTTCTGTTATTTATGCCCATAACTCACATTTAGACTAGAAACAGAAATTAGTATCAAGCTTATATCTATGTCTAGTTTGATTTAACTCTTTTGTAGTACTTTTTTTATTCCTGATATTCAATATAATACTCTTCGAAAATTAGACTTCTTGTTATAAATAATGCAAATAAATAAGACATGGATCAGTTTAAAATGCATAGAATTTTATGGATAAAAATTAGTGAATTGCCTATTTACTACTAGGCAGGAACTTCAAGTTCACATTGGTCAAAAGGAGACATAAAATACAGCCTAAAATTCTTATTTCACCATCCTCAACTTCCAGTACTTAACACAGCATGTGATTATATTTTCTAAAAGTTTTAACTTTTAGAAAATATTAACTAAACTATTTTTATTTAGTTAATATTGTTTTCTAACTTATGCATGTCACAATACTTGTCTTCAACAAAATATCATATATATATATATATATATATATATATATAATGAGTGCTTATAATTTTGTGACAGAATTCACTCTTAAATATAGCTTCCATAAAGAATTATGGACTAAATCAGGCATGCTAAAAATACCATTTTTATTTTGAGGTTATGTATATACATGTCAAAACAACTAGGTGAAAATGTGAAGTACTCAGTCAATCAACCAGTTATATTGTCTACATGATGCCAAAAAGCCAGCTTGATTGATCTATTTCCAGCCAGATGAATTGACTCTATACAGTCAGTGATGTTATCTTTATAAAGAACAAAGTTGATCATATCATATCTCTGCTTAACAATCTGTCCATAATTTGTAGGATAAAATTCAAAATCCTTAGCTTGACAAAAAAGACCTTTCAAGATCTGCCCACAGTTTGCTCTTCTGACTCTAACGTCCTTTCCACTTTGCCTTAACCATTGTGCTATTATTGATGATTATACTTTCTCCACAACATTCCAGACACTTTCACGATAGTTTTCTGTAGACTTTTCCTATGCTACCATGCTCCACCATTACCTGCTGTATCCACTGACTTGATTCTTTACCCGGAAATTCCTTTATCACTCTTTAAACTGTAGCCTAAAGGTCACAGTGTCAGTTAGGCCTTACCTTGCACCACTGTCTCTGTTCAATTCCATTTGCTCCCATAAAATTTTTCTTTGGGGCATAGGAAACAAATGATTAATGTTATCTGGATGAATATGTAAATTAATAAATTAATAACTTGGTCAGTTATTTATATGTTAGTGACTGAGTCAACATTCCTAAGGTTAATTATGTATCCATGGGCCACTTCCATTTCACTTCACTTAAAAATGTGATATATACCTTCCACTATGTGAAAAATTTTGTAATCAAAGTGGTAGCCTCTTTATGTGAGCTCATCAGTGTTATAAAAAAGTAATCTAGGAAAACCAGTTTTGTTACTATGTTTATTTTTGTTAATGGGCATTTTTACTTAAATCTTCTTATGCTTTAACATACCATTAGTACTTTTTCCTTAATTTTTGTTTCACCATTTTCAACTTTCTTCCACAGTGATTCTGGTACATAAATGGCATACAGAATCCCAGATATAGTTCAATGTATAATGTTGAGGTTTGGGGGAGTAAAAACAAGTTAATTTCATTTATTTTTCCCCCTTGATTTCACAATCAATTTTTTTCACTTGGATCTGAAGCACCAAATTCTCCTGATTTCTTCCTGTCTCACTGGTCACTCCTCTCAGTATCCTTTGAGACTTTTTTCTCACTCCTCACACCTTTTAACACAGGTTTGTCCAAGGGATTAGTCCTTGAATCTCTGTATTCCACACTCACTCTCATGGATCACATCTAGTCTCTTGCCCTAATAAATAAAATTTTATACACTGATAGCTCCAAATTTATCTCTCCAACCCATATCTCTCCCTAAACCCTAGGATCTACTGCCTATACTACATCATTATGTATATGAACAGTAGATATTTTAAACTCAACCTGTTCAAAACTGAACCTTTAATTATCTCCCTCCTCAACACCTGTGTTCTTTCCCACCTTAACTAATGGCCATTTCAATCTTCTAGTTGCTCAGGAAAAGTAAGTAGTTAAATAAGTAAATAGTGAATAAAAGATAGATAAATGATAGATGATAGATAGGTAGGTAGATAAAGTTAGGTAGACAGGCAGAGTTGGAAACATCCTTAAAACTTCTTCTTATATTCCATATACAGGCATACCTCACAGATGTGGGTTTGGTTCCAGACCACTGCAATAAAGTAAATATCATAATAGAGCAATTAATGAATTTTTGGGTTCCCAGTGCATATAAAAGTGATGTTTAATCTATCAACTGTGCAATAGCATTATGTCTAAGAAAACAATCTACATATCTTACTTTAAAATATTGCTAAAAAATTTTAACCATCATCTGAGCCTTCAGCAAGTCATAGTAGTCACATCAAAGATCACTGATCACAGATCACTGTAACAAATATAATCATAATGAAAAAGTTTGAAATATTGTGAGAATTGCCAAAATGTGATACATAAAATGAGCAAATGCTGTTGGAAAAATGGCACGAGTAGACTTGCCCGATGCAATGTTGCCACAAACCTTCAGTTTGTAAAAAATTCATTATCTGCAAAACACATTTAAGCAAAGCACACACACACACACACACACACACACAAAAAACAAAAACAAAAACAAAAACAAAAACAAAAAGTGGTGTGCCTGTATAATTCATTGAAGTACATCTCATGTAGTACTACTTCAAACCATCACTATATGGACCTTTACCCAGGGGATGAAAACATCATCATCTCTTAGCTGTATACTTTCAATATACAGCTAAGAGATGATGTTTTCATCCCCTGGGTAAAGGTCCATATAGTGATGGTTTGAAGTAGCCTTTTAACTGGTTTCTGGCTCCCACTTTTACACTCCTATAATGTTTTCTCAATCGAGCAGTCAAAGAATCAGATCATGTCACTCTGCTGAGTTCCTTTAATTGCTCCCAATGTGGAGAAAAGGGGACCCTCCTACACTGTTGGTGAGAATGTAAATTGGTATAGCCACTGTGGAGGACAGTATGGAGGTTCCTTAAAAAACTAAAAATAGACCTACTATAGATCCAGCAGTCCCACTCATGGGCATATACCCAGAGAAAACCATAATTCGAAAATATACATGCACCCCAATGTTCATTGCAGCACTATTTACAAGCCAGGACATGGAAGCAACCTAAATGTCCATCAGCAGAGGAATGGATAAAGAAGATGTGGTACATATATATAATGTAATATTACTCAGCAAAAGAACCCCACAAAAAAACAAAATAATGCCATTTGCAGCAACATGGATGGACCTAGAGATTGTCATACTGAGTGAAGTAAGTCAGGCAGAGAAAGACAAATGTATGATATCACTTATATGTGGAATCTAAAAAAAAGGGTACAAATGAACTTATCTACAAAACAAATAGAGTTACAGATGTAGAAAACAAACTTAACCAGGGTTAAGGAGGGGAGGGATAAATTGGAAGACTGGGATTGACATATACACACTACTGTATATAAAATAGATAATTAGTAAAGACCTACTGTATAGCACAAGGAACTCTACACAATACTCTGTAATGACCTGTATGGTAAAAGAATCTAAAAAAGAGTGGATATATGGATATGTATAAATGATTCAATTTGTTGTACACCTGAAACTAACACAACATTGTAAATCAACTATATTCAATAAAAATTATTTAAAAAGAAGTGAACGCCACTGCTCTTAAAATCATCTACTTGGATCTACATTATCTGACACCCCAGTTACCTCTCTGGCCTTTTATCCTTCTTATTCACTTTGTACACTTCACTCCAGCCACAACGACCACCTACCTCTTACTCTGAGATTCCAGCCAGGATCCTGCTTTAGAGCTTCTCTATTTGTTATTTCTTCTACCTGGAAAGCCCTTCCTCCAGCTATACAAATAGCTTGCTCCCATAACATTTTCTTGTTTTTGCTCAAATGTCACATTCTTCTTTTTTACTGAAATATATAATTGAATTACAGTATTATATTAGTTTCAGGTGCATAGCATAGTGATTTGATATTTTTATGCATTATGAAATGATCACCATGATAAGTCTAGTTACCATGTGTCGGCCATACAAAGTTATCACAATATTATTGACTATATTCCTTATGCTGTACATTCCCATGACTTATTTATTTTATAACTGGAAGTTTGTACCTCTTAATCCCCTTCCCCTATTTAGCCCATCCCCCACCCCCTCCTTTGGCAACCATCAGTTTTTTCTCTGTATCTATGAGTCGTTTACTTTCTTTTTTTTTTTTGAGTCCACATACAAGTGAAATCATACAGTATTGCCTTTCTCTGTACTTCAAATATTACATTCTTAATAAGACCTTCCCTGGCCATGCTGTCTACAAATACAAACCCTTTACCCTCATCTACATATTCCTCTTCCATGTCTTATTTTCCTTGCTGGCTCCCTTCACCTCCTAATATCCTATATAATTCATTTATTTAGTTTATTATCTATCACTCTCGAGTAGAAAGTAAGCTCCACAAATGAAGTTATTTTTGTCTGTTTTGCCAGAAATAAAGTCATATTTGTTAAATGAATATCAGTGATTTTCCTGCAGAAGTTGAACGATAAAATGTGGCTATAATCTTTGACTAAATATGCTTCAACTCCAAACCTCAATATTTCAAAATAAAGCAAAACTGCAAGTCTCCCTGAAGGGTAATAATATCTAAATTTACCACATGTGAAGTACATCAGAACTCACCCCTTTAAAGAGTAGATTTTACAATCTGAGGAAAAGAAAGGCACATGTTCAGTTCCTTCTCCTAAACATGTTAATAAACGTATCATTTCTCCTCCTAATAGAGAGCCTAGAAGAGCTCCTGCAATATTTTTAAAAATATATCTATCCATAGAAATTCAAGAAGTGAGAAATCAGTGTTCCTCTCTAGTAAGCATGACATAAAACACTCAGGGGAAAAAAAAAGCTTAAGGGCAATTTGCCGTCTTTCAATTATTTCATACATAAAAATAGATAGCACTTTGTACTTTCAAAGAAGTGTGGTCATGTGGTCATGGAAATATGAGGACACATTGGCATATTAACTACTCATTACTTGTATCAATGACTCCCACATGGGCATTGTTGCTCCTCAGAAGAGATGATTTTTTTGTGTGCAGGAGTTTCCTGCTTGTTGCAAGTTATTTTGTATTCCTGGCCCTAACCACAAAATTATAGTAACCATTTCTGTTTCTCAGTACAGTCAATCACAAATGTTTCTACACCTTTTCAAAAACCTCCTAGGTAAGCAGTTGAATACTGATTTTCTAAATAATTTTTTAGACTACTATATCAAAATAACATGTCTATTTAAATAAATCAAAGATGCCAGTATGTCTCATCAGCAGGTGCTACCAGAAGTTAATTTGTTATTTTACTGCTTTGAGGTTGATCTGAGTCAATCAGCCTAATATTTCTTGGTTTAAGCAAGTATGAATGTACACATTCATCTCAGGGTTTCATGGAACTTAACTTACAGCACAGGCTATTGAAAAATAACTGTAATAATTAGAATCTGAAGTACCTTATAATTATATTTTTGGAATGTTGTTTAGTAGAAAAAAATTATTGGATTTTCTAATGTTTGATAGTCAAAATCAGCATCCAATATAATAGGTTATTTCAATGACAGTATATACATAGAGCATATGCTTATTTCTTTAATGAATAAAATGTACTGCTCCAATATTTTATAGCAAGGATAAGAATTAGGGAGACAAATAAAGAAGGGGAATTAAAAATAGCAGCGGTTAATCATTTAGAGTAAAGTGCTTATGAAACATTCTGGGAAAGTATTAGAAATTTAGTATTCAACTAGACCAGAAAAGCAATTAATGGTAGCATTATTTTTCAGATATAAGGGCTTCTTAATATCAGTACAGATGTTATTGGATTTACTTTCAAGTATTCATGAAGAAAAAAAATTTCAAGGAAAAAGTTTAATAAATCAGTAATACACAAAATATATTACTATTAATGTTATGTTATATTAAGAAAAAATTGAACATATCATTTTGTACTAATGTAACCTTTTCAAAAACAGAGTCTGATAGTTAACAGAGCCATCATTTAGAGAAAAAAATCAGGAATCAAATTTCAACTGAATAAAACTCAAAAGTTTAAGTACCATAAAATAAGACAGCATCATCTACTCTCTTGGATATTAAGAATTTGTTCAGAGAGTAAAATATTTGAGATAGAGTAAAACAAGCAAGACTTGAGAAATCATTCTATAAGGTGGGCTCCTGGGTTGTTATTGGGTGTCTCTACACATGAAAATATACATGTATTTTACTTTTTTCTTGTTAATACTTGCAGGGATTGGCATGAATGTGTATTATGATTTAAGATAACCAAAGGAGGTATTGATAAAGAATAAACTTAATTCTGCTTTTGGCTGAAGTGTAGTAACAGGGTCTAGATTTATCCTCTTGTCTGAAAACAAACAAACAAAAAAATGTATCAATCAAGACTTTGAAAACACTTTGTTTTCAACTTTGTGAGAGATGAATTTTCTCTTGAAACTATTCAACTCTGCTATTTTATCTCAAAATTAGTCATAGACAATATGAAAACGAATGAACATTGACAACTTTGGCCTGTTGGTCATAGCTTGGTGGTCCATGGGATATATAAAACAATGGTTTTTAAAACATTAAAAACCAAGCAACAAAACACAGTCATTTCTGAGACATGGGAAACAAAGTGTATTTTATGATTTACCAACTTAACGCTTTCTCTGGATCATAGTGGTGTGGAGGAGAATTCAGGTTGGAACACAGTGAGCTGTTCACTTGAGGAGCCACAGTGGATTGTCCAGGAAGACCAAGGCAGCTAGAGTGTAGAGGAGAGAGAAGAGCTAGACAGAGACGAATCCTGGAAATCTGCAGACTGGCCCACTCAAGTAATTCAAACTGCTGATTACACATGCATGTGAGAAAACTACTTGATGCCAAAGGGTGGAGGAGGGATATCATTTCCAAAAAAGGGAGGGAACAGTACCCAGAGCTCACTTAAAACCAGAAATAATACCTGTACCTTCAAGTCAGAAAGGCAAACCTCATAATTCATAAGACATTAAATAGAGTACTCAAAAGGATCTTGCCTTTGTAGTGGGAAATAATTAGCTCTAGACTAAATGCTGCTCTAGTCCTGTTTAACAAGGGAAGGACTAAAAACAAGATCCAAAAGAGCCAAACTGTTTCATAGTAACTTATCTACAACCCAGATTAAAACTCAAAAATGTGTATAGGGATATAAATATATCTAGAACCCAAAAGGTAAAACTGACAATGTCTGGCATACTTTCCAATTTTACTAGGTATACAAAGAAGCAGGAAAATATGATCCATAATTAGCATAAAATAAAGTAGCATAAACAAACCCAAAAATGTCACAGATACTAGAATTAGTAGGTAAGGACATTAAAAAATTATTATAATTATATTTCATATCATCAGAAATGCAGAGAAAACAATGAACATGTGAAGTAGAGACAAGGAAGTTTTCAAAATGACCCAAATCAAACTTCTAGAAATGAAAGTCAAATCTCAGCATTGACAATGATCCTGCATGGAAATAATGACAGATTAGACATTTCAGAAGAAAATGTTAGCAAACTTGAAGACATAGCAACAGAAACCACCCAAGGCAAAATAGAAAGAGAAAAATGATACACTTTAAAAAATAAACAGAATATCATTGAGCAATGTGATAGCTTCAAGTGGCCTAAAATGTGTATAATTGAGACCCTGAAGGATGAGGGGAATTTTGAAAATATAATGGTCAAATAATTTCCAAATTGGATGAAAACTATACAATCCAGGATCCAGGAAACTCATGATTTCCAAGGTTAAAAATCATGAAGAAAAATACAACAAGGCAAAGAATAATTTAATCACACAAAATCAGTTATAAAGAAAAACATCTTAAAAGCATCTAGATTTAAAAAAAAATCATGTTAGGTACAGTGGAACAAAGATATGAATTGCTCATTAGAAACAATGCAAGTGAAGAAGCAGTAAAGCAACATCTTTAAAATATATATATATATTTTTTAAATCAACTTATAGTTGTATACCCAGTGAGTATATCTTTCAAAAGAAAGGCAAAAAAGTGTGACTTCCCTGGTGGTCCAGTGGTTAAGACTTTGCCTTCCAATGCAGGGGGTGCAGCTTTGATCCCTGATTGGGGAGCTGATATCCCACATGCCTCATGGCCAAAAAACCAAAATATAAAACAGAAGCAGTGTTGGAACAATTTCAATAAAGACTTAAAAAAAATAGTCCACATCAAAAACAATCTTAAAAAAAAAAGGCAAAAAAAAATTTTTCCGGCAAAAATTTTTTTTTTCTAACATATAAAAGTTAAAAATAATCATCACGAACAGAATTACAATACAAGAAAAGTTAAAGTCCTTGCTGGGGTGGTGGGGAGGGCAGAAACTAACTGCTAACATAGGGAAAAAATGAAAAGCATTGGAAATTGTAACAACGTGGATCAATACATAGGTTGTTTTTCTTATTAATAAATATTTAAAGATAGTTAACTTTTTAATCAAAAATAATAACATACTGTGGAGTTTACAACATATGTAGTACCAAAATATAGGCCAACAAAAGAACAAAGGCCAGGAAGAGAAACATAGCACTATATCATTCTCAGATTTTTATACTATATTTATAATGGTTGTAACACTTGAAAGTTGAATGTAGTAAGATAAAGACATACACTATAAACTCAAAAGCAACTTCTAGTGTAATTGCTAAAAACCAACAATGGATACATAATGGAATCATTTTTAAAATGTAAATAGTGCAAAAGAAGGCAGAAACAATGTAGGAAAATACAAAATAAATATTAATATGGTATATTTAAACTTAAACATATCAATTATCCTATTAGTTGTAAATCAAAACACTACAATTAAAGGTGAATTACCAGATTGGATGAGAAGGAAAAACAACTATACACTGCCATGAGAAGCTCATTTTAAAGATAAACACAAGCAACCAAAAAGGGATTAGTCTCCAAAATATACAAACAGCTCATGCAGCTCTATGTCAAAAAAACCCCAAACAACCCAACCAAAAAATGGGTTTCTCCAAAGAAGACGTACAGATGGCCAAAAAGCACATGAAAAGATGCTCAACATCACTAATTATTAGAGAAATGAAAATCAAAACTACAATGAGGTATCACCTCACACCAGTCAGAATGGTCATCATCAAAAAGTCTGCAAAAGGGGCTTCCCTGGTGGTGCAGTGGTTGAGAGTCCGCCTGCCGATGCAGGGGACACAGGTTCGTGCCCCAGTCCGGCAGGATCCCACATGCCGCGGAGCGGCTGGGCCCGTGAGCCATGGCAGCTGAGCCTGCACGTCCGGAACCTGTGCTCCACAATGGGAGAGGCCACAACAGTGAGAGTCCCGAGTAACGCAAAAAAAAAAAAAAAAAAAGTCTGCAAAAAATATATGCTGGAAAGGCTGTGGATAAAAGGGAACCCTCCTACACTGTTGGTGGGAATGTAAATTGGTACAGTCACTATGGAGAAAAGTACAGAGGTTCCTTAAAAAACTAAAAATAGAGCTACCATATGATCCAGCAATCCCACTCATGGGCATATATCCAGAGAAAACCATAATGCAAAAGGGCACATGCACCCCAGTGTTCATTACAGCACTATTTATAATAACCAAGACATGGAATCAACCTAAATGTCCATTGCCAGAGGAATGGATAAAGAAGATGTGGTACATATATGCAATGGAATATTACTCAGCCATAAAAATGAATGAAATAATGTAATTTGCAGCAACATGGATGGACCTAGAGATTATCATACTGAGTGAAGTAAGAAAGAGAAAGACAAACATCATGTGATATTGCTTATATATGGAATCTAAAAAAAAGTACAAATGAACTTATTTACAAAACAGAAATAGAATCACAGATGTAGATAACAAACTTATGGTTACTAGGGGGAAAAAGGGGGAGAGAAAACTGAGAAAATGGGATTAACATATACACACTACTATATATAAACTAGGTAACTAGTAAGAACCTACTGTATAACACAGGGAAATCTATTCAGTACTGTGTAATGACCTATATAGGAATAGAATCTAAAAAAGAGTGGATATATGTACATGTATAACTGACTCACTTTGATGTACAGCAGAAACTAACAAAACATTATAAATTAACTCTACTCCAATAAAATTTTTTAAAAATAAGCTTAAAGATAAAAATTAAAAAAAAAATAAGGACCAAAAGAAGAAAAATGAAAGGATACAAAAAAGATACATCTTGAAAACACTAAAGAAAAGAAAGCTAGAGTGGCTATTTGATATCAGACAAAGTAGGTATCAGATAAAAGAATTTGGCTAAGATGTTTTCATGACACAATACAAAACAATAAATGCTTTCTGACTAAAAATTGAAATCTCTTGAATTTCTTAAAGAAGTGTTTCATTTTATATACACATGCCATGAAATACATAGACATAAATAGATGAATAGGTAGATAGATTATACACACATGTATACATATTTAACATGTACTTGATAATACATATATGATAGACTGTATAAGTTATGTATATTTATATATAAATATGTATAGTTAATATATATTTAAATTAGATTATTACTTTCAGGGTAAATATTTTTACTTCAGGTAGATGACAGCAAGTCCTGAAATTCTATGTTTGGTTCATTAAGTAGAAATCTAGCTACAAGAAAATTAACAGTATAGCTATTAAAAGAAGGAATTTAAGATGAAGGTATAGATGTATACATAATTATTTGATTTGGGGGAAGAATCTATATTGATTTAACTATTTCAAAAACACTTCAGTAGTTAAAATTACATTTCAATTCAAATGAAAGATTATATTAAGAAAAAGGAAAAAGTATAATGTAGCAGAATTAGTTTAATATAGAGAAATGCTTATTATAATGATTAGAGTGCTATCTTCTATTTTTGTTGTCTACTGAGTATAAAAATGGCATTTATATGTCTTCTGTTTCCTAAACCTGGGAATTTAGGATTAAGATTATTTCATTTCTATCATGCCAAATTGAATTATGATATATAGGATGGATAGATTGCATAGAAAGATAATTTTATTTCCTTCAGTTGACAACTGGAATTTTGGGTATTATTATAAAGCCAGTAGAAGCAACAGAATACCCAAACTCAGGAATATGAATAAACTATATGATATAATAGTTTGTTTTCAGAAATAAAAACTTAGTGGCCCTCACAAGAAACTAATAAGGAAGTAGGCAATTAAGCAATTCTCAGTTTATTTCTTGAATTTAATTTTTTTTCAAAAGATTGATAACAATTTTGAACATGGGTTGGCAGACTGAAGTTCAAGTCTGGCCAACTGCATATTTTTTAAATAAAATTTTATTGTACACATTTGTTTATGTATTGTCTATGGTTCCTCTCATGCTATAATAGCAGAGTGTAATAATTGTGACAGAGACCATATGGCTTGCAAAGCCTAAAATATTTAATATCCAACCTTTACATGAAAAGTTTATTGACCCCCTAGTCTAAAATCTTTAAATAAGGTTTTATTAGTTTCCCTCTCTTTACAAAAACTTATATAAGTTTATTGTAAAATGCCAAGAATTACAGAAAACACAAATTAGACAAAATTTCATACCCTTGATGTTATTTCAATTTCCTGGCTATCGTTAGGAAGATTGCATGTGAAAATCATGTTACTCTAAGCCAGAGAGTCTCAACCTCAGTTATACATACATTAGAATATCTAGAGAACTTTCAACAATTCCAATTTTCAAGTCGTACCTCAAACTAATTAAAAGGGAATGCGTGGGGAGGAGGAGACGCCATAATCAGTATTATCTTTAATACTCCCTAGATGATTTCAATGTGCAGCCCATGTTAGAAAACATGTCTCTTGGCAGAATCTGACCTCTGTGCTCCTCCTATAATGCTTTGTTTAAATAAGGCCTAGCTGAAAATGAAATAATAAAGAGACTTAATATGCCTGCAACAACTCTTGTATTTAGCCAATGTTATAAAAAATTAAAGCACAATAAATACAAAACAGAAGTAAAACCACTCAGAAAAGTATGATGGAAAGTATTTCTTCAAATTATAGTTTTGAATTCTGGAGAAGAAATTTTGATTGAAGGGTATTGAAAAGGTGCAGGTAAAGATATGGGAAACTGCCCAAATCTTTTGTTAATAATGTTTATTTAGGTAAGAATTCTCAATTATGTTATTAACATTTCAGCTTATTTCCTTAAACTCTTACTATAGAAAGCACTTTTAAAACTACCTGCAATATTAAATTGACACAGAGACAACCACAGTGTTTTTCTACTTGTAAAAATGTATTCCCTCAACTAAAGATAGCACTCAAACAAAGATATAAAAGCAGCAAACCCAGAATTGTTAAGGTAAAAAGAGAAACTTCCCTGTTCCTCTAGTAAAAGAGCAAAGTTCAGGGCTTCCCTGGTGGCGCAGTGGTTGAGAGTCCGCCTGCCGATTCAGGGAGGGGACATGGGTTCGTGCCCCGGTCCGGGAAGATCCCACATGCCGCGGAGCAGCTGGACCCGTGAACCATGGCCGCTGAGCCTGCGCGTCCGGAGCCTGTGCTCCGCAATGGGAGAGGCCACAACAGTGAGAGGCCCGTGTACCGCAAAAAAAAAGAAAAAGAAAAAAAAAAAGACACATTCACCCTAATGTTCATTGCAGCACTATTTACAATAGCCAGGACATGGAAATAACCTAAGTGTCCATCAACAGAGGAATGGATAAAGAAGATGTAGTACATATATACAATGGAATATAAAAAGGAACGAAATTGGTCATTTGTAGAGACGTGGATGGACCTAGAGACTGTCATACAGAGTGAAGTAAGTCAGAAAAAGAAAAACAAATATCATATATTAATGCATATATATGGAATCTGAAAAATTGGTAGGAATCGTCAATGGCAGAACTATGACTGGAACCGTTACCTACAAATCATAAGCTCGTTATTCTTTCCTATAAAGGATATCACCCCTCAAAAACACTGATAAAAGATACCAAAATACCACATAAAACATACATTTTTGATGAAAATTATCTCATATGGGTTTAAGTTAAACTTAATCAAACAAATCATTGTTAAATCATTTATTATTTTAAAAGCTACTTAGTGGCATGTCTTCCACATCTTTGCCTGACAGTTTTGAGTCTTGATCATGATTATAGTTATAGCATTTTTTTTTTTTGAGTGACCTCAGAGAACTCTTATACATGGCACACAGGTTAGCCTCCAAATTCCCTGTGAATTTGGTTTGGTGGTAGGCAAATGTCCTGTTCTTTTGAGTGATGTAAGATAATGTACTTAAAGAAATGATGACTTCTGAAAAAATCCCAGCTGAGATTATCATGCTAGTGAAGTGAATCAGAATGAGAAAAGCAAATACCATATGATATCACTTACATGTGGAATCTAAAATACAACATAACTGAATTTATCCATGAAACAGAAACAGAGTCATAGACATAGAGAACGACTTGTGGTTGCCAAGGGGAAGGTGGGTGGGATAGGGATGGACTGGGAGTTAGGGGTTAGCAGATGCAAACTATTATATATAGAATTGATAAACAACAAGGTCCTACTGTATAGCACAGGGAACTATATTCAATATCCTGTAATAAACCACAATGGAAATGAATATGAGAAGAATACATATATATTTATATATATGTATGTATAACTGAATCACTTTGCTGTACACCAGAAACTAACACAGCATTGTAAATCAACCATACTTCAATAAAATAAATTAAAAAAAGAAATACACACACATTTTATTATGAATAAAATAATTAAATATCTCTTGAATGGAATATAGGAGGAAATTGTGGTGATATTGTCACATGATTTTGTTCGGATATTAAGAGGCTTCTATTTTCAAAAGAGAAAAAAAACTAAAAAAATAAAGATAAATGCCACGCTAGTCCAAGTGTACGCTTATGGAAGTTTACTTCACAAATGTTCAAGGGTTTTTCAAGGATCTCACCAGTTTTCTTTTCTCTCTGTCTCTCTGTATCTGTCTGTGTTTCTGTTTCCTCTCTCTCTCTCTCTCTCTCTCTCTCTCTCCCCACACACACACACACACACACACACACATATGTCACTGAAGATATCTTCTAATTCTCTTCTGCCCACAGGTTTTTCTTTATGTCACTCTAACAATTCTTTTCATTTTCACTTTGACAGGGAGAAAAAATAGTAGCTTACTATTTTTCCTCATGATAGTTACCTGGCTTCTAGAAGTCCAACATCTGTTAAACCATGACTTAGCTCTGATTACTTCATGCCTTCTGATAACTCTTTATTTCACTTAAATTTGTAGACAGCAAGCTTTCTGGAGTCTCAGTAATTTGTTGGTATGAATTGTTGAAAGATATTCCCTGCTTTGTGTGTTCTAATGAGCCCAGTGGTTCATTCTGAGTGTCTGTGTCTGTGAAGATAATAAGCCTGACAAGTCTGTTAGTCACAGACAGGTCTGCAGTGAAGGATGCAATGAGCCTCAAGTTTAAAATAGATCTTTCTGTTTGAAACAGACAGGGTTTCAAACACTTATATTGGATTTTTTTTACATCAGTTGACATTTTAAAACTATATAGAGAATTCAGAAATCTGATATTTTTATTTTTTAAATTTATTTTTGTCCTTTCCTTCAGAAAAACAAAACAAAACAAACAATGCTTATCACTCGGTGAAATGAAGAATTTTAGCAAAGGGTCCTTCAAAGAAGTCACTGTTGGGCTTCTCTGGTGGCACAGTGGTTGAGAGTCCGCCTGCCGATGCAGGGGACACGGGTTCGTATCCCGGTCCGGGAAGATCCCACATGCCGCGGAGCGGCTGGGCCCGTGAGCCATGGCCGCTGAGCCTGCGCGTCCGGAGCTTGTGCTCCGCAAGGGAGAGGCCACAACAGTGAGAGGCCACAACAGTGAGAGGCCTGCGTACCGCAAAACAAAAACAAAGAAGTCACTGTTGTTTTAAAAACAGTCTATAGAAAGTTTTTATTTGGGGTCAGTGGTTAGAAATTCTAAAGTAGTTAAGCAGTAAACAATACTGAATTTTCTAAGATCCTATTCAAATATATTTTAAGTACACAGTGGTTTATAAAATTTGAAAGCAAATAATAAAATTTTAAGTATTGCTGTTCTGAGCAGAGAATTGTTCTATTTTTGTATTTTTAATGTCATGAAAAACACTTAGCTTGGTGAGAATAAAATTTGTCTCCTGTTAGATTCCAATTAATTATATCATTAGAAAATTAATACATAATTAATTAGTACATAATATCTGTAATATTTTTGGATGATTAACCTAGGAGACTTATATGAAATACATTTTTGTCAATCCAGATGAAAAATGCCTGTCACCTCTAAAGATTTAATATTATAGATTTACAAAATAATAATCTCAGAGGGTTAATTTTATTTCATGGTTGATGAAATACTAAATTACTTTGTTCCTGAAATGGACATTTTACTTTAACCATACTTTTAAATATTTCTTTTCTAATGACTGATTGAAAACCAGATTTAGCACATTTGAAATGCAGTTTTGTATACAATGGTAAAAATATACGGGAAACTAGTAAAAAGTCTTTCATTCAAGTCTTTTAACTTGCCATCAATCCAAGGTTTTCTTTTTTTTTTTCCCAATTGTTTCATATGTTTGCATTGTGAACATTTAATTCATTTTCTTATCTAGGACTATTTAAACATACAAAATATTTTCCAACAGGTCTTACTATAATCTAAAATGCATACTACAGTAGGTAAAGCAAAATTCATTTCAGAGTTTCTCTCCTTATACATATATACATTTTTTGTTTGATTTAATTTTGGTATTTTGTTGTTGCTTTCTTCTAAATTTTGGGTTGTTTTGTATTGGTCAACAGAGTTTATTTTGGGATTAACTCAGAAGGACCCAATGTTGGATAGGATAAAAATCAAAAAGAGTCTTTAACGTTTCTAATTTTGTGAAAATGGAATGTCTTTGATAGTAAAAATTAGTTTTGGGGGACTCTCAGGTGCTATTTAGTGACATTCTGAAGTATTTCATAGAGTTTTCAGAGGGGCCTAATTTATAACCAGGGTTTAGTTTAAAAATAGAAAGCCTCTGAATGAAGAGGCCATTTATCTACTTCACTCACTTACCCTGAAGGAATTTCTATTGGGCATAATATTTCAAGAAATTTTCCTGACCAGTAATTTCCCAGCAGTGAGAACACTGCTTCTGGAAATTGGAGTATATTTGTATTGCAGGTTTTCTATCAATTACAGTAGTAAAATTTATGAAGTACCTAGATTTCTTAAAATACTTGCCTAAGCATTATGTAAATGTAGAATAAGTTTCTTTCTTTCTCTCTTTAAAATGTAATTAATCACTGAATCTTCAAATAAAATTTGCAAAGCTTCCTCCTCCTAAGGAGTTAGTTATAAAGTTAGATACAGTTTAATATGCTTAAAACCATCTTGACGTTCTCATATGAAAATACCAAGACAAACCCAAATACACTGAGAATATACTTGTTTAAAGTAATTATCAAACTTTGTTAAAAAGAATAAATTATATAGTTGTATTTAAAAATTATATTTAGAGGAGAAATATTTTATAACTGAACTTGCTTAACTTAAAATTGTCATGGAGCATTGCTTTGAGTGATAGTAAATAGATAATAAAACAATATGTACCATTTATCAAATGTACTATAAGGTGCTTTACATATATTTTCTCTAATTATCTTAATAGTTAAATGCTAATAAAAAGATACATTTATGCTCAAGTGTATAAAAATGGCAGAGATATTATATAGGAGTCTACACAAATCGATCTGTATCCTTTCCCTTGTATCAGAATGTCAGCTAATGTTTAAATTAGTGTATAGATTTTTGCTTATAATTAATAACAATATATTTTCGTTTGAAACAATTTTATATTTCGAACAATACTTACATTTTGAACAATACGTATATTTTTAACCTTTTTTCAGCAGTAAATACTGTGTAATTTTACAATCATTAAATGTAAAAAAGCAAAATTTATCTCAAGTGTTTTCTTAATGAGTTGACGGGGATTGCTTTGTTTTGTTTTGCTTTTTAATCAGTGTATGTATTTGTGGAGTAAATGAATTATGGCTAAAATGAGACAGTGTTTGGTATCAATTCAATTCCTAATTTTTTAAATTACTGAACATGTTAACTCTGAGAAAATACTGTTCACAAAAATAAATCAATTGAAATTGTAGAAAATTTTTATAACAATGTATCAATTTTTAAAACTCATTGTAGGTTATAAGCTGAATATAATATAAAAGTAGTTTAAATTTCTATTTACAAACAAGAATGAAGAAGAAAGAAGATAGTATGAAACTACCTGCCTTAGAAAAGTATGTGACCCTGAGAAAAATATTCCAAAAATTCAGTAGTATAAACAAATGATTACTAATTATACTTTTTATTATTTTCACTTAGAAGCAGCTTTTAAACCTGATAGATTAAAGGGTACAAAAATGGGAATAGTATGAATTTTATTATGACTTTGTCTATGTAGCATTTTATGTAATACTTTTAATTATCACTTGCTTTAATTATCTTTGTCAAAATTATAAAACTACACATATATGTTATCAATTTTATGAAATATGTTCAGTATATAACCTATTTGATTAAGTGAATATATAGTGTCATACCAATAAGTCAAAAAAGACAAAATATCTGACATAATTTGTCAGTTCAAAAATATAGAATAATACATACTCCATAAGAAATATATCTGAAATTTAATTCTAAGCAAGATAGATCAGATGAAATGTAACCATATTGCTAGTTTGTTGATTCCCAGAGTTATCTCTTTACTGGATACCCAGAAGATTCTTATACTCAAGAGCAATTCATCAAAGTAAGATTCTGGAGAGCTGAGAGTATGCCTTTCTTTTGCAAAGTGGGAGAAAAGCATTTGTGAAACCAGGTAGAAATTGAGATCCTTTAGGAAGCAAAAAAATATGAAAATTAGTTCTCTACATACCTCTGGGAAAGTTTTCATGTACCCAGTGGTACTTTATCTCATTTTGAACACCATTGATATATGAGACAAAAACTTAAGTTCTTTAAAAAATATAATCTATAATCTAGTCTCAAATTAATTTTTAATTATTATAAAGTATACATAACTTGAAATTTACCATTTTAAGCAATTTAAGTGTACAGTTCACTGACATTAAGTATGTCTGTATGGTTGTGCAACTATCCCACTATCCATCTTCAGAACTTTATCATCATCCAGAACTGAAACTCTGCACACATTAAACAATAGTTCCCCACTACTCCCTTCCCCCAACCCCTGGTAACCACTATACTACTTTCTGTCTCTGGGAATATGACTGTTGTAGGTACCTTACATAAGTGGAATTAGATAACATTTGTCCTTTTTCATCTGGCTTATTTTACTTAGCATAATACTTTCAAGGTTCATCTATGTTGTAGCATTTATTAGAATTTCATCCCTTTATTCAGACAATAATATTCCAATGTGTATATATACCATATTCTACTGTTGATAGATATTTGGATCATTTCCACCTTTTGGCTATTGTGAATAATGCAGCTTTGAAAATTGGCATACAAATCAAAATTACTGCTTTAATTCTTTCTTCCAATACACCCAACAGACACAAGACCTGTCCCTTTATGCTCAATTGCTAAATCTGCAATTTTCTTTCTTTATTCATACGTATGCTTCCCAACTAAACACCTCTCTTGTTTCTCTCCATTTATATTATTTTTATTGTTGCTATTTATTCTCCAAATCTAACTTTAATTGGACAACTCTTCTTATATTTGGGTATATGTAAAATTTAAAGGGAGAGGTCATGTGTATTTTACATATCTTATATCTTGTTTTATCTTTTATATTTCATGTATTTTACTTTGTCCTCCTCAATATCTAGGATAGTTTAACAGATGGTAGGTAATATAGAAGTGTTTTTGTTAAATTTGTAAAACATTACAGAAGGGGTTAAATCTGAAAAACTTCAAGCTGGATCTAGAAGAATTTACAAAAGCTAAGACTGAAAAAACTGTTTATAGGCCTTCTTTTTTAATCTTTTAAGAGAATTCTACCTATTGAGGACAAAGGTTAATTAAACTCTGAGATGTGGTGTCAGTTAAAACTATTACGGAGAAAAAACAGTGATTGTGTTTTTCTCTTTTGTTTTTCATCTTTAGAAAGAAATTATGGTGTGTTTTGTTATGTCACATTTTTATTTGATTTAATACTGTTTTCTTCTGAAGAACAATATTTGAAAGAGTTTGACTATTTCATCATCTTGACTTAAGCATTATGGAAATTTCTTCCTCATATGTTTTAAGTTCTTACAACCACAGTGCCAATCAGTCCAAATCACTGTATATACAAACATAAATTGGAAATTTAATCTGTATTTATTTATTGGATATTAAATCCATGGGAATTAGTCTCACAATGCAAATTTTGAAGCATAAATTATCCAGAACATGCACCATGAGTTGTATAAGTTGAGAACTGAATATATGAATTTATCAAGTAACTAATTAAATTAGATCTGAGAAACAAAAATAAAATTAAAATATTTCATGAGCTTAACAAACAATAAAATTTCCAAAAAGAAAGTAAATATTTCTAAATATGCATGTGTTTGTTAATGTGTGTGTGTGATTGCAACAAGAGCCACTGTCATATTGTTTTCAAAACTGAAGAGAAAGAATAGACTCATTGTATTGAAAACAAAAACAAAAACTGAGGAAGATTTCCACTTCCATCTTACGGGAGTCACTTTCCTTCTATAAAACTTAGAAACCTAGACAAAATATGAGAAACATATGATGTTCAGGACCTAGATAACAGAAAGCATGAGACTGTGATCCCTAAAATAAGGGTAACAAATAATGTCAGCCTTACAATTGCCCCAGCTGTGGCCTAAAGGTCACACTAGAAAAAAAAACAAAGAATCAGAAATAGAACCCTGTGCTTTCAAATGGAGGAGAAAGAGATCAGATTTCAGTAGGGTACAGATGGCTATATTTTGTGGAGCAGAACAGCAGAAAGGAAGGAGCTGCACCTGAGACAGTATTTTGGAAATCTGTAGAAGGGGCCCTTTAAGTCTTTTGGCTGAGTGCTGACATGTACATAGATTAGAAGAAATTGCCCATGACTAGGAAAAGGAACGTTGATAACAAAGGGCTGTACAATAGCAAGCGCTCCCTCACAGTATTCGTTTCCAGCAATGAGAATGGAGACACCTTGTAATATGGATTATTGGGAAGGATCCTTATAAGTGTCATGCCTTAGTAATGGAGCAAATTTAACCCCAGAGTAAAATTTGCTCTGGAGTCATCACTGTAAAACTTAAAAGCAACTTCTAAAAAGATGAAGCTGATCCATAAGCAACTATTCACAAAAACAAAAGCTTAGCACTTTTTAAGGCCATACAAAAACATGCACCATTCAAAAATGTAGAATTCAGAGTTTTATTCATATACTCAAAATTGACTGAACATAAAAAGAACCAAGGAAATGTGATCCATAATGAGGAGAAAAATAATAAGTTAATAGGTTTAATTTATGTTCAAGAATGTAAAGGAAAATGTGAACATAATGAAGGAAGGAATAAAAGGAAAAAATTTAAAAGACCCATATGGACCTTCTATTAATAAAAATACACAATTTAAAATAAAATTTACATTGGATGGGATTAAAAAGAAGATTAAAAAATAGAAATGAACATCAACAAGCTAGAGTTGCCATATCATCCAACAATCCCACTCCTGGACACATATCTGGAGAAAAACATGGTTCAAAAGGATACATGCACCCCAATGTTCATTGCATGCTGTTTACAATAGCCAGGACATGGAAGCAACCTAAATGTCCATCGACAGAGAAGTGGATAAAGAAGATGTGGTACATATATACAATGGAATATTACTCAGCTATTAAAGAGAATGAAATAATGCCATTTGCAGAAACATGGATGGACATGGAGATTATCATACTAAGTGAAGTAAGTCAGACAGAGAAAGACAAATATATGATATCACTTGCAGGCTGAATCTTAAAAAAAATGATACGAATGAACTTATTTACAAAATGGAAACAGACTCACAGACTTAAAGAAGGAACTTACAGTTAACTGGGGGGAAGGGGGAGGAGAGATAGATTGGGAGTTTGGAATTGACATGTACACACTGCTATACTTAAAATAGATAAATGACAAGGACCTACTGTATAGCACAAAGAACTCTGCTAAATATTCTGTAATAACCTAAACGGGAAAAGAATTTGAAAAAGAATAGATACGTGTATATGTATAACTGAACCACTTTGCTGTACACCTGAAGCTAACACAACATTATTAATCAATATGCTCCAATATAAAATTAAATTTTTTTAAATATGAAAAAAAGTCAATAAGCTTGAATTCATTGCAAGGAAACTAAGATTAAACACAGAAAGAAAAGATTGAAAGAAATTGGACAGAGCTTCCATGAGCAGTGGGAAATATCAGATGTTCAATATACATGTGACTGGAGCTCCAGAAAGGGAGAAGGGATGAACAGGAAAAAAAAGAAAAAAGTATATAAAGAAATAATGGCTGAAATGGTAATAAAATATATATATAAGTCTGCAAATCCAAAAGGCTCAGTGAGGGGGAAGCAGAAAAACAAACAAATAAACAAAACTCACAGTGGTACATTGTAATCCAATTGTTGAAAAATATTAATAAAGTCCTAAAAGTAGACAGAGAAAAAGGATGAATTGCATACAGAGGAATAAAGATAAGAATAAGAGCGGGCTTCTTGTCAAATGTGCTGCACTGAAGTGATAATGACATCTTTAAGTGCTGAAACAAACAAAAATAGTCAACCTGAATTCTATGTCCAGAAAAATTATATTTCAAAGTAAATATAAGCAGAGAGGTTTAAAATCACTCCTCCCAGAATTTGAGAGAATTATTTGCCAGCTGACCCAGACTTTAAAAAGCATAAAAGTCCTTCAGGATTTTAGGAGTTATAAAGTACATGTTAGAAGACGGAAATTTGGATTTATACAAAAAAGAACAATGAAAATGATGATTATATGGATAAATACAACAGGCATTTGCTTCAATTTTAAAACCACTTTAAAAGATAATTGAATGTTTAAGATGAAAATAATATCAATTTATTGTGCAGTATATAACATGTACAAATAAAATATATGGCAACAGTAGCACAAAGGATTAAAATGGAATTAAACTATATATCAATTACAGAAAAGTATCTGGAAGATTCCTAAATATTTGGAAATTAAATATCATACTTCTAAATAACCCATGCTTCAGAGAAGTAACCACAAAGGAAATTAGAAAATGAAAACAAAACATGAAAATGAAAACATAGCAAAGGTACCAAAATTTGTGTAATAACAGCTAAATAGTATTTAAAACATAATTAACAGCTTTGAAGACATATAAGAAAAGGAGAGAAGGCTTAAAATTTTAAATACCTTAATAAATTAAAGAAAGTGAAGCAAATTAAAGCCAAAGGAGGCAGAATAAAGAATATAATAAAAATTAAGAGCACAAATCAATTAAATATTTTTTTAAAAAAGAGAAAAATTAATAAAGCCAACTTCTTGATGACTGACCAAAAGAATAAAGAAGAAAGAGCAATTATAAATATTAGTAACGAGAGAGGAACATCATCACAGGTCCCTCTCAGCACTAAATTCATGCCTTATGCCTGCTCCGTAGGAGCTGGGCCTGATAAGCATTTCTCCTTTTCCAACCAAAAATGTTAAGCCTTGTCATTAGAGGGCATGGAGGGACACTGAAGGAGAAATTTTCTTTTTTGGATTCTGGTATGGCTCACTAGTATGAGATTCCCAGATTGAATGAAAAAGATGTCCCAGAAAATACTTTAATTCATTTATTTGATTAACAAATCATTCCTTTATTGACTATCTTTTACTAGACCCTATGCCCGTGTTATGGAAAAGTGTACTATACACTAGGGGAGGCTGCAATCATGGAATTAGTAAGTACTATAGAATTTTGTAATCCCCACCATAGAGGTATATACAGAGTACAGTGATGGTATTGACAACTCCACCTGTAAAAGGATACAGGCAAGAAGGCAGCAGGGTCCAGTTGAGTCAGGACCTCATGTACATGATGTTGAACTTTATTCTTTGAGAAATAGTCGTAAATAGTTTTAATTAGGGAAGAAAAATGATCTGATGATCATTAAAAGAAAAGGAAAAAAAATATCTGCCTGGCAGTGGTGTAGAGAATATATTGGAGGTAGTAAGCTTTGATGAAGGAAGTTCTCTCACAAGATTATAGCAATGGTGCATAAAAGAGATAATGAGGCACTAAATTTAGCAGTGTCAGTGGAAATTAAAAAAAAAAATAAATAGTCCAGTTTGGAAAGATATTAATGTGGTGAAATTTATATGGCCACATTCAACTGGAAATTGTTTGAATAAAAAAGAGGTTTGAAGGATGACTTTCAGGCTTCTGGCTCTCCTGGTATCACCATGGAGAAGGGTAGAATTCATTAGATTTGTCAAAGAAAAAAGATTGTCTTTCACATTTTGAAAGTACCTTAAGTGTTGAATTTTTAGTGTTCACTGGCCTGTGAAAGTCCAAATCCTGAATTAGGCCAAAGCACTGAAATCAATAAAAACCCTTCAGGTTTGTGTTAGAGAAGAGAGTATGTAAATTTTTTAAAACTCTAAGTGGACATCCACATAGTTTTTTCATATTTATAACTAAATTCAGAAGACTAACTGCTTTAACATGTGCCACACACAAAAAAAGAAATCTTTCTTTGTGTATAGTGGTATTTTATCACTAATTTCACTTACTCTAGCAGAAACTAAGTATATATTATTCTAGGCATTTATATCCATATTTTGCTTCAGCAGTGCAATAATATTTGAGAAATAATACAACATGATAAAGAAAATACATACATCTTCTAATAACACTAAGGAAACTCCAGAAATCTCATATGTCATAAAACCTATTTTAAGTCTTTCTCTGTAGTGAATCACATTAAAATAATTCATTCTTTCCCAAAATTTGTTCCAGATATTATGCCATGTATTTTTCAAAATGAAAGGAAAGGATTACTAGTTGTCGATTATAGATCAACTACGGAACTGATTGTATAAAGTAAGGCAGTTTTTTAAAGAAAAGAATAAGATGCAAAATCTGAGATGGTGAAGATACATTGTATCTTTGTATAAGCAGGGTAATGTGATTCATATTTTAATGCCACTTGAGCAGAAATAAAAGTAGCAGTTCTGGGCTTCCCTGGTGGTGCAGTGGTTGAGAGTCCGCCTGCAGATGCAGGGGACACGGGTTCGTGCCCCGGTCTGGGAAGATCCCACATGCCACGGAGTGGCTAGGCCCGTGAGCCATGGCCGCTGAGCCTGCGCGTCTGGAGCCTGTGCTCTGCAACGGGAGAGGCTACAACAGTGAGAGGCCTGTGTACCGCAAAAAAACAAAACAAAACAAAAAAACTAGCATTTCTGTATTTCTAATATAAATTAAAAAGTGAAAACAAAGGTTACAGACCAACTTTGAAATAGTCATTCTTTATGTTTTACACTTTATAAACATGAAAATATAGGGAGATAGCAAGTAGCAGGTGAATTATTTATATTTTTAAAGCATTTAAAAAATTTTCCACGTGACTTTTTTGAAATATAATTTCATTGAAACCTGACATCAAATGACAAATACATCTCAAAGTTATGGCTTAGAGCATATCTACAGAGGGGCAAAGCCAGTACCAAACACAGGTCTCTGATTCCTGTTCTATTCTGGTTCCCCTGCAGAGAGCTAACCAATTCTAATATTTATTAGTTGTCTTTACCTGATAGGTTCCCACACTAGTGGAAAGTTGACCCTTGGTTCCAGGACTCTTGCACTCCCAAAGTTACAAATGTACCATACTTTCAGCTACTGTGGTTGACTCCGTAATACCCTTTGTTCCATCTCCTCAGCTGTTCTGGAACAGCCACCTTTTCATTTCCACCCCTTCTTTAGCATATTGAAGAAAGGGCTTTCCCAGTATTTGTTCTTGTCTATATAGATTATTCTCTCTTTACCTTAAAAAATAATAAAGAAAAAATTCAAGAACAAATTTACAAAACTAAAGATTTAGAGGTATGTTACAAAAAGACTTGTGATTCATTTATAATCAAATGTCTTCTGTTTCTTTGATATTAATTTAATTTGACTGTGTTTTCATCACTAAAGAGTGGTTTTCATAAGACAACTATTGCTTCATGTTACCCATGGGGGAGTCTTCTTGTAAGTATCTTACACCGATTTTTCCAAGAGAAATTAATCACAGGGATTATATATTCCAGATATAACTTAAAAACACAAAGTGATATACAGATTTGGATATTTTTCAGTGAATTTAATAAACCTATTTTAAAATTCTGGTTGCGCCAAATAATTACCAAAGCAACCTGGTTCATAAATCAAAGCTGAGTTTAGCTTATCCTCATTAGAGTAAGCACCACCCTGACAATCTTAGCAGCAGTTTGGAGAGGGGAGGGCAAGGTCATGTTTATGAGGTTTTAAGGTCTGGGTAAGGAAGGTCTTTCATCATAGGCCTTGATTAGGATTGGATAAGGATCATAATAAAATAATTTAGGATTGGTGAACACAGCAAGAAGATTTTAGAGTGAGGGATTCAAAGATTTTTGTCCTTTGATGTGTTCTATAGTTGATGACTCTTTCAGAAAATTCCCGCAAGGAGTTTTATCTTTCTCAGCAAGAGTTTCCAGGAATAGTAAGTTAATTTGATGAAAGAAGTTGAATAGAAAAGCCATGTTAATGTAGATACCTTTGTGAATATGGATGGGTTTTGTTCTTATGTATTCAAAGTAGGTAATACATTACTGAAAAATCTTTTTCTTTCTGTTTGGAATCAATGCCTTTGTCTGTCTACATTTGTAAAATCAGTAAATGACTGGAAAATCTCTACCATATTTTGGCACTCTTCCATTTTTGTATATTAATACTACCCATGTGGTAATGCTATTCAGGCCATTATGCTCTCTGTACTGTATCCAGGGCCAGGGAGAGAGTAACTGTGTGTGTGTGTGTGTGTGTGTGTGTGTGTGTGTGTGTGTGTGTGTGTGTGTGTTATCATGGTCATAGGTGAGAGGAGGGTTCAATTGGAAAATATAGTGTCTGTCAGCTGTTGCCTCTAACAATTTATATATATACTTTTGAGGGGGAGTAATATGTTTTTCTTATTCAGCAACAATGTTCTTTATGGTTACTTTGCAGATATATGGTAGTTTCTCATAAAATTAGTTAAATGAATAGATTCAGTTTACTCAGATAAACCACCAGCTCAGCCTCTAATTACTTGACAAACCTTGAACAAGTTATGTAATTTCACCTCAGTTTCCTCACTTGTGAAAATTTTAGTAAAAATAACAAATAATAGAATCTAAACTTAAATTATAGCTAGCATATAAGCCCTCAATATACAGTGTAAGATACTGATCCAGTTTCATTCTTTTACATGTGGTTGTCTCATCTTTCCAATACCATTTATTGAAGAGACTGTCCTTTCCCCATTGTATATTCTTGGCTCTTTTGTCATAAATTAATTGACCATATATACTTGAGTTTATTTCTCAGCTTTCTATTCTGCTCCACTGATCTATGTGTCTATTTTTTGCAAATACCATACTGTGTTGATTATTATAGCTTTTTAATATAGTTTGAAATACGGGAGTGTGATGCCTCCAGCTTTTCCCTTCTTTCTCAAGGTTGCTTTGTCTATTCAGGGTCTTCTGTGGTTCTATACAAATTTTAGGAATACATATCAGGATCAAGTGGGATTTATTCCAGAGATTCAATAATATTTCAACATCCACAAATAGAACAATGTGATACACCACATTTACAAAATGAAGAATAAAAATCCTATGATAATCTCAACAGGTGCAGAAAAAGCTTTTGACAAAATTTAACATCAGTTCATCACAAAAACTCTCAACAGGGGCTTCCCTGGTGGTGCAGTGGTTGAGAGTCTGCCTGCTCGTGCAGGGGACACGGGTTCGTGTCCCGCTCTGGGAAGATCCCACATGCCGCGGAGCGGCTGGGCCCGTGAGCCATGGCCGCTGAGCCTGCGCGTCCGGAGCCTGTGCTCTGCAACGGCAGAGGCCACAACAGTGAGAGGCCCGCGTACCGCAAAACAAACAAACAAACAAAAAAAAACACCTCTCAACAAAGTGGGTATAGAGGGAATATATTTCCACATAACAGCCATGTATGTCAAGCCCACAGCTAATACAATACTCAACAGTGAAAAACTGGAAACTTTTCCTCTAAGATCAGGAAAAAGACATAGATGCTCACTATCACCCCTTTTATTCAACATAGTATTGGAAGTCCTATCCAAAGCAATAAACAAGAAAATGAAAGAAAAGGCATCCAAATTAGAAAGGAAGAAGTAAAACGGTCACTATTTATAGATGATATTATAAACAGAAAATCCTAAAGACTCCACTAAAAAAACTGTTAGAATTAATAAACAAATTCAGTAAACTTGCAGGATACAAAATCAGTATACAAAAAACCTGCTGTGACTCTATACACTGATAACAAACTACCAGAAAGAGAATTAAGAAAACAATCCCATTTACAATTTCGTTAAAAAGAATAAACTAGCTAGGAATAAATTTAACCAAGGAAGTGAAAAACCTGTACTCTGAAAACTATACAACATTAATGAAAGAAATTAAAGAAGACAAATCTACGGAAAGTATTCCATGCTCATGTATTGAGAGACTTAATATTGTTAAACTGTCTATACTACCCAAAGCAATCTTCAGATTCAATGCAATACTTATCCTTTTCAAAATTACAATGGCAATTTTCACAGAAATAGAGCTATTAACATTTTTGTCCTATATTTTTAAATTCTGTAGTGTATGAAGCTTATTAGCCATTAACATTGCTCTCTTGCATATTACCTGACATTAATTAATGATGCTGATTAGTTCCCAGGATTTACTTTTCCTTTTCTTGTTGGTTCTACAAGTTGTTTTCATCAAAGCCATGGTTTATCGATATTCTTCTAGTAAAATTTTAAATCCTCTTGTTCTGATTAAATATTTCATATTAAAGTAGTATTATCTGTCAGTTAAATAGTTGTCTAACTAGATATTAAAATAAATTAGCTGTACTTTCCTAATTTATATATTTATAAATTGAAGTTGACTTAACTTCAGGTTACATCATAGGATGTTTTAAGTTTGGTAGAACCTAAAATTAAAGGGTTCACTAAAAGTGTTTTAAACAGAAAAGCAGTTTTCAATTAACTTGAAGTTTGCATTACATATATGTCCTGTCATTTGTCAGTGCTTTACTTAATTTATAACAATAATTATCATAATAATTATAATAGCCATAATAATAATAAAATAGTGAGAACTATACTATCAATGTTATTTTGAGCCACATAGACCTTTGAAATCTAGAAACGTTCATCTTAGATTCCCTAATCCTAGAGTCTAGATAATCCAAATGTGTGCCTAAAATTATAATTTCTGAGATAGTACATTTCCTGTGGTTCCCTCTGCTTCTTGACTCATGTATGTTGTTCATTTACCTATAGACCCAGAGATGAAACTCAGGCTCTTATTGGTTTCCAACAAAACACACACACACACACATATACAAAAAACAGACAAGCAAATGACAATATAAAACCTTCTCAGAGAATAAATTTTTTTTTTTTTTTTTTTTTTTCTGTACGCGGGCCTCTCGCTGTTGTGGCCTCTCCCATTACGGAGCACAGGCTCCGGACGTGCAGGCTCAGCGGCCATGGCTCACGGGCTCAGCTGCTCCGCTGCATGTGGGATCTTCCCGGACCGGGGCACGAACCCGTGTCCCCTGTATCGGCAGGTGGACTCTCAACCACTGCGCCACCAGGGAAGCCCTGAGAATAAATATTTTAAGAAGATAAACTAATGACTTATACTCTCATACACATATAAAATAAATGCATGTCAAATGTTTTTTTTAATTTGGTAATCAGTGAAAGAACCAGAAAGATGTTACAACAGGTTCAAAAGTAAATTTGAAGAACCATATATAAATAGACAATTAAGAATTTTGAAATGAATTTAAAATATATATAAAACAGGTGTGTCCACAGACAAACTCCGACTGCATTTTGTGGGACAAAATTAATTTTATTTGTATGAATCAGAATAACTTGCATTATTATCAATTTTCTACATTTTACATAGTTTTAAAATATCTCAAAGACAATGAAAGACTTAGATCATCTGGAAGAGTATGCTAGACAGGAAACCCATAATCTCGTTTTATTTATTTCAAAGTCTTTCACAATTTTTCCTTACAGTGTCCACCCTCACATCCTTTGATCTTAATATTCTCAAACATTATTCTTTATTCCAAAATGTCTCCTCTCAGTAGGTTTGATCTTATTATTTACATACATTCAGGAGTGCTAATTAACCATAAAGGCTACTTTAGGATTTTCTTTAGAAATATAGAGATTTATAGAGGTAAAGGCCCTAGTGATTTATAGACACATAGACCTAGAGATGCATAGACAGCTTATAGTTTTAATTCTGCAATTCAAGAAACACAGAAGACAAAAATTCACTAGTCCAGATTTCAGAAAGCTCTTTTCCTTCCTGGTATGTATGAAAGTCTTAATTTGTTTGACCTCAAATTAATCAAACATACAAACAACAAACAGAATAACAAACAAAATTTCTCTTTTGGCTCTCACCCAATAGCTCATAAATTTCTATACTCCATTGCAGATCTCCCTCAACTTATGATGGGGTTACATCCTGATAAACCCATCATAAGTTGAAAATATTGTTAAGTTGAAATTGCATTTAATGTACATAACAGACCAAACATAATAGTTGAGCCTAACCCACCTTAAACGTGTTCAAAACACTTACATTAGCCTACAGTTGGGCAAAATCACCTAACATAAAGCCTGTTTTATAATGAAGTGTGGAATGTCTCAGATGATTTATTGAATACTGTACTGAAAGTAAAAAAACAGAATGGTTGTATGGGTACAGAATGGTGGCAAGTGTATTCGTTTTTACCCTCATGTTTGCATGGATGTTTGCAAGCTGTGGCTTGCTGCCATGCCCAGCACCATGAACGTATCCTACTGCATATTGCTAGTCCAGGAAAAGATTAACATACAAAATTTGAAATATGTTTTCTACTGAATGCATATTGTTTTCATACCATCATAAAGTTGAAAAATCGTTAAGTTGCACTATCGTTAAGTCAGGGACCATCTGTACATCAATTATTGATCATTAAATGGTCAAGATTATAAAATGAAATTCCCAATTATTGTTGCCACCAATGGGGTACAAACATCAGATGTCTGAGCAAACCAATATCTAAAGGATAATACAATATCAGCAGAGAGGGTAAAAAGCAAAGAAAATAAAACAAAAAACTAGAGAAATATCAAAGTTAAACTTCTTTTATCACTTGTATTTTACCCCTGAGAACCAAGAAAATATATACCTGAGCTCAAACTGCTCCTGAAAAACCCTTCACTGACAACACATTTACCTGTTCCTATCAAGTTAATTCATTGGGCATCTTGGTGGATGACTTCCAGAAGTGATATGTAATAAATTTTTAAAAATAAATGCATGTGAAAGATTTTACTTAGTTTATAAAGTAATAAAAAAGACAAGTAAGACATTACAGCTGGTTCAAAGGAAAATTAAAAGAAACACACACATAGGGAAATAAGGTAAGCTGAAATAAATTTATAAATAAATGCAAATTAAGTTTATCTCTAGGGCAAGAATCAATTAAATGTTTCTGATAAAATTAATTTCTATGGAGAAGAATCATTTGCTTTGTTATCACTTATCTATACTTACAGAGTTGTAAAATATCTCAAAAACAATGCAAAACTAAGATAAGCCATAGGGGGACCTAGATAGGATATACATGATTTTTTGGTCCATTTATATTTTTTCCCTTTTTTTTTTCTTACAATTTTGGTACCATTGAGTAGAGTACCTATTTCTAAGTAATTAAGGGTCATTATGAGGTTTCTTATTATAAACCAAAAAGCTAAAAATTAAATAAATGGGATAATAATTATAAACTTAAAATCATACCCTAAACTGTCCTGCATTTGAAAGTTCTCTCCAATCTCTGAACATATGATGAATCAAGGCTTTTTCCCTGTGGCATGACAAGTCTCAAACCCTTCTCTGTTCTTCATTCCTACTCCTTGTTTTCCACTCTCGAGATGTTATGGAAAACTGAAGAAGAGAAAAAACACAAACCAACACAACCAAAAAACACAAACCAACACATTTACAACAGAGTAAATATCTGGGATCTTTGGAGAGAAAATATTTCCTTGGCTTGTTGAGTAATGTTGTCAGTTAAAGTGGAGCCAAAGTTTATGATGAGATATCACTTTGAGAATTACTTTGAATAAAAAGTATACGGTCTGTATAAACCATATACATTTTTACTAATATGGATGTAATGAACTATTAAGAACTAAGTCTAAATAGTATTCACTGATAAATATTAAACTTCTTTTTATTTAAGAACAGATTAGCATATATGATTTTTAGCAAATATTATAAGATAGGGATAAACAAAAGAGATCAAAGGATAGTAAGGATAGAGAAAAATAGGAAATGTAAAGTTCAGTGTGTTTATTCATGACTTTCAAAATGAAACAGCTGTTTCCATGGAAATCTTGTAATGAAATATTAAAAATAATAAAATTGCAATAATTTTTTTGATGTAGTGGTTATGATACATTTTTCTTCAAATACAAATTTGCTGCTATTCCAATTAAATTTAGGACACAAAGTCACATCATAATGTCACTGCTGAATTTAGGGAACATATAAGGCTATCATGTCAGGAAAACTAAAAAGACAGTGTGTGGATATTATGATTTAATGCCGTTTGCCACTGGTAATTCCTGGAGCTCAAAGTAATAATGTCTTACACATTAATGTGCAGTGAAATGAATGCTGCAGTAATCTCCACAGAAAGTTTAATTCCTTTGAGAGGATAAGGAGATAATATCAACTGTATTAATACCAAAAAATTATTAGGTAACATTAGAAGATCATATATATGTTTAATATTGTATATTAAACATATTTTACTATTTTACACTATTGTAAACTAAAAATATTGATTGACCTTCAGTTTGACATTAAATTTTTAAATAAGATTTTCCTTTTTTGCAACTCAAAATGTAAATATATGCTTATAAATTCTTTATCAAATTTTTAAAAGTAATTTGTTGGCTACTTGACTTGTTTTGGCTTAATTTGGTTTGATATCTAATGAGAGTAGGTAGATATCTTTCTGTTTGCAAATATGTCTATTTCTTGGGGGAAGAAATCAAGTTAAAGTTTATCATTGCAAAATGCATAGTGAAACAGAGATAGAAGCATAAATACATACTCCATGGTATCTTTTTACTGAGCCCTTAAAACTTTATTGTGTCCCCAGGTTTCAATCTTAGAGGTAAAGAAAGCATTTGGCTCTGTGGTGGGGAGTTATGAGACGTGTCTGTATTTGATCTCCTTATCATTAGAGAAGCTAGCAGCTGGAATTTTCCATTATGAGAGAGGATTTACAAATAATTCATCTATAACTGACAAGTTCTAGAATATTCTTAACTTTATCAAATCTACAGCAGTTACTTGGAGAGGGATTCTGTTCTAACTCAAACTAATTACGGGAATTTTCAAATAAAAGCAAAATACAGAGACCACATTATTAGTTACCATCTTGAGAAAATCTTAGGGAATCTGCTTTTTGCTCTTCTAAAATGATTATTTTTACGTTGAGAAAAATTAGAATTAGTTAAAACATTTTTTTTTAATGTAAAGCATTGCTCTATTTTCAGATATTCTTGAATTTTACTTAAATCTTTTTTCTCCCTTTTTTCCACACAGTTGGATCTGGATAATATTAATCATCATGTTTAAATAATTTACATTATTTTTTATACTTTTGCTATTATATTTAAAGAGTGTAACACCTAATAATGCCACTTAAGTTAAATCAATCCCACGAAAATAGTTTATAAATTCTAGAAACATTGCATGGGATTTTTAGTGACATGTTCAAGATAGCATGATATTATTTGAATATAGATTTTGCAGTTGTAAATGCTGTTTTTAAAATTTTTAAAAATTATCATGAGCTGTTAACTAGCTCTATGAAGAGGCCTATGTGGTAAGGAATTAAGACCTCCTGCCAACCACCAGTGAGGAACTGAGACCTCCTGCCAAAAGCTATGTAAGTGTTATGGGTTGAACATACACTTACATTTTTGGAGTGCCCCCCAAAATTCATTTGTTGATATCTTAACCCCCAATACCTCATAATGTGACCTTATTTGGAAATAGGGTAACTGAACATAAAATTAGTTAAAAATGAAGTCATTAGGATAAGCTATAGTCCAATATTACTGATGTCCATAGAAAAAGGAGACATTTAAACACAGAAACAGACATACTAGAGGGAAGACAATATAAAGAGACACAGGGAGAAGATGCCATCTATAAGCAAAGGACAGAGGTGCAAAACAAATCCCAACCCTGCCAACAAATCAGTTTTGAACATCTAGCCTCCAGAACTGTGAGACAATAAATTCCTGCTGTTCTAAGCCACCCAGTTTGTGGCACTTTGTTACAGCAGCTCTGGGAAAGTAAATACATTAAGTGGGACAATAGTTTCAAGGTGAAATGGGAAATTTACTACAATGCACAAATATGTCCATTCAAGCATTTTTCATGTAGACCCATCAGTGATTTTGAAAATAACTTTAAAGTCTAAATGAAAGTCAGAAAAAAATATGTATTTGCTCTGAGATAGCTCACATTTTGTGATATAATTCATGCAAAATATTCTTTATACTTTCATCTCTGCTTATTTGTATTTTTATTTTTCACACACAGGAATAATTGTAAACAAATGACATTCAGAATATAGAAATGTTTGGAGAAAGAACTTTCCAAGTTCTTGTGCCTGAAATACTTATGCTCAGTAAGTAGAATTAAATCTTCCTTAAAGGAAAACTGTTAGACAAGGGTAGCCTTCAGCAGTAGTAATTTATACTCTGCAATTTATGAATTGCTTACTGACTTTATTATTGGGGGAACAAAATCCATCCTTGCTATAGGAACCTTTATATTCACTCTCATTGAATAAATTTGGAAGAAAGAACATATCAGTGCATTGTGATATCAACCATAAAGGATCTTTTAAATAGAATTTATTCTAAAATCTATATCATGTATGTCTTTATTCTATTCTGTAAGCATTTCTTGAGAATAAAACTTCACCAGATTTTTCCCCCAGTTTCAGATATAGATAAATAATACTTTAGAAATACTAATTTTTTTTCAATATTTCTTAAGTTGGCTTTCTTTTTATTCATGAAGCAACTAGGCTCTTTGACATTTTAGAAAGGGGATTTATAAGCAGAAAGAAGAAAAATAAAGATTTCCTCTCACTAAGCTTTGACTTGAGGGAGCCTAGGTTCTTGAAAAAGAAGAAAGGAATCATGACATAGACAATATTTTTGAAAAGATAATTATGAGTAAATTTAAACTACTGCCCTCTTTTCTTTTCCCCCACCTATATCTAGGCAAGAAAAGAATTCTCCCCAGACTGAGATTCTTTTGAAGAACAAACAATACAAGCTAATGTCACTAATGAAAAATGTTCCTGCTTTGTGTCCCCCTTCCCCAACCAAATCCCAAGGATAAGGAACTTAAGATGGATTTTGAGGAATTAACTGTGGTCATTAACTTCATATCCATATTTTAGATGTTACTATGAAGAGCTATTTCATTATAGCCCATCTCCCCCCCAAGACTGATTGACCTAACTTAATTCCTTAAATTTGTATATAGGTTGCCATATTTCAAAGTTTTTCTTCAGTGGTACCTGATAATGGTACTCACCATTGTGGGTATCTCACAGTTGTCAATAAGTCAGTGTTCAATGATCCCAATAGTTGACTGTCTTTGTGTAGGAAAAAAAATACATGATGATAAAGATGTAGATTTTAATTATTAACAAGTATCAAAATATTACAAGATCATTAAACTTTCAGTTACAAAATGAGAGACCTTGATTTTCAGTTAGAGGTTCTTGCAAGTATTTCCTTCATGTTGTTAAGTTCGGTGAAAAGAAAACAACCAAACAAATATTAAACTTCAAACAATTTTAAGAGACCACTTGGCACAGAAAATACTTTAGAAAAATCAATATTAATTTTCAAAATATTTGCTACCTGAAGAAACCTTTCAAATATATAACCCTTTATGTATCTTCTAAGCGTTAGAATTTAAATGCACTGATATGCATTATTCCTTTTAGTTCTTGGAATGACCCATAACATATGACCATTAGTATTTTTAGTCTACATGATAGTGAAAATGAGTCTTACTGAAGTTGTTAATGTACTTGAAAATTGGAGCTGGAAATAGTTTTTATTCTGTGAGCCATTTTCTGAGTATCTTCTTTGTGCTAAACACCGGGATGCAAAAGTGGGTAAGATATGGTTTCCTATCATCCTCTACCTCAGACCACACTCTCAAGTACTTGAAAGATTGCATCTTTTCTAGAGTCTAGGAGGGCAAGACAGGTTAGTGTGAACGATGTAAACTGGGGCAGCACCAAAGCACTCATTCAGAAAGATCAAAGGCCATGCCACGTAACTATTCCGTTCCTTGCTTACTGCTGGGGCCTGGAGGGCCTAGCCTGCTATAAACTTCAGATCAGAAAGGTAGGGATGCCATTCTGTCCATCTTCCCTCACAATATCTAATTTAATCAGGTTTCTAGGCATCTTATCTAGAGCTTGTATGCTTGGGAATAATGGTTCTACAATTGTGCTCCTCACAGCCTATTGCAGATGCTTCCATTCACTAATCCCTCTAAAAGGCTGCACTCAAAATTAAACCACAGGCTTCAAGTTCCTCATCTATTTTCCAAATGGCAAACTTTTGCTTCCTGGCGCTTTTGAGAAAGAAATCTAAGTCTCTGGACATATAAACAAGTTTTCATTAGAGAAACTGAACACTAAATGTGAAAAGGGAAAAACCATCATAAAGAGTCCCTCCCATGCTTTTTGAAACAGCTAAACATTTTTGACATTGGTGTGCTTGTCCAGAGACCTCCAGGGTCCACCTGATTGAGTCAGTGTTCATGGAAACTTGTCAGAATCATTTTCCAGTTCTATGTGACCATTCTGCTATTGCCCCATTCAGCTGAGTGCAGTCATCCTTGCATTGCTGTCATTTTTTTTTTTTTTTCATCCAGGCAGAGATAAGCTTCTTCTCTGAAAAAAAATATTTGGGCATTTAAAATCCTTTCAAAAAAATCAGGTAGCAGTTTATTTTCAGCTTGAACTGATGCATGTTGCTTAGTTCTCGTAAAAAATATTATAACATGGAATTGGCAATAAGGTCTATGCCCACATCCCTGAAGAAAATGTAAAATCAAGGCAGTAAGATTTTACTACAGAAAACTCCATGTTTGAGCCCCAGTGGAGACTACATAGGAACATACAAATGACCTACATAATGTATAGAATCTTTGCAGTTATAAGCTGTAATGAAAGATGAGAGAGAGATTTAAATTACCACACTCCAAAAAAACTGCTTGGAGCCAAGTGGTATTGGTGATGGCAGAAGGCAAAATAGTTAATCTAATTTAGGTACTTCATCAGCCTTGATCTAATATTAAACAAGGCAATGGCAGACCATGATATGAATATCAGCACAGTATTTGGCTGACTTTCTTACATATAAGGGAGCCAGGACCATTTTGGATCTAAGTATTTCAGAAGAACTAGTGTGATCCTCATTCTTACGTAGAGTATGAAACTGGGAAAATAGCCAGGAGACAATGCGTCCTCCTACAGAGAGAACACCTCTGAGAGGTGCATTACCTCTTTAGTGGGAGGATGTGACAAGAAGTGAAATCTTCTTTGTACTGTGAAAGAAGAGTGGCCATCAAGAAATCAATTAATTGCTTAAAGGTGATAATGAAACCCATCCTGAAGCAGTCTGCTACAGACTTAACCAGTCTGGAAAGAATGGCAGCAACAGTAAACATTATTCTTTGGTTTCCTTGGGCCTGCAAATTTTAGTTTCAGCAAGTACAGTGAAATTATCAAGGAAAATATTCAAGAATAGGTAAGAATATAAATGCTGGAATTCACTACTCATTATCAAGGTGAAAGAGTCATTTCCTAAAGACTGGTTTTCTTGAGTATATGATGATGGTAAAATGGATTGCTTCCGTTCATTTTCAACTTTGAATTTATTTTTCCCCATCCTTGGTAAAATCTTGGCTAGAGTCTATCCCAATTTAGATCAATGTCAAAAATAACCCTCTGAAATTAACCAAACTTTAATCAACCTCACACAGGCAATTTTTTATTTGAGAGAATAGCAAGCCAATTATTAAAATAAAAATCATTAAGGCTTAGTTTAGATACCATCAAAACCATTTAGGGGGCTTCCCTGGTGGCGCAGTGGTTGAGAGTCCACCTGCCGATGCAGGGGACGCGGGTTCGTGCCCCGGTCTGGGAAGATCCCACATGCCGCAGAGCGGCTGGGCCCGTGAGCCATGGCCGCTGAGCCTGTGCGTCCGGAGCCTGTGCTCCGCAACGGGAGAGGCCACAACAGTGAGAGGCCCACGTAACGCAAAGAAAAAAAAAATTATGTTGGGTTTTTTTTTAACATCTTTACTGGAGTACAATTGCTTTACACTGGTGTGTTAGTTTCTGCTTTATAACAAAGTGAATCAGTTATACATATACATATGTCCCCATATCTCTTCCCTCTTGCGTCTCCCTCCCTCCCACCCTCCCTATCCCACCCCTCTAGGTGGGCACAAAGCACCGAGCTGATCTCCCTGTGCTATGTGGCTGCTTCCCACTAGCTATCTATTTTACATTTGGTAGTGTATGTATGTCCATGCCACTCTCTCACTTTGTCACAGCTTACCCTTCCCCCTCCCAGTGTCCTCAGGTCCATTCTCTACGTCTGCATCTTTATTCCTGTCCTGACGCTACGTTCTTCAGAACCACTATTTGTTTTTAAAGATTCCATATATATGTGTTAGCATACGGTGTGTGATTTTTCTCTTTCTGATTTACTTCACTGTGTGTGACACACTCTAGGTCCATCTACCTCACTACAAATAACTCAATTTCGTTTCTTTTCATGGCTGAGTAATATTCCATTGTATATATGTGCCACATCCTCTTTATCCATTCATCTGTCGATGGGCACTTAGGTTGCTTCCATGTCCTGGCTATTGTAAATAGAGATGCAATGAACATTGTGGTACATGACTCCTTTTTTTTTTTTTTGCGGTACACGGGCCTCTCACTGTTGTGGCCTCTCCCATTGCGGAGCACATGCTCTGGGCGCGCAGGCTCAGCAGCCATGGCTCACGGGCCCAGCCGCTTCGCGGCACGTGGGATCCTCCCGGGGCAGGGCATGAACCTGCATCCCCTGCATTGGCAGGCGGACTCTCAACCACTGCACCACCAGGGAAGACCCAACTTGACTCTTCTTTTTTTGTTTTGTTTTTTTTGTTTTGCGGTAGGTGGGCCTCTCACTGCTGTGGCCTCTCCCGTTGCAGAGCACAGGGTCCGGATGCACAGGTTCAGTGGCCATGGATCACGGGCCTAGCCGCTCCGTGGCATGTGGTATCTTCCCGGACCGGGGCACGAGCCCGTGTCCCCTGCATTGGCAGGCGGACTCTCAACAACTGCACCACAAGGGAAGCCCCATGACTCTTTTTGAATTATGGTTTTCTCAGGGTTTCTGCCCAGTAGTGATATTGCTGTATCATAAGGTAGTTCTATTTTTAGTTTTTTAAGGAACCTCCATACAGTTCTCCATATGGCTGTGTCAATTTACATTCCCACCAACAATGCAGAAGGGTTCCCTTTTCCCACACCCTCACCAGCATTTATTGTTTGCAGATTTTTTGATGATGGCCATTCTGACTGGTGTGAAGTGATACCTCATTGTAGTTTTGATTTGCATTTCTCTAATGCTTAGTGATATTGAGTATCCTTCATGTGTTTCTTGGCACTCTGTATATCTTCTTTGGAGAAATGTCTATTTAGGTCTTCTGCCTACTTTTGGATAGGGTTGTTTGTTTCTTTGATATTGAGCTGCATGAGCTGCTTGTAAAATTTGGAGATTAATCCTTTGTCAGTTGCTTCATTTGCAAATATTTTCTCCCATGCTGAGGGTTGTCTTCTCATCTTGTTTATATTTTGCTTTGCTGTACAAAAGCTTTTACGTTTAATTAGGTCCCATTTGTTTATTTTTATTTTTATTTCCATTACTCTAGGAGGTGGGTCAAAAAGGATCTTGCTGTGATTTATGTCATACACTGTTCTGTTTATGTTTTCATCGAAGAGTTTTAGTGTCTAATCTTACATTTAGGTCTTTAATCCATTTTGAGTTTATTTTTGTGTATGGTATTAGGGAGTGTTCTAATTTCATTCTTTTATATGTAGCTTTTCCTAGCACCACTTATTGGAGAGGCTGTCTTTTCTCCATTGTATATACTTGCCTCCTTTATCAAAGATAGGGTGACCATATGTGCATGGCATTATCTCAGGACTTTCTTTCCTGTTCCATTGATCAATATTTCTGTTTCTGTGCCAGTACCATACTGTCTTGATTACTGTAGCTTTGTAGTATAGTCTGAAGTCAGGGAGCCTCTTTCCTCCAGCTCTGTTTTTCTTTCTCAAGATTGCTTTGGCTATTTGGGGTCGTTTGTGTTTCCATACAAATTGTGAAAATTTTTGTTCTATTTCAGTAAAAAATGCCATTGGAAGTTTCATAGGGATTGCTTTGAATCTGTAGATTGCTTGGGTAATATAGCCTTTTTCACAATGTTGATTCTTCCAATTCAAAAACATAGTATATCTCTCTATCTGTTTGTATCATCTTAAATTTCTTCATCAGTGTCTTATAGTTTTCTGCATACATGCCTTTTGTCTCCTTCAGTAGGTTTTTTCCTAGGTATTTCATTCTTTTTGTTGCAATGGTAAATGGGAGTGTTTTCTTAATTTCTTTTTCAGATTTTTCATCATTAGTGTGTAGGAATGCAAGAGATTTCTGTGCATTAATTTTGTATCCTACTACTTTACCAAATTCATTGATTAGCTCTAGTAGTTTTCTGGTAGCATCTTTAGAATTCTCTATGTATAGTATCATGTCATCTGCAAACAGTGAAAGCTTTACTACTTCTTTTCCAATATGGATTCCTTTTATTTCTTTTTCTTCTCTGATTGCTGAGGCTAAAACTTCCAAAACTATGTTGAGTAATAGTGGTGAGAGTAGGCAACCTTGTCTTGTTCCTGATCTTATTGGAAATGGTTTCAGTTTGTCACAATTGAGGACAATGTTAGCTGTGGGTTTGTCATATATGACCTTTTTTATGTTGAGGTAAGTACCCTCTATGCTAACTTTCTGGGGGGGGTTTAATCATAAATGTGTGTTGAATTTTGTTGAAAGCTTTTTCTGCATCTATTGAGATGATCATATGGTTTTTCTCCTTCAATATGTTAATATGTTGTATTGCATTGATTGATTTGCGTATATTGAAGAATTCTTGCATTCCTGGGATAGACCCCACTTGATCATGGTGTATGATCCTTTTAATGTGCTACTGGATTCTGTTTGCTAGTATTTTGTTGAGGATTTTTGCATCAATGTTCATCAGTGATACTGGCCTGAAGTTTTCTTTCTTTGTGACATCTTGGTCTGGTTTTGTTATCAGGGTGGTTGGTGCCCTCATAGAATGAGTTTGGGAATGTTCCTTCCTGTGCTATGTTTTGGAAGAGTTTGAGAAGGATAGGTGTTAGCTCTTCTCTAAATGTTTGATAGAATTCACCTGTGAAGCCATCTGGTCCTGTGCTTTTGTTTGTTGGAAGATTTTTAATCACAGTCTCAATTCCTGTGCTTGTGATTGGTCTGTTTATATTTTCTATTTCTTCCTGGTTCAGACTCGGATGGTTGTGCTTTTCTAAGAATGTGCCCATTTCTTCCAGCTTGTCTATTTTATTGGCATATAGTTGCTTGTAGTAATCTCTCATGATCCTTTTTATTTCTGCAATGTCAGTTGTTACTTCTCCTTTTTCATTTCTAATTCTATTGACGAGTCATCTCCCTTTTTTTTTTGATGAGTCTGGCTAATGGTTTATCAATTTTGTTTATCTTCTCAAAGAACCAGCTTTTAGGTTTTTTTTTATCTTTGCTATTGTTTCCTTCATTTCTTTTTCATTTATTTCTGATCTGATCTTTATGATTTCTTTCCTTCTGCTAACTTTAGGGGTTTTTTTTGTTCTTTCTCTGATTGTTTTAGGTGTAAGTTTAGGTTGTTTATTTGAGATGTTTCTTGTTTCTTGAGGTAGGATTGTATTGCTATAAACTTCCCTCTTAGAACTGCTTTAGCTTTATCCCATAAGTTTTGGGTCATTGTGTTTTCATTGTCATTTGTTTCTAGGTAGTTTTTGATTTCCACTTTGATTTCTTCAGTGATCTCTTGGTTATTAAGTAATGTATTGTGTAGCCTCCATGTATACATATTGTTTTACAGTTTTTTCCTATAATTGATATCTAGTCTCATAGCGTTGTATTTGGTAAAGGCACTTAATATGATTTCAATTTTCTTACATTTACCAGGACTTGATTTGTGATCTAAGATATGATCTATCCTGGAGAATGTTCCATGAACACTTGAGAAGAAAGTGTTCTGTTGTTTTTGGATGGACTGTCCTATAAATATCAATTACTTCCATCTTGTTTAATGTGTCATTTAAAGCTTGTGTTTCCTTATTTATTTTCATTTTGGATGATCTGTCCATTGGTGAAAGTGGGGTGTTAAAGTGCCCTACTGTGATTGTGTTACTGTCGATTTCCCCTTTTATGGCTGTTAGTGTTTGCCTTATGTATTGAGGTGCTCCTATTTTGGTGCATAAATGTTTACAATTGTTATATCTTCTTCTTGGATTGATCCCTTGATCATTATGTAGTGTCCTTCTTTGTCTCTTGTAATAGTCTTTGTTCTAAAGTCTATTTTGTCTGGTATGAGAATTGCTACTCCAGCTTTCTTTTGATTTCCATTTGCATGGAATATCTTTTTCCATCCCCTCACTTTCAGTTTGTATGTGTCCCTATGTCTAAAGTGGGTCTCTTGTAGACAACATATATACAGGTCTTGTTTTTGTATCCTTAGGCCAGTCTGTATCCTTCAGTTGGAACATTTAATCTATTTACATTTATGGTAGTTATCGATATGTATATTCCTATGACTATTTTCTTAATTGTTTTGGGTTTGTTGTTGTAAGCCTTTTCCTTCTCTTGTGTTTCCTGCCTAGAGAAGTTCCTTTAGCATTTGTTATAAAGCTGGTTTGGTGGTGCTGAATACTCTTAGTTTTTGCTTGTCTCTAAATGTTTTAATTTCTCCATCAAATCTGAATGGATGCTTACTGGGTAGAATAATCTTGGTTTTAGGTTTTTCTCTTTCATCACTTTAAATATGTCTTGCCACTCCCTTCTGGCTTGCAGAGTTTTTGCTGAAAGATCAGCTGTTATCCTTATGGGGATTCCCTTGTATGTTATTTGTTGTTTTTCCTTTGCTGCTTTTAATATTTTTTCTTTTATTTAATTTTTGATAACTTAATTAATATGTGTCTTGGCATGTTTCTTGTTGGATTTATCCTGTGTGGGACTCTCTGTGCTTCCTGGACTTGACTATTTCCTTTCTCATATTAGGGAAGTTTTCAACTATAATCTCTTCAAATATTTTCTCAGTCCCTGCTTTTTCTCTTTTTCTTCTAGGACCCCTATAATTTGAATATTTGTGTGTTTAATGTTGTCCCAGAGGTCTCTGAGACTGTCCTCAGTTGTTTTCATTGTTTTTTCTTTGTTCTGCTCTGCAGTAGTTATTTCCACTATTTTATCTTCCAGGTCACTTATCCGTTCTTCTGCCTCAGTTATTCTTCTATTGATTCCTTCTAGAGAATTTTTAATTTCATTTATTGTGTTGTTCATCATAGTTTGTTTGCTGTTTAGTTCTTCTAGGTTCTTGTTAAACGTTTCTTGTATTTTTTCCATTCTATTTCCAAGATTTTGGATCATCTTTACTATCCTTACTCTGAATTTTTTTTCAGGTAGACTGCCTATTTCCTCTTCCTTTGTTAGGTCTGATGGGTTTTTACCTTGCTCCTTCATCTGCTGTGTATTTCTCTGTCTTCTCATTTTGTTTAACTTACTGTGTTTGGGAGTCTCCTTTTTGTTGCCTGCACATTCGCAGTTCCCATTGTTTTTGGTGTCTACCCTCAGTGGCTAGGGTTGGTTCAGTGGGTTGTGTAGGCTTCCTGATGGAGGGAACTGGCGGCTGTGTTCTGGTGGATGAGGCTGGAACTTGCCTTTCTAGTGGGCAGGGCCACATCTGATGGTGTGTTTTAGGGTGTCTTGTGACCTTATTATGATTTGAGGCAGCCTCTCTGCTAATGGGTGGTGTTGTGTTCCTGTCTTGCTAGTTGTTTGGCATAGGGTGTCCAGAACTGTAGCTTACTGGTCGTTGAGTGGAGCTGAGTCTTAGTGTTGAGATGGAGATCTCTGGGAGAGATCTTTCTCCATTTAATATTATGTGAAGCCGGGATGTCTCTTGGACCAATGTTCTGAACTCGCCTCTCCCACCTCAGAGGAGCAGGCCTGACACCCGGTCAGAGCACAAAGACCCTGTCCACCCCACAGCTCAGAAGAAAAGGAAGAGAAAAAGAAAGAAAAGAAAGAAAAAGAGAAAATTAAATTAAGTTATTAAAACAAAAATAATTAAAAAATTTTTTAAATTAAAAAGTAATAAAAAAAGAAAAAACTAAAGTAAGGAAGAAGAGAGCAACCAAACCAAAAAACAAATCCACCAACAAAAACAAATGCTCAAAATTATACTACAAAAAAATCCCCACAGGGCTTCCCTGGTGGCGCAGTGGTTGGGAGTCCTCCTGCCAATGCAGGGGAAATGGGTTCGTGCCCCAGTCTGGGAAGATCCCACATGCCGTGGAGTGGCTGGGCCCATGAGCCATGGCCGCTGAGCCTGCGCGTCCGGAGCCTGTGCTCTGCAATGGGAGAGGCCACAACAGTGAGAGCCCTGCGTACAGCAAAAAAAAATACATAAAAAAAAAATTTTAAATCCCCACAAACAAACAAAACCGACAGACAGTACCCTAGGGCAAATGGTAAAAGCAAAGCTATACAGAAAAAAATCACATAAAGAAGCATACACATACAAGTCACAACAAGAGAAAAAGGAAAAAAATATATATATCGTTGCTCCCAAAGTCCACCACCTCAATTTTGGGATGATTCATTGTCTATTCAGGTATTCCACAGATGAAGGGTACATCAAGTTGATTGTGAAAATTTAATCCGCTGTTCCTGAGGCTGCTGGGAGAGATTTCCCTTTCTCTTCTTTGTTCACACATCTCCTAGGGCTCAGTTTTGGATTTGGCCCTGCCTCTGCGTGTAGGTCGCCTGAAGACGACTGTTCTTCGCTCAGACAGGACAGGGTTAAAGTAGCAGGTGATTAGGGGGCTCAGGCTTATTCAGGCCAGGGGGCGGAAGGCAGACGGGAGGGAATGTGGGGTGAGCCTGCAGTGGCAGAGGCCAGTGTGATGTTGCAACAGCCTTAGGCATGCTGTGTGTTCTCCTGGGGAAGTTGTCCCTGGATCACAGGACCCTGACAGTGGTGGGCTGCACAGGCTCCCGGGAGCATGTGTCTGGTGTCTGCACTGATAGCCGCCGCTCGCACCCATCTCTGGAGCTTGTTTAGGCATTGCTCTAAATCCTCTCTCCTCTTGCACCCCGAAACAATGGTCTCTTTCCTCTTAGGCATTTCCAGACTTTTTTATGGACTCTCTCCCAGCTAGCTGTGGCACAATAACCCCTTCAGGCTGGGTTCACGCAGCCAACCCCAGTCCTCTCCCTGGAATCTGACCTCAGAAGCCTGAGCCTCAGCTCCAGGCCCCCACCCACCCCGGCGGGTGAGCAGAAAAGCCTCTCAGGCTGGTGAGTGCTGGTCGGCACTGATCCTTTCTGCAGGAATCTCTCTGCTTTGCCCTCTGCACTCCTGTTGCTGTGGTCTCCTCCGTTGCTCCAAAGCTTCCCCCACACCACCCACTCCCTGTGTCTGCCAGTGAAGGGGCTTCCTAGTGTGTGGAAACTTCTCCTCCTTCACAGCTCCCTCCCAGTGGTGCAGGTCCCATCCCTATTCTTTTGTCTCTGTTATTTCTTTTTTCTTTTGCCCTACCCAGGTACGTGGGGAATTTCTTGTCTTTTGGGAAGTCTGAGGTCTCCTGCCAGCGTTCAGTAGGTGTTCTGTAGGAGTTGTTCCACATGCAGATGTATTTCTGATGTTGTGGGGAGGAAGACGATCTCCATGTCTCACTCCGTAGCCATCTTGAGATCTCTCCCATTTATGTTTTATTATATTTTATTATAAAATCACTTTATGTTATTACTTTAGGATTAATATATTTACCTTAAAATTGTATTATTACTAAAATGATCTTACACTGGTAATGAGGTTTTTCTGTTTTCTTTCTCCCTTTTGAATTTAGTATATATCTTTTCCTCTTAGAAATAAAAATACAAATATGTAATTATATATATATAAGCATTATTTGAGTTTTATGTATTATAAAAAGTCATTTTTCTACTTTCTAATACTTATGGAATATTTTCTTAATTTAATTTAATTTATTTATTTTTTATACAATAGGTTTTTTTTTTTTTTTTTTTTTTTTTTTTGCTTTAAAACAATTTCTCTCTTCTTTTGGTATGAAAATAATGTAGTGAATGGGAAAATTTTCATGAAACAGTGAAGGACAGCTCTAGTCCCTTATGCATGCTATGAGGAATCCCCCAACTGAGCAGTTTGATATTTCCACAAGAGGCCACACATTTCCATGCCCCATTTCAGGGAGGGAGGTGTTCATGTTGGATATTCCCCACTTGTCCTTCTAGATCCATTCTCCTCCCTTCTCCACCATGCTCTGTGTTCTGCAAGCTGATCACAATGGACAACATCAATTGAGCACCATAGCTCTCTGGCAAAGAGAGACACCAACAGCAGATCAGTGAATTTATTCTCTCAGCCCCCTTCCTCCTGGGCCAAGAATTGGCAAGGTTGCTTCCTCTCCCAGGGACTTCAGTTCCTGTTGGGTGTCCTTCTCTATACCTATATGATTTATTTATTTATTTATATTTAATTTATTTTTTTTATACAGCAGGTTCTTATTAGTTATCTATTCTATACTTATTGATATATATATGTCAATCCCAATCTCCCAATTCATCCCACCACCACCACCCCCAATTTCCCCCGTTTGTGTCCATATGTTTGTTCTCTACATCTGTGTGTCTATTTCTGCCTTGCATATGGGTTCATCTGTACCATTTTTCTAGATTCCACACACATGTGTTAATATATGATATTTGTTTTTCTCTTTCTGGCTTACCTCACTCTGTATGACAGTCTCTATGACCATCCACATCTATACAAATGACCTAATTTCATTCCTTTATATAGCTGAGTAATGTTCTATTGTATATATGATGTACCACATCTTCTTTATCATTCGTCTGTCCATGGGCATTTAGGTTGCTTCCATGACCTGGCTATTGTAAATAGGGCTGCAATGAACATGGTGGTACATGACTCATTTGGAATTATGATTTTCTCAGGGTATATGTCCAGTAGTGGGATTGCTGTGTCATATGCGAGTTCTATTTTTAGTTTTTTAAGTAATCTCCATAGTGTTCTCCATAGTGGCTGTATCAATTTACATTCCCACCAACAGTGCAAGAGGGTTCCCTTTTCTCTACCCCCTCTCCAGCATTTATTCTTTGTAGTTATTCTGATGATGCCTATTCTAACTGGTGTGAGATGATACCTCATTGTAGTTTTCATTTTCCTTTCTCTAGTAATTAGTGATGTTGAGCAGTTATACATGTGCCTCTTGGCCATCTGTATGTCCTTCTTGGAGAAATGTATATTTAGGTCTTCTGCCAATTTTTTGATTAGGTTGTATGTGTTTTTAATATTGAGCTGTGTGAGTTGTTTATATGTTTTGGAGATTAATCCTTTGTTTATTCATTTGCAAATATTTTCCCCCATTCTGAGGGTTGTCTTTTTGTCTTATTTTTGGTTTCCTTTGCTGTGCAAAAGCTTTTAAGTTTCATTAGGTCCATTTGTTTATTTTTGTTTTTCTTTCCATTACTCTAGGAGGTGGGTCAAAAAAGATCTTGCTGTGTTTTATGTCACAGACTGTTCTTCGTATGTTTTCCTCTAAGAGTAGATAGTGTCCGGTCTTACATTTACATCTTTGATCCATTTTGAGTTTATTTTTGTGTATGGTGTTAAGGAGTGTTCTACTTTCATTCTTTTACTTGTACATGTCCAGTTTTCCCAGCACCACTTATCGAAGAGGCTGTCTTTCCTCCATTGTATACCCTTGCCTCCATTGTCTTAGATGCGTGGGTTTATCTCATGGCTTTCTATCCTGTTCCATTGATCTATATTTCTGTTTTTGTGCCAGTACCATACTGTCTTGACTACTGTAGCTTTGTATTATAGTCTGAAGTCAGGGAGTCTGATTCATCCAGCTCTGTTTTATTTCCCTCAAGATTGCTTTGGCTATTTTGGGTCTTTTGTGTCTCCATACACATTTTAAGATTTTTTGTTCTACTTCTGTAAAAAATGCCATTGGTAATTTGATAGGGATTGCATTGAATCTGTAGATGGCTTTGGGTAGTGTAGTCATTTTCACAATATTTATTCTTCCAATCCACAAACATGGTATATGTCTCCACCTGTTTGTGTCATTTTAAATTTCTTTCATCAGTGTCTTATAGTTTTCTGAGTACAGGTCTTTTACCTCCTTAAATAGGTTTATTCATAGGTATTTTATTCTTTTTGTTGCAATGGTGAATGGGATTGTTTCCTTAATTTCTCTTTCATATCTTTTGTTGTTAGTGTACAGGAATGCAAGTGATTTCTGTGCATTAATTTTGTATCCTGCAACTTTACCATATTCATTGATTAGCTCTAGTAGTTTTCTGGTGCATCTTTAGTATTATCTATGTATAGTGTCATGTCACCTGCAAACCATGACAGTTTTACTTCTTCCTTTCTGATTTGTATTCCTTTTATTTATTTGTCTTCTCTGATTGCCATGGCTAAGACTTCCAAATATATGTTGAATAATAGTGGTGACAGAGGACATCCTTGTCTTGTTCCTGATCCTAGAGTAAATGCCTTCAGTTTTTCACCACTGAGAATGATGTTTGCTGTGGATTTGTTTTATATGACCTTTATTATGTTGAGGTGGGTTTCTTCTATGCCCACTCTCTGGAGATTTTTTTATCATAAACAGTTGTTGAATTATGTCAAAAGCTTTTTCTGCATCTATTGAGATGATCATATGGTTTTTCTTCTTCAATTTGTTAATATGGTGTATCACATTGATTTATTTGCATATATTGAAGAGTTCTTGCATTCTTGGGATAAATCCCACTTGATCACAGTGTATGATCCTTTTAATGTGTTGTTGGATTCTGTTTGCTAGTACTTTGTTGAGGATCTTTGCATCTATATTCATCATTGATATTGGTCTGTGATTTTCTTTTTATGTAGTATATCTGTCTGGTTTTGTTATCAGGGTGATGGTGGCCTCGTAGAATGAGTTTGAAAGTGTTCTTTTCTCTGCAGTTTTTTGGAAGAGTTTGAGAAGAATGGATGTTAGCTCTTTTCTAAATGTTTGATAGAATTCACCTGTGAGGCCATCTGGTCCTGGACTTCTCTTTATTGGAAGATTTTTAATCACAGTTTCAGTTTCAATACTTGTGTTTGGTCTGTTCATATTTTCTAATTCTTCCTGATCAGTCTTGAAAAGTTGTACCTTTCCAAGTATTTGTCCATTTCTTCCAGGTTGTCCATTTTATTGGCATAGAGTTTCTTGTAGTTGTCTCTTATGATGCTTTGTATTACTGTGGTGTCAGTTGTAACTTATCATTTTTTATTTCTAATTTTATTGATTTGAGTCTTCTCCCTCTTTTCATTCATGAGTCTGGCTAAAGGTTTATCAATTTTGTTTATCTTCTCAAAGAACCAGCTTTTAGTTTTATTGATGTTTGCTATTGTTTTCTTTGTTTCTATTTCATTTATTTCTGCTCTGATCTCTATGATTTCTTTCCTTCCACTAACTTTGGGTTTTGTTTGTTCTTCTTTCTTTTGTAAGGTTAGATTGTTTATTTGAGATTTTTCTTGTTTCTTGAGCTAGTATTTTATTGCTATATACTTCCCTCTTAGAACTGCTTTTGCTGCATCCCATAGGGTTTGGATCATCATGTTTTTGTTGTCATTTTTCTCTAGGTATTTTTTTATTTCCTCTTTGATTTCTTCATTGATCTCTTGGTTATTTAGTAACGTATTGTTTAGCCTCTGCGTGTTTTTGTTTTTATGGTTTTTTCCCTGTAATTGATTTCTAACCTCACAGCACTGTGGTCAGAAAAGATGCTTAATATGAGTTCAGTTTTTTAAAATTTACCAAGGCTTGATTTGTGACACAAGTTGTGATAGCTCCTGAGAATGTTCTGTGTGCATGTGAGAAGAAAGTGTAGTCTGGTATTTTCAGATGGAATGTGCTATAAATATCAATTAAATCTATCTGCTTTATTGTGTCCTTTAAAACTTGTTTTCCTTATTAATTTTCTGTCTGGATGATCTGTCCATTGGAGTAAGTGAGGTGTTAAAGTCCCCCACTATTACTGTGTTACTGTCAATCCCTCTTTTTTTTTTTTTTTTTTTTGCGGTATGTGGGCCTCTCACTGTTGTGGCCTCTCCCGTTGCAGAGCACAGGCTCTGAACACGCAGGCTCAGCAGCCATGGTTCATGGGCCCAGCTGCTCTGTGGCATGTGGGATCTTCCCAGACCGGGGCATGAACCCGCATCCCCTGCATCGACAGGCAGACTCTCAACCACTGCGCCTCCAGGGAAGCCCTCAATTCCTCTTTTATACCTGTCAACATTTGCCTTATATATTAAGATGCTCCTATGTTGGATGCATAAATATTTATAATTTTTATATCTTCTTCTTGGTTGATCCCTTGATCATTATGTACTGTCCTTCCTTATCTCTTGTAACATTCTTTATTTTAAAGTCCATTTTATCTGTTATGAGTATTGCTACTCCAGCTTTCTCTTGATTTCCATTTGCATGGAATATCTTTTTCCATCCCCTCACTTTCAGTCTGTGTGTGGCGCTAGGTCTGAAGTGGGTCTCTGGCAGACAGCATATATATGGGTCTTTTTTTTGTATCCATTCAGCGAGCCTGTGTATTTGAGTTGGACCATTTAATCCTTTCACATTTAAGGTAATTATCAATATGTATGTTCCTATTACCACTTTCTCAATTGTTTTGGGTATTTTTTTTAGGTCCTTTTCTCCTCTTGTGTTTCCCACTCAGAAATGTTCCTTTAGCATTTGTTGTAGAGTTGGTTTGGTGATGCTGAACTCTCTTAGCTTTTGTTTGTCCATAAAGCTTTTAATTTCTCCATCAAATCTGAATGAGAACCTTGCCAGGTAGAGTAATCTTGGTTGTAGGCTCTTCCCTTTCATTACTTTAAGTATATCATGTCACTCCCTTCTGGCTTGTAGAGTTTCTGCTGAGAAATCTGCTGTTAACCTCATGGGAATTCCCTTGTATGTTATTTGTCATTTTTCCCTTGGAGCTCTTAATAAATTTTCTTTGTCTTTAATTTTTGTCAGTTTGATTACTATGTGTCTCAGCATGTTTCACCTTGACTTTATCCTACCTGGGACTCTGTGCTTCCATGACTTGGGTGGCTATTTCCTTTCCCATGTTAGGGAAGTTTTCGACTATAATCTCTTCAAATATTTTCTCAGGTCCTTTCTCTCTCTCTTCTCTTTCTGGGATCCCTATAATGTGAATGTTGTGGCATTTAATGTTGTCCCAGAGGTCTGTTAGGCTGTCTTCATTTCTTTTCATTCTTTTTTCTTTATTCTGTTCTGCAGCAGTGAAGTCCACCATTTTGTCTTCTTGGTCACTTATCCGTTCTTCTGCCTCAGTTATTTTGCTATTGATTCCTTCTAGTGTAGTTTTCATTCGAGTTATTGTATTGTTCATCTCTGTTTGTTTGTTCTTTAATTCTTCTAGGTCTTTGTGAAACATTTCTTGCATCTTCTTCATCTTTGCCTCCATTCTTTTTCCGAGGTCCTGGATCATCTTCACTATCATTATTCTGAATTCTTTTTCTGGAAGGTTGCCTATCTCCACTTCATTTAAATGTTTTTCTGGGGTTTTATCTTGTTCCTTCATCTGGTCCATAGTCCTCTGCCTTTTCATTTTATCTATCTTTCTGCGAATGTGGTTTTCATTCCACAGGCTGCAGGATTGTAGTTCTTCTTGATTCTGCTGTCTGCCTTCTGCTGGATGAGGCTAACTAATATTTTCTTAATTTCTTATGTGTGTTAGTCTTGCATCAAACTTTCCTAACATGAAAATAAAAGGTTGGCTCTCTACTTTCATGCTGTGTTAAAAATTACTTTGCACCAGGAAAATTTGAAGATATATTAAAATTACCAAAACAGTTTCAGTAAATGAAAACTACTTACTCAAAATAATATTTTCTTAGTTCCCTTATGAAGCTGCCTCTTAGATATCAATGGTTGACTTTTAATGGGTTTTTTTTTTGTAGTATTCATTTAAATGTGTTATTCATGAGGTTTAGGTAATGTTTCTCCAAAAGTCCTCATGAGGGCTTCCACACTGCAAAAGTGTCTGATATGTGTGCCGTGCTTTTTATCTGGCTTCCTAGAATTTTCCTTAAGCCTGACTCCTGACTCCTCTCACTTCCCTCACCTAAGACCCAACCCTAGTTAATGCCTGCTGTGTCCATCTGGCTGTGGGGAACTCACCTATCCTTGCCATGCTAAAAAGTGGAAATTCATGCTTTCTCCATTACCTTTTATCCTCAACCAGCCATCAGTAGAAGCTCTGTATTATCTCTCAAGTTCAGAATCCTCCAGGCAAGAACACACCAGTTGTATGTTTATCCCCAAGTTCCAGAATTCAGTATTAAGCTCTCGAATACTCTTACCATGCCTTTCTCTAATTGCCACACCAGGCTGGGTCTATGAGATTTTGGGTGAAATACTTGTCACTCAGTTTTATACATTCCTTCACTGTCTCAACAGCTAGGTTTGGGAAGGGCCATTCTTCCTTTCCTCCATAAGGAAAGGTAGAGAAATTCTCCAGTATTCCCCATAAAACCCAAAATCCAGTAATTCTCACTTAACTTCTTTTCAAATATCTAATTTTTGCTCACATTAAGGATTGAATTATTAAGTAAATGTCACATGACAAGTTTTCCAGTTTTCCTAGGGGGAGTATTTGGCTTAATTTGGAAAAAGGGGAAATTTAATTCCCCCTTTTTTCCCTATTTGTTGCTCTAGCTAAAATTATGATCCATGAAAAGTCTCAGTTGAAGTTATTTTATATGTTAATGGAATATAATTAATTTTGCATTACCATTCAACCAATTATTACAATTTAGCTAGAGTATTTTCATGGTAACTTGGTCAAATTATTAAGCTCTCACCATGTTTTTAGCAACCAGGTCCAATGGAAAAGTAAAACATGATGGTGCTCCATTTGGAGAGTCAATATTTATACATATAATTCAACAATTACAGAAAAAACAAACAAAAAAAGACAGGTATTATTGCTACAGGCATACTAAGAGTAACTGGTGTTTGGGGAAGAGTGCAATGGGTATAGACTGCTATAATCACAAAAATATTTAAAGTTAGTTTATGCCTTGAAAGATGCAGATAAACCTGGGCTAGTATACAGGGAAGATTAATTCTGGAGCTGTGGGAATATGCAGAGCAGTGGAGTTGGCAGGCATGGCACATGGACATAGAGGAAAGTAGTTTGACCAGATTCCAATAAGGATGTTGAAAAATAATGGGAGGAATAGTTTTTAAGAGGAAGGAGTGAGACCTATTAGGGAAGATACTAATCAGCACAAAAATACCTTAATAGAGCCATTATAGTACTTTACTTATGGGAAATACAGAAAAATTATGCTTTAAGGAATGACCTGTTAATTCTCTAGGTATTTTCTCACTCAGTTAAGGAAAGAAACTAACTAGGCAGTTAAAACCACAATGACCATATTCTGTTGAACATATATTAAGTAAAAACCTAGCGACAGATAATGTGAGACATAATGAAAAATATATGATAATGACTACCTTCAATGAGTTTATATATTCTAAGTGAGTGGTTGATAAACAAATGCTTCCCTATTAATGTGAAGAAGTCTAGAGAGTCCTAAAAGTAGTAGTTGTGAATTATTTGTTTGTTGGGGAAGAAAGATAATTAAATATAATGTAGAGTACAACGTATTATCATGAATGATTTATCATCAACTCATCAAACAATTGTTGAGTACCCACTCTATGCCAGGAAGTGTTTTTATAAAGACAGGCAGGAGGGGAAAAAAAAAAGGAACATCTCTGCCCTATAGTACTTCCATTCTAATGTGGGTAGCTGGTGGCAGGAGACACATAGGGAAGTATATCAGGTGGTGATAATTCAGGATAAAGGGGAGCAGGAGTACCAGGGAAGAGGAATGGAAGATCATTGTTTTTATTTAGGATATTCAGGAAGATGTTAAGATCAAATTTAGGCAGAGGTCTTAAAAAATATGGTAATGAATAATATAGATATGTAGACAAATACTCTAGGCAAAAAGGATAGCAAATGCAGAAGTTCAGACACAGGAGCCTAATCAATATGTGTTAGAAAAAAATAAGAAAGTCATTGTGGCTGGAGTGAAGGAAGTGAGAGAGGAGCAGAGGGTGGAGGCAGAGGAAAAAAAATGTCCAGATTCTGGTCAGTGTGTACATGTGAGGAGTCTGAGGCAGTTTATATTCTGCAGGGCCTTGTAGGTCATTGTGAAGTTTTTTGCTTTTATTTTGAATGGGCTGACAAGACATTGGTAGATTTTAATCAAAGAAAGAACCACAGGAGATCATTCTGGAGACTGTTGCTAAAAGGGATATTTTGCAAGTGAGGTCATTAATAACCTTGACAAGTACTGTTTAGACTGGTGAGAAGAAAATAATATGGGGAATTTATTTGGGGAAGAAAAAGAAGAGAGGAACAGGAGACAATAAAAATAGATAACTCAAAATGTTTAACTTACTGGAAATCAAAAAATAGAGTAGCTAAAGAGAATATGGCTTAAAGAAAGGTATGCAGGTTTTTTGCGGGGTTTTGGGCGGTATATTGCTCTAATTTTTAAAGATAAGCATTTATTATAGCAAGTTTAAATGCTGAGATAAATATGAAAAAGAGAAGGGGAAGTTACTGGGTTGATGCATAGGTAAGAGGAGATGGGCCTATTGGACAAATCTAGATTATGTCCTTAAAAAGGAACATTGAGAGCTCTTCTACAGAGCCAGAGGAATACATGTTAAATGCAGCAGGAGAGAAACACATAATCATGCTAGCTGGTCTCACTTTAACTTCATGACCATCAACCTCAAAGGAACCTTGGCACATTTGTACAGATACAGGTTGGTAAGTAGATATGGGAACATATGGCAGTTTTCTGATGATCACTTCCATTTCCTTAGTGAAACAGGAAAAATTAAAGATGGAGAAAGAGCTTGAAGCAGAGAAAAGAAAAGATGAAATGCTTGCCTAGGAAAGGAGATTGACTGGATTAGACACATTTAGTAGAATTGCTATGCAATATCAAGTTTCTTTTGAGGTTGATGGTCATGAAGTTAAAGTGAGACCAGCCAGCGTGGTTAGGTGTTTCTCTCCTGCCACATTCAGCTGCCTTGGATGCATCTGAAGAGACGAACAAAAGGTTGGACTTCTGCAGTGCTGACCTCTGTTTTTATGGAAGAAAGAGAATAAAAGACTTAAGAATATATTGGAACAGTTTTAAAGAAAAGCCATGGAATCAAAGCTTGATAATCAGGAAGGTGGGGATATAATGGGGATGGAAGATCGTGAAATAGTATAAGATCAATTGGATTATAGGTCCAGGTGGACACAAATATGCTTTACAATTGGAGTACTCTGAGGGGGTGAGTTGGAAAATTGAATGTGGTTTGGGGGGAGAGGAATGTTTGATATTGAGGTTATGTAAAGTTTGCACTTAGGTAAGTATGAGAAGCGATAAGTCCTGGAGTAGATAGCTGAGGTAGTTGGACATACTGAGAAAATCCTAGGTATTGAAATGATTATCTGCACTGTAAATACAAATAAAAATTAAAAATAATAGGCTTAAGTCTCCTTGTTGAAAATAAGAGAATACACTTCTCCCCTCTCCCTTTATTAGAGCAATTACTTTAGAAAACTTATAATTGTAAGTTCTTCCTCTGTCTCTTTGAATTGTATATAAATCTTTTTAGAAACTGGACAAGGCTCTTCCCAGTTTTTTTTTTTTTTTCCGTTGCGGAGCACAGGCTCCGGACGCACAGGCTCAGCGACCATGGCTCACGGGCCTAGCTGCTCCGTGGCATGTTGGATCTTTCCGGACAGGGGCATGAGCCCGTGTCCCCTGCATTGGCAGGCAGACTCTCAACCACTGCGCCACCTGGGAAGCCCCTCTTCCCAGTTTTTGATTCAGGGATGCCTTTCTCAAGGACCTAGGAGCTAACTCATTGATATGTATCCATCTGTGGAAGGGTAGCAGCCTAACTTTAATCAATGTCTTGCTCCATGTTGTAAAAGCATCTCCTGTCATAAAGATATGAGAACTTTGTTTTTCCTCTGGATAAAGTCAATTGGCTAACACAGATGGTAACCCCAACTACCAGGTGAATTTGGAATGAACTATGTGTGAAAACAGTGCTGTCAAGTCCTCTTACTGGAAGACTAGTAATTGTTTATCTTGAAAACAGGTTACGTAATGAATTGTTTGGCTATTTAAAGTGTGAGATGTCTTTCTGTCCTTGCAATCTCTTAGCAGATTGCTTGTGATGCACATCACATTCTGGTTTAATACTTATTCAATAGTAGAACTGTTTTCTCTTTCTACTACCTTTGTAAAGAGGTTTCTGACATTGGGAAAAGGTTTTCCTTTTTACTATATTTCCCCAACAGCATGGGTATTACAATCATGGAGAATCATAACAATGAACCATGACTGAAAATTTTCCAGAAATAAAGAGTGACCTAAAAGTCTGTAGATGAGTGCAACAGAAAGAATAGGTGAGAGTACAATTGGGAGACCTGGGCTTCAAAGGTATATTGCACAGGCACACATCATAGCTAAAATGTAATAGAAAGGTGGTATTTTATATGGTCATTGTATCAAATATTTAGAATTAATTACTTGTAAATTTGACTGCAGGGCTTGGTATGGTTAAAAATGCAGAGATGCACATTAACAAATTGTGAGTCAGGAAGGTTTCTTTACATGAAGAATTAAACATCAATAAAACAACAATTCAAGAAATGTCACAAGCCAGTACATGAGTGATTGCCAAATGAGTTGTACAATTTGTGCTATAATTTCAGAAAATCAGAGAGGTCACAAATTAAATGAGTTGGAAAGATTTTTTTAATTAATATATATGGAGCATACTCTGTATCAAATCAAAAGGATCATGTCTAAACTAGCTTTCAGATAGCACCTAGGATGGGACATACACCCCAAGGAGGATTAATAAATGCTAATTATCATAATATCAAAGGGTGAGAGGCACCTCATCTAACTCAGCCCTCAAGCAGCAGGCTTAAGCCATCCTGGATAGATGAGAGGCTGTCTAGGTTGAAACCCTGCCTTGAAAAACCTATTTGAATTCATTTCTGCTTAAAACCTTTTCTTGTTTTTAAACCTAATCCCATTATCTGGGCAATCACTATTGTTACATTTGTAGACAATTAAATCATAAATGTTAGATAATACTATTTCCTAATTATTTGCAATTCTCTTTGATGAATTACTTCTTTTTCTCGTGTAATAGATGTCAGAATTAGATATAGATAGAGAACTCAAATAAAGCCCTGGTATTTATTCATTCATCCAGTCATTGATTCATTTATTCAATACGTATTTTTGAGTCAAGTATTATATTTATTACCACATAAAAATTATCTAAAACTTAGAAACTGAAAATAACACACTTATTATCTCACAGTTTCAGTGGGTCAGGAATCTGGGAGTAGTTTACCTGGATGGTTCTTATTTAGGGTCTCTCTAGAGGCTCAATCAAGATATCAGCTAGTACTGCAGTCCCTTCAAGGTTTAACTGTGAGAAGTTCTGCTTCCGAGCTCACTCACTTGTCTATCGGCAAGTCTCAAAATATCTCCCTTCTAAGTTTATTCTTGTATCTCCATTGGGCTGCCTCAGAATACACAGCTGGTTTCTTCCAGAATCCTGTAATTCAAGAGAAAGTGAGGGAGATTGGTTCAAGATGGCAGAGTAGAAGGACATGAGCACACTCTCTCTTGTGAGAGCACCAGAATCACAACTAACTGCTGAAAAATCATTGACAGGAAGACACTGAAACTCACCAAAAAAGATACCCCACATCCAAAGACAAAGGAGAAGCCACAATGAGATGGTAGAAGGGGTGCAATCACAATAAAATCAATTCCCATAACTGCTGGTTGAGTGACTCACGAACTAGAGAACACTTATACCACAGAAGTCCACCCACTGGAGTGAAGGTTCTGAGCCCCACGTCAGGCTTTCCAACCTGGGGGTCCAACCACGGGAGGAGGAATTCCTAGAGAATCAGGCTTTGAAGGCTAGTGGGATTTGATTGAAGGACTTTGCGAGGAATGGGGGAAGCAGAGACTCCACTCAGAAGAATGAATAAGGAGGACGGAGTGAGCCAAATAGTTGTTATTCCTTACAAATGCACAGGTTAGCTTCATTAACAATTGCACAGCACAGCCTCAAAAATAGGCTGTGATAAATTTACCATCGATTTGCACTCATGTTAACTTCATCTTCTACCTAGTATTTTCCTCCATGTCTTCTCTTTTAGAATATAAATTGTCCTGAAATATTCTCTCTTTTTACCTATTTTAAATTAATAATCCCCCCAAAGCAACATTAATAAAAAAGAAAAAAAAATAATAAAGACTGACTCATAGCTTTTGCCAAAGCCAGGGGGGATCTTAGAGTTATAAAATAGTGAGATAGAAGGAAATTTTTCTTATTTAATGAATACTTTTCCACTGAGTTTTATCTACCTATCACTTGTCTGTTAGGCTAAACCATTGGCTATTCCTACCTACATAAAAATATGCAGAATATTCTGGATATCTTCTTCTAGAGAATTATTTTTCTTGAATGATTGTAAGAAATTGATATAGAGATGTTGAACAGCAAACACAAAAGTGGATGTTTAAAAGCTTTCCCAACTTAATCCAAATCCTACTTTGACTCTCACCTTAAGGAGAATAATGGAAATAGAGGGACAACAGCATTCATTTTTCTGGTTTTTAATTTTTTTTCAAATTTTACTTCAAAACATTTTTCATTTTTCAAATCCCAAAGTTGAATTTGAAAACAAATTTCTTTTTCAGTTTTTACTTAAAGAATTATTAAAATATATTAAGTGATGCAAATTTATATAATATAGCTTAAATAACCATTTATTCATAATGTAAAATTACCTAGATGCAAACAGGGTGCTAAATTAAGAGAACTAAAAATGTTAGATTCTCCAAGGTTTCAATTATTCAGTTGGATGAATCAATCTGAACTGTATAAAGACTTTAATCTGTTAGCACTACAGCCTATGAAATAAGACCCAATTCATAGATCTGATTTGAACTCTCTATAAAAAAGTCTTCTTTTTTGCTATGAGGTTGCTAAGCCATGGAATATAAACTGGTATCTCTGCAGATCATCTGGTAGATAGGCCAACAAATGAAGCCTAAGCTAAGAATGAACCCCAAAGAGAGCAAATCAGAGAAATTGAACAAAAGATAGAATTAAAATAAAGGTAAAAAAAAGAGACTCAGAGAATGATTCCTGACTATGCGAATAGAACATGATGGGACAATTCACTGATATGGTAAAGAGCTGAGAAATCATTCACAGTGGAGTACTATGGTGATAAGAATTCAAGTTTTTATTTATTTATTTAATTTTACACTGTGCTTTTATAAAGTTCGCATGTATTTAGGCTAAGGTACACAGGGGCTCAGAACAAGCCTTACCAAAATGCAACACTTTTGTATGAGGATTATTTTGAACTAAAGGCAACTGAGACCTTGCAGTTTCAAGATAAAATACTGCTCCTCCGTTAACTGCCTAGAAGAGCTTAAACTGGGAATTTTTCCCAGAAAAGCGTTATTACCAGAGATAAATTTTATCTAAGTGGCTCCATCTGTATGGAAGGACAAACATCTAATTACTAAACACCTGCTCTTTTTTTTTTTTTAAATCATCCTGTGAATGACCCTCCTGTCCTTGGAAGCCCCAGGCTTCTATCCCATTCCTTAGCTCAGGATGACATATACTTCATTTTACCATTCTGTCCCAAGTATGTGGGATTCCTGTACATATAAAATTAAATTTGATTTTCTCTTGTTAATCTGTCTCACATCAATTTAATTCTTAGATGAACCAGAAGAACCTAGGACGGTAGAGGAAAATTTTCTTCCTCCTCAACAGTTATTTTTAAAATATGAAAAAAATTGGTCTTACAGAATTGCTTAAAGGAAGCTTTTATGTATCACATGGGAAACATGACAGCATTTGAGGAAATAAAGAATGGCAATCATTTTAATAATAATAAACTTTAGGATTAAACCAGTGGTGAGTTATTAATAAGAATTAGACATTTCTGGTACTGTGAGTGCATGACTTCTCTGTAGCTCTTGTTGAGGATGAAAAATAATATTCCCTCTACCCTTCTAGGCTCTTGACTGAGACACTCTCTGTAAAAAAAGACAGAATAAAAGGAGAGAAACAAACAAAAGTTTAATAACATGTATTCCTCCTGTGTGATGGTGGAGTCCCAGGAAAGATGAGTAACTCCCTAAAATAGCCCAAGCCATCACCTTAAATACCACTGATGCTCTGTGCACCAGTACTGAATCAAAACTTGGAGACAGAGTTTTAGATGAAGTAGAAAAGAATAGCTTTATTGCTTTGCCAGGCAAAGGGGGACACAGCAGGCTCATGCCCCTCAAAACTATGTGTCCCAACTTGGAGGGATTTGGTGAGGAGTTTTATAGCAATGGTTCAAGGGTGGGGTTGCTGATAAGGATCAGGGTGTGTGCAGGGCCTGCATAGCTTTAATATGGACTCAGGGGGTCTCTTGAAGAACTTCTCTTGTTCCTTTAATCTGGAATGAAGAATGCTAACATCTTCCATTTGTTGAGGGTTTTTGTTCTGTAAAGAGCTCAAAGATATTATTATGTGTATCCCTTGAGGCAGAACCAGAACCCTGCCCCAAGGCTGCACTATGTTTCTTGGCTGCTCCTCCCTTGTCTCTGCATCCCCTCCCTTCCCTGATTAGCAAGTGTTTGAATCTGCCCTTTGGAAAACAGGGAAGGTCATGGAGGCTGGAGCCTATTCCCTACAAACAAGAAACTGGTGACACAGTAAAGCTTCCAGGCCCAGGAGCCCCATAGGGTCCTGCTCGGTTTCACCATCACAAGCTAAAGATAAAAGAAAGTGTTGTAGGGGGTTGGGAGGCCAGTAAGGGATTTGCCACGAAAAGCACAGTAAGCAAGGACATTGTTGTTATGCAGATATAAGTCTCTGACTTCTCCAGTGATCAAAGTTTCTAGAGGAGTGAGTCTTCTTTCACTTCTTGGTACAGAGTGAGAGACACCCTTGTGAATGGAGATTTCCTTTATAAATGTAAATGTCTCTCTCAAAAGGGTAACTTATACTCAGTTTTCAGAGCTTTTTCTTTGTCTGCTGTTTCTTAAAAACAGTCAGCCTAAAATAATCCTTATGCAAAGGGGCATCTTCTGAGGTGGCAAATTCTGCTTCCGTTTACACTTAATGCCACATACCAGTTCTTTTGTATATTTTTGGTTAAATCTTGTTCTTATAACCTTCAACAGATAAAAATCACACTTCACTACTTTTCTCCAGTTTTCCATTTAGTTCTCTGCCTGTCATTTTTAGGCTATGCCCTACTTGTGTCATAGAGAAAAGAAAGATTTTCAAGAATAAACTTCAGGGCTTCCCTGGTGGCGCAGTGGTTGAGAGTCCGCCTGCTGATGCAGGGGACACGGGTTCATGCCCCAGTCCAGGAAGATCCCACATGCCGCGGAGCGGCTAGGCCAGTGAGCCATGGCTGCTGAGCCTGCGCGTCCAGACCCTATGCTCCGCAACAGGAGAGGCCACGGCAGTGAGAGGCCCACGTACGGCAAAAAAAAAAAAAAAAAAAGAATAAACTTCAGTTTTCAACTTTTCACCCTGATAGCCTTCTGTTTTTCTCCACCATTCTCAAGCAATAGTTCTTAACCTTCTGATAAAAATGATGTTTTTCTATCGTTATTAATGACCTCAAGCACTCTGATTATCTTCTAAAATATTATTTCTACATCTTTTAGTTCACTATTTCCTGTTTTCCAGAAGGTAAAAGCTTTCTTCACCATTTTTGAAAAACTCTCCTTCAACTATGTATCAAAGGAGGTTGGGGAGTGGGGTGCAGACAATAATCAAAAGAGCATGGGGGGCTTCCCTGGTGGCGCAGTGGTTGAGAGTCCACCTGCCGATGCAGGGGACACGGGTTCGTGCCCCGGTCTGGGAAGATCCCACATGCCGCGGAGCAGCTGGGCCCGTGAGCCGTGGCCGCTGAGCCTGCGTGTCCGGAGCCTGTGCTCCACAACGGGAGAGGCCACAGCAGTGAGAGGCCCGCGTACCGCAAAAAAAAAAGAAAAAGAGAGCATGGGTTTTGAATCCAGATACACCAAGGATTAAGTTGCAGCTCTATCCCATTCTTATACTGGAACATCATGAAAGTACCTAAACTTACTGATCCTTAGCTTATCAATTTACAAAGTGGGTTAACATCTAACCTTGTGTTTTTGTATGGATTGAAATCCTCTACATGAAAATCCTAGTACCTAGTATTGGAAATGTGCTCAGTAAATGAAAAATTGTATTATCTATATATTAACTTTATAGCCTCATAGGTACTGTTAAAAGAAAGAACAGGCCGAAAAATGAAATCACTTGTGCTAAGCCCCATGTCAGAAAACCAAGACTTAACATCTAACCTAATTGAAGTTTTGGCCCCTCTCAGGAATATAATCTTAACCAGTCAGTCTGGAGTTTCCTGGTCAGCACTGGTTGAGCTAATCCATCTGATAGGCTCCTTTCATCCCCTAAAGAAAGATGAGGTAATCTGCTCTTTCCTTGTCCCTGCCTAATTTGGCCTATGAAAGCCTTCCATTTGTACAGCTGCTCAGGATTCTTTCTACTTGCTAAATGGGATGCGGGGCAATTCATGGATCATTTAATGAAATCAGTTAGATTTTCAAATTTACTCAGTTGAATTTTGTTTTTTTAATAGTACAATCTTTTTTTCTCTCCTTCCTGGGCAGAGACCTTCTGGTTCTACTCTTCTTCTGGTAGCAGAGTGCAGGCTGTGACTCAGAACAAAATAAGACTTACTTCCTGCCCCTCCCCCAGGAGTAGATATCTTTTGCTTCTTTGGCTTCCCAATCATTGCTTGGGCTTTGGGTCCTGGCATTAGGTTGTTTTCCTAACCCTCTGTCATAAATTTGTCAAATTAATGATTGTTAGGTGAAACACAGCATTCTGGATGGTTCAACAACAGCCCAAAAGAGAAACTGAAATAGAGAAGTTTACTACTTACTGGTCCTGGGGGAAGTACCCACATATCTCAAGGAGGCACATGCCTTTATTAAGGTCTGTGGGTGCAATGCTTTGGGGTTCCTGGGCTAAGGTCACACTGGCCAACTCAAACCCTAAAAGCAGGGTTTTGATAAGTCCCACATGGGTCTTATCTAAGTACGCATAACGGGAAGGCACTGGGAGGCAGGAGAGGCTGTCAATCACAAAGGGTATTGGGTAAGTCCCAGGAACTTACATTTACTTGTGACTCTGCAGACTGCTATCTAGGGTACATGCTTGCATGAAGGGCTAGTGTCAGGTTAAGGTCACTGCAGGCCGCTTGACCAAATAAAATGGATACAGAGGCAGTAATACCACAGAGTATCTTAGCTATTCTCACAACACCCTCCTTCAGTTTGCCTTTCACTTCTGTAGTAGAAGGGTCTAGGAATGGCGTTGTTTTTGTGCTTGTGGCTGACCTAAGATGGTTCTGAAGGGGAACATAATATACTACTTCAAAATATACCTCTTTGGCATAAGAATTATTTTAGGCTGATTATTTTTAAGAAACAGCAGACATAGGAAAAGCTCTAAAAACTGAGTAGAAGTTACCCTTTGTAAGGGACATTCACATTTATAAGGGAAATCTCCATTTGTAAGGGTGTCTCCCTCTCTGTACCAGAGAGAGAAGGGTGACTCTAATCTCTAGAAATTTATCAAGGGAGAAGGCAGTGACTTAAATCTGCATAGCAACCATATCCTTGTTCGTTGTGCTTTTCCTGGTAATCCCCCTAATTGGCCCTCCTTCCCCAAAATCTTCTTTTATCTTTAGCTGGAGATGGTATTTAAGGTGATGGCTTGGGCCATTTTAGGGAGTTACTCAGTTTTCCTGGGTCTCTCCTATGCAAAAAGGAAGTATAGATGTTACTAAATTCTGTTTTATTTTTCTCCTGTTAATCTGTCTTTTATTATAGGGGGGATCTCAGCCAAGAGCCTAGAAGGGAAGAGGAAAAATTATTTTCTCTCCCCCACAAAACCTTCTGTTATCTTTTATTAGACATTCTAATATTGCCCCACAGGCCCTTGAAGCTCAGTTTATTTTTTAAAAACTATTTCCTCTCTCTTCTTCAAACTGGATAATTTTTATTGATCTAAATTCAAGTTCACGGACTCTTTTCCTGATTTTCCTCAACTACTGCATAGGAAGATAGGTTGAGCAGCATAATATATACCTTCTTTTTTAAGTGTTGACTAAATTGCTGATACCAAATATTTTCCTTGATATTTATTAATGGCTGTTGTTTTTTCAAAAGGAGGAATGTTTATATCCAAGATAAGGTTATCATTCTGGTACCATACGATCAAACCGCTTTTTTTTTTTTTTTTTGCTGCATACTCTTGTTGACATACAATGTCAGCCTCTTGTTTGTTTGATTCCTTTTCTTTGTAACTTTTTTCTTCACTTTTTTATTGAATTGCTTCAGTATTTTTTCATATTTTCTAAAGCTACTTCAAAATTTTTTCAGAACCTTTGGGTGTTGGTGAGTTAGAGACATATTTCATTCATGCCATCAAGGAGACTAGATTATATACTGGGTTTACATAATTTTCAGGTAAAGAGAAAATCATGACATTTATACTCTAGAACACTAGCTCAGTTTATTCATCATTCCTGTGTCTAAAGATAATCTGTAATTTTTGTGGTTTCTCTATTACCTTCCCCCTCAACCCACAATGTGCAATGGTAAATTATATGTTTGGCATAAACTTTCTAATCTCCTTGGTGTTTATCTCAACCTTTTTTTTTAAGCTTGCTTTTAGGATCCCTCTCTCAGATGCTAACTTCTGTTAATCTTGTTGTGTATTAAAGAATAGTTCTGGTCCTTCTCCTGAGCTCCTGGGTGATAACTTCTAAATCCTTAGAATTTTCTGAGTGTCAGAAGAATGTTGTTTAGGGTGGGCTCTTCCACCACATCTGAGTTTAGGCTAATGAGATTGCTCAGGATGGAGGCTGGTCAGGACAGAGAGACCAAGTATGAGCCAGATGATATCAACCCAAACTCTTCCAGAGACAGGAATGAACCTGGGGATTGAGTTAGCCACATGGCCAATGATTCAACCAGTCATAACAACAAAATAAAATCCAAATAAAATTGAGACAGGAAGGGAGCAGGGTACAACCTTTAAAAGAATGACATAGCCGTTGAGGACACAGCATAAACTGGTTAGAACCAATTAAGTTCAAGATGGTGGACGATGGACTTCCAGTGGAATTTCAGCCTCATTATATGCTCATTGTAATATATCAGCATGCTATATGACACACCCACAGGTGCCATGACAGTTCTGGGGCTGACCATAAAAGGCCAAAAAGTGGGTGGTGACCCAATTCCCGGAAATCTCTGCCCCTTTCCCAGAATACTTGGAATAATCCTCCCACTCATTAACCTATAAAATTACCCACCCCTATAAAAACTGACAACCCTGTACCCTGAGGCCTCTCGCCTTCTGAGTTGGCCCACACTCTGTCTATGTAGTATCTATCTCCCTGAATAAACCTTTCACTTTACTATGGCTCACTCTTGAATTCTTTCCTGTGCGAAGCCAAGAATCCATACTTGGCAGCCCGTCCCAGGGACTCACCTGAGACCTGGGATGTGACCATTCTCTCTGGCCCCACTTTCCAGCAACAAAACCTCTGGATGCTGAAGTTTGAGTGAACTTCCTGGTTAATGAAACATCAGTGTGCTGGGAGCGTGTCATATCCTCATGCCACAAGGAGAGGGTGTGAAGCTGTCTGTTTCCAGACCCTCCCAGACCTTGCCGATGTGTGTTTTTAGTTGGATAGTTCTGATTTGTATCTTTTAAAATATACCTGTAATCATGAACATAGCACTTTGCTGGGTTCTGTGAGTTACTCTAGCAATTTATCAAACCTAAAGGGGTTGTGGGAACTCCTGAATTTGTTCCTGATTTGTCAGAAATGTGAGTAGCTTGGGGACCCTCAAACCTGTGGCTGGCATCTGAAGTAAGGACAGTCTGTTAGGGACTGTGTTCTTAATTTGTGAAGTTTGCACTAAATCCAGGTGGTTGGTATGAGAATTGCTTTGCAGTATTGTAATCTGTTAGGCATTTATTAATTATTAAATTTTTCTGAGAAGATATATTGCTTAGTCCACATTCTACTCCTTATATATGTGAAAGTCTTATATTTTTCACCTACTAATTATTACTTATGAGAATTAAATGGAAAAAATATATGTACTTAAGGCAGGTGCAATGTTTGGCATTGAACACACATTCAGTGAATGGGGAGTATTTTTATTTTTATAAGTGATTAGCAGAATTAGGGCTTTCAAGATATCAATCCCCACCTCCTTTGGAAACATGGAAGACTGACAATATTGACAACAACATGGCAGATTATTTCACTCACCTATTTGCAAAAGGTTGAGCTGATCCGAATTTAGGCTTTGAATTCATTGGAGTCTTACTTATACTCTAATCACTTGCATGCATTATAAATTTAAATGAGAAATTATGTAAGTGTCGAGGTATTTCTTAGTTTGGTAAAGCTGATGATATTGAAATATATGTTATTCTCAATAAAACTCTGAGTGCAGGAAAAGAATGAGGAAAACAGAAATCACCATTAACATATATAGCAATGACTGCCATGAGGTAGATCTGATGGTTGCTAAAATTAGCGTGCAGAAATTTAAGCGAAGCAGAATGCTTGCATGTTCATAAAGATCTCTCCCATTAGGCATATTACTAGATGCAAAATGGGACAGGAGATTAGATCCTGGAATAGAGGCTGGTAGAAAAACTGGTGAAATTTCAGTAAATTATGTTATTTACTTAATATATTTTGCCAAAATTACTCTCCTAATTTTCATCGTTATATGATTATTTAAGATGTTAACATGAGGGGAAGATGGATGAGGAGTATGTAAGAACTTTATATTACATTTTAAACATTGTATAATTGTAAAATTATCTCAACTATAAACATTTTTTTAAAAGCATAACTTATTACTGGTTGCCAGGGTCTTGTGCTAGGGGAAGAGGATTGACTCCAGAGAGAACAAGGGAAATTCTGGGAGTGATGAGACTGGTATATATAAACCAATTGTGATATGGTTGCAGGACTACATTCATTTTTTAAATCCATCACACTTATTTAGGTTGAATTTTTGTATGTAAATTATAACAATAAAAATATAATAATTTGCTAGTATATTATGCATTAAAAGATAATACGAGATTTTTAAAATGTTACTACAATATATTTGTAGTTTGCAATAACTTATTCTATTTCTAGATTGTTTAACTTGTTGAAGTGCTATTTTAATCTATTCAATATAACAATTCTTCTATAAATATAGTATAAATATACACTGAGCTAATACATTACAGGTTAATTAAATACAGATTTGAGAAAATGTCAACAAAGGCCCTATTTTTTCACATTCTGTGCCAGGAGAGTGTCTAAGACCCTCAAATTAATTTTATTTATTTAATTCTAATATCATAATAACAAAAATAACTTTCATTTATAGCATTCTCACTATGAATCAGGCATTGCACTTAACCAGTTGATATGGAATATGTTATTTAAATGTCAGAACAATTATCAGAGATAGATATTATCATTGCTTCTAATTTAGAGATTGGCAAACTAAAGTTTACAGAAACTGAGTAAATTAACAAATGCACCCAACTAGTGTGTGCTGGAGCCGAGATCCAAACCAGAGTCTAAGACTTCACTCCTAGGCAGTATTACAATGGTCAAGCTATGGGTTACCTTTTGTACTGTAGTTTAAAATATGTGATAATTTTCGGTTCTTTTTTTATCAGGCTTACTTACACAGTAGTCTTATCCTCACATAACACAATATTTCAAAGTATTTTCTAAAAGAATAGGATAAAAAATCTTTCCTCTTTTTTTTTCTGTTAAGTATCTATTAAATCTAAAAACTACAACTGAAGAGAGAAGCAATCAATTAAATTTTAATTTATCTTGTTTTCTAGCAAACTAATCTAATCACAAAATCATAACTGGCTTATTAAACCAATTATCATTTGATTAGAAAATAACATTTGGGATTAAGGGAGACATCAGGATGTAAGCAGCATGTTCAAATAGCCACAAGATTTGAGCTTTTTTTTTCTTATAATCCTGTCTTCAATAATGTCTGACCTCATATATAATATTTATATCTCAGTCTTTATATAAAGAAATATATTTAACTAACACTGGGGAAAGGGATAAATTTATGTGGAAAAATATTTGTGGTTAAAATCACAACTTTTAAGGGTTTCAAAACCAAGACTTAAAAAATTTAACCAAACTCATCATGTTAACAAATTCAAGTGTATTCAATGCCTTATTTTAACTTTCCCATTTAGCAAAACTTTTCTCCATCCTTTTGTTAAATCTATTTTTTAAAATCCATTTAGGCATTTTGAGTGCTGCTTTATTTAACATTTATTGAATGCTAGAAATCTTTAAGACTAGTGTAAAGCCCAGACTGTTTCCAAATATCTTAAGATAATAAGGGACTATCTATGCAAACGCATATTTATTTAGTACTTAGAAACAAATAAAATCCATAAACTATATTAGATTAAATAAACCTTCAAGTATTGATATTCTTCACTTAAGGAGTATGAGGTAAATTAGAACAGTTAGACCCATTTCTAAATATTATTTGAGGCATGTTTTTACTCAAGCATTATTTTTGTTGCTATGCAAATAAGTAATGTTCAATAATGTATTTTATTATATTATAGATGCTCACCATTTATTTTGATCAATATATGCTGTTCTACTCTGCATATGTATATGAAAATAATGTATCTATTACAATGTAATAAGTATAACATGTTAGTTAAGAACTCCAGTTCTAGCTATTTTTACCCTCAATTATAACTTTATTTTTCTATTTTTCAGCTAAGATTCAATGGTTCAGATCTATAATCACTCACTTGCAAAAACCTTGACCCTATTATCCCTTTGTCTGCCACACTCATCTAACAAAATTCCAACTCAAGTTATACCCAATTATCTGCCTATTTCATGCCTACACTTAAAGCAGCTGATTGAGGCTGGAGCGAATCTCTTTAACTGATGAACTTGTCTCATGCTTCATGCTGAAAATGGACAATCAAGTATTCCTGCTGGGATGAAAATCTAACCTGTCCACTGTACACTAAGTCCAGTCCCCTTTTATTTTCTCTAGAATGCTGGTTAAACAGGTATCTCTGTTCTTCAGTGTATCCAATGCTCTGTTTCACCTTGCCCATTTAGCACTATTTTTCTACATCGCTTTTGTTAAATTCAATAGTCAGTTCTCTCAAGAACATCTAATTTCTTCTTTCACACTTTTTTGATCCTTTTGTAGACCTTTTCCAAACCTTTCCTTCCAATACTTCTGTGTTATTGTGCAGTAGTGTCTCTTGTAAAAAAAATATGTTCATTGGTTTCCTTTTCGAAAAATCTAGCTTGACAATATTTCCCTTTCATTAACTTGCTAATCTATCTATATTTAATGTAATTTCTGATGGATTAAGTTGAAATGGACCCCCTTAAATCTTTTTCTATTTGTTTCATCTGTTCTTTGACCTTTTATTCTTTCAATTCTCCTTTATTATAATTTTATTTATATGATTTTTATTCTACTTTTAGTGGTAATCATAGACTTACTGCAGTCTATCTCAATTTGGCTACTTACTAACCAATGCTAGAAACTATTACCTAATCCATCTTAAATAATTCCCCCACTCTTTGCACTATTAGTGTCATAAATTATACTGATACATATTAATAAACCTCACAGGACACTATTAACTTTTAGGTTGCTTAAGTCAATATTCACTTATTATTACTCTAATTTTTACCTCTATTAAGGATTTTCATTCCATAATTGAAAACATTGAAAAACAGGTAGCAAGATACATCTATTCTGAATCTTAGAATTCAAACCCAATTTTCTGGATGAAGAGTAATCTAATAAATCCCTGTATTAAAATGTTCTTGGGATTTGTTTTAATCAGGCATGATGAGATATACAGACATAGAAATCACGGTTATAAAGGAAGAGGTTTTTTTTTTTTTTTTTAAATTAATTAATTTATTTATTTATTTATTTTTGTGGTACGCGGACCTCTCACTGTTGTGGCGTCTCGCGTTGTGGAGCACAGGCTCCGGGCGCGCAGGCTCAGCGGCCATGGCTCACGGGCGCAGCCGCTCCACGGCATGTGGGATCTTTCCGGACCGGGGCACGAACCCGTGTTTCCTGCATTGGCAGGTGGACTCTCAACCACTGCGCCACCAGGGAAGCCCCAAGGAAGAAGTTTTTACTCACAGTTCCTTAGAGGCAGGCGGTATGGCACACCATACAGGGCCACTTGAGGAAGTACTAGGGTTGGTCACAATGCAGAGGAAGTAAGGGGAAAATGTGGATCTTTGTGGTGGTTTCCTTGGAAGGAGTGGGCAAGGCAGTTTAGTAGGCTAAGTAGGTTTAGGATTGGTTAATTTAAGTAATTTCAGCAGGCTCCGGAGTATAGGGCCTGTCCTGAGTTGTCTGGTATCTGTGCTTGAGTGATTAGGGCAGAGAATATTGTCAGGGAGGGTAGAACCTTATGAGAGCCCAATAAAGGGGGTAGATGGGGAATATGGGCTCTGGATTGCTTGCTTTGCATAAAAAGGCACACTTAGGGGAGTAATTTGCTAACTCTGGAAGGGGCAGTCTCTCCTGGGTCAGCAAGACCCCCAAGAAGTCAAACATAAAGTACAGAAAATAAAAAGAAACCCAACAATACATAATTAATACAACCATTTGTACCATGCATAATACTTTGTTCCTTTTAACAGATAGGTCTAATTATCTTTAAACCAAAGTAAGTAACATACACTGCTCTGTGTAAAGCTTCAAAATATAATACTAATGAAGGTCTTAAATCAATTTAAGATTTAACCAAGCACAGAAATTTAACCAAGCACAGAGCTAGAAGATATTTGGATATTTGACTTGAGCCACCCAATTTTGAGAGAACCAAGAAAAATAGAAAATATACCTTCTACAGATTAGAGACTCTTGAGCCTCTTGCTTTTGATGCTATATGAAAAAAGACCAGAAAAGACATGTGAATTCACTTCTCAATGAACAGTGATTAAAAACTATTAAATGGGACATATTCTTTCTCCAGTGCTTTTTTATTATACTTAATGCAGAAGCATAAGGACAGGATGTTGCCAGGGGAATGGGGGAACCAGACAAAGTCTTAACCTCTTTCCCTAAAGTCACTGGAGCTATTTTTAATAAACTCAGTTTATTCTCTACCCTAATTCTATGCACTTAAACTTTCTTGACAGTAGGAGAGACCCAAGAAAGCCTCCCACTGCTCCATTGGTTGAGAAGCTAGATCAGTGCTTCTGCCTTCCTTGTAGAGCCCTTTCTTGCTCAGTCATCTGCAAATGTGGCATCATACTGTATCACCCAGGGTACTGGCAGAAACAGTATTCTTAGCTGTGGAGTAAGTTGCCTCCAGAACACAAAGAGGTCTACTAAGATTGTACTTCCTTCTTCATAATAGGGACTGTAGGAAGTAATAATTACCTTTTATTTCAGATTGGGATTTACTGACGCACTCCTGACAACTGAACCTCTGGAAACATTACTGATGTGTAAAGTCTTTGAGTCTTATAGGATTTATTGCCCACCCTCTGGTGTGCATCTTGCTTTCCATGACCTCTAGCATACTAGGCACTCTTGCTTGCCCTCCTGGGTCATCATGCTATCATTAATATATTGGATCAATGTGATGTTCTGTAGTATGACTAGATGGTTCAGATCTCTTTGTACATTATTTTGGTAGAGGATAGGAGACAGTGGGCAAGCAAGAAGAGGCAGGTACTCTGCAGGCTTTCTTAATTGACTCTAGCAATAATACAGTATCTGACAGCGTGGAAGATAAAGCTTCTATTTAGTTGACTTGTGATAGTCCATAGTCATTCTCCAAGATCTACTCAGTTTCTGCAGGGACAAACTAGTGAATTAAATGGATATAAGAAGAATGATAGGGACGATATTCCCGCATCCTTTAGATCTTTAAGAGTAGCCTAATCTCTATAGCTCCCCTGAAATAAAAAATTATTCTGCATTTACCATCCTGGCCAGGAGTGGAGGGTTGGTAGTTTCACATGCTTAAAGGACGTAGATACCACTATAGACCAAGGACTCATGCAGGGGTTACTCCAGTAGCCAATTATGTGACTCCGATTGTATACTCAGACAACAGGGAAATAATAACAAGGTAGTTCTATGGAGTCACTGGACTCACTACGTGAAGAATTTTAGACACAAATTCATTTATACCCTTGTCTCCATCTGTTGCAACTATAAACTGAAGGACTGTGATGATTCAAGTATCCATGTATGAATGCCAACTCAGAACTTGTGTTCAAAATGCTTGAGTATTCTTCCTTCTCATACAAATGTATATATTTTAGTTCATCAACTTTTCCCTAATTTTACCATAAGTGTAAAGGTCTTTCACATCTTTCCCATCCCAATGGAAGTAGATATCATCTAGTTTTTTAACATTGGTTTAGCTAAAAATTAGTTAAACAAAACATCTTTGCATACTAAAGGTTACCAGTTTGTGTCAACTATCTTAACATTCATTTATTTTCACACAATTAATTGCCTCTAAATTTTCTATGCCTTTCTTTTGCTCCCGATTTTTCCATGCATTTTTTGCTGATAAAACTTCCACAGCTGATTTATGCTCTTTCAAATGTGTATTCTCTGAAAGATTCTGCCCCAGTTTATATTAGTGCAGTTTACAGTAAGGTATAATTGAAGTTTACCTATTTCATTTGATAGTTGTATATTTTAAAAGGTATACACTTGCCTAAATTAATTAGACATTTTCCTAGTTTTCCTTGCCTCCTTTTCACTGTTCCTTCTCCAGTTCCTTCTCTAGTTCGCTAAGGAAAAATACACACAAAATGATCCCTACAACTCATGAAATCATTCATTCCCCAAGAAACTATTGATCATCCATACGGTTTGTGAGCTGTGTAAACTTGAAGATAATAATAGATCTCTTTAAATGTAATATATGACAAGTGTGGACCATATACCATATTTGATTGACTTTAGGACACGAAATTTTTACATTTTAAACCACAGAAATTAGAATTAATTTTACATGGTATGGCATCTTAAAATTGCTGCTAGTCAACTCATATTTGTCATTTATTTTATGGAAAAATATATTAACACCCTCTAGAGTTTGATTCAGTGAAATGCAGTACAAGATGCTTATAACAATTAAGATTTTTGTTGTTGTTGTTATTTTGTTATGTTGTTAAGGCAAATTCAAGTAACTTAAAGCAAGAAAAACTTGATGATACTCAGAAGTGAAAGATCAGATGTAGGCTCATTAGACACAGCTTTCTCTGGTAGTTCAAATGATATAACAAGGGCCAAGGTTCTCTCCATCTTTTACCTCTGCTTTCCTAACATAGGCTTACTCTTCAGAATACATATGGTATCTCCTTGTCCCCCTGTCACATACACATACCATATCCAATCTACATGGTGACTTCGGGATGTTCCCACGTTATATAAAAAAATTGTTGCTGTCCTCAGATCTTCACAGCACAATACTGAGAGTAAGAGACTCAGATGATTTTTCAGAGAAATTGGAATAAATATCACCTTGCTAATCTTTTTTTTTTTTGCGGTACGCGGGCCTCTCACTGTTGTGGCCTCTCCCCTTGCAGAGCACAGGCTCCGGAGGTGCAGGCTCAGCGGCCATGCCTCACGGGCCCAGCCGCTCCGCGGCATGTGGGATCTTTCCGGACCGGAGCACGAACCCGTGTCCCTGCATCGGCAGGCGGACTCTCAAACACTGCGCCACCAGGGAAGCCCTAATCTTTTAAGTTAAATAGCTTGCTTCCCCTTTCTGGAGCAATTCATTATGGATAGGGAAATGGAATGCATTGAATCCACTCACACAAAATTTAATGAATTTATTAGTTCATTTATTTTATCCCCATTACTCTTTTGAAAAAATTCTAATCAAGGTTACCAAGTACTGCTACATAGCCAAATGATAGTTAATTTATAGTCCTCATCTTATTTGAATATTCAGCCTAATTCCTCAAAATGTATTACTCCTTCTAAAAATATTTGCTCATGAATTTTCACTTTCCTAGCTTTCTTCCTATCATACTAGATGCTTCTACTCATGCTTAATGAATGTTTTACTTTCACAAAAAGAAAACCGAATCACAGCTTTTGCACATTTTTCTAACCATTTGGAGAGCCTTAATGCTAGGTCTCTGATCCTCTCTGCCATCCATTTTTGCTTATTTTATAGTTGGCTTCATGTACTACCATGGCTTTAAATATTCTCTCAGTACTAATGAATCTCAAATGTATGTAATCATCCCTGACCTTACTCTTGAACTGCAGATTGATATATTTAATAGCAGATGTGACAAATTCACTTGGAAAATAACCATGTTTCAAACTCAGTACTACAAAATTTTAACTCTGTTTTCACCACCTAAAATCTACTCTTATCCCCAGTATTACCCCTATCAATAAGTGATATCAACATTCACTCATTAACTCAAGGGCAGAATCCCACATCTGACTAATTTGCGAATCCTATATATTCCAAATCCAACTACAAGTCACTGCTTGCTTAGAATCCATTTTAGTAAAAGTCATCATCTCTACTTGGGTAACGTCAATTGATCACTCCCTGAACAAGTTCTAGAGTGTATTCTAAAGGAGCAGCCAGAGTAACCATTTTAGAGTACATATGTCAGATTATGTCACTTTTCTGTTCAAAATCTCCCAGTGGCTTTCTAATCACATTTAGAATAAATCTTAAGTAATTACTATAGCATACAAGGAATTATGTGATCTGTATGCTTTTCTAGAATTATTCTTTATTTCCTGTGCGCTAATCATACTGACCTCCTTGCTGTTTCTTAAAAATTCCTAGGTTACTCCTACCATAAGGCTTTTCAGTTGCTGTTTCTTCTGTTTGGAAAATATGTACATCCCCAGACACTTTTATGACTTATTCCTTTACAACATTCAATTTCTGCACCACCTCAGAAAAGCTTTCCCTCATAGTTCTAAATAATATACTGTATTATTATTCTTTATCACACCTATCATAGCCTGTCATAGCCTGTCATTGTGGAGGTATTGTACATTTGTTTATAAAACCATTGAGTAAAACTTAGGACATGAGGGAAGGAACTTTCTTCCTTTTGTGCAATTCTCTATCCTCAGCACCTAGATATATGTATGCCACATAATACGCACCAAATAAATATTTATTGATTTGTCAGTTGAATGTATGGTATTTATTATTATATTCCAGGTTAATTAAAATCTTATTTTAATTAATTCTTACAGTAACCTGTAGGTAAGATATCTCTCTTGTATATTTGGAATATTGTTGGAGCTCAAGTAATTTTTTTCCTTGTGTTTTTTCCTTGTTAAATAAGGCAGCTGTTATTCTCCATCATTTATAGATATACCATTACTGTTATCTGAAAGGAAAGGGGGTGGAAAGTTACAGTTTTTGACTACCATGTAAAAGTATGAGACACAAGAACCATAAGAAGTTGGTATAATCATCTATAGCTAATAAAAAAATAAAACCATGATTTAATTACAGGTCTCTCTGTAATTAATGATTCTGCTTCTTCTATCATTCCATGATTCTTTGTAACTGAACAATTTTTACTACAGGACATTGTCTCCTTTTAAATGGTCTTTGTAACATCCATTAAAATGTCAGTTTTGTGGAAGTATATATTCAACCCCCTACTTGTTAATATTTGGAAGGAAGAATGTGGAGGCTCTCTTGCCTATCACTCTCACTGAAGCAGCTTATCTAGAAGCTATGAAATAGTTTTGTCTGGCTATTTCAAGAATGTCATTTTAATTACATGCTTTATCAGTTTATGAAGAAATATTAGACCCTTCACTAATTTCTGTTTGTCTTATGCTTGTTTCTGATTTGAAAGGGTTAGGATGTGTAATGTAAGGTGAAGTGTGCGTTATATTAAGGTTCTTCTTGGGCTGACTACAGCAAGAATTTCATTAGTGGAAAAATAAAGTTGTAAACTTCCTTGATTAGACCATCTGGGGATATGAATTTTTAACAACAGCCTATTTAGTAGAAAGTACATATGATCTTCATCACAGGTCACATAGAGTCCAACCACTTGAACTGTGTATGTCTACACAGTGATTTTATTGTGAGTATGCTTGTGTGTGAAAGAGGAAGGTGAGGGTGGAGGGTAACTGATAAAGAGAGAACAGATTTCCTGTGTAGTGGCAGTTATTCATTAAAAAGATTAAATAGTCAAGTAGTGTAAGTTTACTACAATAAATATATGTTAATTTAGAGTTCAAAATATTTTGTATTTTCTTTTACCCAATGAAAATTTATGTGTGTCTTTATGTTTCCAAATATTTGAGCATTTGTTGGTTATCTTACTTTTTACATTTCTAATTAAATTCTACTGTGGTAGGAGAATGTACTGTGTATTATTTCAGTATTTAAAAATTGATTTAGATGATTTTAAGGTGTAGATTATAGTCCACCTTTGTAAATAAACCATGAGTACTTGAAAAGCACGTGTATTCTGCCATTTTAGAGGTAGTGTTTTATAAACATCAATTAAGTTAAGGTAGTTCATAGTGTTCTTAAGACCAATGTCTTTGCTAATTTTTCATCCAACAGTTTTATCATTTGCTGAGGGAGGTGTTAAAATCTCCAACTTTGGTTGAATTGTTGTCTGTTTTTTCTTTTTATTTCTGTCAATTATTGCTTTTGAATCTTGAAGCTCTACTTTTCTCTGTTTTTTACTCATCCTGTTTCTGTCTTTTCTGCTTTGAGTATATTTAGAACTCCATTTTAATTTCTCTGTTGGTCTTATAATTTTTGTTCTAGAGATTAAAATTGACACCGTTAGCTTTTCACAGTCTACTTACAGGAAATAAAGTAATATTTCACATAAAATATAGACATCTAGTAAATTTATAGTCCCATATACTCATTCATCCTTTACGCTATAGTTACGTGAATTACATCTGAATACATCACAAACCCCACAAGACAATGTTATGATTTTGATTTTATACAGTTTTATAAATGAATTAAGAAGGATGATGCCAAAAAATATAATCATTTGTCTTTATCCAGATACTATTCCAGTGCTTTTTAAATTTTCTTCAGAGGATCTGTTTTTCCATTGCTTTAATTTCCCCTTAGTCTGAAGCAATTCCTTTGGAAATTTTTTTAGCATAGGTCTTCTGGCTACAAATTCTCCTACCTTCCTTTTTCTAAAAATGCTGTATTTCATCTTGAATTATATTTTGGCTGGAGATAGAATTCTGAGTTAAGCATTTGTTCATGTTCTTCTTTGCTTCTATCAAAATGATAGAAACATTCTCCTGCAGCTTCCTTAGCACATGATGAGAGGCCAGTCTTTGATCATACCCCTATTTTTTGGTATGTTATGTGTCATTTTTCTTTTTTTGCTTCTAGATTTTTTTCTTCACCTTCAATTTGATTGTGATGTGCCTCAGCATGGGTGTCTTTAAATTCTTTTCTATTCTTAATTTTTTGAGTTTTATCTTGAAAGAGTGTTAAATTTTGCCAAATGCTTTTTCCAGTATCTCTTTATCTTGTATTTTTCTAGACACTTATTGGGGCTTGTAGCTGTTCCTTCTACCTGGCATATTCTCAGCCACTTTGGTGTATGTGAATGGGTATGGTTATCCAGATTACTAATAGTCAATAGTCAACCATATTTATAGATGAATCTGTTTCAAATTTAGTTAGATCATTGATTAAAACTTAATCATTTTCATTATTTACATAGCCCAGGTTATGGTCTAAAGGGGTCTTCTTGTTAGAGAACTGCCAATCTCCCTTAAATCACAATGCAGCAACCACACAAGGTTGCAATTCATTTTGGGAAGCTTCTTCTTGATAGAGAACTGCCAATCTCCCTTAAATCACAATGCAGCAACCACACAAGGTTGCAACTCATTTTGGGAAGATTGAGGAAGGCTTGGCTTAGTCAGAGCACTGCCAGAGGATCTTAAAAGACATACACTTTAATATTCAATTCACTTGGAGAACATGCATACGTTTGTAAGGCTGTTCTTATGGAATTCATAGTTTAACCATCCTCTCCATTGGTGACTTTTTATTCCCCACTACTTTTTCATTTTTCACCAGCTAAATTTTCTTTTTTCTTTTAGTTCTCAGATTAAATGCCATTTCCTCAAATAGTCCGTATTCAAACAGTCCTTAAATAAACATGGCAAGTCAACATGTCCCCCTCTCAATGTCTATTCCTTTGTCATACTCTGGAACTATTTTTCTCAACTATTGGTCTCCCCATGGCTGCTTTATACTTTATATGATAATGCTCTCGGGAAATAGTCATTTCAGGTAAGGGGTACCTATCCTGAAGAGGTGGTTTGTACACCTCCATGTCCTGCTTCCATTTGTTCCTCATTTCACTGTATCCTGGCAGAGCTATTTCTCATATCTTGTGTTTTGGAATTGTACCCATAACTCAGTTTGGTTGAAAATGGAATTTTCCTTTTTTTTTTTTTATACTGTAATACTTCTTATGAGGTTCAAGGAGAAAAATAGGATTTAAGTTAATTTAATTCAATATCATTTTGATAGTTCATACATTTTCATATTGGATTTTAATGCCCTTGCATTCCAAACAATGTCACTTGTATACAGCTATCTTTTATAAATAATCAACAAATAATAATTTAATACCTTAAAATATATACTAAAAGGAATATCACATAAAACCCATGTGTTAATTTTAAATTGAATGAAAAGTAAATTTATGATTTGAATGTTTTCATGACAATATTATTTCTTGATCTCAATTATTAAATTGAGATTTATTTAATATATATTAATATATATTAATATATATAAATATAATATATATAAATATATATTAATATATATTAATAAATATATAATAAATATATTTATTAAATATATCGTAGTGATGAATAATAGTTTCTTTTAGTTTTACAATTAAGAATATATAAGTGTTTCTATGCCTTTAAAGTAATGGAGTTCAAGAGAGTGACCTTACAAAACCCCACTTAACACTTACCGAAGAATGTGGTCATAAACCACTTTGAAAGTAATATCCATTTAGCTAGTTTAGTATTTTGGATAAAATGCCTAGAGTTTTTGAAGCTTTCAGCTATTCATCAGCCTGTCATGTAGAACTTTATCAAAGGTTTCTTTCAAAGAAGTCAAAAGGACTTAGTCCATGTGTACTCTGATAAAACATTTCATTTTTCATCTCAGTGAGAAAAAGTTGACAAGTCAGTCAGAAAAAATTACATATTAATCTATGACAATTATTTTATACCAGTGATTAAGTTGGTATTTTTCTCAATTTATTTATTTGTAAGATATATATGTAATGTATAATGTCACATATACTTATAAAACAGTCTAAATGATTCAATAACATTTCTAGTTCAAGTAATTAACACATTATCTACCTGGGTGTTTATGGAAAACTGTGGTCTCAAAAGTAATGATAATCTTCCTTCTTTAGTTATATTTTGAATATTTTCTGAACAAATGTACATGGTATTCACATAATGACAAAATCTCATCCAAGTTGTTGCTGAAGATACAAAACATTCAAGTAAAGGTTTTGTTTAAATAAAGGAGTTTGGGTCACACATTATATTTTTATATATTTTAGACTTGTGTCATTATCCTGATAAATTTTTTGTTATGGCATAGAAACGTTGGCTATTTAGAATGCAGTCTTTCTGTCCGGTTGATATTTCATATTAAACTCCACAATTACAATCTAAGTAAAATATTTCCATTAAAGACTGAATATAAAAGACACAGAGAAGCCTGCTACAATATCATACATTATTTGAAAGGCCTGATATCAAGCTCCTTTATCAAGTCCTGTGTGAGCCACAATTTCCTTGCAGATAACACTCCTCAGAATGGTTGTGCACCTGGACCCTGGAGGCACATAGCTTAGATCCAATCCCAGATCTGCCACTTAAGGAGTGTACAACCTTGACCAAGCATCAGCCTCTCAGGACCTCAGACTCCCCATCTGCTAATGGAAATGATAAAAACTATTTCCTCTTAAAGCTGTTGCAGTTTTTTAACCTACAGTGAATTTTCACAGCTGAACATACCCATGTAACCAGCACCTTAATCATGAAACAACATTTCCTGGCTCCAGATGTTCTCCTTATGTTCCTTTCCCATTACTATGTTTTAAACTAACTACCATCCTCAAGTCTAAGAGCATAGATTAGCTTTGTCTACTTTATACCTCTTGTCAATAGAATTATGCAGAATGTGCTATTTTGTATCTGGCATCTTTTCCTTAATATTATGTTCTGAGATTCATCTGTTGCATGTAATTGTGAATATTTCATGAAGAAACTCTGGAAGATGCAGAAATTGGGAGAAAGGGGCAGGGAGTTTAGAATAAAGAATATGTCAGTATTAGCCTGACATCTTAAGTAATAGGTGTGAGAATTAAGAATATAGACATTGAAGATTAGACTTTGGGTTGAGGAATTTTTGATAGGCACTATAGTGGGATTTTGGAGGTAAGAGCAAGAATAAAATGTATTAGAAAATTTTTCTCTGAGAAAAATAAAACCTTAATAGAGAGATCAATAACCTTGTAGTTTTGAGTCATTTTCAGTTTCTATCAGCAGATCAACACTCCTGGTAAATAGCAATAATTATAAAAGAGCTAAAACTACTGGCAGATTTGATAAATATATTCACATATGTGTAGTTTGGTATTATCTGATAAGGGAATAAATTATATTTAATAGTTCTATTAAAACTGATCTACCCAGTCACTGATAAAGATGCCTTGAATAGGGAAGTTAATTAACATATAAAGAAACCATCACCACTATAATCTGTAGTTTGCTGAAATACCTTCCTTGTAGTCCAAATCTCTCTTCCTTTCTGTACATGAATAAACAGAAATGTTACTATTAGTCTTCACTGGGAAATTAAAGTGGCCACAACTACAAAGAGCTGAGGTCAGTTTAGGAAAAGATAGAAAAGTAGTAGTGAAGACCAGTATTCATAGAGAACACCTGCTTTTTTCACATTCCATAAAAATTAGCACTTTGTGAATTATTTCTAGTTAAAGTAGTAATATGAGACACTACCATACAAAATGCTAAAAGAAATCATTGTAAATTTATGCTCCTATTAATTTAGTGCATATTTTTTGAGATTCACTTTTATTCCTGAGTTATAGAACATTTGGTTACTCCTGCACAGTGTTTCATCATGTGGTGTTCTCATTGTACCATTTCCAGTGAATGAATATTGAATAGCAGTTGCAAAGCTATTTTGAGGGAGTTCTGGTTTCAAGCGGACAATGGAGTCCCTAGAAAACTGCATGATTACAATCTCAGAATGAATTTAAATGTGAATATCTTCCACATTTACATGTATTTAGACAATCTTTATAATGTCATGTTACTTGTGGAGAACTAAGATTATGTGAGAAATGATTATAAAGCAGAAAAGTTAGAGGAGATGATAAAGATTATTTGGCATATTGAAGAGAAGTCCATTGTTTTTGGATAAATGTAAAAAATCACTTACAAATTTGCTGTAGTGATTTAAAACCCATATTATATTTGTACTTGTATCTTAAATTATTATCTCCAATGAGATTTATGAAATGATGCACCAATTCAATGCCTATGTATAAAGATATGGGCCAAAAAACAAGTTTGCTTTAAAAAAAAATTTACAGTAATATATTCAAATGTACACATGAAAACATATCTTGTATATGTGATTTTAGAGTCTTTTAATTTACTTTTAGTTTTTTTCTTTTGTGTAATTTGGTTATCAGTTTGCTATGATGGAGGCTTATTTGGAAAATAGCAATAGTAACATGGCAATAAGTAATGTTTATAAAATACCCAATATGATCAAGTTAACTAAGTAAAATAATGGAGCAAGAGCCTTATATAATCTACACAGAATAATAAATGACACAAATATTAATAATATAACTAAAGTTCAGAGTAAGCCAAGATAATTGTGGGTTTGGAAAATTTCACAGCATTAAGTTGAAGTTCCTTGAGAGAAGTATAATTCAAAGAGTTAATGATGTGTGTGGGGTGTGGGGGTGCAGCATTATAGGCACAGGACTTCATGAGTCCAAATGAGAATTGGAAATCTGTGCCATTAGTTGGAGGAAGAAGTAGAACCTTTTGACTATTATAGAAATTTCATATAAAGTCAAGTTGTGGGTATCTTATGCCACTATAAGTTCATTATTTCAGCCTTTTTGGCAAACTTTTCATTATTTCAACGTTTTAAGGCAAACTCAGGTTTCAATATTAGTGCTAATTTTGTAGTAGAAAGTACACCAGATAAAAAGTTGGAGAGCATAGATGTACAAACTTGTCCAATATTGCAATCAAACTTTAGTTTTTATTCTGGAACTACTTCACCTTAATTCTTTTCAACTTGCTTACTATTTTATTTATCTGTTACTTTTCTGACTTCCCTTAATAGTATTTCACAGATATTATCTGTTTTTTTCTATTTCATGCATATTCTTATTTTCAAAATTAAATGGAAACTCACTGGTGTCATAGTTCTTAATTAAAGGGTGGGTTAGAGGAAAGGTGAGAGAAAAACATGGTGGAAGGAATAACGTAGAAGAAGCCAAAATACATAGATTGGGTCTCAGGTTTGTCATTTCCTATCTATGGTGTTAGAAGATGTTACTTCACATTTTGGGACCTCAATTTTCTTATTTGCAAAATGGGTTTATATCATTGATTTTCAAGCAGTTTATCAAAAATACTTAGATTTTAGAAGGAACACTTCCAAAGACAAATCCTAGAAAGGTGTGGCTGTGTAAGGGGATTGTAGACTCTGTTTCCTCCTTCACATTCTAAATTTCTCCAATTTAAAGAAACAGAATTTTAATATATCAGGGTCCTGCATAGGGTGTAATTTTAAAAATAAGTGTTCTGAGTGACTTCAGTGAAAATGACAGAGTAGGTGGCATCTAGGACCCATGTCTCCACAGAAATTAGAGAACAAGTATAAACAATCAGAATACACCTTGTAAGAGTGGAAACAGTCAAAGGTTTACCGCAACCAAGCAAATACTAATCAAGCAAAAAGCAACTTAAAAACAATTGGAAAGCATTATGGTATTTTTACTTGCTGTTGCTCCCCTAGCCTCCTTGGTTTTACAGTAATCTGGAAGACAGTAGCCTAGATTCCCAGGCTGAGAAGCAGTCTCCTGTAACTGTAGGGAGCAGAAAAGACTTTATTATCAAAGAATTGTTTGTATGAACCTGAATGATTCAGGCAAGGCATTTGTCTTCATTTTTCCTAACTCAGAACTCATTTAGGGTAGGAAATTGGCAGGCATTTCTCAAAAACATTGTAAAGCAAAGAACACACTGCAGTTACCTAGGGCAAAAGGTTAAAGTTCAAACAAGCTGTAGAGCATTGATAGCCTGGGAAGAAAATCTAGAGAGAGAGTTTCTTTGGGAAATTAGGGTATGCCAAAACCCGTACATTCTTGTGAATGTAGAAAGTGACATTCATGGCCAGGGCATACCACATTCTCAGAAAAGACCTATGAAGACCCTAAACTTTCATCTCTGGCTGATCTCTAGGCTTAGTGCATGTAGGCAGTAAAGATAAGGCAGAGTTGTAAATAGCCTTGCTAAGAATTGAAGGAGTGCCCCCAGCACAGAGTAAATTTGCAAAGATTGTAAGAGATTTATTTTTTCCTATCGTTTTTGTTTGTTTGTTTGTTTTCTTTTTCTCTTCCTTTTTTTTCTTTCTTTTTTTTTTTGTAGGTGGGAAAGGGCTCCTGGCATTCAAGGAAATTCTGCCCAACACTAATAGGAAGAGACTTGAGAGATCAAACATGACAAAGGACATACACTTTACAAAAATACTTTAGAAAAGTCACTAAACAAACAAACATCTACAGGCCATAGAAAGCAATACAAGAAAACTGTGAGGAAGAGGAATAATTGTATTTCCAGAGTTACCACATTATAATAATCAAAAGAGCAAATTTTCAACAAAGAAATAGGAAGCATGCAAAGAAACAAGAAAGTATAACACATTCACATAAAATTTGACAAAAACTGTTTTTAAGAAAGCTCCAATATTGGACTTACTAGGCAAAGACTTTAAATCAACTTTTTAAAATATGCTCAAAGAGCTAAAGGAAACCATAGACAAAGAGCTAAAGGAAACCAAGAGAACAGTGTATGACAACCAGAGAATATTGACAGAGATAAAAATTATTAAAAAAAAAAAAAAGACAGACATACTGGAGCTGAAAATTGCAGAAACAAATGAAAAATTCACTAGAAGAATTCAATGGCAGATTTGAGCAGACAGTATAAAATATAAGACAACTTGAAGACAGAGAAGTTGTAATTACCTAGTCTGAGGAGCATAAAGGAAAAAGAATGGAGAAAAAATGAACAGAGGCTAAGAGACATGGGGGACATCATTAAACATACTAACATAGACATAATAGAATCCTAGAACAAGAAGAGAGAAAAGGACAGAAAGACTACTCGAAAAAATAATGGCAAAAAACTCCCTGAGTTTAATTTAAAACACACATGCACACACACACACAAATACACACACACAAATCTGCATATTTAGGAAGTTAAGTGAACTCCAAGAGAGTAAACTCAAAAGAGATCTACACAAAATGTCTCATTATAATCAAATTTTCAAAAGTTGAAGACAAGGTTATAATCTTGAAAGCATCAAATTAAGCACAAAGAAAGTGGAAGGAAAGATATTATAAAATAATAGAAACAAATGAAGTGACTTACAAGGGATCCTCAATATTAACAGCATATTTCTTATCAGTAACCATAGAGGCCATAAGTGAGTGGGATGACATTTTTAAAGTGCTGAAAGGAAAAAAAAAAAATCTATCAACCAACAATCCTATACAGGCATACCTCAGAGATATGCACGTTCGACTCCATACCATCACAATAAAACAAATATCACAATAAAGCAAGTCACACAAATATTTTGGTTTCCCAGTGCATATAAAAGTTATATTTATACTATACCATAGTCTATTAAGTGTGCAATAGCATTATGTCTATAAAAACACATGCATACCTTAATTTAAAAATAATGCTGTTTGAAAACTGGCACTGATAGACTTGCTCAATGCAGGGTTGCCACAAACCTTCAATTTGTAAAAAAAATGCAACATTTCTGAATTGCAATAAATCAAAGTGCAATAAAATGAGGTATGCCTGCATCTGACAAAACTATCCTACAAAAGTGAAGGAGAAATTAGAATAGTCCTAGGTAAACAAAACTAAGGGAGTTTTTCGTTAGCAGATCTGCCCTGTAAGAAATACTATATGGAGTCCTTCAGGCTGAAACAAAAGATAATAAACAGTAACTCAAAGACATGAATAAATAAAGAACTGTGGTAAAGATAACAGTAGAGGTAAACATTAAAGCCAGTATTATTTTATTTTTAGCTTGTAAATCTTCTATTTACTTCCTATATGATTTAAAGGACAAATGTATTAAACAATAAATATAATACTATGTTAACCAGCACACACAGTGTATATAGATGTAAGTTGTGATAATAACAGTATAAAGAGGGAGAAAACAAAGATGGATAGAAACAGTTTTTGTATGCTATTGAAGTTAATTTAATATCAACTCAATGTCAATTGTTATAAATTTAGGATATTAGTTGTAATTCCCATGGTAACAACTGCAAAAATATCTTTAAAGTATTCACACAGGAAAATGAGAAAAGAATCAAAATGGTACTCTACAGAGAATTATAATATAGGATATGTTCACTAAGTATTAGTGAACATTGAATTAATTAAGAACTAATTAATAGAAAGATAACTTAAAATTCCCCACATTTTTATATACCCATGGGTCAAAGAAAAAAAATCATAAGCCAAGTTAGAAACCATTTTGAATTCAGTGATAATGGAATTAAGATACCTCAACATTTGTGAGGTGCAACTAAACCAGTGTTCAGAGAAAAATTCATATCTCTAAATGAGTAAAATAAAAAATCATAAAACCTTGAATAAAATTATAAAAGGCTCTAGCTTATGAAACTGGAGAAAGATGAACAAATTAAGCACAAAGAAAGTGGAAGTAAAGATACAGTAAAATAATAGAAACTGATGAAATAGAATTGACAATATACATTTGAGAAAATAAACTAAACATTGGTTCTTTAAACAATTAATACATTTGACTTACCTCTAGAAAAATTAATCAGGAAAAAAAAAGGGAGAAAAGACATGTTATGAATCCCATAAATAAAAAATGACATTGCAACAGATATTCAAGATATCAAAATGATTAGAATCGACCATTGTGACCAACTGAATGAAAATAAATCTGCATCAGTTTCAAGTAATAATATCTTTCCTTAAAAGGACAGAAAAATCATTATCCACAAACTGAACTTCACTGAAATTAAAAGCCTTTGCTCATCAAAAGACAATATGAAGGGAATGAAAAATGAAGTCACAAACAGTAAGAGGATATAATACATTCCTAGGCAGGCCAATCCAATTTTAGGAATGGACAAAATTTTTTTTTCTTGGAGTAAAATTGCTTTACAATGTTTTGTTAGTTTCTGCTGTACAGTGAGGTGAATCAGCTATATGTATACATAAATCCCTCCCTCAGGGACCTCCCTCCCCCACCAACCCACCCATCTAGGTCATCACAGACCTGAGCTCCCAGTTCTAAACAGCAGGTTCCCACTAGCTATCTATTTCACACACGGTAGTGCATTTATGTCAAACCTAATCTCCCAATTCATCCCACCTGCCCCTTCCCACTCTGTGTCCACATGTCCATCCTCTATGTCTGCGTTTATATTCCTGCCCTGCAAATAGATTATCTGTGCCATTTTTATAGATTCCACATATATTCATTACTATACAATATTTGTTTTTCTCTTTTTGACTTACTTCACTCTGTATGACAGGCTCTAGGTCCATCCACATCTCTACAAATGACCCAATTTCATTCCTTTTTAAGGCTGAGTAATATTCCATTATATATATGTACCACATCTTCTTTATCCATTCATCTATCAATGGACATTTAGTTTGTTTCCATGTCCTGGCTATTGTAAATAGTGCTGCAATGAACATTGGGGTACATGTGACTTTTTGAAATATGGTTTTCTCATGATATATGCCCAGTAGTGGGATTGCTGGGCCATCTGGTAGTTCTATTTTTAGTTTTTTAAGGAACCTCCATACTGTTTTCCACAGTGGCTGTATCGACTTACATTCCCACCAACAGTGCAAAAGTGTTCCCTTTTCTCCACACCCTCTCCAGCATTTATTGTTTGTAGATTTTTTGATGATGGCCATTCGGACTGGCATGTAGTGACACCTCATTGTCATTTTTATTTGCATTTCTCTAATAATTAGTGATGTTCAGCATGTTTTCACGTGCCTCTTGGCCATCTGTGTGTCTTCTTTAGTGAAATGTCTACTTAGGACTTCCACCTATTTTTTGATTGGGTTGTTTGTTTTTTGATACTGAGCTGCATGAGCTGTTTGTATATTTTGGAGACTAATCCTTTGTCTATTGCTTTGTTTGCAAATATTTTCTCCCATTCTGAGGGCTGTCTTTTTGTCTTGTTTATAGTTTGCTTTGCTATGCAAAAGCTTTTAAGGTTAATTAGTTCCCATTTGCTTATTTTTGTTTTTATTTTCATTACTCTAGGAGGACAGTCATAAAAGATCTTGCTATGATTTATGCCAAAGAGTGTTTTCTCTGTGTTCCTCTAAGAGTTTTATAGTGTCTGGTCTTACATTTAGGTCTTTAATCCATTTTGAGTTTATTTTTGTGTATGTTGTTAGGTAGTGTTCTAACTTAATTCTTTTACATGTAGTTGTTCAGCTTTCCCAGCACCACTTATTGAAGAGGCTGTCTTTTCTTCATTGTATATCCTTGCCTCCTTTGTCATAGATTAGGTGACCATAGGTGCATGGGTTTTTCTCTGGGCTTGCTATCCTGTTCCATTGATCTATATTTCTGTTTTTGTGCCAGTACCATACTATCTTGATTATTGTAGCTTTGTAGTATACTCTGAAGTTGGGGAGCCTGATTCCTCCAGGTCCAATTTTCTTTCTCAAGATTGCTTTGGCTTTTTGGGTTTTTTTGTGTTTCCATGCAAATTGTAAAATTTTTTGTTCTAAATTCTGTGAAAATGCCATTGGTAGTTTGTTAAGGATTACATTGAATCTATAGATTGCTTTGGGTAGTATATTCATTTTCACAATATTGATTCTTCCAGTCCGGGAGCATGGTATATCTCTCCATCTGTTTATCTCATCTTAGATTTCTTCCAATTTTGTTTATCTTCTCAAAGAACCAGCTTTTCATTTTATTGAAATTTGCTATTGTTTTCTTCATTTCTATTTCATTTATTTCTGCTCTGATCTTTATGATTTCTTTCCTTCTACTAACTTTGGGTTTTCTTTGTTCTTCTTTCTCTAGTTTCTTTAGTTGTAAGGTTAGATTATTTATTTGAGAGTTTTCTTATTTCTTGAGGTTGGATTGAACTGCTGTAAACTTCCCTCTTAGAACTGATTTTGCTGCGTTCCATAGGTTTTAGGTCATCGTGTTTTCATTGGCATTTGTTTCTAGGAATTTTTTGATTTCCTCTTTGATTTCTTCAGTGATCTCTTGGTTATTTAGCAGTGCACTGTTTAGCCTCCGTTTGTTTGTGTTTTTTACAGTTTTTTTTTTCTGTAATTGATTTCTAATCTCATAGCATTGTGGTTGAAAAAGACACTTGATACAATTTTAATTTTCTTAAGTTTTCTGAGGCTTGATTTGTGCCCCAAGATATGTTCTATCCTGGAGAATGTTCCCTGTGCACTTGAGAAGAAAGTGTATTCTTCTGCTTTTGGGTGGAATGTCCTATAAATATCAATTAAATCTATCTGGTGTGTTGTGCCATTTAAAGCTTGTGTTTCCTTATTTATTTTCTGTCTGGATAATCTGTCTATTGGTGTAAGTGAGGTGTTAAAGTCCCCCACTATTATTGTGTTACTGTCGATTTCCCCTTTCATGGCTGTTAGCATTTGCCTTACATATTGAGGCCTTCCTATGTTGGGTGCGTATATATTTATAATTGTTATATCTTCTTCTTGGATTGATCCCTTGATCATTATGTAGTGTTCTTCCTTATGTCTTGTAACAGTCTTTATTTTGAAGTCTATTTTATCTGATATGAGTATTGCTACTACAGCTTTCTTGTGATTTCCATTTACATGGAATATCTTTTTCCATCCCCTCACTTTCAGTCTGTATGTGTTCCTAGGTCTGAAGTGTGTCTTTTGTAGACAGCATATATATCGTTCTTGTTTTTGTGTCTATTCAGCCAGTCTGTGTCTTTTTTTTGGAACTTTTAATCCATTCACATTAAAGGTGATTATCGATATGTATATTCCCATTACCATTTTCTTAATTGTTTTGAGTTTGTTTTTTGGGCATCCTTTTCTTCCCTTGTGTTTCCCACCTAGAAAATTCCTTTAGTATTTGTTGTAAAGCTGGTTTGGTGGTGATGAATTCTCTTAGCTTTTGCTTGTCTGTAAAGCTTTTGATTTCTCTGTCGAATTTGAAGGAGATCCTTGCTGGGTAGAGTAATCTTGCTTGTAGGTTTTTCCCTTTCATCACTTTAAATATATCCTGCCACTCTCTTCTGGCCTGCAGAGTTTCTGCTGAAAAATCAGCTGATAATCTTATAGGGAGTTCCTTGTATGTTATCTGTTGCTTTTCCTTTGCTGCTTTTAACAATTTTTCTTTGAATTTAACTTTTGATAGTTTGATTAATATGTGTCTTCGTGTGCTTCTCCTAATATTTATCTGTATGGGACTCTCTGCACTTCCTGGACGTGGGTGACTATTTCCTTTCCCATGTTAGGGAAGTTTTTGACTATAATCTCCTCGAATATTTTCTTAGACCCTTTCTCTTTCTCTTCTTCTTCTGGGACCCCTATAATTGGAATGTTGGTGTATTTAATGTTGTCCCAGAGGTCTCTGAGACTGTCCTTGATTCTTTTCAGTCTTTTTTTTTTTTTTTTCTGCTCCTCGGCAGTTATTTCCATCATTCTATCTTCCAGCTCACTTATTTGCTTTTCTGCCTCAGGTTTTCTGCTATTGCTTCCTTCTAGTGTATTTTTCATTTCAGTTATTGTGTTGTTCATCATTGTTTGTTTGTTCTTTAGTTCTTCTAGGTCTTTGTTAACATTTTTTATATTTTCTTGATCTGTGCCTGCATTCTATTTCTGAGATTTTGGATCACCTTTACTATCATTATTCTGAATTCTTTTTCAGGTAAGTTGCCTATTTCCTCTGCATTTATTTGGTTTTGTAGGTTTTTACCTTGCTCCTTAGTCTGTAACATACTTTTTTCTCATCTCATTTTTTCTGATGGGTGGGCTTGTGTTCTTGGCTTACTTGTTGTTTGTTTTGAGACCTCCAGCACTGGAGTTTGCAGGCAGTTGTGTAGAGCTGGGTCTTTGTGCTGAGATGAAGACCTCCAGGAGACCTCACTCCAATTAATATTCCCTGGGGTCTTAGGTTCTCTTTTAGTCCAGAAGTCCCACCACAGAAGCTTAGACATGACCCCTGGCCTGGGAACGAAGATCCTGCAAGCCACATGGCATGGCAAAAGAAAAAAAAAAAGAAGCAGTACAATAACAAAGAAAAAAAATAAAATAAAATTAGAAAAATAGAAAATATATTAGGAAAAATAAAAATATAAGTGAAACAACAACAACAAGGTAAAACAGAACCACAACAGAAAAAAAAGGGGGGGTGGGGACAAGCCAAAAGGAGCAGAACAATAACAAAGAATAAGGAATAAAATAAAATTAGAAAAATAAAAATATTATTAGAAAAAATAATAATATAAATGAAACAACAACAACAAAGTAAAACAGAACTACAACCCGAAGAAAAAAAAAGAAGGCTGGAAAAGGCCTTGGCTGTAGGGGGGCATAGCTTATGTGGGGGCAGGGCTTAGTTGGGGTGCGGTTTAGGGCAAGGAGTGGGGCCTAGGCTCAAAACCCACATGACCAGAAAAGGCAGCAGGGTCAGAGGGGGTCTGAGTGTGAAGTGCAGAGGTAAGGCCCTGGGTGGGGGTGTGGGGGCAGGGCTTAGGCCCAGTGTGGCTGGAGGGAGCCTCGGAGGGTGGAGGATTCGGCCAGGGACCTCAGCAGGCTCTCCGGGGCCCAAGTGGGCAGGGAAAACGCTGGCTGTGTTCCCTTCTGATCCTCTGATCTGCCAAAGGTCTCTCCCCATCCCTGTTGATCACCGTGGGTGGGCCCCTCCCAAGCATGGGAATCCCTCCCCTCCCCCAGCCGCCCTTCAGGGGCACCAGTCCTGTCTGTCCAGCCTCTACTTTTCCTCCCCCTTCTCTCCCTCCCACATCCTCAGGACCCATGTGGCCAGAGAGGGCCTCAGAGGGAAGAGGATCAGGTCCAGTACCTCAGAAGGCTCCCCAGAGCCCAAGTGGGCAGGGGAAACAGTAGCCACATTCCCTTCCTATCCTCCATTCTCCCTAGGGTCCCTCCCCTCTCCGTTGATCCCGTAATGGTGGGTGGGACCCTCCGGGCATGGGAACCCCTCCCTTCCCCCAGCCAACCCTCAGGGGCACCAGCCTTATCCTGCCTCCACTTCTCGTCTGCCCTCCCTCCCCCCACTTCCTACCCAGTTGCTCAGGGGTTCCTCCCATCCCCTTAGGTGTCTGTGGTCCCCCACCAGTGCCTGGTATGTGCCCTAGTTGTGAGGAGACACAAGCTTCACGTCCTCCTAGTCTGCCATCTTGACTCTGCCCCCAGGAAAGGGCAAAATATTTGACCATGTTTTCACAAAAGCGAATGGCCAATAGGCATATGAAAAAATGTGCAACGTATGCAACCAAATATAAACCACAATGAGTCATCACAATCTCACTTCCAGCAGGGCAATAGTTATTGCTGGTGAGAGTAGTAACTGGAGGGAGACAAAAGTAAGTATGCTGGGATACTGGTAAGTGGGCTTCTTCATCTGGGTTCTGATTACGTGGGTGAGTTCATTTTGTGAAAATTTGTTCACCTGTACAGGTATGATTTCAGCAGTTTACTATACTATAGTATAGTTCAAAAACCTGCAAGAGCACAAAGAAAAAGAAAATGAATTAGGGAGTCAAACAGAAGATGTTTTGATTTTGTCTTCATATTTGCACCTGCATATTTTTTCTATCTCAGCAGGCTGTGTTACATATCTCCTTAACATATTTATTCCACCGATGATAGGTTTCTTTTCCAGTGCTCATATGTAAATATTTTCTTCCTAAAATGCATTTTTCTATTACTTCAAAGAATGTTGGGCTGAAGAGGGTAATATTTACATACAGTCTGCTTTCTTCATATAATACTTTTGGAAAATAATAAATGAACAAAATAATTATGTAATAATTATGTAGTAATTATAAATAATTGTAAAATACAGATTTTTATTACTGCATAATGCTTTTTATTTAATTATGCTTATCATTATCTTTGAAGAGCATAAGACTTACAGAGATATAAAGATATAATTGGTATTTAATGTATTTACAAATTTGGTCATTTACTTTTTTTTCCCACATAATGATAAAAAGGTAACAGATGAAATCTTGAACTTGTTGATAATTTGACATGTCCTTTCTGGCTTGATAAACTACTAGGCTTCCCTACATGTATTGAAATTGAGCCAAAAGGTCACACTGGTTACAGAAATAACAATAATTCAACATTGTTTTTAAAAGAGAAAGCTCTATGTATGTCCAAGTATTTAGCATTATGGTAAATGACATATGAAAATTGTTCTGAAATTACTTTTTAAACATTCAGACACTAATTAGAATGTAATATTGTCGTGTTGCTAAAAGTAAAAATTTTCAGAGCTCACAAATTTTTCACTAATTCTGTTTTCTGAAACTTGTTATTTTTACCCCCTGGGGGAAACTTTCCCATGGCTTACAAAAAGAGCCTTCATCTTGGTCTAAAAGATTTAAGGGAAAAGAATTCTAGTGATAGTAATATTTTTTTCTCTTATCAAGCATGAGTATACCATTTCTATTCTATCAATAGCACTCCCTATATATCTTCACTTTTAACACCATGGTTTTTAATTTTATTTGATATTTTCACAAGCAGTTCTATTTGCTCTATTGCTGGCAATCTGGGGAGATGGTGGATTCAGTGTCCCCCCAAAACCATCTCCTAAGATTTTGTTTGGCAATGAAAGTTTTAAAGGGAAAAGGTGAAGTAATCTTAGTTAATCATTGAGATAGGGGCTCAGAGTCATTGCCACCCCCACTACATGCAGGCTTGTTAACTTCTTGTGATCCTTCTTTAGATGCTAACTTTGTTCATACTGTTTTTTCACAAGTTTACTGAAGGGGAAGCTAGGGAAGAGATCTGGTCATCTGCTAATTACTTACTTGTTCTTCATGTTTACTTCTTTAATCTACAGGAAGAACCAACAGGTTAGGTAAGGTATTGTGTGATCAAAGGATTTGAAAAGTGTGCTTGGGCTGGAGATCAGCAGAGCTTGGGGGTGCCTGGTTTAAGTTTAGTTACAATATAGCTTTGCTAAAGTGACAAGACAAAAGGGGTTTTCTGCTGAGGACAGTTTCCTGCAAAGAGCTGCTTAAAAATCCCTCCACCCACCCCCATCAGATATCATTCCATTTCTATGAGATTAGGGAGGAAGGTCTGTCTTCTGTAACTGCTTCATGCTGAGAAAGGGCATTGAAGTCTTAGAGTGAAATATATCGACATGGGTTTGAAGCATGTCTTTGTTGACAGCTTTAGTCGCCCACTTACATATATGGGTAGAACAAGCTACAATTATTTTGATGGCCATAAAGATGTAGATTATTATGAGAAAGAGTGTTAATCCCATTCTCTTAAGGCCAGTTCTTGGAATTGTGCTAGCCATAGATTCAGTACTGCTCAAGGTGGAGCAGTTTATGTCAAGGCTGCTGTCTAGTCACCATGCAGTTAGCTTTTTCCCTCTGGTGGCAGTGATAGTATCTGTAAAACAACTCAGGAATGTGCATCAGACAATGAGTCTATGACTCTATTTTCCTAATCATTAACTGCTCAGGCTTGCTCTTTTTTGACTCAGGGAGACCTGAGAGATTTCAGCTTTTTTACAAACAAGAGGCAGGGGACTTGGAGGGGCCTTTGTACTTGGGGGTGGGGGATCCTGCAGGGTTTTGTTCTGGTTCCATAACTATAAGTGAACATAAACTAAAGAAAATAATGTAGCTAGAGCTTAATTACTATAGCTAATAGAATCTCTTCACTATTAAATTATTTCTACCAATTTACTACAACTTTAGTAAACTACAGGGCTAAGAGTGGGTAGAACATTTGTGGCATTGTGTCCTTCTGTGCTGAGTAACACAGTCACAGTCCCACAATGGTCTTCTATCTTTAATAGAGGAGGCAAAAAAAAAAGTATTCTAGGAGATTTCTTCTACCAGGGGCCGGATTATTTGGAGAAAATTTGACCTCTGTCTATAGGGTTGCACTAGAGGTTTTTTGTTTGTCTATTTTCCGGATCCAAAACCAGTGAGTAACATTCCCAAAGCAGTCTTTAAGTTTGGCTGTGTCTTTAGTCTTTGAGATGTAGAGTGTATAATGAGAAATCTTTTCTCTGTTGCCCCTATGTACTGATTCAACATCAACAACAGAGGAGAGGAGGCAAGTAGAGACATCCAATACCTATTACAGAATTTAAGAAGATATTAAAATAGAAGTAGCTGAGAAAATAAGTAAAGGAGGTGGAAATGGGTGAAAAGTTATTCAATACTATACATTCATTAGTCAAAGTTTAAATATTTAACTAATGTGAAAAGGAAAACTTGACTTATTACTTAATTATGTGTTTATAATATGATATGGCACTACTTTGTAGATTTACTTCAACAAACCATAGTAAAAATTCTATAAGCAAGATTCAGAGGCAGACATAATTCTCTCAGAAATTTATATTTCAAAACATTTAAGGGGACTTCTGTCTCTGACCAAGATAGAGTAAAAGGGCCACAAGAAAAAACAAAAAACCCATGCAAAATATAGGGAGAAAAATGGTTTTCATGACAGTGGACATTAAGCAAGAAAGTGATCCTTGGGAAATGGGACACAAAAGAGGTGAACCTATGACTGCACCGTCTTCCTGCCTAAAATAAGTTCTCTGCTTCAGATTTGTGAGGGGAATCCCACATCTGTACAATTCTTTCTGTGCTACACTTGGCCTTGTTCTGTTGGCTAGAAGCAAGCCACAGGTCTTGCCCATGCAGCAAGGCGAGGGGATTATACAGGGCAAGAACATCAGGAGGTAGGAATTACAGATGCCATCCTAAAGCCTGTCTGCTACAATTATGAACAACTTTTTGTCCATAATTCAACAACTTCTATGAAATGGAAAAATTCCTTAAAAGAAAGATTTTCCCCAAATGTTTAAAGCAGCTTTAATAATGTAATAGCCAAATATCATATAATATAATAGCCAGATACTGGAAAGAGACCAAATGCCATCAACAGATGAATGGATAAACAAGCTGGTATTATCTAGACAACAGAATATGACTAAGCAATAAAAGAAGTAACAACCACATGCAATAAAACAGATTAATCTCTAAATAATTATGATGAGTGTAAGAAGCCTGAACAAGGAATCAGTCCATGCTCCAAGTGGAAGAAGCAGCATAAAATCCAGACTTCTTTCAATGTGTTTTTTTCCTCTTTGTGATTTTGGCACCACAAGGCCTGGTTGTCCCAGTCACTCTCTACTGCCTTGAAATAAATTTTTAAAAATTCTTAATTCTTATTCAACTTTTCTAATTATTCATTGTGGACTATTTGTTCTGAAATAAGCTGCTCTGTCATAGTCAGAAGCAGAAGATTGCCATCTCTCAAGTGCAAAATTTAAAAATTAGAACATAATATCAAGATTTGTAAGATGCAACACCACCATGTCTAGTTTGTATCTAAGCCAGTGTTAATGAAATATCCTTGTTCCTTTATTCTTACTAAATACATAAACATTTTTTAATTTATGGAAAATGGCCAGATAACAGAGTTTCTGTTTTTTGAAACATGGGAAATAACTGTTGAATGAGTGTAACATACTGATCCAATAATCCCTTTTGGTATTCCCACCAAAAGAAAGATATGTGTAGTTTTGTAGAAAATCCTGTGTAATCTCACTGTTTTAATTAACATTATTACTAACATTTTTCTGATGTGATAAAGTTAAAATTATCATACATTTTACAGATAAATAATTTTAATCAAAGAACATGATTGATGTCAATGGACTTATGGCAGTTGGTTAAATTGGTTCAGCTTATGAGACTAAAATAAAAGGAGAAGGACGTGGTAAAGCAAGAAGGACAGCAGAACACAGACAAAATTATTTGCAGGAGAAATGCTGTATATTGCAAGACAGCCATCAGCATTAACATCATTTAACATTTATTGACTTTTCTTGAAATTTTTGTATTCATCATAAAATTTAATCTGTGTAACAAACATGGATATTAATTATTAGTATAGATTTGTAAATAAGAAAACAATTTCAGAAATTAACAAATAATACTTGGCAGAGAGAGAATTAAAACACAATTCTGTCTCTCACAGCTTCAGCTTCAAGACTGAAGTCTTTTTTTTAATTAAAGTAGTAGAATGAACACTTAACAGCAGCAACTCCCTGTAGAAGTAACCCGAGAAGGGTGTAAATGAATCCTAGGGAGTTTGGAAGACACCCCAAAATCCCAAGCATATACTGAGCTGTTGTCTCAGAAAGGTAGGACTAGACTGTGAATGCAACTGAGAAACTTTAAGCATCATCCATTTATTTATTCATTAGTGTTTATTGAGTGTGCCTTGCTATGGAAGGCACGTGTTCTGAAGCATTAAACTGAATGGCATAGATTTAGCTTTGTCAAAGGGAATATTTTTCAAGCTTTAGTAAAGTCAGTAACATCAATTTGAAGAGATTTGAGATCTTAATGATTTAATTCTTCTTAATGAAAAATAATAAAATGGTATTATTATTAATGAAAATTACAGAATAGATAAAATAGCATGGAATAGATTATATACAAGCTTATTTCATCTAATAAGGTATTCATTGTGTGTCTGTATGAACTTTTGTTTATGCATCTACATATAATTCATACCTATATGCTGCATCATGATGTAAAATATATTTTTTCTTCTTTCTCAGTCAAAAAGATTGAAAGACACCATCATTCTAAGGAAAAATGGAGAATATTTACTCAGAAACAAGAGTCTACAAAAATTAACATTCAAGTACTTTATGTTACCTTATGGAATATTTTGAAAATTAGTACCTTAGAGAGTAACCAGTGATCTGACATGATGAAATTTTCCCTGCTGTAGTCTAAAAAAATTTAATTACATTATTTTCACCTACCTTAATAATCTGGCATCAAAAATAGAAATTAAAAAATCACTTTCTTGTTTTACATTTGTTTTTTATAATTAATAATAACAGATATTTGTTATTTCCTATAGAAACAATCCTAATCAGCCAATCATTCTTGCTTTTAGCCTCCTTCCAAAAAGCTGAGGACAAGTTATTACAGATAGAATAGCTTAAAGAAATCAATGAAAGAAAAATTTTCTCTATTTCAAAGCTCCCAGTTCACATTATTTTTTCATACCCGTGATCTGGCATTTGAGCCATTTCTGATTAAAATTCTTCTACTGATCCAGGTTGGCCTTAAAGCTTGATGGCTTACATATTTGTTTACAAACTGGCAGCATTTCTCTAATGAGCTGTGAGTCTTGGGACAATAATATATTTATTGGGGCCAGTATTCACATAGTCACATCATGAAAAGTATTTATTACATGTTGTTTATAGTGCCATAAACTTTTTTTGCTTTTGAAGTAGGAAATAAAAGTCTGCAACAGGACTTTGAAATAATATTGCTTTCCTATAGGACACGCTGGCTGTATTATGTACATTAATTCACTACATGCAAAAATATCCAGCATTTTTAACAAATCTGTCTTATATAACAAACAATAGAATTCATGACATTCAAGGGAAACCTTAGCAAAATAAATTACACTACAACATAGTCATGATATTAAACTCACTGAAAGAGAGATGAAACTACAACAGTCTGATTTGTTGGTCTAAACAGAAATTATTGAAAATGGCATTTCACATAACAAGACTTAGTTAAACATTTACTAAATTAATTAGTCTGAAGCTTTTTATTTGTGTGTTTTTAAGTAAACAATTTATTTATATATATATATAAAAGATATATATAATATTTAACGTGACTTGTCAAATTAACAATGGCTTAAAGAAGTATCATCTTAAAATGGACCTTTAACCTGGACTCCCTAATCTTTGGAGTGATCAGGTGTGGTTTTGCATATTGTACATTGCACAAGGCACCCAGCTTATGGGGGGGTAGGGTGGGGTGACAGAGGGTAGGATGAAGCCAAACTTCCCTTTGTTAAAAGGAGTGAATTATTTTAAAATTTCAAAAACAGCAACAAAATGTTATTACCTATAGGCTGACAGAAGCTTTGCATAACTTCTTTTCACTAGTCAATGCTCTCTTCAGCCCCTGATCTTGTGCAACCTACTGCCAGAATCAATAGAGTTGAGTGGAAAAATATTACCCTCAGCATGACCACTTTTGCAGGAGGGCTACCGAAAATGTCTTAGGATAGATTATAACACAAGTCAAAAAAGGCTTGTATTTTTAAAAAATTATTTACATTATCAATATAGAAAACACTTTAAAATTTTGCTTTAGATTATATGGCTGTTTTTAAGGAAAAAAACTCATTTTAAAAACCATTTTTAAATACAAGTGTTTTTGGTGTGTCCCAGAATATAGTAAAATCAGTTTTCCAATCCAGAAATTGTTTTAAAAAGTATTTAGATTTTTGCTCATTTTAGCCTCTCTTAGTCAAAATTATATGATGAAGACGATTAAAGCCTAGGTAATCACTAATGATTATAATTGTGTTATTGTGTTAGAAATGCTAATAAAATTTACATTTTATATCATACTCTCTCACAAAATATAGATCTTCCCTATGTGTAGCCTAGCAAACAAATAAAATTAGATTTGTCTTCTAGCTTTTCTGTATTGGTGAAACAACACGATCTTCACAATGTAATTTATTTCCACAGGCATCTTCCCAAGTCCATTCTGTCTTTACCAATTAGACGTGCTGTTCATCCCTTTTCTGTTATGCATTCCACTCTAGATAGTCATTTGATCCATTGATCCGCAGAAAACTCCCTTGCTTTTGTCTCATATGACTCTACAACCAGCAAAACCTGTAAAAACAACCAGTAAAAACAGCCTTCCCTCTTGAGCCTCTCTCCCATCTTCCATATCCCACCCTTCTAGGTCAACGCAAAGCACCTAGCCAATCTCCCTGTGCTATGCTGCTGCTTCCCACCAGCCAACAATTTTACATTTGGTAGTGTATATAAGTTGATGTTACAGAAACTAACACGGTATTGTGAGGTAATTATACTCCAATAAAGATGTATTTTTAAAAAAAGCCTTATACTATACAGTAGGGGCAACCACAGAAGGTATTGGAGAGTAAGTGTGCACTGTTAGTATACGTGGCCTGTTTTGATATTTTGTTTATTGTTGATACTTCTTGGTGAGAAAAAATACAGCAGGAATGTAGAAAATACAACACTCATCTCTCTCCACCCAAAACTACAAATGCTAATTTTTGCCACTTAAACTTTTAACCTAATTCTTGAAAAAAACAACACAGATATACTGAATTCCATTTTAATCAGCTCTTAACATTTTCAGTTTGTATTTGCTAGTTTTTTTTTTTTTTTTCTTTTTTTTTTTTTTAGAAGATGTTGGGATAAGAGTTTTATTAATTTATTTATGCTGTGTTGGGTCTTCGTTTCTGTGCGAGGGCTTTCTCTAGTTGTGGCAAGCGGGGGCCACTCTTCATCGCGGTGCGTGGGCCTCTCACTGTCGCGGCCTCTCTTGTTGCGGAGCACAGGCTCCAGATGCGCAGGCTCAGTAGTTGTGGCTCACGGACCCAGTTGCTCCGCGGCATGTGGGATCCTCCCAGACCAGGGCTCGAACCCGTGTCCCCTGCATTAGCAGGCAGATTCTCAACCACTGCGCCACCAGGGAAGCCCCTGTATTTGCTAGTTTTTTAAACATATAGTTCTTAAGTTGAGATACATAATACATATACAAAAAAGGGTGTAAAACAAAACTTGCAGTTAAACAAGTTATTACAAAGTGAACACTATGTATCATCTCCCAGGTCAGAATACATAATTGTTAGAATTTCAGAAATTGTTCCCAATTGTCTCTTCCTCACAACATCTTATTCCCTATAAAATACCGCTGCTCTGAACCCTGTGGCAATCAGTACCTTGTTTTGTTGAGTTCAGCCTCCACCTGTGCATTACAAATAGTTTAGTTTTGTCTAATTTTGAAATTTATATCAATGGCATCACACACTATATGGTTTATGTGTCTGGCTTTGACGTGACATTATATTTTTCAGATTTAAATATATAGTTTGTCCATTTCCTTCCTATGTTGTATGCCATTTCATGAATATACAATTTAATTCTTTATTTTATTATTGACAGAGATTTAGGTTGTTTCCAGTTTTTCTCAATGTGAGCGACATCTGTATCCTAGGGTAGTTGAGCATGAATTTGTCTAAAGTGTATAATTGCAGTGGAATCACATTTAAAAGGATATTTGAATTTCCAACTTGATCAAACTCACTTCCATAGTCCATGTACTAGTTTACACTCCTATGAGCAGTATATAAGAATTCGATTGCTCTATACTTTTGGAGTAGAAATTGTTGATGATTTTAATGTATTGCCAAGTCATTACAGCAAGTGTGTGTGATGGCATCTATTATAGTTTTATTTTGTATTTATTTTATTGCTATTGAGATAAATTGCATTTACATATATTTCCCCTATAAAATACTTTGGGAATATTTCTTTGCAAAGTATCTAAGATATTTACTCATTTTTTCTGTTGGATTATTTTTCTTTTATCTTTGCTTTGTAGAATTTCTTTTTCTAATTTATTTTATTCAAGCTTAGTTGATTTACAATGTTGTGTTAATTTCCACTGTAAAGCAAAGTGATTCAATTATACATATATATATATTATTTTTCATATTCTTTTCTATTATGGTTTATCACAGGATATTGAATATAGTTCCTTGTGCTATACATTAGGATCTTGTTGTTTATGTATTCTATATACAATAGTTTGCATCTGCTAATCCCAACCTCCCAATTCATCCCTCTCCCACTCCCCACCCTTGGCAACTGCAAGTCTGTTCTTTATGTCTGTGAATCTGTTTTGTAGACAAGTTCATTTGTGTCATATTTTAGATTCCATGTGTAAGTGATATAATATGGTATGTCTTTCTCTTTCTGACTTACTTCCCTTAGTATGATAATCTCTAGGTTCATCTATGTTGCTGCAAATGTCATTATTTTATTCTTTTTTATGGCTGAGTAGTATTTCATTGTATATATGTATATATGTACATCTTCATCTATTCATCTATCAATGGACATTTAGGTTGCTTCCATGTCTTGGCTATTGTGAATAGTGCTGCTATGAACATAGGGGTGCATATATCTTTTTGACTTATAGTTTTATCTAGATATATGCCCAGGAGTGAGATGCTGGATCATATGGCAACTCTACTTTTAGCTTTTTTTTTTTTTAATCTTTTGACTGCACTGCACAGCATGTGTAATCTTAATCCCCAGCTGGGGATTGAACCTATGCCCCTGCATTGAAACTGCAGATTCTTAACCCCTGGACTGCCAGGGAAGTTCCTTTATTTTCAGTTTTTTGAGGAAACTCTGAAGTGCTGTTTAAGAATGAAATAAATTTTTTTTTCAATTTATACACAATTATTTTTCAAACAGCTATCCAAATGTATTCAAACTTTGCTGTTTCAAAGTGCTGAAGTAGCAATACTCATATCAGATAAATAGACTTTAAAATAAAGAATGTCACAAGAGACAAGGAAGGACACTACATAATGATCAAGGGATCAATCCAAGAGGAAGTTATAACAATTATAAATACATATTGTTCCCAACATAGGAGCACCTCAATACATAAGGCAAATGCTAACAGTTATAAAAGAGGAAATTGACAATAACACAATAATAGTGGGGGGCTTTAACACCTCACTTACACCAATGGACAGATCATCCAGACAGAAAATATATAAACACAAGTTTTAAATGACACAATAGACCAGATAGATTTACTTGATATTTATAGGACATTCCATCCAAAAACACCAGATTACGCTTTTTTCTCAAGTGCACACTGAATATTCTCCAGGATAGATCACATCTTGGGTCACAAATCAAGCCTTGTAAATTTAAGAAAATTGAAATCATATCAAGCATCTTTTCTGACCACAACATTGTGAGATTAGAAATCAATTACAGGGAAAAAAACAAAAAAATCACAAACACATGGAGGCTAAACAATATGTTACTAAATAACCAAAAGATCACTGATGAAATCAAAGAGAAAATCAAAAAATACCTGGAGACAAGTGACAACAAAAACACAATGATCCAAAACCTATGGGATGCAGCAAAAGCCGTTCTAAGAGGGAAGTATATAACAATACAATCCTACCTCAAGAAACAAGAAAAATCTCAAATAAACAATCTAACCTTACACCTAAAGGAACTAGAGAAAGAAGAACAAGCAAAACCCAAAATTAGTATAAGGAAAGAAATCATAAAGATCAGAGCAGAAATAAAAGAAATCATAAAGATCAGAAAAGAAAACAATAGCAAAGAACAATAAAACTAAAAGCTGGCTTTTTGAGAAGATAAACAAAATTGATAAAACTTTAGCCAGACTCATCAAGAAAAAGAAAGAGAGGACTCAAATCAATAAAATTAGAAATGAAAAAGGAGAAGTTACAACAGACATGGCAGAAATACAAAGCATCCTAAGAGACTACTACAAGCAACACTATGCCAATAAAATGGACAACCTGGAAGAAATGGACACATTCTTAGAGAGGTACAACCTTCCAAGACTGAACCAGGAAGTAATAGAAAATATGAACAGACCAATCACAAGTACTGAAATTGAAACTGTGTTTAAAATTCTTCCAACAAATAAAAGTCCAAGACCAGATGGCTTCGCAGGTGAATTCTATCTAACATTTAGAAAAGAGCTAACACACAACCTTCACAAACTCTTCCAAAAAATTACAGCATGAGGAACACTCCCAACCTCATTCTATGAGGCCACCACAACCATGATACCAATACCAGACAAAGATAATATAAAAAAAGAAAATTACAGACCAATATCACTGATGAATATAGATGCAGAAATCCTCAACAAAATACTAGCAAGCAGAATCCAACAACACATTAAAAGAATCATATACCATGATCAAGTGGGATTTATCCCAGGGATGCAAGGATTCTTCAGTATACACAAATCAATCAATGTGATACACCATATTAACAACTGAAGAATAAAAACCATATGATCATCTCAACAGATGCAGGAAAAGCTTTTGACAAATGAAACACCATTTATGATAAAAACCCTCTAGAAATTGGGCATAGAAGGAGCCTACCTTAACATCATAAAGGCCATATACAACAAACCCACAGCAAATATCATTCTCAATGGAGAAAAACTGAACACATTTCCTCTAAGATCAGGAACAAGACAAGGATGTCTACTCTCGCTACTATTATTCAACATAGTTTTGGAAGTCCTAGCCATGGCAATCAGAGAAGACAAAGAAATAAAAGGAATACAAATTGGAAAAGAAGAAGTAAAACTCACTCTTTGCAGATGACATAATCCTATACATAGAGAATGCTAAAGATGCCACCAGAAAACTACTAGAGCTTATCAATGAATTTGGTAAAGTTGTATGATACAAAATTAATGCACAGAAACCTCTTGTATTCCTATACACTAACAATGAATGATCAGAAAGAGAATTTAAGGAAACAATCCCATTCACCATTGCAAGAAAAATAATAAAATACCTAGGAATAAACCTACCTAAGGAGGTAAAAGACCTGTATGCAGAAAACTATAAGACACTGATGAAAAAAATCAAAGATGACACAAACAGATGGAGAAATATACCATGTTCATGGATTGGAAGAATCAATATTGTGAAAATGACTATACTACCCAAAGCAATCTACAGATTCATTGCAATGCCTATCAAATTACCAACGGCATTTTTTACAGAACTAGAACAAAAAAATCTTAAACTTTGTATGGAGACACAAAAGACCCCAAATAGCCAAAGCAATCTTGAGGGAAAGAAAACAGAGCTAGAGGAATCAGAGTCCCTGACTTCAGACTATACTACAAAGCTACAGTAATCAAGACAATATGGTAGTGGCACAAAAACAGAAATATAGATCAATGGAACAGGATAGAACCCCAGAGATAAATCCATGCACCTATGGTCAACTAATCTATGACAAAGGAGGCAAGGGTATGCAATAAGGAAAAGACAGTCTCTTCAATAATTGGTGCTGAGGAAACTGGACAGCTACATGTAAAAGAATGAAATTAGAACACTCCCTAACACCATACACAAAAATAAACTCAAAATGGTTTAGAGACCTGATACTATCAAACTCTTAGAGGAAAACATAGGAAGAGCACTCTTTGACATAAAACACAGAAGATATTTTTTGACCACCTCCTAGAGTAATGGAAATAATAACAAAAGTAAACAAATGAGATCTAATGAAACTTAAAAGCTTTTGCACAGCAAAGGAAACTATAAACAAGATGGAAAGGCAGCCCTCAGAATGAGAGAAAATATTTGCAAACGAATCAACAATGGATTTATCTCCAAAATAGATAAACATCTCATGCAGCTCAATATTAAAAAAACAAACAACCCAATCCAAAAATGGGCAGAAGACCTAAATAGACATTTCTCCAAAGAAGATATACAGGTGGCCAAGAAGCACATGAAACGCTACTCAACATTACTAATTATTAGAGAAATGCAAATCAAAACTACAATGAAGTATCACCTCACACCGGTCAGAATGACCATCATCAAAAAATCTAAAAACAATAAATGCTGGAGAGGGTGTGGAGAAAAGGGAACCCTCTTGCACTGTTGGTGGGGATGTAAATTGATACAGCCACAATGGAGAACAGTATGGAGATTCCTTAAAAAACTAAAAATAGAATTACCATATGACCCAGCAATCCCACTACTGGGCATATATCATGAGAAAACCATAATTCAATAAGACACATGCACCCCAATGTTCATTGCAGCAGTCTTTACAATAGCCAGCTCATGGAAACAATCTAAATGCCCATTGCCAGATGAATGGATAAAGAAGATGTGGTACATATATACAATGCAGTATAAAAAGGAATGTAAGTGGGTCATTTGTAGAGACATGGAGGGACCTAGAGACTGTCATACAGAATGAAGTAAGTCAGAAAGAGAAAAACAAATATCGTATATTAACGTATATATGTGGAATCTAGAAAAATGGTACAGATGAACTGGTTTGCAAGGCAGAAATGGAGACACAGATGTAGAGATTGCACACCAAGTGGGGAAAGCAGGGGTGGGGGTAATGGTGGGATGAACTGAGAGACTGGGATTGACATATATACACTAATATGTATAAAATAGATAACTAATAAGAACCTTCTATATAAAAACAAATTCAAAAAGTAAAATAAAATGCAAGAAAAAAGCTATGTAAGTTAAATATTTCTACAAAATAGTGAAATTTACCTGTTAAGATAAAATATGAAGCTTGTATTAAGTAAATCTTAATAGGTTTAGGCCTAAGAGGAAGTCTCCTGGAAATGAAATAATCCTAAATGTAGTTTCAAGAAAAACATGAAAGGGGAGTGGTCAGGTATTGCATTTTATTACCTATTTTTAATTTTAAAAATGTAAGCCCTTCCTTCCCAGAAGCTGCACTTGAGAATAAAGGTGGGCTGAGAAAATCCAGAAATTCTCCCCAATACTCATGGAAAAGTCCCTGAAAAATATTTAAGAGTCAATACTAAACTATCTCAACAGGGATACAGCTGCTCACAATTTTCTCTCTCCAGCCTGGGAGAACTGCAGAGAGAGAAAATGCAGTTATCATAACCACAGAGAGCTAATTTTTCCCACAATAAATAATAACTGAAAAGTACGATAGACAAGAGAAAGGAAATATTCTGGAATACCCAGAGAAAATAGGAGTATGAAACAAAGAGACTCATTGAGAGCTCCTGGTGAAGACTCTCTCTTCCCGTCATGTGCTAATAAAAACTGTGTCAAGGGCCTCCCTGGTGGCGCAGTGGTTGAGAGTCCACCTGCCGATGCAGGGGACACGAGTTCGTGCCTCGGTCTGGGAAGGTTCCACATGCCACAGAGTGGCTGGGCCCATGAGCCATGGCCGCTGGGCCTGCGCCTCCAGAGCCTGTGCTCCTCAATGGGAGAGGCCACAACAGTGAGAGACCCGCATACCGCAAAAATAAATAAATAAATTAAATTAAATTAAATTAAAAAAAAAACTAGCATATAGAAAAGAGGATTTTTAAAATGTCTATTACACTTAGTTTTTAATATAAGCTATATCTCTATGATCTTAAATACACTATTTAACCACAATAAAACTCAGTTTATAAAAATCTATAAATCCAAAGATAGCAAGTGTCATAATTTTGTGAGCATCAAATAAAGTAATTAAAAATTCCTCAAATATTACTTGGCACATATTCAATATTGAATGCAACTAACACTCCCTTCAATCTGTGATTTTTACCCCACCTACACCCATCTTCTTCAAGTATTTGGTCTATCGATTAGATCCTTCTCCTTTTTATTTTTAACAATTTGTCCTTACTAACACTGTTTTTAAGTCAGTCTATAGATATATCCATGACATTTCCATTTGAAAAATAATTATTAAAACCCTGCATTCCCTTCCAGGTTCCCTTTTTCCTCTTTTCAGTCTACCTCTAGGAAACAAAATAATGCATGCACACACAGAGTATATGTCAAAATAAGGAAAATGTAGAATTTGAGATTGTTAAATATACATCATAAATCAAATATATGTATATACTATCATCTCAAATTCTTCATTTTCATTATGTTTTTCAACCTCAGTTTTTTAAAATTTCCAATCCATTCCCCAATCCAGCTCTACCACCCAGTTCAGTTTCTCTCTCACCCCATACTTAAACATTTCTAACTCAGACTGACACCATCTCTTAACTGTCAAGCCCAGTCTTAAACATGGAATGTCTCTCTGTTATGATACATCTTATTCTACATCTTCTCTCAGTTCTTAAAAAGTTTTGCTTCAGTAGCAGTAGTGATTTATTTTTCTCCTCTACCAGTGACATAAAAATTAGGATATTCCATTATCCTCACTTATGTTCTAATTATTCTATCTGCACATCTGCATATTAGGCAAAAGTAAGACAGCTCCTAAATCTTTTTCTCTAACAATGACTCTCTGTTAATTTTTAGGCTTATATATCCAAATGTCTTCCAGAAAAATTGATTCCATATACCAAAATAAGCCCAAAGCAGAACTTAGATTCATTGAGTTATAGCTCTCAAATCATTCATTCTTCTATATTTTCTATATAAGTTAATCCAAAACATCCATACATCTACTTAAATCAAACAACAAATACTATCAGGACTGTTCTCAAAATCTGTCCTGATCCTAATCAATTCTAACTTCATCTTTCCCCATTTAGTCCAGACCTCTATTATTTCTCACATGAATATTGTATCCTCACTAATCTCTGGGTTTCCACTTTTATAACCTCCAGCCTATTCTCTACACAGCAGCCAGAGGGATCCTTTAAAATGAAAACAATCCATGCCACTTCTCAGTTCAGAATCCTCTGGATATGTTTTCTCATCACATTTAGAATGTAATGTCCTGCCATTGTTTCCCACTGGTTATCTCTCTAATCTCATCTTCTATAGCTCTTTTTGCCACTCTTCATATGAAAGATATTCTCTAGGCTTAGAGCCTGAGTCTGTTGTTCATTACTATGTTGTCTTATTTGTTGATTTGAAGAAGTTTTTATATATTCTGGTTACAAGACCTTTGACATTTATGTATTTTAAACATCTTCCTCAACTCTGTGTCTTTCATTAACTCACTCCAGAGGAGCTATGCAACAGCATTTTTCACAGATATAAATGTTCTCTGCACTCTCCTATACAATAGCCATTAGTGCTTGAAATGCGGCTAGTGCAAATGAGAAAAAATTGAAATTTTATTTAAATTTAGCTAATTTAAAACTTAATAGCAATCTGTGGCTATTGGCTATCATATTGGACAGCACAAGAGGGCATGTTTTGATTGCCAAAAGTTCCTAATTTTAATATAGCTTATTTTATCAAGCTTTATCTTCATATTTGGTGCTTTTATGTCTTATTTAAGAACTCTTTCCCTCACCCAAGATAATTCTGTTATTTTCTGATATTGTCCCTTGAAAGAGATATTGTTTTGCCTTTCACACGTAAGGTTCCAATAAAACTGGAATTGGTTTTGCAAATGTTGGAAGATCAGAGCCAGTTTTCTTTATTTTCGCCCAGAAGGAGGGTCAGGAGACCATCTCTTCCTTGCCTTTTCCAGTGTCTGGAGGCTTATGGCATTCTTTGGCTTGTGGAAGCATAGCTTCTATTTCTTCATCTGTCTTCACATGGCCTCCTCCGCCATGTCTCACTGTGTTTTTTCCTTTTCTTAGAAGGACACCAGTTATTGGATTTAGGACTCACCACAAATCTAGTATGATATTATCTCAAGATCTTTAATTAATTACACCTGCAAAGACTTTTCCAAATAAAGTGTTACTCTGAGGTTCTAGGTGGACATGAATTTGGGGGGACACTATTTAACCCATCACAGTGATATATAAAAACTCAACTGTTGGGGCTTCCCTGGTGGCACAGTAGTTGAGAGTCCGCCTGCTGATGCAGGGGACACGGGTTCGTGCCCCGGTCTGGGAAGATCCCACATGCCGCGGAGCGGCTGGTCCCGTGAGCCATGGCTGCTGAGCCTGTGTGTCTGGAGCCTGTGCTCCACAATGGGAGAGGCCACAACAGTGAGAGGCCTGCGTACTGCAAAAACAAAAAACAAACAAACAAAAAAAACCACATCTATTTTTTTATATTGACCTTTTATAGAAAAATAGATGTGTACTTTGTTGTTGATATTGCTGTTGTTGCATATTCTCTAACAAATTCTATGCTTACAGATCTAATTTATATCCCAGACTCCCAGTTCTTTGCTTCTAGAATCTGATGTTTATGGATTGCATCAACTAGTTTCCTAACACCCTTGCCTTTTCGTTGGCCCACCTATGAGAGGCACTATCAGGGGAGAGCAGAGCAGGAGGAGACACAGGCATGGGAATTTATCTTCTAGGCTCTCCCTCTGCAAGGCAATGGCTTAATAGTAGCTGTATTCCTTTACTTAAGGAAACAGGTCATGTGTAGTGGCCCTACTCTACAGCTGCAGTTCTCAGATACTGGTATTATCTCCCATTCTTTGCCCCCTTCAGGTCTGGCTTCCTACTCTTACCCCTTAGTGCAATTTTCACCATATCTTGTTCGTTTCTCTTAAAGTTGCTTACAGCTTTTGAGATAGTTTCTTCCCGAAACTTTTCAGTTACCACTTTCCTGCCAACTCTTTCCTGCCAAGATCATGACCAATACTCTTATCCTTATAGTTTGTCTTTTGGATACTTTTAGATTTTCAGCACATAAAATCTGCATATAATGGCAGTTTTATTTGTTGTTGTTCAGTTCATATGAAATATTCCAGTGAATTGACCTATATACCAATTTTCATTAGGTAATAGTATTTAAACAAGCTATCATAAATTTAACAATACAAAGTCATGTTTGAAGTCTAATTAACATAACACAACCAATGTAAATATTGTTTTGGCAGTGTGAAAGGAATAGAAAATTCTTTAGTATGATATATTTATATATGTGTTTGATATTGTATTTTTTAAAATATCAACTCTTTAAAGGCCGTACAGAAGTGACAAAAAAAATACCCAAATAACTAATTAATTTTAAGTGGTTTCAGTAGATGTTCTTACAGCAGAGATGAAGCAACACAGAGCATTTAATTTCCACAATTTATTTGGAAAAATTAGTGGTAATCTGCATGAAAATGAGTGTATTTCTTTCAAAATCACCTAATAAACATATTCTTCAGTTGTTTCAACAAATCATGACAAAATTAATCTTTTCTAACTAATGAACATTGAGGGAAATGCAAAAATATTGGCCACTAGAAAATGAAAATTTGATCTTCCAAAATGAGTACATTATTTCTTCACCATAATGAATTTATGTTATTTTATTATTTATTTATTTATTTTGAATTATAGTTGATGTACAATATGATGTTAGTTTCAGGTGTACTACATAGTGATTTAACATTGGCATGCATTATGAAATACTCACCACAATAAGTCTAGTAACTCTCTGTCCCCATACAAAGTTATTACAATATTATTGAACATATTCCTTATGCTGTATATTACATCCCCATGGATTATTTATTTTATAACTGGAAGTTTGTACCTCTTAATTGCCCACCCCTATTTAGCTCCCCCATCCTCCTTCCCTCTGGCAACCACCTATTTGTTCTCCGTATCTGTTTTCATTTTGGGTTTTTTACTTTGTTTGCTTTTTTAGTTCTTTTGTTTGTTTGTTTCATTCTTCTTCTTTTGCTCTCTTCCTTGTGATTTGATGACTACCCTTAGTGTGACATTTGGATTTCTTTCTTTTTGTGTATGTATCTATTATAGGTGTTTGATTTGTCATTATCATGAGGTTCATGTATAATAACATCTATATATGTATATGTGTGATTGTTTTAAGTTGATAATCTCTTAAGTTCAAATACATTCCAACAACTCTACATTTTTACTCCCCCCCACCAAATTTAATGTTTTTGACATTACTTTACATCTTTTTATTGTGTATCTCTTAAATATTTACTGTAGATATAGATACTTTTACTACTTTTGTTGTTTAACCTTTCTATTAGCTTTATAAGCAGTTGATCTGCTACCTTTACTGTATATTTGACTTTACCAGTGAGAATTTTCCTTTCACAATTTTTATATTTCTTGTTGTGTCCCTTTCTTTCTGCTTAGAGAAGTCCCTTTAATATTCCTCATAAAGTTGGTTTAGTGGTATCAAACTCTTTCAGCTTTTGCTTGCCAGTGAAACTATCTCTTCTTCAAATCTGAATGATAAGCTTGCCAGGTAGAGTATTCTCGGCTATAGGTGTTTTCCTTTCATCACTTTGAATATATTGTGTGGCTCCCTTCTGGCCTGCAAAGTTTCTGCTGAAAAGTCAGCTGATAGTCTCATGTGAGTTCCCGTGTACACAACTAGTTACTTTTCTTGTGCTTGTGTTATTGTAGTAGATTGAGCTCCCAAATGGCTGCCACCAGCTTCCTCATCCCCAGGGGTAGTCCCAGTTGTCTCCTGCCTCTCTCTGGGAGGCTCTCCAAGATCAGCAAGTGGGTCTGACCCTGGCTCCTTTCAAACTACTGCCTCTATACTGGGACTTGAATCATGTGAGATTTAGTGTGACCCTTTTCGGAGTGGAGTCTCTGTTTCCTACAGCTCTCCAGCTCTCCTAAATATAAGCCCCTCTGATTTTCAAAGCTAGATGTTCTGGGGACTTGTCTTCCTGGTGAAGGACCCCTGGACTGGGTAGCTTGATGTGGGGCTCAGATCCCTCCTTGGGGAAAACCCCTGTAATTGTGCTTATCATCCCATTTGCAGGTTGCCTACCCATGGGCGTGGGTCCTGACTATATTGTTTCTCTGCCCCTCCTACCCATCTTGTGTTTCCTTCATGTCCTTAGTTTTGGAAAATATTTTCTGCTAGTCTTCAAGTCATCTCATCAATAGTTTCTCTGTAAGTTGTTTGTTATTTCGGTTTGCCCATGGGAGGAGGTGAGTTCAGGGTCTTCCTACTCCACCATCTGGGCCACACATCTGAAGTTATGTTTTTAAAAGAGTATGTTAGGGGGGACTTCCCTGGTGGTGCAGTGGTTAAGAATCCACCTGCCAACGCAGGGGACACAAGTTCAATCCCTTGTCCGGGAAGATCCCACGTGCTGCGGAGCAACTAAGCCCGTGTGCCACAACTACTGAGCTTGCACTCTAGAGCTCACATGCCACAACTACTGAGCCCATGCACCACAACTACTGAAGCCCGTTCACTTAGAGCCTATGCTCTGCAGCAAGAGAAGCCACCGCAGTGAGAAGGCAGTGCACCTCAACCAAGAGCAGCCCCCACTCACCGCAACTAGAGGAAGCCTGCGTGCAGCAGTGAAGACCCAATGCAGCCAAAAATAAATAAAAATAAAATAAATAAATTTATTAAAAATAAATAAATAAATAAAAGAATATGTTACTAAAGGCTTCAAACTTTCATTATTCTTAATTATATTTAAACTTATTAAGTGTAAAATGCAAAAGGATGTATTCAGATATTTGAATTAGAATATCTAATAAAAATTAGTTTGTTTCCAATCTATGCCAGTAAAATTTAATATTGTTCATTTAAAGTTTCTTGGCAGTCTTGTTTGCACCTTATTTTTGGTTAATGAAAATGATGTGCTATTTCAGCATGCTGAAATAATATATATAATGTATACAAATATACTGAATAGCCATAATTTACTGGAAAAATTGCATTTTATAAGCTTCCAAATGAGAAGATACTAGAGTCTTTTTGAAATATGTATGCCATCTTTTTCCTTTTCTAATTATTAGCATAGCTATTTTTGCACATTTGGCTAGAATCACAAATCCTGTCTTGGGCAACCATCTTTAGAATTGTTTATTCATATGTTTTGGGTAAATGGGTAATGAAGTTGATGGATGTCTACAAACATATGTAACTTATTAATAAAAGTAGTTATGAGACTTAACAAGTAATATTTCTATTTTTAAAATATTTTGCTTATAATGGAGCTTAAAATCTTTAATCAAAACATGTATGATTTAATTTAACATCTTTATTGGAGTATAATTGCTTTACAATGGTGTGCTAGTTTCTGCTTTATAACAAAGTGAATCAGGTATACATATACATATATCTCCATATCTCCTCCCTCTTGTGTTTCCCTTCCATCCTCCCTATCCCACCCTTCTAGGTGGACACAAAGCACCGAGCTGATCTCCCCGTGGTATGCAGCTGCCTCCCACTAGCTATCTGTTTTACATTTGGTAGTGTATATATGTCCATGCCATTCTCTCACTTCATCCCAGCTTACCCTTCCCCCTCCCTGTGTCCTCAAGTCCATTCCCTACGTCTGCGTCTTTATTCCTGTCCTGCCCCCAGGTTCTTCAGAACTACTTTTTTTTTTAGATTCCATATATATGTGTTAGCATACGGTATTTGTTTTTCTTTTCTGACTTACTTCACTCTGTATGACAGACTCTAGGTCCATCCACCTCACTACAAATAACTCAATTTTGTTTCTTTTCATGGAGAGTAATATTCCACTATATATATGTGCCACATCTTCTTTATCCATTCATCTGTTGATGGACATTTAGGTGGCTTCCATGTCCTGGCTATTGTAAACAGAGCTGCTGTTTAAAGACATTGATGCCCAGAAAACTAAAGTTATAAGGAAAGTGGAATTTTTAGTTATAAATAGATATATATATACTGCTCTGAATAAACTATAAAAAAAATTAACAAACACCTCTCAGGACTAATCATGAGAAAAGAGAAACACATATTGCCAATAACAGGTTTAGAAAATAGTGTGATATTACAAATTATATAGTCTTTTAAAAGGTTATGAGGATATTATGGATAACTTATATCCACATATATGGATATAACTTATATCCACATATATGGATATATAATTTAAATTAAATACAAGTTTACAGATTAATTTATCAAAATTGGCACAAGAAACAGAAAATAAAAATTTTCCTACAGCTATTAAGGGAATTGAATCTGTAATTAAAATCTCCTCAAAAAACTCTCTTGATCTAGATAGCTTCACGGCTGGCTAGAAGGTCAGTTAATATCAATTTGTTCATATCAGTTTATATCAATTTATGTTTATAGCAAAAAGATTTAGAATATGACTTTTTTGTAAAGATACTTGTATAATAGATCAAACAACAACAAATACCTAGAAGTAAATCTAAGGAAAACAACCGACAAAAATGTAAATATATCTAAAACACGAGAGTGCTCACACTTATATATAAAAAATATGTCCTTCATTCCTCTTCAGTCACCTGCTTGCCTCACCTCTTTGAATACTATCACATAAAATATCCCCTACTTATACCAAATACAGATCCTCCAATCCTACCCAACCCAAACATAAACTACTACATTTTCCAAAAACTTACATGGCAAGTTTATTCTAAAATTTATATAGAATCCTAAATAAAACAATGATAAGGAAAAAATAAGAAAATTTTAGAGGATTCAACTAATTTTTAAGAAATAGTATATACCTTCAATAATCAAGATATTGTAGTATTGTCGAAAGAGTAGATAAATAGTTCAGTGGAGCAGAATAGAGAGTCCATAAATGAATGAATGTATATATGGTAGTTTCTCAACAAAAGTACCAAAGTAATTTAATGGGAAAAAATAGATTTTCAACAAATGGAGCTGAAACAACAGGATATATTCATGGAAAAAAAATAAATTTGAACCTTACCTCCCAATACACACACACACACACACACACACACACACACACACACACAAACACACACACACCAGACTTAAAAGCAAGCTAAAGCTGTAAAAGTTATAGGAAAAAGGCATAGGATAAATATTCACCATCTTGGGGCCAAAATTTCTTAGTGCACAAAAAGCACTAACTATAAAAGTAAAAATGAGATGAAAAGTTAATAGAAATTATTGACAGCTTAAATATAATATTAAGGACTTATTTATAGATGTTGGCTTGATTTCTCAAGTTTTTTGTTTTGCATTTAAAAACTTCTATAATTCATGGATTTTCTAACTTTCTAGTTAACTGCAGCATTAAAAAATCTGATTAACTTATTTTCGTGGAATAGATTCTTTAAACTTTATCTTTTATTTTGTACAGAAATTCTATAATAGTGTTGGTCATACTAGTAAGACATGTAAATTCTAGAAACTGTGGATGTATTATATAAATTTGAGATATATAACTGGCATCAAGAATTTGGGAGCGCCTATGTATATCTGGAAATTTAACTGTATAAATGAATGGTCTCATAAACCCAAAGTAAAAATAACCCTAGGCAGGAAGAGAACTGAATATATGTAAGATTGTGTCACTCCTTGCTCGAAATCTGCTAATAATGGTTTTCTTTTTTGCTCAGAGTAAAAGCCAAAGTCCTTACAATAATCTCTAAGCCTCCTGCAGTTGCTCCCTCAATTCCTTATTTCTCTCATCTCTTCTACTCTGTCTCACCATCTGCAGCCAGGCAGACATTCTCATGTTTATTGAACATGCTAGGCTTGTGAAAGGGAACTTATATTCAGGATTCATTCAAAACTTCACTTTTTAGAGAAATTTCTTGCCCATTCTAACCTTTCAATCTTATGCACACTTCTTCCCTGATTTATTCCTTTTCTTCTCACCACTTGCCAGTATTTAACATAATATATGTGTTACTTGTTTTCTTGTTTATTTTCTATCTCTTTCTGTTAGTCCTATGGGGACAGTGATTTTTTTTTCATTTTTAAAATTATTATTAATGAATTCACAGTACTAATAATAAAGGCTGGAATGGAATGTACATTCCATAAATGTATATTTTTCCATAAATGGAGAAAGTAAGGAAAGAACTTTGAGATAGCTTTCTTCTGCTTATTTTATGATAATTTTATCCTTTAAAGATTTGTGGTCATTTGGGTGGTTAAATAGAGAAAATACTATATGTAACATGATGGAATAATCTAGAAGTCCTGGGCAAAAGTTTAATCTTGTGATTTATTTTGGGATCATCACATTGCCATGCTCATGACATTATTAGACACCATAAAGACCAACATTGCTATGAGTAATGATAGCAGTGGTGTTTTAATTTAAAATTGCTATTTTTCATAGCCTTTTGAAAGGATTGAAAGTAGTATGCTGAAGTATTTTTAGAGGGGCTATTGAATGCACTTATCATAGTGTCTTATTTTGCAAGTTTTAGTAGGGTAGGAAATGATTGGCGATTCCTACTGAATTTCTCTAATGAATTGTTTGTTGATCCATTTGGCAGTTAGCTCAGAATGCTCTCTAATATCCATGAAATTTTAAATTTAAGTAAATATAGTAAACTATTTCAGTATCTACATGTGATTTTTCATGATTCAAATGTGGGAATGCCTTTCAAGTAATTTTCATAAATCTGCAATTTTTCCCAATAATTTGCCAAATATTAGGAATATGTTCACTTCTATTTAAAAGTCCCAACATTTCCCAGTGTTTCATTTTGTTTGCCATTTACAAATGCCTCTTAATTCAAATTTCATCACATAAATTACCTTCCATAAAATGCTTTATCAATGTAGGTTTCCAGCTAAAATTTAATTACCTGTGACATTAATTGCTTTCATTCAATGTTCATTCATGTGCCCACTACTCCATTAAATGGTGCACTGGTGAAATGTAGAGTTGTTCTGATCTAATCAATCACATTACCTCTTTTTAATGGCACCATGTAAAGTTCTACATTAATCAGGTATCCATCACGTTAGAGAATCAGATTACTCTGATTCTTCAGGTGAACATCTCAATCCTTCTTAATTCTGTGTTAAAGTAGACAAATATTTCTTCCTGAGTATCTCTTAGGAGCTGATAAACATTGAAGGCATTTTATAAAAAATTAGTTTGCTCTAATTATTTGACACCTGAAATTCCAATAAAGACAAATACTCTTGGAAAAAATGCATCTTATTCCACTTGGAAATGAAAAGGTAAAATATTTGATTTCATCTGATTCATTGCCTTTAGTGTAGCAAGTAACAGTCAAAGTAAAAGTCACACAGAATGCCACTGGAGTGTTAACTGGTTAGTTTATTAAAAATAAATCATCTTATTTCTGAAAAACATGAAGCTGTTAAAATAATAAAAAATATTAAGCAAAATATTCTTAGCATAATTATAATTTTCTGATGCTGAAATCTTAGTTTTACAATACATGAAAGAAGCAGTTAAATGACAATGAATGATATACATGTTGAATAACAGTGCCAAAGTTAATCATGTATTATCTCTGTATTTTCAGCACTCTATAATGTGCTCCATACATAATGTATGCAATAAATGTTGGTGGAATTAATTAATCAATTAAGCTTCCATACTGTGTAATCCTTACAGCAAGACCACTGTAATTTTTCTTTACTCCTTTGAAAGCCATAGATTTACTTTCTCTCTCTGCATAAATGTAAGAGGAAAAGACATGGTCATTCTTTATACTGCTGTGAGATGCTGGTACGTATTTCAACATGAAATCTAAGCAAAAAACAAACAAACAAAACAACCCCCTAAGAAAACACCTAAACATATGTAGGAAAGTTTATTAATATCTAGTTATTTTCAAGGTATATGATTAGATTTTATGATTTGTATTTGAACCTACATATTTAACTTCAGTCACTTCAAGCTGAATCTAGAATGAAAAACTGAAAGATGCCAAAACATGCCAGAAACTTTGAGACATGTTTATGCATTTCAAATGGAATTTAGTGTGAAGTACTAACCAAAATTACTCACTAAAAGAAAATTTGCCTGAGAATTGAGATGAGATTCCTCCCCAGGAGAACCATCCTTCCACCACCACCACTGCCAAAACCACAGGCCCAGAGATACAGTGGATGCAGCCAATGGAGAAACAAGGACATTTTATGGAAGATAAAGCAAATGCTATCAGCACCTACACCATGGCTTTCACACTCTGCAGCTACCTGCTGATACCATCCCATTCTCTCTGTACTTCACTTATACAGCATTACAGAATGTGTAGCCAGAATGTGTCACTAAAGAGTCCAAACTTGGGCAATGGCTCTTTTTAAAGAAAGATCATGTAGTCTTTAAGAGATTTATTCCAATAAGTAATATGAAATAAATCAGGTATTTATCTTACAGAAGAAAGCAGTAATTTATAAAATCGATTCAAAAAGACATGAAAAAGATAAAATATATGAAGAAAGCCAGAAAAACTCAGCTATTTTTAAAAAATAATTAAATAAGAAAATTTAAAAAAACATAAAAGAAGTAATTATTTTTAAAACTATAGAAGAAAATTTTCCTTATGTGAAAAAAATTCCAAAAGTACCACAAATTATCAACCAACATTTATAAAGCACAAATACAGTTAATTTTTTTTCAGGATGAAAAAGAGACTCCTATAAAGATCAAGCAGAAAATAATATGCAACCTCCCTCCCCCACAAAACAAACATAATATGTAACTCCCCCTTGCCCTGACACACCCAAATTTTCTTCTTTGTAAATAAAAATGCCAGAATAAATAACTCATGACAAGTATGTTTCCCTTCTTCAAACATCAGAAGGGAACATAGTGAAACTCCTGGGAAATTTGACTAAGCTCAACTCTTCCATGCTATCTAATGAATTCCCCTTTATGTAGAAATTTAACATTTAGAAAACCATTGCTCTTGTGCATCACTGCTATTAATGCAGGGTAAATATTTCCTTCAAATGTGCAGGGAATCTGGGGTGGTGAGTGGTGGTTAGGGAGCATTTCAGAACCATATGTCTACAGTGCTTCTTCTCCCTAAAAAATACTGTGAAAAATATTATATATGCAGCCAGGCTAATACTCATTTGTGAAAGGAATTGATACAAAAGGCTAGGAAGCATTACATTTCTGTTAAATAAATACGTCAAATAGTATTTGAGAAATACTAGTATTTTGAGAAGTAAATCACAACTCAACAGTATAGAATGTGAAGTATAATAGAAATGATATGAACATTAAAACCAGTAAAACTTAGTTAATATTTAAATTATTTTTGCAGTGTTATAATAATTAATGCATATGTTAAGATATAATTTATTTAATGCATGGTGCATAATTTTAAAAACAAATTGACTATGATAATCTGCATCTAAAATTACAGGACTTTCAAAAAAATGTGTACGGAATTAGGGACAGAAAAGTAACATAAACTATATTATATTATTATTTAATTCTAGACACTGGAAGAAACATCTGACTTCACATATGTATATATATATATTCAAATTGCAAGAAAAAATAAGGAGAAAAATTAGAACAAACAACAAAATATATCTTTAGAAATCTAGTAATAAAGTATGAAACATCTGCAGGATGAAGTGCTGCATAAATTTTTCTCAGGCATATAAATAGAACTAAACAAAATTGCTAAATATACCTGTGTTTGGAAAATTATTTATAAGCATGTAAATTTATCTGAATAATTTGGAAGTAAAAATTATTTTAAGTACCAGGACAAAAACATTAGGGAAAATTATCTTATTTCATGTTTTCAAGAAAAAAATCAATCTCTCTCTCTCTGTCTCCATCTATATATGTTAGGAAATGAAAATAAATGTGGAAAGACTTTTGCTTCTAGGCAGGTTGTAGTAACTTCAGAAAACCAATGAATCCACTGAGAATAACTAGAAAAAGATGGGAAAGTACTATTTATCTGTTTAAAGGTGCAGAGAGATTCTAAAACATAAAGAATAGATGGGCTAAGATTCTGGAGAGGAAAGAAAATGAAGAGGTAAGCTGCCTTTGTGTAGTTACTTTCCCCTGGGAAATTTTTCCATTGCTGGCACAGGACAGGACACTGAGAACCCAGGATTCTCCAATCCAGAAGTTACCCAAATAAAAGTAATTCCCGGGTTGACAGAGAAACAAGCAGAGCTTTTAGTATTCCCTAGGAGGAGCTGGACATACAAAGTCGGATACTTGAGAGACTTCAAATCTATGCCTGCTTTTACCATCAATATGTTTTCTCATTTGAAACTAAATGGAACAGGCACCTAAAATGCGGCAGAAAGCATTTCAAAGCAGAATAGAGTTCTCAGAAGGCTGAGGAAGATGGTAACTGATGTTAAAGTCCTCACAGGAGAAGGATTCCTAGTTAGCACTAAGACCATGGTTCTTTGAAAAGAACCATCCTAGTACTGCCGAATCTTGGCCTCTGTACACCAGCACCAAGTTGGACCTCAGAGACAGAGTTTTGGGTGAAGCAGAAAAGAATAGCTTTATTGCTTTGCCAGGCACAGGGGCCCACAGTAGACTAATGCCCTCAAGACTGTGTGTGTCCTGTCCTGGACAGGGTAGTCAGGAGTCTTATAGTAATGGTTCAAGGAGCAGGGCATGGTCAGCTTGTGAACATTCTTCTGCTGATTGGTGGTGAGGTAATGGGGAGTCAGCACCATTGACCTGGTTCCAACTGGTCCAGTGTCTATGTGCTTGTGGTCAGCAGTTTTCATCTGGAGGGGGTCCGCTTCCTCTAAAAGCAACTTAGGAATGTGTGTCAGGCCTTTATATTTTTCAGAGAACTGTGAGTTCAGTGATTCTGCCATGTGGCAAATTTATAGTCTAAATCATTACCAGTTCCCCAGCCCAACAGCTATTCTTTGTTTCTACATCTTCCCATTTCCCAATCATTAACTCTTGAGTCAGCCTTTTACTTCAAAAGACAAGAACACAGGGGCTGTACCACATGGTTTCACTAGGAGCAGAATCTAACAAAAGGTAGAGTGAATTTACTAATATTCTAACTGAGGCTTGACTCAGTTCAGTCCATGTTTGGATTAAAGTAACCAAGTCCTATCTCTCTCTGCCTACTAGCAAAAATGTTCAACTGTCTCTGGAAGAGGATAACATCATCTGGATTCTCTACACTATTTTGTTTTATAAACAATATTTTACATTTTTAAAAAGGTTAGTGAATATTCCAAGACACAGGATTATGTGGTATAAAACCCAAGAAAACAGTCAATAAAAAAGAATATAAGCAATCCAGATATGAGATTTATCCTGTAACTTTTAAATAATTGTGACTGACATGTTCGGGAAATAGAGAAACAGATAAAATAAACAAATAGAGAAACAGATAAAATAAGCAAATGTTGGAGAACTGTAGCAATCCAGTTGTCATCTGGGACTGTAGTGATGGTAGAGGCTCAACAGAGGAAAGATGTTTCCAAGCTCCCTTGGTTGTTGACAGAATTCATTTCCTCATGGTTGCAGGTCTGAGGGTGTTAGTTTTGTTCTGGAGGTCACCCTCAGGACCTGGTGCCTCCTTGCAGTTTCTTGCCACCTGGGTATCTAAGCATGATACCTACTTACCAGTTGCCTTCAACAGCTAAATGTTACTTTCTGATATTCCTACAGTCAGTACTTCTATAATTTAATCATATGCTGTTTATCGTGTTAATTATTTGCCAATAAATTTGTTTAAAAAAAATGGACTTCCCTGGTAGCACAGTGTTTAAGAATCTGCCTGCCAATGCAGGGGACAAGGGTTCTATCCCTGGTGCAGGAAGATCCCACATGCCGCAGAACAACTAAGCCCATGTGCCACAACTACTGAGCCTGCACTCTAGAGCCCATGAGCCACAACTACTGAGCCTGCGTGCCACAACTACTGTAGGCCGTGCACCTAGAGCCCATGCTCCACAACAAGAGAAGCCACTGCAATGAGAAGCCTGCACACGGCAACAAAGAGTAGCCCCCACTCACCGCAGCTAGAGAAAGCCTGTGCACAGCAACAAAGACCCAATGCAGCCAAAAATAAAATAAATTAAATAAATAAATTAAAAAAAAACTAACAGGCAAATAAAAGTAGAGATTATCTTTTAGTGTCACTGAATTTTAAGAGATTATTTGTGACATCACCTAGATGAATCACTTATTGTGTATAGCTCTAATTAATGTTATAGCAAAAAACTGTGCATTGCTATTTTCAAACCTATCCTATTGGTCTAAAAGCAAAATATATTACATAAATATATTTAATTTATTTGTCAAAGCAATTTTCAAAGAAAAATGCCATTGGAACGCAGGTGCAGAGATGAGTACTTTTATATTCTTTGGTACTAATATAAAACAAACAAATATGACTTCTCTACTCAATGTCATCTTACCTCTCACCTGAGGTCTTATGATTCTAGATTTCTTTTTTTAATCAAATTAAGTAATTTTCTCTTTAGTTTTGAACCTAATTCTTTCCATGATTTTTAAATGAGAAGTAATACCTTTCAAAATTAAATGACTCTATAAAATTAAATTCTGTAAAATACTAATGTTTGAAAATTTACATTAATCATAATTTTTAAAAATGTTTTCCTATAAATGAATCAACAGATCATCAAATATGCTGATGGGAAAACTTCCATTTTGAAATGGATATTATTTGGACAATTATTAGATGGATATCAAATATCAATGACAATAAAATATAAAAAATATTTAGGAAATGCTTATAAAGTCTACAACATTTATATAAATTGAATTCCTAAAGAAAAAAATTCATAACAATTCCAAATTCTGGAAAGAAATAGACATGTAAATATTTAACTAGTCACTATATTTTAATTAAAAATTTTATTTTATTGTAATTAAATTTCACCTCAGTAAAAAGAAATGAAAAAAAAGGAAAAACAAAGTACTATGTAAAACAACACCCAGGACTTGAGAAGTTCAATAAAATAGTCAAATATAAGAAATACCATGCATATATATACCACTACCAAACTATCTAGTGGTTAATGATTAAATAATGGTAAATTTTATATTATATGTTTTTACTATAATTAAATACAATTTTAAAATGAAAAAAGAAATACTACTACAAAAAAGAGATCAAAAATAAAATAAAATATGAAATAATACATCATTTTGAGTGAAAAAGATCGTAGCCTTTCATGTATATAATATATATATTTAAATTAGGGCTTCCCTGGTGGCGCAGTGGTTGAGAGTCTGCCTGCCGATGCAGGGGGCATGGGTTCATGCCCCGGTCCGGGAAGATGCCACATGCCGCGGAGTGGCTGGGCCCGTGAGCCATGACTGCTGAGCCTGCGTGTCCGGAGCCTGTGCTCCGCAACGGGAGAGGCCACAACACTGAGAGGCCCATGTACCGCAAAAAAAAAAAAAAAAAAATTAAAAGAGACCACTGTCTACATTCTATAAAGTTCCATGCTAACAATTTTAATGCCTCTTTTAACTATGATATTCTGGGTAAACATAACATGTTTCAGAAAGGTGTGGAAAACTTAAAGTAGTGAAACATTAGCCAGTTGGCTTCAACGTCGTGTTAAAAGATAGCACTCAAGAACTGAGATATACTAAGTGCTGATATGACTACCACATTGCTCTAAGTTGATTTAAACAACTTTAGAACACTAGAAAACAGATGGTAAACCTCCTGTATTAGTATCCTAGGACTGCCACAGCAAAGTATCACAAACTGGGTGGTTTATCACAGAAATTTATTGTCTCACCATTCTGGAGGCTGGATGTCCAAACTCAAGCTGTTGGCAGGGCCAAGCTCCCTCTGAAGCTTGTAGGAGAGAATCATTCCTTGCCTCTTCCAGCTTCCAGTAGCCCCAGGCATTCCTTGGTTTGAGACAACATACATCCAATCTCTGCCTCCATCTTCACGTGACTCTCTTCCCTGTGTCTCTTCTTTTCTTATAAGGCCACCAGTCATATTGAATTATTAAGGCCCACCCTACTCCAGTATGACCTCATCTTAACTACTTAGATCTGAAAAGATCCTATTACCAAATTAGGTCATAATCTGAGGTACTTGTGGTTAGGGCTTCAATGTATCCTTTTGGAGGACAAAATTCAACCCAAAACACCTCCCCAAAACCAAAATGTATTCATCAGTGGCCAGAAAAGGAAAAGGCATTCGTTACTACTATCACATAAAATGAACTACTCAAGTTATTTTTGCTTCCCATTTGGTGATCTCGAATTTGGTGAATTGTATGCCTTATGCGCAAGAAAGAATTGTAACCCCTTCCATGGGGTAGACTCTGATATTATTTCTAATTTAAAGTGGGGGAAACAGAGGCAAAGATACCTTAAGTGAATTGGCCAAGCCACACAGTTAGGAAGTGGTAGGGCCAGGATTCTAACCCAAATCAAAAGTTTCTTCATGGATCAATTTTTGGGACCCAGAGAATAATAATTCTCGGAACACTCTATTAAAAATAGTGCTTGTTAATAAGTATATCAAAACTGGATTCACCTGACACCCTTTTTCAGTTCACTATATTCTTGTCACAGAACAAAAATGTCCTATGATCTGGGCTGAAATAGCAATAGATGTTGTTATTGCACGTCCCAGGGAGAATTCTCTGTGTTGCATGCACACCTTAGGCTGCCTTTGTAGAACTATTATTACTAGTCTGTGAGACCCTTTTTCTCGTCTGCATATATACCATAGAAATTAGCCCAGGCCTCCCATGTACATAGAAATATGCTAAACAAGAGAGGGGTAGAATACAGAACAAGGAATGACCTTTGTCAGTAAAACTTTAAGTTACTTAAACATTCATCTCTGCTCCAAGCTATTTTTCAGATAGTCTGAGATTTTTTTGCCAGTGTAAATTTTAAGGCCCTGTTCAGCACATACTTGTATACACACATACACATACCCCACACACTTTATAGCTCTGATCTGGTAACCAAGGTGAAGCTCCTTTCAAAACTGCATTCCTTCCTGAATCACTCTGTGACAGGTTAATGCCTCTGTTCCACTGCTGTTGCTGTGCCAGGATGATGGATGATATAATGTGCGGGCGTCCAACTGAAAAAAGCCACTGAGCCTTGGTGTGAATTTAGGTGTTGATGAAAGATGAGCTCTTGCTTAAAAGAACATATGTTTTTCATGAAACCTCTGGAGAAATTATTAAAAATGCACTATTCATTTTTAAGAGCAATTTAATTACTGGTTAGACAGCAGATAACAGTATACCTATAATCTTCTCTTTGCAATCATTGGCAAGAATGATCAGACTGTGAAATATTCTGCATATGATTTCAGAAAACTGGAAGTTAACAGGAATAACAGCCTCATTAATATGTCATCAGAGAAACTATTGGGAGGCCTGGTGTAGTGCGAAGGCTACTCTGCTTCATGCTGCTGTTTGACATTTAAGAAAGTCACAAATATCATTTTGGGCACCTAACATTCTTTTTTGAAATAAAAGACAATGTAAACATATAGTAAATAAGAAAAATGGAACATTTTAACTTCTTATGAAATAAAGTGTCAGGTGAGCTATTTAAATATGATTTTGCTTGTCAGAGCTATAGAATTAGCATCGTGGTCAATAGAATGCCAGTCAAGCTGAAATAAAATGTAGCTGATCTAGACAAGATAAAACTGGCCAAGAAATAACACTTCTTTGACGCTGCTTCTTACAACACTAGACACCAATAAAATATAGTAAAATAGTCTGTCTAGTTCAGTGAGTGGAAATTGTGCTGGAGGAGTTATTTAACTTTAGGGATACAATCTAAGAATTGATTGAGAATTGCTAGCAAAAAATAACTCCTATATTTCTTTGCCCCTAAACCATCATCAGTTTTAGGACACACCATTCACTTAATCATTAATTGCAAGAAAAATTAATTTAACATATTTATATATTGCTTTTTAATGAATAATAAAATTCATTTATCCTTACAATATCATGTTTCTACCTTTTTAGTGTCAATTTCAATGTTTGAATCTAATTATTCTTTTGACTCAGATATTAAAGATTATTTTGTATTACCCATGGCCACTTGAACTTGTTTTCAGTATCACACTGGCATGTTGTTTTGTAACATCTATGCAGGTAATCTTGACCTCTAACATCTTTAGGATTGATAATTTAGAAGATATTGAACACTCAAAGTTTTGTTTGCATTTCATGTTTGAAACTGTCTACTTGACTCATGATTTTTTTCTATGCTTCTTTATGGAATCCTTTATGGAAATCTGGCAGGGCTGTATTATTAATAGAAAGACTATTCTATCAATATATTCCAGACAGATGTAGATGGTAAAACTCGTTCTTTTGTGGACATAAATATGAAGAAAACCAATTAATATATTCCTGGGATACTCAGTTTAGTTATTATTTTAGTAGTGTTATTTCATATTGATTTTTGAGTCAGTTATATATTTTGGATTTGAAATACTTTCAGACTGGGTGACATACTTCCATCAAAACATTGAGGCACTGAAAAGGATAACCCAGTTTTAATTGTTTGTTTTAATTTAGGTAAAAAGTTGACTGCTGTACTGAATTATGTCCATTCTGATCTCTCTGAGGGGACTGCTATTAGACATCCTGAAATGTCGGTTTTATCCAAAGCTTAATGAGTGATTCTGCTACAAATTCGTTGTTTGTTTGAGGTTTTAAAGCTTTTTCGTGCAAGAAATATTTCTTGCAAAGTTAAGACTGTAAGCTTATATCAACCATTTGTATTGTCTGATATTGATTTTTAGATTTTGAATTGAGAATATGGTTGGGCAAAAAGGAGAGAAGGACAGATTTAAACCACAATGCAAGTTGCTTAGGGATAAAGCAGGTATTACTAATGGATAGGAGAGGGCTATAAATAAGAAGCTAGAGACTTGTAAGAAAACCTTTTTTTTAATGATTATGCTCAGAGCTGTCCCAGTTTAAGACTCTAAAGATGACTCATAGGAACATCTGAAAGAAACAGCCTCACAGATTTTCAAACAGAGAAAACACAGGTATTATTGTTTTTCATTTTGTTTTAATTTTTGTTTTTTGGCACCATGGAGATTTACTAGCATATCCTTGGCTGCTCATATATGAAAGATAGAGAGTGGGTTTTGAAATTAGTTCTGAATTCCATTTCTGCCATTTACTATCTTTGTGACCTCGGTTGAATAACTGAAGCCTTGGTTTCCATCTCTGTAAGACTGGTAGAATAACACCTGTATAATAGAATTGTATTGTGAGCTTAATGATAGAATGTATGGAAAGAGCCTGAATTACTGCCTGCAGAAAACAAGCCTAGAGGAAAGTGGAAGCAGGCGGCAACACAAGGCACAGATTCATTTAAAAAAAATTTTTTTAATTGAAGCATAGTTGATTTACAATGTTGTGTTATTTTCTAGTGTGCAGCACAGTGATTCAGTTATACATACATATTCTTTTTCATATTCTTTTCCATTATGGTTTATTACAGGATATTGAATATAATTCCCTGTGTTATACAGTAGGACCTTGTTGTTTATCTACTTTATATATAGTAGTTTGTATTTGCTAGTTCCAAACTCCTAATTTATCCCTCCTCCACCCCCATTTTCCCTTTGGTAACCATAAGTTTGTTTTCTACATCTGTGACTCCTTTTCCGTTTCATAAATAAGTTCATTTGTGTCATACTTTAGATTCCACGTATCAGTGATATCGTATGGTATTTGTCTTTCTCTGTCTGGCTTCACTTAGTGTGATACTCTCTAGGTACATCCATGTTGCTGCAAAAGGCATTATTTCATTTATTTTATGGCTGAGTAGTGTTCCATTGTATATATGTACACCACATCTTCTTTATCTATTCATCTGTCGATGAACATTTAGGTTGCTTCCATGTCTTGGCTATGGTAAATAGCCAGACACAGATTCTTTTCCCCATCTTTGAGGTTTGATATTCTAGGATGAAGAGCTGCTTAGTAGAACAGCAGAAGGAGCACATGTTTCCTGTTGCATACGTATATAGCACAGTCCTACATGGGTCACTAGCCTGACAAAATAGATTCCTCTGCCAAATACTGGTTCTAGGACAAGATACCTGCCTCTTCTCACTTTATTTTCAGATGAACTCTTTGGAGACACGTCTAGACTTCCTTTTATATCAACAATGGAACTCTTTCTATATAACAATTTCTTCATCATATTTGCCTTTCTAGGAGTGTTTAGAAATCCAAGCACTACTTTCCAAAACGCCATTAATATATTATGGTATTTCCTACAGACTTATGAAAACCAAGCTTAAAAATATTACATAAAATTCAATTTATATATTTTCAAAAGCTAAATTGATTCCATTTGCAACTTTTTATTTAAGATTTATCTAGGTATAAACATATAAAGTTTAATATAAAAATTATACACCGTAATGATTTTTAAAGTATGAGTCTGGGACTCAGTTCACAAACTAAAGTTTGATCTAATGAAATTACCATTTTTTTTCATCTTCTTTCCTATTGTTAAATTTCAAAACTGGTTTTAGCTGCTGTTTTATTATATCATTAATTTCTATTAGGATAATATTTAAGTCCTCTTTTCATTATTTTTTTGTTTGTTTTTATTGGGGTATAGTTGCTTTACAATGTTGTGTTCGTTTCTGCCTCTTTTTATTATTTTTGAATTCCAAGTTTAATTCTTTTTAAATATTACTGTCCAGTACAATGTCTGGTATAATATTCATACACACATGTTGAGAGTTTAGCTGAACTGCTCCATAATATTGCTGCCTCGTCATCCATTTTGTGTGGACAAGTGGCCTGTAAGGGCCTTGAATTGACACTAGCCCTTTGCTCTAGTAGATAACAGCCGTAGAGTCACAAGTAAGTGTATGTTCCTGATATGACTCTCCAGTGGCCCTTGTGATAAGCAGTCTCCCCTGCCTCCCAGGGCCTTCCCCTTGTGTGCCCCTTAGATAAGACCCCCATGAAGCTCAAACCAAAACCCCACTCTTGGTTTGAATTGATTAAATCTGGCCTTTGCCCAGGAACCTGAAAGCACTCCACCTGTGGACCTAGATAAAGGCAAGTGCCCCAGGTCCTGCCATGCTGTGTGTGCCCACACCCTGCCTTGACCTACCTGCTTTGTCCCTCAAGGCCTGCCAAGGCCTGCTGTAACTCCTCTTGGGTCTCTGAGTCATAAATTTCTCTATTTCAATTGTTTGTGGTCTTTTGTTGAATCAGGTCTCACCATCTAACACCCTAGGACTCTACTTAACAAATGTTAATTTAACAAATTCACAAAAGTACAGATTTAGTAAATAATAATTTTTTAAAAGTTAGGTGCAATCCAAGGATATGCTACCAAAATCATTAAGTAAACAGATTTAAATATGGTTTTAAAAGTATTTTTTAAAATTAATAGTATTGTTAATACCTACATTTTCTCTTTTCTGATATCTTTTTGTTTTTATTTTTTAATATGTTGCTCAAACCAAAAGCCCGAATGCACGGTCTCAGCTCCCATGGTTCTGGAGCAGTGAGGTAACCTACTGCCCTGACCCTAAATTCCCCAGATTAACTCATAACCATTGCTAAGCTGCAAGTGAGCTTGAAAATCCACTTTTAAACATGTAAGAATGAATTGACATCTTGCTCTTATTGAGAGCCAATTTTGTTCAAACCTTGCCCTCCACAAACTTGCCACTACTGCCAATTCTTTTTGCTTTGGGAAATCTCCTGTGTTTCTCTTCCCAGTAGGACAAGAAGGTAAAGTTTATACCATTATACAAGTAGGTTTGTATTTGTATGGGAGCCTCAGTTTCCTCCCACGTAACATGTGAACTTGATGATTTCTCAAAATTATAGTAAAAAAGTTATAAAAATTATTTATGAGGAAGCATATTGTAAACAGTTGTCTAATCTTCTGGGGCTGCCATAACAAAATATCATAGACTGGGGTAGCTTAAACACAGAAATTTGTTTTCTCACAGTCACTCCATTACTACATTTAGTCCATAACAACAGTTTACAAATGTCAGTTAATGGTAGTAGCCATGATATTTGCAATGTAATTTTCCATCAATAATATAGTTGGCATATAGGGAGCTTTTTGTAGAAATTGATTTATTGGCAAACTGATAATTAATTTTAAGTAAATAGAAGTTTGTATGACATTCTTGTAAAATATGGATAGAGTCCAGGGTGTTCTAAAGTTCACTCATTTCAAAACAACGTTTATGAATTTGTTACATTTACATACTTCCTCTATTAATATGCCTTATATTTTCTTTATATCAACTTTAATTGAAGTAAGTTTGACTTAGAGTCATCCTAAATGATAATGTCCATGATATCAAAAATTGGTTTTGATGTATGTGTATATATTTTGTACTTTATAAACTTTACAAGTACTAAAATTAAAAAAAAAAATAGTCTCTCTATGTATGAATCAGTCAGGGTCCAGGCAGGAAAAAGAAATCGCACCAGTAATCTGAACTGAAAATAATTTATTATAAAGAATTATAAGCTAGTACATGTGGTTAACTACTAAAAGGGGTAAAAGAGAACTCTAAGATTTACAGAAATAGTGAATGTAGAAATCAGGCCACAGAGAAGTGGATAAAAACAGAAGTAAGAACTTAGAAGAGGAATTTCTACTAAGGCTGATATTTAGACTCCATTAAAGAGGGTATGGCTGCACAGAAACAGGCAGTGTACTATTATCAAAGAAACTTGACCAAGGCCAGGGCCATATGCAGAAGGCAGGAGTGCCTCACTGGGTAACCGAAAAGCTCAAAAAGAGGTTGCAAGCAGGCCAATTCACTGGCAGCTGTGCCAAAGAAATAAAAGCACAAAAGCATGACAAAACTAGGAAATTAGTCCTTTCTTCTTGGTATGGCCTTACAGTATCATTCTATCACCTGTTATGGACAGCACCTAACATTGGATCAACTGACAGAGGAGAGATACAAATATAATATGAACATAAATATAAATATATGAGGTTTGTGCTCATTAGCACAACTCCTTAATACATCTCTTACATACAGCTCTAGGTTACCACAAGGTGACTTTATTATCCTTTTCTCTCCTGTTACAATTCTGGATTCCTATAGTGAGGTTTGTTGCTGATTCCTGTGGATGCCAAAACCCACTGTAAAGTTGCTTTTTTGCTGCTACAGATAATGGCATAGGCTCTAGCACCAGATCCTCTGCATTTATGTCATTTTACTAGCTCAGCTACTAACATTGGTAGTGCTGACAATGAGTTGTTCTACAGACCTCTGATCAGGTGGGGACAATCCATGTACTCCATCCTTGTGTTATATCCTAGTATATATCCTGGTGTATGAATTGCATATAGACTGTTAAATATGTACTTATAGCTCATTTTTCTTGCCATCGTGCAAGAACCTGGATTCTGGACTGACAGTTGAATTGTTTGGTGCAAATTCAATATATGCTCTAGTGATTAGAGCTTAGTTTTTAGATAAATCTCATTTTCTTCAACCCTTTCATGCCTCACAGTAAATAGGAAGCCAGGAATCATTTTCTTCTGCACTAGAATAAACTCCAAGCTTGGAAGATAGTTACATGAACTTATGCACACCTACTATATGCTAAGCACCAAAGTTGCAAAGCTTCATCAGACGGAGCCTCATTTCTGAGGTCTTATGGTCTAGTAATGAAGAAGTCATATAAATAAATACATACAAAAAAATAGCATGTGATTCGATGGAGTTACTATAGAGTATACGTCAAGGTTTTTAGAAATAGGGATATGCACAAATTAATTTTATTCCAAAAATTTTTATAACTAAAAATTGAGGGTACTGTAACTGAAAAATTATTAGTCTCTATATAGCAAAATATTTGGTAAACAATGTAATTTATATTTTTAAAAAATTTTATGGCACTTTTTTACTCTGATAAATATTATTTACAGAAACTAAATATTTATGCTTTATGTATGCCACACTGTTTCATAGTGTTCTATATGCCTATGATTGTAGAACATTGATAGGTTTATCTACTAGAATGGAACAATTTTGATGTTAGTCTACAAATATTCATTGAATCTGGTGTTTTCAGTATAACCTTAGGCTTCATAATGACCTCAAGAGCAATGAAATATATGATTCTTGCACTTGTACTTAAAGTAAGGAGGCTTGCTTCTTCTATTTTCTCAAACTGAATTTTTGGCCAATAATTATTTAAATAAATGTGATGTTTTATTTTAGAAACTATGAGAATGTTTTTCTCTCTATTTTTCTCCTCATAAATATGAGAAAGATAGAGAAACTACATTGTCTTCCATGTAAAAGACAGTGTGATTTTTGACTTATCTAAAGAGTAGAAATTATAGATTATGTCTATTTATGGTATTCATGTCTGAGCACATCTGGAAAACCAATAGGGTGGATCACACAGAAACCTATTTTTATTTATGGGGGAATGGGCAGGGAGGATAATGTGAAGTCCCTTCTATATGACAATATTAAGATAACAAGTTGTATTGAGTTTGAAAACACATAAGAAATCATCAAAAGATATGAATAATTCTGAGTAATATATGACTTATCCCCTCGACTAGTGTTGTTATCTAGCTTTAATTTTAGAGTTCAATTGGGAGCTATATGACTAAAATTTAAATGGAAAAAATTTAAGAAGCTAGTTCAATGGAGAACTCTGCAATAATTTAGGGCAAAACGACCACTGCTTGGGAAACCCTGTGATATGAAATTAATATTCTGCTCCAACAGTGTTTTTTGCCTTCTGAAATGAATAGAACTGAAACATTTTTTTCCCTTTATTTCTGTTTTGGGGCTTCTTTCATTTTCTTAAAAAAATTATGCAACAACCAAATATTTTGTCTTTTTTTTCCTCTAATATTTTTCCATTTTCTATTTTCTGATACTTTTTTAAACAAAGCTTTTCTAACACCTGGGAGCAATATGTAAAACAGCATATTATATTACAATTTGTAACATTTTAACTTAATACATAATAAGCCTTTAAATTATAAAAAATGAGTGCATTCAATTACAAAAATCCAGCAAAAATTAAACAATTGATGTGGTATAATTAACAGATAGTAATATGAAAATCTCAGTTTCTATTTTTTTTAATTATCCATGGTAAATGACTATCAGCTACTGTATTGTGTGTGTGTGTGTGCTCTAAACTTCTGGCATATTTAAAATAGGAAGTAAAACATATTATTTTGGTAAACAAACATCAAAACAAAATAAATTGCAAATATAATATGACAAAATAATTCAGTACACTAATAGACTCAGTGATGTGCACACTTAGAAAAGTAGCTCCTTGCTTATTTTATTTTAGATTTTGATTAATCAATATAGGAATTTTGACTATTAAATTCATTTTTCCAATGACTCTAAAATAACAATAACACCTTTCTGTTTCAGAAAACTATTTTAATATATTAATATTATTAACACAAAACAGTTTATTCCCACCTGCTGAAAAGTTCTTGTTATAAATTTACAAATTTCTCATGTCTAGAGATAATTTTACATTAAGACATAAGACTATTTTATCAATACAAATCTATACAATGAGAGCTATGCCCTTTTTGATACAGCACTCCTTGCAGTACACAGGCTGATCATCTGTAGTATCTTTACATATATTATTTAATCATTACAAAAATCCATTTAAATAATTATGAAATAGAGGCACAGAATATTTCTCCTAGCTTAGAATTAATAAGAAACAAGTTTAAAGGTCTTTTAATAAAAAAAAAAAAAATTAGAGCCTTAGCTATCAAACTGAGACAGGAAAAAAACAATAGTATAATTTTTAGTGGATATAAGTTTCAGAAAAATTAATTAAGTGACAAGTACATATGTTTTATTTAATTAATGATCTTAATATATATTTGGGAATTTTATAACACACACATAAGTACACATACACGTATATGCACAGTGTAGACTTATATCGTGGCTCAAAAAGAACAATACCCCCTGGCATTCACTCTGTTAGTCCTCTATCACACTGATCCTGAGCTTGACCAAGACATTTGTTTGGCTGGTGAGACGTTAGCAAGCATGATGAAAGCAGCAACTGGTATACACACTTACACGTGGAGGTTTACCCTCTTGAAAAGCTCTCTCTGGAAGCCGGTCACAATGCTATAAAGAAATACAGATTGAATTATTAAGTGTGAGAGACTATGTGGAGGGAGATCTTGAAGGAAGAGTGGTCATCTTGGATGTCCCAGCCCTCACGGAGCTCCCATCTGAATGCAGCTGCATCAGTAACCTCAGCTGGGACACGTGGAGTAGAAAAACTTCTCTGCTGAGCCTAGTCAACCACCAGCATTGTAAGAATTAAGAAGTCAGCCCTGTTTTAAGGCATTAAGTTATGGAGTGCATAGTTACCCAGCAACAGATAACTGAAATACACATATGAAAAAAGGTTTTTCATAGTGAAATTTTGCATGTGCTTATTTTAGGGCCTTGTCTTGCCTGAACTTGTTCAGTGGAAGATGCAGAAGTGTGTTCATCTACAGGATTCATTTAGCATACCTAGTAATGAATTTTGTATCTAACATATAATGATTTATTGCTCCTTGGAGACTTGTTTAGAAATGAGAAGTCCTGAAACGGTTCCATAGTTAATTTTTTTAAGTATGTGGTTCTAAATAGCAGGAAAGAGTAAACCAGCAGTGTGATGAGACTCTTAAGGCAATTTTAAACAATCCTTATGTAATTTCCCACAGAGATGCAAGTGAAATTCAGGTTTTCAGAGATGTTAAACTGATTAAATCTTCATAAAATTCTTAAAGGAATAAATAGACTATAGATCTAAAGAAATTGAAAGTTAATGCATGGATTAAATGCACTTATTGACTTAAGTGGGTTGAAAGTTATTTTCTATTTCAAAAAGAAAATTACATTTTTTGGACTTTGAAGACATAAACTTATATTTTGTAAAATCCAAAATAAATATGATAGTATTTTTAGATGTATAGTATACATTATTACATATTTTAAATCCTTAGAAATGTGCTTTGATTTCATTTTTGAACGAAATATAGAAAATGAGTGAATGTGCACTGAGCATATGAAAAAGCACCATATTTCTAGGAATACCTTATGTTACACCCTCATATCATTTGTGGGCCACATGTTTTATATGTGAGGCCACAGTGTGATGTTTTCATATCACAAGGTAAATATGCTGTGACCAGTTCCTAAAACTTGATATTATTGTCCCTCTGGGAAGGGAGAAAATCTTTTTTCTAATTTGGAAACTCTTTATTCTACAATCAATGGAATTTAGGTAAAAGTATAGAGGCCAGAAATTGCTGTAAGACTAGGAAATTGTTTAAAATGTCTTTGGCCTTCTTCTGAAGGATTGACCTCCTTCCTCCAGAGAAGAACTCTACTAATCTGAGGAAGCCAGAAACAAATCCACACTAATGCAAGACCTAGTACTCCAAACTGATGTTATTATGATTTAGGCATAGTATAGATTGTGTGGATTTTATTGCTCAAAGAGAGAATACATCGTTCAGGGAAATGATAAATGAATAATATATAATAGAAATAGGAGAATCCAATTAATAAATTTAAAAGCAACTGTGAAGGAGTAAGAGAGAGCTCCTTTGGATGGAAAGAAACAACACAAAAATAGTAAACATAACTGTGGATTTGTTTGAATTATATAAACCTCAAGAGTGATGGTAGTCAAGAGCACAGAATGTCAAAACCATATGCTAAATATTCCACTCCTATTGATTTAGCAATAGTACTTTCTTATGGAGATAAGGACACTAAAATAAAAATTCTATATGTAAATAAAACTTTATATAGTCTAATTAGGTCTACTTGTGGAAGTGTCTATCAAAGTATTTAAGACAGGCTTATGTCATAGACAGAGAATGAGGTAACAAAGAGGAATATGATATGTATAAAAGGAAGAACTTGAAGTTTTGGGTACTTCTGGTATGTGTATTCTCCCAAATATTTGCTTAAATTCAGTAGTAAATACTAAAGTGTGTATTAGTATAGGTATACTAAATTGCCTGGTCTTAAACTCTCATTGATCTTTGGAAGGAAACACCATATACTAAGATATCCAATTTGGGAGAGAAAAAAAGTTCATTCTCCAAATGTGTTTTGTAAGAATGTATGATTCATGGTAATCAAGGCACCCTGCACTTAGTATCACCTCCGAATTTGGGGTTTTCCAGACACAGTTTAGAAGAATAGAAGAGGGAGTCAATATTACATCTTAAAGAGCAATAATTTTATAATGACACAGCATAATAGTTATATGTATTGGACTCATGAAGTTTTCCATTCCAAAGAAGGAGGATAAAAGTACTTCTATTATACAGATATTTAAAAAATAAATAAAAGAATTCTGGAGGGATGGCTGTGGGGATAGCATTGTTTACCAATCTCTCCAGATCTCCACATAAAAGTGGATAGAACAGCTAGAAAGCAAAAATAAAATTCCAGGGAACATATTTAAAATAAAACTAAGTGACAAGGTATCCCCATAACCCCATAAATGTAAGCAGATAGAAACAGACTTCCAACAACCACAAAATTACATGATATCATTCTCTATATAGGGGGATAAGAGAAGCAGTGTGGTAGCATATGTTGGGCCAGAGAAAAGGGAATCTTCAAAATAGCAAATCTTCAAAATAGTATAGTATGTTAATATAAAAACATTGTTAAGTCCAGCTGCCCATTTGCAGGGGACACAAAGGATGTTTCAACATGTTTAATTGCACAGTGAGTATGCTATCAACCAAACTCAGATTAATTTTTCACAGGTAAAGTGTAAGGAAAAGAAAGGAAGGAGGAATAAACTAGATAACAGAAGACATAAAAGACATACACTTCTTAATGGCCAGGAATAAGCAATAGTATCTAGTGATGTACATAGGGATAATAAAACCATAAAAAATGCAATTAAATTCATATTTGAAAAGACAAGATGATATGTATAGGAAAGGAAAGGGATTTTGATTGGGACGGACTTAAAACTAAACAAAACAACATGAGACAAGTTCATGATAAATAGTAAGAATATAATAAATATTTATTTTTAACCTCTGTACAGGCAAGGGAAATTAGCTAGGAAAAGAACATATATGAGACAAAATACAATGAGTGGCAACAATTTTTTGAAAAGTGTTTTCAGTTTTATATCATTAATTCTTATCTTGAGCCAATAAATGAATAAGAAAAAAATGGGACAATTCAAATAAACTAGTTTTTGGACATTCAAATAAACTAGCATTGTACTAAGCACAGTAACATTAGGTGGTAGATATTATTGATGCCATAAAATACTTGGAGGTTATTATGAAGTTATTTCAATAGATTTCTAGATAAGCCACCAAGAGAAAATATTTCAGACAGTACCACAAAGCTAGAAAACATGATATTGATAGATATTCAACAACTAGGAGCATTGAGAAAGCCAATTTAGAAAACTTCCTTCTCAAGCATCCATTTTTTTATAATTAGGTAATTTTAGATATGGTAGTATAAACCTGAAACTAAGTAAAAAGAGTATTTATGTTTGAAAGTTTAGCTGACATAGTAAGTGTTAATGATCACCATGAAATGGCTTTGTTGTGGCTATTGAATTGATTTTGAAATGAAGCACTCTTGAGATTGGGAAACACCCAGAAAAGACTTTCCCAGGTAAAAAGTTAAAATGAAATATCCATAGAACTATCTACTCTGGATTATATGCTTTATTTAGCATACTATATTAAATCACACAACTCAGATATTTTTAAGTCCCCCACAGCTGGTGACTTTGTCATATTTAATAATGGTTTCAATAATTATAATTCTCAGTGAAGGTGTGGGTAGTTTCTCCTTCAGGATCTGATGGGATTTTTAGAAGGGACGTATATATCTTCCATTCTACTAGACTACAGCTGAATGAAGTCCACAAAACAGAAAAAAAGACTATGAAAATTACACCCAAAAAAATCTGAAATGTATTTATTATCTAATCAATTGTGAAACTATTGATTCCATACAGAGCTTTCTGTGTATAAAACAACCATGAGGGGCTCCCCTGGTGGCGCAGTGGTTGAGAGTCCGCCTGCCGATGCAGGGGACATGGGTTCGTGTCCCGGTCCTGGAAGATCCCACATGCCGCAGAGTGGCTGGGCCCATGAGCCATGGCCACTGAGCCTGTGCGTCTGGAGCCTGTGCTCCACAGCGGGCGAGGCCACGACAGTGAGAGGCCTGCATACCGCAAAAAAAAAAAAAACAACCATGAGGCTACTTTTAAATAAATAAATATATATATATATTTTTTTCACTTTATACCTATAACTTTCAATAGCAGTTTGAAAAGGCTAAAGTTGTCAGAGTGAAGAGACTCTAATGATCAATAACATTTCCATTAACAAACTAATTATGCAAAATCACCAAAAGTAGTGGACAGTACAAATTGCACAAGCATTGGCTTCCTATTTTTTGTATATGAGGAATTTTATGTTCTCAAAGTAATTGCTTGATTGTCATTAAAATATATGATATGGAAGAATAAATGGTCTCTACTATGAATTAGTTAACTCTTCATGAGAATAGACCAAACTATTTATTTTATTCTATTTGAGTTGATTAAATTATTTGGATAGTTTATAGAAAGCAACTTGTACAAAACAATGACATAAAGAAGTTGTCTGCAAAGCTAGCTTCTAATTTAACTCTAGATGAAAACAAAATCATTAAATAGTATCTTCAAATTAACAGACACAAAATAGTGCCAAATAAGACCTCAAAATCAAAGGTATGCATAAATCATGCTATATTAAATTAGACTATAATTTGTGTGTACCAAGGGAGTTAGGAAACTCCCACTCTGTAACCTCCCAAGACAGAACAACGATTCAATGACCAATATGCTAGTTTACTGTGTATAGCTGAACCAAATGGTTCAACAAAGCATCAAAGTATATTAACCAGCATGCTAAAGAAAACCTGACTCACTCAAAAGTCACAGACCCAACACTTTCTCATTTTTTGATAATTCTCTTGATGGACGACTTACAACCACAAATAAAATAAAAGAGGATTATGCTATCATAATATTTGCCCCTGTTTCTTATTTCTCCTCTCCTTATAACCCACACATGGTTTGGATTGGTGTTAGTGCTGGAGAAGGCATGATCTGGAGATAACTGAAAATTTCTTGTAACTTCCATGCTTTCTTTAAAAATGTGATAAAAATATTTTATTTTGGCCAGAAGTAGCCAATATGCTATGACCTCCTGGAATGTCTTCTCTCAAGTCATATATCTTAAAGAATCTATAAAAGGTGATGAGCTTTGCTGAATAAATGAAAATATGAGGTAGATGTTATCACTGATAAGAAATTGGAATATAGTCAATAAGAGAAGTGGTGAAACAATAGTTAATCAGAAATATACATTAAATGTAAGCCAGATTTATAAGAAAGGCAAATGAATTTCGATGTTAAAATATGAAAATATAAAGCAAACAGTATACAAAGTAGAAAAACTGGATAATGAAGTGGCTTAAAAAGCATTAACCTAACATTTATTTATGTCAAACACTATTCTAAACACAGAAGATAAGTGGTAAACAAGAAATCTCTGTCCTTTTAGAGCTTACATTCAATTGCATGAGATAGACAATATAAAACTATATGTGTAGAATGGAGAAAAAGTCTCTGAATAGTGACCTTTGACCTGAATCTTGAATAAAATAAAGGGGTAAGTCTTACAGATACTTGGAGAAAGAGCATTTTAGGCAGAGGAAACATAACAGCAAATTATTCGAATCAGTTTCATGACTGGCATTTCCCAGTATTTGGAAGGAGGCCGGTGTGACAGGAGCATGGTGAGCAAAGGAAAACAATGCTGGCAGAAGCCAGATCACATAGGGCCTGGTAAGCTTTAGTTAAAAACTCTGGATTATATTCTTAAAAGCCATTTAAGCAGGGAACAATTAACATTTAAGCAGGGAGTAACACAACCTGGTTTATATTTTTTTTAATTTTTATTTTTTAATTTTTTGCTTTGTAAAAAATTAATGTTGTGAGGAAGGGCAAGTTTGGAAACAAAGGAACCTTTTAGTGGACTACTGCAATGGTCCGGGAGAAAGATGGTGGTTTAAACTAGGCTGATTAAGTGGAGGTAGTGAAAAGTAGTCAGATTCTGTGTTTATTTTGAAAGCAGAATCTACAGCATTTGTTGTTGAGTTGACTGCATAGGAGAGAAAGAAAAGCCAAGGATAATTCTGAAGACTCGCCCTGAGTAAGTCTGTAAATGGCAATATAACTTACCGAGTTGAAAAATGCTAGAGTAAGAGCACAGTGTGGGGGAGAAATTAAAAGTCCAGTTTAGGATAGATATTCTTTGAGATACCTGTTTGGCATTCAAGTGGAATATGTGAAGGGTGTGAAAAATTCATAAACAGAAACCTCAATTAAATAGAGTTGGGAGACCAGAACGGGGAACTCTCATGCCCTGTGATGACAGCAGAGCCCTATAGGAAGAAGAAAGACTCCTGTCCTGGCAAGGACTCAGCCAATGATTAAGTTATGGATTCTTTATTTACTATAGCCCTCCCAATGTCCTTCTTCTCTCTTCGTTAAAAGTGTTCTCCTTCTCTTGCCCTGAGGGAACTTGCATGTGGCTCACCATGGTTGCAGATATGGAATTGCAATTCTCTGCTAAAAACAAATAAACCCATCTGTGCAGAGAAATATCCTGCAGTCTACTTATTTTAGGTCAACAAGGGCATATTTGGTTCTATAAGACTAAAATTCAGAAATAAATGATTGTTGTGAATATATACTTTAAGGAATCATCAGTGTATTTAGAGAAGTGAAGAAACTGAGGATTAAGTTGGTGGCACAAGGACATGTAAGGTCCTGAAGAAGAGCCAGCAAAAGAGACTTCATTTATTTGCTTGTTTTTTTGTTTGTTTTCCCTTCATTGACTCTCATTTCCTTGACTTCTAAATATAAGAGGGTGTCAGAATTCTGTCTCTGGACTTCTCTAACTTACATCCTTGGTCAATTTATGTAATCCCATGATCTTAAATATCATCCATAATATGAACTCTAGTTTTATATATGCTAGTGGCTATGCAGAATATACACATGGATAGTTAACATGCTTGAATGCAAATGTCTCAGTAGTAACTTATCATATTCTCAGAAGCCTGCTTCTTCCCCAGACTTTCTCACCTCAATCAAGGGCAATTCCATCTTTCCAGTTTCACAGATCAAAAGAATTTATTATTCTCTTTCTTTCACACTTTGATTCCAGCTTTTAAACACATGTTGATTCTACCATTAACATACATTGAGAATCTGACTACTTATCACCGATTGAACCATAGTTGATTCTTATTACTTACAGTAGTTATGTTCTATACAGTCACTGTGAACACTGAATCAAAGAATACTGACCCATTTCTCCTAGGGGAAATACAGGGTTAGGTCCCTTAGAACGTCTTGTGACAATGTATTCATCAATTGATCAATACATAATTTTGTTTTATTTGTGCTTCTGTTTAAAGACACTTCATTTAAGATGTATTATTGATTCATTAACACTGAATGAATAGTCAATAGCATTATAATACATGCCTGAATGAAGCTTATCTAAGACATATTTCCTCCATAAGTTACATCCCAGCCTTCTTGTGCTTAGGAACACTATGCAGTACTTCAATACCACACTTGGACACCATTTTAAGCTGTGAAATCACAAATAAACACAAAAATGTGAAAAATATGGCACTACATAAACCATGAAAAGACACTCATTCAGAAGTATGAAAACTGAAATAAGAAGGTAGTATACTGCCTTACTTGACTTCAACTGGGAATGTACTTATCAAGTGTGTCCAGTGTTTTGCTGCTCTGCACATGCCTGTGAATGACCTTGAAATCATTGTGAGTATTGATTCTGGAGTTACAAATACATTTTAGCAAGCAGGCAAATTTGCAAACAGAATCTGCAAATAATGAGGATCGATTTACTATCATTTTCTGTCCTATTCCTCTATTTTATTTCTCTCCATAGCAATTATTGGGACCAGGCATGCTATATATTTTCCTTAATTTTGTTTATTGCTTGTCTCACCCTAAGGACATAGAGTTTTACAACTTCTGTTCATGCTTAATCCTGATCCCTTATAATAGGACTTAGCAATAATAAGCACTTAATAAATACTTATGAGACAAAAAGATTCAGAGACAGATATTATAAACAGACAGTTATAAAAGTGAGACAGTGAAAGGCATATATATTTAAATTTAGTTTATTTTTGATGAATTAGTATGTATACAGTTTAAAATTTTAGAAGTACAAAGAGGTATACCATGAAGTCTCCTTGTACTGTAAATAAAATGCCAAATTTACCATATTTTACATTTTTTAATGTAAATATCAAAATCTACAAAAAGCAGGTTAAGAACATATGACACAAAAGGAATTAATCTGAGGAAACCATAAGAATTTGAAAATTAAAGTTCCTTGTGAAAAATGACCCCAACAAAAAAATTAGAAGTATGAGTGTCTTTGCAGTACTCAAGAAAGGGGTGAAAGAGAAAAATAAAATAATTGCAAAAACAAAAAGCAGCACTGTTCTTGAGGTGACTAGTAAGAGCAGATGTTTAGATTTTCAGGAATAATGTAAGCCAGTTTTTAAACACAGACGTTATTAAAAATTAAACTATGTACTGACAATTAGGTGAATTCTGGTAAAATTCTATAAAAACAGAGAGGAATACCTAAAATTTATCACTTTCTAATTATTTTACTGCATTTTACTATTTCTGTGATCTTGAGGTTCTTTATGTCTATTACATTTGCATGGAAATACCATACAATGATTGTGATACTGCTTGTCTCTCCCAAGCTCCATTTTCAATGATATCAAGTAATGGCTTGAAATAGGCCCTGGTGAAAGTATTTACATCACAGAATTGGCAAATATAATAAATCAGAGCTTAATTTATTATCTTGTTCATTGTCTAAATTTAAGAAATAATAGAGAAAATGTTAATAATGCAATTAAACTTATAAGTATATCATGTGTATACCCATTATATTATGAATAGCACCAAAAAAATTCTCCCAGTATTTGAAAATTATTATCTGATTCAGCAAAGAACTGCTTGTGTCATTGACGAACAAGTGATGTTCCAAAGTACAGTTTTGTTTTTCACTTTGTTTTTCTTATTAGCAAAACTAAAATATCTTCCAACATTCATGTCAGAACTGCATTTCCAGAGCCATCAGTTGAACTTTTACCGACACGTCACCAAATAAAACCCACATTATTTAAAATAAAAGTCAAATAAACGTGGCTGAAAACAGCAAGAGATGTAAGTTCTAGGTTGACAAAAGTCACACTACATTAAATGAAATAATTCAACAATATAAAAGTGATTAGAGGGAAGGGATATTTATGGAAGGCAGGAAATAAAGATCCAGTAGATGAGGAACATTAACAGTGTTCCTCAAGAAGAGAACAAACAAAACAAAAAAGTGAAAATGTTATCTTTCTCCAGGCATGGCATTCAAGATATTTGACATCATTTTAAGGCACAGACAATCACTACCTCTCCTAACAATGCTCCTAAGATCCCACGTGGACTAGCTGTTAACCATGGAAGTTCCAGGATCTGGTAGACTAGAACACAGGGGCCAAGGTCAGGGGCAGGGACAGGGGACACTCTGAGGCTGTAGTTTAGTAATGCTGTTCCAGCATTACAAGTACATGCACACTGGCCTTGTCTTTGTCTAGTACATCTTACAAAGTCTCAGATCTTAGCTTCTCTGTCATTTCCTTGACCGTCAGAATAAGATCAAATTCTCTTAGCATACACCTGTGTAATTTTACATTTATTCACAGGATTAGGAAATGGGTTGTATCTCTTGCTGAGGAAGAGTGAAGGCAAATGAAATGTGATCTTCAGAGACATCAAATCACAATTGTTGTCTCAAATAGCTTTTTGTATTTTCTAAGTTGGGTTAACTTTTATGTCAAGTTTTATTGTTACTTTCTGGGGAAAAGATGATTAATATACTGTACAATGGAGCCCATTAAGGCAAAATTACTCATTCTGATAATCTGGTGATTACCTCTTTTTCTTTCTATGTTCATGTGTCTCATTTCAGAATTTCCTACTAGGGGAGAATTGGTCAATATTTTTTAAAAATGGATCATTTTGTATTATTTATTAAGATCCTGGGCAGGAAAGACTTAACTCAGCAGGCCTAGGTTGCACAAACCCTGCACATTCCAAAGAAATGTCTGTCTTCAGGATTGGCCCTGGAAGACCTCTGGGATAAAATCTCTGAATCCTTGGAATATTCTACCTAATAAGAGTCTTTTTGTATGCCTGAAGTCTTGGAATGGAAGATACTATACCAATTTGGACTGCTGGGTTTCCTTTCTTCAGTCAAAGGAACACATTTTACAGATGATAGTGCCCAACACTGGGCAAAGAGTTATCTCATCAAATGGACATATCGTGATTCATATCACCCTCACAGTAGTGGTTTGATAGAAAATTAGAATGAGCAATGAAGCACTTTTTCATGTAAGATGGAGGGAGATAAAAGCATGAAGGGCTGACTTACACACTTCCATGAATATATGCTGACACTCAGTTCAGAAGGGTGAAGGGAGGGTGTCCACTAAATAGATTCTTCTGCTTTTGGAGAAGGATCTGTGTAAGAAGGTGTGATGGTTAATTTTATGTACCAACTTGTCTAGGCCACAATACCCATATACTTGGTCAAAAACTATTCTAGATGTTTTTTGTGAAGGTACATTTTTAGCTGAGATGAACATTTAATTCAGCAGACTTCCAGTAGAGCAGATTACCCTCCATAATGTGGGTGGGCCCAATGAAATCAGTTGAAGGCCTTGATTAAAAAACAACTGACCTCCCCCTGAGGAAAAGGGAGTTCTGCCAGCAAAAGGAATTCTGCTTTTAGACTCAAACTGCATCTCTTCTCTGAATCTCCACCCTGCCAGTCTACCTTGCAGATTTTGAACTTGCCAACCTCCACAATAACATGAGTGAATGCCTTAAAAAAAATCTCTCTTGCTGTCTCTCTGTCTCTCTATTTTCATGCATATATCATATGTGTGTGTATGTATATGTATATACATATGTGTGTGTGTGTATATTGGTTCTGTTTTTCTGGAGAACCCTGACTAATACAGAGGGAATAAGAAAGGATGTTGGTACAACTGTACAAGTCTTCCTCATATCAATTTTCTTTTTTTCTATTTGATGCAGTGGTCCTGGGACCAGGCCACCTGAAGCAGGGATGATCCCTAAGCAAGTACGTTAACTGTAAGTATTTCTTCAATCCTTTGTACCAGAATGACTAAGAACCTATCACCCATCTGGCAAAATTTGTGTTGATAATGAATAGTGAAAGCAGCCGTATTACCTAGTGGTAGAGATAACCCTCTAGCTCTAACCTATATAACCATTCCCTCTATGAAAGGGAATGGACTGAGTGGGAAGCACTTGCTAGACCAGTATTGCTACCAGAAATCTAGACCAGCACAACGTCTGAACCTGTGGAGAATTGGGGGTTAAAATCAATAACAAATGGTAAGGAGAAATAACAGCTAAGAGTAAAGGAATGAATACGTGGCTTATGCAACAAAGGAAATCATTATTACATTAATATCTTAAGAGAGGCTCAGAGAAAGAAAATGGCATTGTCTCTTAACACAATTATATCATATGCTCAAAAGGGTAAAGACATATATTTGCCAAGAACAACCGTGCTTTTGGAAACGCAGAGGGTCCAAAGGAAGCCTGCAAACCAGAGTGGCCATGATCTGGTTAACATTGTTGCCATACAATGTGATGAAGAACTGGACCAATTATTAATAACTGAGTGAAACTCTGGTAATGTGCTAGTATCTTTTGTTTCTTATTTTTCAGTTATATTTACTGCAAAGGATATCATTTAGTAAGGAGTTTCTGGGAACTACCCTCTACTGGTCTATTTGACCATGCAGTATTTGGCTCCCAGCTGACTGAATACTGTGTAACCATAAACCTTGATGACCAAATGCTTAGAAAGATCCCTGGTTATAAAGGATGAAATATAGTAGTGACATCTCCTACATACCACAATATGCTGTGTGTACAAATACACACTGTCCTTGCTTTTGTGGATAAAAAGCTTTTTGAAAGATTAGAAAAAAATGAAACAATGGGTTTCTCATGGGAATAAGCAGTAGGCATCACAGGCACATTCAGTGGATCTGAATTTCCCTGGGGAACATCCCTACCCTGAGATGAGGTAAGCTATGGGAGGTATTATGGCACACTCATACTAAATTACATTTAGGTGTGTTCGCAATTCATCTAACTCTGGGATGGGAGACCCAATATTTTGGGGTAAAAAATACATATTTTAACTGCACTCAGGCCACTAGTGCAGAATGACCACAACATGTGTGGTAGGATTATACATTATCCCACAATACAAAAATGGTTTTAGGGGAGACAAGTGCTAGTGTAGCCACTGTGGATGTGCTGACTTTGTTTTTAATGAGGAATGACATTCAGAGGAAAAAGATTTACTAGAAGAATTAGAGTGAATTAGAGGATTAGAGTGAATTCTCTTCTAAGAGAATTCCCAGGCAAGAGATGGGAGTTGTCCTGGAAAGATGATGGGACTTTAGTAAAGTGGGTCAAGCCAACTAAACAAATACTGATGGGTAATGCTAGGATGGAGCTTTGGGAAAGGCCATCTACCCTGATCCTTCAGAACTACTCGATTATTTTAATACAAGTAACCATGGGGCAATGACTCTCCATCTTATCTGCTGAGGATCAAGGGGCACACCATGGAAATCTTATGGACTTCCAAACTTATGGAAGTTCTCTGGGGACACTTGTAATTAAAATTGATGAACTATGATTGTCATTGCCTGGAGAATAGATCAGAATAAGACATATTCTATAGTATAGTTAGCAGGGACAGTTAGCTGCTATATAGCAGCACCCAATGAAAACCAGTCTCAGCACTAGCCCATGAATTAAGACAAGGTGACTGGCTTTATCCTCAACTTACTTGGAACCCAGAAATAACCAAATCATGATCAACTGTAAAAATTTATGGTATATGGACAGGGACCAATTCTGTGGGAAGACATAGCACATACCTCTGTGATTCTTACTGATTTGTTCTGTGATGAAACTAATTGTGTCATGACAATATTGCATTATAGTATAACACTGGCATTGTTGGTAAGGTTCAACTACCTTATATAAGTAAGTCTAATGATAATACTGATACTGTGATGAAATGCATTGGGAGATGCAAGTTTCCCAATGCATTGGGAGATAAAGCCTCTTCAGGATATACTGCCAATGGAAAATGACTGTCCTGAGGAAAGACTGGATTTAGCTCCCTGTCAGCTAAATTCTACGTTAAATGGTTCTGTGAAATTTATCACACAGTAAAAACAACACTAGATCGAATGAGGAAATGAGTAGTCAAACTAGTATGAAAATATGAAAATGTATTTAACACCTTTTGAGGATGCATTAGTTCTTTCTTTAAATCTACCTTGCACTGACTGGTCCTAATTTTTGGCAGATTTGTGCAGATACTATTGCTATATCTGTTATATAAGTGCTAAACTAAATTACATGCTCAGAAAAATATGATCATTTTTCTGTAAGAGCCTAGGCCAAGTGTCAGGGCTGTGGACTGAGCAGGAAAGGGTTAACTCAGCAGGCCAGGGTTGCTCAAATCTTATACATTCCCAAGAAAAGTCTGCCTTTAGGACCGGCTCTTGGCGGACTTCTGGGAGGTAGCTTCTGAACCCTTGGAATATTCTGCCTGAAAGAGGGTTTTTGTATGCCTGAGGTCTTGGGCCATGCCAAGTTTGACCAGTTTGACCAGATAAATATATCCTAACAATATAATTTATGTGAACAGCTTACCTGGTTGGCAACATTTTGCAAGTGCTGTTACACATCATTGTTAGGGGAATTAAGCATGTCCTCATGCATCTCAACAAGGCAGGGGAACCTTGAGCCAGGTTTCTCCTGAACTTCACACCATGTGGTCTTTTCCTTTGCTAATTTTGATCTGTATCCACTTGCTCTAATAAACTGTGAGTATGACAGCGTTTTTGAGTCCTTCATGTCCTTCTAGCAAATCATCAAGCCTCAGGGTGATCTTGGGGATCCCGGAAACAGCTCCACTTCCTGCTTTTTTTACCCTCAACAAGTGAAACTTTAAAGTGACTTAACATCTTTCCAGGCCCGGTTCCACTCCCCAGACATCTCTAATTAAAAGGTAGTTCCTTTAGGACTACTAAAATTAAACAAGTAGTTACTAAAACTACTTGTATAGAAGTCTGTATCTTTTGAGGTGATACCTATATTGTTATCTGTATCCATAATCTATTAATTCTATCTCTATATCTATCCTCCCAAAAAGGGAAAAACTGAATGTAGATAGGTAGACAGATAGACAGGTAGATAGATAGATAGAGACATAGATATATTAGATACAGTTATAGATATATAGATATAGATTCATTCAGTTTTCTGGTTCAGATTTTGCACTTTTTTTAGATAGTATTGGTTAATTTTTGTTTTCAGCTTTAAGTCCTTTTCTTGTTTCACTGAAGACTAAATTTTTTTGTGTATTTTTACTTCTACTGCATTTCACTTCTGTTTTTCATTCTTTTTGTTGTTTTCAGTGGATTGCAAAAGATACAAAAATGCCTTTATTCCTGGATTCTTAGCTAGTTATCCTTGATTCATTTGGAATATAGAAGAGTGTAAAATGCATTGGACTGAATCGCTTTCAAAGAACAGTACCAGACATCAATCAGGCCCTAAATAAATTGCAGCTATTACTGTTATTTCCATTTATTTATTCAGTTATATATATTCTTATATAAAATATTTCTGAATTCTTTCAGGAAGACACTGAATAATTCAAACAAAAAAATGACATATGAATCATTATTTGCCTGATTTGGTAGGTAGAATACCTTTGAGAGCTGTTACTAAAAATACATCATGAGACCGTATTCTATAAATTATAAAATTAACCTGATTAGTGACAAAAATAATCATGTATTTTTATAGTATTATATCTAATTTTAGGATGAAGGGAAATTAGAGATACTATCAGACATGAACTACTGTTCAAAAAGTGCTATTAAATTAACAGGTATTATTTTGAATGATAACCCAGAGAATTCTTAAAGAACTGATTAAAGTACTGAATTATTAGCTTTACAGTCAACCTGAAACAAATTAATTCTATTTTGAACAGAAGTAATCTAACAGAAACAAAAATAACAAAAATGTACAGATTCTCTTAAACATGTTATGGAAATCAGAAGTATTAAATGAGGTCTGTAGGGGAACAAAATATCTCTTTAGCATGCTGCTTTTTTTCCAGCAGAAAACAAGGCCCAAAAGTCTCATGAAGAACCTTGACCTTCCCCCTAACTGCCTAAAACATGTAGATAGAGGACCTATTCTAGGAAGCGAACTATCACCATAGATAACTATAGCATGAACTAGGTGTGTAGATAGGGAGGAACCCAGGAAAGTCTGTTTGTTAAAATTCCGCTCTGTGTCCCATTGTCTCTGCAGAATCCAGCAAACATTTATTTACCAAACATTTGCTTTTCCATCTCCATGTCAATTTCCCCTTTGAAGTCCCAAATCCCTACCCCCAGCATCCTCTTTTGTCTTTAGCTGCAGATGGTATTTAACGTGAGGGTTTCAGCCATTTTGGCAAATTACACAGTTTTCCAGGGTCTCTTCCATGTGTACATGTTATTAAACTTTGATTTTTTCCTGTTAATCTGTCTCATGTCAATTTAATTCTTAGACCAGCCAGAAGAACCTAGAAGGATAGAGAGAATCTCTTTCTCCTCTACAGTTCCTTTGGAAAAGTTATTGTAACCGAAAACTTATTTTCTCTATACTTAAAATAAAAATTCTAATACCGAATTCTCAAGTATGTTGTTGAAAATGTATTTAATGAAAGTCCAACACTTAAAAGGTGATTTTTTTTTTCTAGAGATTTTGCTTTAAATTAGAGCACATTTGAATCAATGGGACAACTGGTAACTTGGTTATGACCTCCTCCACTGAATTGTTAATGTCTCTATTTTAGTTCTCTGCATATTATGAATAAGAAAATGATAACTCATATTCCTAGAGACTCAAATTTAGTAAGAAAATTTGTTTCTCTATTAAAATATATGCAACTATGTTCTAAAATAGAAATTTAAAAATGGTTTAAGAGAAATTGTTATACATAATTACTTGACTTGAGGAGAACAGCATTTTTTCCCACTGCCCTAAGTTGGATTCCCCAGCAAGCAGACTCTGTGACAGAGATTAGTGTGTAGAAAATTTATTAGGGAGTGCTCAGTGAATCAACGTCTATGGGAAAGGAAGGGAGGGATAAACATCTGTGTTACTGAAAGTATAGCAAACAGGACAAGACACATGGTGAAGCTGAACTATGATAGAGCTTCCATGGTGGCCTCAGCTAACCTTACAGGGGTTCTGAAGTTAGGATGACTCTTCTTCACAGTTGTCCTAGTTAGGGTGAAGGGACCAAGACTTTATATTCCCATGTCATTTAGTCATTGGATTTGGACTTTGGCAAGTCCTTAGGGGACTGGCTGCTGAGTGATTCCCATGACAATTTGAACTTTACCTGAGCCCTGTGCTCCTATAAAAGTCATTTCTGCCTGACACTTTCGAACACTTACAGAACTTATGGTTGAAACATTCTCTCTACCATAATAGTCCCCCTTCCTCATTATGATAGTCTTTTCCAATCAAGTTGAGAATTGAAAGAGGGAAGTATTTTTTTCTCACCAGTTTCTTGTTTCCATGCTGAGGAATGCGAGATGATTTAACATTAACTCAAGTCAGAATTTGATTCAAATTTTTGACTAGATGCTCTACTTACTGATTCAAGGCTGTATTTGTACATTCAAGTAAGCACCCAAAAGTGGGTTGAAAAGTCATTTTTCCTAGTAGGGGTAATCCAGGGAAGGGAAGGGTGTGGGGGTTGAGGGGAGGTACCCACTCTGAATAAAGTTTAAAGGAATGATGAGAGACGAACATAGAATACATTTCTAGGATGAGTATTAATGCTTTCTATATTTTGGATTTGTTATTACAAGAAAGCAAAAATTGCAAACAAACCAAATGGATGATGAATAAATAAACTGTAGCACATTTATACAATTGTAATATTATAAAACAATGAAAATGAATGAACCATAAATATAGGTATAAACATCATAATATTGAGGAGAAAAAGCTAAGAGCAGAAGAATATATTAATATATTACAATTTATAAAATATTCAAGACTGTGGAAAATCAAACAATGTGTTGTTTGGGAGTGCATAGTACATATGAGGTAAACCTTTAGAGGAAATAAGTGAAATTTCCTGATAGTGATGCTGAAAACTCGGCTTCTGTGCACCGGAGCCAAATCGAATCTCAGAGACAGAGTTTTGGGTGAAGTAGAAAAGAATAGCTTTATTGATTTGCCAAGTAAAGGGGGACACAGAGGGCTCCTGCCCCGAAAAACTATGTGTCCAAACCCAGGAGGATGTGATAAGGAATTTTATAGCAAGGGTTCAAGGGTGAGGTTGCTGATGAGATTAGGGTGTGTTCAGGGCCTGCACTCCTTTAATCCGGCCTCAGATGGTCTCCAGATAAACTTCTCTCATCCTCAAGGCTATCAAACTGTGAGCTTTCCTCTGGAATGAGGATTGCTTCATCTTCCATTTATTGGGGGTTTTAGTTCTATAATGTAAAGAGATCAAAAGATATTGTTATGTGTATCCCTTGAGGCAGAAGCAGGACCCTCCCCCAAGGCTGTGCTATTGTTTCATTGGCTGCTCTTCCCTTGTCTCTGCACCCGCTCCCTTTCCTGATTAGCAACTGTTTGAACCTGCCCCTTGGAACTCAGGGAAAGTCATGGAGGCTAAACAGAAAGACTCCCGAGCCCAGAAAGCCCACAGGATCCTGCTTGGTTTCAATAATGGCTACATATGGTTGGAATAAAGAGTGATACAAAGAAGAAAAACAGGGTTTTCAAGAGTGTGAGCATTATTCAAACTCTTAAAATGGGTGGTATGTAATGTACACTAATGTACACAATAGTGTTAATCACTTTTTGCCTTATAAAAATGCTTATTTTATAATATATAAATATTCCATTAAAATAAGAAAAAAATAGCAAGAATTAGAATGGAGAATTTGGCTGTGTCATCAATGGCATAGTTTCAAACAGGTCCAAAAAATTTGTTTTTAAAAATTGGACAGATGAAGAATCCCATTAGTTCTTGACTGTTCATTTCTGAAATACTATATTTATTACTTAAGCACATTTAATGTTTTGAAGTTAGAATGTATTACAAAGGAAAAGTTTTCTTATATTTATTTGGAAGACTGGTTCAGTTAAAGAAAAACTCTTTTTTGAAAAGATAACATTTCACAATTGAGAAAACGTATATTACAACAACCTTCAGTTAATCTAGGTTATAGATTACATAGTCATTTTGCCTCTCATTATATCCCATAGTGTTGCTATTTTCTTATTTCATCGTTCTGTATAACTGTTCCCAGGAAGATATGGAAAAGAAGTCAAGGAAGGTAAAATCCAGATTTTATTTTTTAATTCAGATTTTAAAATTAATAATGAATTTATCATTAGTGCCTAATTCCAAACCAGAACATGATTTAGACTATTTTCTTATCTGGAAAGAGAAAAAAGAAAACTTTATTCCTGGACTATTGCCAGATTTCTATTTGTAACTACATAACACTTGCAATGATGTCTATGCCTCTGTAGTTTTGAAAATTATTCCCACAGATGTTGATTCCTGCTTTTACAGACATTTAAACCAAACTATGTCTTCCTAATTTGCATATGCTGTCAACAAGCTACGATCTGGTGTAATCCCTGCCAGAGCTTTCCCTCCTGTAAATGGAACAATCAGGATGGGGTTTTATTTCAAGTGACTGTATAACCCAAGAGTTTAACTAATTACACTACAGTTTAAAATAAATCTTTGGTGCACTATCTTAAAGAATTAATATAGTATGAAGAAAAATCACTTTAAGGAAGATGGCTTCATTTCATTCTATAAGTCTCAGAAATCTGATGTACAATAAACTGACCAACAAACCATTACAGAGAGCAAGTAGGAATGACATTCAAAGCAAGCATTTCCACAGCCTCATCAAAAATGTGCTGAAATGGCAACAGTGAATATGTATTAGAAATTTAATTTAGTCTCCTAAGTGACCTTGATCATTTGATTAGGCTGTATCTAAGATAGTGTTTTCAAGTGTATTTATAAATGCCTAAAGCAAGAAATGGAAAAGAATATCCTTCAAACAGCTACCCTGAAGATTTCTTGGATTAGGAAAGAAAATGAAAAAGACCAGTTTGGCTCATTAATAATTCAACATCTTTCTGATTTTAAAATCCCCTTCAGTCAAAATCTTGACTTTCTTTTTTTCAGAAAATTCTTATTAGTGAGAGCTCTAAGGCATTAGTGAAATGTTTTTAGACTGTTTCTTTTATTTGTGTTAAAGTTGTGCCCTTCCATTATGCCCCTCCTAATTTGTCTAGAAAATCCAGATTGCCTGGCACCTGCATGTCATAGGTCCTTCTGTTATGGGTGTTTTTCTCACTTGCTGCTACATTGCTGTTTTTCTGATGTACATTAAGTGGCTCAGATAAAAACCACATGTATATAACCTGTAGAGAAATTGTGTAGTTTCAAAATAAATTTTTCTGTTAGTAAAACTGTCACATAAAATATTTTAAATAAATTTTTAGTTCCCTAAACTTCTAAGAAGGATAAGCCCCTATATTAAAACCATCTCACAATACCACAGATTTTGTTAGATTGAAAATCATGAGTACATCTCTTTCATTTATACTCTGACTGTCTGAACATGAGTGTTATCCTACATATAATTCATATCACATAATATAGTTATTCAAATATTTGAATAGTCAGGTGTTTGTGTATATTGCACATATGTCCTTACAGAGAGTTGGAAAAAGTTCTTTCATTCAGCAATTATTTTTTGAGCACTTATGTGCCAGAAATGGTGCTATGCATTAAATATTCTTTAATGAACAGAAAACAATCTCTGCCTATCTACTGGTATTTCACAGACAAATAAGCAACTATGGTAAGGGTAATTTTTATTAAATGGACAAATATAGGGTGTTATGTGAACATAGGTGGAAATTTAATCCACTCTTCAGGGGTAAGCATAGATCTCTCAGAAAATGCAATATCTACATTGAGTTCTGCAAAGTAATTGGAATCAGATCCAGAAGTATTATGTGGATTTAGGATTGTGCGCAGGGTGAGTTTATCATGGGTATAGACTTCAGAAAAGAAAGAACATTTATGTTTAGGAATGCTGAAGTGATAAGAGATTATTTTGCATATGAGGAACTTCCTAACATTGCATAATATACAATTTATTTTTGTCTAAACACACAAGCCTAAAATGATATATAGTGCATTGCCAAATTCAGTAATTAAACAAGTATGTAGTTCAATATATAGTAAGGGAGGACACTAAGGAGGTGGCTTTTAACCTGAAGCTCATACAAGCAGCTATAAATCTCACACAAGGAAATTCATCTAAAACTTGTTGGTAATTCTCTTCTCTTCCATCTTGTGCTGTGATACCTTGCTTGATTATACCTCCCCTCCCAGATCACAAGCTTTCTGAGGGTACAATCTGTATTTACATATTTTTTGCTGGTCTGCCTGTCAAGTCCAGTGTAGTATATATGGCATAGGGATAAATTTGAATAAGGGAGTGATTGCATATGGGCAAGTATTTTTGACATGTGTATAAATTAGATATTTTATATTTTTAAAGAAAGAAAAGCTATTGTGAAATATATTTTCCAATGAAGCTGCCATTTTTGCTTTAATTTCCAAAAGTTTCAGTAATTGGTATATAAGCTAGTCTTTCAATTTATTTATTTTTTTTACTTTTGTATCAATTCCAAGTTCCACCTAATTCCAAAGGAGAAAGCAAACATCAGTAGCATGTCAGTGATAACCTTTTCTAATTCAGTTTCCCTTCACATTGGACATTATAATCTCTTTTACAGATATTCATTTCAGTGCAATCCTCAGACAAGTCCAGACTCACAGCAGTGGCAGTTTCTGGTTTGTTTTCCTGAGCCAACTGGTCCTCCATCTGTGTTTATTTTAAGGCATAGAGCTTATATCTGAGAGGAAGTAATCTAAATCTTTTGAAATGCTCTCTTTATCTGTAAGCACCCAGGTGTATATACAAATGAAAAACCACAAATAATCACATATATCACAAAGTGATACATAAACTGACAGTTCTGTAAAAATTGGTATTTACACAACCTTCAAATGGGTATCTTGATGATTCCATAATATTTCTAGATCAGTATACATTGTTGAACTACCTGAAGAGCTGCTATTTTTTTTTCTTGTAAATACTTGATTATGCAGAATGAAAGCTACAATTTCTTTAGATGGAAGGTATTTGGCCCTTTTAAAGAAACCTTAAGATGTTTTGAAATATTTTAATATTAGAATTTTCAAATCTAAAAGCTTTCAGGAAAAAAAAAGTCCTCTGACTTCAGAAACGTTTATAGAAAAATCCCATGTGCACACAGCCATAGCTAGGGAATTTTCTGCCTGTTACACATATTGTACAAAAATGTAGCAGAAAAATATGGAAGAGTTTGTGAATCATAAACATAAATTAATTACATTAGGGAAAATTACACTTCCAAAATTGAGTATTGTTATAGTTTTTTTCCTTTAGGACTTGCTTATTTCTGTTCTAAATGTTATATTCTTTCTTTCAGATCAATTTCCAAAAGCTTTTTTTTTAATTTTCTGTAAGATAACTTAGTGCATAGTAGAGGTATTACCTAAGTAAAATTTGGATATGACACCCTCCCCTCCAAAAAATTCTAGATACATTACAGAGGTGGATGTTTTTAAAGTTAGAATATTTTCAAGGGCTTTTATTTCAATATTACTTGATAACACAAATAACTACAATTTTAAGTTGCCTAGAGTTTCCTACATTTTACAATCCGTATGAAGCCAAATATTTTTCTCATAATCGTTTATTCATTCCTTCAACAAATATTTTCTAGCACTTACTATGTGCCAGACACTCACTTGGGCACTTGAGATACATCAGTAAACAAAATAGAAAACTTTACCACCCACATGTAGCTACACCTCTGGCAACTACAAAAATAAATACAAATGGTAAGTAAATTATGCAGTGAGTTAGAAAATGCCATAGAAAAAACTAAAGTAGAGAGTCTGTCCAATGGGATGAAGGAAAGGAACCTCCCTACAGGCTTATAAAGGCCCAAGGGGCCAGATTCTGACCCCAGTAGTGAACAGAGATGGTGGGCTGTGTTGTGTGCTCTGACCTGGATCAAGGAAGACCTTCTGCTCTGCAAGGAAGGGAGGGGCCCAGAGTCCTGTTGAGGGGAGTCGAGGGCACCCACAGGACTTGAGGACACAGAGAAGCTCCCTCATCACAGAGCCAAGACTGAGAAATGTGGTCAGGAACCTGGTGAGCTGTGCCATAGAGTTGCCCACGTCTGGATTTTGCTGATTTTGTCCCTGTGCTGTTGATTTTCATCACTACCTGGAGCTGTGGCTCTCTATGAAGAAGAGGACTACCTAGGAAGCTATGATTTGGGGCCATTGAGTAAAAGGGACAAAAGTGCCAAAGGAAGCAGAGACAGACTGGGGCTCTCAGTCCTCCTGGCGGCTGCTGTAGAGTTGAAGGGAAGGGGTAGAATTAGGCCTGAGTGGCCACAGCTCCCTGCAGATCCTGGCAAACCTACTTGTAGCCTTGAAAGAACAGAGAGAAGGCTGAAGAGTCAGAAGCTTCTCACTTGTTCCTGCCCGTGGAGAGCCAGGTTTCTCTGAAGAGAGTCTCCTCATACAGAAACCCTCCATGAACAATGGCCCTGGTGTCCTCCCTGGCACAGCTCCAAGCAGAGGTCAGCTGCCCCATCTGCCTGGATTACCTGAGAGGCGCAGTGACCACTGAGAGTGGACACAACTTCTGTCACTCCCACATCCAGCAGTGCTGGGAGGATCTCCAGGACACCTTCCCCTGTCCTGTCTGCCTCCAGCCCTGCCCCGAGAAGAGCTTTAGGAGGAACAGCCAGTCATGTCTCATGATTGATGTGAAGAATCTTCCCAGCACAGAGGACATGAGGAAATGGCAGAAAGAGAAACCTCTGTGTGAGAAGCACAAGCAGGTTCTGAGCCTGTTCTGTGAGAAGGACCTGGAGCTGCTGTGTCCCCAGTGCAGGGTCTCCTCGGAATACCAAGATCACCCCCTGGCACACATGGAGCCAGCTGCCCCTCTCACAGGAGGAAGCTCAAAAGCTACATTCAGCCCCTGAAAAAGCAGCTGCAAGATGCTGAAAAGGTGTTAGAAATGCAAGTCTCAAAATCATTTGAGTTGGTGTGGAAGGTGGAGAATCACAGGAGCAACTTGCACTCCAAAGTTGAACACTTTAAGTGTTTCTGCGGGATGGAACATGATGAAATTCATGTTAAGTTACTCAATGAAGAGAATGATGTTCAAGATAAAATAATTGAAAAAAGAACTCAAATATCAGACAAACGATACACATTACAAAGTCTGCTTGACGAAATAACCAAGAAGTGTTTGCAGAGTGACCTCGATTTGCTGACAGGCATTGAAAGGATCCACAGCATGTATGGAAAGTTAGAGAGCTCAGCAGCCTTTTCCTACAAACTAAAGAAGGAGGTTTCCACTCTCCCCCAACAATATTTTGCCCTTCACAAAAAGGTTGAAACTGTTCACCACAGTCTCATCATTTCACAAGACAGGAAAATTGCAACTTTTCAAAGGATGGAACCACACTGTGTTCATAATCCTGAGGCATTTACTTCTCACCCATCCCCAGTTCTGAGGGATTTGATGCTGGCAGGCATTTTTGGCAGGTAGAAGGAAGAGGAATGGGTGAATGGTCCTTTGGTGTGTATAAAGAATCTTTCCCCAGAAATGCTTCTATATCACCATCCCCAAGCAATAGCTGCTGGTGAATTCAACTCTCACCTACTATACCTGGCACTGGGGATTCAGGAAACCCATGTCAGATTGGTGTTTTTCTGCACTATGAGTTGGGAGAAATTTCTTTTTACAGTTTGAATAATAGATCTCCTTGATATTTATTCAGTGAAATTTTTACAGAAAAACTTGTACCCTATTTCTCTATTGGAGTTTCTTCCAAATCACTTACAATAAGTCTAGTTGAAGATGAGTGCTGAGCCCCCTTGGAAGATGTTCTCTGTGTTCTGCTTTCTTCCTGTGTTCAGGAAAAGTCCTTATAATAAAGAGTCTGAGTCCATCTTTTAGATCTTACTGCTGAATCTTTTTAATCTTCCCCCTCTGTCTTCACCTCTGCCCTACACCTGGACAAACTGTCAGGACAGTTTGGGTGCCCCTTGACTGGTCTTATGAGGGCAGTTCTAACCCAGAAAGGCCCTACCTGTAAAGGAGCTCTCCCCAAACACCAAAACCTCCAAACTAGTGGCTTTTTGCCCTTCTCTCAAGCCATTTTTTGGACCGATGGGAACCCTGACTCCACAAGAAGCCTCAGTGAGTGGAAATAAATGATTTCATACCCCCCCCCAAAAAAAGAAAAAAAAAAAACTAAAGCAGAGAAAGAGCATAAGAGATTAGGGAAGGAGGTTAAATTTTAAATATGGTAATCGCAGAAGGCACAACTGAGAAGGCTTTTGAAAATAACTTTGAAGGAAGTGATAGAATGAGTCCCAGAGAAACAATAGAAGTTGAAGAAGAATTGTGAAGAAACAGAATAAAGGTGAGTGTGGCTAAATAGAGGGGACTTGGTAGATTTTAATGAAAACAGAATACAGTAAGACAAGGGTGAGAGCAAGGAGGCCAGGTAGGAGGCTATCAAAATTATCCAAGTGAGAAATTATGTTGGTTTAAGCCAGAGGGAAGGCAGTGACAGTGGGGAGAACTAATTAAATTCCACATATATTTTGAAAATGTAGCCAGCATATTTATTGACATTAAAAATAGAGTATGAGAAACATCAAAGATCAGCCTAAGATTTTGTCCCAAGTAACTGGGAAGACGGAATTGCCTAAATTAAATTAGGGAAGGTTAGAAAAGAAGCAAATTTGGGGGAAAAGATCAGATCTTCAATTAATATGTTTCCCATTAAGTATTCACACATATATTTAGGTATGTAGATGACTAGATCAATTGGAAGATAAGGAGGAAGTCCAAGGCTTCAAATTAAAATGTAAGCATTTTCAGCATGGATGAGATGAGCAGCATTCTCCAAGGAAGTAGTAGGACAGATGGGGAAGAGATGTCCAGGTATTAAGCCCAGCAGCCCACCCATGTTGGGAGATGGGGATACTTTTTTTCTTTAGTAGAGGTTTTGTTGTGAAGGAATGAGGTAGATGCTATTCAGAAATGTGAGTCAAAGACTTTTGTTTGTTTGTTTGTATTCTTTTTTATAAAACTTTTGAGTAGCAGAAATATTGTCTTCTTCCATTCTTATGGAAATGGTCCAATAAAGAGGGAAAAATGATGATCTAGGAAAATAAGGTGAAAATCACTAGGTGGATTGACTTTGAATAAACAAGAAGGCATCTGGTGCACAAGGGGAGAGCCTGACCTTTAACAGCTACAAGGACAGTTCATCTTTGCTGACAAAGGTGAATATAGGAGGATACGAATGCCGGTAGGTGAGTTGATATAGTGAATGGGATTACAGAGATTTTCTTCTGGCTGCTTTTTTTTTTTAAGGTGAATTTCATATAACAGATAATTAACCATTTTAAAATGAGACATCCAGTGGCATTGCGTGCATTCATAATTTTGCGCAAATACCATTACTCTGAAAGGAAACTCCAACTTCATTAAGCAGTTGCTTCCCATACCCCACTCCCCTCAGCCTCTGGAAACTAACAATCTGTGTTCTGTCCCTACGTATGTCTATTCTGTATACTTCATATAAACGGATTTATACAATATGTAACCATCGGTTTCTGGCTTCTTTCACTTAGCATAATGTTTTTCAGGGTCATCCATGTTGTAGCATAGATCAGTACTTTGTTCTTTTTTATTGATGAATGATATTTGGTTGTATATGTATGCCTCAATTTGTTTATCTATTCATCCATTGGTGGATATTTGCACTGTGTCTACACTTTGTCTATTTTTAATAGTGCTGCTATGAACATGGGTGTACATGCATCTGTTTGAATACTTGTTTTCAATTCTTTTTATTATATATGGAATAGAAATGCTGGGTCATATGTTAATTTCATATTTAAATTTTAAAGAACCAAAAATTGTTTTCCACAAGAGATGAGCCATGTTACATCCTTACCAGCGATGTATGGGAGAGTTCTAATTTTTCCACATCCTTGCGAATATTTGTTATTATCTATTTTTTTCATTATAGCCATATTCATGGGTGTGAAGTAGTGCTTCATTGTGGTTTTGATTTGCATTTTCCTAATGACTAATGATATTGAGTATCTTTTGATATACCTGTTGGCCATTTATATATCTTCTTAGGAAAAATGTGTATTCAAGTTCTTTGCCCATTTTTTAATTGAGTTTCTTATCTTTCTGTTTTTGAGTTGTAAGAGTTCTTTTCATATTATGAATGCTAGATCCTTATCAGATATATGAATCACAAATATTTTCCCCTATTGTGTAGGTTGTCTTTTCACTTTCTTATTAATGGCCTTTGGTACACAAAAGTTTTTAGTCTTGGTGAAAGCCAATTTACTTATTTTTTTATTTTATTGCTCATGCTTTTGGTATCATTTCTTGAAACTCACTGCCAAATTCAAGGTTATGACAATTTGTGACTATGAAGAAAAGGAGGAAGCTTTGCTGTCTACATCTTTACCTTAGCCTTCTCTTTCTACTTACACAGAACCTAGAGATCAGCCAGAGGTGAAAGCTTAGGGTATTCTTAGATCTTTTCTGTGTATGTATTCAGTTCTGGGCATATGTGTGGCTTTCTAAATTCCTCAGTATATGCTATTCATGGCTACTTTGGAATGCCCTTATTTCCCAAACTCTCTCTCAAGCCTTTCCTCCCAGGCTTTCAGTGCTCTGTTGTATGCCTCAATCACAATCCTTTGTCCCTGGTTACTGGGTGTTTTTTGTCCACCTTACAACATTTTCAAGGAATGTCTTTTGCATTTCTTCCATGGATGTGTTCTGACTTAGGTGAAACAAAGACCACAGACAGTATAGAACAGACATAAAAAAATATCTACTCTTCCCCCTCCACAGCAAGGACCAGAGCCCAACACTGAACATAGGCTACCCTCCTCAAGACCACCACTGATATTGGGAGGGGGTGGAGAAAAGGCATGTAAAAATGTCACAAAAGTTTCCTTCCATCTCAAAGTTGCCTTTTTCTTCATTCAACATATGCTTGATTTTTTGCCATTTCTGTTGAGGGATGAGCCCATGGATCTGCCAACTCTGCCATTTTCCCAACCATTCATCTGCTTCTATTATTTTTTTAGTTAGACAAGAGTAATGTCATCAGCTGAAAAAAAAGATGTGAGATGAAGTTTTGGAGGTTTGGGACCAGGTATAAAGTGTGAAATGGAATCTTGAATACTGAGAGAGTTAGTATAATGGAAAACCGTGTGATTGTCTGAAATTAGAGCCCTGTTAGGTTCACTGTTACATGTTTAGAGTGAAACCAGTTAGCATAATAGCATAGTGTTCTTTAGTTACACATATCGTGCATACTATAGACAGAGAGATAGATATGAACTAGGATTTGGGTTTTGATAAAAAGTGAGAGACAAGGAATTTGAAGTTACATACAAAGAGGTAGCTGTAATGAAAGATTAATCATTGAGTTTAAGTTGGGTAAGGAAGAAAGTGAATACGTGAGTGGCCAAAGAGAGTGAAAATGTTGAGGATCAGTGAATTTTACATTCCAGTTGAGTCATAGGATTGTTGGATTCAGGCTATAAGAGAGAAAAACTTGGGAATACTGGAATGTAATTGGAAAGTGTGATATTTGAAACAGAGATTACAAAGTTGAGGGCACCATCCCTTGTTATTTGAGCAGTAGGTCAGAGCCTCCAAATTGTGTATACACACTATTTCAACTTCATCATGTATCACAGGGGTCCCCAATCCCCCAAGCCACGGACTGCTACCGGTCCATGGCCTGTTAAGAACCAGGCCACACAGCAGGAGGTGAGTGGCGGGCGAGCAAGTGAAGCTTCATCTGCTGCTCCCCATCGCTCGCATTACCACCTGAACCATCCCCCAACCCGTCCGTGGAAAAATTGTCTTCCACGAAACCAGTCCCTGGTGCCAAAAAGTGAGGGAATGCTGATGTATCACTCTACCTCCCATCTGTTTACTATGCTTCAGCCCTATTGGCCAATTTGTGTTTTTTGTTTTTTCTTTCCTGAATATACCTCATTCTTTTCTCTCATAAGGCCTTGACCTTACTTTCTTTTCAACATGGAGCACCCTCTGTCCAAATCTTTAAATGACTAACACTAAAGAAAATCACAGACAAGTTTTCTCTGACCATCCAACTTAAAATCTGCTCCCCTCAATATCCCTCTTTATACATGTGTGTGTGCATGCACACACACACACACACACACACACATACACATGTTTTTTTCATATCACTCTGTTTTACTTTATTTGAATCACTTATAATGATCAAAAATTGGGGAAGGTTATTTATTTACTTATAATTTTCTGTCATTTTTCTTATATACTTCTCTAAACAAAATGCTAGCCCTTGATTAGCAAAAGTCCTGTCAATCTGAATTTTCTCTGCATGACAAATAGAACAGGTAGGAGTGAAAAAAGAAATTAAAGAATGCAAAAGTCTGAAAAAATGTACACTCCTGTGCACAGTGAATGGGTATACCATTTCATCACATCCTTGATATAATTTTCCAATTTTTATTTTAAAAATTGTGGCTAATTTAGTAAATGATAAATGCTATCATGTTGTTTATACATTTAACTTTTTATGTTTGCAGAAATGTGAACCATCACCAAAAATCTGGTTGCAATCTGAATTACATGAAATAGTCTTCTATATATGCATACATATTTATTATATTTCATTCAGTCAGTGAGAAATTAAGCTTCTATATGATTCTTCTAAAAATATTTTGTATTACTTATAGAATTCCTGTCTTTCAAATGTGCTGTTATATAATTGAGCTAATACCTGGGATACATTTGTAGCTTTTTTTTTTTTTTTCTTAAAGCAGAAGTATTATGAATCTGGTAGAATTCATAGACTTCCTTTTCTCTAAAGAAGGAAAACATTTATTATTTCTGAATAACACCTTGCTTATTGCCTTTTGATGCATTTGTTTTAGAAAAAAGAGAGAGAGTCTTTTATAGTCATTATTCACAAGGATAGATGAGTTTGAAAGTAGGTTTTTATTGCCCACTTGAACTTAATGGATTCTAGCACATAGAATGAAATAGAGTTGACTCTGTGTCACTGGCATTAAATTGGTAAGACTCACAGGACTCTCATCTGATGGCTTTACTTGCCAATTTAAAATATGATCTTTGGATTACATCTGGCCCATTACTGATCATGCCTAGATGAAAACTCAGCCTTTCAAACTAATAAAACCTCATGGTATGGACATTAATGTCTCATGTCAAACTGATAATTAGGGCTATGAAGTGCCTTCTGAAAAATCCTTATTTTTCATTCAGATCTGGTAAATCTTGGGTCAGATTGTCTACTACTCAAAGTTATTTTAGTTGTTTTCTGTTGCAGACTCTTATTTGCTATAATTTGGGTCAAATGACTGCAAGCTAATCAACTATATTTATATGATAAACCCTCAAATTAAAATGTATCTACTTTATCAATATAGAAATCACTTTACAATACTACCATAATTATCAATACCAGTCTGTAGCCATATAATTTCAGATTAAGTATGTAAAAAAAAGTTTTGTTCAATAAAGTTTACAGGATCATAAAATCTTAGAAATAGAGACTATTTGGGGGAAGATCTCTAAAATCATATCAAGTGCATGAAGTGATAAATCATTGTAAAGCAGTTCACTTTATCATCATAAGCTTATTTCACAAATTTGTTGAACATATTTGAAAGGTAACCTTAACACTATAGCTTCTATATTAGACCCTTGTTTATGATTTTTTTGTTGTTTTACATTGACTATTATAGAACTAAGCTATTTCAGGAGGAAATGTGGCTGAAGAGAATTTCTTTTAATGTTCATGAGGTTACATAAAGAATGACAATGATAGGTTTTTCCTGAACCACAGGTAGGAGGCTACATAAGATACAAAACTAAAGTTGAAGAAGCCACACATTTCAAATGTGTGAATGGATTGGAAAAAGGATTAGTACACAGTACATTAAAAAATAATCAAAATTTATTAAAGTCATAGGCATTGAGCAGTCACTGTTAATATGAAAATAAATTAGATTTTCTCTCTTACAGAACTCAGTCTAGTAGGAGAGAAAGGAACACGAATGGATAATTGAAATGCAATGTTAGACTTTTGGTACAAGATGGCAGACTGGCCATGTGAAAGTATTTACTCAATCTCCTGAATTCACATTCAAATGATAGCAAAAGTATTATGTTTTAAAACTAATCTGAGGAAAATAAAGGGGAAGCACCATGGGATGAACTATGTCTACACAATTTAGGGGAAGAAAAAGAAAAGCAATATAATTCTATAACAAACTTAACAGACAAAATTCACATGTTACTATTATGGAAATATTATCCATCTGATTTATATACCTTTATATGTTTATTGCTAATATTTTAATTGCTCCAGTAAATCTTTCAATAAAAATCTATGTTGCTCCAAATACCCAACCAAATTTGGCAATTGTCTTTTAAGGTTTCATGGAGATGTCCTTCCCATTGCCCCACCGCCACCTCCACCTGGTTTAATTTTGAGCAGTGCTTCCTTAGGTCTAGTCTAAACACAAAAACAGTATAAGTATAATCGAAAAAAGCAAAATAATGTAGGGAACTAAGGTAAATATATAAATACTGTAATTAATATCCTGGAGAAACACAAATATATTGCATCTATGAAATAAGAATGAAATACCTTTGGGGAATAATAGATTATAATAAAGAGCTCTTATAAATTATATATATAAAATAATGTATAATTACATAAACATATATATAGAGAGAGTTATAGATATAGATATATAATTGACTAGTAGAGAAATCAATCAATAGTTTGGAAGAAAAAGACATCTTTTAGAAAGTTGAACAAAATCCAAGGATATGAAAATGTGATGAGAGAAAAAAAAGAAGACAGAAGAGAGCATCAATTCCCAAAGTAAATACCAAATAGAATTTAGCAATATAGATAAGAGAGGAAATGGGGAGGGGAAATTAACAGAGATATATTACAAGAGAAATTTCCAGAAATGAAAAGGCCCACAAAATTTTCACTTGGTGAAGACCACACCTCTTGATGCATTGCAGAAAATTTTCAAAATATCAAAGATGAGAGAACATCCTAAAAACTTCCAGAGGGGAAAAGAAACAGATCGGTTACAAACAAGAATGAAATCATCATCAGACTTATAATAACTAGTAGGAAACAAGGAATTAAGGCCACTTAAAGACATGGGGAACATTGCTTCATTGTTGCATTCTCAGACAAGCAGGAAAATTAAATCAATCTTGTATGAGAACCAAATAAATATATTTTAGGTAATCCAAACTCTAAAATTTTAACTTATTTATGTCCTTTTTTAAAGTCATTTGAGCATACATATCAGCAATTTTTTTAAAAAAGGAGGTAACCAAGGAAGATAAAGACATGGCATTCAGAAAACATCCAGATTCATCTATGAATCTGCTTAGTTGAAAAATAACTTCCTATTCCAAGATAACATTTTTGTGGAGGCTTAAAATGCAATCAATCAGTTCAGATTATAAGATAGAAACAAAGGATGTTCACAAATGAAATCTTACATATGTACCACATAAATGGGATGATTAATTCCTTTGAAAAATATGAAAATATGGTAAAGAGAAGTGGTGGAATGAATAGAAGAAAATTCATCCAGCTACGACTATGATAACATTGAATTATATGAGTTCCTGATATTTTCTCTATAGTGAAGGAAACATAAAAATATTATACTACCTTAATGTTCATTGAAAAAATGTGTAGCGTGAATCAATTTATGTATATGAATTATAAGGACTAACAACGGTTAAAACATGAAATGTGAATTTAGCCAACATTGGCAAAATACAAGTTGCAGGTATAATTCAAAGAGGTTGAGAAATATGGTTGATTAAGGAGGATGAAGAGGACATGTAGAAGCACTAGTGTCCTCATCTCAAAAACTGAGAAGATAGATATGATAGAATAGTAAACAATTCTAGCATGGTGTTTGAATTTGCTGGGAAAATCAGTGTAGTTGCTAAGATTAATATTTTAAATAGATTTGTGCAAAACAGTACCATCCAGTTATCATGCTCTTTCACTCTCAAAAGTGTACAGATTTGAACAATAATGTGACACTTTAGTTATAAGTAAACTGAGATAGAGGAATAAATGGAGCAATTTGATATAAATGTTATTAGTGATTGCAAAAATTTAAGTAGCCACCAGAAAACTGGATTTAAACATAAATATGAACATGAACATGGAAATCATAGATAGTGTAACTGTTGGAATGGGATGCTTTTTATTTCATTATAAAAATATAACTTTTGCTATCTATTTTGCTATTTTTGCTTTTTGCTATTCACTTCGTATCCAGTGTAATTTTTAGTTTGATTTTAACAAAATGTATTACGGTAATTGTCAAAGATATAGAAAATGGAACTCTCAGGCACTGTTGATAGAAATGTAAAATGGTACAGCCAGTTTGTACCATTGGTTACAAATTCTTGGTTAGTTTCTGCTGAAGCAGAATATAATTAGGTCTTATTTCCCAGAAATTCCACTCCTGTATATGGAACACAGTTGAAATGGTATGAGACATGGACAAAAATATTTATGGGAGCATTTTTGTAATAGCACAAAACTTTTAGCAATCAAAACTCCATTGACTTCAGAATAGAAAATAAATTGGGACTTACCCATTTTATCACACAATACAGAGCAAGAGAAGGACCAAGCTAGAACTACAGTTAACAGTATGGATGACTATCAAAAGCATAATATCGAGTGAAAGAAGCTAGACATAAGAGATTACATAATTTATTATCCCATTTCATAGGTCAACTAGGCAAAACTAATATGTAGCATTAGACATCAGGATATGGTTCCTTTCAGAGGGAAGGTAATAATGACTGGAAAGGGGCACAAAAGGTGCTCTTGCAGTGCTGATAACATTGTATTTCTTTATTTGGATAGAATTTATATGGATGTTTTCATAATGTGGTAATGATACACTGATGATTTGCATACTTTTCTGTATATATGTTAAATGTCAATAAAATATTTTAAAATGTTAACAATATTAGTATATTAAAATAATATACTAATTTATACATAGAGAGACGAACAAAGTTTTGAGACAGAATAATAAATAACTGCCTAGGAGTATGTTTGAGTGAATGACAAGTACAAGTGTTCCAGGAGGACAAGAGAGGGAAGGATGAGAAACTAAACAGAGGGAATCATGTTCAAGGTGAAATCATTGAGAAGAAACTACTTTTTTAAAAAAATTTTTTTCCACTTTTATTTATTTTTTATTGAAGTGTAGCTGATGTACAATATTATATGTTGTAGGTATATAATATAGAGATTCACAATTTTTAAAAGTTATACTCCATTTATAGTTGTTATAAAGTATTGGCTATATTCCCTGTTTGTACAATATGTCCTTATAGCTTATTTTATACCTAATAGTATGTACCTCTTAATCCACTACCCCTATATTGCCCCTCCCCCTTCCATCTCCCCACTGATAACCACTAGTTTGTTCCCTATATCTGTGAGTCTGTTTCTTTATTTTATATTCACTAGTTTATTGTATTTTTTAGATTCCACATTTAAGTGATATCATACAATATTTGTCTTTTTCTATCTGACATTTCACTTAGCATAATGCCCTCCAAGTGCATCCATGTTGCTGCAATAGGCAAAATGTCATTCTTTCTTATGGCTGAGTAATATTCCATTGTATATATATATACCACACGTTTATCCATTCATCTGTTGATGGACACTTAGGTTGCTTCCATATCTTGGCAATTGTAAATAGTGCTATTATGAACACTGGAATGCCTGTATCTTTTCAAATTAGCACCTCACACCTGACAGAATGACTATGATCAAAAAGAACACAAATAACAAATGTTGTCAAGGATGTGGAGAAAAGGGAACCCTCATACACTATTAGTGGAAATGTAAATTGGTTCAGCCACTGTGGAAAACAGTATGGAAGTTTCTCAAAAAATGAAAAATAGAACTACCATATGAACCAGTAATTCTACTTCTGGGTATATATCTGAAAAGAAACTATTTTTAAGTCCATCAGGGTATCAGTAGCTAAATTCTGATCAGAAAACAGATGGCCTGCAAAAAAACTAAAAATATCTTATTGGGAATTTTTCCAGAAAACATTTGATTCAGTAATTTGATATGTTTTATTTTTTAACTTTTTATTTTACTTTTTTTGGATATAAAGACAAACCAGAGACTTGGGCCTTCAAACTCTTCCACAGTTGATCATACCTAGTTTGAAATGTGTTACCATCAAATCAGTTAGTGTTCTTCACTATTGGCTCTTCAATGGGTCAGAAGGCTGTGGGAAAAGAAGACGAGAGTCTTGGCTCCATTTGTCACTGGCCTAATGATGTGAGTGATAGACTGAAAAAGACCAGTGGATGGATTTCTTGGCAAGCAGCCATTACCAACTCCTCATTAGGGCATCTCATGTAAATCTCCCCTAGAGTGAGGTGAACTGAATTTTCAGTCTGACCACTTATAAGTAATCTAGTCATGGGTTACTCTCAACTAATGTATCTTTATTTCCTCTCTTCTTGTGGATTACTATAATTATGAGGTGCATATGTTTGTATTTCCTAAAAGGGACAGTTTTCTCTCAACTAAGTTGAATATGGAATATTCGTATCAGCAAAATAAACACTCAAGAGCATTCTCCTCACAGATCATTTCTGAATTTTTAGATGTTAGAAAAAAATCCTGTGATAAGGCATATGAACTAAGAAATTGGAAAGGTGTAATTCTTACCTCCTATTAATCAGTTAGTAGTATTTAGCTTTATTTTGTCCTCTATGTGGTGCTGCAGTCCTATTCAGTCTGACAAGTAGGATTTAAAGAAACAAAAAAGTGTTTTTAGTGACCATTTCTTATGGAGCTTATGTGTTACATGAAGTTTTTTGTTGTTGTTGTTGTTGTTTTTGCCACGCTGCGCAGCATGTGGGATATTAGATCCCTGGCCAGGGATCAATCCGTGCCCCCTGCAGTGGAAGCACAGATTCCTAACCACTGGACCACCAGAGAATTCCCAAGATTTTTATCATGTAAAGCTATCTGAACAGTGCCTTCTTACTAGTGGTTAAATCTGGTGATGATAAACTCTTTCAGATTCATGTTGCAATAATAGCAAAATTATTTTTTGTGTAATTTCCTATTTTTCTGATAGAATAATCCCCTTTATCAACCTTCCCCCCATTCCAAATAGCTCACATTTGCCATGGGAAAGAAGGAGGTCCAGATGCATTAACTCAAGGGACGGACATTTGCATTTTACTGGCCTGGTTCCTATATATCTACTTCCTTGTTACTGAGAGAATGGAATGATTTTTTTTTTTTCAATACCATCTCCTCTCTCAAATAATGCAGATTCACTTTGGTTGGGACCAATTCTTCCCCAAGATCCATTAGTCCTGTGATAACTTCTAGAAGTTTTAATGAGGTTTGACCTTCTCTTTTATTTTCTGTTCTGCAGTGCTGCCAGAGGCAGTTTAATAACAGGTGAGTTTCACCCCTAGGCTGAGTGTGTTTCAGCAGAGGTTGAAGTGATCTCTGTATGTCACGTTGTTAAATCTGTAAAAAGCTTTGTGATCTTTCAAAATGAAAGTGAGTACATCAAGGTGCTATAGTTCTCCTTTCTCTTTTTATGGACCTCTGTATAGTTTGTTCTGGACAGCTCTGAAATACCAAAAGTGACCGCTTCCGCCCCCCACTCATGTATTGCCATCAAATATGCAAATACAAAAATTGTCAAAGTAAAATATTCTTGTCTTAAGCTTTGCAACCTTTCCAAGGAACTTCATAATTTAGTACCTCCATATGAACCTATGGGGAATTATTAAACTGTAATTTCACTGCTTTATAATATGTTCACAGTTAGCAATGTTCTAGAGGTCTCATGCTGATTTGTTTCTTCATCAACTACAATTCAAAATACTTTTATTATGTGATAGAAGATATATATATATGTATATTATCCAAATTCTTTTCCTAAATCTGAATCATTTCAGACTTCCTACCCTCCTCAGAAACCTACTTAATACAACTCAACATTTCAAGAAAGTTTGTACTTATTTGGTTACATTTTATATTTAAATGTGTAATATCATTTTGCTCACTTATTTGATATTTATTAAATCCAAATATGTGCCTACTATGTAATCTGCTAAAGAATTGAAAAATGAACTATAAAGTTACCTTTAAATGATAACACTTTCTGTTTTGTTGAATTGTTTTTCTACTTTCTAATTGCAACATTCCTGGAATGTATGACATCAATACATTATTATATCATATATTTGATAAGTACTCCAATCCCTAAAGCCAATTTTATGAATATCAGTTGATTGTCTGACTTTGTATATTATGATTCTGTACTTCAGAATAGTTTAAAAAAACCTTCAATATTATTAAAAGTTACCTTTGGTTTCCAGACTGCCTAGCTCCTCACCATATCACAGGTTAGTACTTTATCATCTTATAACTGAATTATTGAAGTAGTTCCCTAAAATATCTACCTAACCCCATTCTTTGAACCATGGTGCAATGGACAGCGTTAGGGTTGTTTGACCAGATATTTTATTCTGAAAACTACCTCCCTCACTGGCAGGGCTGGATGCTAAGGAGCCATGTATCTGCTCAATGGCCCTGCCTGTGATTGGTCCAAAAGTAGACACAAGACAACACTGGCCTATCAGATTCTCTTTCCAAAGCATTTTAAACGTTGAACGTAGAGACTTAGTACCTCGATCATTTTAATGACAGTGTATTAGAAAGTCATATCCATTAACTCTCACAGTTGAGTTCTTCACAAATATCTTAATTTACATACTTCACAAGGCTTAGTTTTTCAGATCATCCTTGGGTTACATAATATACCTCAAAGCTTGGCCAATGTGTCCTTTTGTTGGCCTAAGAGGAGTTGATTTTTTCATTTTAAAAATAAAATTAAAATAAAAACACTCGACTCAAATGTATTGCCATCAGAGTAATCTATTTAGGAGAGTATTTCTCAACCAAGACTGCGCATCAAATATGCTTGGGTAACTTTTTTCAAAGTATGTATTCCTTGATTCTATCTTTAGAGATTCTGATTTAGTAGAAAAGAGACACCATTATTCTAACCTGTACCTGAGGCTGTTGAAGACAAACTAAAATATGATTCTGATCATGTCACTCACTGCTTGTGGTTGACTTTAATAATGGCCACAAACCTTTGCAGCCCTCTCTTCAAGAGGTGGATCCCTCTTTGCACCCACAGAGCCATGGCTTGTCTATCACTGAGACTTGTTTTGTCCAATAGGTGACAGTGTGCCAATATACATACATCGTATACAGTGCTAACAATTAGTATAAAATGAAGACTAATTATTTGCCTTCTGATTTTTTTCTTTAACTCCATTGCCCGTTATTGCTTGATGCTTACTTTATTTCCTAGTAATACCACATGGCTTGTAATATAGCAAGATATTTATACCTTATGCTATTTCCTTTAAACTAACTTTCTTTCCAACATTCAGTAGCCAAGTGTTACACATTCTTTAGACTTCTTGTTATTTCATCCAGAATGACTACCTTGAAACATGAAATTAGATGATATGCCCCATATCAGTTCTCACATATCACATTGGTCTATTTCCATGTTAACACTTAATGCCCTACATTATAATTATTTTTAAGGATTAGAATCTACAGTTAGATTGTAGCTCCTTAAGGACAGGGGCCATGTTTATTCATTTTTGTGCCTGGCACAAAATGAATTATGATAAGTATTTGTTAAATGATACTATTATGGAATTTGGTAATCTGTAATCTAAGGTGTGAAGACAATGAAAATGGAGGAATGCAGTTATATTTATTGAGCCACTTCTACAATCCAGGAAGTATCATAAGAATTTAGCATGATACTACATGTAGGATGAATATTCAAGGAGTTCTCTGTATGCTGTATGGCAGAACTGCTTAGCTTCTATTCCCCTTACACGTTTCACATGCAAATACACTATTATTTCCCACAACCCTGCTGACTGGTGGCCTAGCATGAATCTCATGGCTCAAAGCATGTTAAGGTGTAATTGATTAACATATCAAGAAGCTGGCAATAGCAAAACAATGAATCCTTCTCTATCATACTAGAGTCCTGGAGGACTTAGCTCTCTCTGCTACTTGAGTCCTAGCAAACTTCATCAAGGACCTACATGCTATCCTTGAAAGGATGGTGGAAGTTACCTTGAATTTGGAAAGGATGGAGAAAAGACAAACCATCTTTTTTTTTTTTTTTCTTTTTTCAATTTTGGCCCCACAGCTTCCAGGATCTCAGTTCCCCAACCAGGGATTGAACCAGGACCACGGCAGTGAAAGTGCCAAATCCTAACAACTGGACCACCAGGGAACTCCCCAAACCATCTATTTTTTTTTTAACATCTTTATTGGGGTATAATTGCTTTACAGTGGTCCCAAAACCATCTATTGATTGTCACTCAGCCACATGTTAAACTGAGAATTATATTTTCTGCACATTTATCACACACACCAATAGATGAGACCATGGTAAGAGCAGAAATCAACAGTTAGAAATCTATGAGGCTGCTGGGGGTGACAGGCTCATTTATGAACAGGACCTGGCCTGGCTGCAACAGGCAGACATGGTCATGGCAACCATCTTTGTGTGTAGGCTATGAGCTAGGTCAGAGTGTGGCCCTCGATAAACAAATCCTGTGCCTGTTCCACCTGCAGTCTGGCCAAGGGCTTTCAGTCATGATCCAGGGGACAGCAAATGCCTGGTGGTTCCAGGTGGGACTACGAAGAGGGAGGCGGCGGAGGTCATGCTGGATCTGTGCTGTGAGGCTGGTCCTTCCATGCAGGTGGTTGCTTCCCCGACCCAACATTTGCCTCAACCCCACCTTATTAAATTTTTCTGATTGCAGAAACAACAACAACAGAAACAAAACAAAAAGCCCTTTTTGGTTTATTTTACTACTTCTACTATTACTACTACTCCTAATGATAATAATAAATCATAAAGCTGGAATAAAAGCTAAACTAAATGATATGCGAGGGAAAAGAAGCTCTATGCTAGGGCTACTCCAGGCACATTTTATGTATGGTCAAGGTACATGAGGGTTAAAACATTTAAAAAATCAATTTCTAACAAACAATATTAGTAAAATAGAGGAAATAGTTTAAAATGTAAAACTGATTGATTTATTCTTCAAAATCATATATAGCTCATCATACATTCTGAAAGTGTAAAATTCCCTAGAAAAGGTATTTCAAATAAGTACATTGGCATCAATTACTTTAGGAATAAATTAATTTACTCTCTAGGGCTGAAATTATGGACAAGACATTAAACTGGTAGAAGGGCAATATTAACACTAATCTCATAAATATATGGTACTATAAATTGCAATTCTATAAACATTTAATAAAAGTTCACCATCAAAATATTATTTTATCCATAATTCACATATTATTTTTTACTCAACTACTAAATTACAAAATCTTATATTCTTTGAGGGATGAAACTGGAGAATATTTTTCCTAAAAAATCGAAAGTTAATCTGCCATTTAAACAATATATATATTCTCAATCGTTATTTGGTGTATAATTTTCGAAGATTTGCAGTCTCTTCTCTTGAATTAAATGCTGTTATTGAATGTTTTGCATTTAAATGCTCGTGTTTGCTTTAGTTTAAATAAGTGTGTTGTCTCTGCAAGCAGTGTTTTCACATAAGCATCAGCATTTTGTTCCTGAGAGTCAATGAGAATTTAATAATGTGTAACACACTGAATCTTATCTTATCCATCTCTAAAATTAAAAGAAAAAGAATTATCCCTACAATTCAATATGTGAATTGCACATCTAATGAAAATCTAAATGTATATATTTCTCAGATTATAACCGAGAATGTGCATTGTTTATATACTTCAATTAATATTTAAATTGATGTATATATACTTTTTGGTCTTCTGAAATGAAATATCACTAATTCTAACAATAAGTTAAAGTAAATTTAAATTTGTTCTACCAAGGATAATCTTTTAGTTATTTATGGAAGATTTTCAAATATGGTTGGGGCACAGTATGTTCCAGCAGGACCATTAGTGTATTAATCCGTACAAATAGAGATGATGGGTTTTGAAAGTAAATTTTTTTAGGTGGTTTTATAACTTATAAAAGCCTAACTAAATATGCAACCATCCTTTGGAGAGAGGCTAATTGAGAATTCATGAACAATCTTTGTCAGCCAAAGTCCCTACATCTCTTCCCTCTCTTATTGCAGACACAAAGGTCAGGGGTTGTATTTTTCAAACTGAAAAGCAAAAATGATAAAAACAACTGTCTAATAGCCAGTAAGTTTGAAAATATGGAGCTATTTCTTCTTGAAAGGACATATTTGCAACTAGCCTAAAAATATTAATACTACGTAAATTGCTTTTAAAGTCTGTATGTGTGATTTAAGTCATCAGGCTTCATGTTCTAGAGCATAAACTTACTTGGAAATTTATTTATAAGGCACTGGAGGAGGATACTACAAAAGTTTAACTTGAAAGATTGGAAGGGAAGCCTGCTGGTCAAGGAACCAAATCCAAGACAGATCTTGGGAAGAAAGGGGGAAGGAAGTTGGGGAGCATGTTTTGCAAGAGTTTAAGGGAGAATAATTCATCACATATCTAATGAAAATAGACCAATGTGGGGAAATGCAAGCAGATAATAAATGCGATCTAAATTCAAGTACTGGCTCCTCAGCTAATTGACTATGTGACTTTCAGTGTGTATATATTGATTCCAGAATTGTCTCCTAATATCTTCTGTGTAAAATGAAGAAGTGGCACTTGATTTATGTCTAAACTCCCTTCTAGCAATAATATTATCAGATTATGTGAAACAAACATCAGTTCTTACTACATAATCTTTGAAATTTTCTACACTTTAAGTTTGAATTTATTGACTGTCCTGTTTGTTAGCTTATCTGAACAAATTCATAATGATAGTGAATATCTAAGCATTAGATTAGATACATATTTCAACCAAATACTATGAGAACATTTTAACTCTTCCCTCCTAGTTTTATAAAAAAGAAAGATTCCATCAAATATTTATACCATGAAGTCTTTTGTTAAGTAAAAAGTTTTGGCTATCTCTGTAAAAAGGCTTCTTATGTTCTGTGCTCTCTAGTATGGTTCTCTCTCTTTAGCTTCCAGACCCAGGGCAACTTGTCTCAGGAGCAGCAAAGAGGAGTCTAGTGGGGGAGCCATATTACCATTTATCTGAATTCATGATCTCTTTTTCATGCTCTACGTCCTCTTCTCGCCTTCATTTCTCAGTGTCCCTGCAATCCTCCCAGGATCTGTGCTATTTCTATTCCTTGACTGGACTTAAAGGAAAACAAATCAGAGAGAATATAACTTGAGTACCTAAACTACCAAGATAAGAATAAAATGCTAATTATTAAAATAAATGAGATGGGATTTTACAAAAGCATACAATAAAGGATTCAAGTTCTTAAGATTTTTATTCTCAAATAACATAGTTTTCCAAATAACTCTTTTTTTCAAAACACATTTGTAACTAGATGGAAAACTATTATTCTATTTTTATTATCTGGTGATTCCATTTCCACTATAAGAATTCAATGCTCATTGAGGCTGGATCCTAATTTAATTGGTTATATAGTTAATGAATTATTTATTAATGGTAAATAACACAGCTTCCAACAAAATACACTGCTACCATATTCCTCCTGAGACTAAAGTATTTTATTTTTTAATTGGTAGAGTTTGAGTGAAGGAACGCAAGACCTTGAAAAATTTTGTGCAGCGAATAAAAGTGAGGATAGTGATTTGGCATAGCTAAACTTCTTTTGTCGAACACATGTTTAGAAACAGATACTTGAAATATAAAGCCATCAGTGCTCTCTTAGGGGTGTGAGTGACGAGAGTGCTGATGTGAAGAAACCTTCACCATAGGGTTGAAGTATATAAACATTTGGACTGAATTTCAAAGCATGGCATTATCGAGTCTTCTTTAGGATGAAGTGTGGATGAAGCCTTTTTGGAAGGCTATTCCAAAAAAAAAAGAAATAGAAATATCCAAAGGCGCAATGGCATCCAAGAGCATGACAATTTAGAACACTGTTATATTGCCTATGTTTAAAGTAATGAATATAAACAACCAGGTGGTAAATGTAGCTGGGATGAGAATATAAAGGGCCTAAGCTATCACACTAAGAAATTTAGACTAGATCCAGACATCTGAAAGTTGTTGGATGTTTTTAAGCTAAGTTACTACATAATTTAATCTTCACTTTAGAAACAAAACTCTAGCAGTATGGAAGATGGACTGATTACAGAAGAGAATAGAGAGCACGGGAGCCAACTAAAAAGTGTTGACAATAACCCAGGTGAGAGATGTTGATAGTCTCAGGGGCTGATGAGAAGAAAGATTAGGGAGGCATTTTACAAATGAAAATTTAGGAACTAATTTGATTCAGTACCGGGACGTTGGGTGTTTCATAATTTAATATTACCTACAATTTTGAGTTTTGCTATGAGAGATGGATACCATTACCTAGGATCAAAAAAAATGGAAAGAAGGGAAAGTCAGAATTCTAGTCAAGGTTTTCGCATACTGATTTCCATAATGAAGATTAAAGTGTTCTATTTAAGCAAGAAAATAATTTTATTTTATCATCAAACTATAGCTGTAGCTTTAATTCACTAATATAATGATTCCTCTCTGTTTTTCAATATAATCTGTCGTTACAGGTATGAATATGCTAAATAAGAATAGAGCTCATCAAGTCCTATTAGGCATTATTGAAGAATAAAGAATAGCATTCATGTCTTTTAAAAAGAGTGTTTTCTTTGATTTTTAAGAACAGCTGAATGTACTTCAAGTGTCACAGTGCATTAATAGAAGCTCTAAATCTCCCATCTCCCTGGGATGGGAGAAACTTTGTTTACATTTTCTAGCTAAGTGCCCTGCTGGGCACCCAGATTCTTTTCAATAATGTTCCCAAAAGAAAAGGGAGAGAGGGAGAGAATTAGAAAGGAAAAGAATGAGGGAGAGCAAGAGGAAGGAAAGAAGGAAACGATTAGGGGAGAAGAGACAGTTGGAGGTTATAATTTAGACATGTTAGCCCCTAGTAATGAAGAATAATTGTTAAACAGGGTACCCTTTCTATCTGCTTCAATTTCTCATACGTCATTATAAGCTGTACTTTTGTATATAGCTCCATTTGAGCATCTACTTCAATTTGGTAATTTTTGAAGAGTAAGCTTAATTCAGTAGATTTTGAAAGCATTCACTTATTAATATCTGCAAATATTATTAAAAAGTTTTATTCTACTGCATTTCAAATTTAAATTCTTCTGTCATAATAAATTCAAAAAAAGTAATAATCTATTTCAATTATTTCCTTAAGATATATTTGTTAAATAGTAAAATAAGGCTAATTTTCATTTGGGAGTTGGTTAAGTGGAATTGAAACAAAGCTAAATAGTGTCATTATGATCTTGCAATTCTGGCTAATTCTCACTGCTCAGAAAATGCATATCCTTCATTGACTTCAGATTGAAATTTCTCTTAAATTTTCTGTATACTAAAACTGAAAGCCTCTGAAAGGCAAAGTGGCAGAGTAAGTTGACATATCTACATTCACTGAGTGACCTCCAGAGTATCCTCAATGAGGTCATCACCCAGAAAAGATTCACTTAGATCTGTCTTACAAAAGGCATTCGAATAGAATAGCAGTTTATGATTGAGGAGCATTAGAGGGGGAAGTTCTGATCACAGCGTGGGGTTTTCTCTGCTTCACCTAAGGAAGTCCAAACATGGATTTATCTAGATAGTTGAGAAAAAAAATAAGCAGCTTTAATTTGCTGGAAGAAACCAACAACTGTATTTTGGTCAACATCAAACCCTGAGACACTAAAGTTCCTGTTCCAGCCATTCATCTAATGGATTATAGTTCACAAAGCTATGCTTTTTATGCCACTACTTTTAAAGTTTCTAAAATGATAGCTTTAGCAAGAGGTATGTACTAAGGGTGCAGTGTAGGTGTTTTGCCTGACATGGACAGTCTTGTTTGGAATCAGTTTCCTTTGATGTAATTCCAAAGGAAGATTTATCTTTAATGGGAATGCTAGATCTATTTTTTAGTGCAGAGCTTTTTTTTTTACTCTTATAAGAACAATAATCTGTAGTGTAAAGAATTGAAATTTGAAGCATATTACTTTATTGTAACAAGGAAGCTGATTTATAGCTAAGATATTTTGGAGAGCTTTTAAAACTAATTTCAGGAATTATTTTAGGCAACTGAGTGGATGTTCATTATGGTGGGATAGTTTATATGTGCCTTGCCTGTTCTCATATAAATATAAGAAGTGCTTTTAATGTAGAGAATGATTTATTATATATCTCAAGTATGTATACACATATATGGCATTATATATAATACATTATGCATGTGTAATTATATCATATGTATTGCATTACTACATATATATGTATGTACATGTGTATAGTCCAGTATACTGTATACAGCTAAGGCCATTTTCCTCTAATGCTTCCTGATATTCTTTCCCTAAGCTAAGGATGTTTCCTACACTCTTCCTATGTCTCTTAATAATAGCCCCTATGACCTCCAGGATCTTTACCTATTTTTATGTAGAGTGGCTTTAAGAACCAAGGCCTGATTTCTTTACCATTGTGATCTCAGAGCCTCTCACAATGCTTTGTCATTTACTGAATCATTAATAATAGATACTTCAGTATATCAATACATAAAGAATGGATAAATGGGTAAATACATGATATTTGAATAGTTTTGTATTTTGTGTGTGTGTGTCAGGTGAAATTGATTCTTGTACCACCTATAGGCAAATATATAGAAATACACGAAAAAGAACAGAAATAAAATTAAGTGTAGAAATAGTTTACATTGGCTCATAAAATGGCTGTAACCAGGGACTAAAAATTATTATTTAATTAATTTTTTTAGTTATCAAAAGTTTAAAAATCCATTAAAGGTTATCAAGAAAAAAATCTCTTTATATGAAAGTGATCTAGAAACAGATCACCTTATTCTACAATCAAATTTAAGCTATCTAAAGAGAATATAGTATAATCAAATGATTTTCAACAAGTGTGCCAAAAAATATTCAGTGAAGAGAGAAAAAGCCTTTTCAAGAAATGATGCTCAGTAAACTGGCTATCCACATGCAAAAGAGTGAATTTAGACCCTTACTTAATACTGTATACAAAAAGTAATTGAAAATGGATTCAAGACCCAAAGGTAAGAGCTAAAACTATAAAGATTTTAGAAGGAAACATAGGACAAAAGCTTCACAACACTGAAATGGGCAATGATTTCTTAGATATGACACCAAGAGCATATGAAACAAAAGACAAATTGGGCTTCATGAAAATTAAAAACTTTTGTGCCTCTAAAGACACTATTAATGGAATAAAAAGACAATTCACAGAATGAGAGAAAACATTTTCAAATTGTATATCTAATAAGTGATTAATATCTAGAATGTATAGAAACTCCTAAAATTAAAAAACAAACAACTTCATTTTTAAATGGGCAATGGACTTGAATAGACATTTCTCCAAAGGTATACAAATGGCCAATAAGCACATGAACAGATGTATAATATCACTAATCATTAGGAAAATGCAAATCAAAAATCACAAAGAGGTATCAACTCACACCCATTAGGATGACAACCATTTAAAAAAACCACACACACAGAAAATAACAAGTCTTGGCAAGGATGTGGAGAAATTGGAACACCTGTACACTCTTAGTGGGAATGTAAAATGGTGTAGCCACTGTGGAAAACAGTATGGTGGTTCTTCAAAACATTAAAAATAGAATTACCATATGATCCAGCAATTCCACTCTGGTTACATACCCCAAATAATTGAAAGCAGAATCTTGAAGATTAATTTGTCCATCCATGTTGATAGCAGCATTATTCATAATAGCTAAAATGTGGAAACAACCTGTGTCCATCGACAGATGAATGGATAAGCGAAATATGGTATATACATACAATAGAATATTTTTCAGCATTAAAAATGAAGGAAATTCGGGGCTTCTCTAGTGGCACAGTGGTTGAGAATCTGCCTGCCGATGCAGGGGACACGGGTTCGTGCCCGGTCCGGGAAGATCCCACATGCCGTGGAGCGGCTGGGCCCGTGAGCCATGGCCACTGAGCCTGCGCGTCCGGAGCTTGCGCTCCGCAACGGGAAAGGCCACAACAGTGAAAGGCCCGTGTACCGAAAAAAAAAAAGAAGGAAATTCTAATGGATGTTACAACATAGATGAACCTTGAGGACATTAGGCTTAGTGAAATAAGCCACTCATAAAAAGACAAATTCTATATGATTCCACTTATATGAGAAACCTAGAGTAGCCAAATTTGAGACAGAATATAGAATGGTGATTGCCAGGGGCTGGAGAGGGGCAGAATGAGCAGTTATTGTTTAATGGTATAGATTTTCAGTTCTGCAAGATGAAAGATTTCTGGAGATGGATGGTGGTGAAGGTTACAGAGCAATAAGAATGTACTTAATACCATTGAACTATGCATTTAAAAATGGATAAGATGGTAAATATTATGTGTATTTTGCCATAATAAAAATAATTGGATAAAAATCTGTACTGTGTCTCTATGAAATATTGTTATGGATTTGAGACCTAGTTTTCATTTTTGGAATAAATTTATTGATTAGTCATACTTAAGTATGATTCTGTACGATCACTTCCTTCATCGATATAATGAGGCATATAGTGTCTAGCCATATGGCATGTTATGATGGGAAAGTACTGGAGTAGAAGTCAGCAAATGTGTGTGTACCTTCTGAATGACTCTAGCTGGTCATTTAGTATCTCTGACTCCATTGATTGAATAATGATGAGTTTAGACTTGCACTAACTTCAGTATTCCTTTTCAGATCTATGTTACTAGGTCATATCTAATTTTTTGGTTGGACTAAGTTAAATCTGAGATGGTGAAAAAAAACTTATTCAGAGAAGAATAAATCATAGCAACACAAATAGGAAAGAGATGAGCAGAATGGTCACTTAATGCACATTTTCCATTCAATTCATTTGCAGGTTACATAGAAACCAATATACAAGAGATATTCTCACATGTGAAGGTCTAGGTGCAATAAAAGGAAAGAGGACATGAATTTCCCCTGCACTTTTTAACCCAGTTCTTCCCACCCTTAACTGTAATGTCTGCATATTGTAAATATTATTTTGCCCCAGTGCTCATACTAGTGAGTTGAAATCAACTAGACAGAGAAAGAAAGAATTTTATCTTCAGATCTAACTAAACAGACTTTACTTGGTGGGTATAACCACCTTAGCTTGGTAAATTAAAAAAAAAGTCTCCTTAGGTTAGCAGTATAATATGTTCATCTGGGTTTCAGTGTACACCCACATGTGCACTTTCTTTCATTTGTTTAATTGTTACATTTTCTTTTCAGTAAATTAGCCTTTACATTCTCAAATTCACACATGAATACTCTTTAAAGAAGGTTTGTTAGGTTGGCTCATTGTCTCTGTGATTTTGATAATCACTGCAAATTAAGACTTTGTACCATCTCTCTCTGACATTACCTTTCTCTCTGAAGCTAAAGAAAGGAACAGCCATAGTATGAACCACATGCAACTTTTGTGCCTTTACAAGATTTTTTTTTTTCCTGGAATATTAACCATTTTCCCAATTCCTTCTAACAAACTGTTGTTTGAAAACTGGGCATTTATCTAGAAATTGTATATATGTATATAATTTGTATAAACACACATGTATGTGTCTATGTAAATATACTATATTTATATATGCAGATATATTTTCGATGTATATGATAATGTTGACTTGTGATTAGATAGGAAGAGATAACATATTATTTCATTCTTTATAGTACTTTTGGCTATTGTCTGATCATACAAGGCATTCACAAGAGCTCTTGCCTCTATCACTTCTGCCCCATCCTAGTTTGTCATTCTCTGTATACATCTATATGGTTATATCTGAAACACTATGTGTTCTATGTGTATTTTATAAATATTCAGTAAAAGTTAGTCAAAACATAGCACAGTATCATAAACATTTGTATTTACCTTATTAAAATCCATTTTTTCTCTTTGAACAAGTCTTTAATTCAGTAAGATCTTACTATAGTAACCATGCACAGAACTAAGAACTGAGACAATTACATTGAAAAGGAACGTCAACAATGTAAATACTTATTTTTCAGTATGATAAGAGCTGTAAAATATTATATAAGATATTCACAGAAAAGAGAAAATAACAAACTGTGCTTGGGCAAATACAAAAAACAAATAAAATCCTTGAAAATAGTCAGTTTTACTTTAAAAATGTTTAGAAAACATAGCACATTAAATTGACTCCTAAAACAAAATAAGGAATTCCTTGAGGCGCTTCCCAAGGAGTACTGAGAAAGAGAAAAAAATGAGAGAGAGAAGAAGAGAAAGAGAGCTAGCTGTAATAGCTTTAAAATATTCCAATGATTGTGTACAATATTTTATACAAAGTTAATAAGAATATAAAATTAAAATTTGCATTTATACTGTTTTTGCTATTATCCACAGATAAAATTAGGAAAATAATAAGCATATGCTTATTATGCCTTCTATAATGTAATCAAATGTAAATTTATCTCTAAAATATTTAATAAGGAAAAATAAAATATTTTAATTATATAGTTTATCAAACTTTTCAACAATTTATACTACATTTTTCCTATTTAATAGTAAATGAAATTTATCATTAGAATTTAGTGCTAAATCATTCACAATGAGGTGATTATTTTAATTGCTTTTTTTAAGACTCAATATTTTAAAATAAAGTAAAAAGTCTAAAATCTTTTGTATTTTATATTCTGTCAGGGGGAATGCTCTCAGATAGCATTTACTTCTGAAATGTTGTAATAATTCATCCTGATAATTATAACTTCAGATTTTTCAGTGTATAAAATTTCTTTTAAACTATCACAAATTGAATTATATTTGGTATGGTTTTAGTGTTAAGCACTTTTTCTTCTTTTGTAATTCTTGAGAACTTGTGATTACATACTGGAAAAATCTTTATCAGTGTATTAGTTTTCTAGGGCTGCCATAACAAAATATGACAGACTGGGTGGCTTAAAAAACAGTTTATTTCTCACGGTTCTGGAGGCTAAATGTCTAAGATTTCATTCTGAGGTCTCTCTCCTTGACTTGCAGTTGGCCACCTGTATCTTCACATGCTTTTTCCTCTGTGCGTGCACATCCCTAGTGTGTTTTCACATATCCTAATCTCCTCTTCTTATTAGGACACGAGTCAGATTGCATTAGGCCTGCCCCCAAAGACCTCATATTTTAATTTAATTACCTCTTTAAAGACGCTATCTTCAATACAATCACATTCTGAGTTACTGGGTGTTAGGGCTTCAACATATGAACTTGAGGGCAACACAGTTCTGCCCTTAACAACTAGGTGGAAAATTTTATTTGCTAGATCATTCAGTTCCATTATTAAGGTAGATAAAACTATTTTTCTTCTTGTACTATAGCCATAGTTTGAGGCATTTAAGAAATGTGTCTATCATTAGATGCTAAGCCTATTTTTTTTTTCTTTTTTTGCGGTATGTGGGCCTCTCACTGTCGCGGCCTCTCCCATTGTGGAGCACAGGCTCCGGATGCGCAGGCTCAGCGGCCATGGCTCACGGGCCTAGCCGCTCCGCGGCATGTGGGATCTTCCCGGACTGGGGCATGAACCCATGTCCCCTGTATCGGCAGGCGGACTCTCCACCACTGTGCCACCAGGGAAGTCCCAGCCTATTGTTTTTTGATTCAAATAATAGAACTATTTGGTTTCTAATATGCATCATTAACCCTTAATTCTGTGTTTACAAATTACATGAACCAAATATAAAATGTAAACAAAAATAATCTGGTCATATACTATTGCTTTTTCCAGTGTCAATATTTTTGTATCATTACAGAAGTTTAAGCTGTGGTAACATTTTCAAGTCAGGTAAAAGAGGTTAGATTTTTATTGACTGAATTGAAATATTACTATATTACTATACATGGGGTGTATATATGCACCCATACAGTGTTCAATATAAACGTGTTGTCTTCAGGTCTTGCTGGTAATGTTCAATCATGTACTACCTTGAATGAGCTCCAAATGAGATGTTTGACATAAGGAATTTCATGTCTCAGCAAGCTTTTTTTATAATGATGTATCCCTGGACACTCAAATGATCTAGGATATCTTGCCATGGACTTTTAGATAAGACTAAAAATAATTCAGCAATATTTTAGGCTTCATTTTTTTAAAGACTATAGCTAAGAATAGATTTAGAGCACCTGATCCCTATTGTCGGTCAGAATAATATTTTTAATGAAAAAATTTATTTTTAAAAATGCACAGTTGTCCCTTGAACAACATGGGTTTGACCTGCATGGGTCCACTTATATGTGGATTTTTTTCAATAAATATGTTGGAAAATTTTGTGGAGATTTGCGACAATTTGAAAAAAATTGCAGAAAAACCACGTAGTCTAGAAATATAAAAAATATAAGAAAAAGCTAGATGTATCATGAATTCATAAACTGTACATAGGTACTGTATGTTTTACTATTTACTACTATAAGGCATACATAAATCTATTATAAAAAGTTAAAATTTATCAAAATTATGCACACACTTATAGACTGTACAGGGCGCCATTCTAGGTCAAGAGAAATATAAACAAACATAAAGACGCAGTATTAAACATAACAGCACAAAATTAATTACAGTGCACATTGTTCTACTGTAATAATTTTGCAGCCACCTCCTATTGCTATTGTGATGAGCTCAAGTGTTGCAAGTAGTTACTTAAAATGCCATGTGACCCTAATCATCTCCACGTGAGCAGTTTGTCTCTTAAGTAAATTGCATACCACAGTAAAAAAAGTGATCTCCTGCAGTTCTTGTGTATTTTTCATTGTGTTTAGTGCAATATTGTAAACCTTGAATAATAACATGGGCCCTATACAAAGTACCACTAATGATGCTAGAAGTACTCCTAAGAAGAAGAGAAAAGTCATGATGTTACAAGAAAAGTTGAATTGTTTGATTTGTACTGTAGAGTCAGGTCTGCAACTACAATTGCCCACCACTTCAAGACAAATGAGTCCAACCTAAGAACCACGGTAAAAAAAGAAAAGAAAATTTGAGAGGCTGTCCCTGCCACTACACCAGTAGTCTCAGGTACAAAAACCTTGCACTTTTTGTGAAATACCTTTTTATCGTGTATTGAAAATGCAGTTGCTGTGTGGGTGCAGGATAAGAAAGGCATACCTGTATATCCTAATATATTATAATTCAATAAAAATGAAGTGATTAAATGAAAACTTAAAACAAAAGGAAGGTGAAGGATCTAAAGCTGGAGAATTTAATACCAGCAAAGGATTGTATCTCTTTCTAATTTTAGAGATTTGGCTTAAAAAATGTCAAGATAACAAAAGAAGCGGCCTCTGCTGACCAAGAGGCAGCAGACATGTTCCCAGACACCACTAAGAAAATCATTAAGGAGGAAGGATGTCTTCCTGAACAGATTATCAATGCAGATGAAAGTTCCCTATTTTGGAGAAAAAAAAAATACCACAAAAAACATTTATTAGTAAGGAGGAGAAGAGAACACCAGGATTTCAGGAAAAAAGGGATAGGCAAACTCTGTTTTTATGCAAATGCAGTCAGGTTTATGATCAGACTGCCCTTATCTATAAAGCTGCTCCCCCCAGACTTTTGAAAAAATAAACACCAGCCAGCAGTATTTCGGTTGTAGAAGAAGGGTTTTTCTGGATTGGTTCCATCAGTGCTTTTTCCCTGAAGTCAGGAAGTACCTTGCCAGTAAGGGACTGCCTTTTAAAGTTCTTTTGCTATTAGACAATGCCCCTGCCACCCAGAACCTTGTACGTTAAACACTGAAGGTGTTGAAGTGGTCTACTTGCTCCAAAACACAACGTCTCTAATTCAGCCTCTAGATCAAGGGGTCAAAACGACCTAAATGGCTCATTCCACATGGTACTCTATGGAAAGTATTGTCAACGCTATGGAAGAGACCCTTGACAGAACATCATGAAAGTCCAGAAGGATTACACCATTGAAGATGCCATCATTGTTATAGAAAACTGTGAAAGCCATCAAGCAAGAACAAATTTCTGCTCAAGAAAACTGTGTTCAGATGTCCTGCGTGACTTCACAGGATTTATGACAGAGCCAATCAAGGAAATCATGAAAGAGATTGTGGATGTGGCAGAAAAGGTGGGGGGTGGTGGTGAAAGTTTTCAAGATACTTATCTTGAAGAAATTCAAGAGCTAACAGACACCACACCAGAGGACAATGGAGAAGTGCTTCCAAACCAGTGCCAGACAATGAGGAAGAAGACATAGAAGAAGCATTGCAGAAAACAAATTGACATTAGACAATCTGGAAAAAGGATTCTGATTAGTCAGGATTGCTTTTGACTGCTTTTACAGCCTGGATACTTCTTTGATATGGACACTGAAACTAAAGCAAACAGGAGAAAAAGGATTGGTACCTTATAGAAACATTTTTTGAGAATTAAACAGCAAAAAAGCAGACAGAAATTACAAAGTATTTCTGTAAAGGTACATCAAATGTGCCTGCCTCTCAGGTCTCCCCTGTCACCTCCTCCCCCCCACCCGAGGCAGCAAGAACAACTCTTCCGCTTCCTTCTCATCCTCAGCCTACTCAACGTGAAGACAAGGAGGATAATGACCTTTATGGTGAGATGATCAACTTCTACTGAATGAATAGTAAATAATCATCATGCCATACAGTTAATAAACTTATCTGTTGTGTATGTGTGTCAGAGTCTTCATGTGAAAATCTAATAGCTGTATAGCAAGAGCTGTATGAGATATTTTTGTGTCCTCATCATTATCATTGCCTAAGTGCTCACTGTGTTGAACATCATGTGGAAGACGTATTGAAGTGGAAGCCTATCCTTACGTAGGCATAAGGTGAGTAATATTTAATATAAAATTAATAATGTGCTATGTAACTTTGCTTTCAAGGAATTACATTACTGTATAGTATGCCTCTCTTTCTCCCATAATTGGAGAAACTGTATATCAGCCTATCACATAGGTAAGTGGCTTTTTAAAAAAGTAACAATGTTTCCAATATTGTTTTATGAACATGACTATAATATTGTATGCCATAAACATTTTATAACAACTCATTTATTAGTATATAAGCTAGGCTACTGTGAAGCAATCATATTGATCATAGTAAGCCACCATAGAGCAATCACATTGCTGCTTCTTCATTATCAATACATTAATCATTATACTTGAATATATGAATTTCCTTTTCACATTGTCTTACCATTTTTGATGACTTGTGTTAGTAATACATAGACTATCTACAGTGTTTTGTGTAATGTAAGACAATATTGACAGACCATTCATCTTGTAAACTGACCATGTAAACTTACAGTTTGGATAATTACAGTAGAATACTATAAATGTATTTTCTCTTCCTTATGGTTGTCTGAATAACATTTTCTTTTCTCTACCTTGCTTTATTGTAAGAACACGGTATATAACATATGTGATGTACAAAATATGTGTTAATCAACTTCCTATGTTATCAGTGAGGCTTCCAGTGAACAATAGTCTATTAGTAGTTCAGTTTGGGGGAGGTAAATATTATATGGGGATTTTTCAACTTGGGGTTTGGGGGGGCAGTTTTGCACCTAACCACCATGTTATTCAAGAGTCAACTGTACTTTATCTTTAATTTTTGTCCAGCCTTTTCTGTTTATTGAGTACTAGTGAATAAAGTGGAAATTTATAGTACTTAAGAATATAAAGATTGTTTACATTTTTATTACAAAATGATTGAGACCTCATAGCTAGCACATGCCGGGTGATGCTCCATATTTGTTTTGCTATGGTAAAGAAAACAGCTAAAGTCTCTGACTGCCTGGACAGGCAATATAATAGTGCAGATAGACATAAATCTACATATTGAGGAATGCAACAATATTCCGAGTATTAAATAAATTGATATTTGTGGTTTGAGACAAATTTTTGAATAATCGAATCATAAATAGACAAAAACTTCTATAACTGAATCAACTTGAGAAGAACTGAAGATGATGGATCTTTTCTTGGTTTTTTTTATCACCTCCTCAACTGGACTTCAGTGTGTTTCAGGGTTTGCTCTTTATCCCTCTTTATCGCAGTATTTTCTGTCTACACTCACTCCCTTGAAGATCACTCCCAGGGTCATTAAAAGATGAACTTGATCCCCTCTGCTCACAGGACACTTCTGACACCAAATGTTTGGGTTTTCCACACAAAGCAATTCTCTCCAATTCTTTTGGATAGCAATTTATTGTCCTACAACTTAATTCATTCTGGCACTAAATATCCAGAATTAGTGCAGAGGCCACAGGTTAAAGGCTCAGTCCCACAAGATGGCCCCCATTTTAGATGCCAATTGCAAGTCTGTGCTTTCTGTATTTTTGAGAACTAGCTATAAATCGAGATTTCTCATGATCTCTTCCTCAGATCTGATAATTTTCTGGAACAGCTTTCAGAACTTAGAGTAACAGTTACTTAGATTTGTTTATTATAAAAGATATAATAAAAATACAGAGAAATAATCAAATCAAGAGGTACATAGAAATGTTATCCTCATCCAGTGTCCTCTGGGAAGGGGCACAGAGCTTCCATGTCCCTGCTGGGTATGTCACTCTCCCAGCACCTCTATGTGTTCACCAACACAGAAGCTCTTCAAAACTCATTGTTTAGGAGTATTATGGAGGCTTCATTACATAGGCATGGTTGATTAAATTATTAGGCATTGGTGATTAATTCAATATTTAGCCCTTCTCTCCTTCCCAGAGGACACTGGATGAGGATAACATTTCCAACCCTCTAGTCTCATGTTTTTTTGTTCCTCTGGCAACCAGCCTCTGTTCTCTGGGTTGCCTCATTAGCATAAGCTCAAATGGGATTGAAAAGGACTTATTTTAAATTAAAAAAAAATGCTCCTCTCACCACTATCACTGAGGAAATTCCAAGGGTTTTAGGAGTTCTGTGCCAAGAACTGGAGATACAGATTAAATATATATATTTCTTACTATATCACAACAGCACACTCATGTTTATAAATACTTAATTATGTGTTGATGACTCCATGTTTATATGTCCAGCCTGGACTTTTACTCTGAACTCAAATTTCCTATATATAGCTACCCACTCAATATCAACGCCTAGTAGGTATGTCAAATTTAACTTGCCCAACCTATCTCCTGATACTTTTTCCCAAACCTTCCTCTCTCCTATGCTCCATCATTTGGAAACTGGCCCTACTCTTCACCCAATTGCTCATATTCAGAATCTCACTACCTCTTCCCAAAAGATCATTCTATAAAGCCAACAGTGTTCTAAACAATATTATCATTAACTGACCTTATTAAATAATCTTTCCAGAAGAAAAAACACTTACCTTGCATTTGGATATACATGATATATTTAAGTTGTGTCTAAAATCCCTCTTATACTGCCAACTGCAGGAAATCAGAGACTTTAACTGTTTTGTATACTATAGCATTACAAATATATGGTAGAGATGAAACTGATACATATGACATCATATGGTTGTGGGTTCAGTTGTGTTCCCTATGAAAGATATGTGGAAGTTCTAATCAGTGAGACCTGAGAATGTGACCTTATTTGGAAATAGAGTTCTCTCTCAAGGCTACATCTTTGTTATGGCTCTGGCTATGGGAACAGTGGGCAAACTGACATTTCAAGGACAGGAGAGACAGTAAGGAGCCTCTAATTTCCTGGTTTCAGCTTTAGGGTCGACCAGTGGTCACATCCTCTTGATAGCCTCCTCTAACACTCCATCACTCATGAACAGCTCTTATAATCTCTCACACCCCCCTCTTCCTCAGTGTGCCCTGAGCTCTCAGCAAGAAGTTTCACTAGCATGGAGTTGGCTCCTCTGGTGGCTATCTGGCTGCATTGGATGCAGATACCACAGCAACAGTATAGACACATGCAAGAGAAAACTCAGATTAAGATGATGATTCCCAAAATAAGTAACATTTTTTTCCATCAAGAGCCCCATGATTGGAACCACTGATTTATTAAGTCCCCTAGTCTGGGGGTCAGATCACTCAGGGTTTCACTTGTGTCCTCATGTGATTTAACAAAGATGACAATTTAGCAGACTCATCAAGTATGAGCACACAACATTTTGTTTAAAAAATGGAACTGGTGCCTCCCTTGTGAGGCAGTAACAATGTTTAAAACCATCCTATTTTGGAGAACAGCTTTTCTCATTAGAGACATTTCAGTGTTCAGTAAGAACAGGTTTTGTTGGCTATCATTTAAGGTTTTCTGGGTGGATTTAGCAAGGGCTTCTATGTGTGCTATAACATCCTCCAGGCCAATGGAGGGGACAAAGACAGCAGTCAAATGATCACACCAGTGGAAAACAGAACATGTCCATCTGGTCTTGAGGAGAGGGAGGATGGCAGCTTTAGGAACTTGACCTGTTGTTCATACTGTACATGTTGGCCAGGGAAGTTGGCCATGGTCAGGCATGAGGATATGGACTGGGGGCAAGGTGTGCCAGGTGATGACGCTCAGTTTCTCCTCTCTCGATAGTGTATGTTTCATTCCAGATATAGTACATTTCAACAGGTCCAGCTTGTAGCAGGACAGCAGGATCCCAGTGGAGACTGAGTAGTTCCCCTTCATCCACTGGTGCAAAGTAACTCACCCATCCCGGTGGGATGTCTCATTGCAAACTCCAATAGCTAACTCCTTCTCCAGGCATGATGGTGCTTGGTGTTCTCAGCAACATAGCACATGATCCATAGTATGAGTTGGGCAATAGCTGTTTTCCGTGACTTTCATAGCTTTATTTCATTGGGTGTCTTGGCAGGGGTCCCCAACCTAGTGTATGGGGTAATAGGCCCTACTCGTTGATCATTCAAATGTGTTAAACCTAGGACAGTACTTTAGTCCACCTGGCCAAGGTGGTTTTACCTGTTAGTAATTTAATCTGCTCCTTTAATAGTCCATTTTTCCTTTCCATTTACCGAGCTGCTTGTGAGTTACAGGGAAAATGGAACCTCCATTCATCGTCATGTTCTTTTCCCAATTTAATGTATCAAGACATTTGTAGTCTGACCCCTGATCACTGTCTAGTTGAGGAGAGTATCTGTACATGGTACTCAGCATCTCTAATCCCCTAATGGTGGCAGCCTGGTTTGTGTGGTGACAGGGGGTAGATTTGGTTAGACCAAATGCAGTGTCCACAGAAACAAGGGCATATTTAGAACCCTTACTTGGAAGGAGGGAGTGAAAATAATCAATTTGTCAATCTGATGGGAATTCTGGTGGATGGCCCCAGACTCCTCTGGCAGTTGCCTTGGATGTTGTTTACACATAGGACATGCTGTTGATGCATTAACAAAGTCACTGTGTTTCAAAGACAATCTGGCATCCTTGGCATTATGCCATCCCACCCAGGTGCTGCATCCAATCTGCTGTATCTACTGAAGGGCCAATTGTCAGGGTTTGTGTCTGGGCTAGGGCATCAGCTTCCTGATTGCCAGCACCATGTGAGTCAGGACATGGGAAACAGCGAGGACTACCTTGGGCTCTTGTGGGTAAACCCAAATGTTTTTCCACATATCTTGACCCTACAAGGGCTTATTCATGATCATCCAGCCCTCAGATTCCCATTGTCTAAGCCAGAAGTTTAATCCCTTTAGAACAGCCCAATTGTCAGTGCAAAGGGTTAATAGCCAAGGCTCATAGGCTCATTGAGTGATCATCAGCCAGAGCACTCTGAGTTTAGCCTGCTGACTGCTTCAGTTTGTTCATGTTCCCAGGCATCAGTATACCAGGCATTAGTGGAAATTTTCCCTATTCCCTTCTTACAGGCCACAGGAGTCCCCACAGAGATAAGGATGGGGGCATTTGGAGGGTCTACATACTCTACCGGGCCTAGTAGCACCTACATTTCTAGAGATAGTGGGCTGGCAGACATGGTGCTCCTCTGCTGCAAATAGGCATAACTTGTAGTCAAAGAGGGAGTTTGAGCGATGACAGAAGTGGGTCGATGGAATATATTCTCAACTGACCTCTTGATAGGAAGGGAAGTTCTTACCATTATATGCTATTGCTTTGTGGGAAGTTCTACCTTGAGGAGCACCTGTACACTGCTAGGAGCTGTTGCTCTGTGGGGGTATATCATGTTTCTGCCCCCTTCTGGAGCTGGAACCAAAACCTAGGAGAGAGTACCTAGCTGATACTCTCTGCTTCTGTGCCCAACCCATACCTTCTGGAGTTGCAGACACATCTAACCTAACTCAAATGGCATCCCTGCTTGGGAGATGCCCAGAGTTTTCATCTGTTTTGCTAGTATTTTTGCTTTCTCAAAGACAGCTTGTTGCTCTGATCCCCAGTCACACACATGCCCTTTCTTTACCAGATGGTATAAGGAATGGAAGTGCTGTACCAGGTAGGGAATAAAAGTCCTCCAAAACCCCTAAACCCCCAAATCCCTACAAAGGCTTGTACCTCTTTCACATTCTTGGGGGTTGGGTAGGCTTGCATTTTATCAACAAAACAACTCCCAAAACGTTATGGCAAGGCTTGGGCCTTGAATTTTCTGTGTGTTCACTGCCCATCCTCTCCCTTGCAGAGGTTCCAGCAGTCTGCAGAGTATCCTGCAGCAGAGGCAAGTCTCACTTGGGATGAGATTTGAGACTTTTTTGAGTTGACATTTAGATCTGGGACTTGATGTTTGATGCTGAAATGGGCTAAGACTTTTAGAAGTGTTAGGATGAGATGAATATATTTTTCACATATAATGGTTGTGAATTATTAGACATCAGACAGTGGACTGTTGTGGGTTGAAAATTAGTTCCCTAAAAGTGAGTGACATTGAATGTGACCTTACTTGGAGATAGGGTCTTTGCAGATATAAATAGTTAAGGAAAGGTCATACTTGGTTATGGTGGGCCCTAACCCATGACTGGTGTCCTTATAGGAAGGTAAAACAGAAATACAGAAACATACACAGAGGGAAAACATGTGAAGTTGGAGGTAGAGATTGGAGTTATGCTGCCATAAACCAAGGGATGCCAAGGATTGCTGGCAAATATCAGAAGATAGTAGAAGACAAGAAAAGCCCCAGGGGAGGATCAGAGAGAACATGGACCTGCTGATGCCTTAATTTCAGATTTCCAGCTTCCAGAACTATGAGACAATAAGTGTTTGTTGCATTAAGCCATTAAGTTCTTGGTGCTTCTTACAGTAGCCGTGAGAAACCGAGACACCATATTATATTTCTGACTTCTTAAACTCATACTAGCCTCTATGTAACTCACTTTGCTACAACTGCATTGGTCTTCCTGCCACTCTAAGAACACATAAAGTATGTTCCTGCCTCAGAGTATTTGCATTTTAGAAGCCTCTGTCCACACCATTCTTTCCACAGATCTATAAATGGATTATTCCCTCAACATTCCAGGTCTTTACTAAATATCCTATTCTCACTGAGGTCTTACCTGACCAGCTGAATACAACCTCTGTCTCTAATTTCCTCACTCCCTTCTAAATTTTTCTGAAGCATTCACAACTAACATACTATATATTTCATCTATTTACCTTGTAATTTGTCAGTTTTCACATCTAGAATGTACTCTGATTAAAGACAAGGGATTTTTTGTTTTTGCTGTTCAGATGTTTATTACATAGTAGTTTCTCAATGGATATTTCTTGAATAAATTAATTATTTTATAAAATTGTATTAGACTACTTAAAATATGGCTTTGCTGATATAAAAGCATTGATGTTGAAGATACATATGAAAAGTTTTAATTATCTCATTGGGTTATTGAATGAGTTATATGACAGAGTATTGTAAAGTCTATAATAATCACTCAAAATATAGTAGCTATTTTCACTAGAATGTAAGCTTGAATATAGTAGCAATTTTTTTTTTAACGTTTGATTTTCTCAGCAACGTTTAGAACTTGACCTGCTTCATTGTAGATAATTCATAAGTATTTGTTGAATTTATATTGACTATGAAGTAATTGAAACAAACTTTAACATTTCAAAGTAAACATTTTTTAGGGACTTCCCTTGTGGTGCAGTGGTTAAGGATCCTCCTGCCAATGCAGGGGACATGGGTTCAATCCCTGGTCCGGGAAGATCCCACATGCCGCGGAGCAACTAAACCCGTGCACTACAACTACTGAGTCTGTGCTCTAGAGCCCATGAACCACAACTACTGAGCCTGTATGCTACAACTGCTGAAGCCCACGCACCTAGAGTCTGTGCTCCATAACAAGAGAAGCCACTGCAACGAGAAGCCCATGCACCACAACGAAGAGTAGCCCCCGCTCACCGCAACTAGAGAAAGCCTGCGCACAGCAGAGAAGACTCAACGCAGCTAAAAATAAATAAATAAAATAAAATAAAAACAAAGCGAACATTTTTTAGAAGCATTTTAAAATCATTGAAAAGTTTTGAGAAGGAAAGTGGCATAATACATTTTAAGTATTGGAAGTAAATTTTTATGGCTACTGGGTAACTGTGGATTGCAGGAGGTCATGAATGAAACAGGAAGATAAGTTAGAAAATTGTTACAGTAGTCCAAGTGAAAATTATGGGTTTCAATTGAAAAAGTATAGAGAGACATAGAAAAAAATTTAATATTTCTAGAGGTATAATAAAAATGATTACATATGGAGTAAAGGAGATGGGGATTCCTCAAAAAGCCATTTTTCTGGCTTTGGAAACCGGATTGATGATGGTATGATTTACTCATCAGTAGAAGACTGAGATATGGATAAATTTGATGTGGAAAATTCATTTTAATTTTGGACATCTTAAGTTTGAGATACCTTTGAGTCATCTAAGTGAAGATATGAAGAAAGCAGCCGAGTCATCAGGTCAAGAGCTCAGAAGTAAGTTTTGTACTGGAGATAAAAAAATCTGTGAGTCTGTGATATATAGATAATTCCTAAAACCAAGACAATGAAGAAAGAGATAAGATGAGGTGAAAACTTAGGAGCTCAAGATGTGAAAAAGATATGGAATCACCAGCAAAAGTATTGGAAAGGAAGCAGCTGCTGAAGATGTAGGAAGAAAATGAGACGATATACTGTTATGGAAGTCAAGAGTCTTAAAAGAATAGTACCAAGAGTTGACTAACTTTTCAACTCCTTTTTTATTCTGAGGCTCAGAGATGACATCACCATAGAGCCCTACTGAATGGCTTATGGCTTATTTTTCATCTGTTTGTCACTTTTTGCTCAGAAATAGTGCCTTTTCTTGGTCAACTAGCTCTAGTCTACATTCTCAATCCAGCCATGGTAATAATTCAAGAGCCCTGCCTGGTTTTACCAAAACACCCACTTTAATTTAATTTGATGTCTCCTATACCCATCCACTCAAACTTTTCAGTTGTTCTCATCAACACTTTTTTTTTTAATCCCAATTTCCCTATTAGTTCTTTGTGCTGCATGTGTTTAAACTTAAACAAGAACTAATAGGCAGTGAAACAGTGAAATAAAAACAAAGAAAACAATAGAAAGATTCAAATTACAAAATAAGGCAGTATGATTTGCTATGTGATGATTTTTACTGTGTTGTTGGCTATTGTACATGACAACTCATACCCTAATAACACAGCCTATAATTAATGTATTAGATTTATTTTATGATGTTTTGCAGATAGTAAAGTATAGCATTTGATTCAGATGAAAAGTTGGGCATACACATACCCTTCTATTGTTAATATGTAAACCATTGATTTTGTGCAAGACTGCAAGGAAATTAGTACATATATTTTGGAAAATTCTCACAGAGCATAATTATTCTTATTCATGGGACTCTGATTTAATCCACTGACTGATTGAAACTCTGAGGAATAACTCTGTCTGCCTTAGAGACAACCCTAGAGATCTTTTGTAATACATTTCAGAGAAACATTGTGTTTGGAGTAGCGTTGAACTCTGCTTTTTCTCATGTAAACAATGAATGTCCTGAAAGGAGAATTTCTTCAGAGATTTTTATTTGCCATGAAAGATTTTGTGACTCCTTGGAGGGCCCAATTCTAACAACTATTTTAGCTCCTCTGGCGGCAGTTTCTCAGAGCTCTCTCTTCACATGCCTGAGGTCAGAAAAGTTAGAATTCATATAACCGGGAGATTCTAGGAACATGGACAATCATAAAAGTCCTTTGAAGGTTTTGTGTTTTATCAGAAAACATAAGTAAAATTTTAATTTTGTTATATATGTTTGTTTTATTATAAAGTAGTGTTCTTCTTATCCTAGTCAACTGCAGTAAAACCTATACTCCTGGAAGTTGTTCAGTGTTTATCAGAGGGGGCTCTGTGTACATCTGGAACATTCTCTTGTAGGCTCAGAAATATCAGTTTGTTAAAATTAAAGAAACATTTGATGAAGGAGAACTAAAGAAAGTAGAGCGAAAAAATAGCTAGAGAGAAGAATATTCTAAGAGGGATTACAGTTGGAAAAATAGGACAAGGATTTTTGATTTAGGACTTCCTGCTCTTTTTAGGTGTATTCCCCACAATTTTTTAAAAGCTATATTTCTCAGTTTTTCACTTTCCTTTAAATTTATCTATAGCATAAGATAAATAAACATTACACCTATGATGTAAGCCCTTGTCTTTGACATTTGTTGGCTTAAAATATACAACTAATATAAATTTAAGATTTTGAACATGTCTCCTGAAATCTCATTGAAATTAAGGGAATTTTTAAAAATGGTATAAAATTGCATGATGCAAAGCACAACAAAAGCAAAATGTATAGGGGAATTAAAACCTAATCACATGGAAATGGAGATGCTGAGAAAAAAGCCAATTGTGTTGCAGAATCCCATCTGGCATTCCAGGAGCTGATAAGGGACAAGTGCTTGATGTCCCATTCTTGAGACTATAAAATTTCCCTTATTACCCCCACTCTTCAACAAACCTAATATAAAATATCTAGAACTTCTCTGGCTCCATTTCTGCAGAGAATAAAACCTCCATCTCTTAATATTGTGAGAGGGGGTAATTACCAGTATGCATCAGACAGAAGTTGGAATCTGAGGGGTCAAATATTTCTTTTTACAGACATTCAACAAATTCTGCTATTGGTTGTTCCCTGTCCTTCACTCTCACTCCAAACCCAGTGACTTTACAGAATTATTCAGGAATAAACCAAAAATTAGGAGGAGGTTTTACATCTGCACAGTAGGAATTCAAGAAAGAGAAGATAAAGGGGATAGAGGAAATTGAAAAATAATCATAATAAAAGAAAAAAATCATTGTTGAAGAGCATGAAACTGTGCAAATCAATGAGTTTAAAAATCCCATTGAGGTACACCATGGGGAAATTTTTAAATATCAGAGGTAAAGAGAAGATGTTAAAAGATTTCCAAGGGGAAGAACAACAGATATTATAGCAGGATCAGAAACAAAAATGGAACTAAATTTCACAAAAGCAATATTAGAACCTAAAAAATAATTAAACAATGTCATAAAAATTTCTGAGAAAAAATGATTTATAACAACTTATTCTTCAATCAGTCAAATTTTCAAACAAGTATGAGGATAAAACAGAGAAATTTTCACAGATGCAATATCTCAATGTTTACTCCCCATTTAATTATTTCTCTAAAACTTACAGGAACATGGGTCCCAGAAAAAAAAAATGAAGTAGGCCAACAAAGAGGAAGGCATAGAATTAGGGAAACATACAATTCAACAAAGAACAGAAATCAGAAAGCATCTACAAACAACAAATGCTGGTGAGGGTGTGGAGAAAACGGAACCCTCTTGTACTGTTGGTGGGAATATAAATTGATACAGCCTCTATGGAGAACAGTATGGAGGTTCCTTAAAAAACTAAAACTAGAATTACCATATGACCCAGCAATCCCACTACTGGGCATATACCCAGAGAAAACCATAATTCAAAAAGACACATGCACCTCAATGTTCATTACAACACTATTTACAATAGCTAGGTCATGGAAGCAACCTAAATGCCCATCGACAGATGAATGGATAAAGAAGATGTGGTACATAAATACAATGGAATATGACTCAGCCATAAAAAGGAATGAAATTGGGTCATTTGTAGAGAAGTGGATGGATCTAGAGACTGTCATACAGAGTGAAATAAGTCAGAAAGAGAAAAACAAATATCGTATATTAACGTATATATGAGGAACCTAGAAAAATGGTACAGATGAACTGTTTTGTAGGGCAGAAATTGAGACACAGATGTAGAGAACAAATGTATGGACACCAAGGGGGGAAGTGATGGGGGTGGTGGTGATGGGATGAATTGGGAGATTGGGATTGACAAATATACACTAATATGTATAAAATAGATAACTAATAAGAACCTGCTGTATAAAAAAATAAATAAAATTAAATTTAAAAAGTTTTTTTAGAAAAGAAAGAAATTGGAAAACATCCCAAGATAATATTGTAAAAGGATTCCAGAGTGAGAGCCATGCAGCAGCCTTGAGAAAATTCTGTCCAGACTGGAGGAGAACAGAGATACTATGAAGGAAGTCTCCAAGGGGTTGGGGAACTGACAAATTCCTTGACATGTTTGTCCATGTTGGAATTCAAGTTGAAAGGAGTTTTAAAATCTTGTATGTCATTTATCTTTTAATTATATATATATACACTTTGATTAAAAAATGATTATTACTTTAAATACAATGTTAATTAAAAAAAATTAGAAATAAGGGGCTGTGAAACTACCCTGTAAGATACTATAATGGTGGGTACATGTAATCATAAATTTTTCCAAACTCAACAGTGAACTCTAAACTTTAGGCTTTAGGTGATAATGATGTATGGATGTAGGTTCATCAGTTATAGCAAATCTACCACTCTGGCGGGTATATTGATAATGGGGGAGGCTATGCATGTGTGAGGGCACAGAGCACATGGGAAATTTTTCTACCTTCTACTCAGTTTCGCTGTGAACCTAAAACTGCTCTAAGAAATAGAACTTCTCCAGAACTGCTCTTAAAAAAATCCAGAATTTATTTAAATAAAGAACTGAGGGCTTCCCTGGTGGCGCAGTGGTTAAGAATCCACCTGCCAAGGCAGGGGACACAGGTTCGTTCCTTGGTCTGGGAAGATCCCACATGCCGTGGAGCAGCTAAGCCCATGCACCACAACTACTGAGCCTGTGCTCTAGAGCCCACGAGCCACAACTACTGAGCCCGTGTGCCACAACTACTGAAAAACAACAGATATTATAGAGGATCAGAAACAAAAGGCCACACACCTAGATCCCGTGCTCTGCAACAAGAGAAGCCACCACAATGAGAAGCCCGTGCACCACAATGAAGAGTATGCCTCACTCGCCGCAACTAGAGAAAGCCCACGTGCAGCGCAGCAACAAAGACCCAACACAGTCAAAAAAATTAAAAAATAAAAATAAAAGTAGCCCTGCCTCCCCAGGGAACCATATAGCATTTCTCCTTGTATATTAAAAAAAAAAAAATTGAAAACTCAGAAATAATGTGAGAAAGCAGAAGCAACATATGGTTTGCCTTCTTTTAAATAAACTTTTTGTTTTAGAACAGTTTAGAGTTATAGAAAAATTAAGCAGATAGTACAGAGATTTCTTGTGTACTCCACACCCAGATTTCCCTATTAGCATCTTACAATAGTATGGTACATTTTTCACAACTAATGAACAAATATTGGTACACTGTTATTAGCTAAGTTTATGCTTTATTCAGATTTCTTTAGTTTTTACCCAGTGTTCTTTTTCTGATCTAGGATCTCATCCAAGATACCACAATTCTCCAAACTGGATTAATATTCATTCTCAATTTTAGTTGCTATTGTCGATGGGCCTTGCTACACTTTCTAGTGACTTCCTATCGGGAAGCTGAAGGTTTTTCTTATTCTTAAAACCACAAGAAGCCCTGTTGTCTTTGCTTCATACTGGCTTGATTCTTCATGGTCTTGTAAGGGAGGGTGGTTTGTCTATTTGTTAATATTTTGGAGTTCATGAAATTGCTTATCATTTACTTTGTGTTGTCAGTAATTTAAAAAAATGTGTCTCTTATACTTATTCTGTTTGATTCTGTGTATAAATTTGGGATATCATAAAACCTATCTTCTGCTCTGTCATCTTATCAAAATATTCGTCTTTTTCTCATTAAATAAACATCTTTATAACACAAATTCATTTTAACTTGTGGTTACAAAATATATAATTTTCCTTTGATATGCAAGACACTTGTTTTTTGTGTATTTGAATAATTGGAATGGCGGGCATTTGTTGTTGGGCAGAAGAGATAGATAAGCAAAATTGCAAAATAGCATAAAAAAATTACTTCCAGTCTACTATGTAGTAGAATAATCAGCCTCTCTCTGAATATTCTAATAATGCAAGACTAAATTTGACTCCATCATCAATATTCCCAGTGTGAACTACAGTAGATTGGATGGTGCCTCCCCCGACCGCCGCTTAAAAAAAAAAAAAAAAGCTATGTCCACTGGGAAGCTGTTAATGTGACATTATTTGGGTGAAGGGTTTTATATATGTAATTAAGTTAAGAAACTCAAAATGAGATCATCCTGCATTAGGTTGAGCCCTAACTCCAACAGCAAGTGTCCCTATAAGAGAAGAAAAGGGGAGATCACACAGAGAAGGAGGCAATATGAAGACAGAGCAGAGATTGCAGTGATGCATCTATAAGAGAAGGATTACTGGCAGCCACTAGAAGCTAGGAGAGAGGCGCGGAACAACTTCTTCCTCAGAGACTCTAGAAGGAATCAACACTGCCGACATGTTGATTTTGTACCGTGACCTACAGAACTGTGATAATAAATTTCTGTTGTTTTAAGCCACCCAGCTTATAGTAATTTGCTATGGAAGTCCTAGGAAATTAATACGTATATCATCAAACATCAGATATTTTTTTCTGCTTCTAAAGATCCTATATAATTTATTAAAAATATAACTTTAGTAAATCAATTAAGAAAGGCCTGTCATTTCACAAATGATGCTGTATCATTGGACAAGCGTATGTTAAAAAAAAATAGAACCTAAAAACATATCTCACATCTTGGACAAAACTAATTCAGAATGGATCATAGACTTAAATATAAAACATAAAACCATAAAACTTTAAGAAGAAAATATAGAAGAACATATATATAACATTGGGTTTGATGACACTTCTAGCTACAAACAAAAAGAACAATCTATGAAAGAAAAAAATTGATAAATTGGACTATATCAAAATTAAAGTATTTTGCTCTTTAAGAGAAAAAGCCATGGACTCAGAGAAAATATTTGCAAATCACATCTCTGATAAAAAAAAAAAACTTGTATAGAAAATATATAATCATCTTATAAAACTCAGCAGCAAGAAAACAAGATTTAAAATTTTTAAATAGGTTACAGATTTGAACAGACACTTCACCAAAGGAGATATATGGATGGCAAATAAACTCATGAAATGATGCTTTAACATCATTTGTCATTACAGGAAAGCAATTTAAAACTGCAATGAGATACTACTGTACAATTATTAAAAATGTCAAAAAAATTTTTAAAAACCTGACAATAACAAATGCTGACAATGATGTGGAACAACAGAAACTCTCATTCATTACTGGTAGAAATGTCAGTGGTACCACCCTGAAAGATAGTTTGGGAGTTTGTTGTAAATTATACATAGATTTACCCTATGGTCCAGCAAAGCATTCCTAGAAATCTGTTCAAATTAATTGCATACTTATGTTCACACAAAACCCATGTTTACAGCAACCTGTTCATAATTGGTAAAACCTGGAAACAACCCAAATACTCTTTGACTGGGGAATGGATAAACAAACTGTGATCCATCCACAGATTGGAGTACTAGTCTGTGATGTAAAGGAACGAGTAACTGATTCATGAAACATCATGTATGAATCTCAAATTGATTTTTCTAAGTGAAAGAACCAGACTCCAATGTGACACTCTGGAAAAGGCAAAACTCTAGGGTTAGAAAATAAATCAGAGCTTGCAAGGAGTTGATGGAAGGTGGAGTGATTGACTACAGTGGAAATGTACTGGGGAAATTTTAGGGTGCTAGATTTGTTCTGCATGATACTGGGGTGGTCAAAATCCGTGGAACAAGCATATCACACAGAGTGAACTTAAATGTATGCAAAATTAAAAAAAAATCCAAACACGATGTTGAGGAAAGCCAAGATAGAATGCAAACTGTGTCAAATGAATCCAACAGCATTACAAATGTATAGTATATTTGCACTGAAGGGGGTAGATTGACCTAATAACTTTGAAACTGAATTAAAATCAGACATCACTATGAATTCTTGTTTAGCTTAATATAAATATACAGATGGATAGATACAGAAATAATTATAGGTATATGTGTATCACATTGGTTAGTATACATAAATATACTCTAGCTCAGTCTTTAGATGATCTAGAAACAATTACAACTAAGTAACAACTAAAAGGTAATGAGGGATCTTGAACCAGAACTACCTAGCCTAAATTTCTCTCAAATTCCTGATCCAGAGAAATGATGAGATAATAAATGTTTACTCTTTTAAGCTGATAAGTTTGGGGGTTATTTGTTATGTAGCAATAGAGAACTAATACATATACCAGTAATGCCTTTTATAGCTATTTCTTTTCACTCCACAATGCAGTCTAAGTTCTTGCATTGGAATTAGTCATCATTTCTCTTTTTTTAATATCCTAAATTGTGGGATCATTCCTGAACCTATCTTTACCTTTGCTAATATTGACAGTTTTGAAGAATTCAGGTTAGTTATTTTGTAGATTCTTTAGTTTGGGTCTGTTTGATGTTGCCTCCTGATTAAATTTACGTTATTGATTTTGGGGCTGTGATATTTATAATTCCTGTGGATTGCAGAGTATTTTTATGGCAACAAATAATTTTAAACAACCTATATGAATGAAAAGAATTGGTTAAACAAATTGTAGTCTTCCTGATCAATAGAATACAGTAACAGCATTAAAAATTATGATACAAATTAATTTTTTTGTTTTTTATTAGTCATCCATTTTATACACATCAGTGTATACATGTCAATCCAATTCTCCAAATTCATCACATCACCACCCCCACCCACCGCTGCTTTCCCCACTTGGTGTCCATATGTTTGTTCTCTACATCTGTGTCTCAATTTCTGCCCTGCAAAGCGGTTCATCTGTACCATTTTTCTAGGTTCCACATATATGTGTTTATATGCGATATATGTTTTTCTCTTTCTGACTTACTTCACTCTGTATGACACTCTCTAGATTCATCCACGTCTCTACAAATGACCCAATTTTGTTCCTTTTCATGGCTGAGTCATATTCCATTGTATATATGTACCACATCTTCTTTATCCATTCATCTGTCAATGGGCATTTAGTTTGCTTCTATAACTTGGCTATTGTAAATAGTGTTGCAATGAACATTGGGGTGCATGTGTCTTTTTGAATTATGGTTTTCTCTGGGTATATGCCCAGTAGTGGGATTGCTGGATCATATGGTAATTCTATTTTTAGTTTTTTAAGGAACCTCCATACTGTTCTCCATAGTGGCTGTATCAATTTACATTCCCACCAACAGTGCAAGAGGGTTCCGTTTTCTCCACACCCTCTCCAGCATTTACTGTTTGTAGATTTTTTGATGATGGACATTCTGACCAGTGTGAGGTGATTCCACATTGTAGTTTTGATTTGCATTTCTCTAATAATTAGTGATATTGAGCATCTTTTCATGTGCTTCTTGGCCATCTGTATGTCCTCTTTGGAGAAATGTCTATTTAGGTCTTCTGCCCATTTTTGGATTGGGTTGTTTGTTTTTTTAATATTGAGCTGCATGAGCTGTTTATATATTTTGGACCTTAATCCTTTGTCTGTTGATTCATTTGCAAATATTTTCTCGCATTCTGAGGGTTGTCTTTTTGTGTTGTTCATAGTTTCCTTTGCTTTGCAAAAGGTTTTAAGTTTCATTAGGTCCCATTTGTTTATTTTTGTTTTTATTTCCATTACTCTACGAAGTGGATTAAAAAAGACCTTGCAGAGTGTTCTTCCTGTGTTTTCCTCTAAGAGTTTGATAGTGTCTGACCTTACATTTAGGTCTTTAATCCATTTGGAGTTTATTTTTGTGTATGGTGTTAGGGAGTGTTCTAATTTCATTCTTTTACATGTAGCTGTCCAGTTTTCCCAGCACCACTTATTGAAGAGGCTGTCTTTTCTCCACTGTATATTCTTGCTTCCTTTATCAAAGATAAGGTGACCATATGTGCATGGGTTTATCTCTGGGCTTTCTATCCTGTTCCATTGATCTATATTTCTGTTTTTGCACCAGTACCATATTGTCTTGATTACTGTAGCCTTGTACTATATTCCGAAGTCAGGGAGTCTCATTCCTCCAGCTCCGTTTTTTTCCCTCAAGACTGCTTTGGCTATTCGGGGTCTTTTGTGTCTCCATACAAATTTTAAGATATTTTGTTCTACTTCTGTGAAGAATGCCAGTGGTAATTTGATAGGAATTGCATTGAATCTGTAGATTGCTTTGGATAGTATAGTCACTTTCACAATGTTGATTCTTCCAATCCAAGAATGTTGTATGTCTCTCCATCTGTTTGTATCATCTTTAATTTCTTTCATCAGTGTCTTATAGTTTTCCACATACAGGTTTTTTGTCTTAATTGTTTTGGGTTTGTTATTGTAGGTCTTTTCCTTCTCTTGTGTTTCCTGCCTAGAGAAGTTCCTTTAACATTTGTTATAAAGCTGGTTTGGTAGTGCTGAATTCTCTTAGCTTTTGCTTGTCTGTAAAGCTTTTAATTTCTCCATTGAATCTGAATGAGCTCCTTGCTGGGTAGAGTAATCTGAGATCCTTGCTGGGTAGAGTAATCTTGGCTGCAGGTTTTTCCCTTTCATCACTTTAAATATGCCTTGCCACTCCCTTCTGGCTTGCAGAGTTTCTGCTGAAAGATCAGCTGTTAACCTTATGGGGATTCCTTTGTATGTTATTTGTTGCTTTTCCCTTGCTGCTTTCAATATTTTTCCTTTGTATTTAATTTTTGATAGTTTGATTAATATGTGTCTTGGCATGTTTCTCCTTGGGTTTATCCTTTATGGGACTCTCTGCGCTTCCTGGACTTGATTGGCTATATCCTTTCTCATGTTAGGGAAGTTTTCAACTATAATCTCTTTTTATATTTTCTCAGTCCCTTTCTTTTTTTCTTCTTCTTCTGGGACCCCTATAAGTCGAATGTTGGTGCATTTAGTGTTGTCCCAGAGGTATCTGAGACTGTACTCAATTCTTTTCATTCTTTTCTCTTTATTCTGCTCTGTGGTAGTTATTTCCATTATTTTATGTTCCAGGTCACCTATCCGTTCTTCTGCCTCAGTTATTCTGCTATTGATTCCTTCTAGAGAATTTTTAATTTCATTTATTGTGTTATTCATCATTGTTTGTTTGCTCTTTAGTTCTTCTAGGTCCTTGTTAAACGTTTCTTGTATTTTCTCCATTCTATTTTCGAGATTTTGGATCATCTTTACTATCATTATTCTGAATTTTTTTTCAGGTAGGCTGCCTATTTCCTCTTCATTTCTTTGGTCTGGTGAGTTTTTACCTTGTTCCATCATCTGCTGCATATTTCTCTGTCTTCTCATTTTGCTTAACTTACTGTGTTTGGGGTCTCCTTTTCACAGGCTACAGGTTCATAGTTCCTGCTGTTTTTGGTGTCTGCCCCCTGTGGGTAAGTTTGGTTCAGGGGCTTGTGTAAGCTTCCTGGTAGAGGATACTCGTGCCTGTGTTCTGGTGGGTGGGGCTGGATCTTGTCTTTCTGATGGACAGGGCCACGTCCGGTGGTGTGTTTTGGGGTGTCTGTGAACTTAGTATGATTTTAGGCAGCCTCTCTACTAATGGTGGAGTTGTGTTCCTGTCTTGCTAGTTGTTTGACATGGGGTGTCCAGCACTAGAGCTTTCTGGCCATTGAGTTGAGCTGGGTCTTAGTGTTGAGATGGAGATCTCTGGGAAAGCTCCTCCTGATTGATATTACATGGGTCCGGGAGGTCTCTGGTCATCCAATGTCCTGAACTCGGCTCTCCCACCTCAGAGGCTCAGGCCTGACAACAGGCCAGAGCACCTCGACCCTGTCAGCCACACAGCTCAGAAGAAGAGGGAGAAAAAAAGAAAGAAAAATAAATAAATTAATTAAATTAAATAAAATTATTAAAATTTAAAAATTATTAAAATAAAAAAAAAATTTAAGTAATAAAAGAAAAAGAAGAGAGCAACCAGACCAATAAACAAATCCACCAAGGATATCAAGTACTAAAAACTATACTAAAAAAACCCCATAAAAATCAGAAACAAGTCAGTCACATACAGCAAACCCCAAGTCTACATTGTTCCCAAATTCCACCACCTCAATTTTGGGATGATTCATTGTGTATTCAGATATTCCACAGATGTAGGGTACATCAAGTTGACTGAGGGGATTGAATCCGCTGCTCCTGAGGCTGCATGGAGAGATTTCCTTTTCTCTTCTTTGTTTGCACAGCTCCTGGAGTTCAGCTTTGGTTTTGGCCCCATCTCTGCCTGTAAGTTGCCTGAGGGCGTCTATTCACCGCCCTGAGAGGAGGGGGTTAAAGTAGCGGCTGATTAAGGGGCTCTGGCTCACTCAGGCTGGGGAGAGGGAAGGGTATGGAACGTGGGGTGAGCCTGTGGTGGCAGAGACCTGCGTGACATTGCAACAGCCTGGGGCGTGCCGTGTGTTCTCCCAGGGAAGTTGTCCATGGATCACAGGACCCTGGCAGTGGTGGGCTGCATAGGCTCCCGAGAGGGGAGGTGTGGATAGTGACCTGTGCTTACACGAAGGATTCTTAGTGGCTGCAGCAGCAGCGTTAGCATTTCATGCCCATCTCTGGTGTCTGTGCTGATAGCCACAGCTCGCGCCCATCTCTGGAGCTCATTTAGGCGGTGCTCTGAATCCCCTCTCCTCACGCACTCTGAAACAATGGTCTCTTGACTCTTAGGCAGTTCAGGACTTTTTCCCGGACTCCCTCCCAGCTAGCTGTGGCACACTAGCCCCCTTCAGGCTGTGTTCACGCAGCCAACCCCAGTCCTCTCCTTGGGATCTGACCTCTGAAGCCCGAGCCTCAGCTCCCAGCCCCCACCCGCCCAGGCGGCTGAGCAGACAAGCCTCTCAGGCTGGTGAGTGCTGGTCGGCACCCATCCTCTGTGAGGGAATCTCTCTGCTTTGCCCTCTTCACCCTTACTGCTGCACTCTCCTCCGTGGCTCTGAAGCTTCCCCCCCGGCTCACCCCCCATTTCCACCAGTGAAGGGGCTTCCTAGTGTGTGGAAACTTTTCCTCCTTCACAGCTCCCTCCCAGAGGTGCAGGTCCTGTCCCTATTTTTTCGTCTCTGTTTTTTTCTTTTTTCTTTTGCCCTACCCAGGTACATGGGGAGTTTCTTGCCTTTTGGGAGGTCTGAGGTCCACTGCAAGCGTTCAGGAGGTGTTCTGTAGGAGTTGTTCCACATGTAGATGTATTTTTGATGTATTTGTGGGGAGGAAGGTGATCTCCGTGTCTTACTCTTCCACCATCTTGAAGCACCTCCCACCTGAGAAGTTTTGATAGAAGAAATGCTACAGTAATTAGAAGGCAAACATTTCAAAGTCTGGATGACAATGCAGAGATTTAGAAATTAATAGTAAGTTCAAGGTCGACTAAGAAAATTTTTTCTAGTGACAAACAATTTTTCTGACACTTTCAAAGTGTTACAGTAAACGCTGCCTGAACATTGATAGAGAAAAAAAAATCAGTTGTATAATATGCAGTTACCTGTTGTGGCAAAGTTAATAACATTTTTTAGTCTGTAGTATCAGAAAAAAATCACAAGATAGTTCAGTTTATACTGGACACAATCCTTGGAAAACTAGACTGGGCCTCAGATAATAACCCAACTTGAGAACAGAGGCTGCACAAGGCAATGAGCCAGTTGCAATAGGCTAATACCATATTTGAAACATATTCCTGATTATTGCCTACACATTGATTGAATTATGACTTAATGATACAAAAAAATGAGCAGCAATGTCATGCCTCAGAGAAGGTAGTAAGTAATACAATTGTTAAGAAAAAAGCATGATCATAGCATGGAATGTTACAACATAATTGAAACTGAAGTGAAAGTGAGAGGAGGAAAAGGCCCCTAATAAGCAGTACTATAAAAGTACAAAAGAGAATATAATAGCTACTTGAAATGGAACTGGAAATAAACTCTTCCAAATACCCAACAAATAGATGTTTGATTGTGACTGTGTGATCTGGGAAGTTAGCATTGAAGATAGGTCTTAGAAAATAGGCAAGGCTCTGCTGAGTAGAGAATTTGAAGAAAAAGAAAATCATTCATGATTTCCTGACAGTTTCAACACGAAAGACAGAAAATGGCAGACAAATCATCTGAATGGTAATAACAGCAAACACTTAACAAAGCACTTACTACATTCTAAATGTTTTATACATATTAACAAATTTAATCCTTATAACAACCATCTCCAATTGATACCAGTATTATTGTCCTTTTTAAGATGAAGAACATGAAGAGATATTGAATAATAGGGCTGAACTCAACAGAACTAGTAAGTGATGGAGCCAGATTTTGGATTCAAGAAGCTTTGGAGAGGTCCTTGAGAGGATATGACCTCCAATTGTTGTGAGCCGGACCTGGGCAATCAGAGGTTCCTCACTGTCTCCCTTGCCTTTTGGAAGGTACATTCTGCCCACGATTCCCATAGCCAGAGTTCTTTCAATGATGTAACTTTGAAAGAGTGAGGTGTTATTGAGACCATCTGGATGGTATTTATGATTAAACCCCATAAAACCTCTATACAAACTTTTAACATTCTTATAGGCAATTGTGGAGATCTACTTGTCTTGTGGCCACCCAAGATAAGCCTTGTGTATAAGTTCCCTTGTTTATTAAACCTGCCACCTGCTAAACAGGAATGGTCTGCCGCTGTCTTGGGTCTCTCTTTGCCCTCCATGTACAAGGGCTAGTTTTGAATTTCACCCCAGGAATTCCCTAGGCTGTGAACCAATGGGAAGACTGGCTCCAAATCTATATTCTTAAGTATTATGCTATTCTACCTCCATAAGGCAGGACTGTAGCATGATCAGACCCTTGGGTAAGAATGGAAAGCATGTAGTTAGAATGCTGTCACTCTCCACAGGGGTACTATTTACAGGTTTGGCAATCAGTATTGGCAGACCTTCCCACTCAGCCTCAGATTGCTTAAGTCAGCACACTAGAAACCATTCCCAATAAATCAGAACTGGCTTGGAAGTTGAAAACTATGAAGAAGAAAAAAAAGAAAGAAAACTATGTAGTACGCCTGCTAGAGTAGCAAATTCTCTCAGAGTGAGAATAAAATAGAAATATTAAGAGCTGCAGATTGGGAGAATAACAATATATTTTTGTAATAATCTAGACTAAGTAAACAACACAAAACATATTGGGGCTGAAATAATTTCAGTGAAATAAAAGAACACCTGACAGTAACATTTTGTAACTAAACTAGAAGCTCTTAGAAGGCAGGACCTGAAGCTGGCACCTATATCAGATACCTTTCTCACAGATAAATCTTTTTAGTCTTATTGAAGAATAAGATACAGTATTCCACAGAAGCTAATTTAATCTGAGCTTAATAGTGTATCTTAATTTAAAAAACAAACAAACAAAAAAAAAAACAGGCCTTACTGCTTTATACAGATGGAGAACGTGATCACATAAAGTGTACTAGGGAGGGTGGGAATTGATGTGGAGAAAATGACTCTGTTCTAAATATTAGTAGTTTTTAAATGGCCTATCCTATAAGTAAACTCCTCATAGGATTTTGAGATAAGAACAAGGAGAAGGAAATCCAAATTTTGTATATGATTAAGACAGCAGTTTCTTCAGCTAAACTATCTATTCTATTTTATTCCTTCACAAATAGCTGGGACTGGAGATGGAGCAGGAGAATGTAAGGTGGAAATTTTAGATTAGCAGGAAAATCATTTCTACCATGTCCTTTCTGGTCCTTCATATTATTCAGCATCCCTACACAGGAGTTGTACAGTCTATCAATGCTGTAACTTCAGGTCCTCTAATCAACGCACATAATATTTGTTTTTTAACAGTTTAGGTAAATTTTGCAGTTTCTTTGAATATTTATAGTTGCTTTATTTGATATCATTTTGCCATTTGAGCCTTGAATGTTTAGTGAAGATGCATTCTACATTTTTATTTTACTGAATGTGTTATGATTTTCTGCACCCAAACACACATCTTTAATTCCTTCACATATCAATAACAGTCTTTAATGAACTCTGTGTGCCTATAGTTTAGGGTATAAACTGTATAGTTCTGTGTATACGTGTTTGGATTTTAGAGTAAGAAAAGAACACGGCATGTGTCATACTGTACCTCTTTAAGAGTTAAACTTCAATAAAACGAAATTCAACTTAGATGTTTCAAATAAAGGGCAGTTAGGAAAGCGATTACTTGTAGAGGACAGGCAAGGTTAAGAAGGACAGAAAAGGCTGAGGAGGACAACAAGGGATCCTAGACTGGCATTAGCAGTAAACCATTAATTTTGGGGGGAGCTGGAATAGAGGAGGAAGAGGAGGAAGAAGAGGAAGTGGAGAAGGAGGAGTTGGAGGAAAGCCCAACCGGCAGCAACTATAGTCACGGAGAAATGCAGCCCCTTCCAAAGTCTCAATCAGCAAGGAGTAGGAAAGAAACACCTGAAACTTTCTTTCCTCTTGTACTCTAATCTACAAGTGGCTTCCATGGATGAAACCCAACCAACGTGAACTGGTAAGGGAGATGCATTCCATAGGGGTCGACTTCTTGAGGCACAGAGCAAGGTAAAAAAGGTAGAGAACAGGTGTGGTTAGGGAAAAGCAAACTGATAAGTCAGTTTGCAATTCTTTACTCTCTACGAATATCAGTAATTCTCAGTAATCAGTAATTAGAAAAATATTTCTAATCAGTAATTAGAATCAGTATTTCTAATCAGTAATTAGAAAAATATTTTTTTTTCTAATTGGCAAAATTAGGTACAATATAGTATCTATTTACCAGACTTGTGATGTTTATATATAGCTAAAGGACCCAAGCTCAGAAAATAAGGAAACCAATTTCAGAGAAATATATATATGTATATATATATATATATATACACACACATATATATATACACACCCATGTATACAAATATATATACATATTTGATAAATATTTATGTGATTACTTGCAATATGTATGATTATCTGAAATATTTGTATATTCTTCTTTCGTACAAATAAAGTATGCTCAGTGTTCAATAAAGGAGAGAGAAACTTCTAGCCAAAGATGACAGCTTAAATTTTTTTTTCCTTGCTCGCCGCAACTAGAGAAAGCCCACGCGCAGCAACGAACACCATCGACGAAGATCCAACACAGCCAAAAATAAATAAATAAATAAATTTAAATTAAAAGAAAAAGAATGACATCTTAAAAAAGATACTGCGAAGTGAAATTGTAGAACATGCAGAAAAATTTATGGATAGGTATCTACAAAAGTATGTAAGTGAAAAATGAGGTAAATTAACTCAAGGAGGTAAAACAGCTTTTTCAAAAAAGGAAATATGAAATACAATTTTGGAGTGAACAGTATTTATATTATCATAAAAAGGAAAATAGTGATTTCTAATTTAACTAAAAGGAGTGAAGTTGATATTTTAAGATGGGAAAAGGGAATTGGGGTTGATTATACAAGCGAGCCAAATTTTCATTTCTGTTAAATGGACAAATCAAAGAAAACAATTACTAGAATTTTATTAGAAATATGGAGATAATCATCAAAAAAGGAGGTTAAAAAAAAGCTCAATCTTTTACTGCTGAATAACAGGACTGAAAACTGCTCATTTAAAAAAATATGTATATGTATTATTTTGTTTGCTTCCCCTAATAATAGGGCCTGAGACAAGGGCTTATGTGTGAGTAATTTATTTGTGAATGTGATCCCAGGGACAAGAACAAGGGTTAGTGAAGTAAAGCAGGAATAGAATACCAACAAAACATGTATCATTGTTGGTAGCTGTGACTGGTGACTAGGTGTTCAATATATAACCAAGATGGAAAAAAATACCTGATGCAGAACAGTCAGTATTTCAGTCAGAACTGAAATCAGAATCCAATGTTTATGACTAATTTTGCTTGTTCAAATAATCAGAAATGCCCATTACTGAAACAAACAAATGGAGGTCAGAGATACTTGAGACTAGACCATACATCTCCCTGAGCATCCAATTTCCTGGGACATTCTCCAGTCAACCAGTCAATATAAATTATATATTCTGCATTTGCTTTGCCAACTCCTTTGCATTTCCATGAGGAAACACACACACACACACACACACACACACACACACACACACACACTAAGTGGAGTCAAGAGATTGAGTTTCTCACGCCATGTGTGATTTTTTAAAAGTAGCAAAGTTTTTCAGGGCTTCAATTTTCTTATCTGTAAAATAAGCACTTCTAATCTCCCACATGGTATAATTCTATTAACTAAGCAAAGAGATGTGCAAAATGCCTTTATAAAGGGTTCACAGCTAAGTCACCTGAGCTTCATGCAAAATTCCTCACTTGAGGCATATCATACAGATATGTTTTGGCAACAGCTGAAGACATCCTTTCTGAAAGCTGTGTTGAAAGCAATGCCAAATATCACTTACATCATTTATTCATTTTCCCATTTATTTTCTTTCAAAATAATGCCAAAACTGACAACCACAATTTGCATTAGTTCTCTCCCCACTGGACACAGCCTCAGTGACATAAAGTAACTAAAAAGGACACAAAGAGGCATCAAAAATTCTGACTTAATTTGTGATTTGGATGACATTCCATCTAGTCAATCTAATCATCTAGTAAATCTAAGCTAGTCAATCTTAATAGAACACGTAGCCTATCAATACCTTATAGATTGTATTTTCAATAAATCTATAGTGTCCAACTGTTCTTGCTGCAGTGCTTCCTTTGCACGTATAATGTATTTCAATACACTTAAGTGTTGTTGGTGTGGCTTTATATGTACAATTGCTCTTTAACCATTTATATGGAGTAAAAATGTTGTTCTTTTTAAGAAGTAAAGTTTAACAATTATTAAACTGGCTAGAATGAGGAAAAGTAATAAAACATTAAATAAAATGCTGACTAACAAAAAAGGGGACTATGAATAGGTTCAGTTAAAAGTTGTGTATAAATTAAAACAACAATGAGATACCGCCAGGTACGTATTAGAATGACTAAAATATTTTTTTTTTCTAATTGGCAATATTAATTGTTGGTAAAGAGAGGGAGCAAAAGGAACTCTCATTTACTGCTGGTGTGAATGCATAATGTACAACCATTTTGGAGCATAGATAGATGGTAGTTTGTTACAAAGCTAAGCATAGCTTTACTGTAGGGTCCAAAAATCATGCTGCTAGTGATTTACTCAGTTTATTTGAAAAGGTATATCTACACAAAGCCCTGAATATTCATAACATCCTCATTTATAATCAGTAAAAACTTCGAGCAACCAAGATGTCCTTCAAGTTGAATGGATAAACAAATCAAGGTACATCTGTACAATGAAATATTAATCAGCAATAAAGAGAAAATAGCTATCAAGCCATGAAAAAACATGGATGAATCTTAAATGTACAATACCAAGTGAAAGAAGCCAGTCTGATATGTTATTTTAAATATAAGACATTCTGGAAAAAGAAAATCTATAATAATGGTGAAAAGATCAGTGATTGGGAGGACTTCAAGGATGGACAGAGAGTTGATTAGGTGAAGCACAGAAAATTTTTCAGTCTGGCAAAGTTGTTCTGTATTACTATACTGTACTTGTTGATACATGACATTAAGCATTTGCCCAAATTCACAGAACTGTACAGCACTAAGAGAGAACCTTAACATGCAAATTTTAAAAACTCAGGTCAATGGATCTCAGGATGGAATGCAGAAGGTGACAAACAATCTAACTTTGTTACAAATGTTTGAAATAACTTCACCAAAGAGGGAGGGAGGAAATGTGTTTACCTAATTAAGTTTGGGAACTGCTGGGATCTCTAAGACTAAAGGCAAAAGGAACTGTCTATAAACACTAGTTGGTAAAGTTATTTTCCACCAGCGGTTTGGGGTTAACAATTCTGAGATCGGTATACTTGTATACTGGAAACTGACCAATTAAGTAAAGGGATGACAGATGGTGGAAACCAGGTTTCTCACATTTGGCATATAAGGTTACAGACAAGCAAGGAGAGAAGTCTACAATGATCTATGTCATAATGAATTAGATTTGGAGACATTAGTATGAATTCATGTTTAGCTTAATATAGATACAGATGTTTGCATATAGAAATATTTACAGATATATGTCTGTACATGGGTTAGCACACACACACATATATATATTTGCTAATTCTGTCAGCTGAGATGGCCTACAAGCAATGACACCCCCGTAGCAACAAGCACAGTGAGGCCCAGAACTTGATTTCTGATACCATTCTCTAATAAGAGGAACCAGGGTTCTGCAGAGAAATGGATGATTCTAAGACTGGTGCAGTAAATACCCAAGATGAGCCTGGAGCTTCTTTTAGTAACAGAAAGTAAAGAAGTGCTTAAAAACAAAACAAACAAAAAACACAGCACATTGATTGATATGTAAAAGGAACGCAAGAGCCAACGCAAAGAGCTCCCAATGGCCAAAACTGCAACAACTTGAGCAATAAAATAAGTGATATTGAATCATATAACCCAAAATATAAAATAAATATTAATGACTCAATACTGATATAAATAAATTATTGAATAAACAAATAAATGGGAGAGAATAGGCAAATAATCTGTGAAGAATTCCAAATAATTTATGTAGATACCCTGCCCTCAAAGCAATGGAGCATAAATCGCCACTCTTTGAGTAGGGGCTACACATAGTGACTCCTTCCAAAGAGTAAAGTATGGAAAGCGGAAAAAGACTAACTTCACAGTAGAGAAACCTGAGAAACACTATCTCAGCCTAGTGATCAAAATCAGTAGTGCTAAGTCATGTTGATAGAATGTAACCTTGATGGGATGTGATGAAAATGGCAGTTCACCTCTGGGGTCTTCCTGCCAAAAACATGTAACTCCAGGCTTACCAGGAGGAAAAACATCAGACAAATGTCAGTTGACAGGCATTCAAAAAGATAGCTGATCAGACTTCTTTAAAACTGTCAAGGTTATCAAAAGCAAGGAAAGTATGAGAAACCATCCCTCAACCAAGTGGAGTCTGAAGGGATTACGACTAAAATTAATGTGGTATCTTGAATGAGATCTTGGAATAGAGAAAGGACATTAGGAAAAAATTAAGGAAATTTGAATGAAGTATGGACTTTAATAATAATATATCAATATTGTTCATTCATTGTGACAAATATTCCACAGAGGAAACAGAGTTCCAAGTATATTAGAATCTCTGTACTGTCTGCACTTTTCCTGTAATTCTAAAACTATTCCACAGTTTTATTAAAAACAATTAATGTCCTGCATGCAAATTATCAGTCAATTGTCAATTAAGCAGATATTTATTGAGTCACTTTGCTTGTTGAACTGCACGACATTCCCTTGTAGGGAAATTTAGAGCCACTAAACCCAGTCAGGAAGAAAAAAAAAATGGTGGCTTGTAAACAGTCAGGCAGAGACAAACACTTTTCAAATCCACAGATACCAGAAATATCACTGGAAACTTTTAGATATAGAAAACTGAAGTATATAGTAACAGGTTAAAATAAGCATCTAATTGAAGACTTAGTCATGGGCAACTATCCACATCCCTGTAACACTGGATTTAGGAGCAGCAAGAAATGTTCGTGTTTTAAAGAGACAGCAAATTCTTACAAATTCATGATTCTGAACCTCTAAGAAACAAACCATCCCCTAACCTTATTCTGCTACAACCTCTAGCATTTAGAAGGCCTTCATTCCCTGAACTGTGTGAAAAAGTCTAGAAATTTTTAGAGTGTATTTGCAGCTCAAAAGATGCTGGAATGCCACAGACAGGGACTGTTAAACTTAACAGAAATGACTACCATTATTTACTCTTTTAAATCTTGACGCTAACTATTTCTCTGGGCTATCGGGCTTAATTCTATCATAAATAATGGCGATCTATTTAAGATGTGCCTAAATGATTTTTCCCCTCTCCTGTCTCATATCACTATTGATACATTTTTAAAACTAATTGACTCTTTAGAGACAGTTAATAATTAACCAAGAAATTTCTATTAATGAAAGTGTTATATTGATTTTCCCTTAAAACGTGCATCCATTTTTATTAACATCTTATATTATCCAGGTGACAGCTTGGGTCACAAGGTCTTTAAAAAATTGAGGTAAGTTTGCTTTGAAGTTCTGTGTCACATTAGACTGACCGCGATTTTCCCTTTATTTATGAAATTCCTGTGATGCTGCTTTTGGCCACATGATTACATCTGGCACAATTTTTTTCCCACTGAATTCTTACCATCTGCTCTGCACCCTGTTTCTGCTATCCAGAAATTGATATAAATTTGCAACTCAGCTCCCTTCCTGTAATTCAAAGAAAACCAAAATACTCACACAAGCTCTTTGTGGATGTAGTAGATTTTACAGAAATTTTGGTATGGTGATGGGGCTTATAAGTTAACAAATATAAAACTGAGCGTTGGGCTTTCCTGGTGGCGCAGTGGTTGAGAGTCCGCCTGCGGATTTAGAGGACGCGGGTTCGTGCCCCGTTCCGAGAAGATCCCACATACCGTGGAGCGGCTGGGCCCGTGAGCCATGGCTGCTGAGCCTGTGCGTCCAGAGCAAGAGGAGAGGCCACAACAGTGATGAGGCCCGCGTACCGCAAAAAAAAAAAAATAATAATTGAGTGTTAAATATCTTTGGTATAAAAGAATTTATTCACTTATTCTGCATCTTCCTTCTGTCATCTTCCATGTCTCCGTAATCTTCTTTTCCCCTTCACTTCTGTGTCACCTTGCTGTGTCTTTCTATGTATATGTAGATGAAAGAAAAAAGGCAAAGCCAGGAATTTTTTCTTAAAGCAAATTCTTCCCATTTTATTCTGTAGAATAATGCACCTTTCCCCAGTGTCCTCCTCAAATTCAGCTTTGATACATTTGTCTAATCCAGTATTTGCTGGGTTACACTTCTACTTATGAGCAAGACATAGAACTATTTATTTTTCACTTCAGAATTTAATTACCTAAAATTTACCTATGAGCTGATGCTCCAGACATTACAATGGAATTGTACCAAAGCAACCAAAGCTACAAAATATGCAATTGACTTCATACATATGCACATGGAAGAATTCCTCCTTCAATGTCATACACATTGTTAAAACTTATGTTCAAGTGTAGTCTTTTTCTTATTTGGTTTTTCAGAATCATTTGACAGAGGTAATGACTCCTTCCTGGAAAGTTACTCTTTATTTGAACTCTGGGACACTATTTTGTCCTGGTCCTCCTATATTACTAGATCCTCCTTTTCAAGCTTCTTTGCTAGTTACTTACCAATATTCTGGTATCAAAATATTGGAGAGACAGAGTACTCTGTCTTTAGTCCTTGTCTCTTCTATTTTTACTCCCCAGATGACCTCACGTTAACTCATGAGATTTATATTTTATCTATATCTGATCACCAAATTTTATCTTTTTCTAATCTCTCACCTGAAGTCTATACTTGTCTATCCAACCACTTACATTAAATTTCCTTTGGGGAGTCTAAATCCCCCCAAATTTAACATGCCCCCAAACTGAACAATTTATTTCCCCCAAATCTTCATCTCCTATATTTTTCTCTATCTACATAATTTAAAGCACTGTTCTTTCTTTCAAACCCCATATCTAACCTTTCAGCTGTGTAACTATCTTCTTTTAAAATAAATCCCAAGTTTAACCATCTCTCACCACCTCATTGCTACCATCTTGTCCAAACCACTATCATCTCTTCCATGGAAGAGTCCTTCTTCCATACTTATTCATTTAGTTTTTTTTTCTCCATGAAGCATTTTAAAACGTAGTTAACATGTTCTCCCTCAGATCAAAAGCCCTCCAATGGACACCAGTCTCACACAAGGTAAATCCTCAATGTTTAACATGATGAACAATGTTCTGTATAATTAGGTTCTTGACTGTATTTCTGAACTGATCTCACCTGATCTCTCTCCTGGGCCATTGTAGCCACACTGACTCCTTTGCTATTTCTTGAACAAATCAATCACATTCACTCATCAGAACCATTTCACTTGCTGTTCCCCAGAATTTTCTATTCCCTTAGTCCATTTAAGTTGCTTCTAAAATGGAACCTTCTCAATTAGACCTTTCCTGTCTATAATACCTAAGGTGATATACCCTCCCACAAACAAACTACCCCCATCCTTCCTTGCTTAATTTTTCTCCATAACATTTATTAACCCCTGTCATATTATACATTCCTTTATTTGTTATCTTTTTTCCCATTAAAAGGTAAGTTTAGTGTCTGGCATGTAGGAGATACTGATATTTCTTTAATTTACAAATCATTTCTTTCCAAACAATGTTTTAAAATTTTTTTAGAGATTTTTACCATTCACTAAAAGTATGTACTATCATAAACTATTTTAGAGATAGAAAACCTATGCAGAAAAAGTGTGGATAGATTTATATGTCAATATATTCTTTTCTAATGAAACATTGGCATCCTGAGATTGTATCAAAGTTTAAAACATTTTTTTCAGTATGTAAATAACTCACATTGGCAGTAAAGGTATATTTAACTTGACTTGGAAAATGTATGTTATCAGCAACCTGCGTTCCAAGTTAGGCTAAAAAGAAGTTTGAGTATTGTTTTCTCTTTCAATCGAAGAAACAAAGAGGTAGTGTTTCGAAAGAATAGAAAAGAAATTAGTAGCTCTAATCCCTATTCTTTGTATTTACATTGGGCCATTAACTCACCTTCATTTTCACAGCTTCTGCCATTTAACCATAGGCTTAAGAAAGCTAAAATGTTCTTTAACTGAAATTACTTCCATTTAACCACATGATACGTGAGACGCAATCCCAGCAAATTTTAGACGGACTCAGTAAGATTTCTTTGATGATACTACAAGAATTCAGTGGAGCAGCCAATATCTAAATTCAATTTTATAAAGATAGAATCGCTCTGGGGGAAGTCATCAGTGAAAAAAATGCCACCTGAGGAAATTATAAACCAAAAGAAACAACTTCTTACAATGAATACACCTACATATCTTCAACTAAAGTGTTATGGAAAGCATAAAAATAAGATTCTCAGAAGAAAAAAAAAAGATATAATTTCCTCTTTTCTATTCTGTAGAAAACTGTTTCCTTATAAGATGAAGTTACTTATCTTTGGGGAAAGACAATAAAACTGCTTCTCAGATGTCCTAAAAATTCATGGAATAATACATATGACTAATGTAACACTTTAGTCTTTTTTTAGTGATGATCTTTTTCCAAATAGTAAATGTATTTAACAAATCCAAGTTCTATTCATTTACACATGGAATAGAATTAGACAATATTCCTAAATGAATAGTTTGGATAGATTCATGTAAATAATATAGAAATAGGAGAGAGTTGGATGGAGAAGGATGAGGTGAGCCTTCACTAACTGTAGAACTATATTTATGTTTCCAAATCATGTCTAAACTGGCCAATTCAATTTAAATTACAGCCATACCTCACTTGATTACACTTTGCTTTACTGTGCTTTGCAGTTACTGTAATTTTTACATATTGGAGGTTCGTGGCAGCCCTGCATTCAGCCAGTCTATTAGTGCCATTTTTCTAAATGCATTTTCTCACTTTGTGTCTCTGTGTCACATTTTGGTAATCCTCACAATATTTCAAACTTCTTCTTATTATTTATACTTGTTATGCTGATCTGTGATCAGAGGTCTTTGAATGCTGGTGGGCTTCCCTGGTGGCACAGTGGTTGAGAATCTGCCTGTCAATGCAGGGGACATGGATTCGAGCCCTGGTCTGGGAAGATACCACATGCCGCGGAGCAACTAAGCCTGTGCGCTGCAACTACGAGCCTGTGCTCAGTAAGAAATGTATTCTTAAAATACATTTTTTAAGGCTATAGCTGCCATGCATAGAGATTCCTCTGATGCATCTGGCAAATAAATTGAAAACCTTCTTGAAAGGAGTCACCATTTTAGCTGCTATTAAGAGCATTCATGATTTATGGGAAAAGGTCAAAATATCAACATAAATAGGAGTTTGGAGGAAGTTGATTCCAACCCACATGGATGACTTTGAGGGTTTCAAACTTTCAGTGGAGGAGGTAACTGCAGATGTGGTGGAAATAAATATCAAGAGAACTAGAATTAGAAATGGAACCTGAAGATGTGATGAATTGCTGTAAACTCATGATAAAACTTTAACAGATGAGGAGTTGCTCCTGATGGATGAATAAAGAAATTGGTAAGATGGAATCAACTCTTGGTGAAGTTACTGTGGTTGGGCTGCACCCCAGAGACCTGCAAGCCCGGTACTTGTCCAATCTCAAGACTGAAGAAAGAGCTTGGAGTCAGCAACAGAGACATCAATAGTTTAATAGATGGAAGATCTCACATCTCTGAAGCAAAAGGGTCCTGAAGTGACACCCCACCGTGAACAGCAGATGGTGGGCAGAACATGGCAGTGGCCATCTTTGCTTCTGGGGGAATAGGGAAACTACCAGTTATAGGGGGAACTGACATCAGATTGACCCATCAGTTACCAGTGAAACCAGCAGAGGGACACAGCCCTCTTAGCCCCTCAGGCTAAGTACCTTCTTGGGACAGAGGTTTTCCCTTTATTAAACTATCAAAGGGGAGCCATTCTGATCTAAAGATTAGAACAATCACTAGGGTGGGAAGATAATCTGTACTTATTTACTGATTAAGCTCTACAATTAAGGGGGAAGGTCAGTCATGGTTCAACAGGGGTTGTGCAGAGAGCAAGCAAATGGGGTGGCCTGATCATACAGCTGTGAAGACTGTTGAAATGACAACAAAAGGTTTAGGATATTACAGAAACTGAGTTAATAAAGCAGTGGCAGGGTTTGAGAGGATTGATCCCCATTTTGAAAGAAGTTCTGTTATAGGTAAACTGCTATCAAACAGCATTGCATCCTGGAGAGAAATGAAAGGAAGAATTAATCATGGCAGACTTCTCTGTTGTCTTATTTTAAGAAATTGTCACAGCCATCCCAGCCTTTAGCAACCACCAACCTGATCAGTTAGCAGCCATCAACATAGAGGCAAGACCCTCTATCAGCAAAAAGATGATAACTCACAAAAGGCTCAGATGATGCTTAGCATTTTTTAGCAATAAAGTATTTTTTAATTAAAGTATGCATATTGGTTTTTTATACATAATACTATTGTACACTTACTAGAGCACACTATAGTATAAACATAACTTTTTTATGCACTGGGAAACCAAAAAATGTGTGTGACTTGCTTTATTGAGATATTCACTTTATTGCAGTGATCTGGAAAGAACCTGCAATATCTTGGATGGTATGCAGTATCTTGGGTGGCAGCTTATATATGTTGCACCTTTCCCCTCCTGAAAGAGGGAGACATCTCCCTATTATAAACAAATTCTCTTGCCAAGAGGCAGGGAAGACTCCTGTGTTCTCACCCACTGAAATGTAAGTGAATGTCTACAAGGGGAAGATTAGACAAGTGTCTCTGGGTTTACATATATCGTGTAAACACATCTCCATTGTAGCTGGTTTAAGGTACAAGGTATGTGTCTTAATGTAGGTAAATCTCTCCAGAAATCTGCAAACCTATTGAGTCATCTTCTAATTTCCAAGGCTTGTCTACTAAACCAAGTTCCAATAAAATTTATTCATAAAGCCCTAACCACAGAGAAACATTAAAAATATATTCTCTATAGAACCACCAATTATCAGAAATGAAAAAGAATAATATTTTTTCTAAATGACAAACTGATGATAGGGTCTTATCAGCTATCTTCAGGTATCTTTATTCATTTTATAAACAATGTTTCTATTTGAGTCACAGATAGAAAAAAATATCACATTCCCCCAGTTTTCATCATGGGATTATTCACTCTTCTGTCCTCACCATTAACAGTTAAAGCTCCTTAAAGAGCATTTTACCCTCTTTCATTTTTTCATTTAAAATCCTTCCCCTAGACTGTCTAACACATACTCACTCCTCATACAATTCAAAAAATTGACATATATACACTAATATGTATAAAATAGATGACAAATAAGAACCTGCCATATAAAAAATAAAGTAAAATTCAAAAAAAATTATATTCATAAAATTATATCTTTAACCCAGAGCTCTCTTCTCACCACCAGTTTAATGAATACAACTGCTTACTTGGTAACCTTACTTGGACATCTCCCAGATACCTGAAACTCAAAAAGCCCATTATTGAAATCATGAACCCCACCAAAAAGGTGGTATTTTCCATATTCCTCATTTCAGTGAATGACATCACATCGCTATGACCCCAATTACATATGCCAGAAACCAAGTCACCCTAATTCTTCCCTCTCCTTCATCTTCATATCTAAGCCATAACCAAATCCTCTAACATTTTAACTCATAAATTTCTCTCAGATCTGTTTCTTTCTCTCCCCACTGTCACAAGTATAATCTGAGCTGCTATTACCTCTTGCCTGAACTGTTGCAATAGCTTTTCTGCACTGTTCGGTATGGTAGTCACTAGCCACACATGTCTATCTACATTTACCTTTAAATTAACTAAAATTCAAAATTCAAAACCTCAAACTAGCCACATTTCAAGTGAACAGCATGGATGTAGAACATTTACCTCACTGAAGAAATTTCTGTTGGATTTCACTATATCTAAAATGTTCTATGTGAATCTGTTTTACTCTTTATCTAATTAGTTAGTCACATTGGACACCAAGTTAGATTTTTAAATACAATTTTAAATAAACCTTAAGTCCCGCCCCCCAACACACACACATACACACACACACACACACACACACACACACACACAGTTTAAAATATTTTATTGGCTTTCCTTCTGCTTTTAGATTAGTCTTTACCCTACCATTAAATGAAAGTGATTACTTTGGCTAAAAAATTCTGTACCAAACCCCATGGCTCCTGATTATTCTGCACCCTCATTTAGACTAACTCATCTAGACTCACTCTGTAGTTCGCTATAATCTAACAATATTGATCTTTAAAAAAAAAATTCAAATGACCCTGTCCTTCTTCCCACTTCAGGGCATTTGAATAAGCAGTGCCCTAATCATGGAGTTCTATTTTTTTTCTCTTTTTTTGATTAACCATTCAACCATTAGATATTTCAAATCTGTTGTCAAAACCTCAGATAAGCCTGCCATGACATTCTTGATCAGGTCAAATCCTCTCGCTTTAAGTAATCATGCATAATGCAACTCTCCTTCAAAAGATTTATTATAGCTGCAATTTTACACTAATATGTATGATATTTGATTAAAGAGGGCAGAGATAATATCTATTTTTGCTCGGTTATGGTTAATAGCTCAGTGAAGCTGCTTATACATTTTTGTTGAATGAATTAGAGTCTCCTTTTCTTTCTTTCTTTCTTTTTTTCTTTTTTTTTTTTTGTGGTACGCGAGCCTCTCACTGTTGTGGCCTCTCCTGTTGCAGAGCACAGGCTCCAGACGTGCAGGCTCAGCGGCCATGGCTCACGGGCCCAGCCGCTCCGCGGCATGTGGGATCTTCCTGGACCAGGGCACGAACACTTGTCCCCTGCATCGGCAGGCGGACTCTCAACCACTGCGCCACCAGGGAAGCCCTAGAGTCTCCTTTTAACTTCACTTTTGCAGCTCTCTTTTAATGACAGTGATTTGACTACAATCAAAGACTTATGCAAGTTAACAGGCTTGGTTGGAAACAATGAAACTGACCCTGACTTTAACAAAGATATGGAAGGATATCTAGGAAGTCTGAAGATCAGAAAAGGAAGCTGCTACCAGCAAATAAAACAGCCAACATCTTGTCCTAGTCATGCACAGAATGCTGCCACTGGCCCTGCCAACTCTGAACTCCCACTACTGCTGGCACCACCGGATGCTTAACTCCACTGCACACAGAGTGAATGACCGTCAACTGTTACTTCTTTATTAGTGCCTGTTGAGGGCATCTGACTGGGAGAACCTCAGTCACACTCCAGTGCTTCAACTGCTAGAGGGCAAAGAGAAGAAATTACAGAAACTTCAAATTCCCTAGTACGAGGTAGGATCTTGCTTCCTACCCAGGCTCTGTTGGGCACTCCTCCCAAAGAGGAAGGGGGTCTAGATGTTGAACAGCTCAGTATGTCAGCAAAATATATGATAATCTTTATTTCAAAATCCTCCTCTGTTTCCTCAAACTCCAAACACCCAAAATACATCAATTTTTTTACATGAGGACAACTTTATTTATTTTGTTAACAATACACGAGGATAGTTGGTTTGCTTCATCTGTTTATTCACTGCCATATTGCTAGAAATTAAAACAATACCTGGAATTTAAGCACTCAATATTTGTTGAGTGGATATTATTAAATAAATATTTTTAACATGACAACCTCTATATCAGTGTTTACTATGTGTAAGACGCTGTTGTAAATACTTTAAATATGCTAAATTAATTAATTATCACCGTAGTCCTATGAGGTAGGTTCAATTACTATCCCAGTCTTAAAGATTATAAAACCTGAGTGCAGGGAGATAACTTTCCCAAGGTCACACAATAGTGAGTAAGAGGGCCTGAATTTTAATTCTTACAAATGATCAAATGTCTATATAACTATTGTATCAAGTAACCTAAAATGGTGACTCTAAAACTTGGTGTACAATTATTTTTTAACAAATCTAATTAAAAATAATGGATTGGTTGACTGATTGATTGATTGATTGGAAAACCTGTGATAGTATTACAACACAGCCAGATTAATGTTTCTAAAACTCAGCTCTGCTCAGAAATTTCAATAGTTCCATGTTCCCTACTAATATCTTAAACCCTAAGTCTAGTTTTGAAGGACTACTGGTGATTTTATACTAGTTTTCTGGTTCTTGACACACAGTTCACCACTGATAGCAATTTCTACTTTTGTCACTGTCATTATTATTACTCTTATTTCCCACTCCATGTTCATATGCACTTCTATGTACCAGTCCTCCTTTGGATATGTGTATTTCTGGAAAATCCCAAGAATTTTATATACTGTGTGTTGTGTTTTGGCAACAGAGGCATAGGCAGCAGCAGCCGCCACGACATATTGTAGAATCCTGATGAGTCATCTGCTTCTAGGAGTGTGGCTCTCACACCACATGGTAACTAACTACTTACTCTTCCTTACACCCGATGTGTCCATAGGTTGCATGGTGATTTTTTCTTTCTCCTGAGCACTCTGCAGAGCAGGACCCGATGCCTGGATAACCATACAACCAGTGGTCACAGGATGAGTCATTCCTCTAAGCCTAGTGTCAGTTGTTCCTTATGTTGGAGTTGAGACACACAATTTAATCTGAGACACACAGATGGGCACAGGTAGAGGTAAGCAACCCGGGGCCACTTCAAGAAGGGTTCCAAGCATATATTGCTGTTCCTAAACACCAATTATTGAAATTTCTGACTTTGGTCACAGTTGAATCTATAACAGAGTTTTGGTAGGTTTGACAAATGCAGCACAAAGCAGCACTAGGGAGCACAGGTGAAAGGGCAAGCTTGCCAGCAGGCAGCAACACAGCTCAGTGCGCACTGCAGCCAACAAGCTGCGGTTCAAAGTGCATGTTCTCCAGAATGCAGCAAGTAGAGCTGGTTAACAGGGCAAAGCTAGAGAAGAAAGACCTCCTGTAGTGGTGGCCATCACCTAGACATCCTGCTCGCAGTACAAATTGCTAGGGTTCAGCCCCTATCTGAGGGTGACCACACAATATGCTTTTTCTCTTGTAGTCCCCACTGTCCCTTATATCTGTCTATCAAAATCCAAGTTTTGATTAGCATTTCATGAAACCTTTGGTAAACCCAATAGATGAGTGATTTTCCACCTGCTGAAGTAGCACAATACTTTGTATATAATATTAATATGGCATGAACAATGTGCTATATAGATGTAGTTATTACCCAGACTATGCTAGAAGTTCCTTTTCAGTAGAACAAGGAGCAAAACCTTTTATAAATATCATTATCTCTCCTAATACATATTCCACACCTACTAAGTAGGTTTCAATGACCTTTGTTAAATTAATCTAATGGCCACTTTATAGACTGGATTAGCAAAATATTTTTTATGAACAACATCCAGTGTAATGCCATGTCTACTCTATAGAAAACATTGACGTTGATATATCAATCAAGTCAGTGGTTTCCAAAAGCTTTATTATAGTTTCTGGATCCCTTTATAAAAACAAAACAAAGCCTACTTTGTGAGCCATGAGAAAGCTAACCTTTCTAAAGGTGGCAAGACTTTGACATAGGCAATTTTTTATTTTTACCTTTCTGCCTCGGGGAATGACAAAAAGCACACTCTTCTTCTAGTGGAGCACGATTTTGAAACTAGCTCCTTGGAAAAGCTAGGCTCGTTCTATTCTCAGCTCTGCTGTGAGGTTGACTGACCCCGGGCGAGACAGCTAATCTGACCGCCTTACTTTTTGTCCCTGAAAAGAGACAGTGGCCGTGGTCTCTTAAATTTTCCTTGAAGTTGTATGGACTAACAAGAAAGATCCATAAAAAGCTTTGAGTTGCTTAAAGAATGATTATTTATAAATGTAAGCTACTGTTATGTTTGAACCAGACTTCAAACTCTTAAATGCTCAATTTATTCAAAGCTGCATCCCATGATGACAATGAGTCATTATGGCACCCTTGAGAGGAAGATATAAACTACATATAAACATTTAAGTTCTTACTCTAATTTAATAACACAAGAAAAGTGTTTGATGTATACTCATCACACACAGTTAACATTATTTTATTATTCAGTTTTGTAATTCTATGAACAAATAATTAAATGTGCTACATTTCAATCCTGGAGCTTCACACAGTCACTCCTCTGTAGGAATCACAGTGCTTTAGATATAAGTAGCTTTCTCATGTCTTTCTAAATACGTGGTTACTCATGAGTCCTTTTTCCACTTGAACTTGGACATCAGACTGGAATTGAGGAGAATCTTAACAGCATCAAAGCTCTGCTTATAATAAAATGGCCTCCACTAAATCTATAATGTAACAGACAGCGCTGCTTAAGAACAAAGAAATAAACTAGCTTCTGAAATGAGCAGAGGACATTTCACCTTACCACCTTCCAGTTTCTGCTCAAATTCACCTTTACCAAGGAATTGCACTTAACCACACTACTAAATATAGCAGCCACTCAATCTACTTCACCTTGTTCAGTTTTACCTCACTTCTTTTTTTTCTCCATAGTCCTAACTACACGTGACATTATGTGTGTGTTTATATTTGTTTTCCCACCAAAACTCAAGATGCCTCAAAATAGGGAGTCTGCATGTTTTGTTCTTTTTACCACTTTATTTCCAGTGCCTATAGAGCACATACAAAGTGCTTAGTGAACATTTGCTGAATGGATGCCTGCATTATTTCTGATCCACGAAACTACCCAAAACACATCTTTAAATATAGTTGAAGCACAAGGCTTAAATTTTATAAGCGGTAAATTAAAATACTAATCATAGGAAAATATTTTTATATTTTTGACATTTTTATATTATGAAATAATGGCTCAGCCAGTACAAGAATTCAATTAGATGAAATATTATAGAGAAGACATTTTAAACTTCACATACATCAAAGGTCATCTGATTGAAAGCAAGGAAAATTTGTGTGGTTTTACTACCCCCAATCCATTTCAACTATAGCAGTTATGCTTATATTTTTCTTGTTTAAGGTAAGTTTCATTCTACGCAAAGGTTTTGTGGCTTTACAAAGTTTGAAACCACTCATATGAAACTAGTATAAGATGCTATTTTTCAAATAACTATAATTGAATTTAAATGCAAAAATAGTTATTTTTTTCAGAAGGCATGTGTTCAATATTTTTCTAGGATTTAAAAATAGAGTACTGATAAAATAGCAGCTATTACCTTTGCTTTTAAGGAGTTTATGATGTAGTTGTATGTTGGAGAGTCAAAATTAATATGCATAAAATACTATAAGCAATACAAAATATCATTGAGTTAAATATAAAAATCGCTGCATATGCTATATGGCTATGAGGATGGGAAATATTAATGAAGGTGAACACAGAGAAATGAACAAGGAAAATTATGATATTGCAGTTAGTCATTTAGGGTATGAATTAAATGATGGCAATGAGAATGAAGATGATAAAAAAACAGATGTGTCAAAATAAAAAAAGTAGAAAAGCTTAATCTATGTTTAACATACTTTCTTCAATACATTTTGAACTATAAGTGATACATTTTAAAATAATATTTGAAATGTTTATATTAAAATTATTTCACACTTAAAATAAATAAATATGTTATCTGGAAAAATTTACAAATCTCCCATGATACTGAATAAGTGAGATTCCTTTCCATTTTCTCATTCTCATGTATTAGACTCTCACATTATAAAATTATGCATTAGAAGCGTGTTTATTTTTCTTGTACAATTTATGAATAGACACTTGTATTTACATTCACTTATCACTTCAGAATGAATATGTAATCATTTTAACTCTCATATGATAAAATATATTAGCTCTATTTGCGTGTTACAATGTTAGTTTTGGCTACTAAGTGTTTTGGTTTGTTTCTTTCTATATTTGGTTTTATTTTTGTCATTTTGGACAAAGATGCTTCCTGGTTATGTGACCTCACAAAGAATAAGGCATTTAGCAAATACAAAATGTATAGGCTCAAGATTGAACTTCCTTAATAATACAATTGTTTTTAAAATAATAAAACAATAATAACTACAAAACTTTAACAGTCATCTCTAGCGGTAACCTGCTTACAAGATTAATCTCTCGACCTTAAATGTGCCTCAATCTAATGAACAAATAACCAAGACATAATAAAGAAGAAAAAAAGCAATGCCAAGAATATGCCTGATTTTAAGTTGGACAAAATTTGTACTAGATCTACCACAAATGTATGCTAGTATTTTTTAAATTAGTTATTAAGTAGTCTACAGACTGCAGGTGAACTCCTCATCTAAAGGAATATAAACATAGTATACTTAAGCAAAACATGTAAAGAAAATGTCTGTAGCTCTTACTTTTTTGTTCTTGAATTACAGTTTCATATATTGGATCAGACCTCTATTAAGCTTCTGAGAACACACACTCTCCCTCTTTCCTTTTCAAAATTGTTCCCCTAAACCAGTGGATAAAACAAAGCTTATGTTTATGTGTGTGTGTGTGTGTGTGTGTGTGTAAACACACTCATATTCACACACACATATGTGTAACATACACATTTATACACATACACGCATTTGATTAATAAATGATTTTTGAATGACCAAGTAAGTGTTAAGCTCAAGAAACTAGAAAAATAAATTGCTAGGTTTTTTTTCCTCTGTGTTCAACTGGTGGCTTTGCAAATGCTATTTTATTAGGTTGTTGCCTAGTCTGTAATAGTAGAACCTAAGGACAAGGCTCATGAACAAAAAGTTTACTTGAGAATATGATGCCAGAGAGTAGGAATGAAGGATAGAGAGAATGAAGCAAAAAAGGTAGAGAGAATAGAGGGATGCGTTACTGAGTTTGCCACCCATACATACCTGGTTGTTTCATCTTCTTGTGAGAAGCTTTAGTAAAAGCATCCAATATCTCTGTGGCTATGGGAAGAAAAAAGGAAGCATTTAACTCTTGGCTTCCATAGTTATTGGCCAAGGGTTGCCCTCTAGAGATTAACCATTCTCCATGAGTTATACATGAAGGATGCCAAAATGGTTTCCATGGTCCACCCACAGACGAGCCCTATGGTAGGAAGACAAACGTACCTGAAGCAACAATTAGTAGAGCACTGTCAGACTGCATCTAAGCAAAACTGGTTGAAGACTGCCCCAAGCTATTTGTCACCACGGTGACGTAAGACAAGAGAATCTCAAACAACACACAAGAAATAGCCGATGCAGTCCACTTCTTGTACCATTCAGATTTCCTCATGCCTTACATAAAACCCAATCTGTCACAGATGGTGGCAAAGCACATTTTTTGCAAAGACACAAGAGAGTTTGTGGAAAAAAAATAAAAATAAAAACTATATTCCATGCCACAGACACTATAGGGTGACCAACACCTTTCTCCCCAGGGATTCTGAGCCTTTGTTCTTTGGCTTGTAATGTGGTTGCTGCAACTGTTTTGTCACTGCTATTACCAGGCAGGAAATCAGTTAAATGAGTTTCAGATATACACTCATGACTACCCCTTTCATAGACCCGTCGTGCCATTACTGATGTGACAGGGAAAGAGATTGTCATTCTTTCCAACTATTTGGTTAGTGATTCCTCAGTGATGGATGCAATTTGATGGATAAATTGTGCAACACCTATAGATCAATCCAGATGTTTCTTCCTCAGATTTCCTTATCTCCATCCTTCTAAACTTTTTTCCAGGCCCCTGAAAATCTGTTCCAGTCATTCAACATTAGCCATACTCCAGACCACTTCTCAACCCATGTGAATTTAGTAACAAGATTATTACTCACAACCATGCTAGGAGCAATTCTTTTTACCACTGTCCTTTAGAACCATTCCTGCTTGGTGTGTGGCAGTGGTCTCTTTTCAGCTAGAGACCAGCCTATTGTGCTAATCTATCTTGGAAATAGGACAGGTGTAGAAAAGCCGTAAGTGTGAGTTGAAAGAGAGAGATCAGCGTAATATGGATAAGTATTATGAAAATGTGGGCCACAAAATCATGTAATTTTACATGATTTGATCAAGTTCTGGATTTGATCAAGTTCAATTCTCACTATACCATTTCCACTGTACAATTGCTTGCTTATTTGTTCTTGTGGCTTATGTTTAGTAGATCTAATAATACTCAACTCCAAATGGAAAATGCAGAGCCCATGGTCAGAAACCCAGAGCATGCCAGGAGTTTTTCTACAGAAAGAGAGAAGTTTTGATTCGTTTTCTTTCTTTCTTTCTTTCTTTTTCTTTCTTTCTTTCTTTCTTTCTTTCTTTCTTTCTTTCTTTCTTTCTTTCTTTCTTTCCTTCTTTCCTTCTTTCCTTCTTTCCTTCTTTCTTTCTTTCCTTCTTTCTTTCTTTCTTTCTTTCTTTCTTTCTTTCTTTCTTTCTTTCTTTCTTTCTTTCTTTCTTTCCTTTCTTTCTTTCTTTCTTTCTTTCTTTCCTTTCTTTCTTTCTTTCTTTCTTTCTTGTCACAAACGGCATTGCCTTTCTCCATAACCTTCCCAGAAGTCTGCTATTCGGTCTACTAGAGACTCCACACATCACCGTTATACAACTGTGATGTCTCCAACACCATTGGTTTCCTGGAACATATGGCACAAATAGAAGGCATCTTGCATTGCAACCTGAACCTGCTACAAATTTCTCTTTTTTTCTGTGACTTGAAACTGTCAGACTTCTCAGTCACATGATAAGTAGGTTGAAATAGTATCCCCTAGTTTGGTGTAGACTTCCTCCAAAATCTAAAGAAATTCACCAAGAACTTTCTTAACAATAGGGAGTGCAATTCATGGTCACTTTATTTTTACCACATGCCCCAGACCACAGACCCCTAAAAACTTCAAACAATCCATTCTTTGGCACACTTACAGGCATCTAACGTACTTACCACTTTCTGTTCACCAAGTCCAATCAATGTAGTGGCATTACTAGAGTGTATCAGTGTCATACAGAGCCCTGTGAGAGCTGGATGTAGCCCCAGGGCAAGAAAGTGAATGTACACTCCTACAATTCTTATACATTTTAATTAAAGAAAAAGTTCTTTACTTACTCTACTGGGTAGTACCTATTATTATACAATGTTGAATAGAAGCAATGGTAGTATATATCGTTTACTTTTTCTTGATTTTAAAGAATGGCACAGGTTTTTCTTTGTGTCTAATATAATTGTGAACAAATTATTTCTGGAAATTTAGGGTAGAATTTGTGCCTTCAAAGCACCTAGCAAAAGAGAGTTAAGAAAGCGAATAATTTTATAGTGTTAATTATATGCCAAGAGAGGTTCTAAGCATTTTGCATATTTTTAAATTAATCTTATTAAAAAATACAAGAAGATAATTTTATTAGTCCTATGTTATAGAAGAAGGAAACACATAGCACAGAGAATATTATCCCAATCACATAGCTAGTAAGTGGTTGAGCAGGGCATAATAATTGGGTAGTTTGTCTCTCAAATCCATATTCCTAAAACTATGTTATGCTGTATTAGAAGGTAATCTAGAATCCATTTCTTACTTATCTACAAAGATCCAAATTATAAAGATGTTCCTTGACTTTATTTTATAGTCATCTAGCTGTGATTTTCCTTTCTTTTTCCTTTTTCTTCTTGTTAGCAAGGTGAAACAACACAAGGATTTTTGTATTTTTAAGAAAATTAGCACATATATACATATTTTACTTGTAAAAAATTCATATTATATCAAGACAAGTATTTAATTTAGATTTTTCAAAACCAGAAGCTTCCTACCCATGAACAGTAAGTTTTGACACTAGCTGTTTTTTAATGAGTTTGGTTCCAACTGGGACTCTAATATATCTATGTGTACTCCTTAAAAAAAATTATCAATCTAATAGCACTAAATTTTTCAAACTTCAATTTGATAAGCACAAATTCAATTATCAAGTGTTCTCTGGGAGCTCTAACCTAAAAGTCATAGTCACACGTGGCCACACGCTGTAATGGGAGAATAAACCGCTTGTTAGAACTGGCTCAAATTGGTGTTTAATCATTCCTTCACATGAGAATGGCATACAATTAAAAAAAATAAATAAGTAGAAGTACCAAGTTTAAAGTGAATTAAATAATGTTTAAGATTCAAATACTCAACATAAACATGATAATATTTTAAAACACAGATTATTGACAACTTCTCAAGGACTTACCTGCAGTAGAGATTGGTGCTCAATACTAAATGTCAGAAGAAATACATAATATGATATCTAGAGAGTGTATGAGCATTACCTTAAAAGGACAATTGGAATGAGTGAGGAAATGTAGAGACAGTAAATAAATTTTTTATGGTATGTACATCATATTTTCTGGACTACAATGTCATGATGGAAGGCAGGGAGAGGATGGTAAAAGAAGATGATTACTCTTGCAATTTACATTTGATGATAACAATTATGTTTTCCCCTGAGCAAGTTCAGAGAGCACTGATAATCAAAAGACAATCTCAACTGAGTATTTTTCTTTTTTTTAAGGATAAAAACCTGGATCATTTTGGGATACAGTAGAAAGGCTGAAGCCAGATTCACAAATATTGAGTTCATGTCTCAGCAATCCCACTTAGTTAGCTGTGTGCTTTTGGAAAAGTTTCCTAAACATGCTGAAACTCAGGCTTCTTATCTGGAAAGTGAGGACATTGCTTTTTGGCCTTCAGAATTTTGTGAATATGATTTAGAATATTAGGTAGGGGAACAAAATTTGCCACCCCAAAATGTCTCTTTGGCATGTGAATTATTTTGAGCTTAAAACCACGAAGGCCCAAAAGACTCAGGAAGAAACTTTGACCTTCCCCCCTCACTGTCTAAAATAATATAGATAGAGGGTTTGTTATAGGTAAATAGAGCTATTACCAGAGATATATGCAAAGAATATGGGCTATGTGTGGTGGAGGTAACTCTAGGCAGAGCCTAGAGATCAGCGTCTACTCTGTGTCCCATAGTCTCTGCATGGCTCTGCAAATATTTATTTACCAAACATTTGCTTTTCCATCTCCATAATAGTTGGTATTGTAAAGAATGTTTTTCAGGTAACTTCGATTAAGCTACTATCAGAATAATGAACCTCTCTGCAACTTCCTGACAAACTTCCTACAAAGAAAACATCACGTATTTTAATCACTATTGTTATTAGAATATTATTTCATGCATTTATCCAGATTTCATCAACATTTAACTTTCCCAGACTGCTTTTACTTTTGCCTTTTGAAATAATTTCAAACTGCACACAGTGGACTTTGTTTTATGGATCTCCACTAGGCAGCTACTGGACATTGTAAGACTTATGGGTCTAAATAGAAAAAGGGAGGGAGAGCATGCTTCTGGACCAAGTGTGGGCTGTCCCTGACCTCACAATAGGCTGTAGCAGGATGAGCTCCTTTTGGCAGTTTGAGCTTCTCTGAGATGAGGATGTCATGGCCCTAGGTACTGTAATGGCAGATTAAGGAGCCTCCAAGGCAGAGACGGCACAGCAGAGGTCTCTACTAAGCAGAACTAGGAGAGAAGCCTTTGCAAACAGCTAGCACGGCTTTGCTGCTGTCTTTCTTGGATCTATTGTTAGGGACAGAGTCATTCTAGCCCCTCTCCAGAGGAATATCAAGACCCTCATCCTTGGGCTGAGCCAGGTAAAGCATTATTTAAAGTGATTAAAAGCAGGGATACTTATATTCCTGCCTCTTCCCAGACTCCAGAGGAGATAGCTATCATCCTGGAACAGTGCTTCAAACCAGGAGCCTTGTGGTGGACCCTGCTCACAGAAGCTTCTCAGGAGGGTGCCTCCCACAGAGGAAGATGGAGTCCAGACTCCTGGGTCGATGAGATGGAGGGAGGAAACAGTGAGACGAGACAGAAGAAGAACCTTGGAGAAGAGGCCCGGTGCCCTCTAGGGAAAAAAAGCAGCATGGTGTCATCACAAGGGGACTGGAATCACTTACCTTCCTTGCTGGTGACCACACACAAAGTAATAAAAATGGAAAAGACATAAGGGCCAAGAGGGAGAGGCCAATTCTCACTTGAAGAGAAAACATGTGTCTTCCCTCTCACCCTGAGTTCCAGTCTGTCCTTAATCCATCCTCCAGGCTTTCCCCACTAAAAGGGCAGACTGGCTGTGACAGAGCTTGAAAATCCTAGTTTGTGCTCTTATAGGGTTCTGGGTCTTGGGAATGCTTTATCACTGGCTCCAAATTCAGACACTATAAAACAACATACACTTTAGATTACAAAACAACTTGGGATCGGGATGAACTGTTTGATAAATGAGACAAGAAGATGGCTTCTGTATACTGGCTCCTAGGTTATTTATTTCTTCACTGCACGGTGCAACCCATTTGCTCAAAAGCCGCCTGGTCCAAACTAAAATATTTACACATCCAATTATTTTTAAAAGAGCCCAAACAAGCAGATTTTTAGCCATTTGGAGCCTGCCTTCTTTGCATACTCATAAAACCTCACCTCTAGCAATAGATAGGTTAAGACCTGGCCATAAAGACCCCAAACCGCTGCTGCCCTTCTGCAGCTCTCTAACATGTTGTCACCTAGACACATAAGCCCCCTCTCTCGGGAGTTGTCCTGCCCTTCTCCACTTCTGAGGAACAAACCTACATGAACCTCTGGACAGATTCCTATGGGAAGGGCCTTCCTGTTCCCACACAGTACAAACCTGTCAAAGTGTCACCCAATAAAGTGTCACTTCATGGTCGTATCTCTTACCTTGATCAGCCCCCAAATCCCTCAAACCCCTTATAAATATGCCTGTGCATGTTAATTAAAAGAAAGCTGAAATACCTCTATTAATATAAGATGAAGCAGAATTCAGAACAAGGAACATTATCAAGGATAAAGAGAGACATTACACTATGAAAAAGTAGTCAGTTATCTGAGATTATTTGAAAATCCTCAATGCATGTGCATGTAAAAGCTGAGCTTCAAAATACATGAAGCAAATCTGATAGAATAAAAAGAAAAAATAAAAGAATTATCCACAATCATAATTGGAGACTTCAATATTCCTTTTTCAGGAATTGATCAAAAGAGTAAATGGAAAATCAGTAAGATATAGGAAACCCGAAAAACCTATCTACACACTTGACCAAAATTATACAACGGTTCACCTAACAACAACAGAATAAAAATTCTTATTAAGTGCATGTGAAACATGCACCAAGACAGACCATATTCTGGGCTATAAAACAACTCTTAACAGATTTTTAGAAATAGAAATCATACAAAAGATTATCTCAGATAACAATGGATTAAACTAAAATCAATAACAGAAAGATATCTGGAAACCACAACAAATACTTAGCAATTGATCAACACACTTCTGTGAAGACACGGGCCAAAGAAGAAAAGCAGTCTCAGGGAAATTTTAAAAATATTTGTCCTGAATGAAAAGGAAAAAGACACATCAAAGTTTATTGGATGCAGCTAAAGCAGTGTTTAGCAGGAAAAATATAACATTAAATGCTTATATTAGAATAATCTTCTAATTAATCATTTGCCACATATATTCAATTATCAACACGAAAGATGGGATTTTTAAATGTAATTAGATTATGTTACATCACTGGCTGTCCATCTCACACAGAGCAAAATTCAAAAAGTTTATCCTGGTCTTCAAGGCTCTATATGACATGGCACCATGATACATACATCTCTGACCTCATTTCCTCCCATCTGGGGCTTGTGCTCCAGCATAAGCCTCCTTGCTCTTCCTTAAAAACAACAAAAATACTTCTGCCTCCAGTTCTTTGCAATTATATCTCGATTTGGCAGTTTCATTTTGCTTTTTTTTGCAGTACGCGGGCCTCTCACTGTTGTGGCCTCTCGTGTTGCGGAGCACAGGCTCCGGACGCGCAGGCTCATCGGCCACGGCTCACGGGCCTAGCCGCTCTGCGGCATGTGGGAGCTTCCCGGACCGGGGAACGAACCCGTGTCCCCTGTATCGGCAGGCGGACTCTCAACCACTGCGCCACCAGGGAAGCCCTCACTTTGCATTTGATGGACACATGACTTAGCCTCTCCCTTCATTAGGGCTCTAAGACTTTCTTTATTAGGGAGGCTTCTCTAACCAGCCCGTGTGAAATATCATGTAAATATATATGTCCCACAGTAGAAGTTAATATTTGAACACAATAGAAGTTAATATTTTGCTCACTTAACAGGGAGCATGCAGGTATGGCAGTGATATGACTCTCCTCCACATCTTTGCTCAGAGTCTCAGGCTGAGTGGAGCCAGGCTACAATTTTCATGTAGCTTTCAAGCTAACTGGGGTCACTGCCACCCATGCTAGTCAGAAGATGACAAGCATGAAAACAAAGGGAGCATAGCAGTTTTTTATTTTGATTTGTGTGTTTATGGGCCAGACCTGAAGGCTGTACATGTAACTTCTGAGCACATTTCAGTGAATGAAACTCCATCATATGACTACACTTGACCTCAACTGGAGGCTGGCTGATACAGTGTAACTGTACTTTCTCAGGTAAAAGAGTACATTGTGAATTTTGGTGAAAAATGAGAAGTCTCTATTAAGCTGTGCCTTATTTTTCCTTGTAATACTAGCTACTTCCACACTGTCCTCTATTTGTTTCCTTCCTGTCTGTCTAGACCGAATAAAATGGAAGAATCCTGAGAACAGGTACTTTGGGTATTTTTTGCTTTTGCTGAGAAATGATCATAAATGCCTTATTATTTTCATATTTAGACATTTAAATAGGCTTAGATACTGAAGCTTCCACAATGATATTAGGGAAATAGTGAATGGAAGTGAAAATAATTAGTAACATTAAAGATCTATTAAAATCTTCTTAGGAAACAGAAGGTGAATGATGAAATTGTTCTTAATTCTGAGGCACGTTAGGTATATTCTATTATTTTTATTTCTTATGAGTAAGCATGCATAACAAGAGTCATAGCTCTTTATCCAGCATGAGAAGTCTACATATACTTCCTGCTTTTTACTCTTGTAGGAGAGAAAAAAGTTTTCCTTGACCCTCATAGTGTCTCTGACTGGGTCTGAAAGTTAAACTGACAAAGCCCAGATCAGGAGAAAAGCATAAAAGTTTATTTAATATAAATTTTATGTGACACAGGAAAATTAATAAGGAAATAAAGACCCAAAGAAACAGACCTGTGTATTTTTACGCTAGGTTTGATGAACATGGGCAGTGGTAGAGGAATGAGATAGGGTGAGTAGTATGGAGGAATTTTAGTAATCTTGGAGAAACTAAGCAAGCTTATTTGTTAGGATTCTTTTTGGCATCCTTTTGTCTTCAGAGATATGGATACTCCTTTCCTCTGAGTATAGATAGGACACCTTTCATGTGATGGTTTTATGACCTGTTTCACGAAAGAAGGGAGAGGAAAGAGAAGGTCAGTGACCTTTCTGCTTCTGCTGTTTCCTCAAACTCTTTGAGTTTAAAATATTCAAATCACCAATATGCCATATTTTGAGGTAGCATGTCCTGAACCTTATCACTCACAAATATTCAGAACTGAAAAAAAATTCCAGAGAAATCTTAAAACCAGAATTAAAGTCATTCTAGATGTTTTCTGTAGTAAAGTCAGAAGTGAGGATAGACCTCCAAATCTCTCCCTACCATACCACAGTAGAAAACAGAAGTACCACTTCCTGGATGATAGTAACTAGATGTTGTGACACAGGCATGCAAAGAATGGGGGAGCACAAATCTTGGCCCATTCTTCCAACATTAAAGCCAGCAGAGAACCATCTTTACCTGACTCTGCTGCCCTCTGCCTCCCTCTATTTTCATCTACTTTAGTCACATGGTCTTCTTTTCTGTGTCAAAACTCTCTGTCTCCCCCATACGAGGAGACCTGTGATTTCATTTAGTGCACACTCAGGTAATACAGGGTAATCTCTCCTTAAGATCCTTAACTTAATCATATCTGATAAGTCTCTTTTTGCCATATAAGGTAACATTCACAGTTTGTAGGGATTAGGATCTCAATATATTGGGGAGGGGGCATTATTCAAACTCTCACACTGTTCAAGACACTTTTAGAATTATTAGCCAATGTTTAAACAAATAGCAAGTTAAGTTTGAGTCAGTTCTTCAGTTCACATAATAGTGCCAATCCGAGTAGTCTGAGATGATCAAAATTAATATATTTCATGAATCTCATAGATGATCCTAAATCTGATTTATTTATTTTTCAAAAAAGTTCTATTTACTTCAACTGTCACTTACTTAAGTATCCTGCAGTTCATGTCTTAAACCGGTGACTTGAACTGATCCATCTTTAGGAAAGCAAAAAAAAAAGCTTGTTAATAATTTTTCTACATTCTAGAAAGCAATTAGCCATCATGGTTACATTCATTAACCAAGTGGTAAAATAATACTGGAGAAAATATTACCAGCTTTCCCTCCTTTATCATTAAAGGAGGGAAAGCTGGTAATAAAAATATTACCAGCTTTCCCTCCTTTATCATTTGAACACTTTTTGCTGATTTAATACCTTTTAGAATAGCCATTGACATGTCTTAATTATCAATGTGGAGAGAAATTTACAAAATGAATATGAAGTTATGTTAAACATAAACTGCTACCAGCTGTGTAATCACCCTCAAATATGCTACATAACATGTAAATATATTATAAAGAAGACATCTACATGCATAGGCTCAAGAATTTTAACTTCCTGGAGTACAGAGCCTTGTATAATCTAGATACTATAACTGTAATAGTGGTTGGTACTGTGTTGAACATGGTGTTACAAAGTAAATTGCTGCAGCAAAGTGCCTTGCTATAGAAGATAGACAGACAATACTCTTTTTAATTAAAAAAAAATTCCCTTTTCTTCCAAGAGCTTGTTAAAATTCCCATAGGGCAATTACCGCAAATCATCTTACCTAGGAAAGAACATACATAAATTTTATTTCACAAAATTATCTATCCTTTTTGAAAGTAGCCTGGGAATGAATTGAATCATTTTGTATCATTATCCATTCTCTATTATAGAAATCTGAGATCTGGAGTCACAAGTTTTTTCTTATTCAGTGTCTCTCCTATATTTATAATAAATGTATATGTGGTAATAACATTTTAATAGAAGTACAACATATCACAAATTCTGGAGAACAAATATTTTCTCAGTTAAGCATCATATGAAAATAAATTTGCTCTGGGGCAAAATAGTGCAACGGGAAGAACTAATATATATATATGTATGAGGTTTTAGCACTGATACCTCCAATTAGGAGTTATTTCAGCTTTGGGAAAATACTTGAACATTCTCACAAATATCTAGAAGGGGAAAGACACATTTGTGCCCAAGTCAGGACTATCTGTGCTACAAGCACCAGTTATTGGAGGCAATTTGCATTTGTTCATTCATTTATTGAATATATGGTTTCATATTTATTAAATTACTTCTATGAACCAAACATTGTTCTAGGAACTGAGAATACTTCCATAAAAAACATACAAACAAACAAAAATTCCAGACAATGGTAGCTAGAGCTCACATTCTATCCTGTATCTGAGAGGATAGGGAAGGGAGAATAGTAGATAAATTAAATAAAGAAAAGAATAGTATACTAGAAAGTATAACTGTTATGGAGGAAAATACAGCAGAACAGGAAGACAAGGAGATAGGAAACCCAAGGGTAGGGAGGAGTAGTGCAACATTTCTAAAGGGGAAAGAGCAGGCCTTAAGGAAATAACACTTTCCTCAAGTCTTACAGAAGGAAAAGGAGCAACCTATATAGATATCTGGGGAAAGTGCATTCAGTTCAAAGGGTGTCAAGTAGACCACATAGGAGCAAATAAAGATAAAGGAATGATAAGATTTTACCAGGTTGGAGCCATAAGAAAGCAAGAGAGGCACAAAAGAATTGAAAGCATGTGCAAGGAAGTGATTACAATGTTTGTGATTTCCTGCAAAATTTATCTTGACAAGGAGGAGTTAAATACCTGAGGAGGCTGAAGGAGCATGAAATATTGGTAGGATTAATGGATTGGCAGTCACTGTGGGACTGAACGATTGTTAGAATCTTGTGCCAGAAGGGATTAGCTTAATAAGAAAGGACATGGTGGTCAGAGAGCAGGATAATTGAATTTGAGTGCATGGAGAGGTAATGGTAATATTGGTAATGGGGCATATTCAGTGAGTGACTGGCTGAGGTAGGTGGTAAGACAAGAATAAACACAAGAATAGGGAAAGAAGTTCAAGGAAATATAGGCCAGGCTGTTGGTGTGATCCTAACTCTAGATACAGAAATCATCAGGAATTAGGACAGGAGTAGTGTTGAGGAATATGATAGTATGACAGGAGTTAAAACCTTGAATAAGTGAGAGAGATAACCTGTGTGTGTGTAGATGACTAAAAAAAATTTTTAAAAAAACCCGTAATATCTTATCAACAAAGAGTCAGTGCTGGGAGTATTTGTACAAGAGGGAGGAAGAGTAGTTTGGAAGAGGAAACATGAAGCAAGAAAGACTCCTAGCTCACTTTAAGGCTCGTGGCTGGAGGAGAAAAAAAATCACCACAATTTTAAAAGGCTACAGGGGAATCAGTATGCTTAAAGGAGATCAGAGCTTGGTCTTAAGAAAGTTAAAAAAAAAAAAAAGAAGACAAAAAAACAAACAAACAAACAACAAAAACAACAAAAAACAACTTCCAGAGAAGAGAATGAGGATATACTTTCTGCTGCTGTCAGACTATTTGCTTGAAAGGCAAGAGGGGCTTCTAGAAATGTTATGAAAGATGGGGACAGAATAAAGGATAAAAAGAGCCAGAAGGAAATTAGAATGCAAGGTATGAATTCTAAGATTCATAATCTAGGATGAGAATCCTAGGAATGTGTGGCTTCTTCTAGGGAGTGGCAAAATTAGGAATGAAGGAGATAGAAAAATTATCTATGTTAATTTCAAGGTAGACAGTATCAGCATAGCTCTGAGTGTTAGAGATAGAGATAGAGGGGTGCCTGGAGCCTTCACTTCTAATTTAAGAGCTGTGTGAGTACTACTGGGACTTAGCGTATGTAGGGTTCTATCTAGTTCACTAGAGATAGAGGTCTAAGGTCTGGGAAATGAAGGTCCAATCTGAGTACACAGTCATCCTCTCGTCAGTAGGTAATATGTAGTGGAGGCACCTCATAAAATATTAAACAGTTAAAAGCAACAGATAAGACACATGCAGAGTAATATTAGTAGGTACTAAAATTAGAGTATTTAGTGAAAATAGTAAGAAATCAAATTAAACATTAAATAATACCATTTCTACAAATTACAAACACCTAAAACAAAATAACAATACAGAGAAATAAACATAGGATAATTTTTTTCAAACAAAGAGATCTTAGACATGAAACACATGAAAATAATAAATTAGGCTTCACAAAAATTGAAATCTCTACTTTTTAAAAAAACATTGATAAGAAACTGAAAAAGTAAACTAATTTATTGGAAATATACACATGTGATATGGGACTAGCATACAGAAAAAGAGCTATTACATCTCAATAAGAAAACAAGTAATTTATTAAAAACTGACAAAAGATGAATAGAGATGTCACAAAAGAAGATATGCTTAGAAGTACATGAAAGATGGTCAACATCAAAGTCATCTGGTAAATATAAATTAAGAAAAGTAAGATATCACTACCTACCCATGAGAATGGCTAAATTAAAAAAAAACCCAAAAAACTGAAATACAAATGTATGGAATCTCACACATTGCTGGTGATTCAGTCACTTTGGAAACTGTTGACATTTCCTTAGAAAGTTAAAAAACACTATATGACACAAGAATTACACTCCTAAACATTTACCTGAAATAAATGAAAATATTTTTACATGTTAAAACTTCTACATGAATGTTTATAGAAGGTTTACTCAACAATACTTACACCCTGGAAAGAACCTAAAAGTCCAACAGGTGAGTGGATAAAGAAATTTTGGCCTATTCATATAATGAAATACTGCTCAGCAGTAAGAAGTGAAAACAAAAACTAAAATAAAAGCCTACTAATACAGACAACAAGATGAATGAATCTTAAAAGCATTATGTTAATCAAAGGAAGCCCAAAATAAACACATTATAATTCCACTTATTTGATATTCTGGAATAGGCAAAACCAGTCTATAGTGACAGAAAAATGGTTGCTCAGGGTAAGAGGCATATTTCTCAAAAGGGCAAAAAAGAACTTCCTGGAGTGAATGAAATGTTCTACAACTGAATTTTTTTATAAATTTATTTTATTTATTTTTATTTTATTTATTTTATTTTTGGCTGTGTTGGGTTTTCGTTGCTGCGCATGGGCTTTTCCCGGGTTGGGGCAAGCAGGGGTTACGCTTCCTTGCAATGCATGGGCTTATCATTGTGGTGGATTCTCTTGTTGTGGAGCACAGACTCTAGGCATGTGGGCTTCAGTAGTTGTGACCCACGGGCTCTAGAGCACAGGCTCAGTAGTTGTGGCGCACGGGCTTTGTTGCTCCGCGGCATGTGGGATCTTCCCGGACCAGGGCTCGAACCCATGTCCCTTGCATTGGCAGGCGGATTCTTAACCACTGTGCCACCAGGGAAACCCCTGCAACTGGATTTTTGTGATGATTATGTGTTTTATAAAAATTTATTTACGGTGCATTAAAAATGGATTCCTCTTATTATAAGTCAATTATATCTTGAGAGAATTGATTTTAAAAAACCTAACCCTTCAGAATAGCAAAGCAAACATATGAAATATATAGATATATAAATGGGAAAAAAATATTTGCAACCCATATTAAAAGGACTAATCTTTTTTTAAAATTTATTTATTTTATTTATTTTTATTTTTTGCTGTGTTGGGTCTTTGTTGCTGAGCGCGGGCTTTGTCTAGTTGCAGCAAGTGGGGACTACTCTTTGTTGTGGTGTGCAGGCTTCTCATTGTGGTGGCTTCTCTTGTTGCAGAGCATAGGCTCTAGGCGTGCAGACTTCAGTAGTTGTGGCTCACGGGCTCTAGAGCACAGGCTCAGTAGTTGTGGGGCACAGGCTTAGTCGCTCTGCAGCATGTGGGATCTTCCTGGACCAGGGCTCAAACCCATGTCCCCTGCATTGGCAGGCAGAGTCTTAACCACTGCGCCACAAGAGAAGCCCAAAAGGACTAATCTTTTTAATGTATGAGTCCCACTAGGAATTGTAAAGAAAAAAATCCAACAAGGAAAGCAAAAAATGGGCAAAGAAAATGAATGGATAATTCAGACACACACACACATACACACACACGCACACACACACAATGTGTGGCTGGGAATGGAGTGAGAATAGAATTAGCTTTTAAAAATTTAAAAATTGTTCTTTATCATTCATAAATAGAAAAATGTATGTTTAAGGTAACCAGAGGTAACACTATTTATCAAATTGTCACAAATCCAAGTTAGAAAACACTTTGTCAATAGATAGCTAGTGGGACGCAGCAGCCGCACAGCACAGGGAGATCAGCCCGGTGCTTTGTAAACACCTAGAGGGGTGGGATAGGGAGGGTGGGAGGGAGATGCAAGAGGGAGGAGATATGGGGATATATGTATATGTATAGCTGATTCACTTTGTTATAAAGCAGAAACTAACACACCATTGTAAAGCAATTTTACTCCAATAAAGATGTTAAAAAAAAAAGAAAACACTTTGTGTAGGGAAACTGTGGAGAAAGTAGATAATCTCATACATTGCCAATGGGAGTGTAAATGGTATGCTATTTTTGTAACAATTTGAAAATATCTACCAGAAATAAAAATATAAATATCTTTTGAACCAGAATTCCCAATCTAGGGACTTTTTCTTGGAGATATATTCATACACATGCAAAATAATATGTACAAGATTATTATTAACATTAATCATAATAGCATAGAACATTAATATAGGACATTAAGATTAATCAATAGAGCACTGCTTATGTAAGTTTTGGTACATCTATAAAATACTCAAAGAAAATCAGGAAACCCTCATGCTCCATTGAAATTGGAAATATACACTGGCAGGAATAAAAGAAATCTATGTTAACAATATGTTTAGTATCCTTGTCCTATAGTCAGATGGAAAGAAAACACTGGGAAGATGAGAGATAGAGGGAGACAGAGGAATACTATTCACAATATAACTTTCTCATGCTTTTCATTTTTTGATCCATAGATATGTTGAACCACTGTAAAAAGAAAGCATATTCATTTTAAATTAATTGTCAAAATGACTATTTTTTCTATCTGAATTATTTTTACAGATAGACAAAATCAATTTTACTTTATCTCATATCTTACTTCAGTGAAATATGTATATAATGTGCTTGGCAGTCATTAAAGATTTGCTCATCTCCCCATTTAACTGAGATATGACATTTATGTGTGCTTTGGTTTTTCATAGATTGCAAGAGTATTTTTAGCACAGATTTCAGATAGTGTATGTAGCCAATTTCACAAAAATATTGTAAGGATTAGTACAAGGAAAAACTTGTGAAAAAGGTATGATTTTATTTCATTATCGAACAATTAAAAAAAATAAAACAATAGTAAAATAAAGTTATAGACACAGTACCATCCAAGGTCAATAAAAACATATTAAACAAATATTATTTCATCAAAGTATGAAGATATTTCTGCCTATGTTGTTACTGTTCATTTCCCCTGCTGATAGCTGGTCTTAGTATTCTGAAATACTGTATTGTGAAAACCACAAGCTAAGACATCAGCAATCAGCTAATGATATAAATGGGGTTCTTTTTTTTAAATTTTTATTTTATATTGGAGTATAATTGACTTACAATGTTGTGTTAGTTTCAGGTGTACAGAAAAGTGATTTAGTTATACATATATCTATTCTTTTTCAGATTTTTTTCCATATATGTTATTACAAAGTATTGAGTAGATTTCCCTGTGCTGTATAGTAGTAGGTCTTTGTTGATTATCTATTTTATACGTAGTAGTGTGTATGTTAATCCCAATCTCCTAATTTATCCCTCCCCCTACCTTTCCCCTTTGGTAACCATAAGTTTGTTTCCTAAGTCCGTGAGTCTGTTTCTGATAATCTGTTTTCTTCTGATTGGTATCAATCTGCACTTGAAAGCCAGAGTGGTTTGTTCCCTTCAGTCCATCTTAATATTTGGGGTTTTAAATTCATCTCTTGTGGTGCATTTGCAACAGGACATTTGTAACAGTAAAAGACTGGGGAGGAATTATCAACGAGCAGGACTATATTTATTTGTGATTTAAAAAAAATTTTTTTCAGTATCTCTTTAAAAAGTACTAACCGAGTTAATGTTCATCAAGCTGCTGCAGCAGAAACTAGTTGAGACACCCCCATTATGTTAGCCTTATTCAGCCCTATTCTTTCCACCCATTCAATCGGTCTCCTACTGATGTTTTTCCCCCTCTCTTTCTTGCTTACTTGCCCTCTGAAAATGATTGCCCTCTAGCTAAAGTTTTTCTATGCACCTGATGTTTACTTTTCCAAAACAACACTCCTTAACACTCCTTTCCTTTGTAAGCATTCTTCATCCCAGAAGGGTCATGGAACAATAACCTCGAGGACCACCAGAACCTATTCCAGAACCACCTGACTCTAGCCCTAATGATCTCAATGTCTCCAGGAGGGAAGAAGAATGCAAGACTACACAGCCCCGATCCTTATCTACAGCCCTGTTTTCCACTCTGAAACTATAAGACCCTTCCATTTCCCAGGAAGGGGGGCACAGTCTTGAGAGTGTTAGCCTGCTGTGGCCCCCTTTGCCTGGCAAAGCTACTCCTTCTTACTCCTCCAAAGTTCTGTCTCTGCATTTCTGTTCAGCACCGGTGGACAGAGACTGGGTGTTTCGGCAACAAGTCATCCTTGCTAGAGACTAATGATTGTTTCGCACAAGAAAAGTAGTTAAAACTTACAAATTAATTGCCTATAACCTAAATTCATATTTTGTCCCAGCAGGCATGATAAACAAAACATTTTCAAACAATTTTTTTTAACCTCTGTAATAGTTAGACTTACTGTTATTGATTTAAAATAGGTCAGTGTTGCCGAGTACTGTATGCTATCTATCACAGTGGAAAAGAATGACCTACAATATAGCAATCACCCAAACAGTGCAGAAGCTTGTATATTTATATCATTGGCTCCTAAAACAATTAATTTGTGCATGTTTTCCTAGCAGCAATTAGTAGCAGGCAGGAGTTTTAATGAAATAAAGTTGTGATTCCCACAGGGACTATTTATAATGAACATTACAAAACAAGAGCTTCAAACTATTTATGTTAAGAACTGATTAATAACAAAGACATTAAGCTACATATTCGGTTACATATTGTGCCAATTTAAGGAATACTGCTAATTAAGTAATCATAATCATTTGCATGCGCCATATCTAATTAACTTTTTATATCTCTTTAAGTTTTTTCTTTAGGACCAACAGCATTCAAGTGGCATTAGCAAAAGGAACATTTAAGCTATTTCTTGTAATATTGTTTTCCAATAAAGTAGATTTCTATGAAAACACTAAGAGAGTTTAATCAGAGTAAGTGGCTTCTCATAACAATTACTTTGGGCTGCACCAAGTTTACTTTTGAGGGAATGAATTAACATTAGGTTAAGTGAGATTTTAAAATGTTACTATGTAAATTAAGTTTGGAAAGTAGTTTTAAAAATTCTGAAAAAGTTTATCGCTAGAGTGTTAATGCCTAAAAGGATTATACTGATCTGTTTTCTATGTGTATTATTTAAAGAATGCTATATATGCATCCAGGAAGAGTCCTAAAGATTTTTCATCTTGGTATTAAGGGAAGGTTTAGACTTTTCTTCAGTATCTGCGACATAGAAAATTATACCTTCAAAATAGTTCCACCTTTACAAATAAATTTTAGGATCTGTCTCTATTCAAACTAATTTCAAACTAATTTTAAAGTATTATTCATCATCAAACAATAGCTTCTAGAATTAGTTTAATTTTCAACATCCTCAAAATTTTATAAAATATTACTCGTTCTTAAACTTATTAATCATATAAAATTTTACACTGAATGACACAATCCAGAATATTGTTCACAATTAAGTAGAATGGTAGATTTGATTGTTGACATTATCAAATCAATTAAAAGTTAAAACTAAATTTGTTGTTCTTGATGGTGCGTTCTTCTCATAACTATGTTAGGGGAAACACTGATTGAAACCTCATACCCTGGCCAGGCACCACAGTAACCATTTGCATGAGTTATTTTATGACAGGAGGTTCTGGTAAGGAACACAGAACGAAGGAACACAGAACTAACAAGCCACCACCAACCAGAAGGATTCCGGAAAGGTCAAAAGGAGACGCCAGTCCGTATGTCCTACCAACCTCCCAGAATCCTCCTTGCTGGAATCCATCTTGGCTGAGTGATGAGCAAGCCACCAGGAAGGACCCTGAGTCAGAGTGATTGGCCTGAGACAATCCCACTGTAAAGCCCTAGACTGTGAGCCACATGGCAGAGCAGTCTCCTGGGTTCCCTTACCCTCCTGCTCTCCACACTTCCCAATAAAGTCTCTTGCTTTGTCAGCACGTGTGTCTCCTTGGACAATTAATTTCTGAGTATTAGACAACAGCCCACTTTCAGGCCCTGGAAGGGGTCCCCCTTCCTGCAACAGCTACACTTCTGCATTGAATTGCCTGGAATTTTACTACCAACCTACCAGAAGTTCAACTATAATAACTGTGCAAGACATTGAATGCTTACTATGTTCAAAGTACTATGCTATGTCTTAATACAGATTAATATAGCTAATACTTAATTTTGTAAGTAGGTTTTACCATCATCATTTTGCAGATGAGAAACTGAGTGAAATGTTAAGTAACTTTTCTAACTCAAAGAACTAGCAAATGGCAGATCCAGTTTAGGGGGGAGAATTTGCCTCACCAAAATGTCTCTTTGGCATGTGGATTATTTTGAACAATCAAGGCCCAAAAGACTCAGGAAGAACCTTTGACCTTCTCCCTAGGTGCCTAAAGAATGTAGATGGAGAACCCATTCAAGGAAGGCAGCCATCGCCATAGATAACTATTGTATGAATTAGGTGCTATTGACAGGGAGGAACCTCGCAAAGATCTTTTATTAAAATTCCTCTCTGTTCCATTGTCTCTGCATGGCTCAGCCAACATTTGTTTACCAAACATTTGTTTTTCCATCTCCATGTCAATTGCCTTCCTCCTCTTTGAGTTTCCAAACAACTACCCCCCAATATCCTCTTTTGTCTTTAGTGGAAGATGATATTTAAAGTGAGGGGTTTCAGCCATTTTGGCGAGTTACTCAGTTTTCCTAGGTCTCTCCCGTGTATACATGTTGCTAAGTTTTGTTGGATTTTCTCCTGTTAGTCTGTTTTATGTCAACTTAATTCTTAGACTGGTCAGGAAAACCTTGCAGGGTAGAAGAAAATTTCTTCTTCCCAACACCAGGATATCAACCCAGACCTGTCTAGCTCCAAAGCCTCATCAAACATTACCTTCTCCAGGTAATCTATCTTTTCAGTTCTCAAATCTTCAACAAACTGCAGCCACAGTTTTCCTATTTACAATAGTGAAGATTCTTCTGAATATGTTATTGAAACCCTATCTTTTCTATATGAATGTTGTGGCTGATTAAAATTGTTCATAAAATTATTTGACACTCATTTTGAACTTGAGTGTGCCCTCTTTTGGCCAATAGAATATGACAGAAACAACGTTATACCAGTTTCTGGGACCACTTTCTATCCTTTGGAACCTCTCTTTGGGAGTTATGGACTGACTTATAACAATTCCAAATACCCTGAGATCACCATGCTGAATAGGTCATGACTGTAAGGTCAGATCTTAACAAAACGGCACCGCGAAACAAAGGAAAGCTTCAAGTGAGCTTTATTAGGGAGCACTCCTGGGCGAGGTTCACTGGTCCGAGAGAAAGGGGCCAGAGAAGTCGCATCCAGTACTGAATGAGGGGAATTTTTATTGGGGTAAAAGCAGAAGGCGGCTTGCAAGGGGAGGGGGTGGTTTGCTATACAGGGTAATTCCTTATTTGGTGAGGATACAGCAGGGCCAGGTGTTGGTTGGTCTGTTGTGGGGCGTAAGCCCATTTTCCCTTCCCGTCAGCCCCATTGTTTTCTGGGCAGGAAGTTAGAGTCTCTTGTTGATTCCCAGAACAGGTGAGGTCGTTATGTCCCAATGCCTCTCCTACCTCATACTGGTCGATGTTTTCTTTTACCCCCCGGGCCTCCTTTCACCCGGGCCAACGGACCTTACAATGACAAGGCATACCACCAACAGTTCCAACTGAGCCCAGACTTCCTGATATTACTATCACGGCTTCAGACCTTCACTGAACCTGTTTTGGACCCTCCATATCAGTTCATCTAAATGTAGAATTCCACCAAGTGACCTCAGTTCAAGCTCAGTGGAGTAGAAAAACCACCTAACTGGGACTTCTCTGGTGGCGCAGTGGTTAAGAATCTACCTGCCAATGCAGGGGACATGGGTTTGAGCCCTGGTCCAGGAAGATCCCACATGCTGCAGAGCAACTAATCCCGTGTGCCATAACTATTGAGCCTGTGCTCTAGAGCCCGTGAGCCACAACTACTGAAACCTGCCTGCCTAGAGCACATGCTCTGTAACAAGAGAAGCCACCGCAATGAGAAGCCTGTGAATGGCAATGAAGACCCAATGCAGCCAATAAATAAATGAAGTTAATTAATTCATTAATTAATTTTAAAAAAGAGAGAAAAACCACCTAAGCTCTGTCCAAATTCCTGACTTACACAACTGTGAAATAGCATAAACTCAAATTGATTTGGTTGAGAAGATCTGAGCTCTATGCTATAGCAGTATAATATTGTACTTTTGAAAGCATCCTTGGGGATAGTTTATTTTGCATGGGGAAGGAGAGCAATTTACTGAAAGGATCCATTAATAAAGGTTCTTAATAAGAATTTTTTATATTTCTTTATCATTCAAAGAGTAGTGATTAGTGATGTCACAATATTCCCATAGGGTTAACGAAGACCCCTAGGAAATTTTGAGTTTTTTTTATTTTGTTTTGTTTTTTTATTTTGTTTTGGTTTGTTTTTAATATATTTAGACTCTTGGAAAAGGCTCATATATGTAGACATTAATTGCATAATAACTCTGAAATTTCTTGGAGGAGACAGTCAAGGCAAAAGAACAGAGAGGAAGAAAAATGAAGCAAAACATTCTACAGTGAGATATTTCCCACATTTTGTGATAACTTTCTGCATTTCTTTACAATAAGGTAATTTACATTAAATCATGTCATTGGTGACCAAAATATAGTCATAGATATAAGTAGTGAGAAATAAATATCTAAAACCATAGCTTGTTCAAAATTTTGTGTATTGCATGTGATCTTCAACAAAAAAAATAATATTTATTATTTGAGTTTAACTTCTTTATGAAAAACATTCAGTAACACTCAATCATATTAATTTTAGCATAAAATTCATATTGAAATTTTATTTTTAAATAATATTTTCAAGATTGGAAGTATTTATTTCTTCATGTTGAAAATATAGTAGGAAAAACTTTTATTAACATACTGCCATTGTTTTTGCAGACTTATTCTTAAATTTTATTTCATGCATGTAAAGTGTAAAAGAAGTCAAGAAAAATTGAGAAAAAGTCATAAGCATCAGAATTTCCATGCATGCTAAAATATTTAGAATGTCAGTTGTAATGAGTCAAAGTAATTAAGTACAAATGGAGTAAATCATAGAACTACTCATTATCAGTATGTTACTTCCCACCCAAACCTTCTCATAACTTTAGATCTGCTTTAAATTGTCTATTTATATGTAGTTGATGAAATTGTGATTTCTGATTGCTCACTTTTCATTAGATACATATTCAGGTGCACAATTATTACATTTAAAAAGAATTTCTGCAAAATATATTAAAATGCAAGAGGATGTTTAAAGAGGTCTGGCATCAATTCCAATGTTCCTGGGGGTGTGGGGCTATGGGGGTTTCCCCACACCAAAAAGCAATTCTTGGGATAGCAGCTGGGAGTTCTACAGTTCACCTCAATTCTGACACTATTGTAAGCCTCAATTAAATAGAATTGAGAGACCGGAAAGGGGATGTTCTTAGGTCCTGGAGCAGTAGCAGAACGGAAGAGGAAGAAGAAAGACTCTGCTTCTTTCCTGGCAAGGACTTGACCAATGAAAACCATGGATTCTTTGTTTACTGTAGCCCTCTCAACCTCCTTTTCTCCTCCATAAAGGTGTTCTTCTTCCCTTGCCATGCAGGAACTTGAAAATTGCAATTCTATGCTGATTCCAAATAAACCCATCTTTGCTGGAGAAATATCTGGCAGTCTATTGGTTTCAGAACAACATTTTGGTGGCATGTAAAGGGACCAGAGAAGACTCCTGAGGACTCCAGCTCTGCTGAGGTACCCATAATCCAGCCCTGTGTTGCCCACCGCTTTTCTCATGGAAGCTGGAGTTTGAAGGTATGTCTTTCTCCTGGATCCGAACGTGCAGCCTCTTTCCATTTGAAGCTCTCCAGGCTTTATTTCGGATCTTTTTAAAGGTTTTGTCTTTCTGATTAAGGCCTTGTTCTATATGCAAGTACTCGTTTGGCACTAGTGTTGGATTTGGGATCAGACTGTTTCACCAAAACTGGCTAGCTTTTGGCCTATTCCCTTTGGGACAGGGACTACTTCTCCTGAAGCTCGCTAGCCTTTGACCCATTCTTTCAGGAATGGGGTTGTTTCTCTGAAACAGTGCCACCTGTCTCCTGGAGGCTGGCTAAAAGAAAAAAAAAACGTCGGTCTATTTCCTCTGGGACCAAGCTGCCTCTTTAAGACTGGTTGGGATTGACTTGCAAGCTATTTGAATTTAGCCATCAGGGCAATAAACTATTTAAGCTGCTTAAAAATTGTTTTTCTCTAGAGGAAAAATCTCTAGAGAATGGAATCCCAGTTATCTAAGTACTTTGAGGGTGCCCCACCATTACAGGGACTCCAGCCAACTTTAAAAACCACTGCACTTCCTCTTGTGTATTTCTAACTAAATGGACTGACCTGACCAAAGGCAGTTTAGAACATTAATGGCCATTATGGGGAATTTTTGAAGTCTCCAAATTTAATTTCTTTAAAGCTGAATTGGATTATAATAGCTCAAAATTTTCTAAGACTGAGTAGAATGCTTATTTCAATTGGTATTTTAAGACTAACAAATGTTATCAGGAGTCTAAAATTGCCCCTCTGCAAAATAAGATTTTAAGATTAGCTGGGGCAAACAGATGATTAACGGTAGATAAAATGGCATCAAAGCCTTAAGTTCTTCCTTGGCTTCTTTACCTCAGGCTCCACCTCTGGTGCCATCTTGTCTCTGTCCCTGCGCTCCTTGAGGCCAGACTCTACCTCCAATACCAACGGCTCCCTTCCCTTCTATGCTGCCTACACCTCCACCCTCCCCTCAAATCCCCCATACTAAGTCTCTCACCAAACTTTCCCTTTTCTCTCAAACTCTTCCCATGTACTTTTCCTCTGAGCTTGTCAGAAATTTTCTCTTTAAAATTAAGATTTCTGAGGATTCAGAGGCTAAAACCTTAATTTCTTGTACTCCCTGGACTAAAGCTGAGCTATGAGCCATAGTCAAAAATTTTCCCAAAATAACAAAAGACCCTCACAGACTTGCTGAGGTATTTAATATAATCATTCAAACTTAACCTGGTTTCTCTGACTTATAGTTCATATGCTTATCGGTGAAGGTCAGTCTGAGCACTGGATGAAAATTGTCAATTGGGAAAGTCCCGAAAACTTTCTAGAATTACAGCTCAGAGAGCAACCCACTAACTTATTATATGATTGGGCTTGGGCAATTGTTAGGCAAATTCATTGAGCAATTTCTAGGGTTTCTCCAAAGCCTGCTGATTGGAACAAAATTCAGGCTTGCACACAACAATCTGATGAACCTGTTCATGAATACTACTTCAGAATATTTTTTAAAAAAATTCTGCTCTTCCTTCAATTGTTGATTCCACCCAAGTAGCTTTTAACTCTATGTTTATTAATGGGCTAGATCGGGACATTTCCTTTCTAGTAAAAAGGATCAGAATGAAATGGGAAACTATGTCTGCACCAGATTTAGTTAATCTGGCAAACCAGCTCTGTCATACTGTAGATGAGCCACCCCCAAGGAAGACCGCCAAAATTCTTAATCTTCAACTCCAGCAATTGAAGCCTCCTAATCAATGCACTCGATTGATTTATGCAGTGCATTCTTTGGTATTCCACTTGATGAAGGTAGCCAATATCTTTTTACCTTCACTTGAGAAGAAAAACAATTCACCTGGACTGTAATGTCTCAAGATTATATTGAGAGTCCTTCTTATTTCTCATAAATCCTGAAGGCTGATCTGGATGACATAAAGTTCCCTAGAGATTCTCCTCTTACATCGGTTTGTACTTTAGACAAGAACAAAACTACAAGTATTTATATTGATAGTAGATAAGATTTTGGAGTAGCTTCTGGTTTTGGAATGCTGTGGAAGCAACTTGGCTTCCTTATTTTCAGTGGAGATAAAGTTAAAAATGGTCCCTATGCTAAGGAATTATTGAATGCAATACTTTTACATGCCACTTTAGCTATTATTAAGATTCTGGGCATTCTGAACTTGACTCTCTGAAAGTTAGGGGAAATCACCTTGCTGATAATTCTGCAAGGAATGCTGCCCTTAAAGGGACCAACAGCAGCCAGTTTGCTAGAGCTGCTCACAGAACTCAGAGAATCATTTTATTACTAGATTACTAGTTTATTATAAAAGGATATAACTCAGGAACAGCCAGATGGAGGACATGCATAGGGTAAGGTATGGGGGAAGGACACAGAGCTTCCAGGCCCTAGCCAGGAGCACCACTCTTCCAGCACCTCTGTGTGTTCATCAACCTGGGAGCTCTCAGCACCCTGTCCCTTTGGGTTTTTATGGAGACTACATTACTTGTTTTTATTAATTAAATCATTGGCCATTGTTGATTTATTCAACCTCCATCCCCCTCTGGGTGGGTAGGGTACTGAAAGCTTCAACCCTATAATCAAGAAGTTGGTTCCCCTGGCAACAAGTGCCCATCCTTAAGTTACCTAAGGGCTTTCTAAAAGTCACCATATTAACATAACAAAAAAAACCTTTATAGCTTTTATAACAGGAAATTCCAAGGGTTTTAGGTACTCTTAAGCCAAAAAAGGGATAGAAGACCAAATATATATTTCTCTTTATAAATCACAATATTACAAATTTTCATTATAATTAGATAATGGGTTGTAAATCATATTTCCATTAAGTCAGAAAAGTGCAGCAATAGACCTTTGGTAAAATGCCTATAGTTACAATAGGTTGTGAAGTGGGTAGATATGGTAATTAATTTCAAACTTTCTCCTGATCTTATGATAAACTGTGTTCTAACACAAACTCCAGAAAAAAAAAAAAAAAGAGTTGACTTTAGGGAAAATAGAAACATAAAAAAATGACTTTGTAGAAACTAGTTACTGATGGGATTTGTAAGGCCAACTGGCCCAAGGCAGGGGAACACAATCAGATTCACAGGTTGCATCAGAACGAAATTCTCCGGACCACCCAGTTCCAGAAACTGCCCTGGAGACATTCCGGACCACCCAGTTCCAGGAACTGACCTGGGGACTTTGAAACCAGCCCAGCCTTCCCGCCTTTCGAGGGGCGGGACTAACTGTCCCCCAGGATACCCGAAAAGACCACTAAATAAGGAATACCCTGCGCCCTCCCAGATTCACACCCCTTTCCCTTCTTCCCCTATAAAATCTTGCCCAACCCTCGCCCGGGTGCGACTTCTCTGGCCCCCTTTCTCTCGGACCAGTGAACCTCGCCCGGGAGCGCTCCCTAATAAAGCTCACTTGAAGCTTTCCTCTGTTTTCGTGGTGCCGTTTGTTAAGATCCGACCTTACAGGAGTATGTATATTTTTAGATTTATGGTATGTACTTTTTGTTGTACAATTACGTTTTCAGGAAATGCCCAATTATAATTTACTAGTGGAAAAGCAGGATGGGAGAGGTCTAAGTTGTCTGTCATTGTAGAAAAAATATTTTGAAGGCCACATACTACTGTCTTGTTTTGTATAGTATACTGTTATAGAGAAAAACCACAGGTCCAAAATGCCATCACTTGTGCTATAGCCCATGATGTTCCTGGTGAATTTGAGGTTCTTGCTTCGTCATGAAAGAATTCAGAGACGAAGTGATAGGTAAGAAGTGGGTTTATTTAGAGAGAAACACACTCCACAGACAGAGTGTGGGCCATCTCAGAAGGCAAAAGCAAGAGGTCTCAAAATATGGTATGGTTAGTTTTTATGGGCTGGTAATTTTATAGGCTAATGGGTGGGAGGATTATTCCAACTATTTCAGGGAAGGGGTGGGGATTTCCAGGAATTGTGCAACCGCTCACTTTTTGACCTCTTGTGGTTGGCCTCAGAACTGTCATGGCGCTGGTGGGTGTGTCATTTAGCACATGCTAATACATTTAGCATGCTAATGTATTACAATGAGTGTATAATGAGGCTCAAGGTCTACTGGAAGTGGAATCTTCCGCCATTTGGACCCAGATGGTTCTAACAAGTCTTTGTAATGTCCTATGGCTAAAACATTCTTTTAAAGGTTATGCCCCGCCCCCTTCCCTCCTGTTTCAATGATATCAAACCTAGATTTAATACTTAACCTAACTGCAGTTTGACTTTGCCCAGAAATAATATTAATCAATTATTTGGGGAATTTTGAAGGGAGGCAATCTGCATGATAAAACTCATGCCATCTCATTATTTTTACGTCAGGACCCCCCAAAATGTCCTGACCTAAAAATAATCCTTTCTTTTCTTTTGCTAATAGAAAGCTTCCCCTACCCTTCTTCCTATAAAAACCATCCATTTTGTATAACCCCTCAGAGGGTTCTTTCAGTTACTAGAAGGGATGCTGCCTTATTTATGAATCGTTGAATAAAGCCAATTAGGTCTTCAAATTTACTTGGTTGAATTTTGTTTTTTAGCAATTTTTTTTTTACTTTAAAAGAGCATTTTGTTTCTTTTTTATTTTATAACTATTTTTTTATTGGAGTATAATTGCTTTACAATATTGTGTTAGTTTCTGCTGTACAATGAAGTGAATCAACTATATATATATATATATATATATATATATATATCCCCTCCCTCTTGGACTTCCCTCTCACCCCCCCATCCCACCCATCTAGGTTATCACGGAGCTGAGCTTCCTGTGCTTTATAACAGGTTCCCACTAGCTATCTATTTTGTTTCTTAAACAGATTAAAGCTGTGCATTATTTATGTAACAAGGATATTACTCAAAATTTGCATATAAACAAATGAGAATTTTGTCACTTAAAACTTATTTTGGATAGTCCAGAAGATATTACTACTTAAATAAACCCTATTTTATAAATTGGTAAGATTTATACACATTTTATATTGAATGAAGTGCCAATGATTTTTTCCTCTTCTATACCTTAAATTTCTAGGTTCAGGATTATTTTTAGATTATGTATCTCCATTTCATATTTTTATCACTCATCTTTAAATGTGCCTTCAGCCCTTGAAGTTAAAAAGATTTTAGTGATTTTTTAAAATAACCTAGTTATAAACTTGTAAATAATAATCTAGGCATCTTGTGTTGCTCTCCATTATGTCTCTGAGCTCTTTCAGTCAGTCCCACATACTGATTACTTTCAAATCAGTTCTCCATGTTTTGGTACCCACTCCTCCACCCAATGTGCAGACCTCTATTTCCAGCAGACTCCTAGACATCTCCACTGGAATATCCTGAAGCAATCTCACAATCAACATGTTCAATACTACACTCATTTTATCATCCACATACCTCTACTTGCTCTTCTCTTACATATCTTTCTCTCCATTCCCACCAACACTGACTTAGTTTACTATATAATAATTTCTTCCCATCTGAGTTATAGCAATAGCTTTTTCTCTTACTGTCCTTATTACCATCATAGTTGTGTTCTTATACAGCACATCCTTTAGCCATATGGAATAATTCTCAATCCTAAAAAAGCTTCTGTGTCTTTAAGCATAAGTCTTTGGAATGCCCAATCTCCTCCCTTCCAGGAAATACCTAATTATCATTTAAGGTTCAGCTCATTTTTAATATCAGTGAAGCATTTCCTAAAAGGGGGTGAGGGGAAATTAATTACTTACTTCATTGCATTCTTAGAGGATTTAACATCTGTACAATGCCTTTTGCAATTAAACAGTTTCAAAAGTAGAGGTTATTTTCACTATAGCTATTTAAAAACATGAACTTCAAGATCAAATAAATCTAAGTTTAAATAATACCTCTGTCATGCCCACTGGAAAAGTAGTTAACATTTTGGAAAACTTCAGCTTCCTCCAATACAATGAAAAATAGTATCTATCTAAAAGGTTATTTTTAGTATTAAATAAGATAATGTATATAATCACCAAGGAGAGTGTCTATCAGGTTGGAAAGACTCAAAAATGGTAGCTGTTTTTATGAATTACATTAAAATTATCTTTGCATGTATTTTTTTTAACCTCCTAAGGGCATAAACTGTATTCTGCTATTAATTGTATCATAATTCCAAGCACATCACTTGGCATTCAGTAGTAGACACTAAGAATATGTATTCAATAAGTATTACATTGGCTCGAACTACAATTTAGAGTTAAAATGCTAATCACATTTATTATCAATAAGATCAATAAGAACACTTTCTCACAGTAATTTGAAAATATTGAATGTAGTGGGGTTTTTTTTGTTTTTGTTTGTTTTTGCGGTACGCGGGCCTCTCACTGTTGTGGCCTCTCCCATTGCGGAGCACAGGCTCCGGACGGACGCACAGGCTCAGCGGCCATGGCTTGTGGGCCTAGCCGCTCCGCGGCATGTGGGATCTTCCCGGACCAGGGCACGAACCCGTGTTCCCTGCATCAGCAGGCGGACTCTCAACCACTGCGCCACCAGGGAAGCCCCGAGTGTAGTGTTTTAATAGTATAATTATTATTACAAATAGGAGAAACAAAATTCTGAAAGCTTTCTGTCATGAGTGAACATATGAATTTTGTATCTTTATAAAGTGATATTAATGAAAATATTTTAGAGTGAAAGAATTCAGATAGTGAAAGAATGATTTTCCATCTCTGAATTGAATAAGATGAATTATCTCTCAAAAATTAGTCATTTTTCTCCTGGGTATGCCTACAAAAAGTATGTTACTTTGGAGATCTCACCAAATCTGCTTTTGACAAAATATGCTTATAGCTTCTTCATACTAGAACAAAACATTTTTAAATGATTATTACTGCACTGCCCTTGGTTACATCTTTATCTAGGATATATTTTTTTATTCTGTTGGCTTACAGCTACAAACTGTAAATTACTTTGTTCTCCTATGAGAGAATTTCACCATTTTGTCAATGATTCATTTCTCCATGCAAACTAAGGGGGAAACAGGATATAATGAAATATCCTTAGGGGAAAATTATACTCAGTATATAGTTGTTCAATATCCTACAGATACAGCACCATGAAAGACATTATCCCAGTCCTTTAGGTGTGAATAACATTCCATAGGTGAGGGAAAACATGAAAATGAGAGACATTCTTTTTAATGGTATCACTATTACACTTTAAAGTGGTTAAAATATACACCAGTATTTGACTTGTTGTTGAAATGTGTTGGCCCTTTGTACTCTGAAATATAGAGAATCAGAATGTAATGGTGCCAGGAAATAGATTTAATTCCATGATTTCAGTTCATCCATTCTGCAATTTGTCTAGGTCAACAAGAGATAACTTATATATCACAGGAGAGTTGGGGAGGAGTGTTAGTATAGCCTCTCTGCATTCTATAAGGATTCCATACCTCTTACATGATGACACGTTAATTCACTGTTTACAAAATTATAGTCACCAGCTGTGACAAAGCAAGAGAGAGGCATGGACATATATACACTACCAAACGTAAGGTAGATAACTAGTGGGAAACAGCTGCATAGCACAGGGAGATCATCTCGGTGCTTTGTGACCACCTGGAGGGGTGGGATAGGGAGGGTGGGAGGGAGATGCAAGAGGGAAGAGATATGGGAACATATGTATATGTATAACTGATTCACTTTGTTATAAAGCAGAAACTAACACACCATTGTAAAGCAATTATACTCCAATAAAGATGTTAAAAAAAATTATAATCACCACAGTTAACACTGAAGCACATATATCCCTTGTTAATGTTCTGGGCATTGTATGAATTAGGTTGAAAGTCAACTTATATGTTATTTGCAAATGTATATTTTATATCATCGGTTAGTCGATAGATAGCCAATGGCTATCTATTTAACCATATATTCATCTATCTATATTTTGATTTTTTTATTAAGCAATCTATTCCCAGGTATTTCAAGATAACAAGAGTTATATCAGTCTAAAGGGACTCACACATGAAAGAATTTTAATCAAATGCTCTGAAGAAAAGAGGATGAAATTATTATTGTCTAATAAGATTTGCAGACTCTTTTTTGTTTGTTTGTTTCTCACTATATACAATTTTATTTTATTTTATATTTTTAACTTCTTTATTGGAGTATAATTGCTTTACAATGGTGTATTAGTTTCTGCTTTTTAACAAAGTGAATCAGCTATACATATACATATATCCCTATATCTCCTACCTCTTGCGTCTCCCTCCCACCCTCCCTATCTCACTCCTCTAGGTGGACACAAAGCACAGAGCTGATCTCCCTGTGCTATGCAGCTGCTTCCCACTAGCTATCAGTTTTACATTTGGTAGTATATATAAGTCCATGCCACTCTCTCACTTCGTCCCAGCTTACCCTTCCCTCTCCCCATGTCCTCAAGTCCATTCTCTACATCTGCATCATCATTCCTGTCCTGCCCCTAGGTTCTTCAGAACCACTTTGTTTTCTTTTTTTAGATTCCATATATATGTGTTAGCATACAGTATTTGTTTTTCTCTTTCTGACTTACTTCACTCTGTATAACAGACTCTAGGTCCATCCACCTCACTACATGCAGACTCATTTTTATGATGTTCTGTGTTCCATTTACATTATGGACTACTAAAGACATTAGAACAGCATGAACAATATGGAAGCTACTAGCTACATGTGGCTATTGAGCATTCAAAACTGGCCACTATGATTTATGATGTGCTTTAAGTATAAATGTACACTGGATTTTGGAGACAGTATGAAAAATAGAGTGTAAAATATGTCATTAATAATTTTATATTGATTACATATTGAAATGATAATATTTTGGCTAAATATTTAAATATATTATTAAAAGTAATTTATTTCTTCTTACTTCTTTTGAGTACTAGAAAATTAAAAAGTCTGCATGTAGCTCACATTACATTTATATTGAAAAGCGCTGGGTTAGAAACTTTGAAATTCATGTAGCTAAGGTCAGGTAAATTTCAAAGAAAAATGGAGAACGATTAGTAGAAAACATATTAAACTAATTCTGTACTTTCTAAACAGCATCCACTGTGTGAAATCTTCCTTAAGATTAGACCTAAGCGAGCTGTTCTGATACTGTTGTTTGCGATAAAAGTGATGGGCACATTTCCCTGGTGACTTTAGAGTTCAAGTAAAGCCTCATTCCCAGGCTATGGAATTCTTCCTTGCGCTGAAATACTGCTAATATTTGCATGAGTCCAAAACTTATTTGGAAAGCTGAGATTATGAGATAAATAAGCACTCTTTATGGCCAAATTATCTTGATAAATTGATTCTAAAATTCATTAATATTTTATCTTTAAAGGATGCCAGGAAATAAGGTACAGTTGAGGAACAGATGAACAGTGAGCTCTGTTATCTTTAGTTTTCACACATTCCTTATTTCCATCCTATTTTCCAATATCAGATTATATATGTGGTTGTAATGAGGATTTATGACAGATTGAGCTTTCTGTTTCTAATTTTCAAGCCATATATATACACCCCATATATTTTCATATCCACACTTAAGACATATATTGCATATTGCATTGTCTGTGTTACTTGTGGCAGAATGGATTTAGTCATATTAATTCATTGTGATAATGCTAGATTGCTTTTTTTGTATGCTGCCTCTGATGTACTTTGTTTTTTTATTTAAACATTTTTAAAAATATAAAATTCTACGTAATACAGAATTCTAAAAATACTTCTTAAAGCATTTATTATTTTTTATCTGAATGAACACAACACTGTAACTAATCTAACACAATGTGTATAAATACTCATTAAAGATCATAAACTGTGCATTCATTATTATTTGGTTATTAAGAATGTGATTGTTATTAGTAGAATGACTATTTATATACAAGTTATAAATTATGGCTTTTAAAGAATAATTATTTGACCTATATAGAATTTACCAAATTAACCAGTTTTAACTACTGGAGCATATCATATGCTGGTCTTAAATCACACAATCACTGTTTGTCCTAGCCAAGTGAATAAATAAATTAAATAAATAAAAAAGAAAGAAATAGCATAAGACGTTTTGAGGGAAAGAAACTGTAGTGACATTCCCCACCTAAGGCAGATCTGATATGAAAACTGTAAAGTAAGCAAAGGTGTTTATTTAAACTTCTTTTGATCCTTTATAGCAAATCTCCAGCCAAGGGAGGGATTCCCAGGTCTGGCTGCCTATTACAACCTAATGGTAAAGACTTTTAACACGTAAGGCTGCTTGGCTCACCAGAGATGGATTCAATCAACACCTGGTCCGGGAGAGAGGCACACCTCTGCATTGTTTAAAAGTTCCCAAGGTGGCTGTAATGCGGACCAGTTAGAGAACTCTGAATCAAAGGCAAACAGAAGCCTCATATTCTCCCTCAATTTTCCACCAGCTGTTACTGAAGCCTAAATCCTCTGCTTCATCTGAAGCCTAAATACTTTGGAAGGACCTAATAATCTGTACCTCGCCCTGCTGATTTCACATTGCTAAAGTTACCACTAATATGTTTATATTTTCAAAGTCTCATTAGGTTACTGGCCTGCTAATTACGTATCCCAATTCATAATAAAGCACTAATAATTGAAAATGATTTAATATGTGCTATGTTTCTAATTAATGAATTTGCTTTTAAATAACATACCTAAGGCATGAATGGGTAAATAAAATATGAATTTTAGTCATTCCCACAACCCATATAAAAATACTTTAACTCTGATGGAACATTCAACATTCCTTGAGTATTTCCACACAAGGATGATTTTAATGGAAGCTCACTGTTCTGCTACAGTTATTAACGCGAAACAACAGAGAAAGGAGATGGTAGGATGAATATGAGGTGAGAATATTTAAAGGGAATATCATGAGCAGTAAGTAAGTTGAAAACTCAGGTAATGTAATAAAGGAATCTGTGCTTGTCACTACAAGCGTTTTCAAACCCTGATACTACTATATTTAAAACCATTTTGATTGCCTATTCATGACTAGCACAGTGGTGGATAAAATGTGATAAAATGCACAGTCCTTTTCCTTAAAGAGTATGGAGTCTTTGTAGAAAAGTAAGAAATTTTTAAATAGCCATATAAATTTATAAGACAGTGCTAGAAAAGTCAAAATATACTATATGATCCAAGGTCAAATAAATGATATTTAGTTCATTGATGGGATTATTTAATCACAAAAGGGATGGACTCTGAATCTGGACAAAAGTATAGAAAGTGTCATTCTCATTAAAAAAAAATTCATACAAATAAATGAAATTAATCCCTTTTTAAAAATGTTCTCGTAGTCATGCTATCATAAAAGTAGAATTTTATGATGCCACGCTAACAGTTATTAGGAAGACTACATTTTAAAAATTAATTAGTGCATGTTAGTGAACATGATTAGATATTTTAAGGGGAATTGATGATGGATGATGCGATGAAGGAGGTTTTTGCTCATTTCTAAGAATGACTGGAAAAGAAAGTAAGGGCATTATTAAGTCAATAAGCCGTTTCCACTACTGCTAAGAAAAAAGTTGGCCATTAATTGTATTAATTGCAATTGTATGAGAATAAATTTGGTATCAACCAAGATTAGGGATATCCCAAACCAAAATTTTCTTAGGAAGTGAAGTGGTGATGTGATTTTGAATGTGGACCCAAAGTTATAGTTCCTGGTTCCAAATACTGGGTCCATCATTTATACGTATTGAATAGTTGACCTGGAGCAGGTGACTGTTCTGTGCCTCAATATATTTGGCCATAAAATGGGAATTGTGTTTGTATTTACCTCACTGGTTTGTATTTAGAAGGGAGGAGTTTAAATGAGTTAATATAAGTAAAATCCTTAAAAAGTGCCTGGGACACAGTAAACAATACATAGATATTAAATATTATTATTACTAAATAAATATGTGAAGCTGTATAGGTTTTTAAAATCTATAGTTGTGTCTATACACATGAAACTGTGGTCTTCAATTGCCAATCTCTCTCTAACAAAAAATAACTGGATTACTGTTCAGTTTCCCAAGCCTTTTTTCCTTGACCTGTGCTAAGGCATTGCAGTATTTTGTTAACTCAGTTTGAATCAATTTGCCTTGTCCCATTGTATTGATCTGATATTGTCTGTTGATTGGAGTTATAATATCTCTGTCTCTCTGGATAACCCACCTGTCAGCCTTTGAAAGTCTTGTTACTACAGCTTATTTGATGTCTAATCCATGAAGTTAAGTGTTTATTGGTGGGTATTTTTATATTTACCCTATGTTAATCCTTAAAAATGCATGATTGGATAAGTATACGCTCCTTTTGTAGAAGGGTAAACTGGCCTTAAGGGTTAAATAATTAACCCCAAATTAAACTATTCGTTAGATATCTGAGTCAGAATTCAAACTCAGACAGACCTCTCCCATCCCAAAGTTTATACTCTGTTGCCTTGACCCTCTCAGGTTTTCTCTCAGTGTTCTAATTTCCCACCACAGTGTTCTTAGTTTGCTTTCCCATTCAGATGTTTTCTCCCCAGCTTTCACATTTAGTTGCAAGTATGAAGTGATATAAAATTTTAGCTATGGGGCTTCCCTGGTGGCGCAGTGGTTGAGAGTCCGCCTGCCGATGCAGGGGACACGGGTTCGTGCCCTAGTCTGGGAAGATCCCACATGCCGCGCAGAGCGGCTGGGCCCGTGAGCCATGGCCGCTGAGCCTGCGCGTCCGGAGCCTGTGCTCTGCAATGGGAGAGGCCGCAACAGTGAGAGGCCCGCGTACCACAAAAAAAAAAAAAAATTTTTTTAGCTAGACAAATATATAGATTGGCTTACATCAATATTTTATTTCATTTCGAAATACTATTGTCTTATTAATTGTCTGTAACATGATGTAGATCATGGAGCTGTAGTTTCTGCCTAGTAATTTAGTCAACAAGAATTGTGGAGAACTGGCAACCACTTCTGAGAAAATCAATTGATTAAAACATGTTTGGAGCAAAGATTGTTCTATTGAAATACATGAGTGTATGAGGACTTATTTTTAAATGAGTTATTTTTTTTTTATGGTATGATCTACCGGTCACATCTGCTTTAAAGGCAACATAGTGGTGTAAGTATTAGCAATTTTTTTCTAGCTGTGGCAGTTTTAAAACATGACTGTATATTGTCTGACACCCCTCATTGAGTGGTATTGTCTAGGTCTGTTCCCCTTGTATCTAGGTGGGCTTATGCCTACTTCAATCAATAGATTATGGCTGAAATGACACTATGTGATGTCCTAAATGAGGCCATGCAGCCTCTGCTTTCTTTATGAGAACACTCACTCTTGGAGCCCTGTGAAAACTCTGTCTAGGCTGAGGATGCCATGCTGGAGAAGTCCCATGGAAAGACCATGTAAAGATGCCTTGATGCTAACTACAAAGAGAGAGTTATGCTCAACAAGCCCTCTGCTGTTCAGTTCCTCGCAGTTGAGGCCCCAGATACCATGAACCAAAGATTATTCACCTTCCCCTGGCCCTGTCTAAATTCTTGACTCACAGAATTCACAAGCACAATTAAATTATTTTATACCACTAGATTTTAGATGGGTTGTTACACCACAATAGATAAATAGAATATTAGCTTATTTATTTGTATAGTGTATATTTGGATTATCAACACAGTTTTGCCTTGTAATTGGGACTATTCTATTACCTTTACTCTCTCATTACCTTTATTACCATTGTCCTTCCAATGGTTCCCTGCTAACTCAAGCCAGTTGAATGGAACTCAGTTCAAACCAATAACCTGAGTTCTTGGTTTTTGCACACGGATTACTGAACATTTTATTTTTAAAAATTACATAATGCTTACAATTTGACAGTTGCCAATTTTCCCACAAGCCCTTCAGTACTACTTATATACCTTTCTACATGGGACAGGTCAGTGTTTTCTCCTTATGTCTTCTTTCCCTCTTGCTATTCTCTTTGACCAAGCTCATCTGCCAACTTCCTATCACTCTACACCTTGGCTTTAGATGACCTTGGCTCATGAGATGACCTTGGCCTCTATTTCACAGAAAAAGTCATGGTCATCAGGTAAGGATTCCATCTTTCTCTCTGCTGTAACCTTCAGAGGGATTGTCATCTATAGCTAACCAATCTTCCTTCTGTTTTCTCTCCTTCACTTCTCTTTCTTTTCTTTTCCTTTTTTTAATCCTAATTTAGTTGTAAAATAAACTTCTTCCCACCTAAGGCTAATCTCTATTCAACTTCATATTAAATGTGCTAGTGAGTAAGACAGATTTGCAATAAGGAAAAAGAAGAAATAAAGGGCATTTAAGTTAGAAAAAGAGAAGTAAAACTATATTTGCAGAAGACATGATTTTCTATACAGATAATCACAAAGAATCTAAAAAGGGCTCCAAGAAATTCAAATATGAGTGATTCATTTTATGTCAATGATACTTTAATAAAGCTTTTAAAAAATACAAGCTAACAAAGCATATTAACTTGCTATATGGAGTTGCTTAATAATGACTTCTTTTTTAAAAAATTTATTTATTTAATTTATTATTTTTGGCTGCATTGGGTCTTCGTTGCCACGCATGGGCTTTCTCTAGTTGTGGCGAGCGGGGGCTTCTCTTTGTTGCAGTGCACGGACTTCTCATTGCAGTGCCTTCTCTTGTGGTGGAGCACAGGCTCTGGGTGCCCGGGCTTCAGTAGTTGTGGCACATGAGCTCAGTAGTTGTGGCTGGTGGGCTTAGTTGCTCTGCGGCATGTGGGATCTTCCTGGACTGGGGCTCGAACCCGTGTCCCCTGCATTGGCAGGCGGGTTCTTAACCACTGCACCACCAGGGAAGTCCCAATAATGACTTCTTAAATTTCAAAATATACCACCTAAAAACAACTACTTTTATTTTTTTCCTTAAGTATATTGATTTATTTTTTTCTTCACAAGGGATAGATTTCAGAATTCTTTGTAACTAATCAGTAAAATTTTGTGATTAGTTTCTAGGAGTATACTTACCTGCTTACTTTCTCTAGAGTGGGCCTGGTATCTAACTAAAGGCAGTGTCCCTCCATGAAGACAAGCATTTAAAATGAAGAGTTCTGGGCTTCCCTGGTGGCTTAGTAGTTGAGAGTCCGCCTGCCGATGCAGGGGACACGGGTTCGTGCCCCGGGCTGGGAAGATCCCACATGCCGCAGAGCGGCTAGGCCCGTGAGCCATGGCCGCTGAGCCTGCATGTCCGGAGCCTGTGCTCCGCAACAGGAGAGGCCACAACAGTGAGAGGCCCGCATACCGCAAAAAAAAAAGAAATGAAGAGTTCTCAACTATATTTCAATTCTTTTTGCATGATTCTATTTCAATGTAATCATTTTTTAAAGAATGACCCTAATTTTGCTTATAAATTTTCTCAAGATATCACTGACTTTAGTAATTTCATATTCATTTTTTCATTTGTATACAGATTTTTGGGAGGGTTTGCCTTATGATTGCATTCCTCCTGTTATAATTGTTTCAATATGATTTAGTCCCTTTTCCATTAAGTACGGGGAGTAATTTTGTGCATAATGCTCTAACCTTTAGTAATACCTTCCACCAGGATTTGCTTAAGGATACAAAGAGGTTAGGAAATCAGCTTTGCATTTGAATACCCAAGTTAATAACACTGACATCAATAGGATTGCTTTAGAGCGTGTGTCCCATAAAGACATTGTCCCTTCTCCTCACTAATAATATGAGTTTGTAAAGGTCTATGTTTCTTTTTGTAAAATTTAATTTAATTTAATTTTTTAAGGGTCTATGTGTCTTAAGAAAAAGTGTTAATAAATAATGTTTACATCTTCTTAAAATGATTTCAACACTACTACTCCAGATGTTTTCACTCAGTAGTTATTCTAGGGCTCTCTGAACTTCCTAACAGAGCATAGAAACATGTAATTTTTAAGAAAGTAACAAAATATGGGAAAATATCAGTACACTATAAGTAAAAGTGAATTGAAGGATATATCCCTTGCTAATTGTATTGAAATGTACAGGAATTCAAGTGTTTTCCACAAGTTGTCTAAACCTAATTTTGTAGAGTGACTGGCCGTCTATTGTCTGTTACATGAAGGAACACTTTAGGGCCACTGCAATTATTAGAATACTGTTTCCTGGAGTGGCTGAGCTCACTTTCTTTCTTTGAACATAATCTACTTGGTCAGGGGAGTAAATACAATTCTCATTGTGTATATAATAATTTTATAGACTTAAAGCAACCTAATTTGAAATAAATTGTTGGATTTAGGGGAATGGATATTTCATCATGTCTACTGAATTTTTACTTTATTGTGAACTGTAGGTATGGCCTGTAGAATCATATTCCCCTCAGTACCTAAAACATTGTCTTTCACAATAAATGAACACTGAATAAAAATAGAGTTGGTCCTTGCTCCCACATAAGAGAACACTTCTACTTTGTTTTCAAAGTACATTTTTTCTGTTGTTATTAACTAAGACCAGCGACTCAAAATAGATGCTTCTCTCATCAGGGAAAATATCAGCAATTGTGAGACCATATCTTTAGCTCACAGTAATGGGGTAGTAAACCTGAAAGAAATGCAACACATTTATTCTTCCAGATCTTCTAAATTTTAAGTTTAGTTAGTTTTAAACTAAATATTTAAAATCTAGATGTTTTATTCCTTTGATAAAATTGGTTTTACAGAACTGTGACAGCATCTGTTTAGCTTACGCAGAGAACTATAACAAAGATGTTATATTTACTCTCAATATTTTAGCAAATCAATTATGTAAATCAATACATATTCACTGAATAACTTCTGTGGGACAGACAATGATGCTATTCATCACATACACATACTATACTCTGGGGAACTCAGCAGGTTTCAGGGCCTGAAAATAATTCCTATATAGAATACATGGTGAGCTTCATGGCTGAATATCATCTGATTAATATAGCTGATTTTGTTTCATTCTTTTCAATGCTGTGATTTGTAACTTACCTCTGGCTAGTGTGAAGACTGTGACAGTATATATTTGTGTAGTGATCTTACCCACTGGCTTTATTGTTATTTATTTATTTATGCACTCTTGTTTTTCTTACATCCTAAGTACCTTTATTCACTCAGAACCGAAGGCACCACTAAGTTGCCTGGTAATAGTGCTATTCCTTCACTTCAAAATACTGACAGTAAAATTTTGAGATGGTGTCAATGTGGCATGTATCAAGCTTAGAATAAACAGCAGGGATTGCTACCAGGAGTCTCAAGTAAACAGCGGAGAGGATTGGCAAACACTGTGTTGGAGACTCTCATGATCATGCCCAACCACCCAAGCTGCCTTCAACTAAAGAGTAGAGGGGTTGCTGCTCCTTCATTCTGCTGGTGTAGCTGATCCTAGATTTACCATGTTTTCATTATTTTTCTGTTCATGTTTTAGTACACACTGGTGTGGTCTGGGAAAGAAGCCCCCTCAGGGAGTAAGTGCCTAAAACCTAAAACCTTTAATGACCTCATTTCCTACACTATCAAATATAAACTCCCCAGAAAAATTCTTAATACCCTTGACAATGCAGCTAGTTGTTTTCACCAAAACTGGTTCACCTTTATTTTTAGCAGCCTTGTAATTATTTCATGCTCATTTACTCCACCAATCAGTCTCTTATTTATTCATCCATTTATTCAATTAACATCTTTTACTATTTATTAGTTGTATAAGGTAAATGGTTATAAAGAACCTGCCACTGTGTATATAAATATAATGTTGGTAGCAGCATCCCTCTTCTACAGTATTAATTAGTATAAAACAAGTTCACTTCCTGAGAAAAACCAGTGCCTAATTCCCAGAGGACAAGCTGATTGTAATCCCAAAGTCCAAATTAAATTAATTTTATTTTTATGCTGGTGAGATAGGATAAGAAAGAGCCCAGGAAATGCCAATATATTTAATTTATAAAGATTTTTTATAATGTTGCCACTTAGAATGCATTTTAGTTCAAACAGCTTTGAAGAATTGGAGTGAAAGTTCATTAAAACATTACTCTGGGGATACACTAATAACTCAATAATATTATCTTTGCTATATTGAACTGCATTGATAACGAGAATCCACACTTCCAGTAACTTAGGCCATACTGTTCCATTATGTGAAGATGTCTGAATCCTCATGTCAAGATGAGGGAACTCAGAAAAGTTAAAAAAATAAAAACACACTAATTAGCCTCAATAAGTCCAAGGTAAGATAGGAGCAGCTGAGTGAAATGATTATTCATGGAAGCAGCTAGGAAATTTTAAAAAGTAATAGAGAGCTCTGCAACTCAAGCTGTGATGCATTCTAATGACATCATCTGGAAGCATGAGGAACATGAACACTCCTCCCTACTGAATCAGAATGCATTTTTATCAGGATCCCCAAGTAATTTGCATGCACATTAAAGTTTGAGAAACACTGCTATAGATGCTATGGAGACTAAGACAGAGATTGTTAGCCTTCCAGCAAGGACAGATGGAACAGTCACAGGAGTAATTGAAGAAATGTTATTGAAGTGACTTGTTATGGGCTGTTATTGTGTCCCTCTTCTCACTCTGAAATTTATATGCTGAAGCCCTGAACCCCTAGTACCTCAGGATGTGTCTATATTTGGCAACAGAGTTTTTAAAGAGGTAATAAGTTAAAATGAGTTCATTAGAGTTAGTCCTAATTCAATATGGCTGGTGTCCTTATAAGAAGAAAATTTAGACACAAATGGGTAGAGAGAGAAGATGTGAAGATACAATGAAAAGATGAACATCTACAAACCAAGGAGAGAGACATCAGAATAAAGCAACCCTGCCAACAACTTGATGTCAGACTTCTAAGCTTCAGAATCATGAGAAAATAGATTTCTGTTGTTTGAGCCACTCAGTCTATGGTTCTTGTTCTGGCAGCCCGAGCACTCTCATGCAACTTGATTCATGAATGTGTGAACAGAGATAAGGATGGTAGCATACTTCAAGACTAACAAAGCAGAGAACTATTCCTGCATTTAGGTCCAAAGGCAGCTGTAACTGTTGGAAAGGTGTCCTTGTAGAAGCTATGGTCTTAAGAAGTTGAATACAGCTGCCAAAGAATTGCAGGCTGGCAGGAAAAAAGAGCATGGAGAACAAATACCACTTACTTCAGACCACTTACGACTTCTGTCCTTCAATTTTCTTATTTCCCCCATTGACTACATCCAATTTACAGCTGGAAGGTAAGAGTGTTTCTGATGATGCAGTTTGTGTAAGTCAGCATCCCAGTAAAAAACAAAGTAGACAATGATGGGAAGTAGATTGGAAGAGCAAATAGAAATTATTCAGCAGAGTTATCTTTCTTTCTTTTTTAGTAACTGATCTCCATTTTTGTTCAGAGTAGTGATACATCCAGCTAAAAGACTTATTTTCCTAATGTCCCTTGCACCTATTTGTGCAAAACCACATGATTAACTTCCATTTTAGATATAAATGGACATTGTAGGGTGAAACTTCAAGGCATGCTCGCTCAAGGCACACAGCTAGCTGGAATGTGTCTTTTGCCTTCTCTTCCTTCTTGCTGAATTTTCAATGTATCTGACTGTTGCTCTGACAGCCATGTTGGACCATGGAGTGAACTTGCATTTGGAAGTCAGTGCTAAGAGCAGATATATGGAAGGGACATGGGTCTCTGATAATTGTGAAGCACCTCAAAATTCCTGAAGTATATAATAAATTTTTATGTATTTAAGCCACAGTTATTTTGTTTTATATTGTTTGACATTATATTGACAGCGTTCAGTATATACCACCCCATAATATGCCACTCTGGAATAAGTATTATTTTGATCTGAATGCAACTGAAAATCAACAGATGCAGGAAGAGTTCTCTGCCTTCCCTTATTTGCCCCAAAACTGGACATGAATTTCCTTTTAAGGAAATCCCGTACCAGAGAGAAGAGTGACTCATCATCTCAGCTGAGGAGTTTATACCAACATGAGTTTGCATAAACAGCTGTTACTAAAATAATGCTTATCTTCAAATGTTTTCTAGTTACTTTCCCACAATTTATCATTACTTAAAGCCCCAAACCTCTTTCCTTTGTTAAAAAGATATACAAGCCCCCAAGTCTAACTGCTTCTTTGAGTATCACTTCTGTTCCGTGAACTCCCATGCATATAAATATTAATAAAAATTGTGTGTCTTTTCTTCTCTTGATCTGTCTTTTATTAGTTTAATTCTCAGCCCCTCAGTCACTAAATCTAAGATGGCAGAGGAGAAGTTTTTTCTCCTGACAATATAAAGCTGGACCTAATTCAAACTGATACAAAGGTAAAGGTAAGGTACAACTATTCAAGAAGCTCCACAAAATAATGAATACATTAATTCCTTAAGAATTAAAGAATGTCTTGGAAGATTTTCTGAGGTAGAATCATCTCATCAACCTTCTGTGTGGCCCCAATAAAATCACAGAATTGTTCTGTCTCATATTTCTTACCTGTAAAATTAGTTTAATAATAATATCCCTGGTACACTTAATTAGTTGGAAAATATGAAAGTACTTGATAAGTAAAATCTGAAGAAGAAAATAAGATTGAGAATCAGAATTTGATGATCCAGTCCTAGTTCTTCAACTGTCTGAACCTGAATAGTTATTTTTAGTTGATAGTTTTCTCTATCATAGGCTAAGTTGGTTTAAATAATTTAAAACTCTCTTGGAATTTAACTAAGAATTTTTGACAATTATATGATATTAGTTTTATTTATTAAGGATTGTGATATAGGTTTACATCCAATCTATGAACTTTAATATCCATATAGAATCTAGCTACATACAAGAATACTAAATACAATGTGATGTTAAATCCATATTAAATAAGCTATTTAAACATGGGCTTCTACTATATCCCCACCTGGTTTGCAATATCCAAAGAAAACATGTTGCAATTATTTATAATTTCTATTCCTTTTATATGCCACTAATTTTTAGGAGATGTACCATAATTCTGAGGAAGTATGGATTAGACTAGAGTTCTGAACTTGTAAGAATAAAAGAGCTACCTCCTGTGACTCTCTTTGAGGATAATATTTTTCCAGGAACTATTATTCAAGATAAAAATATCATTGTTAAATTGATATTTTCTTCTATACTATGTGCCATTCTAGACATATTACATACATTTCTGATTGTCCATAAAGAGCTAAATTGTGTTCTTTCCTTAAAATGCATGTGTGTGTGTATGTGTGTGTGTGTGTGTGTGTGTGTGTGTACGTGTGTGTGTAATATTGAAAATTGAGAAGGAAGTACCCAGAGAATATAATTCAGGAAACTGTAATGAAAGGATAGCGGAAAAATCAGATTTTCAGAAGGAAAAATTCCCAATTATGCCAATAATTACATGAAAAAAGGTAAGAAGGATTATTGTCAGGAATTGTATCGTGCTTCTAATATTGGAAGGCCATTAAGGATGGAGATTATAACAATTTCCATTTACATTAAAAAGTGTTGGTAAGACACACAAAAAGGATCACAAGTTTAGATAATAAGCAATAATTCATCATTGTGTTTAGAAACCATAAGAGTAAAGCTTCTGATAATGCTCTGCTGAATTTTATCATTTTTGCAATCGATTGGTAAATATTTTAAATTCACAATTGATAAATCAAATTCACTTACTGAATATTTATTACACAGACAATGGATTAGGTTGTTGAGCGTAAAAATGTCAAATCTATTTTGGTTACTATAATCATTTCAATGATATAATTACCATGTATCCATAGCTTCTTTGTCCATTATAACATAAAAACAAAACAGTAAAAGCAGAACAAAAACACTTGGAAAACAAACAAACCAGAGCCAAAAATCTTTGGGGTAAAGAAAGGTGTTATTCCAGCACCTTCCTCCTAGGAGATAAGATACTAAGATTCTTGACTCATATTTCCCTTTTCTTCCCTCCAAGTTTGCATAGAATTTTCAATCCAATAGAACTGGAGTGGTCTTTTGGAGTGCTCCAAGACTTTTATTCTTTATTCTCTGCCTGTGCTCTATGATTGCCTCTCTGATTTCCACTGGAGAGGGATTAATAAACAAGCAGTATCTTTTTCTTTACTTTGACAGAAAGGTTTTAAAATCATAGAATTACAGAAACTTGTATGTGGAAGAGACTAAGATTATACAGTACAAGTCTCAATTACATTTGCAAATCCTCTCCTACAGTATTTATCATAAACTGTCATCAAACCACTAGTTCTACCCTTTTGTGATATTACGAGTATTTCTTTGACTGAGCCAAAATCAGTCTTTGTTTTCTGTCTAGCTACTCTACATATTTCTGCTGTCCCAAATCTCCCCTCAAAAGCAAAGCAGTCCTCAGTGTGTGTGTGTCTGTGTGTGTGTGTGTGTGTGTGTGTGTGTGTGTGTGTGTGTGTGCATGCAGAGAGAGAGATTTGGGAGCACTAAATTATTCTTTTAAATTTTTTATTAATACAGCAGGTTCTTATTAGTCATCAATTTTACACACATCAGTGTATACATGTCAATCCCAATCTCCCAATTCATTACACCACCACCCTCACCCCCCGGCCGCTTTCCCCGCTTGGTGTCCATACGTTTCTTCTCTACATATGTGTCTATTTCTGCCCTGCAAACCGGTTCATCTGTACCATATTTCTAGGTTCCACATATATGCGTTAATATACAATATTTGTTTTTCTCTTTCTGACTTACTTCACTCTATATGACAGTCTCTAGATCCATCCACGTCTCTAAAAATGACCCAATTTCTTTCCTTTTTATGGCTGAGTAATATTCCATTGTATATAAGTACCACATCTTCTTTATCCATTCATCTGTTGATCGACGTTTAGGTTGCTTCCATGACCTGGCTGTTGTAAATAGTGCTACAATGAACATTGGGGTGCATGTGTCTTTTTGAATTATGGTTTTCTCTGGGTATATGTCCAGTAGTGGGACTGCTGGGTCTTATGGTAATTCTATTTTTAGTTTTTTAAGGAACCTCCATACTGTTCTCCACAGTGGCTGTATCAATTTACATTCCCACCAACAGTGCAAGGGGTTCCCTTTCCTCCACACCCTCTCCAGCATTTGTTGTTTGTAGATTTTCTGAGGATGCTCATTCTAACTGGTGTGAGGTGACACCTCATTGTATTTTTGATTTGCATTTCTCTAACAATTAGTGATGTTGAGCAGCTTTTCACGTGCTTCTTGGCCATCTATATGTCTTCTTTGGAGAAATGTCTATTTAGGTCTTCTGCCCATTTATTGATTGGGTTGTTTGCTTTTTTAATATTGAGCTGCATGAGCTCTTTATATATTTTGGAGATTAATCCTTTGTCTGTTGATTCATTTGCAAATATTTTCTCCCATTCTGAGGGTTGTCTTTTTGTGTTGTTCGTAGATTCCTTTGCTATGCAAAAGTTTTTAAGTTTCATTAGGTCCCATTTGTTTATTTTTATTTCCATTACTCTAGGAGGTGGATCAAAAAACATCTTGCTGTGATTTATGTAAAAGAGTGTTCTTCCTATGGTTTCCTCTAAGAGTTTTATAGTGTCCTGTCTTACATTTAGGTCTGTAATCCATTTTGAGTTAATTTTTGTGTATGGTGTTAGGGAGTGTTCTAATTTCATTCTTTTACATGTAGCTGTCCAGTTTTCCCAGCACCACTTATTGAAGAGACTGTCTTTTCTCCATTGTATATCCTTGCCTCCTTTGTCATAGATTAGTTGCCCATAGGTGCGTGGGTTTATCTCTGGGCTTTCTATCTTGTTCCATTGATCTATGTTTCTGTTTTTGTGCCAGTACCATATTGTCTTGATTACTGTAGCTTTGTAGGATAACCTGAAGTCAGGCAGTCTGATTCCTCCAGCTCCATTTTTTCCCCTCAAGACTGCTTTAGCTATTCGGGGTCTTTTGTGTCTCCATACAAATTTTAAGATTTTGTACTAGTTCCATAAAAAAATGCCATTGGTAATTTGATAGGGATTGCATTGAATCTGTAGATTGCTTTGGGTAGTATAGTCATTTTCACAATATTGATTCTTCCAATCCAAGAACATGGTATATCTCTCCATTTGTTGGTATCACCTTTAATTTCTTTCATCAGTGTCTTATAGTTTTCCACATACAGGTCTTTTGTCTCCCTAGGTAGGTTCAATCCTAGGTATTTTATTCTTTTTGTTGCAATGGTAAATGAGAGTGTTTCCTTAATTTCTCTTTCAGATTTTTCATCATTAGTGTATAGGAATGCAAGAGATTTCTGTGCATTAATTTTGTATCCTGCAACTTTATCAAATTCATTGACTAGCTCTAATAGTTTTCTGGTGGCATCTTTAGGATTCTCTATGTATAGGATCATGTCATCTGCAAACAGTGACAGTTTTACTTCTTTTTTTCCAATTTGTATTCCTTTTATTTCTTTTTCTTCTCTGATTACTGTGGCTAGGACTTCTAAAACTATGTTGAATAATAGTGGCAAGAGTGGACATCCTTGTCTTGTTCCTGATCTTAGAGGAAATGCTTTCAGTTTTTCACCATTGAGAATGATGTTTACTGTGAGTTTGTCATATATGGCCTTTATTATATTGAGGTAGTTCCCTCTATGCTTAGTTCCTGGAGAGTTTTTATCATAATGGGTGTTGAATTTTGTCAAAAGCTTTTTCTCCATCTATTGAGATGATCATATGGTTTTTATTCTTCAGTTTGTTAATATGGTGTATTGATTGATTTGCGTATATTGAAGAATCATTGCACCCCTGGGATAAATCTCACTTGGTCATGTTGTATGATCCTTTTAATGCGTCATTGGATTCTGTTTGCTAGTATTTTGTTGAGGACTTTTGCATCTATATTCATCAGTGATATTGGTCTGTAATTTTTTTTTTGTAGTATCTTTGTCTGGTTTTGGTATCTGGGTAATGGTGGCCTCATAGAATGAGTTTGTGAGTGTTCCTTCCTCTGCAATTTTTTGGAAGAGTTTGAGAAGGGTAGGTGTTAGCTCTTCTCTAAATGTTAGATAGAATTCACCTGTGAAGCCATCTGGTCCTGTGCTTTTGTTTTTTGGAAGATTTTTAATCACAGTCTCAATTCCCGTGCTTGTGATTGGTCTGTTCATATTTTCTATTTCTTCCTGGTTCATTCTTGGAAGGTTATACCTTTCTAAGAATTTGTCCATTTCTTCCATGTTGTCCATTTTATTGGCATAGAGTTGCTTGTAGTAGTCTCTTAGGATGCTTTGTATTTCTGCTGTGTCTGTTTTAACCTCTCCTTTTTCATTTCTAATTCTACTGATTTGAGTCCTCTCCCTCTTTTTCTTGATGAATAATTTTATTGATTTGAGTCCTCTCCCTCTTTTTCTTGATGAGTGTGGCTAATGGTTTATCAATTTTGTTTATCTTCTCAAAGAACCAGATTTTAGTTTTATTGATCTTTGCTATTGTTTCTTTGTTTCTATTTCATTTTTTTCTGCTCTGATCTTTATGATTTCTTTCCTTCTGCTAACTTTGGGTTTTGTTTGTTCTTCTTTCTCTAGTTCCTTTAGGTGTAAGGTTAGATTGTTTATTTGAGATTTTTCTTGTTTTTTGAGGTAGGCTTGTATAGATATAAACTTCTCTCTTAGAACCGCTTTTGCTTCATCCCATAGGTTTTGGATCATTGTGTTTTCATTGTCACTTGTCTCCAAGTCTTTTTTGATTTCCTCTTTGATTTCATCAGTGATCTCTTGGTTATTTAGTAACGTATTGTTTAGCCTCCACGTATTTGCGTTTTTTATGTTTTTTTCCCTGTAATTGATTTCTAATCTCATAGTGTTGCAGTCAGAAAAGATGATTGATACGATTTCAATTTTCTTAAATTTACTGAGGCTTGATTTGTGACCCAAGATGTGATCTATCCTGGAGAACGTTCCACTTGAGAAGAAAGTGTAATCTGCTCTTTTTGGATGGCATATCCTGTAAATATTAATTAAATCTATCTGGTGTATTGTATCATTTAAAGCTTGTGTTTCCTTATTAATTTTCTCTTTGGATGTTCTGTCCATTGGTGTAAGTGAGGTGTTAAAGTCCCCCACTATTATTATGTTACTGTCATTTTCCTCTTTTATAGTTGTTAGCAGTTGCCTTATGTATTGAGGTGTTCCTATGTTGGGAGCATTATATATTTATAATTGTTATATCTTCTTAGATTGATCCCTTGATCATTATGTAGTGTCCTTCCTTGTGTCTTATAACATTCTTAATTTTAAAGTCTATTTTATCTGATATGAGTATTGCTACTCTAGCTTTCTTTTGATTCCCATTTGCATGGAATATCTTTATCCATCCCCTCACTTTCAGTCTGTATGTGTCCCTAGGTCTGAAGTGGGCTTCTTGTAGACAACATATAGATGGGTCTTGTTTTTGTATCCATTCAGCAAGCCTGTGTCTTTTGGTTAAAGCATTTAATCCATTCACACTTAAGGTAATTATCGATATGTATGTTCCTATGACCATTTTCTTAATTGTTTTGGGTTTGTTTTTGCAGGTCCTTTTCTTCTCTTGTGTTTCCCACTTAGAGAAGTTCCTTTAGCATTTGTTGTAGAGCTGGTTTGGTGGTGCTGAATTCTCTTAGCTTTTGCTTGTCTGTAAAGCTTTTGATTTCTCCATCGAATCTGAATCAGATCCTTGCTGGGTAGAGTAATCTTGGATGTAGGTTCTTCTCTTTCATCACTTTAAGTATATCATGCCACTCCCTTCTGGCTTGTAGGGTTTCTGCTGAGAAATCAGCTGTTAATTTTGTGGGTGTTCCCTTGTATGTTATTTGCCATTTTTCCCTTGCCGCTTTCAATAATTTTTCTTTGTCTTTAATTTTTGCCAGTTTGATTACTATGTGTCAGCATGTTTCTCCTTGGGTTTATCCTGTATGGGACTCTCTGCGCTTCCTGGGCTTGGGTGGCTATTTCCTTTCCCATATTAGGGAAGTTTTTGACTATAATCTTTTCAAATATTTATTGGGTCCTTTCTCTCTCTCTTCTCCTTCTGCGACCCCTATAATGTAAATGTTGCATTTAATGTTGTACCAGAGATCTGTTAGGCTGTCTTCATTTCTTTTCATTCTTTTTTCTTTATTCTGTTCTGCAGCAGTGAATTCCACCATTCTGTCTTCCAGTTCACTTATCCATTCTTCTGCCTCAGTTACTCTGCTACTGATTCCTTTGAGTGTAGTTTTCATTTGAGTTATTGTATTGTTCATCTCTGTTTGTTTGTTCTTTAATTCTTCTAGCTCTTTATTAAACATTTCTTGCATCTTCTCAATCTTTGCTTCCATTCTTTTTCCGAGGTCCTGGATCATCTTCACTATCATTATTGTGAATTCTTTTTCTGGAAGTTTGCCTATTTCCACTTCATTTAGTTGTTTTTCTGGGGTTTTATCTTGTTCCTTCATCTGGTACATAGCCCTCTGCCTTTTCATCTTGTCTATCTTTCTGTGAATGTGGTTTCTGTTTCACAGGGTGCAGGATTGTAGTTCTTCTTGCCTCTGCTGTCTGCACTCTGGTGGATGAGGCTATCTAAGAGACTTGAGCAAGTTTCCTGATGGGAGAGATGGGTGGTGGGTAGAGCTGGGTGTTACTCTGCTGGGGCACTAAATTACTTATCCTACATTTTATGTATTAAAATTTTTTTGGTTTTGTATTTTTTTTTTTTTGGTGTTGTATTTTTTATTGAGGTCTATAAGTCATATGAAGTAAAATACACCTAATTAATTAATTAATTAATTAATATTTAAATATACCCATTTTAATGTATCATTTTATGAGTGTTAACAAATACTTATAGCTGTGTAAGCACTACCACAATCAGGATACAGAACAGTCCTATTACCCCTGATGTTTCCTAAAGTTCCTTTGTAGTCAGCCATTCCCACTACTTCCTAGCACTTGATAATGGAGAAGACTCTATCTTTGATCACACTTTACCCAAGCTCCTTTGAGTCCTTTTCTTGACTAGATCTCAGCCTTGGGTTTCCATGTCCATCCTTGCACAGTCCAGTTTTAGCAAAAATCCTCCTAAGTCAGTTTAGAGAAAAGCCTCCCACCTTTGGTAGATGATCACCCTGGACTGGCTTCAACAAGAATCCTATTAGGTCAGTTTAGCAAGACCTTTCCTTCCCCTTGACGTCTCCTCTTAGTAATTTTCCATCCACTGACCCACCTTCCCAACATACTCCTTGGCTGTAAATCTCCCCTGTTTCTGTTGTATTTAGAGTTGAGCTTCGTCTCTTTCCCCTATTGTAAATGCCTGACACTTACACCTATCACAATGGTCCTGAATAAAATCTTCCTTACCATTTAAACCAGTGTCAAAATAGTTCTTTCTTTAATATCATGCAGAGATGACTGTTCTGCACAGATAACTGGACTCTCACAGGTTTTGTTTTTTAAATACTCAGATATATGCTAATTCTTTATACATTTTATGTCCTGTATTCCATGCCATCCTTAACCTGCCTTTTCACTCTACTATATATGGTAAATATATTTCAATAACAATGTTCTTACCACCTTCTTTATTAATTATTTACATAACTTCTAGCAAAATTAATTCATGCATTCTTTCATGATTCCATATACTTATATTTCTTACTTAATTTCATTTTAACCAGTAATATAATTATTGTCACATGATTGATTCTAATATTAAATTATAAATTCTTTGAAGACAAAGACTGAACATTTTCAACTTTATATCTCACAGAGCAAAGCTAAAAACATCATAATTATGACTCAGACTGAAAGGGTGGAGTTGAAAACAATCTTTTTTTAACCCTGTACTGAAGCCTCATTAGAATGCTATTTTTAAAGAGTGAAGATCACAGGGAAGTCTGTTATTACAGCATTAAAAGAAAGTGGATTTTTTCCAGCATTCCAAATTAGCCTTTATTATTAATCTAGTACAACTTTCATAGAAAAAGGAATTAAGCCTCAGAGAATTGAAGTGTTGGATCCAGGTCAATTCAATGGTTATTGACCCAATCCAAATTGAAATTAACAAAGAATATTGCAAAATGTGTGCAAAATTTTGTCTTATGTATATATACATATTTTTTTAATGGAGTGTGTTCATACACCCACACATACTAGATCTAAAACCTCAGAACACTTAGAGAACCACTGATCCATACTATTCTAAACATTTTCTAACCTATAGATAAACCATACATTTTTGTTGTTTGCTTGTTTTATTTTGTTTCTCAAATGACCTCATGTTGACCAGCAAGGTCTCTGGACAGAGGCAAAGAAATGTCAAATTTTGCAGTCTTAAATTTAATTTTGTGATGTTTTCCTGTCTGTGAATTACACATTTTTTCATATTTTTAACTGCTTATTCCAAAGAATTATTTCTTTAATATATGAACTATATGTACCTATATTTATTTTTAATCTGTGAAGGCATAGCAGTTTAATAATTTTAAATAGCTGAAAAGCACACTTAAGCCTTAAATGTTACATGTAAGTATCTGATTTTGTCCCTGTGTTCCTCTGGAAGGAAATATGCCTTACTTTGCTTGCACAAATTCTCAAATTATTCCTGCCTCCTACTAATGCAGAAGCATTTGTCTGGCATCTTCTGTGACTGGGATTGCAGCCGGTTATCTATGGTCTGAAGGGCTCAAACTTGCAAACTATCATTCATGTCTTATAATTGTAGAGCACTTTGGTCTGGGTAGAAGTATTTATTATGCAACAATGCTCATCAAAGGTCGGTTATAATTATAAATTAAAGAATTGAGACAAGTTTTCCAGATATTTTGACACTTTGAACTGAGTTATCTGAACACTTAAAATTTGAATTACCTAAATAGTTATCCGAATTTCTCACTCACTAGCATGAGTACATAGAGAAAAATGGTACTTAAGATAAATCATTTGGGAAGTGTGAAAGGCCTTAGAAATCATCTAGGTCAATACTTCTTAACCATCTGGGAGGTGATGAGTCCCCTTGAGCAAATGAAGAAATGATAACACTATTATTTAAATTAAGTAAGCATTAAAATTGTTTAATACATGCCACCCAACTAGTTACTTAGGTAAAAACTTAATTTCTCTGAACCTCAAATTCCGTCTCAATAAAATGAGAGCGTTGGATTAAATAAAACTTTAGTGTCTCATGCTTTCTGATAATCTATGTTTATAAGTAATATAACATTAACTGACCAAATATCAGAAAATACCTAAAGATATACTAATGAAGAAAATTTATGAAAAGTATTTAAGACTAGACAATAAATACAATCCCAATTTATTATTTTCAAATCACTCTATTGGACTTTGAGAAAGAGTTCAAAAGTTAACCCTTATATTCAAGGAATTTCCTATATAATAGGCAATGCATTGCATAAATATATAAAAAGAGATATAAAGGTATGAGACTTAAACATATTTAAGAAAAACAATACAAGTAACAAGTACTCTGTTATTATCTAAATAGTAAGCTAAAATGTTACTGGTGCTAGGATTTTGGATAAAGTTAATTCCGGGCTGAAGAGAAAGAGGAAAGTTTAATATAGTAAGAGGTGGTGTGAAGGACAGGAATAGAACGAATGTTGTATCAAAATATAAACATTTGAATGTAAGCATTGTTAGAGGTGGTCTTAATGGCTCCTCCTAGCATCATGATTCAGTTTTGCTATCCCCCCTCAGCCTCAGTGACTGCTGCTTAGGTAGAGGAAAATTTGACAGTTAAGTGTGGACCTCAGTGCCTCGCTGAAACTGGATCGATGCAATTTCACTTCCAAATGTTGTGAGTTGTAACTAGGACCCAGACATTTTTATGTGTCTAGTACGGGTGCTGGGCATTGAAGGAGTCTTACCTCCCATTGTTCCAACCTCTCCAAAGTTGCAATATCAGAAATTAGATTTACATTTCTTCATTTGTTTACTTTTAAAATGTATACAAATTGGATTAATTTATTATTGGTTCAATTTCTTTAATTATTAATTCAAATTTATGGATTAAAATAGCAAACGATAAAAATGTATCATATTCTTATGGCTAGGCTTTAATAAGAGAATTTTGAAAATTATCTGAGTCTGTGCTCCTGGGAGACAGTGATGGTTGAGAAATCCTGCCATCATTTTGCATCCAAGAAATGGCATATTTCAAAGAATCATTCTTTCCTGCTTGATTAGGTAAGACCTGCAGATGGTGCCCTGATTTACCTATGACAAGGCCAGATAAAAGTCCTTCAAATTCTCATATTTTTGTCTTGTAGCCAAATTGTTTGTCCCTACTTACCAGTCTGAACAAAATACCCACTGACTGTGACTTGACTAAACTTTCCTTCCCCCAGGTCCCTGAATTTTGGGGTATTATTGATTTTAAGCAAGTATTCGGAGATTAAGCAAGTGTTGGAACATGGAGCAATCCCTATTTTCTGCTCAAAATGCCCTGTCATACTATCTGCTTAGCCCATCCCCCCAAACCCTATCCTTTCCATCTTTATTTACTCTGCCTTTTCTGCCTGACTTGTGAGATGCTTACAGATCTTTCCATAGCGATATTGTCCCTAATACAGCAGTCCACCTCCCCATCTTACAGTCATCTTTTGGAATAAAATCTCTCCTTATTTAAGTTTTTTTTTTTTTTTTTTTTTTTGCCGTACGCGGGCCTCTCACTGTTGTGGCCTCTCCCGTTGCGGAGAACAGGCTCCGGATGCGCAGGCTCAGCTGCCATGACCCACGGGCCCAGCCGCTCTGCGGCATGCGGGATCTTCCCGGCCCGGGACACGAACCCGTATCCCCTGCGTTGGCAGGCGGACTCTCAACCACTAGCGCCACCAGGGAAGCCCTCTCCTTATTTAAGTTTAACTTTGTTTTCTACTTACCGAACATAACATCTTTTGTCCATTTCACTAGCTATTCAAAACAAATGAACTTTATGCTTAATAGATAAAGATAGGAAGTATGGCTTTTATATTTCAAAGAAAAAATCAATATTTTTTTTTTTTAGAAAATCCTACCTACAGGACCTTTTGTGAACAAGGTAACTTGATATAAACTTATAATCAAGGATAGATTGGGTTCACCAAGCCAAGCTTAATATATCTGTCAGCTTTATTAAACTTTAGACAGGCTCCTTCCTGACTCTGGATGCTGATTTCCCTTTTCTCAAACCTTTTTTTTTTTTTTTTTGGAGTGTAATTGTTTTACAATGTTTTGTTAATTTCTGCTACAAAACGAAGTGAATCAGTTATATGTATACATATATCCCCTCCCTCTTGGACCTCTCTCTGCCCCCATCCAGCCCATCTAGGTCATCACAGAGCACCGAGCTGAGCTCCCTGTGCTGTACAGCAAGTTCCCACCAGCTATTTTACACATGGTAGTGTATTTATGTCAAACCTAATCTCCCAATGCATTCCATCCTCCCTTTCTTCCACTGTGTTCACACATCCGTTCTGTACATCTGTGTTCTCTGACCATTTTTTTAGAAGACTTTGGTTGTAAATTCTTTCTCTGCCCCTTTGATATATATGTTTTTGTTTTTTTTAAAGCCTCTTGCCAGAAATAAAACCAAGAAATGTCTTCTTCAAAAACCTAGGAGCCATCCCTTTGAAATACAAAAATCAAATAAGAGAGGTCCTCTATTACCTAGTCTCTGTGGGAGGGTAGGAATCTAACTTCCATAGGTGCTAAATAACAAACAGAGATGCTTTAATCGCTGAGAAAAATATATACAAAATCAGAAATAACTCAATGGGCTTCACACATCCCATCGATTATCCTCCCTCAACAATGTACCTCAATACTTTTTCACAACCACATCCTATCATTTAACCCCCCACCACCACCTTTTATTTCAATGGCATTGGGTTCAGACTGTATTCTATTCTATATCCTCTATTGCAATAGCCTTGAATAAAGTCTTCCTTGCCTGTTTGACTTTACCCAGTATAATTTCAGCCTTGGCAAGAATTTTAAATATTTTAAAATAAAAAGACAAATTGAAGTAGATACCATACGGAATCAGCCCTTCTTCTTTTGGCTGTAATAGATAAATCAAGCCATCCAAATATAAAACTAGATTTCCTTATTTCCAATTACATTCAAAGTTGAATATTACTCTATTAGTTATACTCAGCCTTTGGTATAGTTTTTTGGTATATTTTGATATATTTAGTAATATTTATAATATTTACACAGACAACAAGGGTTATGGAAAACTGAAATTTTTTTAAACTGATTATCTTACTCTTTAAAGCACAAAGCATTAAAGAGAAAATATTATTTTCTCTTTAAAATGTGCTTTGATTCCTTACTTACTTGACTATATGTTAATTGTGTTTCTAGGCTCATCACAGTGAAACCTACCCAATATGGGATAGATGTTTCTTGATGCGTATACCCTCCATATATATACTTTGATCATAACACTTTATTCCCTGTATTATGATCATTCTCATTCTTGATTCTTCTTTCCCTCACTTGTTATCAATTGTCAAATCCTCCTCTATAGCTTCCACTCTTGGTTAAATGCTCTCATCATGTCCTGTATACTGTCATCACATAGGGTGGAACAGATTATCCCCACACAGGGGCAGGCACATGGTAGAGAGGGACTGAAATGCAGCCTACAATTCACTCATCAAGCTATACTCCATGGTGTTCCACCGTGTTCAAGGAGGAAGAGCTGTCTTTTTCTAATTTGCATGAAAATGCCACAGGATACTGATTTTCCTGCTCTATATGCATCATGAGAATATTTGTAAAACAGAATTTTAATTTTCTGCTTCCCATTATCCAAATCCTAATAAATTTTAGAGGAGAGTCTCTGTGTCTTATTCATATCAGAATCCCAACATTTAGGACAGTGTCTGCAATACAATCTGTTAAATATATATTGGTTGGATAAATGAATGAATGAATGTAGATCTTTAAAATATATATATATATGTATGTATGTATATTCCTACCTTTTCTCAAACAAACACTGAAATATTTTAACTTTCCTAAGTTTCATCAGTAGAAACAATAATGATTATATTTCATAATACAATAATGCTCTCAGACATATAAAATCTGCTAATGCCTTCCTCTTTTAAAATAATTAATTAATTAGGCTGTGTTGGGTCTTTGTTGCTGTGCATGGGCTTTCTCTAGTTGTGGTGAGCAGGGGCTATTCTTCGTTGCAGTGTGTGGGCTTCTCATTGTGGTGGCTTCTCTTGTTGTGGAGCATGGACTCTAGGAGCATGGGCTTCAGTAGTTGTGGCACGCAGGCTCAGTAGTTGTGGTTTGTGGGATCTAGAGTGCAGGCTCAGTAGTTGTGGCACACGGGCTTCTTTGCTCCATGGAATGTGGGATCTTCCCAGAGCAGGGCTCGAACCCATGTTCGCTGCATTGGCAGGTGGATTCTTAACCACTGCACCACCATGGAAGTCCCTGCCTTCCTTTAATGGTACCAAATATCTCCAATTTGGGGCATGCAATGTTGTTTTTATAGTTATTTTCCCTTTTCTCTTGCTGTCACATTGGCATGTCTAATGGACATCAATGCACCTACTTATTGCAGCTTCAGTCATTTCTCTAATTTACTTCTAATGTGCTGTAGATTTGGATAACAGAAAATAAAACTGTGAGTGATCTAGGACTTAAGGAATTCTGTCTAATAAGGATGAAGTACAAGAGATTTGATGATAGAATAGTGTGATTTTGAGGGTCATAAGTGAGTTGTCTTAAAGACTTCTTTTTAAAAATATACAGGCACACCTCATTTTATTGTGTTTCTTAGATATTGCATTTTTTATAAAGCGAAGGTTTGTGGTAACCCTGTTTCGAGCAGATCTATCAGCACCATTTTTTTTTCCAACAGCATTTGCTCATTTCATGTCTCTGTCACATTTTGGTAATTCTTGTAATATTTCAAACTTTTTCATTATTTATAATTGTTATGGTGATCTGTGATCAGTGATCTTTGATATTACTACTATAACTCACTGAAGACTCAGATGATGGTTAGCAATAAGTAATTTTTTTTCTAACAATAAAGTAATTTTTAATTAAAGTATGTACATTGCTTTTTCTTACACAATGCTATTGCACACTTAATAGACTACAGTATAGTGTAAACATAACTTTTATATGCACTGGGAAACCAAAGAAAATTGTGTGACTTGCTTTATTGCAACATTCACTTTATTGAAGTGGTATGGAACCAAACCGGCAAAATCTCCAAGGTATTCCTGTTATGTCTTAGTTCTGGCCTTTCCTTGTCTTCTTTGTCCTCCTCATCCCATCCTCATCCTCTTTTTCCCTCTTATGGTTCGTACCCTTATGGTTGTTGAAAAGTTGAGTTGAAGATATGTGAATATTTGAGGCTTTATGTCTATTTTGGTTGTGGAATAAAATGTGTTTCATTAATTATCCTCAATACCAAATAAGGCCACTTTCCAATTATCCTTAACCAATATAAAACCATAAAAGTGTTCCAACAGAAAGCAAGTCTGGTTTATCTATTTCAGTGATACAACAGCTATCTGGCCCTGAATTTATATTCCTATCATCTATTTTATGTGTTCTCAGATGCAGTGCATTCAAATAAATTTAAATTCTCCCTGACAATGCAGGTGACTCCGTATGACCCTATCTATATTTCTGAGAGGGTTTTTCAATCTTCACTGCGTTTATATTACCTTCAGGGTGTCTTTTTATCGATATATACGTGTACAGTATTACAAATGGGATTGCTCTTCCCTAATCCTTTGAAAGTTGTAGCCAATGAATATACATAATAACAAAATTGCGGGCATGGCTACATCTTACTGAAACACACATCTTTCAAATAAATGACACTGCTATATATGGTTGTTGTGAGTTATAGTCTACCCGAAGAGTCATCATTGAAATGTTTGCTCAGAGCTTATATCTGTTTAAGAATGAATTTCTGAAATTAGTTTTACTTGTCTCTTTAAGAAGTAGTAGAATTGTCCAGAGAAACAGAAATGTTCAGAGTTATAGCTTTTGGAAAATAGTGTGATATAGTTGAAAGAATATGCATGGGTTATATAATTCTGGGTACAAACTCCCAAATTCAACAATAGCTCTGTGACCTTCAGCAAATCACTTAATCTCTCTGATCTTCAGTTTCTTTATCTTTCAAATGACTCATTTTATTTTATTCACATAGGGACATTTCAGAGTTTCTATGAGAAATAAATGAGATGACCTTTTAAGAACTAACTACATGGTGTGCTCCCAACAATGTTACTTTCCTTCTCTCTCCATTTTTCTTTAAAGGAATCCATGCACTCTGATGCTAGAGAAACATGATTTGCCAACAAAGTTAGACTGGAGTTTTCTTGGTGGCTGGCTCTAAGGATGTTTTTAAAAGTAGACTTTACGGAACTAAGCTATCTATAGCCTGTGTTTCGGAATTCCCTGTTGCATGATTTAACTTAAGGTAACACTAGATAGCTGCTGACTCAGGCTAAAGGAAGCTCTGCCATATTCAATCTGTGGCTCCTAAGCTCCCCCCTGGGATCAATATCCGCTCACAGATGGGAAAGATAAAGTAAGTAAATGACAGATTTGAAAGTTTATTAAGCCTGGAAGTGGTAATCATAACTTCTGCCCATTTACCACTGGCCCCACCAAGAAACAAAGGTGGATGGGAAATGTAGTTACAGCCTGGGAAGCCATTGCTAAGCACCAACTCTACTCCACGGAAGAAGAGAATAAATCATTGATCGAAAGCTAGCCCCCTCTTGTCTTCTCAGAGAAGCATTGAGGATTGCTCGGAAAAGCCTGTTGTGCCCTATTAAGTGGGAGTAACTGAGTAATGTCATCGAAGGGGCTGCATTCTAGTCTAAGAGGATGAGGAAGAACATAACCTTGATCAAGGAGAAGTAATTATTGTTGAAAAGAAAGGATGAGTTTGAGTTTAGATTGATACAAACTGATTAAACTTTTACCTACATCATTCAAGCCTGACAAAAATTAAAAACCATGTTCAGATTCTTTAAAAAGAGATTTATAATTACAGTACTAAATGAATGAAGCAAATACATGTATCTATAAATAAATACAACAGCATGAAATGTCTATACAGCTCTAGAAGCACCAAACAAACCTACTTTGCAAAACAAAATTGTCAATTAAATGTATAACTTGGCTAATCAAATTTATTTATAAGTAGGTGCTTTTGTTGTTTTTGTACTTTTGGTTTACAGTTATGAGACTATATAATTAAAGTAATTGAATTGCCTAAAACAAATGATAATTTGTAAGTATGTTTATAATATATTTAGAATTTTTATTGCTCAAATTTGCTCTGTCAGCAAATAGCAATTCCTTGACCTCAATAAGAGCTAGAATCCATATGGTAATGATTGGCCTTTTAATAATTTTAGCCCTGATCTCTGAGCTTAAACCAGCTCCTTATCCATTTCCTTAGGGTATTTCCAATAAGAATTTTACTGGCATTCCCAACTTAACATACAATAACCAGCACAACCAAACCTCAAAGTGTGTGCTAGGCTAGAGTGTACATCTTCTTCAACCCTCATTTCTAATATTCCATACATCTTTTATAATATCTCAGGAAACTATCTTTCCCTCTGAACTCACACTGTCCATTGTCTTAGATCAAATTGTCCTTATCTCTAAAACCAATTAATGTGTATGTTTTATTTTCTGCTTTCCACTCTTGCCCTCTCCAAATCAGGGTTGTTATCCAAATCATGGTACAGAAATCGGATCCAATTGGATTAATCATTAACCTGATCATGCCACATTCTGCTCTTTTTATTAAAGTTATTCAATGATCTCCAGTGTTTATAGGATAAACTTCAATCTTCTAAGCAAGCTAGACAAAGATTTACATTCTAGCCTCTGTTTATCTCTCAAACCTCATCTTTACATAATTACAACAATTATAATAGCTATTTTCTGCCAAATAAAACTTCAAGAAGTCTGTAAGTATTTGAAATTGTGAACTTGTTGTGAAAATGTTACACAATCTTTTATGGAAGAAATATTTTGGAGTATAATTATATATATAAGGGAAAATGTGAAGGTGATATCTGTTTAGGAATGTATATCACACAGGCAATAAAATAGTGAAATGAAAGAATAGAACCTTGTTAAGATTATGTATGTAACCTGATTTTATTTTCATTTTGAACAGAGAGTATAAAAAAAGAGTTAAAAAAATAATTAAGCAAATTTGATGTACAAAATTGTGGGAAAGAGTTCAGAACATGCCACTCCAAAATATGCCACTTTGGCATATTTGTTATTTTCAGCTAAAGGCACTTGAAAAATAGCAGATACAGAAAGGTGCTTTCTGGCCTCCCTTTTCTTCCTAAAAATATGTCATAAAATTTCCCATGAAAAAGGTGGCTTACCTTTAGCAGAAAGAGAAGAAACGTTCTTATCACAAGACTGGGAGTTGATGCTGAAATGGATTTGTACTAAAATAATCCTTATCTTCCATTAGATTCCACCATATATTTCCTAGTCCCTGTCTGAAAATTTACTGCCCCTAGTGCAAGCCCCTAGGTATTGTCACATCCTCACAATTTATCACTCTTTGAGCTCTTGAGCCTAATAGCTTCTTCAAGTCTTCATTTTCCTTTAGAAGGCTCCTTTGTGCATATAAAAATGTTACACAAAATTTGTATGCTTTCCTTCTGTTAATCTGTCTTATGTCAGTTTAATTCTTAGGCCCCGCACAGAACCTAGGAGGGTAGAAGGCAGATTTTTCTGCCTTACTGGGCATATCAATGAACAGCAATGAACAGCGTTAAGAAATGCAAACTCTGAAACTCAGGAATAAACAACTGCATGGCTGCATTAATTTACATGATGCCTTTATTTCCAAGACATACATAGATAATGGGCCTCCTGCATAGGTAGGGAAAAGGGACCTTATTCTCTATGGATCTTCTCCCTGAGATGACCCCATTGCTGCATATAGATGCAAGGAAATGAGGCCAGGTATCGTCACGTTTACCTTTAACAACTGGGCAATGAGCTGAGTTTCTTCACCTGTCACTAGTCATATACATCTAAGTTTGTGACCCTGAATCTCTGTGTACGCAACTTTAATTAAAAAAAAAATGGATTAAAAATTATTGGCAAGATTGATGTGCAAATCCAGTAAAATAATATAATGGCAATATAGCATAATATAAAATTTTTGATGCTTTAAAGCATGATACTAGTTAGCATTATTCATATGACCAAGCTATTATTCTTATCACAAAATTATTTAACCATCTCCTTAAATAGAGAACTATAAGGCATTATATGTTTTTGATATTATGGAGAAATTAAAAATAATATTCCTGTGATTCTTTCCTCACCATGGAATGGTAGCCATTTGACTGCTATAGTAGAGATAGTAGTGTAAAAGTAGGGTTAAGTGATTTCTTTGAATGCACTAGTGTTGCTAACATTTCCAAAATATATCCAGATATCATTTTGCCACATACAGATTATATATTTTAAGAGAGAGAGAAGAGTGAAACCAATATTTGACTAATAGATTACAAGTATAATTTCAATAGGGGATTAAAAAGTGGAAAACTTCGAGTATCTGTAACAATATATAGATTGTTATGGTTTGACTTGAAAATTATTGAGTCAATTTACAATCCAGACAATATTTCCAAGGACAGGAGAAATCTGTAGGGAATATAGGGAAAATCTGCAATAAATTATGCTTGTACTAGAGATTTAATTAGAAAATTTTATCTAAAATCTATTGGAGTTTTGCCAGTTAGTCATTAGGCTTTATCCTTCTTGGAAGCCATCCTAAAACATAATGCTCTGATCCCCTGCAAGATACAGAGTGACATTCTGAACGTAGAATATTAGAGTGAACATTCAAGCACATTTTTCAGGTTTTAAGAACTTTGTAAATTTCTCTGAATAGTTAGCAAATTGATGTCAAAACCAGTCTTCTTTAGTCCCTTTTTTACTACAACCCACTCCCAATTTATCATCCTATTCCTAGCAAAAGTATCATTCTACATTGCTAAAACAGATCTCATCTATGCTTTACATGGAACTCTTCATATGATCCCCAGTACAGCGTGAACTCAAGACAGTGAATTTGTGTCCAAGGCATGCCACTATCTATTGCCTATTTAATAAAAGAGGAATCTTTTTTTAGGTGTCTTGCAAGAATTTTATGTCCCCACTCTAGAACTATTACATCAGAATACCTCAGGTTGCCCAAGACTCTTCAGTTTCAACAAATTCTCCCTGCCTTTTCAACATTCCCATGGAGATTTAACATTTCTTTCCTATGAGTTTCCAATGCTTTTCATGTATGTAATATCAATTGTATTTTCATTATTTGTTTACATGGCTTTATTTATGCAGTGTCAATTGTATTGCAATTATTTGTTTATACAGCACTTACTGGTTTATGGATTACCTAGTAGACTGAGATATGTCAGGGAAGAAGTAATTATACTAATTTATGAATATTTGAAATAGAGCAAACCTAGTGTGTGAAACAAAGTGTGCTTGTTGAAAGACAGAATGGACCTAATACAAACATGGATGTGTAAAGAATGACTGGAAAAAAAAGAGATGCGTTTGAGGACCACAACATATAAAATATTGTACAAGTGGTTAAAAGAATAATATATAAATAATATTATAAGCAAAACCCATTACAGTGTATTAGACAATCTATGTTGAGAGAATAATGGGAAATATGCTTGGAATGATGGGCAGCGTTAAGTGAGATCAGGAAAAGTTTTGAATGCAAGCTTGAAGAATTTTAACTTTAACCTACACAGTAAGAAACTACTGAGGGGAAAATAATAGATTGAAAACAGTATTTTAGGGAAAAATAGCTACTGTAGCAAAATATATATAGTGTGATAGTGTGGGATAAGTTGGACACTAAAGAAAACTTAGAAACCACCATAATAAAAATTACTCATCATCTTGTATCATCTTATCAAGTGATAAACCATTCAGAAAACAGCTACAAAATTATATTATGATCTCATATATATGTCATAAGAGCACTTTAAACAAAATACTATCAACTTTTAAAGAATTAAAAGAAGAGAAATTGCTATCAATTTGTAAGCTTAAAGAAACTTCTTGCAAGGGATCTTGAAGGGTTGAAAATATTTTTAATTAATATTAGAATAATGTTTCATCATTTGACTTATGCACAATAATTATGAAAATATTGGAAAATTCAAAAACAGTGTTCTCCATAGGAAGAAAGAAAAATAATCACCCATACTCTTGAGAAATTGACTAGGGAGATAAGGTCTTTATTTACTTAGGTCCTGTTGATAAATTTGAACATTATGTAATTGTATTTTCAGCAAGAATGTGAGTAGTATCAGAGGGGGAAGGGACTATCTCTTTTGTTTATATTCCAAGAGTTGTAAAACAGATGGCTAAATGTATGAAAGAAGTTACAGTTCATGAAGAGACTAAAGATGTAAATTAAAAAGAATGTGAACAAATGAAATAACAAGGTCCTAGAGGAGATGGGAACAGAGATTTGCAGAGTAAAAGAATGAGCTTTAATAAGTAGAAGGAATTTTTCCTTCTTTTATATGAAAGGAAGAGGGGCATTTTTAATAGTATTGAGTGTGCTTTATTGAAATGAGTGGATAAGTAATCAAATGACAACAAAATAATAGACCAGTAGAAAAAGAGTTAAGAAGCAGGAGTACTTCTTTGAAAGTATTTTGGAAATGGAGATAATATACTGATTTTAAATGTTGGACATGGAACAGATTCAGATGAATGCTGGCTCTCATGTGTTGTTCCTCTGTAACTGACTAAATTGGGACGAATCTAGAGTTGAGGTTAAAGAGGTAAGAGGCCAAGAGGTTAACGGTATAGCATCGTTTATCAAGTTATATAAGTTAGAAATGTCTGTAGGCAACTATCCTTTTAACCTATTTTGGTGAACAGAATATTTTATCAGACCTGAAAATTACCTTAAATATCACTTAGTCTGCCATACATACAAATTGAATTAGCCTCCTGCTCATAAGATTTTCCCAGAGGCCAACCTGTGCAAACTTCCTGTCCAAGTGAGCATAACTGATTGATCTAGGGTCAGAGATCCTTGACTCAAGAAAGGCAGGACAACCTCTTGAGAACTTGTCTTTAATGATGGAACATAAAGATTCAGTAACTTATAGACCTGAAAAAGTTAATGATAGTACTTGAGGAGGATGTCTATGAACACTGACTGATAAAGCCAGTGGATGTTTGTTATTTGCAGCCAAAAGAGCTGTAACTAGTAATCATTTATGTCTGAAGCTATCTAAAAATAAAATATGAAGAGATTTGCCCAATTCCATACATTGCCTGGGTGACAAAGCTACAAATTTATAATGTTAAAATGGCCATTAGAAATTATTATAAATCATTTTACATAAGCGAATTTTGGAAAAGACTAACAATAAGTAGCAACTGGATTAGATCTGCTTTTTAGATTATTGCCATTTTGTGAAACCTTAAATAATTCATCCAGATTTGGTCTCTCCTTTGGGATCCATAACCCAGCTGGAATACTTAATATTCATTGAACCAGAACACCCATAAAAATATGTAATCAATATTGCTAATAAAATTTATATATTATCATTTATTTTACCAACAGAATTGATATGTCAATAATCAGATGGAAACAGAATGTATGTAAAAGTTTATATAGAGGAGAACTAGCATTTATTAAAGGTTTATGAATACCAGGTTGCCTACTACGTTTTAACAGTAACTGACTAAGCCTCTGTGTTTTCTTTTGCACATTACTCGGAAGGATTCTGGAAACTTATTTATCATCATTTAAAAGAAGTCATTTAGTAGTTTTAGTGTGACAAATATCACTCATTGACAACAATGTTTATTTTTAAGTTGAGCTATATGTTGGTCACTTTTTAAATAATGCATCTCTTGAAAAATATCTATATTTGAGGCAGTTATGTGTATATATGTATATTTATCAGCCTTTCTATTTATCTAAGTATAATACATAACATGAACTTGTGTTATGATGAGAAAAGTAGAAATAAAATCTAGTTTTGAAGCTTTAAGCATGGAAACTGTATCATACTGTCCAGTGGACTGTTGACACGCAGCTTGCTGGTTGGCACAAGAACAGTTATGGATCTGTTGGAGCAGAAGCTCCTTCAGATGAACCCATTGAGCTGAATTTTCAACTGTAAAGGTGTTTAGGCTGTTTCATATAGAGTACAGGGTATCAGTGAAAGATTTGCAGCTGTAAGGATTATCTAGGAGTCAGAATTCTGAGCACATAGAATGGGTACTAAATGAAACTTTGAGACATAGCGAGCTGTTAACTAACAGGATGAAGACAAAAAATAAAAATCCAAAACCTGAAGGACAATTAGATGAAGAAATGTCAGTTAGTTCAGAGGTAATATGTAAGATTTGCTCTTTTAGGAAATGGGCAACTGCATCTGTACCTGAAGTACAGCCTAGCAACTGAAAATCACTCAAGTAAGACAACCAGAGTTTGAATTATGTTTCCTGGGTAACCTAATTAATTTTCAAGTCATGCCTCAGGGGGTTGTTGTGAGGATTAAAGGAAGTAATATGTGCAAATTTGTTGGCATATTAAATATTTTAAAATACTAACTATTGTTATTATAATTGTTGTAATTGTTATTATTATTAGCTGCCTCATCTTGTTTTCAATAAGACAACTCTTAGTGGAGCATGTATAAAGGATGTGACTTTCCATTATAATCCTCAGTAAAATCATTGACAATGATAATTCTACTTATTTTGTTTCACACACTTAGTATTCCTCATGGGGAAATGGAAAGACCCGTGGACTAGAAAAGTGAATAAAAGCTCTTCAAATAAACAAAATAGTGAATTGTTTTTCAAAGATCTCAACTAGATTCTTCCTGTCCATAACACTTAAACCACAGCCTTTAATTGAATGATGACATACAGCTGGTGGTAGCTCAATAACAAAAGCATTGAAATACATGCCCTATTAAGACAGTCTTTATCCTAAGAACCTCATTTATTATAATTCATCTAAAAACCTCTGCAAAAATAAATTATTAAATTTTCTTTAAATAAAGAGTATTTTTGTCACAGTATACTCTGAAATTCTTGAGACAATATTTCATAGACTCTTTTTTTTTTTTTCTGTATGATGATGGAGATCAACAACACCGGAAAACAAAGGAGCGTGGGGGACAAATGCATTTTTAAAAGTAATGTGGATGAAATGACCAGATGGGTATAACTATAAGACATTGCATTCTTCCTACATAAAATGACCTTTGATTGAAACGAGTGGTACAGTCCTTGAATTTGTTAGCACTAATAAAACCAGCACTAAATGATACTAAATTTGACACTGTTTGGCTGTATTTTGGGGGGATAGCCCCTTTAAGCTTTCTTTTTCTTTTTCTTGTCTTGTTGTTTTGATGATTCTCAACCACAGCTCTCACTTCCAGTTTCTAGTCTACTAATACTAATGCACAATTACATTAATTGTTCCAGTTTACATGTATTGATGTCCTTTATAAATAATGTGTTGAACCAAAGGAGAGACTCTAATAGTGGGAATATCGATTTCTATGAAGAACCTTTAGGAAGTGAGGTTGTTCTTATTAGCACCCCTCAACTTACTGCATTTTGGTAGCTGTTGATAGTTTCATTTCCCTAGCATTGTTCTTATCTACCATTTTGGAGTAGATCATAGACCCTTCTCAGATGGCCAGAGATGCCATAGCCATTGCTTTAAGATGTTGTTTATTTTATTTGTATCATACACTCTAAGAATTTAGTATGTCCTAATGTTTATCAACCAATTTGTCATCTATAATTTGTATTAAAGTTTTCAGTGTTCATGGTTGTCTCCTCATTTTTCCTTATGTAATGAAAATAGTCAATTATGAAATTTGTGAATTTTTTCTACAATATGAAGTTTGGGAAAAGCTATTTCAAATTGTTTGGTGGGAAAAAAGAATTAAGAGGAGCTTTTATTCATTGGTAAAAGATATGAGTAAGGAATAGCAAATAATGAATAAAAAACATATTTGATAAGCTAACCACAGATACTGAGCTCCTAGTTTGCTTTGTTTTTTAGAATGCTGATTAGTTGGAAAATAAAATGAGACCTGAACCAATAAGATGAAGTAATATGGTACTGGTATAGGAGTATAATTTTGCCTATTTAAATAGAAATAAGAGTTATTATTAGAGCAAGGAAAATGCAAGGGCACTGCTACTGCTGAAGTTACCATTAGCCTTATCTGTATCTTTAGAAATATAATTAATGTAAGGGTGCAGAAGAAAATAGATGTGATTTAATAAACCATTATCAACATTCTAAACAAGCTTAACCTCCTTATCTCAGTACTTCTAATCCCCAGTGCTGTTCCAGAAGAGATGATACAATTTGATATATTGCGGTTGCAGTTGTAAAATAATTTTAAGCAAAAATGTCATAGATTAAGTCCGTAAATCTAAGATCAATGATCTCTATATCATGCATGCCATTGGGAAGTCAAGACTCCTGGGATTCACATTTACCAGGTTCTTTTTTAGACAGTTTCATTTGTCCCCTTTTGAGTCCAAGACCATCCTTGGGAACCCAAATGTCTCTATTTCTCAGTAAACTTTACTTAATCTGCAGTGAATTGAGATAGGTTGGCATTCCCATACAATAACATTGTTGCCCCTCTCTGTATCCATATCACAGCAGAAAATAATTAATACACACAAAATGGGTAATTTGAGGAGAGTATACTGAAAGGATTATCCCTATATGGGCTAGTTATAGTAAAACCAAGAAAGAGAGTGCAATATGAGTTCTAGTAAGCAGAGAAAAAGGGCCACAGTTATCCTCATGCCAAAAGTGGAAGTGGAAGGTTGAGGTTATCAGAACCTGAAAATAGGAATTCTTGTGGAGAGGGGGGTCCTAAATGGAAAGAAGACCTTGGGATGAATAATGCAGTCAGCCCAGGGGACCCCAGAAGAAAAGATGGTAGACCTAAAGGAAAAGCTCAGAAAAAGGAAAGAGGAAGCAATCGCCATACTGGTTTAAATAAAAATTTCTCAGACCAGGGCTAAACATCAGATTTTTCTTAAATGATGAAGTATGTATCAATTATTAAAAACTTCTGATATTCAAAGACACTAATAAAAAGGAATAAGCAATCCATAGATTGGGAGAAAACATTTTTCAGTGTTTATATTTGACAGTTTGCATCCCAAATACGTAGACTTCTTAAATCTCAATAACAAGGTAAATCATTCATTAAAAAATGGGCAAAATATTTAAACAGACACTTGACAAAAGAAGATGGCTGATAAGTACATGAAAAGATGATCAACAGCATAAGTTTGTAGGGAAATGCAATTAAAACTGCAATGAGATACTGTTACACATTTGCAATACCAAGTACTGGTGAGGATGTGAGACATCTGAAACTGATAGGAATGCAAAATGGTATAACTATTTAGGAAAATAATTCGGCAGTTCCTTATAAGATTAAAATTTACTATATGATCCAAGAGACATTTACTATATACATTATTATATTTACCTAAGAGAAATAAAATATGTCACACAATGCCTTTGCATAAGTGTTTACAGCAGTGCTATTCATAAACACCTCAAACTGGAAACAGTTAAGATGTTCATCAAGTGAATGGATAAACAGATTGTGACATATCTACACAATAGAATACTACCCAGCAATAAAAAAGAGCAAACTACTCATACACAGTAAAGCACTGATGAATCTCTGAAATGTACTGAGCAAAAGAAACCCAAACCAAAAGAGTCCTGTGACTGTGAAAATATGTATACAAAATCTTTTTTGCCCTCCTCCTACTAAAAGATGTGGTCTAATTCCAGCTAACAGCCAGCATTAACCACCAGGCCTGTGAATGAGAGAATGTTCTGCCATATCTACTTTTGTAGAAGAAAAATTTATGTCACTGCCACCACTGTGCTAGATGTTCTCTGGTTTTGGCCAAGTCATACCTTCTCCTTTATGCTACTGTATATTTTTTCCGCATTAGCTTTTAGTCACCAATGTTAGTTAGAGTGACCAGCCTTCCTGGTTTTCCTGGATGTGTGGTTTTCAGTGCTAAAACCATCAAAGTTCTAGGCAGACTGGGATATCTGGTCACCCTAATACACTTAAACTGGAAATTTACCATTCATAGCCCTGGTTCTGGATGACCTGTCTGAGGTCATTCCACAAATTGTACATGATTATACTTAATTTCTTATTCCTGATTAGTGATGGTAGGACTCCTTTTCCAATTTATATTTTTTCCACATGGTTTAGAGTTGATGTTGATTTCCTTTTCTAAGCCACTGTCTTGCCACCCATCCTTACTCCTTACCAGTTCTGACTCAGGGAAATAACACTTCCTGATCAAAGTGAATATGAGGCCCTTCAACCTGGTACCACTGTAGTAGGTATTACTCCTCTCTTGAGTGAGAACTGAGTCACTTCAGACTCTGCTTCCATTCAACTACTTTTGTGTCAGCTCCTGCTTTCACAAATACCAATATTCCACCAAGGCCCTACAATTTGGTCCTGCTCTACATTTCCAACTATCTCCACCACCTCAGTAACTCTTAGATCTGCTTGACAATTCCATGACTGTTTTCACCTGGGTCTCATTTTCCCACCACTGCTTGTAGAGTGCTTTAAAAGTATTCAAATGAAATTACCCTTGTTCTTTCTATTCCAGTATGCCTCACAAAAGCATGATTCTCTGGACTCTCCTGGGCATTTCAGAGCCTCTTTGGGGACTCTTAAATGCAGCTACTTTACTTTAAATAGCTCTATTTGTTGTTGCTGATGCTGTTAAATGCCACATGGTTTGCTGGCTAAAAGGTGTCTGTCTTGTCCTTTGCAAAACACCCATTGCAGAAACATCTTCCATTTTAGGTTATTATACCACTTCAAATCAATATTAAACTGAATGTCAACATAAAAATGACACCTTTCAGAATATTTTCTGGATTTAAAAAGCTATTTTAATAGCAAAGTCAATGTATAAATCAGGCTATCATAAAAATTATAAACACAATTCAATATCAACATTTATTGAATATTTATCATGTGGCAGACATAGTTTTATATATATATATATATACACACACATAAATGTATATGTATACATGCATATATATACATGCATTATCTGTTACAGATTTCACATTTTAGCATCACCTTATGAGAAAGTACTAGTAATGTCTCCATTTTTTAGTTGAGGTAAATAAAGCATGAAGATACATGGAGAAGAAAGAACATGGAGTTTGAGTTTACATTCTGATTCTATTACCAACCTATTAAATATACCTATTATAAACTTGATCTCTTTGAATAAGATTTCTCTTTTCCATCCTTTCAGAACTTAATTTAGTCAAAATCTATGCCAGTTTCTTTAATCAAAGTCCACATTTGTGTAAATTTGCCAGGAGGCAGAGGAGTACAATATTAAAAATATTTTATAGCAGATATTTTAGAGTTAGAGTGAGCCGATTTTAAATTCTGGTTCTTTCACTAACCAGCTATGAAACAACGGGGAAATTATTAAACATTTGAAGGGATCAGAGTGGCCTCATCAGTAAAACAGAATTGACTTGAGGAATTTTTGTGAGGATTAAGTAAATAATTATATTTAATACATATATTTTATATGCACACACATATATATATATTTATATGTGCATGTGTCTCACAATATTATTCTAAACTTCAGTCCAGCCTGTAAGAATAGAAGGATTTTAATAATAAGCTGTATGCAGTTTTGTCAATTGATCGTACACCATTGATTTCTTTTGAATTATTAACAAAATTTAATTGTATTCCTCCAAAGGAAGACTCATAGAATTACACTGAATTATTTTAAATTTTAGAAAACATTTATTGAAGATATCATTTTAAGTTTTAATTTGAAATTTTATTAACTTTATTATGTGAAAGAAACAGTACGAGACGCTATAATTATATAAATGATTCAGACATAATCTCTAAAATTCTATAAACTTATATAGTAGAACTTTTCTTATGGCTTTATTTTTATAAGATATAATCTTAAAATCACGTAAAAAATTGAAACACAGAAATTCAGTAATTTTCACAAATTCATACAATGATTAAAAGGTAAAAACCTGACTTCAAATTTATAAAACACTTCTTCCCAGCCCATGCACAAGTAACTCAGTCTAATTTTGATTTGTATGTTATAAATATAGCATTTTATAATATCCATATTTAAAATGAGGATACTGAATCTCAATTGTATTGACACCACCCAAGGTCATAGGATTTCTCCTCTGTTTTCTTACTTGAACAAATAAATGATAGCCTGAAATAAAAGGACTTTTTTGTTAAAGAAATTTAGGAAATATTTTAGTCTTTATTTGTTGACTCCAATTTAATCCTGTAAGGGTGGTTCAAAGTGTTAAATCTAAGGGACATCCCTTTACTTCTGAAGGCTGAGTCAAGAGCTGGACTGGGAGACATGTTTAGAATCTTGAACTTGGAATCTGCTGGCAGGAGGTTAGTTTCCTCTGACCTAAATGTCTTGCACTTTGCCAGTCCAAACAGAAGCTTATCTTTGGGAAACACCAAAATATAACATTAAACTAACTTTATAGCTCTACCTCAGGAATCATGAATGCACTGTTTACTGGTATATTTAAATTACTGTATTAAAAATAAATTTAGTTAGAAATACATTTATTTTATAATTTCCCTTAATGTCTAAGACCACTGATAATGAAGTTTTAACCGTGAGGCTAGAGAGCATCATATGTTACCAGAGAATTTATTGGAACTTCAAAAAGTAAAAATTGCTAATATTATTATAAAGATTTTTTTTTTTTTTTTTTTTTTGCTGTACGCGGGCCTCTCACTGTTGTGGCCTTTCCCGTTGCGGAGCGCAGGCTCCGGACGCGCAGGCTCAGAGGCCATGGCTCACAGGCCCAGCCGCTCTGCGGCATGTGGGATCTTCCCGGACCGGGGCATGAACCCATGTCCCCTGCATCGGCAGGCAGACTCTCAACCACTGCGCCACCAGGGAAGCTCCTGTTATAAAGATTTTTAAATTCTTACTTTGTTTCCTCATTGTCTATTTCTCTTATTCTAAAAGTTAGTCACCTTTTAATCTGTGGGATCATTTAAGTCTGCAGAACTAATTTAATCATGGTCTACAATCTATAGGACATACATAGACCTACCTGTAATCCTGAAATCAAAATGTTATGTGATTCCAATCACAGGAATGTGAAGACACTTTGCTATGTTGCAAATTGGAAAAGAAGGAATAACATTCACGACTAGGTGTATAAAGAAGTCGGTTTTCAAGACAAGCCGGTTTCTCTTGTCTTGAAAAATTAAATCTCAAAATGTTTCACTTGTAAAAGAAGAATGCATTTCAATGTGCTGCCTTTTTCTATTAATAATAATGAGAAAGAAAATTAAGTTTATTTAGGATATAATTTCAACTTTAAAAGATTGAGACAGAGAAGACTTTTATTTGTATAATAAAGTTGGTATGAACTCATTTAGATACACCGTAGAGGATAAAGGTTAAGTTATTTTAGCAAAAGTCATTGTAATATTTGAAATCCTTAAAAAAAGTGTGTTGGAATTTATTAAGCTCTTGAGAATGGTGTTTTATGTTCTGACTTAAAGCAACTAAAAAGATGTGGTTGTGACAGTACAGAAGTATGTTTTCAAACCGGACAGTAGCCTAGGGAATGACAACATTTGCTTGGCTAAGAGACCCAACCTAAGGGAAATTAAGTTGGTTTTTGGCAGGTATTTCAATTAATTAATTAATTAATAGCTCATATAATAAAGGACTCTAAACTTTATGTATAATAAAGGACTCTAGACTTTATGTATTTATAAGACCAGTCACAAAATTATATTAACACTATCTTTGCAATATATTTGATTTTCTTGTTTCGATCCTATTCACTTCAACTAAATTCTTCTGAAATATTCTAATGTGACAGAAAGGGATATGAGGAATATTAAATATTTAAGATAGGTGAGTAAATTTATTAGAGAATATCTACTTTGTCACATCAATACACAATGCTTCAACTACTTTGTTATTAAGAGCTGACTTTCTTACAGTCAGGGATAACCCAATTTCAACTGTGTTTTTCCATTCCAGTGCTCACACAGTTCTTTTCTTGAAAAAGTGGTGACGTAACATTGTCTGTTAGTTCACTCCCACAGTAAAATCACAGAAAGATTGGTGTCATTTGGGGAGAATTGTATACTAATTTTCATATTTCTTTTTTGCCCTACCTCTGGTAGATCATTGTCTTGCCAATCATCACTAAAAGGCAAAAAAAAAAAAAAAAAAAAAAAGGGCATTACAGCTAAGAGCCAGCAGAGGGCACTAATAATCAACTGGAACAGGGATCAGATAACCAACAGGTGCAGCAAGAGGTCTCTCCTCAGTTCTCCATTCACAGTCTATGTGTTGGTGATTACAAACAAGCATTATAGTTCTTAGGAAAAAGCAGAATCCAAGAAAGACGAATATGAAGGTTCCCTAAATGTCATCCTTCCTAAACTCAAGTTGGGAGACACAACTGTAGCCTAGGAGCATATAAAAGGTTATAAAAGGAAGGCTAAAAACAAGAACTCTATAACAGATGAAGCTATGAATGGACCATGTAGTAGTAAAAATACTAATTATACCATGTCTTACAAAGTTTGTTCCAATTAATATATAGAGTTGCTCAATTTTCTTTTTTGTAATCATTTTAAAAAATAATTATTTTTTCCTAAGTCAGTTGTTATTAAGGAATAATTTACATAACTTAAAATGCATCATATTTAGATGTACAACTAAGTTTTGACAAATGTATACAGTTAAGAACCCATAATACAATCAAGATAAAACAGTTCCATCACATTAAAAAGATTCTTTCTGCTACTTTGTAGTGAATTTCTTTTCCCCACTCTTAACCCTTGTTAACCACTGATCTGGTTTCCCTTCCGTTAGTTTTGCATTAAGCAGTATTTCCTTTTCTGTCGAGCTTCAATCACATAGCATAATGCTATTGATATTCATCTATATTGTTGCATGAATCAGTAATTCAATACTTTCATTGCTGAATAGTATTCCACTGTATGCATATGCCACAGTTTATCTGTTCACTGCTTGACAGACATCTGAGTTGTTTCCAGTTTTGAGTTATTATAAACAAAACTTCTATAGATATTCAGGAACAGGTATTCATGTGGGTACATGTTTTCATTTCGCTTCAGTAAATACCTGGAGTAGGACAGGTGAATTTGCAAGTGTACAAGTGAACATTTAACCTAATAAGAAACTGCAAAATTGTTTTCCAAAGTAGCTCTACCACTTTTACATTCCAACCAGCAGTAAATACCAGTTCCAGTTGCTTGTTTGGGTTTGTTGTTTTAATTTAAGCCATCTTAGTAGGTCTGTGATGGTATCCCATTGTGGTTTTGATGTGCATTATCTTAATAACAATGCTAAATATTTTTAATGTGCATATTTACCTTTTGTATTTATTCTTGGATGAAGTGTCTGTGCAAATTTTTTCCACTTTATTATGGCTTCTTGTCTTTTTATTATTGAGTTTCAAGATTCTTTATATATTCTGACTGCAAGAACTTTATCAGATATATGCTTTGCAAATATCTTTTCCCAGTCTGTGGCTTGTTTGTTAACTTTCTTTAGAGCATCTTTTGAATGACATATATTTTATTATGATGATGAAATCCAAATTATCTTTTTTTTCTTTTCGGACACATTCTGTTTCTTATACTGAAAATGTTTGCCTAACACAGAATCACAAAGATTTTTCTCCTGTTTTCCCCAAGGAGATTTATATTTGTAGAGTTTTACATTTAGGGTGACTTTCAAGTTACTTTGTATGTTTGCATATGGTGCCAGGTATGTGTTGAGGTGTTTTTCATTGTTTTACATAAAACACCTAATTGTTCCAGCACCATTTGTTGAAAGTACTATTATTTTTCCATTGAACTACCTTCACAACTTAGTTGGGAATTAATCATATATAAATGGAAACACACAGTATGGACCCTTTCTGCCTGGCTTTTTATCAATTTAGCATAATCTCATTAATAGTTATGCTATTACGTAAATCAATATTTCAGTACCTTTATATGGCTGAATAATATTTCATTGTATGAATATGTAATTGTGTGGATTGTACCACAATGTACACAAGGGATGGTTCTACTTATCAACTCTCCATTGCAGTTCCATTGATCTATATGTTAATTCCTGTACCGATGTCCCACTAGATTAATTTAACTTTATATTGCACCTTGAGATCAGTAGTGTTAATTCTCCAAATGTGTTCTTCTTTTCCAAAATTGTTTTGGCTGTCTAGATCTTTTGCTTCTCTTTATAAATTTTTGAATCAGCTTGAATCTATAAAAAAGTTGCTGAGATTTTTATTGTTATTATATGTACAGATCCATTTGAAGAGATTTGATATCTTAACAATACTCTCTTCCAATTCTTGAACACAATCTCTCTCCATTTATTTAGAATGTCTTTAATTTCTCTTATAAATAACATAATTTTAGCACATATTGCACATACTTCATTAGATTTATCTTTAAGATTTTATGTTTTTGATACTACTGTAAATGGTATTCTATTTTAACTTGTTTCTAATTACCCATTGCTAGCATGTAACAATACATTTGATTTTAGTATAATGACCTTTTATTCTGCAACATAGCTAAACTCACATATTCATTCTAGTGACATTTGATTAGTTCTTTTGGTTTTCCTATAGACAATTCATGTATTTTCCTCCGTTTCATTCTCTATGCTATATATTGTATTTTTGTCATATTACAATGTCTAGGGTAATAATGTCATATAAATTATGTCTTTGCCCTATTACGCTGCCATATTACACCTATTCAGTAAAAGTTGAACAGAAGTGTTGAGCATGTACATTCTTGAAAAGTTCCTGATTTTAGGAAGACGGTATTTCTTTTTTTTTTTATTATTATTATTTTTTTTCATTTTAACATCTTTATTGGAGTATAATTACTTTACAATGGTATGTTAGTTTCAGCTTCACAACAAAATGAATCAGTTATATATATACATATGTTCCCATATCTCTTCCCGCTTACGTCTCCCTCCCTCCCACCCTCCCTATCCCACCCCTCCAGGCGGTCACAAAGCAAGGACAGTATTTCTTTAATCACAAAGAATAATATCAGATGCCAAGACTCACTTTGTCAGTTCAAAGAAGTTCCCTTCTATTCCTAGTTTAACAATTTTTTAAAAAAAATCTGGAAGAGTTAACTTTTGTTGAATGTTTTTTCTGCTTCTATTGAGATAATCATATTGATATCCCTTTATTCTGTAAACATGGTGAATTACATTAATTGGTTTTTGAACATTGAAACAACTTCAGATTCCTCAGGTACATTGTTATACATGGTTATGAAGTAGTGCCCTTTTTATATATGTCTGTAATTAACTTGCTAGTATTTTGTTAAAGAGTTTTGGTCTATATATTCATGAGAGCTACTGGTCTGCAGCTTTCCATTACCTTTTGTTTTGAGGTATAAAAAGTGTTTTTGTTTTTTTTTTACCATTTTAAAAATTGAAGTATGGTTAATTTACAAGATTGTGTTAGTTTCAGGTGTACAGCAATGTGGTTCAGTCATATATATATGTATATATATATTCTTTCTCAAATTCTTTTCCATTATAGGTTATTCAAGATACTGAGTATAATTCCCTGTGCTTTGCAGTAGGTCCTTGTTGTTTATCATTTTTATATATTTATCGTTTAATATATGTGTATATATTAATCCCAAACTTCTAATTTATCACTCCCTCCACCCCCTGCTATACCCTTTGGTAACCATAAGTTTGTTTTCTATGTCTGTGAGTCTATTTCTGCATGTAATTATGTTCATTTGTATCATTATTTTTAATTCCACATGTAAGTGATATTATATGCTATTTGTTTTTCTCTGTCTGGCTTACTTCACTTAGTATGATCATCTCTAGGTCCATCCATGTTGCTGCAAATGGCATTATTTCATTCCTTTTATGGCTGAGTAATATTCCATTGTATCTATCTATCTATAGATAGATAGATAGATAGATCTCACATCTTCTTTATCAATTCATCTGTTGATGGACATTCAGAATATTTCTATGTATTGACTATTGTAAATAGTGCTGCTGTGAACATTGGGGTGCACGTATCTTTGCGAATTAGAGTTTTCTCCAGATATATGCCCAGGGGTGGGATTGTAGGATCATATGGTAGCTCTATTTTTAGTTTTTTAAGGAACCTCCATGCTGTTCTCCATACAGACTGCACCAATTTACATTCCCACCAACAATGTAGGAGGTTTCTTTTACTTTTAATAATATTAGATTTTAATATTAAGGTAATGCTGGCCTCATAAGTGGGAAGTGTTTCCTCCTTTGTTATTTACTTTTTTGCATTTATTACAGTTTGATATTTGTAACTCTTTTCTATAGATTGATAGATGTTGAACTGCCTACCCAACAAACTTACTAAGAGTTTTCATCTGTTTTACCTATGAAAATCTGCCAAGTTGAATAATTTCCCAGTTGTGAATGAGCCCATTCTTCTCTAGGTTGATTGTGAAACTTCTATTTTATACTCCCTCCACAAAGTGCTCCCTGATCAACTGTACATCTTTTGTCAACATTTATCAGAAGTATTGGTTTCAGTTCTTTGATATGCTTCGAAGACATAGGTTGATAAATATAATCATTAGGTTGAATGAATTTCTTAGATATTTGCAAATATCACCTGATTTTTTGGTATCCTTTAAGATATTGACAAGAAGAGATTGACAAATACTACACTTATTACAAAATTTTGTTTCACAGAATTTCTATATCATTCACTTCAGTGTTTTGCCACTATGGATTAGAATTGATACGATATATTCGAATAGCCAAACTTGATTCATTGCAACCAGATTCAAGGACGATCAATTGTATAGTGAAAAACTCCTCCATATTTTAATTCTCCTGATGAGTACTGATGTGCTTGGTGTGAAATTTTCCAATTTTTCATAAGGCAATTTTTATTCTGGATCACATACCTTCTTAATGTATAAAACAACTTTTATGCTAAGAAAATAGGATTTCCACAGAAAAGAGCTAAACAAAAACAAATACAGAGAACATTTTAAAATATGTTGACACTGACATAAATTTTCACTCTTAGAAAAGTGGAAATCTAGTTCAATTCTCAAGTTAATATTTTAAGCAAATACAATGATTATTGACATTTAGGATGGTAACCAAGAATATATCATTATGACTAAAAACAGGAATAAACTTGGCAAAGAACAAAACCTATTACTGTACCTTTAATAATTGAGATATTCTTTTCCATACACTTTACCTCTTTCCATGATTCTAATACCCCAAAGAATTGTGTATAGTGACTTATATTTCATCAGAATAGCAGGTATGCTTACAAAATTCCTAAGAAATAGCAAAGCCCATTCTTGTTCAACAAAGACAATTTACTTTCATAAGATTTACTTGAGATTTATTGTTCAGTAAGTCAACTACACTTACAATGTGCAAAAAGCTGTTCATTAAAACTGACAAATTAGCAGCATGTATTTCTCATAATCATAATATACCTAAAAGTAATAGTCATCTTCCTATGTTCCATCTTGTGGCCAAGATGCACTTAGATCTCTGGCACTCCCAAATCCTCATAAGCAGACTAGTACACTTGTAAAATAAATTATTTAAAGCTATGAACAATAATATGTATTCATATATAATTTAATAACAGGCAAAGTCAAGCTTACAAAATAATAAAATATACAATATATGCCTTTGTAGATCATGATACAACATGCAGAGTTCGGAATGAAAACACCACTAGAATTGCATAAAGTCGAAATTTTGCATTAATTTTATGAATAATGGACAGAATTCTCCATTTGAAATGCCTAAAACTATCAACCAACAGAATATATGAGCTTTCCTCCCATTAATATTACATGGCTTGAGAAGGTGTTCCTCTCTATGCATATTTAAACAATATAACACATTTTAACAATATAACATGCTCAATGCACTATAGTTCTTGAAACAAGTATACTAATTTTCCAAAGGATATGGTGTATAAAATATATACATCATTGTATTACACACATTTTAGAGAGCTCACCACTGAAATTAGTTTGTCTATGATAATATAGATAGTGACAGAGTGACACAGTGCAAATTTGATTCCAGGTTTCTTAACTTCAAGTCTAGCGTTTTTACCATTATAGCTCGATTTTGAGGAAAATATGTCATGAAAACACTTCCATGAAGCATTTGCAAAATAGAAACAAGCTGAGTATAAAGTTCACCATGCAATATCAACTCACTTTAGGAATTCTTGTTTGTATATCCAAATGAGTTGCTTAATAGTTAACTGTGGTAGAAATAAAACTTGGATACATTTAAATTCTTCCTCTTAAATGACTTATATACACAAAAACTCTTGACATGTCTTTAAAGCTCTATAGTATATGGGAAAAGAAATTTCAAAATTATGTGACAAGAAGAAAAATCACACCTCAAGCAAATGATTCCTGTAGGTCATTCACCCTATGAGTTTGTTTTCCAATAATAGACTTTAAATGCTAGGTGAAAATATTTTGGATGAGTTAAGTTTTTTTCCAAGTATTATTTAGGACAGATAAAAAGATTCTTACCCAAGCTTCAGGAAGTCTTGTTTTAAAAATAATACATCCTCTTTAAATTCTGAATTGAATTCAGAAATGAAACTATGAAGATGTGAATAAATAAGTCTATGTGATTATGCATTACTACAGGGGTATATAATTAATGGCCTGGGATGGACTGGAGTACATCTGATCAAGCTTTCTGTGTTTGTGCAATAATGTAGATTTTGTGATGGCATTACTTCTCTTTGTCCCTCTGCCAATATGTCCTGTGTTTCCTTTTCTAATTCTTCCTTCTCTGCCCTTGCCACACTATTGCAAGTCTCCTCCCCAAAGCCCCCACCACTCTCAATGATTTGTATCTTGGCATCCTTATCCAGTCACATAATTTTCATTACTATTTATATGTTGATTATTCCAAAGCTATACACAGGTTTCATGCCCTGGTTTCCCCCCCATCTGAAAGTAGAGTGTGCCTAAGAAACTTGCATAAGTCAAAAAAGCATAAAGTGAAGAAGCATTTACTTTAGGACACCTCTTGCTAAAGGATGCACAAAATAAATAGAAATAAAGCACAGATGCTCACAGAAACAGTTCAAAGCTATGGTGGCCTGATGCATTGCTTATAACTGCTTGCTGCAAAATGAATGCTGAATGCTATTTTTGCTTTTTGCCTTCTTTTCATAAATCCTTTTTAGATTTATTTTGGTTAACGAAAACAGGAACTAATGTAGGTCTTTCATAAAAGTCAAGTGGAATAAAGCTAACTTTCAAAAAGCAGGGGATACCTATACCCCATGGTAGAATGTATCCCTAAACTTCAGACTCATAGTGTTTCTGAAACATATTTACCCTGATGTCTTGCAAATATCTCTAACTTAGTGTCTGAAAATATTTCATTTCCTTTCTAACCAAAACTGCTGTTTCTTTTTTCTTCCAAGCCTGCAATCTGGCTTCTAAATCAACTACTCCCTTATATCTTCACAAGCACCAGATGCTCTGTTAATTTTACCACCTTAATACCTCAAATCATTTTACTTTTCTCTCACTTGTTTCAAGTTTCAATTGTTTTTTCTTGTTTTTTTTTTTTGGTTATTTATTCACATTTTTAACCAGCTTTGTAAATTTCTATTGGCTTCAGAAATTGTGGATCAATGAAGGCAGAAGGGATAAACCCTTCTGAAAGGTTTAATTTTAATGCTGGCACTCAAATGGGATGCTGGCAGAACACATTTTTCTGAGGAGGCTTGGTTTCAGACTATGATAGGACTGGTCCATTTCAAGTTTGTGTAGTTTTTTTTCCGAAGGTCCAGTCACCACTCTTTAGGTGAGTGCATAACCATTATGAGATGTCAACTTTAAATCCAGTGTATTTACTAAAGTTCATCAAGCTTGGCTGGGTCTGAACTCTCACTTCTGTCTTGCCAATCCAAGAAGTTTCTGAAAATGGATTCTCAGCTCTTTTAGCCTCCCGGCTCTGTGGTCCGTTGGATTTATTGGAATCTTGTCCTGACACATAAGCTAGGAGCCAGCCAATGACATGAAGGGGAAATTGGACACACATGTTTAGGCTCATTTCTCTGTAATTTCCTCCTCTCTGGAATAAATGAACACATTTGCTCTCAAGGGAAAAGGGGATGGAACAGAAGCCAGCTTCTCCCCCATTCTCTTCAAATTCAACTATTGAATAAGTCATTCAACTTATCCTAAAGCAGAGAGAGATAAAGTGAAGAGAAAGGCCAATCATGTTACATTAATTGAGTTCTCTCCATAGGGATGGAAGAACAGGAAGTGAAAAGAAGTGCTTCTTTCAACAGAGCTTATAGTTATGATGTAGGGTAAGCAAAGTTTTAATGTATATACAGGCCACATATTTTAACACAGTTGTCAGGTGTTCAATAGCCCTCACACCACCAAAATTTTCTAAGTGGCAAAATTAAACATTTTTTAACAAAATTGTTAACTTGGGAAATATATATTTTAATGTATGCCATGTTCCAAAGAGAGCTTGTCAGTATAAACATAAAGTATAAAAAAACATGGATTTTATTCAATCAATGAATCCAAAATACTAGTTTGGACTAGATGCACTTTGGATACATAGCTGAAATGAAAAAAAGGGAAATAATTTGCCAAATTCATTTACTCTGGGAAAACTAAACTGAAGTTATTTTTCTTGAGCAATTTGATATTACAATGGATGTCTTAGAAATTATACATGAGAAACAATACATGAGTGATGACTAGGAGTGGGTTACACTCAACAAGACAGCAAAGTAAGACAATTTTCATGGTCAAAAATGTACTTGAAACTAAAAGTAGCATTGTAGAAATAAGGAAATTTCTCTGTATAACTGTTTGAAATTGGCTTGTTCACATATTCAACATTTATCGAACACCTCCTTTATGACAGGCACTAAACCAGGTGCTAGGAATTGAAGAATACATAATCATTGGTCCTTATTTGTGAAAAATTCTGTTTATATTGTACAGTTATAAAATATTTTATGATAAAAAACCATTTACATAATTTTAAAATACAATTCCTTTAGAATTTGTAATTGTGATAACGGTAAGCATGAATTTAAAAAAATCAATAAACATTTACTTTCATGGTAGTAGAAACAGATTAGGGTATAAAGGTAAAATGTTGAAATAACATGAAGAGTAAATGTTTGGAAATTTATCAGAGGACAAATCTACCTAGAGAAGTAACTGTTGGACCTTCAACACCAGGTTTATGCCAGATTTCATCAGTTTATATATCCTCTAGTATATCAATTTTAGACCAAAGGCATATTGAAGCCTAAATCTGTTTTAATTTAGGGATATTGTGTGGTATCCATATTTTACTCCATGGTGGAGAAAATAATTTTGAGATTAGACACCAATCCATAAAGATTTTCAAATTCATTCATTTCCATAGTATCCTGCATTTGTCAAAACATATTATGATTAGAGAGATGCCAATAGTAGGTAAACTCATAGAAAGCATTTTACAGAATAAATAAGAGGTAACAAATCTCTGGAGAAATCAGCTGATAAAGGTCTGTTGCAACATATAGAGTGTGTTGCTTAAAGCAAATACAGATAAATCTCAAACTCAGAAACTAAGTATCATGTGAATATAGTTATTGAAATGTCCTGTAATTCAAGAATGAAACATCAGAGGGAGAATTCACTAAGAAGACACAGACAAGAGGATTACTAGAACCAGGGAGAAATATCAAAATTTTCAAGATAAAAAAAACTATGGTATTAGGGGTTGAACAGTATTATGTAGTCTTGCCTTTGAAATTTCAGCTTTATTTAAATATGCATTTAATAAATATTTATTAATGTCCATTATGTGCCAAGCTGCAATTTAGGACCAAACCAAGTGCTACCTTTAAGAAAATGTCGGGCTTCCCTGGTGGCGCAGTGGTTGAGAGTCCGCCTGCCAATGCAGGGGACACGGGTTCGTGCCCCTGTCCGGGAGGATCCCGCATGCCACGGAGTGGCTAGGCCCGTGAGCCATGGCCGCTGAGCCTGTGTGTCCGGAGCCTGTGCTCCACAACAGGGAGAGGCCACAACAGTGAGAGGCCCGTGTACCGCAAAAAAAAAAAAAAAAAAAAAAAAAAGAAAATGTCAGTCTAGTAGAAACTAAATATATTACACACAAAAGTAGCAAGTATTGGTAGAGGAAATGACAGTGGATCTCATTTTTCATTAGGGCTTCAGAAAATGCCCTTGAGAGTGATGAGATAAAGATGAACACTATTGAGTGGGAGTATATAGGGGCATTCACTGAAGCTGGGAAACAGGTAGTGTCAGTCTGTGAAAATCTTGATAGCTATGTAAAATTTTAGATTCCATTCTTCTCCTAAATATAAAAGGAAACCATTTAGAGATTTTAAACAGAAAAGTGTCATGTTCCAATTTATGTTTTAGATTCATTGTTGCTACTAGGTGAAGAACAAATTGGATGGAAGCAAAAGTAAAAGCCAGGAGACCAATTCAAAAACACGGAGTTGAGCACATATAAGATGATGGCAGCATGTAAGAACTTAGTGGCAGTAGTGTTGGAGAGAAATGGATGGAGTAAAGATTCTGGTGGAGTCACTGACATTTGTGATGGATTAGTTAGGAAAGAGAGAAAAATGCTGAAAAATGACTCTTAGGTCCCTAGCTTGAACAAGTGAGTGTGTATTTTTGCCAATTACAGTACTTGGGAACAAAGAAGGAAAAGCAACTTAGAGTAGGGAGTTTGTTGAAAATTAATCACATTTTGACACAATTTAAGATACATGGAAAATAATCAGTACATAAATATTCAGTAGGTGATAGAATACACAGGCTTGACCCTTAAGGAGAGGTCAGTGTGCCAATATATGGAGAATTGCCGGAGTTCCTAAGTTGATAATGTACAGTTACGAGACTCTGAACTGAATGCAGAGAAAGTCTCATAAGTACATCTTGGATAAGAAAGAAACAATTACAAAGAAACAATAACAAAGGATTTTAAGAAACAATCTAAGAATCATGATGAAAACCAGGAAAGCATGATTTCACAGACAGAGGCACTTTTTATCACCTATTTTCCCAAAGTTCTCAGCACTTTTGATACAGTTCTTTGTTCTTTCTTGGAAAGGTAAGAGAAGACGAAATTAAGCCTACCAGTGGAGGGATTAATCCTCAGGAGGCTTTAATGAGAAAATATTTGCTTTAGTCCTTTTGGGATGCTATAACAAAACACCAGACTAGGTAGCTTAACAGAAACAAATTTATTTTTCACAGTTCTGGAGGGTGGAAATGCAAGGTCAGGGAGCAAGCATGATCAGTGAGGTCTCTTCGGGGTCACCGGGTTCTCCCTGTATCCTCACATGGTGGAAGGGTCTAGGGATTTCTCTGGAGCTTCTTTTATAAATACACTAATCCTATTCATGAAGGTTCCATCTTTGAGTGTTAGGATTTTAAGGTATGAATTTTGGAGGTACACAAACATTCACATCATAACACTACTTCACTGATAACAGATAAAATGAATGGGTGCTTATGTATGCATAGTATAGACTTAGTAGAGGGAAAATAAATCACAGAGTGGCATCCTTCCTGCCAACCATCTTTCCTGATTACTTTCGCAACATCACTACTTTGAGGAGTGACTTGTCCCCCATTAGGAGATTAAATGGGGTTGTATACCCTCCTTCTGACATCAGAGGCATGGGACTATGTTTTGCATGGTAGTCAAATTACCAAATTCCCCTACTCATATTCACGGTCCATATCTATAAATTCAGTGATTGTTTTTACTGATTTTCAAGAAAAATGTGCAAGTTATCTACAAAATTTGGCTGCAATCCATAGCCAGTCAAACTTTCTGCTCCAGTACTGAGTCACTATTTTTTCCCTCTTCCTTCCTGCCTTCTGTTTCAACTTCTGCTCCTTCCTGCTATAGAAACTAAAAGCCTGAACATCATGCCTTTCCTCTTGGGCCTCTCTGATCTTCCTCCCTGAAGAAGGAGGACTCTACTTAGCAAATCTCACATGACACTCTAGATAATGAAGCCGTGGGAGGCCAATACCCTCAAGCATTTAACAATAAATGAATCTAGAGAACGTAGACCCATCCATCAAAGCATTACCTATGCTAATTACAGTCTTCAAAAGCTAGTAATCAGAGTCTGGGATTCAAGTTCTGTGACTGATCGATAGTGGGCAAATACAGTAAATCTTTATCTGATGTAAGCAACCTAAAATTACATTCTTTTCTACTCACTATCTGGTTAATGCAAGACATGGTGAATTGAGTCCAATGTTGCCAATATGTAGCAATGAATAAATATGTCCTTTTTCATCAATCCATCATTTAATTCTCACAACAATCTATGAGAAAGGTTTCGTTATTATCCCCTTATACAGATAAGCAAAGTTGAGAAGTTCAGTAACTTGCCCAAAGTTGTCCACCTATTAAGTCAATCATGCTATTTTGAAATCACTCATTAATGATTTATTAATCAGTGATGTGATTAATTACACAATGTTCAGAAAAGATTGGATTAAAACTTAATGCGTCCTAAGACTAGAGCATAATATATAAGCTAATACTCTGATATTAGAATATCAGTTATGATTACTTATATGCTGAGGATAAAATCATGAGGCAGCTAAATTTAGTAAAACATGGGTTTTTATTGCATAACAGTCTTCTGCTTGGTGCAGTTTGAAAAAAGAAGACCTTTCTTCTTCACCAGTTATTGATGGCCACCAGGAGAGTACTTACATTTGAATTATAGCATGTCAGATTTATCTTCTAAATTGTACAAAAACTGCACATTTTAATTAAGTTTAAAGAGCCCACCAGGAACAATAATATTATATGAGACATGGCCAACAGCAGGTTAAGAAACATGGCATTTAGCCACTGTGCCCATTTTTATAGCTACCCAAGAAAAAAAAAAAAGAGCAAAAGTATTATGTTGTAGTATATCTCTTCTTTGGTAATAGATTAATTTTGTCTTTGCATATGCTTCTAAATTATAATGAGCAATAGGTTGCATGCATTCACAACAAACATATTGAGATTAAATGAATAATAATATTATATTAGTAAAAATACTCAGGATGACAATGATTATAATGATTTTATTTGAACATAAGGACAGTTAGAAAAAAATTGCATAATTTTATTTATTATTTTAGCCCAGTTTTTCAGCTTAAATACATAATTCTGAGTTCTGTCCATAAATGACTAAAATATATATTGAAATTTGGTATGTTCGGATATTATAATACCAGGGTTGAAAAATGTGGGTCCTCCTGATCCCAGATGGAGGAACAAAATATTTTTTTTCTCTCAGTATATTCTGTATAACATTTCAAACACTCAAGATTTAGAATAGATAAAGATCATTTAAAACAGTGAATCTTGAATTATTCAGTTATCATTTAATAATTGTCTCATTCATTCCTTTGGTTTTTTATTGATTCAATCAAGAAACAATTATTATAACAAACTGAATCTAGATATGTTGCTTTTGTCCTGAATAAAGTCAAGTTTTCTTGGGGGAAAATCAGACTTCTAAAAAAAAATTTCAATCTAAGGAGTTAACTATTAATATACAGAAGTATGAGGTAAAGGTACAATTCAAAGAAAGGAAAATCAATTCTGCCTTGAAAAATCAAGGAAGATATTACAGAGGCAATACTTGATCTGAGAATCAAAATGTGAGTAGGAGTTGAACATATAGCCTAGTATATAGCATGCAAAGAATGTCAAGAAATCTTACACATTGTTCAATTTATCTCAACAAATATATGTTGAATGATTTAAGTCAATAAATATGTGTTAAATTTATATTATCAGGGAATACAAAGGAGAAAAACAACAGTTCTTGCCTTTAAGAAAGTCAATCTGAAAGGTTAACCAAAGAAGTAACCAAATAATTAAAAAACAATTAATTCTTTTTAAAAATTTATTTATTTATGGCTTCATTGGGTCTTTGTTGCTGCACGTGGGCTTTCTCTAATTGCATTGAGTGGGGGCTACTCTTCGCTGAGGTGCACGGGCTTCTTATTGCGGTGGCTTCTCTTGTTGCAGAGCACGGGCTCTAGGCGCCCAGGCTTCAGTAGATGTGGCACGTGGCCTCAGTAGTTGTGGCACGTGGGCTTCAGTAGTTGTGGCTTGTGGGCTCTAGAGCACAGGCTCAGTAGCTGTGGCACATGAGCTTAGTTGCTCCGCGGCATGTGGGATCTTCCTGGACCAGGGCTCGAACCTGTGTCCCCTGCGTTGGCAGGCGGATTCTTAGCCACTGAGCCACTAGGGATGTCCCAATAATTAATTCTTGAGTTGAAAAAATTACAACCCAAGACTATGCATAGTATTAAAAAGAAATATTGAAGAAGGAATAATAAAATCTGCATGTGGCAGGAGTAAGAGAAGTTTATTGAAGGATGAATGGAGATCTCTCCTGTAGTTCAGAGAGGGTGTTCCAGAAGAGTACACAGGAAAGTCACCCAAACTAGAAACAGCATAGTGTGTGTAACAGAATTATTCTATGTTGCTGGAGCATAAAGTATAGAGAAAGGTGCTGAAAGACAAACATATAAATGCTTGCTTATAATCTTTGAATCATTAGTAAGCTTCCAGGGGTCTCTAAGTTTGAGTGTGTACCCCCAAGAGTCTGTGCAAGATAATTCATTAGAATGTCTGAAGAAAAATCTTGTTTTCTAATTATATTTATCTCACCTTATTTTCTGTTGGTGTATATTTTATAATTTCTGCAAATAGTAGTTTATGTATATAATTTATAAGTAAATATAAATATCTTGAAGGCAGGTGAAGAGGATGTTGTAGAAGGTAGATAATCATGCAAAATAGGAAGGTGATAAAATCAAATATTTGTTTTGGAAAGATGCTTTGGAAAACTTAAGGATAGAGAAAAGGAGACTAGTCTGCAGACTAGTAGAGTAATATAGAAGAGATAATAAGGGTCTGAAGTATTATGGTTTAATAGAGATTGAGACAAAGCATCAGATTCAAGAAATAATGAGGAGGGAAATGTAACATTCCTTGATTAACTGGACTACTAGCTGATTTGTTGACCACATATTAGGGACCGTTGCTACAGTATGTGTCTCAAGTACCTAACTTAATCTTCATAGCAATGAGGAGGCTGTCATTCTTATCTTACTTATGTGAGAAAAATGCAGCTTAAGGAAGTTAAAAAATTTATCAAATGGTACATAGCTGGAAAGTGGCAACACTTGACTTCAAACTCAAGTTAGAAAGGCTCCAGAGTCAAGGTGTTAACCATTTGTCTCTGAAGGAACAAACCAACAGGGAAAGGGAGAGGCAAGAAGTTGACTGAGGACAGGAGTTGGTGAGAGATGGCGATTTGTGCAAGGTTTCCCATGTGATATGCTGAAGAATGGTGCTGTGGTAATGAAGTACGTTGTCCAATTGATAAACATTTTCATTCATTACGTAGTGATTTTCACATGCATCAAACAATCTAGGTCAGTTTAAAATTCTATTCTATTTTAATATGTACATCACCAGCAGTTATAATTTCTGTACTTACTTGTATCAATCACTTAAAACCATAAAATAGTCAAGAATTTCATTCAGACTTGAAAATCGGAAAGAAAAATTTACGTTGGGAAGCAAAATATCAACAAAGCAAACAATTAGAAAATAATTTGAAAAAAGTACAATCATATAATAACTTTCAATTTGGGAGGAAACTTTAATAGTTAATTATAAATATAAATTAATAAAATATATCACAACATACCAAATTAGAATTAGTCCACCCTCATTTTCGAACATAATGCTACAGTTTTTCTTATTTATTAACAACAAGACTAAGTAGAATATTGGAGCTATTTCCATTTGTTTTTATTCTAGATTGTTTCCTTTTACATGTAAGACAAAATATTGAAAAGAATTCTGAGATTTAAAAAAGACCACACTGGTAAACTCAGCAATCACTATCTTTTTCTTCTTCCTTAAGTAGGTATAATTTTCCATTTGGGTAAGACTCTTGAGTCTACCCTAACAAAAGTGGTGTTTTGTTAGGGAAGGGAGTTAGTGCTAGTCAGAGACCTAATAATCACCTTTCTCCCTATTATCTCAGGGCTTTGGGGCTCTTTGATATTTCTATCTTCCTTGAAAGGGATGGCTGCTGCTGGACAGAAATATGCAGATGTGGCTGCCTGAAGGACTGAAATCCACTCAAGGGAAGCTTCCTTTCAAAATGGGTGGTGGTTTTTGTTGAGATTTTAGGAAACCTCCACAGTAACGATCAAGGCAAAGTATATAGATCTGAAAAATAACATAGTTTTGGTGTAGAGGCCATAAAAAGATTTTTAAAATTCTATTTTAGAGCCAATTAACAGAGTAAATTCTGACAAATAATGCAAACAACTCTGTCTCTCGACCTCTCTATCACACACACACGCACACACACACACAACTACAGGTGCATGCACATCACTGTTTGATCTTTCTGGACCCAAAGGCAGAAGGAATTTAATGAACACTGTGTTTCACCCAGTGATATATGTTTATCACAGAGGATGAAGATTACAGAGAATAAGAAAGCACATTATCTTTCTTATTTCACAGATATCAAAGGTAAAATTAAATTCCATTAAGCACAGTGTGGGTATATTGTATTCTATCATAACAGCAGTATATTCATACTTTTACTTCTCTATTTGTGCTTCCTAGTTTAAAAAAATATACTCTGCATTTAAAATTTTTTAAACTAATTAATTCCTTCTATTCCTGGAAAATTATCAATTTGTATCACTCTTGATACCATTTCTTAATATTATTTTATGTGATTAAATATTAAATAATTTGAATTTTCACTAAACTCACAATAGTCACTTTAACCCAACTACTGTGTTGGAACGGCAGCTACATAGCCAGCAATAGGTTTGAAATTATATAAATTATGTACCTAGTAGCCACACTTGTGGATTTCTCAAATTTTCTAACCATTTTTAGAATAACACAACCTGATTTACGTTAATTGTTACATCCCATAGGTTTACACAAGTTCCTGAGTGAAGCTGTGGAGCAACACAGGGGAGTAAGTGGGGTCATAATAAGCCTGCCTGTGATGACATTTTGCACACAATCAACTGTGCATGTAGCTCCTGGAAAAAAATGTTAGATGAGACGATATTCTGTGTATTTCATTTGTTTGTTTAGTCACATCCTTCTTTTTTCCAGAAAACACTTAAAATAGCTTAAAAGCACGCATTTACATCTGCTGAATTTTAAAAATAAATGAAAAATCAAGAGAAGATAAGAATATTAAAAAAAGAATTGTAAAGTCAGGATCAGAGAGGTTGAGTCCGATAGCCACAATATGGCATAAATTTGTCTGTGGGTTTTTTTGCAACCAGTGCAAAAGAGAACATGTTTACTTATATGATTTAAAGCTGTCATAAGGTTTTTAATGCCATTTTATTAGAAGCAGCAAAAACATTCCTAACACTAGTACTTATGTATGTATTTCTCATATGCGAAAGACACTGAAATGTAGTGAAGATTCTCAAAAGCCTTACAGCTTCAATAAAATGGAGGTAAGATGATGCATAAAGGCAAAATGGCATATTTATAAATTGCTTAATAGGTGGTCTTGTATTGGTGTTTGAGAGAGCACCATATAAAATAGTCAACAGCAATTCAATAATACATATTTTAGAGAATATGCCCAAGTCATTATAAAGTTTATGCCTGTATGAGTAGTCACTAAAATGGGAAATATGCTTTGTCTTCATATTTTTGCACTAATTCAAAAAAGCAGCTGTGGAAAAATAAGCTGAGTTACCATCCAAGCTCAATAATAAAAATATTGGAATGACACTCTTAAGTAAATGCACGTGGAAATATTCTCCATCTGATTTTAATAGCTTAGTAACATTAATTTTCCTATGCATTGTGCAAATCCATGTATCTCCCACCAAAAAGCCGACATTTATCTATCTAAATGTTTATGTCACTATTTGTGCATCCATCCATTCCTTCACTGACTCATTGATTAAATACTTATGAGTATATACTATATGCCAGGCACTGTTCTAAGTGCTTGGGATGTAGACATGGCTGAAGCAGATAAATCCCTACCTCCATGGGTCTTATATTCCAGCAAGGAGAAGTAGTCAATAAACAAAAGTAAAATAAGTAATTACACATGTATAAAGATTTTTGATAAGTACCATGGAAAAACAGAAAAAGTAGAACAGGGTAAAGGGTGGGATTGCAATTTTAAATAGTATGGTCAGAACAGAGCTCACACACAGAAGATGATGGAGCAGAGACTGGAAGAAAGTAAAAGGATTCAAGATGGGATTCTGGTAAAGAATATTCAATGCATAGGAAATAGACAGTGATAAGGCCTTCAGGTAAATGTGCATGTGATACTTAAGGAATAGCCTGTAGCCCAGTGTCTGGAGTTGAGCTGAGCTTAGAGTAAACCTTGTATTACTTTTATGTCCCAAACATTGCATAGACACACATTTTTTTAGAAGTGTGATTATCTGATATTCAAGTTTAATTGAAATTCAGAATATTTATTAACACCAGGCCAGAAGGGTAACAAGGGTGGGATTAAAAGATTAGCCAGAATATATGAGTACCTCCTTATATTTAAAGAAATATTTTATCTTTATCTTTCATATTATGTTATTAAATACAGCATATAGTATCTGAGGTCCTACAGAAATAAAAAAATACAATTTGTTATTAGCTTGATATAAACTCAATAACTCATACATAATTGTTTTAATACTTCTATAAGATGCTCTTCCAAGTCTTATTTTTCTGAAATAGTTAATGAGTCTTAAGGAAAAAAAGACATTTTAGCAAGTACCCCAAGTGGCAAGTGGCACATGCAAAAAAATCTTACCTGGCTTAGTTATAAAGTTAAAGAAAATGAGCAATAAAAATTTACTTTAAAATTTCTTCTGAGCTAAATTGTAGTAATAACTTAAAAGATTTTATGAGATATTTATATAATTAATATTAAGAGGACATAACTTTGAAGTAGTTTTATACTTATGTGAAAATTGCACAATATATTTAAAGCATCATATTTTCAGTTTAAAATAACTAAGGTGGGACTTCCCTGGTGGCCCAGTGGTTAACAGTCTGTGCTCCCAATGCAGCGGGCCCGGGTTCAATCCCTGGTCAGGAAACTAGATCCTGCATGCTGCAACTAAGACCTGGTGCAGCCAAATAAATAAATAAATATTTAAAATAACTAAGGCCATTAAATTGAACATTTGATTACCAGCAGATTATTTACATATGTCTCATATAGACTGGGTTTATATAATGATATGCAAATATTTTTATGATGAAAGCAGGAACAATCTCAATGCCATAACCCCTAGGGTTGTAGGTTTGATTGGCTCAAATCTACTAACCCATCACCTTTGAAAACCCAAAGATCTCTGTAAATTTGCTTTTCTATTCTGCCTTCTTCACTCCTGGTACCATGTGTACTTTCCTATCACTGAATCCTGCACTCCCATTTGTAGAACTCCATCCCTTCAAGAGCAATTAAAATGAAACAAAAACAAAAAATTCTTCCTCCATGCATTTCAGAGCAAAGTAGAGTAAAGAGGATATTACTTTACAGTCTCATAAACTTGTTAGGGTTATCTTTCTAAAAATATCCATTGGCTGCTGCATACATTTTTCAAGCTGGTCACTGCACAGTTGCACCCAGTTAACGGGGTGTGTGAAGGGTAAAACTCACCCTGCACTCTGTATACCAAGCTGTGAACTATGTATGTAAAGAACTTTTACACTGTCAAAATAAGGAGAAAAACAACCCAATAAAAAAGGAGGGGGCTTCCTTGGTGGCGCAGTGGTTGAGGGTCCACCTGCCGATGCAAGGGACGCGGGTTCATGCCCCGGTCCGGGAAGATCCCACATGCCGCGGAGCGACTGGGCCTGTGGGCCAGGGCCGCTGAGCCTGTGCGTCCGGAGTCTGTGCTCTGCAACGGGAGGAGCCACAACAGTGAGAGGCCCGCGTAAGGCAAAAAAAAAAAAAAAAGGAGGGGTCAAGAGATCTGTACAAAAACTTTATCAAAAGGACATATGGATGGCAAATAAACACAAGCAAAGGTGTTCAAAATCATTAGTCTTTGGGTAAAGCAAATTAAAATCATAGCCACATACACTACAAGTTTATACAAGTGGTTAAAAATTCAAGACACCACCACCAGTATCAAAAGACTACAAAATGCTGTCAAGGAAGCAGAGTAACTGAAGCACTCAACTAATGCATACTGATGGCAATGTAAAATGGTACAGCCATTCCAGAAAAACGTCTTGGAAGTTTCTTATGAAGTTAAACCTATACTTACCATACATCCTAGTTATAACAAGAAAAAGAAAGCATATGTCCATACGAATGTTTATAGAAGCTTCATACATAATAGCCAAAAACTACAGCAATTCAAACATTCATTAACTGGTGAATGGATATATAAATTGCTGTAGTTTCATACAGTAAAATACTATTCAGCAATGAAAAGGAACAGATTTCAGATACAAGCGTCATGCTCAGAAACCAGACACAAAAGACTACATACTGTATGAGTTCACTTATACACATTCTGCAAAAAGCAAAACTGTAGAGACAGAAGTCAAGTCAGTGGTTATCAGGCATGGGCATAAAGAATGGGATTAACTACAAAATGATACAAAGAAAGTTTTTGGTGTGATGGGAATATTCTATATCTTGGATTTGGGTAGTTATTACACAACTGTATATAGTTGCCTACACTCATCAAGGTGCATACATAAAAAGGGTGAGTTTTTCTATCTACAAATTATACTTCAAGAAACAAGAGTTAAAAAACATCACTTGCAAAGTCATCATAAAAGGATCAAATATATGAATGTATATAATAAAAAATGTGCCAGTAAAGAAATTAAGCGGTGCTTTGTGACCACCTAGGTGTGTGGGATAGGGAGGGTGGGAGGGAGACGCAAGAGGGAGGGGATATGGGGATATATGTATACGTGTAGCTGATTCACTTTGTTATACAGCAGAAACTAACATACCATTGTAAAGCAATTATAATCCGATAAAGATGTTAAAAAAAAAAGAAATTAAGGAAGCTCTAACTAGCATTTGGGTAGTTTAAAATTATTAAAGTCCTAATTCTTTTCAAACTGATCTTTAGATTCAATGCAATATCCATCAAAATACCAAGCAGTTGGTTTTGTTTTTCCTGTGTGTGTGGGAATGAGGTGATGAGGATGACAAATGATTCTAGAATTTATAAGAAAATAGGAAATTTTAAAAGCTTAGAAAATTCTGAAAACAATGAAGAACAACACCGAAGAACTTGCACTTCAAAGCATTAATAATTATCATAACATTACAGCAATTAAAACAGTATGGAATTCATTCAAGGGTAGACAGACTATTTGTACAATATGGGGAACCAAGAAAAAACTCTCGTATTTATGGCCACCAGACCTCAAAATAGATGTAAGTGCAATGTATTTGAGGAACGATGGTCTTTTTCACAAATAATACTGGATCAATGGTATATACATATGGAGAAAAAGTCCATTTTGACCATTATCTAACACCATACAAAGAAAACTTTTCCATTAGTTCATAGACCTAAATGTGAAAGGTAAAATATGGAGCTTCCATAAAAATACAGGAAAATAGCTCCATATATATGCAGGTATTTCTTCAATATGACACAGTAAGTACAAACAATAAAGCATACATTAATAAATTAGCACAAAATCTATAAAGGTCTATCTATTAAAGACACCATTAAGAGAGTGAAAATGGAAGTCACAGACTACAAGAAGATATTTTCACTGTATATATCCTGTTTTAAAAAAACTTGCATCAAGCATACTTGTAAATCACTAAGAAAAATACAAGCAAAAGAAATGACAGTGGAGGATATAAATTAAGACCAAAAACAATATAAAATGTTGCTCAACATCATTAATCATTTACAAAATGCAAATTATAACCCAGAAGTGACAAAACAAATTCACCAACCTGGATTAAGTTAGAAACACTTGCGAAAATTAATAAACAGAACCATCATTAAAGAAGGAGTTGGGAGGCCAGGAGAAGCTCTCTTGTACTACCACTAGTCGTCAGTTGCAGATCCAATAGGAAGAGACATACCTGGGTAACTACTCTACTACCCCAGCAGAAGGAAGGAAGAAATTCTCCTTGCAATAACCTTGCCCATGGGAGACTGTCATAACTCAGCCAATGAAAAGCCACTACAACTTCCAATTCCCAGGACTCCAATGGGCTCTATTTATAACAGCCTTCCCAACTCAGCCTTCTCCTCTATAAAAGAAACTTTCATCTCCTTTGTTCTCTGGACTTGCCTGTGGTTCACTATGGATTGTATGCCCCAAATTGCAATTCTCTGACATTCCCAAATAAACCAGTTTTACTGGTAAAATAACTGGCTGTTTTATATCTACACACTGTAACAAGTGCTACCAATGATATGAAGCAAATGGAATTCTCATAACTTGCTGCTGGAAGTGTCAAATCCTGCACTCAATTTGTGCCTCTTGTTGAGATCGGTAATAAGTTGATCCTAAACATTAAGAGAAGCCCCAAGTGGGACAACTCTATTCCAAATAATGGGAAAAAACACATGATCTTTAATATATGTATTCATTTATGTGCCTAAAACATTTATCTGATTTTAAATAAAAACAACTTATATGAACAAGACCAATCAAAAGTGTATCTAGAAGTTATAAAGTACACTCTGCTTTGGCAAAAAACCTGAAGCATAATATATAGAGACTCAGTAAAAATAAACACTGGCATAGTGCTATTTCATTTCTGGAAGACTTACTCTTTAGTAGAAGTTTACCTTTAAAGTCTTCAGTCATATAACCAAACTAAAATCTAAGAATATCATACTGCCAGTTGTTCCTCTGAGAATAGTTTAAAATACATTGGCTGACACTGCAGAGTTAAAAATGGCTACATGATATTCATCTATCCAGGAAAACAAGGAATTGTCTCAACAGTTTGTGAATCATATGGAGGACTTACTAGACTGTGGCCAAAAGCTATGAGCAGTGTTCTGTATGTTTTTGTGTAATATAATCTTCAAGCATGTCTAGAGACTAGCTAGTATTTTACTCTTATGAGGTTCAAAACATTATACATTAAGTGACTGGTAGACAGGCTCTTTAATCTGTAGGGATAGATTTCAGGAGAAAAACCAAAAATGTGATTAGAGAGAATTCTAGTCTAGATTGCCATAATCATAACGACTAGTAAATGATCACTCATCACCATGACCTTCATTTCATCATTGTAAGGAAAAGTATGTATTTGATTTCCTAAGCTTTTATTGCTTTGCTTACAGAAAGTGTATCCATTATAAAATGTGATCGTATAGTCAAGGTTCTGCATCTCACAGAAGGAAAAATTCTTTGAATTGAGTACCTAAAAATAATAATGGTTTCATTCATTATGTCATTATGCATTTCACCAAGTAGCAACTGACAGCTATCTTTCACTTTTTAAAAACCTCGATTAAATATAATAGTAACAAAATCATTCTTTTCTTATTTAACCCCCTGCAATAAAAGGCAAGGAACCAACATTATATTATAAATCACTGTGATGTTAGCCCCTGGGGACCACCTCTAACATTTTACATAGCTTAGAAAACTATAATATTCTTCTGTAGTAGAACGAGTTATAAATTACCAACTTTATCCTTCTACATCTTGGTTGAAAGATGAAAATTGAATTTAGAGATTTATATTTAACACAGAATATAAAATAATTCATGAATATTTTTTGTAGTTCAGGTAGAGGCCAGGTGACTTTGCTTATTCAGCATTTGTGTTGTGAAATCATTTATGAAGTAATGGCAAAGGTGACCAGAAAATTGAGAAATAAATGCTAATCTAAAAAGGACTAAATTGAAGCATTTCATAGTACATGGACAAGAATGAGAATTGCAAATGATATTATTATTAACAGAAATGTAAAGAAGAATATATCATTCATATGTCTTTTAGATCTTTTATATAAAATGTTTAAAATCTTAAAAGTTCTCTATAAATAATCGTTTACCTCAAGTGCTTTGGGACTTAAAAGTGGACATTACATGTAATTTTATGATTCTATTTGCAGATTAGTTAAGGGAAAATAAAAAGAAATTTTGCTTATGAAGCTTACATATTACATAATCATTTATGAAACAAGAGAAAATTTTGATTTGGAACCATATTGAAGATGTTTGATGTTTAGAAAATCTTTATATGGAGGTCATCACCCCCTTCATGTTAAAGCAATAAGCTGTTCTATCTCCTATTTTACAGATTTATCTCTTTCATAAACCAAGTTCTAATATTAATAGATCTGGAAATAATAGTTGTATATCTATCTTTTATTCTAATTAAAAAGCCTATTGTGAAATGAAAATTAAAATGAGATACCAGTTTCACCAGTTTTAAAAAAGATGATGAAACAAGTAATACAGGGAAAATGCATCTCAACTTCTGCCTCACCACATCTCCTTAAATGATAACAACAAAGTTTCCAAAAGATGATGTGAAAGAATATCTTCATGATAAGGAAAAGAATTTCCTCAACAGGTTATAAAAATAATAAATTGTTAAGTAAATAACTGTTAGATTACATTAAAATGATAAACCCTCCAATAATAAACACAATTAAGAGAATGAAAGACAAATGAGCAGATATGGGCAATATATATAAGTACCAAGGACTCAAATCCAGAACATAAAAAGAACTCAAAAACAGAATAGACAACCCAACAGGAAAATTGTACAACAGACTTTAACAAACACTCTCTACAAAAAAGAAATCTAAATATCTACACACAAAAAAAGTATGAAGAGATCCTTTTCAGTTGTCAAGCAAAAGCAAATTTTAATTAAAATGTTATCATCTACACTTTCCTCAGAATTGTTCAAATAAAATAGAATGAAAAATCCAAGTGTTAAGGAAAATATGGAGCAACTGGAACTCTCACACACTAATGCTATGAGTTTCAAATTGCATAAGCACTTTCAAATACTATTTGACATTATTTTAGAGTTTAATAAATGCAAGTCCTATGGCCTAGAAATGCAACTGCTAAGCACAGACTCAAGAGAAATTTAAGAATATATGGACCAAAATATATGCATAGAATCTTCATAACTGCTTAGTTAAATAGCAACATCCACAAACAACCAAACAGTTTATGAACACTAGAATGGATAAACTATTTTATTTATATAATAGAATACAACAATAAAAATGTACAAACTTCTGCTGCATGAAACAATGTGGGTGAATCTTATGCATATAATGTTAAGCCAAAGAAGACACACACACACTAATATATACCCTATGATTCCATTTATATAATATTCAAAAACAGGCAAAATCAATCCATTATAGTAGGAAGTAGGGTGGGATTACCTTTGTGGGAAAGGAGGATAATGGTTAGGAGAGGTCATAGGGAAGGCTTCTGGGGTTATTTTGATATTTTATTTATTGTGCTGGATGCCATGATCAGATGTTTTTATTTTGTAATAATTCATCAAACTTCTTTCTTACAATCCGTATGACTTTCTGTAAGTATATGATACTTTAATAAAAGTATTTATTTATAAAACAACACCCAGAGTTATTTTCCATGTGTAAACTAGACTACTCTTTGTTGGTTGAAATCACAAAGTATTTTTTTTTTTTTTGCTTTGTGTGTATGTGTATGTGTTGGATGAGTGAGAAGACAAATGACTGTAAATTTAGGATGTTGATTTAATTAGGCCATCCAGTCACCAAGGTCTATTAACTCATCTGGAATGCTGATAGTTAGCTGTTTCCTTTAATTTATTATTTAAACAACAACAAAAAATAAGGTGAGTTTTCAACCAAGAAATCTTTCAGCAGAGCTTTTACAGACAGAACATGCTCTCTTTACCCACTCCAGTGGCCTGCTTTTGTGAAGGGGCACATAGATCTTGGCCTGACTTGCTTTAAGTAAACAGAGACTGTAGACAGTATATTAATCTCATTTGCTTCCCATGAGAAGGAACATCCTTATAGCTTACCTTTGAAAATTCATTTATTTAAAAAAATACATTCATGTATTCTGAGTATTAAAAAATACTCCAAAAATGTATTCTTAAAGGCATCTTCGTATTGGGGTTTGATCTGTTTTCAGATGTGGCCAGTATGCATGGTAGCAGTATAACAATGGACCAATAGAAAAGTAAGACAAGCAAGAAGTGTGAATGGGGTAGGGAGAAAAACTAGCATTCAGGTAGGTAACTTAAATTTAGAGTTTACTGGGACAGTCTCAGGTGTCTGAGAATCAGCTTACACTGGAATGAGTGTGGCAAGAGCCAGATAAATGATCAGATTCTCTACCTTGGATGTGCATGAGGGTGAGTCTCTTACAAGGAGAACTGAGTATAAGTCAGAGAATCAAGAAAGCAATGAAAAAAAAAAAAAGGCAGTAGGAGTTAAGCTGCAGATTTGTAGGCATCCAGGGTAAAGTTTTTGTGTCAATTATATCAATCTACAGATTTGAGATAGTGTGTCTTCTGATTGCTGCCTTCTTTAGTCCAGAGTGACTCAAAGATTGGGAGTATCTGAAATAGCAGGTGAAAGGCCCTCAGGTCCTAAACACAAGTTGGGCATTTAGTGGAGTTAATCTAGGCTTTGCATTTTAGACCTTGAACACATTGATTTTTAGAAAAATGTTTTATTTCATTTTCTTAAATTTTTGAAACAAAAATAATCGAGACTGAGAATAGGTTATCCTTTTTATTAATTTCAGTGCTTCTTTGGCTAAATAAATATTGCTCAGAATACAAAAAAAAGGATGTTTCTGTTTTCTAATATGCCAAGAATTTTACATTGAAATGTGAATATAATAATAAAATTCTAAACAATACACAGTTTCAATAGTTCCAAACCAGAAATTGAGTTTTAAACACGTAGATTGCATTAGTTTTTCCTAATTGATTATTGGTGATAAAAGTGAGCTCTCTGATAATTTTCATTCTTCCTCATTACATGTGAAAATAGTTAAAATCATATCCACAAATTATAAGATTCCATTACTTTTAAGATATATTTTTCCCACCTATTGAAATGTATTTGAATACATTGGCTCGCTTTGTTTTTTTCCTCAGTAAACAAGTCACATGATTTCTCAGCAAAGATTTATCATTTCTGAAAGTCATCCAGGTACTTAAATCATAGACTCAAAGCAGTTTTTAAAATGTAACTAAAGATAGATTGTGACCTTTTAGGTGGTGAAAAGACTTATTTTTGAGCCATATGGTCAGCCTCAGGCTTAAGACATTAACATTGAGGTTGGAGGAGTTCAAACTATGACACTAATTAGTGCATATGTCTCTACATTAGAGGCACCAAAAGACAGCAAGAAAATCTTTTATGACAACTTGTCTGTTCCCATTAATGCAATCCATGGAAAAGGAAAGAAATCACTCTTGGATATGTCAATGCCTGAGTTTGTTAGATCCACAACAAATTGTAGGAAGTTATCTGAAATACAATTTTAGGCAAGATTTAAAGGGCTAGAAAACCGAACAGATCATAATTTCGGGGGCACTTTTGATTGCTTTATCACAAAAGACACCTGAATTATCACACTTTTCCTCTATTGATATTAAATCCCTTGATATTTTTTACTGGGGTGTTTTTCATGGGACAAAAATGAACTGACCTTGCTCTAAAGTCATGATACTCATGGTAAATGTCTAGGTACCAACTTGCTTATTCAGTTAGTTAATTTTTTAAAAGTTACTTTATTCCCAGTCATAAGACAATGTAATTGTCATTTTATCTTCTGATTCTCACATTACAGCAATAAGGCAGAGAATTCTTCCTTCTAAATAATATTTGCTTTTTTCAGGCTGAAGAGTGTTTATAAAGACGGAGAATGAAAAATTGATGTGACAGCTTGTAAAATTTCATAGTTATCATTTCTTTTTTCATGATTTAAAGTTAGAACCATGATGCAAATTCTCTAAGACTATTATCTCACCTTATCAACGCAAGCTTGAGAGGCTAAGGGATTTTGAAATACTGACTGGCAGGAAGAATATCAGACACACGTCATATTTTCAGGTTTTAGTATGAAACAAATATGCTTGATAAGACTCCTGTGGTCTCCTTATTTAACAGATCATAGCAGAGTAATAAAATGTTGTTCATGATACTGTAGAATTTTTTGTTTTTTTCCATTATTACCTTCATCATCATGTATCTTCAAAACCATGATAAAATATATAAATATTTTAATGGGCCTTGGATACCTACTTTATGCAAGGTGATTACTCAACTCTAAGGAGGGCTAGGCCTCTCTGGTGCTGACATGAGCTACTGCTGTCCATCATTTACAATCAAACCAACATTTAATTTTCAAGAGAATTCTGAGAACACTGGTCCTTTTAGAGTCTCTTCGAAGGAAAGAGGATTTTCTGTGATCAAATATATTTCAGAAATCCCACATGCTTTACTCTACTGTAAAGACATAAAATGTTCATTAGCAGAGACATCCTTCAATAAAGAAACTTCTTTGACTTGTTCAATTCAAAATTCTCAGTCATTTCAACACAGCAACCTTTTCTAATAATAGTTCTTAAAACCTCTAAGAACTAGTGTTCTGTGAAACACACTTTGAGAAATGTTTTCCCCAAATATTTTAATGACTTTTGAACAAGTTCCTGGCTTTGAAGGTAATCATGCCAAAGTAATCAACACATTTTATGATATAACTTCCCTATTAAAAACATTCTATGTACCCCTATTGCCTCCTGAACAAAAATAAGTTCAAACTAGTCAAGCTAATATTCAAAATCAAGAACAATATTCCCTGAAGCTGCCTTTTTAGATGAAAATGCCACTATTTATGAAAACAAAATTCTTGCTAAGGTCAAATATGTTCTCTTATTACTCCTACATAGGACAAGTAACCTAAGTAACCTAAGTTCTCCAAGCCTCAGTCTCCTCAAAGCCTATCTAATCATTAAAGTTACATATCAAAACTTTGCTAACTCATTCTCCCTTGTCTGTGCTCTGAAACTCATGAAATGCTGTGCACTTGGACTTATCCTGCCTTTGATATGTTTTGTTTTATTCAATGGGCTCAGAGAAAATATAATGAATAGAAACTGTGGGCCCACATGCTGAGCAAGATCACTTAATACATAGGTGAATTCAAATATTATTTGCTCTTGTATGTTTCTCTTTCCTGATATCAAAAATGCAAATAAATATTAGTTAGCTGGATTTTCATGAGCATTAAATGAGAATATACAAATATTTTATATATATATAAAACATATATTTACATACATATAAAAGTGTTTTCTAATATGTAGCTTTCGTGACTAAGATTAGATTGCAATTTTTTTCATGTCAACATCCAGCTTTTATGCTTCTTTGTAGTGTCCCCATTTTGTATAAAAGAGTTTTTGCTTATGGAAAGTATTTATAAAATATTTTATGGAATCAAAACTATCAGAACTTTAAGGGTCCATAAGGGTCATTAAATCCACTCTCCTTATTTTATAAACTGGAAACTGATGTACTGAGCAAGTTGTTTACTTGCCACACAATTAGTTGATAGTACATATGGTCATAGTCTTCTGGGCTAAGTAAGACTTATCAGATCCAGATTTTAATTAATTACTTACCCAGGAAAAAAACTGGTAAGCTATAGCTGACTTAATATTTTAGTTTACTTCCAAAGTAAACATTCTTCATGTAGTATGTGATAAAATGCCAAAACACCCCCAAATTTTTCTCCTCCTATGTCCACATCCCCTCACTGAGTAACTTTATGTGGTCTCTTACTTGCGTTCGCCATGAGCAATATGATGTTATTTAGCATGAGAAGTTTGAAAACCATTTGTGACTAGGGCTTTTCCTCTTTTGAAGCTTTTAGAACCTTCTGGACACCATATGAAAATGTTCAGACAAGTCTGCTGAGATACGAGAGACCACAGAAAGAACTGATTCAGTGCAGGCCCCCCAGAACTACCTGCCCCAGCCAACTTGTTAGCTAGCTGACCACAGAGCATGAGTCTGGCAAAGTTTAGCAGAAGGATTCACCATCTGAGTCCAGCCCAAATTTCTGACCCACAGAATCATGAGGTAAATAAAAGGTTATTTTAAGTTACAAAGTCTTGGGGACAGTGTTATACACAGTGAAAGTGAACCAACAGAAACTACCTTGTGGATTGGTTATTGGAAAAATAGGCAGATATTAAGCCTCTTGAGTCCAAGTCCCCTCAGACACAAGAAGATCTTACTTACGTTTCTCTAAACAAAACAATTATTTATTTAATAAAAACATCACAGACTCAGATATTATAAAACTGAGTGTTTTCATCATCAACACTTGTCAGTTGCTAGAGGATGTATCAAAAAGATTTTACTCTCTTAGCAGTTGGGTTTCCTTGTTGATGTTCTTTGGTTGTGACTCATTTTTCAGCTTACCAATTGACTCTGGCACATTGTGTCCTTCAAAGCAAGTATTTTATGACATAAAGTACACTACTGACAATGGCTGTGAAAAAATAACTGGCATTTGAAAGCCATCTAGCATATTTAAAGAGGATGATAATATGTTATAACATTCTACCTAGATCTTTGAGACAAAAAATCAGCAATTTGTTTCTCTTCCTTAAGCAATATAAAATGTCACACCCATATTGTTGAGTAAAGCACCAGAAACTTATACCTTAGCTTCACACAAAGACATTACATATGTATTCATAGTGCTCTTGGTAAGATAGAGCAACATGATACAGAACATATAGGGGATTATTTGATTTTTTCTATTTCACGCAGATCTCCCTGGAAGCCTGAGAAACACTTCATTGAAATCCACATGGTGTTGATGAATGTTTAGCAAGGACTCTTAAGGCACATTTGAGTATGTAAATTATTCTTGAAAAACAATAAATATATAATCCATATTTTGCATAATGTTCAGAACACATATATGTATCATGAAAACAAATATTTCTATTTTCCCATGAATTTTAGGCAAGCTTATTCTTTGCTAATGATATTTGTTAAACTATTTATAAACATATATATTTTTGGAAAAACTGGTAAACTTTAAACTTACTATACAATGTATCCAGTGAGAGTATACAATTTAAATTTGATGGTGATTGGAGTTTGTGAAATCACTCTAAAAATTTCTGTGAGTCTTGTGGCTGTGGATAGCATCAGGTAGTAGAGGATTGATGAGTCAAGGCTAGAAACAGCAAGGTGAATAGACACAAAATAAGGAAAGAGTGCTTTTTAGCTTCTGAGTAAGCAATTAAAAACAAAGTATATATAGATACCAGAGATACACTATACAATGGATTTCAATTATACAAATAGTCATGAAGTAGGAGGGTATAGTCACCAAAGCAAGTAGATACCTGTCAGAGAGGCAAAAAGGGATGACGCAATTCCCAGATGAGAAACACTCAGACAAGTTAAATAAGTGAATAGGTAAGAGACACTAGTACCTATATGATACTGATTTGAAGTTAAGGTTCTGTTTCCTCTAGAATTTGTATTTTAAATTATGTAAAATTATGTACTGCCTCAGGAGTAGAATCCAATTTTCAAGTCACAGCCATTATAGGAATATTACAGAATATAATCCTGAAAATTTGGACTACATTTGGGCTATATGTAAAAAAGTAAGAAATAAGAATACAGAAATAAAATGAGCAAGAATAATTTCTCAGTCAGTCAAGACATCTTTATGGAAAGCCTATTATGTACAGGAACATCACCTCATCACTGGGGTGGAGGACTACAGCAGACAATCTATTATAAGAAAGAAATTGCTGTACATTTGAAACTAACACAACATTGTTAATCACTATACTCCAATATAAAAAAGTTAAAAAAGGAATTAGTTAAGATATAGTAATAAAATAGTAATTATTTTTCAGATTTTACAGTTTATGCACTTATTTTACACACTTAGTCTACTATTTTACTATATATAATTATTCATATTAAGCTGGTCAATTACTTTTTCTAATTTTTAGACCTGTTTAGTATTGACCACAAAAGTCCTTATTGATATTTCTTGGTTCATAAATTGCATATTAATAACCATTGGCCTCATGGCATTTTTTTTTATCATTTATGGAATCCAGAACCTAAAAGCTAATAGATTGATTCTGCTGTCACAAAATGGAGAAGTCTCCCTCACTGTGCTAAAGTCATGAGTTCATATTCTAAAGTTTATCCTTATAGTAGATGCTTTTTATTTTCTGACTAACCAAAAACAGGATCCTCTCCTGGGGTCATAGAAGACCCTTGAAGTTGGAAGTTACACAATGCATTTTGTATATTTAAAAGGCTGATTCTCCCGTGGAATTTGAGCTACAGAGAGCAGAAAGAATGTCATTTCATTTTGTGTCTCCCAAATCTATCTTAATGCCTGAAACACACTGAATGTTCTATAAGTATTTGTGGAATAAATAAATCACAGATAAATGAACGATGAGGCCATGAGCTCTGACTACTCACTATTCTGATAACATTATCAACTCCAAAAGAACGGACTTGAGGTTATGGGGAGGGGGAAGGGTGAGCTGTGACAGGGCGAGAGAGAGTCATGGGCATATACACACTAACAAACGCAGTAAGGTAGATAGCTAGTGGGAAGCAGCTGCATGGCACAGGGATATTGGCTCGGTGCTTTGCGACAGCCTGGAGGGGTGGGATGGGGAGGGTGGGAGGGAGGGAGACGCAACAGGGAAGACATATGGGAACATATGTTTATGTATGACTGATTCACTTTGTTATAAAGCAGAAACTAACACACCATTCTAAAGCAATTATACCCCAATTAAAAAAAAAAAAAAAAAAAAAAAAGAATGGACAGGGACAAAGCCAAAAGGACAAAGGAAAGAAATTAAATTGAGTTTGCTCAACATATGTTTGACTCTAAAACTTAAGAAAGTCATTTGGTTATGTTATCATAACCAAATATTGTAACAGTGGCAAACACAAAGCTAAATAAAACCATATCACATGGTAGAGAATACAGTCAGTACGTTGCTTGATTAACCAGAACATTTTAAGGAAAAAAATAAATCTTCACCTACTATAAAATTAATTTGGGGGGTACAGTATACATCAATCAAAGTAATTTTAATCTAGACTTAGCTAAATTCGCTTTCTTGAAATTTGAATGTCCTTTTTTTCTCCTGACAACTAACAAGAACTTTAGGTCAAAGTTGATTGACAGAAGATGCTTGGCAATAGTTGATGTTCTTATAAAACAGAATTAAGTTTCAATTTTTTCATCTTGTTAATGATACACATATGCAATGCCAAGTATTTAGCAATGTTAGTTAATCAGAAAATCCATTGTGAATGATTAAAGCCACATTAAACTTGAAATTTGTAATGCAGTTTCAGGGCAACTATTGCATTTTTGCTCAATGAGTTAATGTGTTTAAAGAAATGATGATGTTAGACTAAAGTTGTTTTAACTTTCAAGAAAAGTGTTTTTAATTAAAATAATGATAGACTTTCCTTGAAAAACTCATTTTTTAAGGGGGATTAAGAAATTGCATCTAGCCCTGCAGTTAAAATTTCAAAATACTAATGAAAAATGTAGTAAGAAATGATCAGTATGGTAATGGAAAAATGCCTGGTTCATTCTGGATGCAGCATTTGTTCAAATTGGAGAACAAGAAGGGCAGCAAGAAATAAACATCTTTGTAAGTCATGGACAAGCTGAAAAATGATATTCAGCAGAGTGATAGTTTGACTGTTACACAAATTAAATACCCAAATAAAAATGCCTGTAGAAGAAAGATTAATTTGGCTTCTTGCATTCAATTAGATAAGTAAAGATTGTGTCACCTTATAAATTGAAGTGCATCTGACATATAAAACTTTTTTAGGAAAGAATCTATTCCTTTAAAATTTTTAAGTATTATCAGTAAACTCAGACATAGGTAGCTGTTACAATCTGACTTGAGTTTAATATAGTCTGATATGTCAAGACTTGTGGGTTAATATTTGGGGAATATTTTTTATCAATTCTTTGTTGTAGGAAAAATACCTGAAGATAAAGAAATGAACATTATCTTGTCTGAACCAGTGATTTTCAATAGCTAGCAAAATGATATTTTTAAGTTTTTATAAATGATAGGTCAAGAGCTTTGTACAGAAGGTAGATCATATTGTCAAAATGAGCCTTCATTGAGTATTGATGCTATATCTGACAAAAGGACATATCAAGAGAGATATGTTATCTTAGTTATTGTCTTCATTACCATCATCATGAAAATCATCCAAAGTATCTGTCATCATGATGGTCTAAAGCAGTTATACATTGTGCATTTCAGTATATACTGCTTTTCTAAGCATTGTCATAAACAAGACAATAAAGTTGTTATTTTAGTTTCATCCATTCTAAGAGTTGTAATTCCTATTTGGCTTCAAAATGTACTAAATGTGGATGATAACCCTGACAGGAAACTGGAGAATAAAATATTCAATTATATACTAATTTTCTTTTCAGCTTTGACAATTCACCTCTTTGTATAGGTATGAATAAAATTAGAACTTCTTTAAATTAGACAAGTTACATTCAGAGGAAACAAGGTGTTTATAATACTTTAAACTCTTTTTAGAAATATTATTTATATAATGGATATTTCTTACCATCTAATCTAATTTCAACCTGAAAATTTATGTAGAAAATTATTGGAAATTCTATTTTTATATTTAATTTTTAATAGTTCAATTGAAAATTCAAATAAAATGATAAAATACAAAATTGATATGCTTGGAAAAGCAAATATATTTGTCTTTGATATTGTAATTGTTGGAATATTTCTCATATATCTGACTGATATGAACCATCTGGCAAATGTGAAGTTACAGCTTTTTTTTTTTTTTTTTTCTATAAAGGCAATGATGCCATAGGACAGCAGACATCATTATTTAGTATGTTTACTAAATGGAGCCCAGAGTGAACTTAGAAAACCATGTTTTCCTGGGAATGTGAAAAAGCAGAAAGGCTACTCTATCCTGTTGAGCTCCTTTCCTAAGAAGTTTTCACACAACGGGATGATTTTTCATCTTATGTGATGAAAACCTGCATCTTAATAGGCAACCAGGATCTTTGAAACTAGGGAAGTGTTAAATGTTCTCTAAGATCTACTCAGTTAATAAGCAAACAAAATGCTTTAATTAACAAATTCAAGTCTACAAAGTTTTAGAAAGAGCAAAAATGTGTTAAATATGACTATACCATATTAAATAGACGGAAACATCATGAGCTGAATAATAATTCTCAGAAGCATGAAATACAGACTCAGTGAATAACTGAAAAATGATCTATGGCAAACAATGAGATATAGATTAGTTTAGCTAGAAAAACAAAAGTAGATGATATGAAAAGAATAATTTGCAGAGTAAAATTCCCCATTGAGTGTCAGAATAAGCAAGTAAATACATGAGTATTATCAATCACAGCAGTAAAGAAAGATTAAAATATTCATAATTAGCATTGTCAATTAGCAGTCCAAAGAAAATGATAGAGGTACTGGAAAATAAGAATTGTATAAAAAACCATATGAGGCAAAATTATCATCAACTGTTATGATCAACAGATGCAATGCGTGGTGGACTGTTGAAAGGGAAGTGAATTTTTAATCAGGAGCAATCTTATAAAGAAAGAAATCAGAGTAAAAGTTTTCCTTATAATTTAGGAGATTAAAGACTACAAGCAATAAAGTTCTTTGGCTGGGAATCACATTTTTTCTGCTTGTTAAGTTGATTTTTACATTTCTGTTCTGTAGGTCTTTATAAACATCGTGATAATACAATACTAATCATTCTATTTATCTTAAAATCATACCTATTTATCTTAAAATAAATATACTCATCTAACTTCAGAATTTAAGTTTGATAACGTTTAAATTACATTAGCATAGTTTCTCAGAAACGGCAGGATGTTTTAGATTTATTCAGAGAGAAAAGAGCTTCTACAGAACTCTTAAAGCAAGATTTTATGCTACATATACACACAGTTTTAGTATATATTTGATTCTGATCTGTTAATTCAGGTATTTCAAACATTTTTATCCAAAACAAATCTTCACCTAAAGACATTTTTTGGTAAACTTTAAAAAATATGGTGTATTCCACTTCTCCAATTAAAATATCCACTTTTTATCAGATACCTGTATGGTTTATGGGGAATCACACATTGAGGGCATTATTTTATCTTTTTAGCTTTTATTGCATTATTTATTATTTCTTTGAAATGAGTAGCAAGAAATATAAGTCACACATGCCAGAGAGACAGAAGTAGACTTAAGAGGAAAAGATTCAGTGTTATATGTGAAGACCATTTCACTCATAGTTTCCATGGAGCAGGTGGAGGCAGGAGTAGGCGCTAGGTATAAAATTCAATAAAAAGAGCAAGAAGCAATGGTTTTTAAGAAGCTGAGATATATTTGGCAGCAAATTTAAGCCTTCTGTTGATCCAGACACTGACTTCAAATGCTTTTCAGACTATCATTCAAAGATGCTGGCCTGAAGATAGTTATCTCTGAATGTTCCAGATGGATGTGGAATGATGTCTGCCTCATTCCCAAGATCCACTGTCTGTGTTCAGTGTCAGGTGTTATCCAAGGGCAGCCAGTAAGGTTGTTTGCTGCTAAAAGTTCACAGTCAAAGGATTCCAGAAGTCTAAAAAAGCGAAAGGAGGCTGAACTGGATGGAATCACTCAGCCTCTGGTGAATGGAAGGGTTCTCCTTCTGCCCTGATCATCCTTAGAACCTAAAATGTTACTTAGCATGTCATAGATGCTAAAAATTATATGTGTGAATGACTTAATAGTCTTGGCTTTGAGGTTTGTCCCCAGTGTATCCCTCAGCTCTACATTGTTAATTATTATTTGCTTAAAGTTATTACTGACAATTATTGTTTCTTTACTATTTTTATTTCCTCTTGTTTAAATGTTTAATGACTTTTATTTGCCTAACCTCATTTCTTACAGGAAATAACTTACAATCTTTTATTTTATTTTAATTAAATATTCACATCATTTTATTTCTTCATTTCTTTTTCCATAGTACACTTTCGACTGCCCTTATCTAATTCTGTAAATGTTTGGTTGATTACTTAGAGAAATTGAGTCACCTCTTGAAAATGTGACTAGACCTCTCTCATCACTCTTTTTTTTTTTTTTTTTTTTTTGCGATACGCGGGCCTCTCACTGTTGTGGCCTCTCCCGTTGCGGAGCACAGGCTCCGGATGCGCAGGCTCAGCGGCCATGGCTCACGGGCCCAGCCACTCCGCGGCATGTGGGATCTTCCCGGACCGGGGCACGAACCCGTGTCCCCTGCATCGGCAGGTGGACTCTCAACCACTGCGCCACCAGGGAAGCCCTCATCACTCTTTTTTAATATCATACTGGAAGTCTTTGCTAATGCAACAAGGAAAGAAAAAGAAATATAAGGAACACAGTTTGGGAAGAAAGACATAAAACTGTCTTTGTTTGCAGATAACATGATCATCTATGCAGAAAATCCAAAAGAATTGCCAAAAAACCCACCTCACCTGGAACAAATAAGTGATTATAGCAAGGTTCCAAAATACAAGGTGAATATACAAAATTCAATTGTTTCCCTATATATCAACAATGAACAATTGGGATTTGAAATTAAAATATCATTTACATTAACACCTTCAAAAATAAAATACTTAGGTATAAATCTAACAAAATCTATATGAGGAAAACTACAAAACTCTGATGGACAAAATCAAAGAAGAACTAAATAAATGGAGAGATACTCCATATTCATGGATAAGAAGACTCAATATTGCTCAAATGTCAGTTATTCCCAATTTGGTCTAGATCCAATGCAATTCCAATCAGAATCTTAGCAAGTTATCTTACTGATATCAACAAAGTGATTCTAAAGTTTATATGAAGAGGCAGAAGACCCAGAATAGCCAATGAAATATTGAAGAACAACAAAGTTGGAAGACTGACACCACCCAACTTCACAGCTTACTCTAAAGCTACAGTAACCAGGACAGTGTGATACTGACAAAAAAATAGATAAACCGATTAGTAGAACAGAATACACAACTCAGAAATAGACCCACAGAAATATACTTAACTGATCTTTGATAAAGGAGAAAAGGCAATACAATGGAGCAAAGATAGTCTCTTCAACAAATAGCACTGTAACAACTGGACATCTGCATATAGAATAAAATGAATCTATATACAGACCTTACACCCTTCACAAAAATTAATTCAAAATGGTTTATAGATCTAAATATAAAACTCTGAACTATGAAACTCCTAGAAGATAGCATAAGAAAAGCCTAGATCACCTTGGGTATAGTGATGCCTTTTTAGATAAAACACCAAAGGCACAATCCATGAAATAATTAATAAACTGGACTTCATTAAAATTTTAAAATTCTTCTCTGTGAAAGACAATATCAGGAGGATTAGAAGACAAGCCACAGACCAGGAGAAAATATTTGCAAAAGACATATCTAGTAAAGAACAGTACCTAAAATTTACAAGGAAACTCTTGAAAATCAACAATCAGAAAACAAAAACCTAATTAAAAAGTGGGCCAAAGACCTTAACTGACACCTCACCAAAAAAGATATACAGATGACAGACAAGCATATTGAAAGATGCTCTAAATCATTCGTCATCAGGGAAATGCAAATTAAGACAATGAGATACCACTACACATTTATTAGAATGACCAAAATCTGGAACACTGACAACAAATGCTGGCAAGGACATGGAACAACAGGAATTCTCATACATTGCTGATGGAAATGCAAAATGTTATAGCTCCTCTGGAAAACAGTTCAGCAGTTTCTTACAAAACTGAACATCCTCTTAACTCAAAATCCAGCAATCATGCTCTTACGTATTTAAGCAAAATAGTTGATTACTTGAGCCCACACAAAAACCTGCACACAGATGTTTATAGCAGCTTTATTCATCATTGCCAAATCGTGGAAGCAACCAAGATGTCCTTCAGTAGGTAAATAAGTAAATAAACTGTGGTATCTAACAATGGAATATTATTCAGTGCTGAAAGGAAATGAGCTATCAAGCCACAAAAAATATGGAGGAAACTTAAATGCATATTACTAAGTGAAAGAAGCCAATCTGACAAGGCTACATACTGTATGATTCCAACTACATATCATTCTGAAAAATAGGCAAAACTGCAGAGACAATAAAATGATCAGTTGTGGAAAGGGGTAGGAAAATGGAAAGGAATAGGTGGAGCAGAGGGGATTTTTAGGGCAGAGAAAATTCTCTGTGCGATATTACAATGATGGATACATGTCATTATGCATTTGTTCAAACCCGTGAATATACAACACTAAGAGTGAAACATAAGGTAAACTATAGACTTTGGGTGATTGTGATGTGTCAATATAGGTTCATCCTTGGGGAAAAAAAAGTATACCACTCTGGTGAGTAATGTAATAATCAGGGAGGCTATGTGTGTCAGGGGGCAGGGGGTCAATGAAAAGTCTCTGTACCTTCCTCCAAATTTTGTTGTAAACCTAAATTCGCTGTAAAAAATAATGTCTTAAAAAATTGTGTCCAGGTACCTTAACCAAGACTTGCTTTTTAATTTCATTTCTCCTCATGTTTGTATTTGTTTTACATTACTTAAAATTCCAAGGGTGTTTTCTTCAAAGCTGCTTTTCCCTCAGAATACCTAAAAGTTGCCTAGATGCAGTATTTTGAGATGCTGTCTGAAAAATATAATTAAAAGCCAGGAAACTGAGTAATATTTCTGGAGCCATTCTGTTACATGAATTATATTTAGTGGAATCATATATCAAATTAGAATTTGTTATAATATAAGAAGGAGAAAATTGTCAACTCAGCCCTCAATTTTACACATTAAGGCAGGTCATCCAGAGAATTTTAATTCAAAGATAATATTTCAATGCCCATGAAAAATTTTGAAACTGAACTTGACTTGGAGGATTTGGGGTGATATGGGACATGAAAGCAAGTAAAATGCTTGTAATAAATATGTTTCTATAATTTCCCTTAGATACAGGTCAATACATTATATGTAAATGCAATGTAGTCTTTTAAATTGCCATTGCCCTCAAATTTCATTATCTTATAATTTTGAAATTTGATTTTTTTCTTACCTAATTGAGTTAGATGCTGTCAGCTACACTTTGCACCTATTTTCTTTCACCCTGGAGCTCTTGATCCCCCATCCTGCTCCAATATTTCTTTTTCATATCACATGTGTTACTCAATATTTAACACAATTTACTTATTTTATTTTTATTATTTACCGTTTGTGTCTTCCTATTAGAATGTAGATTACTTGAAGGCAGTGATGTGTGTGTGTGTGTGTGTGTGTGTGTGTTTGGTAATTAACGTATCTGGAGCACTTAGGGACCCTTCTGGCACTAAGTAGAAAACATATATTTAACAAATAAATATTTATTAAAAGACTCTTTTTAAAACAGTGATCAAAGTAAAACTAATAATCTTTTCCATTTCCATAGGATGAAAAGTTTCAGTGTGACATTAAGGATCTGGATATATTTGCCACCTTTTCAGCACACAATTTAAGTTATATGTCAAAAAATACTTAGCTCTTTATTGTTTTTGTTGCTGTTGTTAACATTTCAGTGATGATTGTAATTTAAATCTCATCTAAGTTTGCAATAAAGTTCCACCTTCTGGCCACATTCCTAAAACTGTATTATATGTTTGAATAGCATAGAAATTGGTAGCTGTATAATATAAAAATTAAATATTATAAGTTTTTAGAATTAGAAATGATCATTAAAATTATACAGTCTCAACTCACTGTTATTTACCCATGGAAAAACTGAGTTCACACAGCAAGTTAGGAACAGATAAAAAGGAATAAAACTTAAATATATTTTCTTTCTGTATAGAAACTGTATTTGGTTTTATAGTTTTGCTACTTTGAGAATGAGTTTCTGTAATCTGTGTGGCATGTGTGTAGTTTATATCATACAAAAGAATTATATTCAATGATTTCATAAGGTCTTTCTGAACTTTAAAACTGAAATTTGTTATTTATTACAGGTTCTTTCAGTACATGATATTTATAAACCATTTCTATAAATTGTAGAATCAGCTCAATAATAACTCCATATCAGAAACTAATAGAGCAGATCATTTTTTAATAGACATCTCCTTAAAAATCACATTATCCTTTTGTAAAGATAATTACAAGACTATTTTGGCCTTATTTCTCCCATCATTGTAAATCTATAGATGAACATTAGCTTATGGAGCAGTTGGTAAGAAAAACAACTTAAAGTAATTCTTACCTTGAGCCACTTAGTCAAAATTTATCCGGTTAAAAACAGTCATGAACAGAGTCAACTGAAAATAAACATGGAATAAAATTACTTTGTCAAAAAAAAAAAAAAAAAGAAATCTAAATAGTCTATGTATTTAACTTATTTGGCAATAAATAAATAAATGTAATCAACTTTCCCTGGACTTTTCTACCTTTTTGATGGGGAAGGGGTTTAGATGTCTTACTAATAGACATTTATTTTTCTTACAGATTCTTAGGCAGAATAATGATGAGAGTAGAATATGAGTCATTGTTTAGTGACCCAGAATTGTTTATTCTTTACATGTGAGAGAGAATATGTAATTGAGGGGCAGGAGACTGGACTTGTGGTTGTTCCTGAACTATTTCTGGTTGGACATTCATCAGAGTAGCATTTTCTTTGAAAAATAGGGATCAAGTCTACAAATAAAAGAATCCTAGTTCAGGAAATTAGGAAGAGGTCAAAGAGTGGCAGAAAAAGAAGCAGGGAGATAGAAGCAGAAACAAGAAAGAAGTGCTTATACACTCAGATGTACCAATGACATTAAATGATCCATCCCAGTATGGAATCTTCATGCTACTGATTCTTGTACAGGCTAGTTTATAGTTGACATTGTTAAGTATTACACAAGAAATAACCACTATATAAACTAGCAGACTCACTAACCACTTGTATTATGTAGAAATTTTGACTGATTGTTTTTATTTGCAAAATAATACATGATTATACCTCCAACATGAATATTTTTTCTTTTTTAAAAAATCATCTTTGAATGTACAATGAGGATAAATGGAGTTAAAACTAGAAGTGATCCTAATGTTTGTTTTTACCATAATTATTACTTCCCGTGGGAACCATTTTCTATCCTGTTTTTATTTATTTATTTTCTAAGGATTCAAAGACTTAAAAAACAAAAAAACAATTAATTTACTTAGGACTATAGGGTCCGTGGTAGGCTTGTACCTAAAGCTCAGATTTGTTTTCTAGCCTAGTAATTTAATTTATACCAAGTGATGTTTTCTGTATGGATAACTTCGATCCATAAACCTAAAGATAATTTGTGAGTAAACTCTGATCTTGTCACACTTTGTAAATCTGCTGGTGTTTTCCCCATTGTAATTTTAAAAATCATGCTATAGTAACTAATTCTTGCCCCATACTCTTTTTAAATTTTTATTTAAATTTTTTCTTCTTTTTACATTTTGACGCCCTTTGCTCATTTTTCCCACCCTCCATCCCCCACCTTTGACAACCACCAGTCTGTATCTATAAGCTTTTTTTTTTTTTAAATTTTTTCAAGGTTCCACATATGACAGAGATCATTCAGTATTTGGCTTTCCCTGTCTGACTTATTTCACTTAGCATAATGACCTCGTGGTCCATCGATGTTGTCACAGATGGCAAGAATTTCTTTATCCATTCGTCCATCAATGGACACTTAATTTCCATATTTTGGCTGTTGTAGATAATGCTTCAATGAATATTGGGGGGGTGCAGATATCTTTTTGAGTTAGTGTTTTCTTTTCCTATGAATAAATACCCCAAAGTAGAATTGTTGGAGCATATGGTTTTGGTTAAATCTTGCAAAAACACAAAAAAATAAGAAGAACAAAAATGAGAATTCTAGTCTGAGTACCTACTTTTTTTCTCTTGATGTGAAGATATGCCATTCATAATCTGGCATTGCTGGAATTTTTTGTAGCTTTGAAATAGTTTTGAAGATTTGTAGTAAACTACTTTTAATTTTTAAAAATTTCTTCTAAGTAACATGACTTCTAGATGAATTGCTACATATTACTTTTTCTGTAAATTATCACTAGAAAGTGCATAAATTAAATTTTGAGGCCTTTTAAGACTGTCAGATTATTTCCTTCCCCATATACTACTCCTGGATAAATTTAATGGCCTCACAAAATTCAAAGGTGATATTGAACACTTTGCTACAGAGGAAATTGAAATGTATGGTTCTGTTCAAACAAATATAAATAATGTAATTGTTCAGTCAAGTATTAGAATACTAGTTGCCACTCAATATCCTTTTTCTCTTTTTGCCTCAGAAAAATAGTTCATTTGGGGAAGCAATACACTCAACTTAGAAACTACATTTTTCAGAATTTCTTGCAATTAGGGATTTCCACTAACTCATGTATGTGAGTGTTGTATAGGCCTTCATGAAAACTGGTTAATGGAATCCTAAAGTTCTTATAGTCATCTTGGACTGTGAGTTTATCCTGAGGTTATCTAATGACTTCCTAGTTCTAGGCATTTGATGACTTCCTTGAGTAGCCACATCAGCCAGAGGATGCTTACATTCAGAATTCTTTTAAGTAAGGCGGTAAAACTGTGTATGTATAAGCCACTGTTAGTACATTGGGTATGGAAGCTACTGCTGATACAGTTCTGAGATTGCCAGTCAGGAGAACTGCACTGATCCCCTCCAGTAATACTTAATATTTGAGATATTTATTAGCAAAAATAAATGTGTTTTAGAGCGTTAATAGTTACTGTTACCGAATGAATCAGGGGTCCTGCTCACCGCTTACACAATCAATACTCACAAATGGTAGGAAAAAAAGGTGTCTTTAATCAGAATGCTGGCAATCTGGGAAGACGGTAGATTCATTGTCCTCCAAAAACCACCTCTGGAGATTCTTCTTGGCCATGAAAGTTATTTAAGGGAAAAAGAGAAGTAATCTCAGTTAATCATTGAGATGAGGGATCAGAGTCATTGCCACCCCCACTGTGTGCAGGCTTGTGTGCAGACTTACGGATTCCTCGTGATCTTCCTCTAGATGTTATTTTGTTCACACAGTTTGGTCACACAGTTTGTTCCAGAGATTACTGAAGGGAAAGCTAGGGAAGAGATCTGGTCATTTGTTAATTACTTATTCTTCATTTATACCTCTTTGATCTACAGGGAGAACTGACATAAACTCCTGAACTCACAAACATTTTTCTGCTCCCTATAATACAAGGTATTCCTCTGAAGAAAGGTACAGATGCAAGCCTAGAAAGAAAACACAGAGAAGCAGGGAGAATTGCTTATAGAAGCAGTAAGGGGATCTGCGTGGATCTAGCAACAAAAATGTCTGATAAATATGTTATACTAATATGCTATATATAGGTGTATTTCTATTATATCAATAATATAATATATTTCTGTTGTATGTATATATAATTTTGGTATATATGTATACCAAAATTATATATACATAAAATAGTTAAGAAATATGAGCTTCATTTTCATATATATATCAAAATGGAACTCACGTTTTCTAACTAAACAGACTTTTAGAGGCCTTAAGCTGACAAAAGGGAGAAATTGGGTGTTCTTATCTCTATAATACAAATTGCAAAACTGCAGTGGTGAGATATAACAACATTGATATGTTCTCTAAACATGATCCCTTGTCTCTCCTAAAAGATGGAAGTAAGATGGAATATGAAACATTATAGGAATAAGATTCCAACAGTAATGTACATATACAAACCACAGATCTTGAATGTAAATAGTGCCTAAGGAGGATAGGATGAACACTATAGTGGCTTAGACTGCTTTTCAGGTTTCTAGTAAAGTGAAGGTGGATATCAGAGAGAAAATGGTAGGTTAATTGATCTCTGGCTGATCAGTGATCTGCAGGCTTTGCTCAGAGTTCAAAAGTACAGGTGAATTGCTACCTTGGTATTTCTACTGAGGTAGTTGAAGGTTCATAACTATCTGTCCAGGCAATTAAATTTAAAGAATCAGATCGTTGATTTCTTATCACCTAAAGAAAACAACAGCAATTTGTGTTGGCTTAGAATACTTTTTCTTTATGCAGGATATTAAATTAATGTGATTATTACTACATACACACAGATAAACTTGATAATTAAATAAAGTTTAAAATTAACAAAGAGCATTGAACAAATTATTCCCTGGAAGTTATGATTTATACTTGTTCTAGGAAAATATTTTAAAGAAAACCCTTCCTTATTGACTTAATATTGAGAAAGAAGACAGTTTTGGTCCATGTGCAATGTCTTTCAATAGGTACTAATGAAGTAAAATGTATTAAGTTTTCTTCTGTATAATTGAACATAATAATATCATTTAAATTAAGAGTTGGAAATATCAAATGTCCAAAATACCACATGTTCCGAAAACAAAGTTTAACTTTAAAACTCAGGTTTTTCTCTAATAGAAATGTGTTTCTAAAAACAGATTAAATGGCATAGAACATTACAATTCTAACCTCATTTGCCAACTCTCCAAGGTTCTTGAGAATCACCTCTTTAATAATAAGGAAAAGAATCATCCTTTAAAAAATATATGTAAGTCTTTAAAATAAAAATCATGTTTTAAAATGGGACAAGTGAGAAAAGCCTGACTTAATTTTTAAGAATAAACTCCTAACAGAACCTTTCTTTCAAGGTCATTCAAAATTATATCACAAGAAGTTGAAAATCATATTTAAACTCTTAAGAAATCTCAGACCAGATTCTCGTCATCGTCTTTGAGATAGTTTCATAAAGCTGCAGTGCCCCCTGCTTGCTATTTCATCCACCACTTTGGGCCAGCCTTTGAAGGAAGTTTTGAGTCTCTGTCTGATATCACTCTATGAAATGCTCTTATTCTTGCACATCAGAGAAACTCCTTAAATCAAGCATGTTGCTTTGGAATGAACCCATGTGGGTTATGTTTTAAAATTTGACAATAGTCTAATCATTGTAACATTATAGCTGGCAATCACTGGCTGGTTCATTGCATTTCTACTGTCACCCATTTTGTATTTATTGTATTGGAGATAGCTGGCTTTAATTCTTTCTCATTTCCACATTGATCAATATGAATTATTGTAGATTTTGGACACAAAGCACTGATACTTTTCAAAATGATTCATTTCATATTTTGCTTTAAACACCTTTCTGTATTCCTAGAACACAAGAAAGATAAATATCACAAATAAGGACTAATGATATGAGGAAATTTATCACTTTTTAAAGTTGTGCATTAAGTAGTTGTATTGCCAAACAAAAATAATAAAATAATGCCTTCCATAAATCAAACAAATAAAAAGCAAACCATGAATAAATGTTAATTGACAGAATTTTAAATTAATAGGGTTAACGATAAAGATTATTTGAAAATGTTAGTGAATTAATCATATTTTTCATTAAGAGAGAATAATAGAATAGAGAAGAAAGATATAAGATTATTTTGTTCATTTTTTACATTAAGTTAAATACTGCTCATTTATTAACATCTCAATATGAAGGACAGGAGAAATAATTTTAGTAGACCTTAGGAAAACAAAGTAAGTATAAAGGATTCATGCAATGTTAACTTTAGACTATTCTTACTAGTATCTCTCTCTCTCACAAACACACACCCCAGAATAAGCTTAAAAGGCAGAATTCAGGGGCCTCCCTGGTGGCGCAGTGGTTGAGAGTCCGCCTGCTGATGCAGGGGACACGGGTTCGTGCCCCGGTCCGGGAAGATTCCACATGCTGCAGAGCGGCTGGGCCCGTGAGCCATGGCCGCTGAGCCTGCGCGTCTGGAGCCTATGCTCCGCAACAGGAGAGGCCACAACAGTGAAAGGCTCGCGTACCGCAAAACAAACAAACAAACAAAAGACAGAATTCAATAAATAACAGGCAAAAGTGGACTGCGGATAACTGCCTCAGGGAGATCAACTTGAAATTTGAAATGTTCCAAATAATATTATCTCTATATTTCCTTTTTGATTTGATATTTAATAATGAATGTGTCAATGTTATTAGATAAAGTATGAAAACAGCCCCATATTCAACACCATTTTTTAAGACCTTAGTAACTTTAATATTAATTTCATAACTAATTAAATAAGAATATTCATTGCTAAAAAATTCACCACACTTCCAGCCAACAAACAGACAACCAAGCAAACCAAAATCCTAGTCAATGGACCATGTTCTAATTTAAAATGTACCCTATGGGAACTTGTAAACCTTTTTTTGAAATAGCTACAGTTAATGAATACTCACCCAATGACATTGATTAGAAATATTGATGACAACAGCAAACATGCAACAAATCCTAAATTAATCATCTATACAATAACAGATATCAAAGTGAAAGATTCTAAAATAAAAGAGCTAAATAGAAAAGAAATAATTCATTATAAATCTAGAAACTATGACTTCTGTCTATAACTTGAAGAAATTTAAACTGAATTTTATAAACACATTTAACTATGTACATTTAGCATATTAAAAAAGAAAATTTCCTACTTGAAGCATCAATTAATTAATATTCCAACCCTGTTCCTGAATGTTGTATTTTCCTCTAGGGTTTCCTTCAGATGAAAAGGCATTTGTTATACAAAAATGCTAACAAAGTGTTATGATAAGCCCATCTGTGAGAATTCCTCAGTTGCTAGTACAAGAACAATTAGAAAACCTCACGTGAGTAGCTCTGCATCATTTCTTGGCTTTGACAAGCAGCCGTGTACACAACATTTCAACAATATCCTCAGAGGGAGTCATTTCAGAAACTACTGGGAAATACTCGCCAAACATGAAAGTCTGTCAAGAAAGTACTCCAACTCAGAAACTTACTGCTTTGGACTCTGAGACTTAAAACATTTTCAGGACTTGTTTGACACTATAACAGCAATAAAAAGTGGGGGTAGGGTAATGCTTTCAACATGGCATTCATTGTCTCCAATTAATTTATCCTTCCTGTTTAAGTAGGAAATTATTTTTAAATGCACACAATAAATTAGAGAAGAATAAATTAGTAAATTGTTTATTTTAAAATGCATACAGACAATAAGAGAAAAATTGTCCACTAATTGCTTTTCCTGACCACCAAACTCAAATTGTGAAATGGATCGTAAGGAGTAGTGGTATGCTTAGGAACAATGGATGGTGGAAGTGTAATGAAGTGAATGAAAGAATTTTCACAAATGAAATATTCTTTTGGGATGATGTGGTAGAGAGAAATTCATGCTTTTTTTTTAATCTCAAGTATTTCCACTAATTTCTTTTTTTTTTAATAAATAAATTTATTTATTTATTTTTGGCTGTGTTGGGTCTTTGTTGCCGTGCACGGCCTTTCTCTAGTTGCAGCGAGCAGGGCTACTTTTGTTGTGGTGTGTGGGCTTCCCACTGTGGTGGCTTCTCTTGTTGTGGAGCACAGGCTCTTAGGCACGGGCTTCAGTAGTTGCGGCGCATGGGCTCAGTAGTTGTGGCTCATGGGCTCTAGAGTTCAGGCTCAGTAGTTGTGGCACACGAGTTTTGTTGCTCTGCGACATGTGGGATCTTCCTGGACCAGGGCTCGAACCCATGTCCCCTGCATTGGCAGGCAGATCCTTAACCACTGTACCACCAGAGAAGTCCCCACTAATTTCTTAGACTATCAGTAGAGGTGCTCATCACAGCCCCACTGCATCCCGTATGTCTGTCCTCTGAAATTTGCAATTTACTAGAATCAGGAATATTATCACCATAATCATAAGGTGAAAATAATTTTATTTCACAGAGCACAGTAATATATTCCATAGAGGATAAAGCAAAGGGTCAGTTTTGTATTATATTATGAAAAGAAAGACTGATAAACTCATGAATTTTAGATTGATGGTCAAAGACAGTATAAATGAGTAAGACTAAACGTGTTAAAATGAGCGCTGAAGTGACCAAAAATATTATGTTTGCCAAATTTTTCTATCTCAGTTTTTAAAAATGATCTGCTAATAAATCCAGCATGTCATAATATAAACATCAACCTCAGTAGAAAATACCAGTTCAAGTGAGCCCAACTATTTAGACCAAGATTATAGTCAATTTTCTTGATGTTTAACAAGTCAGACCTTCTAGTCAATATCCAGTATTATAGATAAGGAAATAGAAAAATTTTAAAATTATGGTTCTTTCCATGATGAATCTTGTATAGCTGGATTCCTGAAATGTTCTATATAAAATAGCACATTTCATTTGAAAGTTCTTTTAGATTAAATTTTATCCTTTATTTCCACGATAACTATTTCATGTTTATGTATTTTCTCTTCTTGTCATCTGTGCCAACTCTCCCTGATCTCTTTTGACAGTGGATTAAGATAGTCCACATTCTTGTTAACAGCAGTAAGTGCTAAAGGCACTTGAGTATAGCTTTAAATGAAGATGGATCACCTGAAGCAAATGCAGTGTCTATATAATCTGCAAAGCAAAAGACTGTCTTAATGTTTTAAACTGAAATGAGAGAAAGCTCAGATAATTTCTCTGCAATCCACCTTAAATAGAACTGACTGACTCATCTTAGCGTTTGCTTAAGGTACCATATTATTATCATTTTGGGTAAGATGACATTCTTAAAGGCTGACTGCATCAAATATCTCTAAATGGCACTCATGGCCCATAAAACATAACTTTATCTCTTGGTCTTAATTTAGTTTAATTTATATCCTGTAGCATATGGTCAATAAAGACAATACATGTAATACACACTTGGTTTATAAGTACTTTTGAATAAATTAGATTTCTAAAAATTACTCTAAAAACATATCAGTCAGATGGTGAATAGTCCATACAATTATTTTCAGTATGATCTAATATTTCAATAACTTCATTAAATCAAAATAGAATTTTAATGATCACATTCAACAGTTTTACTAGTTAAAACAACAGTGATTCAACCCTCCAATAAAAAAGCACAAAAGATAAAAAACATAACCTTGGTTTATATTGTTTTTTTCCAAAAATTCATTTCGTAGATCTATAGCAAAAAGCAATAGCTAGAGGCAATGGTCCTGTCAATCTACAGGATAGGAAATTGAGTAAAGCATTTGGCTACTACTTAGCTGGCGTCTGGAGACAGGGGTAAGAAGAGTTTGCTGTGGAGTGTGGAGATGACCATCTTAAAGATCTGAAATATAACGTTACTCTGAAGAGAAAAGAAAAGGTTAGCAGTAAAAAAATATATGTATATATTTTTTAACATCTTTATTGGAGTATAGTTGCTTCACAATACTGTGTTAGTTTCTGTTGTACACCAAAGTAAATCAGCCATATGCATACATATGTCTCCATATCCCCTTCCCCTTGAGTCTCCCTCCCATCCTCCCTGTCCCACCCCTCTAAGTCATCGCAAAGCACTGAGCTGATCTCCCTGTGCTGTGCGACTGCTTCCCACTAGCTATCTATTTTACCTTTGGTAGTGTATATATATCAGTGCCACTCTCTCACTTTGTCCCAGCTTACCCTTTCCCCCTCCCCCCGTGTCCTCAAGTCGATTCTCTTAGTAGTAAAAATATTGATGCACTGCTTTCTTTGATAGTGACCTTTGCTATGACTAAAATTTCCAACTCAAAGGTAGAACAATTGATCATGTAATTAAGTGTTTTGGAAATATGTAATATTATAAACTATTATAATGGCCAATGGTAGCAACTTTTTAATTTAAAGTATTTTGCTGGAGAGATATCATTATATCCTGGGAAGATATGGAGATTCAATTTTGCAAACTTATTTTTCAAAGTTTATTTTAAAAATGGCTTGGTTACCAGTAGATACTATTGTTTATCTCATTTCATTTGTCGGATATGATGGTTCTTCAAACCATGAAGAAACTGGTCAACAGTCAGTTTCTTAGGGAAGAAAAAGTTTAGGAAATTAACCAGATTTCTGTAAAGTTAGAAAAACAAGGTGCAGTCCATACAGCTAAGACATGAAAGATGTTATAAAAAGTTTTTTAAATATTGGTAAGTCAGATAATACTATTTAAGAGTTCTTTAAAAAAACCTTCTGTAACTACGTATGATGACAGATTTTAACTATACTTATTGTGTTGATCATTTTGCAATATATATAAATGTTGAATTATGTTGTACACCCAAAATTAATCATATAATGTTGTATGTCAATTAATCCTGTTAAAAAAATTCTGAATTAAGAGGATCTTGTTGAGAAGCATGAATGTAACTAAATATTTCACAAGCTTTTGCAACCATTTTTCTTCTATGCATTCTGTGCATTAGGCACAGCTCTTTTGGGAATGCGCTAAAAATTCTGACGCTACTTTATATTTATTTTAGGATTAGGAAAATAAACAAGCACTTTGTGGAAATGAGCTAGTATTCTCAATGTTAGAAAACAGAGTTACAAGTATAGAAGGGAAAAACAGCTAGAACATATATCATCCACTTGTATATGAATTAGAGGTAACAGTATAAACTTATGGCTATAACCATATGTGTGTGTGTGTGTGTATATATATATATATATACATATATATATATAAAATACCTTTCCAACCAAAGGAAAAAGGAAAAAAAAGACACATAAGTCAGCTTGTAGAGGATCCCACTGGTCAAATCTGGGGAATTTTAGCAACAAAAATAATTATAGTGATATATTATAATCCATAGAATAAAGTATGTATGAGCTGATATTGATATGAAAAATAAATGGGGAATAGAGAAAGCTCATGTAGAAAGCATGATGAAAATAGAAATTGTAATTTGGAAACCACTAAGGCAGTAATGAATTGTTCAGACAAGAATCACCAATTGATGCTAAAATTAGTAGGAAAAAGTATAATGAAAATGGAATATATGCATAGTTTCAAAGCATCTTCCCACAAATACCTATTGATAAAGGGAAAACATTGTACTAATAATTTTACATTCAAGACAGGGCAGACACCAAGTTAACAAAGTGGTAAATTTAACCTTACCAGTGATGTAACATATCAACACATTGTGCCTCCTGACATCATGTACTAGAAAGAACACCACGTCACTCTTGCAGTATTCCTGGCAAATATGTCTAACTTGCATGTAATTATAAAGAAACATTAGATAAACCCAAATTATGGAGCAGTCTATAAAATAACTACTCTGAATTCTTTCAAAGTGTAAGGTTTTGAAGCACAAAGTAATGTAAAGGAATTATTCCAGGTTAAAGGAAACTAAAGAGGCAAGACAACTAATGTGGTCCTGGAATAATTGATGACAGTATAATAAGGCCTGTAGATTATATAATAGCAATTTATCACTGTTAATTGCCTGATTTTTATAATTTTGCTGTGGTTTAGTAAGACAATGTCTTTATTTTTTAGAAAATATGCTAAAGTATTTAGAGATAAACGTGTTTGAAGCTTACACTAAAATGTTTTAGAAAAAAGCCAATATCTAATAAGAGAGAATGAATGATAAAACAAGTGTAATTTCCCTGGCAAATCTGAGTAAAGAAAATCTACACATTTTTAATGTTTTATTTGTTTGTTTTTTTGCGGTACGCGGGCGTCTCACTGTTGTGGCCCCTCCCGTTGCGGAGCACAGGCTCCGGACGCGCAGGCTCAGCGGCCATGGCTCACGGGTCCAGCCGCTCCGCGGCATGTGGGATCTTCCCAGACCGGGGCAGGAACCTGTGTCCCCTGCAGTGGCAGGCGGACTCCCAACCACTGCACCATCAGGGAAGCCCTAATGTTATTTATTTATTTATTTATTTATTTATTTATTTATTTATTTATTTATTTATTTATTTATTTATTTATTTGCGGTACGCGGGCCTCTCACTGTTGTGGCCTCTCCCGCTGTGGAGGCACTAACCCGTGTCCCCTGCAAAGGCAGGCGGACTCTCAACAACTGCGCCACCAGGGAAGCCCTAATGTTATTTTTGTAAGTTGAGATTTGTTCAAAAAATATTTTAAATACATAAACCTGGGAGAGTGGAACTAGTGTACCTGGGACCATGTTTCCTTGACAGGATTAGGACATGGTTGGGGAAAGACTTGATATGATGGAGTTCCCATTGCCACATGGAATGAGGAATGAGTAGTTCCCGATGATACGTATAAGAGTATTGTCGACGCAGACATAGAGAATGGACTTGAGGACGTGGGAGGGGGAAGGGTAAGCTGGGACGAAATGAGAGAGTAGCACTGACATATATACACTACCAAATGTAAAATAGATAGCTAGTGGGAAGCAGCTGCATAGCACAGGGAGATCAGCTCTGTGCTTTGTGACCACCTAGAGGGGTGGGATAGACAGGGTGGGAGGGAGACGCAAGAGGGAGGGGATATGGGGATAAGTGTATACGTATAGCTGATTCACTTTGTTATACAGAAGAAACTAACACAACATTGTAAAGCAATTATACTCCAATAAAGATGTTAAAAAAATAAAAAAGTTGTTGTCAGTGAGTGGAGCTAGTGATGTTTCTTGGGCCACATGGCAGATGTTTCCACAGAGAAAAATCTCCTTATTTCAGTTATTTGGTGATCATTCTCAAGGTAAACTTGTGGAAAAGATAAAGAAATATATTTACAGACCACAAATACATATCTATAGCTTATTAAAAATAGAGTTGTAAAGCGTGTTGTTTCTTAGAGCAGTTTTTATCTAAATTCAGTCTAAATTTAGAGGAAGATTCCTGTGCTGTGATGGAAAACTCTGAATTTAAAGACAGAACTGTTAAAATAAAAAAAAATTTGATATCAAGAATAAAGGTGTGGCTATCACAGAAGCTTCTGACAAAGTTTGGTTGAGGAAGCTAATATCTTTGATGACATAACACATTTGAAAGGATCAGAAGAATGAAAGGTTGGACAAATTATAAAGGACTATGATAATAGAGAGAAACATAATTGTTTCTAGATTTAACATAAGAATTGAATAAATACAGAAATAGGGATACACACAGACCTGATACAAAGATGACTCAAGGAGGAGGAAGAGGTTGAATAACCACATGGCTCGCTTTAGAATGGCCAACTAAAATAAAAATACTTTTCTCTTAATTTCTCTTATGTATACTCATGCCCTCCTAGATTCCTGGAAGAGCTCAAGCAGAGAAAAAGTCTAACCTGGTTTATAAATATGAGAAGACTTTATTAATCCTAGCATTTCTGCTAAGTTTATGGAAACAAGCTATTTTTGAATGATTCCGTTTGCATCAGAGTTGAGATGGCACAAACTTTTAACTCAGTTCTATTTTCTTTAGCCTTCCGTGGGACAGCTCATTTAAGTGCTTCTGTCACTCTGGTTGTCAAAGCAGGAGTCTATATATTGGGACACAACATACAAAATAGGAATTAGGTTATATAATTTTTCCACTTCCCGTTTCATTTCTTGGCCTTATCCCAGGTATCTCCAAAGCTCATAAATATTTTCAAGGCAAAAAGGGTGAATGCAAAGTAAATGTCAGAATAAGTACCCTCCAGATAATTTTTTGAAGTAATTCTTGATGAACAGACTCAGCTCACAGCAGGAATGCTGGGAATATCAAGGAATGCAGCCCTCTCCCCCATCAGATCGGGTTGGTGGTTGGTTTCGCATGGGGACTTTATGTTGTGGATACTGAGTTCTTGATCTCAGAACTGCAGCAAACAATTCAAGACAGGATAACTTGTAACTTCTCTCAACTCTGTCATGTCTATGTAGTATCTAAGTAAACCTAACCACAAATTGATTCGATCTCGTATGCCCATCCTAATAACTATCAAACACTCATGTTGCTCAAATTCACATAATTGTAATGCAAACAATTGGATTATATATTTCTCTTCTAAAAGACATAATGGCACCTTCATGGGAGAGTTCAAGCCAAACATGACTCCCCACAATTTTTTAAATATCAAAGATGGAGTAAATAAAGGACCAGGAAGCTTGAAAATAGATAATAATTATAAAACTTTTATTCTGAAACTGTATATTCAATACAACTCAATCTAACTGGATTTCAATATTTCTGTTTAAGCTTTCACGTATACACCTGATGAATTTATGTACACACGAGGACATACACACACACACACACACACATACACACACACACCATAGAGTTAGCACTGGAGAACTCTATGCAAAGGAAACCTTTGCTCTATCTCACTAAGACCACACATCTTACCTGCTGCACCAGGTCTTTTTAAAGGCAAAAAATCTGTTCCAGGGTATAGCTACTGTAAATAGACCGAAGGCTCCCACAATTATCAGCTTTTAGCTGCAAGTCACTGTCAACATATTTTAACTATTTGGGAAATACGTTATTTATTACTTCTTATTCTTTTCTTCCTTCTGCAATACCAATTCTAGCAGCTGAAACTTGTATTAAAATGTATATATATCATCATATCAGGCAATGCTTACCTAGTACTTATTTGGTATCCATATTAGAAGGGAAGAAGTGTCTCTAACTCCCTAACCCATATAGGACTAAATTATTTCCATTTTATCCAAATGGAGACCTGTTAAATTCTGTCTTTCTCTAATATCCTGGCAATATTCACCAATGCCTAGATCTGCAGGCATCGTGGTAAATGTTTGCTAATTGTCATTGTGAACTTCTCTGCTAAATCCTAGGGCATATTGTTTTGTATTTCCTAAAAATATGATATGCTTCTTCCTCTTCTTTCCTTAGTTCTCCTATTTCTAACTTCAGTTAGAATCACAAATTCTAACAGCCTTCTTCTTCCTCTCTAATGGTGACGTGTCAAAAGTGGGAGAAATGACTCACTAAAAGTAAACAGTTAAGAGCTTGGTAGAACAATTGTCTATTTTTTCCCAAAAGTTCTGTTTCATCTGGGTGTATTAGAGATACAGCAGCAAGATGGAGCTCCTCCTTTGAAGATCAGCAGTGTACAGCTATTTGGTGGCTGTCCACCTGACTCCAATGAAACATCAATAGAGATGGAATGTGGAGCATTGTCTAGTTGTGACAATTGGAAAATGGGACAGATTATAATTAATGCCACTGCAATCATTCTGTCTTCTGCTAAGAGCCTGTCAGATTCCCAAGAGCTGTCACTAATTCTCGGAATGTTCAGATTCTCTCTCCTTTCAAGTAAAGAGATATTTGATACCACAGATTTCTATCCAATAAATGAGATGGAAATCTATCACTTGACCTCTTAAAGACATTAACATTTTGTGGAATGCTTAAAATTTAAGAAATAAATGTCAGGTTTATATCTAAAAAGTGCCCACCTTTGGAAGCATAATTTATAGAGATTCATGCATTTCAAGCTTTGAAATCCATTTGTGTACCTAGGAGATAATTAATGGCAGTAAGATAAACGAGTCCCAGAAAAAATGACACTATTTTAATCTAATGCAATACAGAAGTCCACTCAAATATATCAGAAAATTTTTCCACCCTGAGAAAATATATCCAGGCAATGATCTAAGTAAAATTATGAGGAATAGTTATTTCTGAAATTATGTAACAATATATTCTTGTTTTGCTTGTAAAAAAAAAAGATAACATAGCACAGTTGATGCTTGTTTAAATTTTGCATACAAATATACATGATGCCAACTGGACTCAATTTATCCTGTCTTAATTTGAATTAACTTGACGGATCTTTTGACACGTGCTGAACAGACTAATTGTTGCTTATTTGGGTGCACTGAATCAGTGAACATGGTAATCAGAATTCAAGCAGATGTTCATAGTTTCTGTGATTGCCCAGAGCCTGAGGGTGGAAGAAGAGGGAGAATCATTTTGTTGATTTACTTTTGTCAAGGCACAGACTGCATTACAAATACAACTGTTAAAATAGCAGGCTCTGCTAAAGAGTTGTGAAGAACACATATGAATACTAATTATAACTTTACTTTTTGACACATTTGAACTTACATAGTTACTTTAATCAGAATTTGCCAATGGTAAAATTGCAACAGCACATTTATCTTCCTCTAGACTTATTTTTTCAAAATCTTAATCTGTAAATGTCATTAATTTATTATGATTAGTTTCAAGAACACAGAAAACTATAGTGTGATAAAGCAAACACAAGTGTACGTACCACACTTACTGCCTACTTTGACAAATCTTGTATTGTGTTCTGTTTACTAGAACTTTTTTTTAAGAACTGGAGCATTATAGATTCCATTGAATCTTACCCGGAATAAATGGGAGGGATAACTACAGTCTGATCAATTCCATGCATCCTTTAAATTTTTGTTACAAAGTTTTCTATGTTATCAAATTGAAGTAAACATTTCCTGTATACATTTAAAAAAACACAAAATAACAATAAATTATATTAACAGGGTAAAAGAAGTCTAGAGTTAAATAGTTCAGAGATTGTAAAGTGACTTCTTAAAATTGTCAGTGATCCATTTAGTTACATATTTCTTGTTTATTCATGTTTCCTATTCTATGATCTTTTTCTACGTCTTGCCCATTTTACCATTGCTTTATTAAGAATTGGTTTGTAGACATTCTTTATGCAGTTTGGATACTAATCTTTTGTTGTTGCAAATACCTTCTGACAGGCTATGATTTGTTTTACAACTATTTAACAGCAGTCCTTTCTGAATAGATATTTTAAACTTTTGACATTGTAAATTTTATTAGGCTTTTTCTTTGTGGGTTGTGCTTTTTAATTTTTTTCCAGATCAGAGGCCTTCCATCTAGTCTTGTATATTTTCTTCTAAATGTTTCAACGTTTGTTTTTACTCATTACAATTTTTCATACACTGAGAGTTGATATTATGCATGATGTAAGATGTCTTTCTAATTTTTCTTTGCATAGAAATAATAAATTGTCCTATCACCATTTGGTCACTATGTCTCTGTACATTGTTGTTTTGCTTGCTTTTCTAGCCTCCTCTCCTAAATTGCCTCTAAGACATATATGAGATCTTATTCTTTTCTTTTTTCTCATCATTTTATTTCTCTATTCTTTATTCAGTGTAATATTATCAACCCACTTTCTGGTTCATCAATTCTTTTTTTTTTTTTTTTGCGGTATGCGGGCCTCTCACTGTTGTGGCCTCTCCTGTTGCAGAGCACAGGCTCTGGACGTGCAGGCCCAGCGGCCATGGCTCACGGGCCCAGCCGCTCCGTGGCATGTGGGATCTTCATGAACCCGTGTCCCCTGCATCGGCAGACGGACTCTCAACCACTGTGCCACCAGGGAAGCCACCATCAATTCTTTTTTTAAGCTGTATCTGTCTGATTCCATATCTATCTCTGTGTAAATATATATAATTATTTTAAGTGATATATTTAATTCTACTAACTGTGTGTGTTTCTAGAAGTTTTATAAATTTTTTCCCAAATCACTTTTGTTATATCTTGTTCTTTCTTCTACCTTTCTTTTTTGACTTTATTTTACTTTTTAAAACAGTTACATCATCTTTAATTCTGTGATACTAATTCTTCTGTTTACTTTCAGTTCTGTCTCATTCATCTTGATTTCTTCAGGGCATTTTTCTAACTTTGAACTGACAAGTCATCTGCAGCAGGTCTTGCTTGTAGAATCCTGTATGTTGAATTGAGAATGTGTCCCTTAGACCAACTACTGTATTTTTATTTTTTTTAATTTATTTATTTTTGGCTGCATTGGGTCTTCGCTGCTGTGTGTGGGCTTTCTCTAGTTGCAGCGAGTGGGGGCTGCTCTTTGTTGCAGTGCGTGGGCTTCTCATTGTGGTGGCTTCTCTTGTTGCGGAGCATGGGCTCTAGGCATGCAGGCCTCAGTAGTTGTGGCTTGTGGGCTCTAGAGTGCAGACTCAGTAGTTGTGGTGCACGGGCTTAGTTGCTTCGCAGCATGTGGAATCTTCCCCCACCAGGGCTTGAACCTGTGTCCCCTGCATTGGCAGGTGGATTCTTAACCACTGCGCCACCAGGGAAGTCCCTGCTGCATTTGTTTTTGCTTTTGCTTCTGTCAGGACAGGTGAATTATTGGCATGGAGAAACTTGATGTTAATAAATTTGTAGTAGGGGAGGTCCATGATTAAAAAGGCTCATAAGACTTTTTTTTTAATGCAACCAGAGCCCAAGCCAAGACAGAAAACTTTCTTGTGGTATTCCTTTGCCAGTGGGAAATTTTTTAACAGTCTGATTTTCACAGAAACTGTAGCATTTCAAGAGTTCTAACTTTATGTGGTGATCTCAATTCTAAATCCCAAACTCATGCAGGCCCAAGGCTCCATCGCCTGATCCCAAGTGAACATTAAAACAGTGTTACTATTTTAAAGACACATCAAATTTGACACTAACAGGGGAAAATGCACAATATGTTTTATTTATACATTCATCTGTTGATGAACACTTGGGTTATTTCCATATCTTGGCTATTGTGGATAATGCTGCAATGAACATGGGAGTGCAGGTGTCTCTCTGAGATCCCGATTTCAATTCTTTTGGATAGCTACTCAGAGCAGGATTGCTGAATCATTGGTAGTTCTATTTTTTAGTTTTTTGAGGAAGCCCCATACAAGAGTTCAAATTTCTCTTCATTCTCACCAACGCTCATTAGCTTTTGTTTTTTAATAGTTAACCTAGTAATTGTGAGGTGATATCTCATTGGAGTTTTGATTTGCATTTCCCTGATAATTAGTGAGTAATATTGAGCATCTTTTAATGTACCTGTTGGCCATCTATATGTCTTCTTTGGAGAAATATTTATGCTTTGCCTGTTTTTTTATTAAGTTACAGGCACACCTCATTTCATTGCACTTTGCTTTATTGTGCCTCATAGATATTGTGTTTTTTACAAATTGAAGGTTTGTGACAATCATGCCTTGAGCAAGTCGATAGGTGTTATTTTTCCAACAGCTTTTGCTCATTCTGTGTCTGTGTCACATTTTGGTAATTATCACAATATTTCAAACTTTTTAAAATTGTGATTATATTTGTTATGGTGACTTATGATCAGTGATCTTTGATGTTACTATTGTATTTGTTTTGGGATGCCATGAAACTTGCCCATATAAGGCAGTGAAGTTAATCAATAAATGTTGTGAGTGTTCTGACTGCTCCACCGACCAGCCACTCCCTATTTCTCTCCCTCTCCCTGGGCTTCTCTATTCCCTGAGATACAACAATATTGAAATCAGGCCAGTTAATAACCCTACAATGGCCTCTAACTGTTTATATGAAAAGAAGAGTTGCACATCTCTCACTTTAACCCAAAAGTTAGAAATGATCAAGCTTAGCGAAGAAGGCATGTCAAAAGCCAAGACAGGCTGAAAATGAGACCTCTTGCACCAGTTAGCCAAGATGTGAATTCGAAGGAATTGTCCTTGAAGGAAATTAAAAGTGCGACTCCAGAGAACACATGAATAATAACAAAGTGAAATAGCCTTATTGCTGATATGGAGAAAGTTTCAGTGGTATGGATAGAAGATCAAATCAGCCACATTTCCTTAAGTCAAAGCCTAATCCAGACCAAGAACCTAACTTTCTTCAATTCTATGAATGCTGAGAGAAGTGAAAACACAGAAGGAAAGTTTGAAAGTTCAGGAGGTTTAAGGAAAGAAGCCGTCTCTGTAACATGAAAGTGTGAGGTAAAACAGCAAGTACTGATTTTGAAGCTGCAGCAGGGTATCCAGAAGATCTAGCTAAGATCATTAATGAAGGTGTCTACACTAAACAACAGATTTTCAATGTAGACACAAAACAAAGCTTTATATTGAACGAAGATGCCAAAATCACATAATCCTATTTATTATACTCTTTATTGTAAGCCTTGATCTCTACTAGGACAAATTTTCCTACCTTGTTCTACTGAATCAGATTTTGGCTATTCTTAAATAAATTACTCTGTAAATGTAGATAGATATTGCTAATTTCCACATGCAAAATAAGTTGGAATTTTAAATGGGAATTTGTTAAATTATACATTAGTTTATTGAGAGTTGAGAAATTTTAAAACATTGATTAGTTCTTTAAAATTCTTTAAAATTTAAAGCATGACTCATCGATTAACATGTTATAGTTTCCAATTTGTTGAGAATTAATTTAATTCTCAACAAAATTGTATATTTTCCATAGATATTTCCACTTCTGTTGTTATATTTATTGTTGTTACATTATTTTTAAACAGAATACTTTGTATTTTATTTTTAATTGTTGCCACTATATGAAATATATTATTTTTGTATATTATTTTGTATGATGAATAACCTATTATAATAATTAAACTGTGGATTCATTTGATTACCTAAGTATAAAATTATATCACTCAAGATAATAAAATTTATAGCTCGTTAGGCCATTTGTTCATTCAACCAATTATTTCTCTAATTTGTCCTTGCTGCTCAGCTGAGGAATTCCAGTACAAGAATATATTGTATTGTATATATTCTTTGATAGGTTATGCAACATTCATTCCATGCTTAGCAACTGTTCAATCATTTTTAAAGAACTGAATTTTGCTTTAATGGAGTGAGAAAAAATCAAATACTTATATATATGCCCCCAATTCCTAACACAGAGCTCCTAAGACCTTTGTATTGATAATTTCCTGAGTGATAGCATCTGACACAGAGCTCCTCTCCTATATCCCTTGGAATCCTAAGTGATAGGAATGCCTTTTGTTTTGAGGCAACACTTGGTGGGATCCTGAATGGGGACTGGTCACCAGAAAGACCAAACCATGAATAGAAGTTTGAAACTTCCAGCCCATCTCAGTTTTCTGGAGAAGGGCAAAGGGATGGAAACCAAGTTAATTAACCATCATTCCTATGTGATGAAGCCTCCATAAATTCCCCAAAGTATGGGGTTCTGACAGCTTCCACATTGGTGAACACGTCCACATGCCAGGAGGGTAGAGCACCCCAACTCCACAAGGACAGAAGCTCCCAAGTTCAGGACCCTTCTGAACCTCTCCCTATGTATTTTTTTCATCTGGCTGTTCATCAGTATCCTTTATTATAGCCCTTATAATAAGCCAGTGACTGTAAGTGTTTCCTTGAGTTCTGTGAGCCGTTCTAGAATATTATTGAATCCAAGGAGGGGATTGAACATTTAAGTTCCACTCTCTTAGCAAATTTCAGTTATACAGTAGTGTACTGTTGATTTTGGTGTGCTACTATATTGTTGAGGTTTTTTGCATCTATGTTCATCAGAGATATTGGCCTGTAATTTCCTTTTCTTGTCATGTCCTTGTCTGATTTGGTATCAGGGTAAAACCAAATGCTGATTTTGTAAAATGAATTTGGAAATGTTCCTTTTCTTCTAATTTTTGGAAGAGTTTGAGAAGGATTGGCATTAATTCTTTTCTAAATGTTTAGTAGAATTTACCAGTGAAATCATTTGTTCCTGAACTTTTGTTTGTTGGGAGGCTTTTGATTACTGATTCAATCTCTTTCCTAGTAATTGGTCTGTTCAGACTTTCTATTTCTTTATGACTCAGTTCTGGTAGGCTGTATGTGTTTAGGAATTTATCCATTTCTTCTAGTTTGTCTAATTTGTGACATATTATTTTTCATAGTAGTCTTTTATAATCATTTGTATTTGTGTGGTATCAGTTGTAATGTCTTCTTTTTCACTTCTAATTTTTTTTACCCTTCTCTCCTTTTTTGCTAGTCAATCTAGCTAAAGTTTTGTCTATTTTGGTTGGCTTTTCAAAAAACCAGCTCTTAGTTTTATTGATCTTTTCTATTGGCTTTCTAGTCTTTATTTCATTTATTTCTGCTCTGATTTTTGTTATTTCCTTTCTTCTACTAACTTTGGGCTTAATTTCTTCTTTATCTAGTTCCTTGAAGTGTAAAATTAGGTTGTTTATTTGAGAGCTTTCTATTTTCTTAGGGTCCATGTTTATCACTGTAAATTTCCCTTTTGGAACTGCTTTTGCTGCATCTCATAAGTTTTGCCACAATGTATTTCCATTTTAATTTGTCTCAAGATATTTTTTGATTTGGACTGAGAACATTCTAGAGATAAAGTGAATTACTTGAAAATGACAAAAATTTAAATTCATCAGGGCAATAATAATTTTATATTTGTTAGAATCCTTTATAATTTGCATTATTTCTTTCATAAAATGAATCCATATATGTAAATATAGATATCTACTTGTTAAATAGGAGTGAATTAAGAAAAAGTGGTAGGTGACAAGCTAGTAGAGTTGAAATTTTGGAGTATATTGGGGAGCAGTTGAAACCTCCATGTTATGCAAGAAAAAAACTAAAGATCAGGAGTAAGGAGCACATTTTGTTTTTCATTTCCATAAGAGTCATCTCATCTTTAGATCTTAGACTTCTTCACTTAAAGGGCACTTCCAGTCACGTCTATACCTGGAACCTAAGAGGCACTAGCAAGCTAAAAGTTCCATATATAATTGTTCACATACTTTAGAAACTGAGAACAGAGGCCAAAGGAAGAAGGTCTGCTCTACAATAGTCCAATAGTGGGTATAGTGTTACACTTCCCAACATTAAAGGGGATATCAAATTATAAACTATCATAAATTGCATACTAACACTAGTTTTCCATACGTATGCTTAAATCTTTTAGCTTATGATTTCAAGGAAGAGTCTAACACCTGCATTACTCTTTTTGTAGCTAATTTTAACATAATAATTAGAGCTAATGTGTAACTACACCAGATCTCAGCTGCTTCTACAGGGTACACTTGTGTACCCTGTAATTATAAATTATACTAAACACACCAAATGAGCACATGAAAAACTTATTGTGTACTTGATTATACAAATACCATTTAATGTTTTTTTAAAAAACTAGGTAATTTCTGTTTCTAAAAAAAATCAGGGAAACAAAAATATCAAATGATATACTTGCAACAAGTGGAATCTCTACTTGTGATTGCTTAATAATTAGTAAAGTGGTATACAGTAATTGTTTTCTGTATCCTCTCACATTCTGGATGTCCTCAAAAGCCCTTAACTATATTTACACTATTTTCATTGCATTGTAAATATTGGTTGCCTAATTATCATGTCAATAAACTATGCTGCACTCTGTTAGGTAGGGATCAAATTTAGCTCATAATTGGACCCCACCCCCCACCCCCACTGACTTGTAAAGTGCTGACAGAAATTAAGTACTAAATAAGAGTATGGCACAAATGGGGAATTAAGGAAACAAAAGGAGGTAGTGAATTATATCTCGAAAGACTAGAAACTCTTCTGGGCAGTGAAATGGACCAAGGGCATTAGAGACAAAGAAATTTGTTTGCACAGGCAAGTAGATTTTATTCATTTATTCAATAAATATTTATTGAGCCTATTATACATACTAGGCTGTTGGGATGTAATCTGATGCAAAAACATATGTGGTCCCAACTCCCATAGAGCTTGCAATTTATGAAAAAAAGGTGTCCAGCTAATAAATCACTCAAAAAATGTGTTTCTATAAGCTGAAATAAGTGTATAAAGCAAAATAAGTGTATATAAAAGATAATTAATGCCTTCTCCTAAGTTAGTTCAGCATGTTTTACAATCCTAATTTTTCTCTACTATGCATTATTTATAACTTTTGAAAACTGAGTGGTTGTTCCTAGGGTGTAAACCCTTAGGTATAATATTACATTATGTGTTATGTTATGATAATGTTGTCTACTTATACAATGTTGTATCACTTAATATGAAGTGTAAGATGCTTACAATGTAAGATACCAGTTCTTCCCTCCAATCTTTGGTGCTATTTTTGTCATAAATTTTACATTAACATATCCTTTAAACATACAATATATCACTATTTTTCTTTAGACAGAGCTAACTATTAGAGGTATTAAAAGTAAGGAAAAAACTGAATTTTATGTTTTCCTTCATTTATTTTATATCAAGGGTTCATCCTTTTTAGTATGTCCAAGTTTCTGTCTGGTTTCATATTCTTTATGCCTAAAGAGCTTTTCTTAATATCTCTTGTGGTATAAGTCTACTAGACATAAATTATCTGTGTGTGTGTGAAAGTAGTTATTTCTCCTTTACTTTGAAAGATATTTTAGGGTATAGAATTCTATGCAGGCAGAGTTTTTTTTTTTTTCTTTTAGCACTTTAAGTATGACAATTCGTTGTGTTCTGGCTTATATGATTTCAGATAAAAAGTGTGGTGTAATTCTTATCTTTGGTCTTTTTATGTAATGCGTCTGTCTTCTCTGGATGTCTTCACATTTTTCTCATTTTCATTTATTTTCAGGAGTTTGACAGTAACTAGGGTGGGGTGGTGTGTGTGTGTGTCTTGTATCTGTCTCTAATTTTAGAAAACTTGTGGCCATTATATCTTTATATATTTTTCCTCCCCTTATCTTTCTCTTCTCTTTCTGGGATTCCAAGAATACATTTATTAGACCAGCTAATATTGTCCAATAGCCCTTGGATCTTCAGTTCTATTTTCTCATATATTTTTGTTTTTGACCTATCTTCAAGTTCACTGATTTTTTCTTTTTCTTTTTTGATAATATGGAGCATGTTAAATTGGCTGTATTGGGCATAAGTATGTTGAAGGCATTCCTTATCTTTCTTACTGTTGTTTAATTTGCTTGCTTCTAGCATTTTAATTTTTTTCTCTCTTATATACTTTATTTCTCTGCTAAAATTACCCATATGATCTTGGATGATGTCCACCTTTTCCATTAGAGACTTTATTATATTAATTACACTTATTTTAACATTCTTCTCAGAGATTTCTGACATGTGTGTCAACTCTATTGATTATTTTTGTCTCTTGGAGTTCACTGTTTATTTCTTGCATTTTTATAAACCATTTAATGTTTTGTTGAAAGAAATCAGACATCCTAAATAAGACAGTGGTTACTGAGGTAAATAACTTTATTTTTTTGGTCTGGAAATTGGCATGCTTTTTCTTCTTCTGGATCTTTACTGTGTGGGTTTGAGGCTATCCAAACAGGAGTGGCCTAGGTTTGGGTTGTTTTCTTGCTATTGTCACCCTCAGTACACCTTGGTCACTTAATTCCTTTGGTAATAATTTGTGTTTAGTTTGGGGGCTAATATTTTATATGGCATTATCGTTTCTGCTTTAACCTCAGTTTTAGGGCTTCTCTTTACAATGTGCCCCAGAGATCATTCCTCTCCAGTCTTGTACTATTTTGAACCTCTGTCAGAATTGTTCACCTGTCACTCTTTATTTTTTAGTCTGGTGGTAAAATATAATTACCCCTACTCCAGCTGTAACCCTGGACAAGCATGTATTCTGATTCTGCCCCTCCAGTTCCTTCAGCAGTCTTTACTAATGCCCTAAAGGCTATGGTGTTTATTGATTTTCTACCACAGTAATTTCTGTAGGGCAGGTAGGGAAGAAATATCATTTAGATCTTTCCTATTTAGGGACCCTATGCTCCTCTTGCAGCCATTGCCATTTCCCTCCCCCAACCCTGCACTGTGAAGGAGCTCTCCTCTGAACTTTCACTGATCTTTTTGTGACTATCTTATGATCCATGTTTAAAAACCTACAAGTGGGTGTGAACTTCTCCTGAATACATGCACCACCTGAGGTCTCAAAACTCTCACACTAGGGCTTCCCTGGTGGCGCAGTGGTTGAGAGTCCACCTGCCGATGCAGGGGATGCAGATTCGTGCCCCGGTCTGGGAAGATCCCACATGCCGCGGAGCGGCTAGGCCCGTGAGCCATGGCCGCTGAGCCTGCACGTCCGGAGCCTGTCTGTACTCCGCAACGGGAGAGGCCACAACAGTGAGAGGCCCGCGTAACGCAAAAAAAAAAAAAAAAAACCCCAAAACAAAAACAAACAAACAAAAAACTCTCACACTAACACATAATCAGATGCCAATTTGTTAGCAACTATAGCTGCATTCTTCTTGTCAGTGCCCGTCTCCATCATCCCAGGTGAAGAAGTGCTCACATTCCCCCCTTTCTTTTATTTCCTCAAGGCTCTAGTCTCTTCTTAGGTTTTGGATTAGTTGCTTGGGCCACAAGCTCAGTTCTTTGGTTCAAGAAAAGTCATGAATTTGTAATTTGATGCATTTTTTTGTTTTTTTGAGGGTGACAGTGGCACTCTTTCCATCTCTCTTTATTCCAAGAAGAAACTGAAAGCCCAAAGCCATAATTTTTAAATTGATGTTTGAAAAGTGTATCAGAGTTCACTAAGGGAAATGGAGCATGCCAGAAGAGAATTCCCAGGTAAAGGAAACATGGCAGTGTTATGAGGAAGCAAAATATTCTCAAACAAATGAAAATGGAGCAATGGAAGCAGTATGGCTGAACATTGATAATGAATATAAAGGTGAAACTGGGAAAGACTGGAGAGATAGGGCAGATCACATCATGCCTAGACCTTGTTTAGTTCTTATCCTATGAGTGATAAGAATTCCTTGATGTATTGCAAACTATTTTCAGAATTTGGTTTTGAAATATTTACCTTGGATTCACTCTGGAAAACTAATTTAAAATCATGTGGGCAAACCTATTGGAAACTACTGCAGAAGTCCAGGTAGAACAGGATGAATTCTTGAACTAGGGAAATAGGAGTGGATATGGAAAGAAGATTCCTTTTTTGAAGAGTCTGACACAGGTAGAGAGAACAGTGGGAAGTTAGGGTGGTGATTTCACAGGTTAGTGATAGGAGTTTTAGGAGATTAGGCTGGAAATGAGTTAGAATGAGATTATGAAAGACGATGCAGTCCATTCTAAGAAGCCTGTATTGATTTCTTCTATGTGTAATGAGATCATAGTAGGTTGCAAGCTGAGCTGTGACATAATCATTATATTTGGGAAAATGTGACTTAAATCACTAAATTATAATCTATGTGAATGGGATACTGTTCCATTCTGAAGAGTAAATGCAACATTGTTAAGCCTATGTTAGTAATAATGTATGTTAATATTGTAAAACCAGATAAGAATTGCCTTTACAAATAAATGAAAGAACTATTAAGACAAGAAAATTTAGCTTTCTTGCCACCCCCATTTGAACAAAATAGTCTGTCAGTAAAATATATTAGTTGGAATCATAGTCCATATAAAACCTTATTTTAAGGTGATGAAGATGAACAAGTTGATAGATCAAAAGTGGTTATTTTGACAATATATAATTTCCTTTATGGTTCAAATAAAGCATAAATGAAAAATACATTATATTTGATACTATAGAAAATTTATAAATGCTGCTTTACAAGTGAGCATTCATTACATGTCAATTTTCTAGTTTTCAAATGTTAATTTCTTGATAGATTGAACAATCTAGCCATTTGTTTATTCAAGTTATCAATGAGCATATACTGGGCACAGAACAATTGCTAGTTATTGTGAATGCAGGACTTCAAAAAAAATAGATGGCATATATTATGCCCCAAAAAGAAACAAAGACTTTGCAATGCAGCACAGTTTCAAACTAGAGTGCAAAGTAAGGATGGAAGTACCAATGTGAGGCAGGATGGAGACTATATAATTAAGTAAACAAGACTTCTTAAAATAATTCGTAATGCATTTATTTCTGAAATAATATATTGATAATATATAGCTTAGCATAGGTAAACCATATGCACAAATATGCATATCTCTCTTCTCTTCATATTTTATCATTCCCATTTGGAGTTTTTGGTTTGGGCCATTTCTGCCTTCAGGCTTGTCATTGGAACTATTGATACATGGCCCCCAGCCTGCCACTTATTAACAGGCAGAAAACCTTCCCTAATCTGCCTTACTTGAAGATGTGAATGACTGGATGGGAATACCCCGGTAGGACTGCTTCATGGATCCCAAGTGGCCACACCACTGCTTCTGGTCCCATCAGGATGTTGTCTCCTTTAGTGCTGCTGAAGCCTTGCTCTTCGGATTTGCTGTGGACTCGGGTTTTTTGTTTGTTTGTTTGTCTTAAAATTTTTTTGATGTGGACCATTTTCAAAGTCGCCATTGAATTTGTTACAATACTGCCTCGGTTTTATGTTTTCTTTTTTTTGGCCCCGAGGCATGTGGGATCTTAGCTCCCTCACCAGGGATCAAACCTGCACCTACCCACACACACATTGGAAGGCAAAGCTCCAATCACTGGATGCCAGGGAAGCCCCTAGTCTCATGTTTTGGGCCACAGTGGTTACTCTTGCTATTTTCAAATCCTTCCCCTCTCTATCCTGCTGTACTGCTGACCATTCTTTTCCATTACTCCCTACGATACTGAATTCAACCTACTGTTTTTCAAACTCAAGTGGAAGAATTTTCCTTCTCTAATTATGTCATCTCAGTAGGGACAAAGGCAGCTTTTAACTTTTTTTAATCCATGAATTAATGATAAATCTAAGTAATCGCCTTGGTTATTAGCCCCCATTTTATCTGGCTTTCATATGAACATTTACAAACCACAATTTAGTCGGTACTTTTAACATTCCCAGGTGGCTATATACTGTCAAATCAAAGAGCATTTTTGAATTTTGTTCTTCAAGATTTTGAAAACTACTATTCCCCTTTCCTCTTTTTGAAAACTATCCCACCTGTCCTTCAATTGACTTTAGAGTCTGAAGAACAAGAAGGCACCCTAATCACTTGAAAATGAAAGAAAGAGAAGCTCTACCTTTCCTACCATTAAAATTGTTCTTCCCTACTAACGAGAGAATCCAGTGTCACAGAGCCCCCAAATACTTAGTAAACACTTAAATTTTATTTAAACTTCTCCTCTGCCTTCCTCCATTTGAACTGCACTCATTTAATTTATTCCTATTTTCCGCATTACATTCTTTGTTATCCTTAACTAGGACCATTGTTTACTGCTTTGTCACTAACAATTTTATTGTTAGCTATAATATTCTTGTGTATATATATATATATATGTATATATATATATATATAAAACTTCAGGTTTTCCCGAGCTAATTCCTCCTAATCTATCAAAAGTATCAGAAAGCAGAACAAATAATATTCAGAACCATCAAAAATATCATGTATTATGACTTTAAGTTCACTCAGAATGTTTATATATAAAACAACCTCTATGTGACTTACACTACATATGGTCCTGCTCCTTAAGAGCAGACCGGTATATTATAAAAACCCTATCAAATTTAGCACAAATATGTTACAATTCTGTAAGCACTTAACTTTCAGATAGTCTCCTCACATTTTTAGCAGGTCTTAGAGATTTCTCAATTAGGTTACTGGACCCAATTCCAACGTGTGAGGGGAGGGGGACAGAGGGAGGTTCCACACCCCTCCAACAAGCAATGCTTTGACACCAGCTGGGTGTCTTATAATTCAACTCAATTCTGACACTATTTACCTGGAAATAGCATCAGATTCCACAGGTTGAGGGCTCAGTCCCACAAGACAGATCCCACCTCCCACCCCCAACACACACCCAGGCTATTACCTGTGTTCTGACAGCCTGGCTACAAATTGAAGATTCCAACAACCCCCTTCAACTCAGGATGCCAATAGTAGTAAGTCCAGGTTGTTACAGGTTATTTCTGACCAAATAGCTATAAATCAGAGATTCCTACCACCACTGCCTTGAGTTCAATTAATTTTCTAGGATGGCTCACAGAACTCAGGAAGATCTGTTTACTCACTAGATTACAGGTTTATTATAAAAGGATGTAGCTCAGGAACAGTCAGATGGAAGAGATGCATATGGCAAGGTACAGGAAAGGGTGCAGAGCTTCCATGTCTTTTCCAGGCCTGCTACTCTTCCAGAACTACTTGCCTTCACCAACCTGGAAGCTCTCTGAACCCAGTCCTGGGTTTTTACAGAGACTTTAGTACATAGGCATGGTTGATTAAATCATTGGCCATTGGCAATTTTTCAACCTCCAGCCCCTCTTCCCTCCCTGGAAGTCAGAGGTGGGACTGAAAGTTCCAATCCTCTAATCACCTGATTGGTTCCACTGGCAAGGTTGGTTCCCCATCCTTAGGTGATTTCCAAAAGTCACCTCATTAACATAAAAAGAGACACCTTTACACTCTCAACATTAGGGAAATTCTAAGTGTTGGGGGAACTGTGAGTCAGGACAAAGATCAAATATTTGGACAAATTGCAAATATATGTGAAAAACACATTTTGGTCATGTGAATAACCAAATATATATATTTCTTGTAAATCACATTTTCACATAAAACAACACAGAAAATTCATAAAATTATAGCCAAAGCAGGATTTAGTGTAAATTGTTAAATATTCAAATAAAATAAAATATGGCAGTCTCCTTCAGTTTTGCATTGGTTGTAATGGAATGATCACCATATAGATAAAAACCTATATTTACTCAAGAGATTAGAGTTATCAGAAGACAACCTAGTTCACTAAAATTGTTTTTCTCCATTCATTTTGCAGCATTTTATATCCTATTATTTTCTGAGTTATGTGATGTATCGCCACCATCTTTTCCTAGAACATTTAAATATATATATGATTTCTCAAACAGAAAATATAGCCGATTTCAATTGTAACTCTGCAAAAATACCCTCTGTTAGAAAAAATGGAAGGCAGTATGTCAAGACCTATCATGTGGTATCATGATAAAAATTCTAATGAAAAAAATTTGAAAACATTTAGCACTGGGAAAGAACTACTTGATAATTATTTTTCAGATTATATTGATGTGTGAATACAGGGTCCTACTCCACTCTAACAGATCTCCACAGTCTATAGAAAAAACATCTCTCACTAATTAATTTTATGCCAAAAAAGAAAACAATGCTTAAAACAGCCCATTTTATAATAATACTTTAATTCAATTTTATCTAGACTGATACCATTCTGAATTCTCAGAAATTATGGCTCATCCTAGAAATAGTGATGCACAACTAACAGATACAAACCTTAACAGGTTAAAACAACACACATTTATTATCTCATAATTTCAGTGGTTTAAGTCCAGGCACAGCTCAACTGGGTCTTCTGCTCTGGGTCTAACATGCTGCAATCAAGGTGGCAAGTAGACTGCATTATCATCTGGAGACCTGCCCGGAGAAGAATCCACTTCCACACTCATTCAGTTGTTGGAAGACTCTATTTCTGTGCGACTCTATGACTGAGGGCCCCGGCTTTTTACTGGCTTTTGACAGGGGTCTAGCCTCAGGTCCTAGAGGCCACTGCAGTTTACTGCCATGTGGCCCTATTCATAGGCAGTTCACAAATGGCTCAGCAGGAGAATTTCTTGTTCACCAATCTGCTAAGATGGATTTTCATATAACATGATGTAATCATGATAAGACATCACCTTTGCCATATAAAATAACCTAGTCAAGGGTGTGATATTCCATCATTTTTGCCTGTATTTTACCTTCTACAAGCAAAAGAGAAATCCTGTCCACACTCAAGGGGATGAGATTATACAGGCTTGGCAGCAGGAGGTGGAGCTCATGAAGTCACCTTAGAATTCCCTCTACCACACTTTTCTAATATTCCATCAATTCCTATTGCATAGGTCATATCAAGGATGAATTAAAAATATATATTTGCTTATAATTGTACCAGTAGAAAGGTTGTATTCCAACTTAAGTAAACTCTGAAATTTCTAAATACAAATTTTGACCCATTTGATCAGGCTGTATTTTCACAAACAATAAAGCCCAAAGGCTTTGCCTGCAAAGAAATTGATCTAGCAAGGCTATTTTAGAAGAGTTTTCACTTTTAAAATTTAACTTAGGGCCAGTCTTTCCCCTTGGCCAATTTGTCATGGGCATACAGTGAAGGCCAAACTTTTGCAATGGCATCCCCTCTTACACTGGAAATGTTTGTTATTTATTTACTTCCCCTTGGTTTGGAGGTCCTAGAGATCTAATCTTTTCCAGTGATTTCTTTTATCTTGGAAGGTAGAGCTGCTAGTAGAAGTGCCATTTTGTTCCCTAATTTCCCTTCCATCCCCTTATTCTGTCTAACCACAATGAGTTTCTCAACTGAGGACTGTAAGCAGGACGCAGGTCACGTGCTAGATATTTTTACTTTCAGGCTTGTACATTCCTTGTTAATGTATGTCTCATCATTTTCTGATAACCAAATTGTGGAATTGGTTGTGGTAATATAAGGGATCTTCCCCCAATTTGTATAACCCCCATAAGATTCACAGTCCCTTTGTCTGTTAATGACAGAGCAAGATGAGGCCTCCTTTCTTCCTACCTTCATAGAGTTCCTTGTGGACTTATCAAACATTTCACTCTAACTATATTAGCTGTTTCACTTTCATTCCCACTGCCAGAATTGCCTGGGCAAAGATGCCTCAGTGATGGATGGCTAAAGTGGTGCTCTTTGTTCTATTCTAATTATTACAATATTTTGACCATAAACTTGGTAAAATGCTGTCTAAAAACTTGGTCAGGCATCACGCTCCTGTCCTTTAAATAAAATCTTGCAGAAGGACCCTCTGTCCTGGTACCCCAGTTTGTGAGCTATTTCCTCTTTCCCAGAGATAAGTATTTTCTGTACCTCTAGTGAAAACCCTTACATTAAATTTTCTTCAGGAAAAGAGAAGTTTCTCCCTCCGATATCAGTGAGCTCTGTAGGAATTTAAAAGTACACAGACATTTTGAATCAGAAAATGAGAAGGAGAGAGAGAGAGAGGTTGAGAAACAGCTGATATGAGAAGGGGAGTGCTTAGAGCAAACCGAGTTGCCAAAAGATATACTACACTCTGTATGACAGACTCTAGGGTCAGAAAGAGAAAGACAAATACCATATGCTAACACATATATATGGAATTTAAGAAAAAATAAATGTCATGAAGAAACTAGCGGTAAGACAGGAATAAAGACACAGACCTACTGGAGAATGGACTTGAGGATATGGGGAGGGGGAAGTGTAAGCTGTGACAAAGCGAGAGAGAGGCATGGACATATATACACTACCAAATGTAAGGTAGATAGCTAGTGGAAAGCAGCTGCATAGCACAGGGAGATCAGCTCGGTGCTTTGTTACCGCCTGGAGCGGTGGAACAGGGAGGGTGGGAGGGAGGGAGACGCAAGAGAGAAGAGATATGGGAACATATGTATGATTCACTGATTCACTTTGTTATAAAGCAGAAACTAACACACCATTGTAAAGCAATTATACTCCAATTGCTTTACACCATTGTAAAGCAATTATACTCCAATAAAGATGTAAAAAAAAAAGATATACTAGTATATTGTATGGTAAATTTATGTAGATATTTATAATACTTAAAACAATATGACACATGTTTCTGTGGGTCCAGGCTTTGAGGGGATGGATTGTAGAGGGGGTGAATGAAGTTTGGAGGAATTAGATGTGTTTCATATCTTGATTGCATTGGTGGTTACTTAGGCTTACTTGCTCATCCAACTTCATATTTAAAAACTGTTTTTACTGTGTATATGTTATACTTCCTCAAAGTTGATCACATGAATAATATTATATATGGCTTGTAGTTACCTTAATTTATAGATAAATGTATCCTTACAAGTATGGGAAACATATTACCAACTTAGGAAGGGTGAGGAATGGGAGGAGGGGACATGCCCTTTGCAGTTATCCATAGCTTTTTTTTTTTTTTTGCGGTACGAGGGCCTCTCACTGTGGTGGCCTCTCCCGTTGCGGAGCACAGGGTCCGGACACGCAGGCTCAGCGGCCATGGCTCACGGGCTCAGTCGCTCCGCGGCATGTGGGATCTTCCCGGACCTGGGCACGAACCCGTGTCCCCGGCATCGGCAGGCGGACTCTCAACTGCTGCGCCACCAGGGAAGCCCCATAGCTTTTTATTTCTCTATTTTATGAAGGGACCACATGTATTTAATCTGAATGTGGGTATATAAGTATCCTATTTTCTATATTATTCTATTTTATAGGACATATTTCAAATTTGAATTTAACTGCTTATTCTGATATAATTGTAAATTCACATGCCACTGTAAGAAACAATACAGTGAAACCCTTTACGTCGTTTTCGTCAACAGTAACGTGTGAAAATATACTACAATAACTAGAACCAGAACATTTCCATCACTACAAATATCCCTCAGGTTGTCCTTTTATAATCACATCCACTTTCCTCCCATACATACCCACTCTCACCTTGACTCCCGGCAATGACTAATTTGTTCTCCTTTTCTGTAATTTTGACATTTCAAGGCTATTATATAATGCAACCATACGGTATGTGACTTTTGGATTAGCTTTTCTTCACTTAGCATAATTTGCTGAAGATTCATCCAGAGTATCGTGTATATCAATAGTTTTTTTTTTTTTTTTTAACATCTTTATTGGGGTATAATTGCTTTACAATGGTGTGTTAGTTTCTGCTTTATAACAAAGTGAATCAGTCATACATAAACATATGTTCCCATATGTCTTCCCTGTTGCATCTCCCTCCCTCCCACCCTCCCCATCCCACCCCTCCAGGCTGTCACAAAGCACCGAGCCAATATCCCTGTGCCATGCGGCTGCTTCCCACTAGCTATCTACCTTACTGCGTTTGTTAGTGTGTATATGCCCATGACTCTCTCTCGCCCTGTCACAGCTCACCCTTCCCCCTCCCCATAACCTCAAGTCCGTTCTCTAAGAGGTCTGCGTCTTTATTCCTACTTTACCCCTAGGTTCTTCATGACATTTTTTTCTTAAATTCCATATATATGTGTTAGCATACGGTATTTGTCTTTCTCTTTCTGACTTACTTCACTCTGTATGACAGACTCTAGGTCTATCCACCTCATTACAAATAGCTCAATTTCGTTTCTTTTTATGGCTGAGTAATATTCCATTGTATATATGTGCCACATCTTCTTTATCCATTCATCCGATGACGGGCACTTAGGTTGTTTCCATCTCCGGGCTATTGTAAATAGAGCTGCAATGAACATTTTGGTACATGACTCTTTTTGAATTTTGGTTTTCTCACGGTATATGCCCAGTAGTGGGATTGCTGGGTCATATGGTAGTTCTATTTGTAGTTTTTTAAGGAACCTCCATACTGTTCTCCATAGTGGCTGAACCAATTCACATTCCCACCAGCAGTGCAAGAATGTTCCCTTTTCTCCACACCCTCTCCAGCATTTATTGTTTCTAGATTTTTTGATGATGGCCATTCTGACTGGTGTGAGATGATATCTCATTGTAGTTTTGATTTGCATTTCTCTAATGATTAATGATGTTGAACATTCTTTCATGTGTTTGTTGGCAGTCTGTATATCTTCTTTGGAGAAATGTCTATTTAGGTTTTCTGCCCATTTTTGGATTGGGTTGTTTGTTTTCTTGTTATTGAGCTGCATGAGCTGCTTGTAAATTTTGGAGATTAATCCTTTGTCGGTTGCTTCATTTGCAAATATTTTCTCCCATTCTGAGGGTTGTCTTTTGGTCTTGTTTATGGTTTCCTTTGCTGTGCAAAAGCTTTGAAGTTTCATTAGGTCCCATTTGTTTATTTTTGTTTTTATTTCCATTACTCTAGGAGGTGGGTCAGAAAGGATCTTGCTTTGATTTATGTCATAGAGTGTTCTGCCTATGTTTTCCTCTAAGAGTTTGATAGTTTCTGGCCTTACATTTAGTTCTTTAATCCATTTTGAGCTTATTTTTGTGTATGGTGTTAGGGAGTGATCTAATCTCATACTTTTACATGTACCTGTCCAGTTTTCCCAGCACCACTTATTGAAGAGGCTGTCCTTTCTCCGTTGTACATTACTGCCACCTTTATCAAAGATAAGGTGTCCATATGTGCATGAGTTTATCTCTGGGCTTTCTATCCTGTTCCATTGATCTATCTTTCTGTTTTTGTGCCAGTACCATACCGTCTTGATGACTGTAGCTTTGTAGTATAGTCTGAAGTCAGGGAGCCTGATTCCTCCAGTTCCTTCTTTCGTTCTCAAGATTGCTTTGGCTATTCGGGGTCTTTTGTGTTTCCATACAAATTGTGAAATTTTTTGTTCTAGTTCTGTGAAAAATGCCAGTGGTAGTTTGATAGGGATTGCATTGAATCTATAGATTGCTTTGGGTAGTAGAGTCATTTTCACAATGTTGATTCTTCCAATCCAAGAACATGGTATATCTCTCCATCTATTTATATCATCTTTAATTTCTTTCATCAGTGTCTTATAATTTTCTGCATACAGGTTTTTTGTCTCCTTAGGTAGGTTTATTCCTAGATATTTTATTCTTTTTGTTGCAATGGTAAATGGGAGTGTTTTCTTGATGTCACTTTCAGATTTTTCATCATTAGTATATAGGAATGCCAGAGGTTTCTGTGCATTAATTTTGTATCCTGCCACTTTACCAAATTCATTGATTAGCTCTAGTAGTTTTCTGGTAGCATCTTTAGGGTTCTCTATGTATAGGATCATGTCATCTGCAAACAGTGACAGCTTTACTTCTTCTTTTCCGATTTGGATTCCTTTTATTTCCTTTTCTTCTCTGATTGCTGTGGCTAAAACTTCCAAAACAATGTTGAATAAGAGTGGTGAGAGTGGGCAACCTTGTCTTGTTCCTGATCTTAGTGAAAATGCTTTCAGTTTTTCACCATTGAGGATGATGTTTGCTGTGGGCTTGTCATATATGGCCTTTATTATGTTGAGGAAAGTTCCCTCTATGCCTACTTTCTGCAGGGTTTTTATCATAAATGGGTGTTGAATTTTGTCAAAAGCTTTCTCTGCATCTATTGAGATGATCATATGGTTTTTCTCCTTCAATTTGTTAATATGGTTTATCACATTGATAGATTTGCGTATATTGAAGAATCCTTGCATTCCTGGAATAAACCCCACTTGATCATGGTGTATGATCCTTTTAATGTGCTGTTGGATTCTGTTTGCTAGTATTTTGTTGAGGATTTTTGCATCTATGTTCATCAGTGATATTGGCCTGTAGTTTTCTTTCTTTGTGACATCCTTGTCTGGTTTTGGTATCAAGGTGATGGTGGCCTCGTAGAAGGAGTTAGGGAGTGGTCCTCCCTCTGCTATATTTTGGAAGAGTTTGAGAAGGATAGGTGTTAGCTCTTCTCTAAATGTTTGATAGAATTCGCCTAGGAAGCCATCTGGTCCTGGGCTTTTCTTTGTTGGAAGATTTTTAATCACAGTTTCAATTTCAGTGCTTGTGATTGGTCTGTTCATATTTTCTATTTCTTCCTGATTCAGTCTTGGCAGGTTGTGCATTTCTAAGAATTTGTCCATTTCTTCCAGATTGTCCATTTTATTGGCATAGAGTTGCTTGTAGTAATCTCTCATGATCTCTTTTATCTCTGCAGTGTCAGTTGTTTCCTCTCCTTTTTCATTTCTAATTCTATTGATTTGAGTCTTCTCCCTTTTTTTCTTGATGAGTCTGGCTAGTGGTTTATCTATTTTGTTTATCTTCTCAAAGAACCAGCTTTTAGTTTTATTGATGTTTGTTATTGTTTCCTTCATTTCTTTCTGACCTGATTTTTATGATTTCTTTCCTTCTGCTGGCTTTGGGGTTTTTTTGTTCTTCTTTCTCTAATTGCTTGAGGTGAAAGGTTAGGTTGTTTATTCGAGATGTTTCCTGCTTCTTAAGGTGGGCTTGTATTGTTATAAACTTCCCCCTTAGAACTGCTTTTGCTGCATCCCACAGGTTTTGGGTCGTTGTGTCTCCATTGTCATTTGTTTCTAGGTATTTTTTGATTTCCTCTTTGATTTCTTCAGTGATCTCTTCATTATTAAGTAGTGTATTGTTTAGCCTCCATGTGTTTGTATTTTTTACAGATCTTTTCCTGTAATTGATATCTAGTCTCATGGCGTTGTGGTCAGAAAAGATACTTGATACAATTTCAATTTTCTTAAATTTACCAAGGCTTGATTTGTGACCTAAGATATGATCTATCCTGGAGAATGTTCCATGAGCACTTGAGAAAAATGTGTATTCTGTTGTTTTTGGATGGAGTGTCCTATAAATATCAATTAAGTCCATCTTGTTTAATGTATCATTTAAAGCTTGTGTTTCCTTATTTATTTTCATTTTGGATGATCTGTCCATGGGTGAAAGTGGGGTGTTTAAGTCCCCTACTATGAATGTGTTACTGTCGATTTCCCCTTTTATGGCTGTTAGTATTTGCCTTATGTATTGAGGTGCTCCTATGTTGGGTGCATAAATATTTACAATTGTTATATCTTCTTCTTGGATCGATCCCTTGATCATTATGTAGTGTCCTTCTTTGTCTCTTTTAATAGTCCTTATTTTAAAGTCTATTTTGTCTGATATGAGAATTGCTACTCCAGCTTTATTTTGGCTTCCATTTGCATGGAATATCTTTTTCCATCCCCTTACTTTCAGTCTGTATGTGTCTCTAGGTCTGAAGTGGGTCTCTTGTAGACAGCATATATAAGGGTCTTGTTTTTGTATCCATTCAGCTAATCTGTGTCTTTTGGTGGGAGCATTTAGTCCATTTACATTTAAGGTAATTATCGATATGTATGTTCCTATTCCCATTATCTAAATTGTTTTGGGTTCGTTATTATAGGTCTTTTCCTTCTCTTGTGTTTCTTGCCTAGAGAAGATCCTTTAGCATTTGTTGTAAAGCTGGTTTGGTGGTGCTGAACTCTCTCAGCTTTTGCTTGTCTGTAAAGGTTTTAATTTCTCCATCAAATCTGAATGAGATCCTTGCTGGGTAGAGTAGTCTTGGCTGCATGTTTTTCTCCTTCATCACTTTCAGTATGTCCTGCCACTCCCTTCTGGCTTGTAGGGTTTCTGCTGAGAGATCAGCTGTTAACCTTATGGGGATTCCCTTATGTGTTATTTGTTGTTTTTCCCTTGCTGCTTTTAATATGCTTTCTTTGTATTTAATTTTTGACAGTTTGATTAATATGTGTCTTGGCGTATTTCTCCTTGTATTTATCTTGTATGGGACTCTCTTTGCTTCCTGGACTTGATTAACTATTTCCTTTCCCATATTAGGGAAGTTTTCAACTATAATCTCTTCAAATATTTTCTCAGTCCCTTTCTTTTTCTCTTCTTCTTCTGGAACCCCTATAATTCGAATGTTGGTGTGTTTAATGTTGTCCCAGAGGTCTCTGAGACTGTCCTCAGTTCTTTTCATTCTTTTTTCTTTATTCTGCTCTGCAGTAGTTATTTCCACTATTTTATCTTCCAGGTCACTTATCCGTTCTTCTGCCTCCGTTATTCTGCTATTGATCCCATCTAGAGTACTTTTAATTTCATTTATTGTGTTGTTCATCGTTGCTTGTTTCATCTTTAGTTCTTCTAGGTCCTTGTTAACTGATTCTTGCATTTTGTCCAATCTATTGTCCATTCTATCTCCAAGATTTTGGATCAACCTTACTATCATTATTCTGAATTCTCTTTCAGGTAGACTGCCTATTTCCTCTTCATTTGTTAGGTCTGGTGCATTTTTATCTTGCTCCTTTATCTGCTGTGTGTTTTTCTGTCTTCTCATTTTGCTTATCTTACTGTGTTTGGGGTCTCCTTTTTGCAGGCTGCAGGTTTGTAGTTCCTCCTGTTTTTGATGTCTGTCTCCAGTGGCTAAGGTTGGTTCAGTGGGTTGTGTAGGCTTCCTGGTGGAGGGGACTAGTGCCTGTGTTGTGGTGGATGAGGCTGGATCTTGTCTCTCTAGTGGGCAGGTTCACGTCTGGTGGTGTGTTTGGGGGTGTCTGTGGCCTTATTATGATTTTAGGTAGCCTCTCTGCTAATGGGTGGGGTTGTGTTCCTGTTTTGCTAGTTGTTTGGCATAGGTTTTCCAGCACTGTGGCTTGCTGGTCGTTGAGTGAAGCTGGGTGCTGGTGTTAAGATGGAGGTCTCTGGGAGATTTTCGCCGTTTGATATTATGTGGAGCTGGGAGGTCTCTTGTTGATCAGTGTCCTGAAGTTGGCTGTCCTACCTCAGAGGCAGAGCCCTGCCTCCTGGCTGGAGCACCAAAAGCTTTTCATCCACAGGCTCAGGATAAAAGGGAGAAAAAGTAGAGGGAATTAGTAGAAGTATGAGGAAAGAAAGAAGGAAAGGAGGGTAGGAAGGAAGGAAGAAAGAAAGAAAGAAGCAAAGAAGGAAAGAAGGCAAGAAGGAAAGAAAGGAGGGAGGGAGGGAGGGAGGAAGGAAGGAAGGAGGGAAAGAAGGAAAAAAGACAGAAAGAAGATACAGTAAAAATAAAATAAAGTATAATAAAGTTATTGAATTAAAAAATTCTTATTTAGGAAAAAAAAAAAAAGGACGGAAAGAACCTTAGGACAAATGTTGGAAGCAAAGCTATACAGACAAAATCTTACACAGAAGCATACACATACACCCTCACTAAAAGAGGTAAATGGGGAAAAATCCTAAATCTTGCTGTCAGAGACCACCTCCTCAATTTGGGATGATTCGTTGTCTAAAGGAGGGAAGGAAGGACGGAAAGAAAGAAAGAAAGAACGAAGGTAAAGTATAATAAGGTTATTAAAATTAATTATTAAGAAAAAAAATTGAAAAAAAAAATGGACGGATAGAACCCTAGGACAAATGGTGGAAGCAAGACTATACAGACAAGATCTCACACAGAAGCATACACATACACATTCACAAAAAGAGGAAAGGGGAAAAAATCATAGATCTTGCTCCTAAAGTCCACTTCCTTAATTTGGGATGATTGGTTGTCTATTCAGGTATTCCACAGATGCAGGGTACATCAAGTTGATTGTGGAGCTTTAATCCGCTGCTTCTGAGGCTGCTGGGAGAGATTTCCCTTTCTCTTCTTTGTTCTCACAGCTCCCAGGGCTAAGCTTTGGATTTGGCCCTGCCTCTGCGTGTAGGTCGCTGGAGGGCGTCTGTTTTTTGCTCAGACAGGATGGGGTTAAAAGAGCCGCTGACTGGGGGCTCTGGCGCACTCAGGCCGGCGGGGACGGAGGGGCACAGAGTGCGGGGCGGGCCTGCGGTGGCAAAGGCCGGCGTGACTTTGCACCAGACTGAGGCGCGCTGTGCGCTCTCCCGGGGAAGTTGTCCCTGGATCCCGGGAACCTGGCAGTGGCGGCTGCACAGGCTCCGCGGAAGAGGGGTGTGGAGAGTGACCTGTGCTCGCACACAGGCCCCTCGGTGGCGGCAGCAGCAGCCTTAACGTCTCCCGCCCGCCTCTGGGGTCCGCGCTTTTAGCCGCGGCTTGCGCCCGTCTCTGGATTCCGCGCTTTCAGCCGCGGCTCGCGCCCGTCTCTGGATTCCGCGCTTTCAGCCGCGGCTCGCGCCCGTCTCTGGATTCCGCGCTTTCAGCCGCGGCTCGCGCCCGTCTCTGGGGTTCGCGCTTTTAGCCGCGACTCGCGCCCGTCTCTGGAGTTCCTTTAAGCAGCGTTCTTAAACCCCTCTCCTCACGCCCCAGGAAACAAAGAGGGAAGAAAAAGTCTCCTGCCTCTTCTGCAGGTGCAGGCTTTTCCCCGGACTCCCTCCCGGCTAGCTGTGGTGCACTAACCCCTTCAGGCTATGTTCAAGCCGCCAACCCCAGTCCTCTCCCTGCGCTCCGGCCTCAGCTCGCAGCCCTGCCCGCCCCGGCGGGTGAGCAGACAAGCCTCTCGGGCTGGTGAGTGCTGGTCGGCACCGATCCTCTGTGCGGGAATCTCCCCGCTTTGCCCTCCGCACCCGTTGCTGTGCTCTCCTCCGCAGCTTCGAAGCTCCCCCCTCCGCCTCCCGCAGTCTCCGCCCGCGAAGGGGCTTCCTAGAGTGTGGAAACTTTTCCTCCTTCACAGCTCCCTCCCACTGGTGCAGGTGCCGTCCCTATTCTTTTGTCTCTGTTTTTTCTTTTGCCCTACCCAGGTACGTGGGGAGTTTCTTGCCTTTTGGGAGGTCTGAGGTCTTCTGCCAGCCTTCAGTAGGTGTTCTGTAGGAGTTGTTCCACGTGTAGATGTATTTCTGGTGTATCTGTGGGGAGGAAGGTGATCTCCGCGTCTTACTCTTCCGCCATCTTCCGCCTTCCAATAGTTTGTTTTATAGCTAGAGTATTTCATGGTGTGGATGGATTAAAGTTTGTTTGAATCTTCACCCGCTGGAAATCTGGGTTGTTTCCAGTTTTTGCCTATTATGGAAAAAGCTGCTATAAACATTTATTTACAGGTTTTTTGTGAAAGTAAGTCTTAATTTCTCTGGTATAAATGCCTAAGGGTGCAATTGCTGGGTTCTATGGTAGTCCAATGCTTATTTTTGTTTTTAAGAAACTCTCAAACTGTTTTCCAGAATGTAACATTTTGCATTAACATCAGCAATATATGAATCATCCAGTTTATCTGAATCCTTGACAGCATTTGATGTTGTCACTTTTTTTTTTCGCCATTCTAATAGGTGTGTAGGACTATCACATATGGTTTTAATTTGCATTTCACCAACGGCTATTGATGTTTGAACATATATTCAAGTGCATATTTTCAGCTGTATATCCTCTCTGGTGAGTTGTCTCTTCCTTTCTTTTGCCCACTTTCTAATTGGATTGTTCATTTTATCTAATTGGGCTGTTTATTTTTGTTGAGATTTCAGAGTACTTTATATATTCTAAATACTAGTCCTTTGTCAAACATACGACTTGAAATTTTTTTTCTCCCACTCAGTGACTTGTCTTTTCATCCCCTTAACAATACCTTTCTCAGAACAAATGTATGTAATTTTTATGAAGTTATATAGTTCAATTTTTCATTTTCTATGGATCGTGCTTCTTTTGGTGTCATGTCTAAGAACTCATTAGCCTTGAGTCTCAAAGATTTCCTCCTATCTTTTTTCCTAAAAGATTTTTATTTTACATTTTAGTCCACGATCCACGGCGAGTTATTTTTGTATAAGGTGTGACATTCATTTGTTTTGCCTATGAATGTCCAATTGCGTTGCCATTATGTGTTGAAAAGGCTATCTTTCCTCCATTGAATTACTTTTGCACTTTTATCAAAATTAGTTGGACATATTTGTGTCTATTTCTGGGCTCTCTATTCTCTTCCATTGATCTATTTGTCTATTCTTCTGCCTGTACCATAGAGTGTTGATTACTGCAGCTACATAATAAGCCTTACAACCAGGTAGATCAATTCTCCCACTTTATTCTCCTTTTTCAAAATTGTTTTAACTATTCTAGTTGCCTTGATTTTCAGTATGAATGTTAGAATTATCTTGTGCATAACTGCAACATGTCTTGCTTGCATTATGATAGGAATTGAATTAAACCTATATATCAACTTGGGGAAGTTTGGCAACTTCACCGTATTGCTGCTTCAATCCATAAACACTGTATGTCTCTCCATTTGTTTAGATTTTATTTGATTTCTTTCATCAGTGTTGTATAGTTTGGGCTTACAAATCCTGTACACGTTTTGTTAGAATTACACACCTAAATATTTCATTTTTTAAGGCATGTTAAGTGGTATCGTATTTTTAATTCCAGTGTCCATGTATTCCTTGCTAGTGTACAGGAATCTGTGTCCTTCAACTTCACTGAACTCATTTATTAGTTCTGATTTTGTAGATTCTTTTGGAATTTCTATATAGGCAATCATCCTATCTGTCAAGAAGGACAGTTGTACTTCTTCCTTTCTAATCTGTGTCTCCCCGTACCCATGTGTGTTCTCCTCTTCTTATAGGACACCAGTCATATTGGATTAAAGTCCACCTTAATCCAGTATGAACTCATCTTAACTTGATTACATCTACAAATACCCTGTTACCAAACAAGGGCATATTCCAAGGTTCTACATTGAACTGGATTTAAATGGGATACTATTCAACCCAGTACACCTGTGTTTTCTTTTAGCCTCATGTATACCAGACTTGAAGCTAAAGTTGGAATTCAACAGGCATAGACTTAAACCCCCCTACCTGCTCTACCAAAAAAACTATGAAAGAGGAAGTCCAGTAAGTTAGAAAACTTTGAGATAGTAACTGCTTTTCTCCAACCCAAGCCTTGTGGTGCTGTATCCATTGATACCAGGAAAATTCAAGTAAGGAACATAATCTTTTACCCTTATTAGGCTGTAACAAGGCTCCCCAGTATTCCTACTGGAGTGGTGTCTGAGAAGGCAAGTAGGAAGCCGAAACTTTTGTCTCTACTGGTTGGTAATGAACCCTTCCCTTCACCAACCCCCTGCTTCCTCTATGTTGTCAGTGGAAACCCATGGGAAGCCTAAATTTCCATTTCCAACTGACAATAAAGAGTCACCCAACTCTCTCCACTGAGGTGGTGTCAGAGGCAGCCTAGCTGAAAGTGAAGCCTTTCACCATTGCCCAGCAGTAATGAGACCACTGCTTTGGGGTATCAGTGGAGATTCAGGGAAAGGGACCCTGAACTCTCTGTAACAAACTGTGACACCCTAGATGATCTGCTGTATGTTTTTGGCCTTTCAGAATCTCCTTATATTTGTTTTATATAAAATGTACAGGGTTTTTCAGTTGTACTTAGTGGGAGGAGTAAAAGAAAGTAAATATACTCCATCTTCCCAGCTGCACAAATCACTCCACATTTTAAGAGGAGTTTTAGATAATTTTGCTGTTTAGCTTCCTCAGTAAATTTTAATGAAATTCATAGAAAAAAATAAAATAAATAAAAACATAGACAGACCCTAAGCACAGGTGTTCATGTAGAGCACAGTACCAATCTAGGTGCGTAGTGCTCAGTGCCGGTCAATGGAGCTTGCTTTCTCAGATTACAGGGAAGGTCAGTTTATATACCAGGCTGCTGTCTGTGCTCTTTTCTTCTTAAGCTGTCCAGCCTTCCAGGATGGAGAGAGTAGTGCAAGCAGTTGTGTCTGTATTGCTCCAAATTCTTACACAGGAACCCATAAGAGTATCTCTCTGCTTTCTTTCAGTCCAGAGTTTCAGATTTCTAAGGTTGCTTTATAAACAGCAGTGATTTTTTAAAAAATGTATACTGACTTTATCTGAATCTGAAGGAGTAACAACCATTTAGCAGTATCTGAAGTACGGAGACTCAGGCTACCACTTATGCACTAAGTAATATTTTCTCCTTCATATGTTGTTCTTTGTCTCTGGTATAAGAGTATAAACTCTTCCCAAAGTCTTTCTTAAACATTTAATGTAGAACTAACTAAACCAGGGATGGTCCAGTCTCAATTTACCAGTCACTTGATTTGCAAGATGTATTTTTGTGATGGTTAATATCGTGTCTATCTTGATCAGATTACAGGTATGCAGATATATGGTTAAGCATTATTTCTCTGGGTGTGTCTGTGAGGATGTTTCTGGAAGAGATTAGTATTGAACTGGTAGTAGACTGAGTAAAGCAGATTGTCCACCCCAACATGGGTGGACATCATTTAATCTGTTGAGGTCCTGAGTAGAACACAAAAGCAGAGGAAAATAAATTCTTTTTGCCTGACTTTTGCTTTGCATGAGCTGAAGCATCAATCTTCTCCTGGCCTAGGACTAGGACCTTCACCATCTAAGTTCCTGCTTCTCAAACTTTTGGACTTAGGGAAGAATTTACACCATTGGTTCTCCTGGTTCTTCATATTGGTTCTATTTTTCTAGAGAACCCTGACTACTTCAATTTTCCTTATGATGCCATTATCGGTCAAGTGGGACAGGGTATCTTTGTACAGGGTAGCTTTAATAGAGACTGTCATGGACAGAACGTTCCCCTGCTCTAAATCCATATGTTGACATCTTAACCCCCAATGTGCATTTGGAGATGGGGCCTTTTGGAGGTAAATAACAAGAGCTGATGTTATGTTAGTGGGGCCCTCGTGATGGGACTAGTGTCCTTATAAGAAGAAACACCAGAGAGTTTGCTCTCTTTCTCCACCATGTGAGGACACAGTAAGAAGGTAGCAAGGCAGAAAGAGGTCCCTCACAAGCCAACCCTGGTGGCACCCTGCCTCCAGAACTGTGAGAAAATAAATTTCAGTTGTTTAAGCCACAAAGTCTAGGGTATTTTGTTTTGGCAGCCAGAGCAAACTAATACAGAGACTTTTACTTTGATCAAATCTTTCTGGGTCCTTGGCTGCCTTCACTATTCTGATTGAAAGAGTGTAAACCATCTCATAATATAGCCTGTTTTATTTCCTTGCTTTGTCTATTACCTCTCATGAAATCTGAATTCACTTCCCTGATATGTGGGTGATCTTCCCAATTACCTCTGAATTTATCAAAATAACTCTTTTAGACCTTTGTTTTTTTTCTGGACAATGAATTCCCTGTCTGATCAATATTTCCTAATCTCCATCCTCCTTTGCCTGCTTAGTCCTGGGTTTAGGACTTAAATGCCTAGAAGGACCAACCCACATGAAAAAAAATAATGAAGCAAATGAGATATAAGTAAAACAATGGGGAGTGCTGGGGGGTACAGCAAATTAGAGAACGCATACTCCCCCAAAATGTGCAATGGGCACATATTCACATTGTGTTAGATCCTCCAAATTTTCAAGAGAAGCCAGAAATTCTAATTTTTAAAGGTTAGCAACTAATTTAAAAGATTCAAAAAGAATGTATGCAAGCCAGCATTATTCAGACCAAAAAATATAGGTATGAGGGCCAGATGTGGCTCTTTGGTCCCCAGTTTAGGATCTCTACTATAATCTCTTTAATGATTTCTCCCAGGAGTGCTAGGAGTTATTATGCAAGCAGTTCTGCAGGTGGCTCTTATTGATATCCCCTAGATGGCTTTGGAGATCAGGCCAATTTAAAGCCTGCTTATGGTGGAATCATGTCTCATGTCTTTTTTCAGCTCTGTCTGGCAAACAGCTCCCCCTGGCTCAAAGAATCGTTGCCCAGCTGACTGCTAGCAGCAGAGCAGGGCTCCCACAAAGAACAGAACACAGGATAATTGCCCCAATCACTCTGTCCTGGGGATGAGTCTGTCTAAGCTGAATAGTTTATGATGCCACGAGCTGGTATATAGCTCTGTAGCCACCTCTGCAGTGGCGACTGAGACCATCTGTCACGCAGAATCTGCAGACATCAATACTATTGTTATCTTAGGCACTAGGATTTTATTTTCCTCAATACTTTATTTATGTCATTGAACAATATTGAATTTTCTTCTGCCTGACTTGGGCTGTGAGATGGAATCATGAGCTGGTGCTTTAAATAGTTCTCTTCATGATCGCTTGTTTCTATTTCCGGTATCGTTTTATCTCTGAAGTACTGCTTTGGGTTTTCAATTTTGCTAGTCAGACCTGTGCTGCTCTTCACTGCGGAAGTTTAAGCAAGTCTCTGAGGCATGTCTTGCTACTTTATTCCTTGTTTCTAATGTGTCAGGCCAGGTTAGGCAGCAGCCTGCGGGGCTACAGCTTGTTTCGGGGAAAGTTTCAGAACTACGCAAGTTCTACGGGCTGATGTAGTCAAAGAAAGAAGAAAAGTGAAAAACCTTTTTAACCACCCTCTAAAAGAAAGAGAATAATACTCAGTGTTTTTGTCTTCCAAGATTTTTTTTTGGCCCAGATTCATCAAACAATCATTATCTTTCCTTTACTTAACATACTTTGTCTCTTTCACTGTTGTTGAGGAAGAAAATTTCTAAACATGCTTTGGGTCTCATGCTAAAGGTCATTCACTCACAGATACCTAACTGGGTTCCTCGTTAAGGTTAGAACCCCTGCCATAGATTACTTCAGCTTCCTATATTTTACCTGACGTAAAATTACTTACTTATTATTATTGTCGTTGTTATCAATTATTCACTTTTTTAATATATCTACCCTTAAAGTCTCAAAGGTGAGGAGGCTATGTCTGTCTTATTCACCATTGTGTCCCCAGGAGAACAAATAAGTAATGTATGTCTCAGCTGAACTGATTACACTTTTATACACCCCTCTTCATATTTGATTTTTAATTTCATATAGTTCATTAACATTTAGCGCCTCTTTGCCAACCACTATTTTATAGCTACACAGAGCAAAACAGCCCACTTTACTCCCTATGTGCAGTACTTGTTGGTCATCTTTTCTGTTTCCATCCACATATGTTTCTTCATCTCATATCTAAAATATAATGTAGAGAATTTAATTATTCTATTGGTCAATAGTTTTAATATTGGTAAACACTAAAAGCTTGTTTTATATATTGTGAATGTGTGGTCCAGAAGTTTTAAGTTTCTAGCAATTCAGCCAAAATTTCTCTCATCTAAGAACATAGGATTATTAATTTATACTCATGAGTCTTTCATCTATTCAATTAATCAAACAAAAATAAATATTTATTTAATACTTAATATTAGTTTGCTAAGGCTATTCTAACAGAGTTCTACAAACTGAGTGGTTGAAATGACAGAAACTTCTTATCTCACAATTCTGGAGAAGAGAAGTCCAAAGTTGAGGTAGTGGCTCCTTTTGATAGCTCTGAGGAAAAGATCTGTTCCAGGCATCTCTCCTTGGCTTGTAGATGGCTGTCTTTCCCTATGTCTCCTAACATTGTCTTCCTTCTATATGTGTTTGTCTCTGTGTTCAAATTTCTCTTTTTTATAAGGACATCAGTATATTAGATTAAGGTCCACCCTAACAGCTTCATATTAACTTGATTACCTCTGTAAAGATATCTCCAAATAAGATCATATTGTGATGGACTGGGGTTAGGAGTCCGACATATGAATTTTTAGAGGACACATTTTAAGTCATAACATATGTATTATATCATTAAAACTAATGTTTAGACTCTAGGGAATTCATATTTTACACTCTCATTGGGTAGACCAAACTAACACTCATTAAAGAGAAGTATATGATACAAAGAACTATACATCCAAGAGCTGAAATTGTGTAGAACATATGTTTATACTAGAGGAGTTCAGAAATTAAAAATAAAAATAGCTGTGTGCACTGGAGTAATCAGGAAACATCTGAGACTAATAAAAATAAAAGCTTAGTAAAAATAAAGCTGATTTTAATAAAAATAGAGTTTAGTTAAGTATAAAAGATGGAAAAAGGCATATAATGTGGGAGATATGGGTGAGAGCATAGAGATATGAATGATTAAAAATGTAAGACATATTCATGTCAGAGTGAGTAGATGATCTGGCTCAGGTAGAGGAAGTATCTTGAGGAAAAATAGGAAGGGAGGTTAAATTAGATTAAAAATGAAGGTTACGCTAGATGGAAGCCATTTTGGGATTTGAAATCTTGGGAGCAGAGTTTACATTTTATGAGAATATGAAATAGGTAGTTCTTGAAAGGTTTTGAGTGGGAGATTGACAGTGAGTGTGGTAGAATGTAGAAATCTTCACAATCTTTTACTTCTGCCCACATCCATACACTTTATAATGTGACTTTGCAGCCCCCCACTCCATTAGAGGGTGGAGACTATTTTCTTTTTCACTGGACTCTGCTAGTCCAGTGACTTATTCTGGCCAATAGAATGTGGCCTAATTAACACCACAGCAGTTTTGACCCTGGCCTAAAATTAATGGTTGTGTATACCTTCTCTCCCTCTGTCTCTCTCTGCCTCTCTGTCTCTATCTATGTCTCTCTCTCTCTCTTGCGTTTTATCACCATTTGAAGAAACCTGGTGTAACTTGCAAGAGGATCAGGAACCATGTGAAAGAAATCCACCACAGGCAGGGTCAGTGTTGATGACTAGTCCCCAGCAGGCCATTCATTTGCCCGCAGACAGCAGACACATGAGTGAGCCCAAGCAAGATCAGCCTAGTCAGATGTAGGCTAGAAAGGCCTTCCATCTACACACAGAATCATGAGCAATAAGAAAAACTTAATATTTAAAACATTAAGTTTTGCTGTTGCTCATTAGGCAGTATTATTGTAATAGAAAACTCAAATGGTGACATTTGATTAATTAAAGAAGGATGAATCAGGCAGCAAATATAGTATGGATTGGAGTGTTTGTGTGCGTAGGTAAGAAGTAGAGGTGGACAATTAAAGTAAGGAGTAATAGTTAAGAAACTGACCTAAGAAGGAGCTCCTACTAGGACACTAGTAATTGAGGTACATAGTAAGGCAGTCATGAAAAGCATTTTGAGAAGACTGAAAAAGCTTGTGAATTAAGAAAATGGTAGGTAAGAATTAAGGAATTTTATTTTTCTTTTTGCCAAGTTTTGTAGATAAACTTTTGCTATTTCCTTTAGAGATATTTCTAAAGTGATTTTTTAATGGCTCAAATGAGAACTTTCCTTAAGCCGTTTCTTTCATCAGTTCGTCAAAATATACCTAGTGGTTTTGGGGTTCCAAGGATAAAAAATTTACCACATTCTACAAAATACGTGACCACAGTAAAATATTTTACAAAAATAAAGTCTTTGCTTGGGATGATTCGTTTAAAATATACACACCAAAGATACTCCACTGTCAGGGAAAGCAGGTGGATTTTTGTTACCGTAAAAGCTAAGAGGTTACATAAGCAAACTTTGGTCTTTCAGTTAGTAGAATTTCCACATGCTCCAGTTCCAGATTATGTCAAGGATAAAGCAAGATTAAACCATTTTCTGTCCAGCTCCTTGGCTTTCTGCCAAAATCATAGTGCTTCCTCATACCTGTCTTCTAACCTAAGCTAAATCCTTCCTACAACTGTTTTAAAGAATGTGCTATCCTAAGAAGGAAGGATCTTATAAAACAAGCATAGGAAGCACAGCCACATACATAACAACAATGAGAACATGTACTGTTTTTTTTTCTTTAATGGTCAAGGGTAACAAGAAGTGAAGATAAAATTTTGAATATTTGGATAGTTTAATGTTCATGAACATATGCGTCAAGGATAAAAGGGCAATCTTTTTTAAAACGTTATTTTAAAACATATCTCATCAGGTAATTAGGTAATTTTACATTATTTAGGTCTATGTTAATATAGATAATATAACTTTCTTTCACCAAATCTTAGAAAACTTATGATGTCTTGTTCATAAAAATGCCTCTCAGGCAAAGCATCCATTAAAACAGAGAACAAACAAGTGGTTGCCAGAGGGGAGAGGTGAGGTGAAAAGTGAAATAGGTGAGGGAGATTAGGAGGTACAAAGTCCCAGTTACAAAAAAATGTCATGGGGATGAAACATACAGCATGGGTAATATAGTCAATAATTTGTAACGTCTTTGAATGGTGACAGATGACAACTAAAAAATGTATCATGGTGATCCTTTTTTACTGTATAGAAATGTTGAATCACTATGTTGTGCACCAGGAGCTATCATAGTGTTGTAGGTCAATTAAATTTAAAAAGCAAACAAACAAATAAAGAAACTCATAGAAAAGGAGATCAGATTTGTGAAGTGGTGATGGAGAGAAGGGGAATTGGATGAAGGTGGTCAAAACGTACAGACTTCTACCTATAAGATAAATAAGTGCTAGGGATGTAATGTACAATACAGTAAATATCATTAACACTGCACTAGCTTATATATGAAAGTTGTAGGAGAGTAAATCCTAAGAGTTCTTATTACAAGGACAAATATCTTTTTCTTTTTCTTTTATTTCATATCTATATGAGATGATGCATATTCACTAAACTTATTGTGATAATCATTTCATGATGTATGTAAGTCAGATCATCATGCTGTACATCTTAAATTTATGCAGTACTGTATGTCAATTGTATTTCAATAAAACTGGAAGAAGAAATAAAAATAAAACAAAAATCAATAAATTTAGGTAAAAATTAACGAGTGAAGAGGAACAGATAAAGTAGAAATGATGTCGTCTTTGTCTCCCTTTGGTTCTCCAAAGATCTACATCTATACATCAGCTTTTATTTTGTTCAACAGATGTGCTGTTTAAAGACGACAATGTGGAGACATCAGAGACCTAATGAGTCAGATGATAATGCATATAACTTTCACACAGTTCTGCATCATTGTGAAGGATTCTTGCTGAGAAGCCTTACATAATTAATAACTGATACCGGTATACAACACTAACCTATCATTGGGTCTGACTTTGTATGCTTTATTTGAATTAAGTTACTAGAATTAGCTTGAAGATTTTCTGTTTTTGACTTGTGTTTATTTTATGATCCACCATTTCTTTTTTGTTACAGATGAGAACTTTATATGGAAAGGACTAATTGCCATGACTTTTACTGATGAAAGGACTGATATATTTGTAAAGCTTGTTCCCAATAATATGTGATGATTAACAGACACACACACACACACACAGATCATATTTTTTCATATTAGTAATATAGAATTATTTCCAAGACCTCCCATCTATTTACTTATTCTTTATGTTCCAATTTTTACTTATGAAAGTTTCAGTATCAACAGACAAAACTATAACTAAGCTTTAGCAGTTAATTTTTCTTTCTATAAATGTATGTCTTCTGTGGTTGATAATGTACATGAACTTTTATTTATATAGGAGATAGGCACTTGCCCATAATGTCGTAAGCATGTATTGTTTAAGCAATCACAAATTATTTTCATATGTAATCTTTACAATAATGTATGAGATACAATGCGAGATACAAAGACAATTGATAAGACTGTGTCAGATGTCATTTTATTTTACTAAGACCTGTTGGCTTTTCAGATTTTTAGTAGATTCAAGGTTTCTTTTCTATTATTTTATGATATATGTTCTTAAAGGCTAGGCAACTATAACTTATTTGTGGATATATCCAGTGAAAGCCTCTGGAATATTTTAAATATTGTTAAAATATAGTCATTTCTTCTTTCAAATTGTCTTATATGTGTCCCTTCCTCTTAAATCATGGAGGTGTAATTACTGTAATCGAAATCTGTATTATCACTCACTTAAATTTCCACAACAGTTTCATGATACTTGGTCCCCATTATCTGACTCATCTTACAGATCCATCCAGCATAGAATGCCTACTAGGTCGTTTCTGTAAAAACTGCCAAAAATAGTCATTCTAAACACAGCTTTCATTGTGACTGTCTTACTCAAGAACCAACATTCATTTAAAATTGCTTACTGCATAATATCCAAGCTCTTTCGCATGATTTTCAAGCTATTACAACCCAACCCTAAACACAGGCCTTGGCCTCACACCAGGCCATGCCCTCTCATGACTGGGGCTTTATCAGACTCCTCCTTTTCTTCAGGTGCCACACCCACCTGTACCACTGGAATTCTTTCCTGGGTTTCCTCCTTAAAGTGGTCTTCCTTCTCACCTCCATACACACCTATCCAAACTCTACAGATATTTGCAGACGTGCCATCTCTTCACGAAACACACTCACAAACCAGTATTAATTGTTCTTTCAGTTCTCCAAACAAACATCTGTATAGTCAGAACCTTGACAATAAACTGTTTTTATTTTATTTTTTTAATAGATTTTATTTATTCAAATTAATTATTTTATTTATGGCTGCATTGGGCCTTTGTTGCTGCACGCAGACGTTCTCTAGTTGCAGCAAGCGGGGGCTACTCGTCATTGCGGTACACAGGCTTCTCATTGCGGTGGTTTCTCTTGCTGCGGAGCACGGGCTCTAGTAATTGTGGCATGCAGGCTCCAGAGCCCAGGCTTAGCAGTTGTGGTGCATGGACTTAGTTGCTCCGTGGCATGTGGGATCTTCCAGGACCAGGGCTTGAACCTGTGTCCCCTGCATTGGCAGGCGGATTCTTAACTACTGTGCCACCTGGGAAGTCCAAACTGTTCATTTAGATGTGATGGTTTTATCTCTTCTATTAATTTGTGATTAAAGATATAGCAAAGACACTTTCTGACCTAATTATTTTGTAAAGTTGAGCTTTTAATAGTGATGGTGCTAAATCATATCCTCGGTCATCGATTAACTGATAAGTGACCATCAAGTTTTCTGGCATTGATGTTCTATGATTCAATGATTCAAAACCACTTGCCTCCATCTTTAGAAAATATTAACTTCAAAATTCTGACCAGCCTACAGCTGCCCCCCTTCTGCTCTTTCACTGCGGGGGGCCCAGGTTCAATCCCTGGTCGGGGAACTAAGATTCCCCCAAACCGCACAGAACGGCAAAAAGAAAAAAAGAAAAAAAAGAAAAGAAATGAGGATACTGCAGGGGTTGCCTATGCACTGATAACTGAACTTGGAATGTTTTAGCAGGATATATTCTGAAAGATTTTAAATTGTGAATAATTCTGCAATCTCTGGATCTCTGGGCTGCAGCTGCATTGAGGAATCATTAGTTGTATGACCACTACAGAGACATGAGACCAGCAAAATATAAAATTTGAGAGACCCTAAAACCAACTAAACTCATCCGTCTCAAGAGCAAAATACATCCCGGGGACTTGAGAAGCTCTGTCTGATGAATTTGGGATTCTTGGATATGGTATATGCTACTGCTTATTTTTTGTATCCTTTGTGAATCTCTGCAAGGCTTGTATTTTATGTGAGTCTGTTTGCTGATTCGGACATCTGTGATGCAATTTGTACAGTGTTTTACTTTTTGAAAATTAAATCTTTATAAAAGTCTTGTGGGGTAGGTAGCACATATCATTAGCCACGTTTTATAAAGGAACATGCTAAGGTGATGATAGTAGAGGAGGAAATCTAGAGCAGTGGCAACTACTTATTTAGCTCTTAGTATATATCAGTGTGCTAGGCCCTCAATTAACTCATTTATTTTGCAGCTATCCAGCATGCAGAGGACTATTTACTTGAAACTAATAAAGCTTAAGCTTCATAATCCTCTTTCACAAACACCATCTAAGACCTTAGAGAGCTCCTAGAAATATGTTCATGTGGTCATATGATTGGTAAAATTTGCCAAAGATTCTTTAACCATGATCAGCTAAGAACATAGTCTATCCACTCCAACTTCCCCTTGGCATTCTTTCTTGTATTGGGTGGTGTGGAAGGAAACTGTAACGAGGAAATTTAATTAGGGATTCTTTTATTTGGGGTTTGTGGAATATGCTTACATGATGGAATATAATTATGTGGCTTGCAGTTATTATTTACTTATAATTAATGCCAGTATTCCCAGTATAGAAATGGCTTTCTGGAATAACCCTATCACCCACTGTGTTATGATAATGAAACAGACTTTATACCATGGTATGCATGTGTCTTATGGTGCCCAGAATCTGAAATCTAGTGATAGTGGAGGAGCAACAAGGTAAAAAATGTATAGAATCAGAGGCTATTCTGTGGAAAAGTCTCACAAATTTATACTGTGAAGTATAGTATGAAGGAAATATAAAAGAGCTTTTCCTGAATTTAAAATAATCTAAAATTAAAAAATACTCACCAATAACAGAATGTGACACTGAAACATCTCTAGGCTATTGATAATAAGAATTTTTAACCTAACATGTTAGAGAAACTTATTATTTCTATAAGAAATTTAAATTATAAAGTTCTCATTTGAAGAGGCACTCAGAGATTGCAGCCAAAAAATATAAATAAATAAATAAGTAAACAAATAACCACATGGATAAAAGTGTTACAGAAGTACTTCAGAGAATTAATTAATAAAAACAATACTTTCTTGGATGTTCTGATATTTTTGGTATAGGTCCAGTTTTTAATTTAATGATTTGTTATAATATCTTTACTTCTAAATAGTAATTTTTGTATTTTTTATTTGTAATTTTGTATTTTTTTTTAAAGAGAATTGTACCAAACTTTACGTGCATCAGGCCCAGGACTTACCTATCCTGCAAGGTCAATAATATTCTCCATAATTTACACATGAATAACTTATACATGCTGGGCCAAGACTAGAATGTTGTATAATATGCTTTTTTCCTTTTCACTAGCTTCCTTTTGTCCAGACTAAATCAAGTATAAGAGAGAGAAAAAAATTTGATACTATGCAGAAGACCATATCCTAGAAAAGGATAGGTGATTTAGTTATTTATGCATTAATTCTATGGAGTGCCAAATCTGAAGCCATTTTTTTAAATGGACAAATGCAGCTTCCCCAATGCAGGTCAATATGCAAAATATTCTCTCGTTGTTATGCATTCGCTAAAGTAAATACTCTGTTGTATGGACTCCTCTTGATAGACAATATTATTTTATGTATGATTTAGAGACTACATTTCAAATAAAAGTTCTGGAAATTCTTTTAATGCTGAAATTGTGAACATATGTTTGAGACTTTGTAAAACATTTAATTATGAAAAATATTTCTTTGAAATTTTAAATATACCCTATCTTTATTTTGTTAATAGAGTATTACCATGTGGTGTTTTTATTTTAGAAATGTGGAGAATTTAAACAGCTAATCTCTGAAGGATAATATTCTTTTTCAAAAGTGTAAAACTATTCTAACCTGGATGGTCAAGAAACAAAACTGAAAGCCTTTTCTGCAATAGAGAATAATTTAAAACATGTTTAAGAAAGAGAATGACCAATCCAGGTAGACAAGACTTGAGTTTATTTATACGATTCATATCTCCCTTCTTGAAAGGACATTTACAAACTTGATTTCAAAAATAAAAGAACTTCTGAATGACAAATGTTCACGTTTTAATTTCAATATTACAGGTATGTTCTTTTGTGATAAATTATCAGTTGAAAATGTTCCAGTGAAATCTGCTATCAATTAACTTAACACTTCATATAAGAAATAATAAAACATTTATTTTCAAGTCTTACATATATTACTTAAAATAGATACAAAGTTCAGTGTGTAATTTTAAAATTTCACTGCTATTTCAAGCTACCTGAAAGAAAATGCCTTAGTGGAAAAAAATGTTTTGATTGTTTTTACTAAGTATGACTTTTAAAACAAGCACTGTTAGTAACAGTCCACCCATATGTTATTTAGCAATTAGGTAGGTCAAATAATGCATGATATTATCTTGAAAGAAAAGAAATAATAGTTGTTGGGTAGGTGCAGGTAAAATAATATTTGGAGACTATTATAATACGCAACTTAGAATCAAATTCAAGAAATTGATTAAAAATATAACATTGAACAAATTCATAAATAATTGTTTAGTTTCCATCTTTTAATATTAACCTCACTGGTTGAAGCACACTGAAGACAATAAGATAAGGTAGTAAAAAAAACTGTACATCTGATTGATTGCTTGATGGAGGCATCAATTTGTTAAAACAGCTTCTCATACATATTTTCCTGTCCAAAAAATATAAACTTGCTTATTTTCCACATATACAAGTATCCTGTGAAATCCTGGACTCTGAAAAGAAAAAGGTTGAGGTATAGCATTGAATAAAGCATTAAAATGTATGATGTTTTTGGCTGAAATTCAGCAAAATTACGAACAGTAGAGAAGAGTTGATCGGAGTGTGCTTCCAAAAGTCTTCCAGGTTTTGCCCTCTGAGAAATTTGTTGGCGACATCAAATAATTGAACTCTTCAACATCAATATATACAAAGGCATTTTATTATTCATCAAAGAAAGGGAATTAGAGTCATCAGAAATTGCAACTTTATTTTTTCATGATACATGTATTTATTGCCATCATAGTTCTGCAGTTGTCATAAAATTAGAGTCAGATGGAATTCAGAGACACATGCAAGTTTTGGAAATGGACACATAGATAACAGTATAGAACTGTACATAAAATAATTACAATTTATTAAACACACTGTTTTAGCACATCCTTGATGGATGGGAACGAGCACCATGTCTTTTATGAATATATATTTTTCTCTTTTTTTTTTCTACAGCACCAAAGAAATCCAAATAGGAAAAGAAGAGATGAAAATTGGGAATCAAGAATAAGGCCTGTTTCCATCTTAGCCACACTATCTTATATTTTTATGATTTTCAAAGCTTTTTTCATGTGATTCTGCTCCCACAAGGGCATCGATATTTCCTAATTGGTACATATGTACTTAGCAAGTTATTTTCTACACCATTCTTATTCAAAACTTGCATGTGGCATAAAATGGGTTGGTGGCACCAAGGTATATTTTCTGTTGATTTCATATGTTCTTTGTCCTAATCTTAGCCAAGAAAACAAACAGGACCAACTTCAAATCCAAACTTCTGATTCTGATCACCAAAGTCATTGATCATTACATCAACGATAGGTACTTGGTCAATTTTTGGTGTATTGATTTCAATCACAGTCTTTTCATAGCCTTTTCTGGACTGTAAAGTTAAGCAGAAATAAAAAGTTATACAATCATTTTATATTTTTAAGATATGTTATTTTTTCTTAAGCTTCTGAGTGGACATAAGAAGGTAAGAAAGAAGAGAGTGGAAAACAAATTTGCCATTATCTTTGTAGTAATTAACTCTTCTTGTTATCACTGATGTCATATGTAGTTTTAACTTTTGAAAGTTGACCGTATTTAATACTTAGCCATAATTACTCAAGATAATGCTCTAATATACTGCACAGTTGGAGAGAATCTTACTGAACTGAAAAATACATTTTAACATGAAAACTGATATTGGTACTGGGTCATACCCTTACATAAATAATATATCCTTACCATTATTATAATAATTCTATATGTATATATACACACATAAATATATATGTATATATACACACAGACAAATTTGCTAAGAAAAATTTGAACGCAGTATAAGAATTATAATGCAAGAAGTCTAAAGCTGAAGCATTTCTATTGCTATGTATTAATTTTATGAATAATTATCAATACATTATATTGGGAAATCCTAAACGCTTTCTCCTTTTACATGCATTATGGTCTCTTCTTTGATCTATGTGTAACCTACTCACTTTGTTTATTTGTAATTGTGACTTCTCTTCACTCATCAGCTAGGACAATAAGCTTTTTAGGATGCTCTATTGGTCATTTGCTCTTACGAAATTACCATATGTGTGAGAAAGACAGTTCCAGAGGATAAAAATAGCAAAATGCTAATAACTGACTAAATTGTTGTAACATAGTACCAATAAGCATGCCCCTATAAGCAAAATACAGAGGTAAGAATTATCTATGGTATAAACAGTATAATGATGATTCCTTTATCTGTCATGTTAGAGTCATGAATTAAGGAGGCAAATGAAATAAGGCTCTTGATTTTTTCTTTTTTTTCATTTCAGGAGTATCTAGCTGTAATAGTATTCAAATATCAGGAATAATTCCATAAAAATAACATACGATCCGAGACTACCTTCTGTTATGACTTTTAAAATGTGTCTATATGTATGTTTCAGAGATTCTGTGTCTCTGTGTGTGTTTGTGTGTGAATATTAGTGGTCTCTACTATACTGTACTTTAATATGTCAGTGTTAAGCATCAAATCTTAATAACAATTGACATCCACTTCATGACAGAAATCTGACTTAGGGCCAAAGTGGAATGGTTACACACTGCTTCTCACCTCTGTGAAAGAAGGCAAGCAGAGATTATACTCACCGCACAGCCATCATATAAGGCTTTGATGTAAGGGTTGTTGTCATAGGACATCTCCTCATCATTCGATCCCAGGAACCGAAGTGCTTTGTCATAGCTTCCTGATGACACATCGTACCAGGCTGCTGACTGATGACAGCTGTAGGTGAAATTTTGCCGAGCAGAAGCAGTCAGCAGTTTCAGGAATGTCATTTGCACCATATTAATGGAATTGCCTTCCACATCTAAATATGAAAGCTGGGAATAAGAGAATAAAGAGACACATAAAGACTCTTTTACTCTTTTCTGTTGTAAAAGAATAAAATCACTGTCAACAGTGAACTGTGATCCCAGAAGCATGTGGATGCATCAATAGACCCATTTTCACTTAATGAAAGAAAGTATGCATTGAGAGGCAGAAGACCCAGATATAGGACTTTATGAAATCAGGATGTACTCCCACCTTAGGTACTGTCAGCAATACTTATTTTGGAAAAAAATCACTTTACTTCTATATATACTTCAGTTTCCTAATCAGTCAGTAAGTATTACAAAAAATGCCTTTGTTTCCAAGAAATGTACCATTATATTTGTGTAACTTTTTTTTGGTCTGTTTTTTTTGTTGTTGTTGTTTGTTTGTTTTTGCGGTACACGGGCCTCTCACTGTTGTGGCCTCTCCCATTGCGGAGCACAGGCGCCAGACGCGCAGGCCCAGCGGCCATGGCTCACGGACCCAGCCGCTCCGCGGCATGTGGGATCTTCCCAGACCGGGGCACGAACCCGTGTCCCCTGCATCGGCAGGCGGACTCTCAACAACTGTGCCACCAGGGAAGCCCTATTTGTGTAACTTTTTAAATAATAGAGTGGTAATATAGTAAAAATGAAAACTGAGGAATCTCAGTGCAATGCAAAGGTTAACTATTTTTATGTTGTTTGATTTCACCTATTTTCCTAACGTATCTACTTGACAAATTTTTCAACATGTTCTTGAATTTTTCATTTTGGCGGCACAGTCTTCAAAGAGGTTTTTGGTCTTCTAATTTTCAGCACAGGCCTGCTTGTTTGTCTGTTCTCGGATGATGTAATTATATTCATCATTGTATCACCAGCACCAAGCATATTGCCCAAGACACGCAAGTGAATATTTGTTGTTCAGGAAATACTTATTTTGTATTTAGAGCAGGAAAACAGTCTTAACTGCAAATTATTAAGAACTCATTTGTCAAGCTCATAATTTGTTTTATTGTATATAAATAAACTATCTGGGATCAGCTGAAACATAAACCTATATTTAAAAAAAAATTAAGAAATTCGCCCAGATTATAGATTCACTCAATATAAAGGCAGTTATCTGTGACTTTCCTCCTTTTTGTTGATTCTACTTAATTCTTACTGATTAACAGTTCAGATGATGAGGATCCTTGAGAGGTTGGAGAAAAAAGAAAAACAAAAAACAACAACTGGGAAATCCACTCTAAGGAAAACAAAACAAAACAGCAACAAATAAAACCACACACAGAGTTCTATCTGTGCATGTATCTTTATCTCATACAAAGATACAAATGTAACATGGATATTTAATATGTGACTGGAAGACTGAACTAGACAGTTACGTCAAGTGGAGAACTTCACTAATATGAGTAGGTTCTTATAGGATAATAACTGTGTAAATAGTCATCAATGGAAAAGAATACCTTTTTTAAAGAATGTTAAGCTATTGAATAATTATCTGAATAACTGAAAAACATTCATTTAAATACATTATAATTAACATTTTAAACACATATATATTTTTAAACAGCTTTTAAATGCAAATTTAGTTTTGGCATCCAATTTTAAAATCTCTATAAAATGATTGATCATGAACTGGTAATTGTATGGAAATATTTAAGTAAACTTGTGCTACAATATGTAAAAGGTCAGGTCAGTCAGCTAACTTTATTTCCAGATGTAACTATCGGAAAAAAGTTTCACATTCCAAAAGTTCTTACTGAAATTGCAAACAAAGAATAAATTAGTTTTCAAGTATAACGGAAGTGAAATAGGGTCAGAGATACTAAATAGACATTATATTTTCTATATCTGATATTTCTAACATAATCCATTTTTATGATATCTATCTCAGGTACTTAGGGAAATGCATACTTTATTTGATCTTAATATTTTAGTAAATTTAATATATTTCCATTTATTTTGAGACAAAAATTTTAGACTTCTCTCTAAAATACCAAAGTGGTCTAAGAGGGAGGTGGGAGGAATTGGGAGATTGGAATTGACATATATACACTACTGATACTATGTATACAATAGTTAACTATGAGAATCTACTGTATAGCACAGGGAACTCAACTCAATGCTCTGTGGTGACCCAAATGGGAAGGAAATCCCAAAAAAGAGGGGATATATGTATACGTATAGCTGATTCACTTTGCTGTACAGTAGAAACTGACACAACATTGTAAAGCAGCTATACTCCAATAAAAAAAAAAAAAAAAAAAAAAAAGTCCAAAAAACCACAAAGTGGTCTAAGATTTAGATAGAGCAAACTAGGGAATACATGGAATCCTGCTTTTTATAATTTAGACGTTCACAGTAAGGGTCTAGAGATTATATAATTTGAACTTGTATTATGTAAGAGCTTCAAAATAAACCACTTCATGCTGAGGTAATAACATACCAGTTTTCCTCTCTTAAATTCACTAAACCAGCTTCTTGGTTTCTCCTTTGGCCATGATGAAATTCTTACCTGTTGCAAAGGAACAGGAAAATTAGAAAGTAGGTTAAAATTATGAACAGTATTGTTTATGTATATATCAGTAATTTTCAGTAAGACTAGGATGCTAAAGAGTTTTTAAAATGGTCTATCCTGGATTATACAAAATAAAGTAAAAAGCAAAACTTGAGATAGATGTTGTGAATTCCAATTTAGTGAAGACTGAGTCATTTTTTTTCCTGTTTTCTTTAATTGCTCAAAAAGAAGGGGGTGGGAAATAACTTGGTAAAGGCATACTAAGGGTTGGCTGTAGGGGACATGGGTGGAACTCTTAGGTAACCCCTTGCAAAGGAAACCCTCACAATGCCAGTTAGCATCTGCCATCAAGGCAGATACCTTGAGTATTTCACAGCCAAGGGAGGCATCCTGAAGCATCCAGCTAGTAACTCAGGGCGGGATGCTATGGAAAAGTCATTGACAGGAAGCAAGCCCATTATTCCCTGCTGGGGAAAATGGGAGTTTCCGTGCCTCTGCATGCCTACGCCACTTCCTAAGAAGAATGTGATTTACTAAAACAATACAAATAACGTCAAAATTTCCCACCTATAAAATGTTTGGAGAATGTAATTATGCTAGTGAAAAATCTTTCCTTATATTAATAATTTGCCTGTAATTTTAAAGATAGAGCTCACATGTATTAATATTGCTAGGTGAAAATCAAGGAATGTGTTTGAAGAGACTAAACATTTAAAATGTACAGAAGTGCAGAGAATACTCTTATTTTATGTGAAAGAATCGTTCTTTATAAAATTGTGTATTTTGAGCATAATATACAGCTGTGAGTTCTACCACGTGGTAATTGGAAAGAATACTACGCATGCACTAAAATCTGAGAATCAGCTGTGCTGTGTCATGGAAAGCCATAGAATTTTAGAGAGCAAACAGGTTCATAAAGAATACATCTGGGTAAAAAATAAGAAAAGAAGTATTTGTCAACTCTGTCACTTTGGTGTCTTATTCATATTTATGCAAATGAAATGCTCTAATTACCCTGTAAGAAAAGCAGATAAATGAAAATATGACAGTATAATTTTCCTGCTTAGTTCAATATTGCAAAAACATGGCAGGAACTGTCAACAGTCACCACCAAAACAGATTGGTACTTACGCCCTCTGACTTTCTGTCTGGATAAATGCAAGTCTCACCACCAGATGTGAAATTACAGTAAACTTTGAAGGAATCTCCTGAGCAGCCTTGGTTAGGATCAATCCAATATTCACCTGGAAGTAGGAAAAAATACGTCATACAAATACATTTATACCCAAAACTGAATATATTATATACCAAATTTTATTAGAGAAATAAGGAAAAATGAATATTCATTCATCTTTTCATTCATCTTTTTCCACATGAATCACTTTTATGTTTTTGGTCATATTGAGGTACATGTTTGAATACTTAAAGAGCAACGCTTTGTCTTTGCCAAATGCTCCCATACGCTCTGCCTGGAACATTCTTTTTTTTAATCTTAGCATGCCTATTACTTTTAGGTTTCAGCTTAAATGCCACCTCCTCAAATATTAACATTCTCTTATCCATGTGTAATAAATTGCAAGCACATTAGGATGAGATATACCTGACTCTAAATACCATATGTATTATTTACTACTTAAGTAATCTGAGTATAATAATCAATATATTTTTCCTTGATTTATTTATCTGTAATGATGGAGGTGAGAGTATCCACTTAGCCTCAAGTATCATAATTTTGCATTACTTTACAGGAAAAACTTCATGCAGTAAGTGTACTCCCCCTTTGAATGAGCTCCTAAGAAGAAAGTCTATTTTATATATTTAAATGCAGTTTGCTATTAATTCTATTATCTAAATGGTACAGAACAAATTTTATCACGTGAATGACCATGATGATTAATTTGGTGTTAGGTGAGTAAAGATGGTAAGTAGTGGGGCTGACAAAATGTTATCCCTTAAGTAATAGACAATGGAGCTTTTATTAAACAAGAATTATTGGGATACAGACTTGATATACATGTGATGATTACTTTGCTTTCCTCTTACCATTTTTCATGCTGACACTTCATTTCAAATATTAATTTGAATTATGTCAATCCACTGATTGTGAACTTTGAACAACTTAAAAGCTCCAACTGCTTAGCTTAGTACTGGAACTCCTGAAAATCTAATGCCAGTTTGCTTTTTGAAATAAATTCTTTAACAAAAAATTTACACTTTTTCTGATCGTGCCACTTATAAGTTCACATCTGGAACAAATTGAAATTCACAGGAAAGATTTATAAAAGAAAATAAAAATCATCAAAGATTTTACCAACTGGAATAGCCATGCTTAATCTTTGATATTTCTTAGGGTTTTAAAGAATATATAATTTTGAATTATATGGTAAGCATTATTTTTATCTTGTCTTATTCAGTCAACATTGTTACTAAATATTCTTTCAAATAACATATACTTAATTACTAAGATACCTTTATGGCTTCATGCCATTTCAGCTTGCAAAAGATTTCATAGGAACCCTCTAATTTTGGAGAGCAGAGGAAATCTGTATCTGTCATAATTTGCTATTATAAATTTTATGGTTTACCTGTCTCCATCATTATACAATAGTAGCCCGAGGGCATTATTCTTTATCTGTGAATCTCTGCATGAATAACAGTGCCTGGCACCAATAAGTTAATAAATAAACATTTAATTGTAATTAATTAAAATTTAATTAATTAAAGAATCAATAAAGCTAGTTAATATATGGAAAACACAGGGAACTGTAGTCCATAGTGAGCTTTCCATCCCCAAAATTTACAAAATTTTTTTCTTGACTGCTCAGGTTCTAATTAATCACACGTTGTTTTATATTGTCAGTACAGGCTGTCATCTTTTACATTTGATTTTCAGTCACATATGTATGACTATATTAGCTAGATCAGAAGTTTGGGTCATTCTCCTTATAACTCACTGAATTAATGTGAAACTAAATGTATCTTTTTCAAATAAATATATTATAAATTTGAATACATTTGATAGCAGTTTGTAAAGCACCCTTAATAATTAACTGTGTTTTCCTTTTAACGGGCTGTGCTTAAGATAGGAGATTTTTTCTTTCTTTTTTTTTTTTTTTTTTTTCCCCGGTACGTGGGCCTCTCACTGTTGTGGCCTCTCCTGTTGCGGAGCACAGCCGGACGCGCAGGCTCAGCGGCCATGGCTCACGGGCCTAGCTGCTCCGCGGAATGTGGGATCTTCCCGGACGGGGCAAGAACCCTTGTCCCCTGCACCGGCAGGCGGACTCTCAACCACTGCGCCACCAGGGAAGCCCAAGATAGGAGATTTTAAGACATTCTTTGTCATAAAAAATGTCTCTTCCTGAATTGCGTGAAACTTTTCTATCTATACTGAGTTATTTAGATCTCAGTTACAACATTCATTATATGATTGATAGTGGGAAATAATGTAGTCCCACAAGTAAACAGAGTGGCAAAGTATTTCCACATAAAGTGGGAGATTTAAAATCAGATATAGATCTGCCCCTTGTTAGTTTAGTATTGTGTGAGTTAGTCACTTAACTTAGGGTACTTGGAACTCTTTCCTTCTCAGAATAGGTATGTAAAAGTTTTGTCAAATAATAGGTATAGAAAATTATCCTGATTATTATTACAAATAAATTGTTCACAGTTGTTCTGGTATTCATGGATCAGTGAAATAAATTTTTACCTCAAACTATCCTAATTCTTAAATATTCTGTTCAAATCATTGCTAAACTGATAGGTCACATATGATTCAGTTATGCTATTTAATCATTAATGCAAAGTGAGTTAGGATATAGGATATAAATATAGTAGCATGCACATATGTGTACACACATCAAACCCATTCTGTGATGGTTATTACAAGGAAAATTACATTTGTTTTATCTATAATCATCCAAAATGAACTTGTCATAATTTAATGAAACCTTGCTTAACAAGACAAAGATTTTCCAGAGCAGACGTTGTTTTAACAGTGTAAATGACTTTTTCTGTCTACAAAATTGGAATTAATAATTGTTCACTCTCGTTTTATTTAGAGACTATATTAAACATTTAACTAGAATTAATGAGCTGACAATGCACCTTGGTAACTTAGAGGCTCAGTGCATTTGCTTGGTCATGCATTATTAACATACCATCTGGGAAGTCAGGATGGCTGAGTTGCAGATCTTTGCAAGTTCGGGCTGGGTTGGTCTGTGTACCCATTGGAAACTTCATATGCTCAATGTCTTGCTTCAAGGAATTGAGGGAACCAAATATTTCCTCCATTCCATCAGTGTAATCCAGAATATTATCACCTGCATCTGATTGGATGTTTTCTGTATGTCTTCTTGTTTTTTTGGGTGATAAGATTGGTAAAGGCTGTATGACTTCACCCGGTGGACCCTGTAAAAGAGATGGATGTGCATGTAACTGTTTCCTAAGGTAAAATATTCTGTAGATATTAGTTATTACTGTTGTTATTGTTATAAGAACTTATAGTTTGTTTAACTTTTCACTGTTTTCCCTATTTTCGATGTTTTCTCTAATTGTTAAAATACACGTATTATGTACATATATCTCTTTATATATAAACTTTGTGAATTCTTTTAAAAAGAATCTAGTGGAGATATTGAAGTAGGCACAAAATTCAGATGATTTCTGGACCTTTTTATATACAGGTAACATAGCACAGATTTGTGTGTACATATGTTATATCCATTACTTTCTTATATATTAATTAGTCCTTATTTACATGTCCTATCTCTGCAACTAGATTTTAATCTCTGAAGCTTAAAACAATAATTTAAAGTTCTTGTGCTATATAATGAGTTGTCTATTGTGCTTGAAAATAATTCATATCATGTTTAAAAATACACATTAGCTGGTTCCAAACATCTATAACTTTATAAATAAACAAAATTAAAAGAAGTGCAATCAGACTTGAATTTATATATGTGTAAGAGTAGAACTACACCAAATAGTTAATCCGTATTGTTATGGATTGAACTGTGTCCCACAAAAATTCATACGTGGAAGTCCTAAGCTGCAGTAACTCAGAGGAAGACCTTATTTAGAAATGAGGTGGCTGTAGATATAATTAATAAAGTGAAATGAGGGCCTAAGGGTGGGTCCTCTTCCAATACGACATGTATCCTTCTAAAATAAAAAAATCTGGGCACAGAGACACACATAGACAGAAGACCATGTGAGGAGACACAAGGAGAAGAGAGCCATCTACAAGCCAAGGAGAGAAGTCTCAAACAGATGTTTACCCCACACCCCTCAGAAGAAACCAATGCAGCTGACACTTTGATCTAAGACTTCTGGCTTCTAGAACTATTATATAATACATTTCTATTATTTGAGCCATGTAGTTTGTAATACTTTGTTATTGCCATCCTAGCAAACTAATACACATATAACTTGGAAACAAGTTCAAGAAGGAAGCCTCAAATTTTTTCACATGGATCTAACAGGCTTGTGTGAAGCCTGGAAAATGTCAGTGCTAAAAAAGTGGTAACTATTATCATTGCTTTTATTATTATCATTATATGCAGTAGGAAAAAAATGTCAAGCATCTGAACTTTTGTTTTTATTCCTAGTCAGGTATTAATGTATCTTTGTGGCATACAACCAGTTGCTTTCATGAAAATGTGACATGAAAAATATATGATTTTCTTGAAAAACTAATAAAGGCAAGATTATTACAATAGTTAAGGTATCTTTACATTCAAAGAGTGAAGCCAATTAAAAGACAAGTGTTGGCATGTAGACCTGAGTACTTAATTAAGGTAGTTGCTATTTCCTAGAAAATCAGCACTTTGACAGAATATGCTTTTTAATCCTTCTTATAAATTCAGAGAAATCACTGGCAGTCTCAGGATGCTAACTGTCAGAATATCACGCTTTTTACCATGCACTTACCGGAGGCCCAGGAGGCCCTGGAAGACCACTGTCACCCTTCTGGCCAGCAGGTCCCTGTTAGAAAGAATAAGGAACAACATAAATAGAGAACAAAGCATTTGAGTAGGTGTCACTGAAAAATTTAGATGTCAAAGAGAAAGGTACTTACAGTAGAGCCTTTGGTACCCTTTGAACCTTGAGGACCCTGGAAAATGCAAAGGCAAAAGTACACATAAAAGTCTGGAGAATGTGCGTCTCTGGTGTATTTATAAGTTTACTTTATAAAATTCTTTTGTTTTGTACTTACTGGTAAGCCTGGAGGACCAGGTGGACCTATGGGACCAGCAGGGCCTGGAATACCCTACAGAGAGAATCATCCAAATTAAAGAGTTTTTCTCAGCGATTCCATTTTCATATGTTGCATAACAACACACATTGCAAAATTTAGACAATGCAAAAATACATAAGAATGGCCTAAAATTTTCCATCGTGAATCTAAGAAATAACTTTTGCAAGATGAGCTGTATTTTTGTCCATTTTGCTGCAATGTCTCCCTCTCTATGCATATGTCTTTACATTCCTGCAGCCTTCAGAATAATGATTTGTATGTGTTGGGGATTCAATAAATGTTTGTGTAATTAAATATTGAACTATAATTTTTATGGTTTCTAACTTAAGTCATATTTTTATTTATTTACTCTAAGGTTAAATAAATTTCTTTTTGAAAACACCATTGACTTAAGGAGATTAAGATGCTCTAAATTACTTCCTAGGTCATGTTTAAAGGAATGTCTGCAGGTGTGTGAGTGTATGATTGGAAAGGAGTAGGAAAATAATTTATATCTTTACTCACTCCATCCCCTTTTACTCCTGGAGAGCCTTGAGTTCCAGGGAGTCCTCTGTCACCCTTTTCACCTTGTTCTCCTGGAGGACCAATCAGGCCAATTAAACCAGGATGTCCCTTTGAAAGGCAAAGAAATTTTAACAATATATAAATTACAAACATATATTAAATTATAGTCATAAAATAATTGCACATTAAATTTATGAAACATAAGAGTAAAAAATTAGATAAAAACTTTAACCCTTTCTGAATGAAATATAGGATTAAAAACCTCTTTCCCCTCACCTAACAGGATCATTTACTGATTACATTAAGTGAGACCTTTATTAAGGGTTGGGAATATTATTGAAAAAAAATTTTCTAAAAATATCCCCTTCAGTGTTACATTTACTTAAAGGGAATTCCTTCAACTAAAAGATTAATAATGACTACATATAATATTGGTGAAACAAACAACTGAAAATTCATTATTTTAAAAAGCATCTTATTTTATATGAAATTATTTCTATCCTTCACAAATTTTGCAGCATCTAAGAAACATTTAAAGATTTAAAAGTAGTTTTAAAAATATTAATGCCATTCTAAAAATGTTTTATTTTCTTTAATTATTTGGTGCAACAGAGCATACATATCTTTCAAATCATCTGAAAGATAGTCTAGTTTAAATTTTTTATTTTCATGTTTAAAAACATAAAAAATGACCATTTTGTTATTCTATCTGTTTATTTTCTGAATAGTTATTTTAGTATAACCATATGCTTTCTCCATATGGTTCCTACATAGGAACATTGAGAAATATAACACTGAATTCTGGTACATTTTTCACTATTACTTTGTATATTTTCTCTTTTCTAAATTCATCTTGGAAGCTAAGGACTGATAACTTTTTCCTTGGTTAGAATGATAAAGGTATTCCTTGAAATTTCCTTTTGAGTGATATTAGTCTGCAACATTATTGTCTCTGCTATTAAGAAATCAACATTGTAATAACACATTCTTTTATTCTCACCTTCTCACCCTTGGAGCCAGGGTCACCTTTAAGACCAGGTAAGCCAGGAGGTCCCTAAATAATAAACATACATAGAGTAGTTGCAAATTAGAGAATCATATTACTATCCACTGGGCAAGTTGGTTTCGATTATATGATAGGGTTTAAAATTAATAATGACCACTGGAAAAAAAAATAATGACCACTGTTTATTTTTCAGGATTCTAAATAATTTTATGTGTTTAAAACTCTACAGTTTGATAGTTAACCATAATAATAAAACATAATATTGATAAGTTTGATTAAATAAATATGAAGTTAGAAATAGGGCATGATTTATATGGTTTTTCAGTTGAAAGAAAAGATGCATTTTTAATTACACTAATTTTAGAAGAAGAGGTTTCCAAGTTATACATTCATTTAATCGAATATTTCTCTGTTAAACTCACATTCAAAGGTTACAATATTTCCAGTAAAATTTAAAGAAGAAAACCTCAATAAACTTTTGACCATCAATTGACCATTGTTAATCATTTTTCCTAAATAAACTCCCAAGATACTATTTTTAGCTGTAATTTCTGAATTCAATCTCTTAACTAAATGATTTGTAAATGTAAAGATAAGATAATTTACTTTTCTCATATTATTGGACCTGTATTTTAATTATTTAATCCTTTTTATATTCTAAGGATAAGGCATTTATCCATTTAGGCTAAATTATATTTTAATGAAAATTATGGCATGATTTTAGCAACTAACTCTTAGTCTTGGTCCCTACTCATGAAAATATTCATAATGATGACTTTTAAACAGACTTCTAAATATAAAAACTAGTGTACTCCAAATTGAAGGCAACACAAAATAAGATCCTTATTCTGAAATTACAACAAGTTGCTATGCAGGCAACAGATTCTGTCAGAAAAAATGTAACTGACAGATGGTTTGTAAGATTGTGACTGATGAAACCAGGGCCCAGATAATACCACCACACATGAGTCACTACTGCCTACAAGTACTGCATCAAGAAACAAAGACAAAATATGAGTTTTCTCTATGAGTTTGAATTATATAGACTGAATTGAACTATTTGAATTATAATTTTAATAATGATTTTAACATGGCACTTAGTAATCAAATTGTTTTAATTTTTACCAAGCTATATGATTAGTCTTTACTATAGTATGTTCCGCAAGGCTACCACAAGTAATTTTTTCCCCCTCTTACTAGGCACTTTTGAGTCTTCAGTGTGAAAGAGCACATTGAGTCTCAGTCCATCATTTTTGTGAATTTAATATATTAAAAGCCATGGATCTAATCCAAGAAGCATGATGTAATTTAAAAAGTATGGGTTCAGAATACAATAGATTGGGGTAGAAGCCTGCTTCTCTTATCAGCAATTTAAATTAGCTAACCAAAGAGAACTTCAGTTCTCTCATCTATAAACCAAGGATTATAATTCCTGTCTCAAGGGGCTACTGTGAGATTGTGTAGATGAGCGCTTTCCATTCCTTAGTTTCTCAAATCTACTCCTCAAACTGAAGTCCTTAATATCAGAGGAAGGTAAGAATAGTGTTAGTATAAGTTAGTCCTGTGTATCAATAGTATTTTGGACTGTTACCAGAAATATTTATATTTGTTTTAATTCATGAATGAATTTGAAATTCTATAAGTATTGATATAAAAGTGAACAATTTCCCTACATCATTCTATTGAAAATAGATAAATTATTTTTGTAGAAATTATGTGCAATTTAAATGTAAATGTACCTAATAATATTCTAGTAAGAAGAAAATTATTAATCCTCAGATGTAAGTTTATATCAATTCAGTTTAGATTCTCTTTTGTATAAATATAAACAATCCTGTCACTTTGTTAAATCTCTTGTAGATAAAAAGGAGACTACAAAGAAATTACCAAATTTACTTTCAGGAATATTCTAAGACTAGGTTTTAACACTGGACTTTCATCTCATTTGCTAACACTATATCAGAGTGGATGATCGCAAAGTTTGATCCTCAGACCAGCAGCCTTAGCATCATTTGTGAACATATTAGCAAAGCAAATTCATAGGCATCATCCAGACTAACTGAATCTAAAATTCTGGAGTTAGAGATCAGAAACAAATCTGTTTCACAGGTTTGTTACTCATTAAGGTCTGAGAAACATGGCTCTGTGGCATTAAGTCCCATATCTGTTAAATCAATATGAAAATCAGAACAGCATAAAGGATGTCATTTATTTTAAAATAAAAACATTACCTATTTAGTATTATTTGTTTAATAATTTTAAAATTAAGTAAGTATATTTTTCATCTACTTTTTTCTCATCTCATCAGAAAGGTTTGGTGAATTATTGGTTAGGAAAATAATGTTGTCTGATAGCACAATTTTAAAGGAATAATATAAATGAGTAATAGAAATAATAAAATAATTCCTTGAGGTCATGTGACCATCAGGATAGATGCCAAACATTCTATATGTTAGAACAAGTGGGAATAAAAAAGCATGAAAAAATAGTTCTAATAAATATATAATTGCATGAAAGAACCATATACCTGTACCAGTAGCAAAAAACATTTAAAAATATTGGTTAAAATTGACATATGTCAGTTAAAAGTAAATACATTCTTTAGATTGAAAACACAAAACTATTAAAGAGGCCAGATTTTTTTTCTTTCTTTACTTCTTATTTTACATTCAAACTCTTTCTGGTATGTGATACACTTTACAGAAATTTTGCTGTTAAGTGGGAGAACTAATAGGAATGTCATTTGCTGGGCATCAATATTCCAACTACTGTTTCATTCAGCGTCTCAGGTCTACCACTCATTAGTTGGGTAATCTTGGATCTGTTCCTTTTTATCTCAGAACTTTATTTATAAAGGTGTTCTAATAATAACTGTGTCAGAGAATCGTGATAATGGAAGAAAAACCAGGCTTACAAAAGTACTGCATATAGTGAAGTGTAATGTAAATTATTGTTATTTGTTTCTGATGTGCCACAGATAGTTATTAATCAGCTTTCTCATCACATTCTAATAGTAAAAGCTAAAATGGCAAAAAAGAAGAAATAATGTGGATTCTAATTGCTCGGGGGTAATGGGAAACATACTAGACATTTTTTGTGTTTGTAATGCATTTAAAATCATTTCTATAAATATTATTCAGGAAGGAGTTAAAGGAAAAGAGTGTTAATTCCTCTAAGCTAATAATCTCATAAAATTGTGAACTATATCTAAGGAGGCATTAGCCAAGTGAAATCAGTTTATTATCATTTTCATCAATTAGAAATAGAAATTGGTAAAGCTATGATGTTGATAGCAGTTATACATAACCCTCTGAACCTGGACCATATCAAAAATAACAACTCTGCATATAAAAATATTATTTCAGGTATACATATTTTCTATTTCCTCTTAGGATATTGTAAATTGAAAAACCCTAGGGAAATACATAATTCATATGTAATAAAGTGAAAAGGAAAACAGGGATGATACATTCATAAGTGTCTAGAATACACAATCAAATATGTTCCCCTGCTGTATTATGCTGTACAGAATATTTGCTTTGAAATACATCTCAAAATTCTAATGCACTGAAGTTTAAAGAAAATGCAGATCCTACTGTTTATTTAGAATGTAGTATTGTAAAATAACGTTTAATTTGGTGAAAGACAAATACTTTGTAGTTTAAACCTGCTTAATCATTATGGAATGCTACACATCTCAAATCTTTTTACAGATAAGTTAAATGTAGCATTTAAAAAATCAAAATATAATTCAGTAACCCATCCTACCGTTTATTCGCACACTTATGGTTTAACAAATAATGTTATCAGATATTTTACTTATCAGTATGTGAAAAGAATTAATGTATGATAATAGTAAGGTAAAATTGTCTGAAGATAAATACTGAACAATTTTTCAGCTAAATTGGAACAAATAGGTTCTTAAAATGAAAGATTATGAAACAAAACAAAATAAAAGCTTAAAACTAAAATAGATGCTAATTGTGTCTTCAAAAAATAAAATAAAAATTAATTTAAAATGATTAAATCATGCTTATTTTGACTATGCAGCAGAGGAGAGAATGTAGCAACCATTACTGTTCTCTTTAAAACACTCAATTTTATTCCCATCTGATTTTTGCTATTTCCTAAAAAAAAAAACACCCCAGCAGTTCAACTTTAAAAATCCTTAAATAAAATTCTTTATACAATCTCATCATTGTCCTTAGCTTTCTTTTAGATTTCACACGTACTGTTTTATTCTCAGTTCCATATGATTCTGAATATTTATCTGTATATAAAATTCATGCATATGTAGAAGTTTAATTTTTGCCATGAGAAATATCTAAATTTTGAAGTAAAAAGTAAATATTGTACCATATCTAAACTCTAGCAGAGCTGATCATATAGAGTGGTCAGACACCAAATATCATCTTTAGAGTTTTAACCGGTGTTTGTTTCACTCTAGCCCAAAGAATTTCTAATCCAAATGTTAATATAAAGTTGTTAGACTGTTACTTATATAGGAAATGGTCTAAGTTGTTTTTCTGTTTGTTTGTTTTGTTTTTTAGACATAGCTCATCTAATTAACATAAGAACCCCATGGGGTAAAAGATATTAATATCCCCATTTAATTCATTTTAACTTCATAATATTCCATAAGATCGATGCTATTCAAATTCTCATTTTACAGATGAGAAACCTAAGGCTTAAAAAAATTGAATAACTTACTTAAAACTTATTCAGCAAGCAGGTAGTAGTGCTCATTTTTGAAACCAGGGTTCTTGGGTTGAGAGGTGATGACCTTAACCAGTAATCACGATATGCTACTTCTCACTCTAATACAAAATTGCCTACTAAAATAAGTACCAGTATTTCTTAGCTGAGCTGAAAAGTTCACTAAATTGCCATAAATGCATCCTGAAGATGATTTCTCCACCAAACCTCATCTCCTGTAGACCAAGTAGCATTTTCATTAAAATTAGCACAATCAAACTATTTGATGGTATGAAAAAGCTACAATAGATTTGCATTCTAAGTACTCTCTGATAAAACAAGCAGCCAGAGAAAGAAATGGCACCCATGTTGCTCAATTCTGATGCTTTTCATTTCACTGCGGAAAAGGATGTGAGTTGTTTATTTAGCTCTTTGCTCTGTAAACCCACATTTACCTAAGATTCAGAAATATAAACTTTTGCAAGCCAGAATCAGGTGGTATGTCTGATGGTTTTATTTTTAATATTAGCTGAAGGAAGTCTCCAGCTTGATGCTTTCTTTTTTTTTCATCTGGAGAAAGGTCAGAATACTTATTGGAAAAATATGAAATAACAAGAAAAAAAATCTTTGGCAAATTTTAGGGTGATATTAAGGTGAAGTATTTTTTTTTTCCCTAGGCTATGACTTTGTACAGTTAGGAATTTAACATATCTAAGAAGAATATTCCCTAAATAGTGATGCAGACATGGAACCGATGATCCTACTTTTGTCAAGTCCCTGTTCCTATGTCAATGGGGCAATGTGCAGATTTGATAATCTCCTCAAAATTTGATAACTTTTATCCACTTATTAAAATAAGTGATCTTTAACTTTTCAGTGCAAGTTAAAAAAATAATCTCTGTAACACTTATGAAATATCTGAAATGTTAGAGGAAATTTTTCCTAAAGGAATTGGCCAAGTTCTCCTGAATGATTAAGATTGCAAATCCTAGTTTTGATGGCTTTCTGAGCACATACATACCTCTGAGGTAGTTGATATACTCATGAAAAGAGGCAATTTTGTAAAATTTAAATTTCTGTATGGACAAATCTGCCTATTTAAACCGATAAATATTACACTTGAATAGTGCTATATGTATTGCTTCTTGTTTTAATTAATCCCTTTACATATTACTATTTTGGACAATGAAGTTCAAATATCTCCACCATGAAATAGAATCTGTTACTTAGTAAGCAATAATTCTAAAGGCAAGACTTTGATTCTCACTTTCTGCCCAAATTTTGTAGCAAGAATAGCCTTGGCTCCTATAATAAACTCTATCTATGAACCATATGCTGGTCAACTAAATGCTTTATTGCATTGCTCAAGTGTGTTGTTTGCATACACAGTTTATGAGAGTAACCAAGCTTTGGTGTTTACCTCTCTTCATTCACGGGGGTAAATACTTTATCTTTCAGCTCATATGACTCAAATTTATTTGGTGAAAGAATCACTGTATGCCTGTGTCAATGTTATTCTTTTAAATGAAGTGCCAGGAAACTAAGTGTAATTGCATGCATTTGGGGGAACTGTCCACATTTGGAAAAGAACTGTCTGGGCCATTAGTGGCATTTTATTCAGAATGGAAATTTTTTTTTCATCCATTGGACATAAGAAAGGAAAGATCTTCTGATCAAGGGCATATTTTCCAAATAACTTATCAGTTAGGATTACTTTTCTCTTTTTAGGTCTGAGTAATACGCTTCCTTGAATACTGTACAGAATATAAACCAATTTATAAGACAAAATTTCAGGAATTCTAGCTTATAAATAATTTCATTTCTGGAATTCTAAACAGCAGAAAAAGGTGCTACTCACCATAGGACCAGGTGGCCCATCTTGGCCTGCAGCTCCAGGGAGACCTTGTTCTCCCTAAGGAAGAAGAAACACGATTGATTTTTTTAATTAACAAAAGCAGACATTTTTTTCTTTATTTTAATTTTGGTAATATGAAAAAGAAAGAAATCAAACATCACCTATGAATTCCATCATGTGGAGGACATCTACAAATATTGTAAGCAATTTTTGAGTCTTTTTACTTTCTGTGTATGTGTCTACATGCACATACATACACACACATGGATGGATGGATGTGTGTATAAAAATTATACGTCTTTGAGATCTCAGGGTTTAGTTTTCTATTCTGCCTTTAGAAGTTAGAATTTCACCATGAACTTATTAAATAAATGACATACTTAAATATTCTAAGCGTCTCTGACTTTATTACCTAATATTTACTGCACACAATTTATAAAATAATGCTGACATAAATATTTTCATTCATAATTTTTCTTAGAAATAAGACATTATTTTCAAAATGACATCTTTCAGCACAGATGCTCACCACAGGGCCAGGGATGCCCCGAAGACCCTCTGGACCAGGCTTTCCGGCAGGTCCCTGAGGACCAACTGGGCCAGTTTTTCCTGAAGGACCTTCAGCTCCTGCTTCTCCCTGTTAGAAAATAAAATATGTGAATGCATTAATAATGAAAAAAGACATTTTATTATTTTATTAAAAGTACTGAAATAGATGTTGTCCAGCGTACACGTTGAGTTTTTCAAGCATAATACCTGTAATGTATATTTTACCTTAGCACCTTTTTCACCCTGTCTTCCCTCTGCACCTGCAGCTCCAGGAGGACCCTATAAACATAAAATTGCATTTAAAAAATATATATATAACATATAAAAGTAATGCAACTGAAGACTTATTTACAAATACCCCAGTTTAATTTGTAACAGAGTCTAATAAATTGTGAATTTCTATAGCAATTTAGTTTAAAACACTGAGAAAACGCAAAACTCTTTTTATGTACAAATTTAGTTAGAATATTAAAAACAAATGAAGCACAGATTGAGCAGAATACAGATAATCACATCATATCAATGTAAGGAAACAATAAAGATAAAAATTTTAAAGAAATGCTGATGATTTAGTCACCCTTAGTGTGTTAAATACTCAGATATCATTTATTTTGTTGTATAATTAGGAAGTAATTGAAGGTTTCAGATTTCACTTCCATCATTATATGTGTTTTTAAGATTGGCTCCTTTCTTAATCTTAGAAGATCCATACATTATACATTTTCATAAGATCATGTTCAAACTGGAAAAGTACAAAATTTAAAATCTTGTTGGTCAACATATATTATATTTTCATTCTCTGGAACTATGTAATTCACATAAGTGGTATAAAAAATCGTATGACTTTTTAAAACCTAGTATTAGAGAAAAAGCAGGAAAAAAATCTTCACACTCCATATGTCATTCAAAAACTTAAGAAGATATTCTGGTATTTGCATAACTTTTGTATATCTGCATGAATTGCTATGGAGAAATGCTAATTATTATATATAAATTATATATATTTAAAGCTTTTCATAATACTGCTCTTTGTATATATATATATATATTTTTTCCCATCTTTGTGAGGTATCTGTCTCCCTATTTCTCTTTATTTTTAGCTAAATAAATAATGATTAATTTAGCTAAATAATTTACCTAAATAAATAATTAATGATTAATAAATAATTAATCAATTATTAGTATTTTTGAACTTCAGTTCTTTCATCCATAAAATGTTATTAATAAGAATTCTCTTGCTATAGAATTGTTGTTAAATTTAAATAATGTAACACATGAAAAAATATTTTGTGAACTTCCAGTAGATCAGTATCAAATACAGGAATGGAATCTGAAGCTTAAGAGCCTAAAGCCAGGATTCAGACTTCCTGGATTCAAATCCTGGCTCTGCCATCAACAAGCTTTGTGATCTTTGGCAAGTTACACACCCTGTGAGTGATTCAGTTTACTTCTCTGCAAAATGTGGATTATAACAGTAGCTATCTCCCAGCATCATCATGAGAATTCAATGAGTTGGTAAATGTAAATGGTGTATAAAAATACCTGAGACATAAAGAACACTACAAATGTTAGTTATTTTATTATTGTTACTAAAATTATTAGATATTGTTATTCTATATAAATTCTATTATTTTACCAATACTTTTCACCATGTTGGCAACCTAAGAGTCAGGTCAAACAAAACTGACTTTCAAAATACATTTATAGACACCATGTCAACAACTTACTTTTTTCCATACATCCTGTTTATAACACCTGAAAAATATGAACTCCATGTATGAAACTACTTGTTTTAACTAGAAAATTGAAAGTCAGCTAAACGATCCCATAATATATAGTCAGATCTTGAAATCTGACATTCAAATTTCCTTCTTACATTCTCTTAGTCATTTGTGAAATATAAAACTTGACATTTCTAATCTTTGTAATAAACATGTAGAAAGGAATCATTTACATTACATAACATATAATATTCAAGGCATCGAAGAAAACAACTACTTTTCGAGCTAGAAATATGCTATAATTCCCACTGTGTCTAAATTTTGTTCCTACTCATTATACTAGGTCATTGATATTTTCACTTATGGCATCTCAGATCAACACAAGCAGGGCACTTTGTTTGATAGTCCAATACAATAAGAGTGCTTTTGGCCTCTTACTGTGGTGGGTTACACAATACATATAATAAATGCATTCTAAGACATAAAAAATTTATAATTGTATTATAAAATATTTATTTCATTTCACTACTTAATTGATTTTTATTATTACTTAACAAACATTAAGATTCAATCTGAATCTTAACTGTGCTGAAAATTTCTACACAAGTTCAGACATAAGTATAGAAAGTTTAAAAAAGAAACTTAATGATCTCTAGGAAATTGTATTTCATTTTTCCCCAGACTCTCTTGTTTTCCATTTGTTTACTTCAATTTTTGTTATGAATTGTGCTCAAAAATCATCAACTGAGATTGAGGTTGGAATTTGGGGAGAGTAGCAGAAACAGTGTTAATTGGTGAAAATAAGGTGAGACAGGATGACTTTCTCTTTCAGATGCTATATTAATATTGTAATGGTGGATACATGTTAGTCTTTCATATGGTCTTTTAAATCCACATTTGAAATGGGTATCAGGCACTTCATCAAACTCAGAGTTCTGTGAACTCATTTATCTCTGAGAGAGTCAATGAATATATCATTAGTAATTATTTTCTCAATATCATCACTATAACTTCATATATTATTAGGCATTCATTGTGCCTCGACCCTAAGATAAGAAGTGCATAAATCCTGTAAGCAGTCTATTGAGGCAGCAACAATTTGTTAACAATAATATAGGCATTAAAACTTAAGTGTATCTTTTGAATTTCATACTATTTATGCAAGAGGATTTCTGTAGAGAAGCATAAGCTTCAAATATTTCTTAGTGTTAAAGAGTTGAGTCATTTTGGTGTGCAGATGGTAACTATACTTATTGTGGTGATTATTTTGTAATGTATAAAAAATACATTTTTGGTGTGATGGTTGAAGTATTCCTATTCAAACTGGGTAAAACAGCCATAATGACTATAATTTGGGGAATAGAAATTATGAGATTCAACTGAATAATGGGCTTTTCTTTATTCTATGAAGATTTTTCCGTAAACGAATGACATAAAGGTATGGGGTATTAACTTCAAGATTGCAATTACATATATGAACTTTATTGTAGAGAAGATTTATAAATATCTAGCTTTAGGAAAAGCAAGTCATCAGCTGTCTAAAATGTAACAAAAATATTGCTTTTACTGCAAGGGAGAAAAGAAAATCTGAGTTTGAAAAGCCTAGAGAATTAAACACAAGTAAACTATAACATGGCCACAAAATTGTGATTCAATAAAAAGTTTCTTCATCCCCAAAGGATTTCTTCCCTCTTTGAATGAATGCCTGATGTTTATCATGCTGGAAATCCACATTAAATGGTTTTACTCTGTTCTTTATCTCATTTTTCCCATTTTCACTTATTCCTTATATTTTTTCCAGATGGCACAGATTTTTTTAAGAAAAACAGGATGAAAACAGGTGACACACTTTTTTTTAAGAGAATAGGAAGTTCCCTTTAAAAAAAAAACTAAACAACGCCTATGGACAAATTCTTGTTTTAGTCATTTCTTTCTCATATATCTGCATAAGCAGAGAGGCAAGGACTTAATATAGTGAATTACTTCCTGTACTATCATGAAGTAATGAGTGTTCTGATTGGAAAATGCCTTGTAAAACATGAAAATAAAATAAGCCTTGGTTAATTTTCCACCAGTAATCACCGTTACATGAGATTTTCCTTGCTATGAGAAATATACTTTATATAAAATACACAGTATAATCCTCTCTCCACTATTCACACTTTATAATATTATTCTACAATTTACCCATTCTTCCATACATGTTGCAAATAGTTAAGTCTTCCTTATATGCCAGAAATGTGCTGTGCATGGAGAATACAAAAAAAAAAAAAAGTGAAACCCTAAGGAGTTCACAAAGTTTAGTTATGAAGGCAGACAACAAAATTAACAAATACAGTACATTGTAAAACACACAAAGATGAAGTAGGTGTACAAAATAGGTACACTGATCTAGTTAGGCAGTAGGGAAAGCTTTCCTAAGAACCTAATATCTGATCTTAATCTTAGTGTGGGTAGATATGGGAGGGATGTTTCCTTCTAATCTGACCACCCACATTCATGCATAAAGGCATAGGGATGGAAAGAATACATATATGGTATATATGGGCATATATAGGAGGTTAAATCTTCCTTTGTATTTCTATTACTTAATAATATTAGTTATTGTTTTAATTTTTATTGTAAATTTTCCTTTGGCAAATGAGATGGGACTCCTTAAAATTCCATTTAATATATGCATTTTCAGGTTAGGTTTAAATCTATTTTTAAGATTTTTTAAATCTTTTTTTAAATCATCTCTAGATTTTTTTTTCAGTAAAAGGGCTTTGAACTAGTTCTTGGTTTCAAACTGCTATGATAACCTGAGTATTAAAATTCCATGGCTTACTGATATAAACTGTACAATCTTCTAGTGCCTCAAGGAAATATACATTTATTCTCAAGTATTAAAATGCATGAGAGAATGTACATGTACTATAAATGTCAACTTAATTTCCCTACTTGTTCAATAACTGTTAGAATGTTGTTTCTCAGTGTCACTGCCACTCGCAACATTCTGACCAATATTCTATTGGGAGGGTTTATTATCATTTATTTGTAAGAGTCACTCAAGGAAAAATACATTTCTATTCATTGTTACTTCTGCTATGAGATGCTATAGCAAAATTGTTATTGGTCCTTTTCTGTTGTTCCAATGTAGCAAAACAAAGGATAAAAGAAATGTTAATTTCCACAAAATACGTACAAAGCTTACTTAAAATTATGCTTTCTAAATGAACTAAAGGGAAATAAATGGTAAGGCAATTCTGTATTCAATTAAGTCATAAGTGTGTAGATTAGATATTATAATTATTGTATAGGAATGTTTTTTGCTGTTTCCACAAGGGTGATATTAAATTGATTCCTGCATCAAAGACATTGCTGCCTGTTGGCTGAATGCAAAGGTTGGTGAAGACAGAATTCTCCTCATCAGCTACAATTCACAAAATTCACTCTGCATCATATCCCTTTATGCTCAGGAGCTTTGTGTTCACCCAGTACATAAACAAAGTGACCTCACAGACATACAGTAAAGTTCCCAAGTACTTCCTTCTAACTCATTTTAATCACATTATTATCTCTCAAACTAGTTCTAAATCCCTGTTGCTTGGCAAATCCATTTTATTAAAATTATATGCAGTCATCATGAATTTAATGCTCTGTTTTTTGGCAACAGTTCTCATAGGAAATTCCTTTACAGTTAACGCTACATGATTTTACATCAACTTACACCAAATAAATAATACAAATTTGTATCCATCTCAACAGAATCACAGTATTCTATACTTCAAAAATGCAATTAATTATGAAGTTACTATGAATTTATTGCTAATAAACTTTCATCTCAATTTATATAACTCAAAAATTAGAAGAAAATGTCTTTATCTTATCTGTATATTTTATTTAATATGTTTGTTTTGTTTATAAATGATGGCATAATTCAAAACCTGTATTTAACTCCTTAAGAAGAGCATCCACTCTTTGAACTCTTGGTAAATCCATATATTAGATGTAGTGGTTTAAATATACATTTTATTAATTTAGTCTTCACTCCAGCATGGAATATTAGTTATTTTGCCTACTTTATAAATGAGAAAACTGAGACTCAAAGAAATTAACTTATTCTAAGTTGTATTTATAAGTAGCAAAGCAAGAATTTGAAACCAGGTCTATTTGATTCTAATGCAACAGCATTAGAATCAAATTCGGGACTAGTTTGTGCTGATAGTTAGCTATGAAGAGTGTCAGTTTACAGGCTGAGAAAGACCTAAGTAAATAATCTGTATTTCTATTTTTTCATCTTAGCTATCTTTTTTTTTTTTTTTTTTTAGATTACGGTAGAACTCTTGACTAGTTTGGTTGGTTGTAATTCAAAAGAATGAAAGCATTAATTGCTACTGTTAAATCAGAGCAAATTATAATTTTAGTAATAAGATTGTTGACACTAATCTTTACAGCATTAAAATATATTTTACTTTGCTAAAGAAAAAAGATTATTGTGTAAAACAGAGAAAGCCAATTAAACCTGCTAATCTATCCAATCCTAATACAGAACACAATTTAACACATTACGTTAAATGTCGTTCAGGTCAGATGAAATGATGCCACATTTTAAAAGAAGAAAACTTGCATAATACTGTTCAGTTGGGTTGACCTAAGGTTGATTCTTCTGCTAAATCAAAATGGATGTAAATAGCTTTATAAGCAATGCATAGTCATCACAATCTCATATCATTAAAAATTCATAGATACAAAGTCTTCTAATTTTGTTTCAAAATGACTAGAGCGGAATAAAAATAGCGTATTATATTCGTAAAAATTGTTTTTTAAAATGGGAAGCTAGAACATCTCTCAAATTTTTGATGAGATTATTTTTAACTAATCTCATCAAAAATCAGAAAGGCAGCACTCCACTATAGAATTTTCTAATAATGAAAAGGATGATACAGGGAATGTATCAGTTAATTACTTTAATATCTAACAGTCTCAGCATAAAAATGTATAACTTCCTACGTGTCACTTGCAACTACTGTAACCCTCTTTCTCCCAGAGAAATAACTACCATTCTGAATTTAATGAATCATTGCCTTCATTTATTTAATCACTTTTACCACTTATGTTTGAATGCTAAACAACATGTTTTTATTTTTTTACATATTATATAAATGAGATTATATATCTTCTCCAGCTCAACACTACATATATTTTCTTCTTAACATCAGGTGTTTGAGATTCATCTTTGTTGATTCACACATCTGCAATACAATATTTTGATTGCCATACAAAATTTCAGTTTATGCCTATCTCAGTACACTTATTTTTTCTATATGTGTATCTTGGTAAAGATGTATAAGATATCATCCAGAGCATGTACCTAGGAATGGAATTATGAGATCGTAGGGAAAGTTCATTGTTAAATTCTGCTAGGTAATAATGAACAATTCCTAAAGCAGGTGTACCAGTTAGCTCACAATAGCTGTTTATGATAATCCCCATTATTTTCTTTTTGAAAAACATCGTTTCCAACATTTGGTTTGTCAGACTTAAATTTTCATCAATTTATAGATGTAAGTGGCATCTCTATGTCATTTTTAACACACATTTCCCTAACTTCTACACATCCTTTTACGTGTTTGTGGAACATTTGTGTAAAACAACTTTTCATGCCTTTTGTTGATATTTTTCTACTGTTTGATGCTAGTAAATTGTTTATATTTATTTACTTTTTTTAAATTTCAAAATCATTCAGTTTTCAAAATGAGTAAGCCACATGATCCACCACTGTCTCGCTAAAGAAATTAATTCATTCCCTAACTCTGTCACATATTAAAATAATACATTCCACATAGCAAATGGTACTTAGTTGAACTTATCAAAGATTGTAAGTGAACAATCTGTTTTGACATATTTTAAAATAAAACTGAACTATATAGCACTTGCTGAGAATTTGCTTTGGATAATGGAATGAGCTGAGAAGCTGCCAATGGATGTTAATAAAATATTCAAAATATATTTTTATATAGTCCCTCCTTTTCCAGTAGTTATAATTTGAAGGAAGGTTTAATTCCCTCTGCATCAAAAGCATAATAACCTATACCTATATAAGATAATATTGTGCTTATTATAACTATTCAATAACTGTTTCATAACTAAAGGCTAACACATTAACATTATTATGTTAATACATATTATTTTTGTTCTTTATGAGTTATCTTATAAATCCTAGGTATAGTAGGTCCTCCCTGAGAAGCAATATAAGTAATTTGCCTAAGGAAATACAGGTAATAAATGGTAGAGCTGGGTTAAAAGTCAGGTAGTGTGACTTCACTGACTTATTAACCACTGCATTAAATAACCTTCCATCATTTGACTGGGAGAAAGAAAAAAATGATTTCATGTTTTCTCAGGAAAGATTTCTACCAATTTTCAAAGATATTTTATATAAGTATTCTTCTGAAAGGTCTGAAGTAATAGAACAGATATTCATCCATTTGGAAATTTTTAAGAACATTCAGACGATAGGCAAAAACAGGCAACAGAGCTCAACATCATGTTACACTTCGTAATTACTTTCTAAGAATAACAGCCCAATGGTTGTTTTGGGATATATTTCTTTTTCTATCAAGATTATGCTTTTGGGCTGCTGACAAAAAGAAAACAAACAATAATAATAATAATAATAATAATAATAATAATAATAATAATAATAATGAGAAAGAGAAAGAGGAGGAGAAAGGTAAAAAAGGCACTTGGGTCAGTGAGAAGAAAATTGTATTCAGAGAAAATATTTACTATAAACTAAGTTCATTTCCAGCAAAGAGAAATGTTTGCTTGTAAATGTTGACTCAGTTTATGTCCTGAGAGACAGAATTAAAACCTGTCACACTCTGTGTATAGGAAGATGTGTAGTGTGAAAATTCTCCTAAGATAAAGCTACCATTAGAAAACCAGAGTGGCCCCAATTGCTCTGTGTCTTTGGATTACTGAAGGGGAAATGAGCCTAAGAAATATATTTTAAAGTTGACCAAATATTTTGTTCATGGATAGGTTGGAAAATAGACTAAAGGAGGTTCAGGAGAACACTGTGTATTAATAGAATTGCTGCAAGAGGCAGGTCAACAGGATTGTTTTATTATAAAAACAGTATAATAGTGGGAAAAAGGCAGTAAAGCAAATCTCCTAGGGTCCACTGTAGCCAATATTTTGAACAAGACCTTTATATTTTACTATACCTCTTTCTTAAAATCCTATCAGAGTTGTTTGACAGTGTAAAGCAATCTAACATTATATGCTGATTCCTGAGCTCGTTCTACTGATACTGTATTCAAGTTTCTATAACGTTTTCAACAAGCACTGGAGTTTGGACAACTCATCTCCCTGTAGGATACCATGAGCTGAAATTCAGGGTATCAGCAGAGTCTTTTATAAGAGCCTATGGCATTTGTACAGAGGAGACCTAAGCACAGAGAAGTGGGAAACTATTTTTCATTGTGACAGATTAAACCTGTCAATTAAATTGGATTCTACTTTAATAAGTATTTTGACAAATTTAAGAAATCACTCTCTAGGACATATGTTTTTCAGCACCATTATAATGTGCTGCCTACAGCTTACAAATATAATATAAATTTATACACACAATGGATAATGAGTAGGTGTTTCAAATAAAGAATTTAAAAAACTTACTCTCTTTCCAGGAGGACCTGGTGGGCCAGCCTCACCAGATGGGCCAGGAGGACCCTAAAAAATGTGAAAAATACCTTTTAAGCAATTGGGTATTATTTTATGGCTCCCAGCACTGTTCAAACTCTGGACTGAAGCCAACCTGCTTTCTTCATTTCTCCACATCTATCTTTACAGGAAAATCTTAGCCCTATTTCAGATACCTAAACTTCCTCCAGATATCTATAATTCGAGCTGGTAAATTCATATGGAAAACTTCTTCACAGCTGGAAAAAAAGTGAATCGAATTCCTTCTATTTAAAACTGTTTTTTTTTTAAGTGCTAATTTATATCTGACAAGCATCCAATAGATATACTAATTAATAGAATTATATGGTTAATAATTCTATGTATATCACATACAACTGTGAACCATAAATCTATTATCTCAAATTTCATCTTGTGCAACACTAGCATTTTTATTCCAAGGAGCACGCAACATGCTGGGATATGACCCAGTCTCATCTACACAGAATAAGTCTGTATCTCTTTGACTCCAAGTATCCAGTGGGTATGGCTCTAGAGACAAAGTTATGTTAAGAGTGCAGTTTGCCTTTGACTCCTACTTAAGTTAGTGCCCTCCTTTACTTCCTCCCTAAATAACCTTATGTAGTCAAAGCCCCCTACTGCATTTCCCAAATTAAAAATAAAAAATGAGTGCAAAAATGCTGAGTTCATTCTGGTTAGTAATTGAAGTAATTCATGCTAATAATAGGCTGATAACCTAGTTTTCTTCATTTAATTCTTATTTGTGTTTTTAAAATGACTTTCCACTTAACACAGTTGGAGAGATAGTTCAATGTAATATAATATGACAAAATCACTAGTATGATATGACTACAGTTTTTATTATGAAGGCTTTGCTTATATTTCTTAAATCACATCAAGTAAGAAATGTTCCATGTAAGACTGACTTTAAACTGGAATTCAAATATACCTGAATGTGTACACACATAGCTATGCATTTGGAAGTATAATTATTTCTGATTATTTATTTAAAATATCTTGAGACTATGCAAAGATTGAATAAAAATAGTGTGCTTACTTACCGGTTGTCCAGGATCTCCATCTTCACCCTTGTCACCACCAACACCATCCTGACCCTATAATGGGCAATAGAAAATGAACCCAGTATTTCTCACTATTAATTAACTTTTATCAGAAAAAAAAGATATGATGTATCATCTTAGTCCTTAAGAAAAATTATTAACCAGACATACACATAAAAGTATTATTATATTCTTTCAGTTGGTTTTTTTAAGGATTATGGTATCTCTCTTTCCATAAAATGTATGAAATTGCTATGATATCAAATTTAAAATATAGTATGTTCTTAATATAAGGAAAGGGGAGGATGTAATTAGTATAGAAAGACAGTGCATCCTTTAACCATGAACAAATATGGTGCAGTTTGAGATAGAATTTTCATTTTAGAATGGACTGAGGTAAAAGCAAAAATCTTGTAACTTTGAAATGATAGTAATGCGGCTACTCAGTTAATTAGTATGTACAACTCAACAAAGTCTGGAAAACTAACCCAATGAAGAGATAATAATAATCATGCAACACAAGTCTGATAGTGTCCAAATATATGAATTTTTATTCTGGTAGTTGTGATTACAGTTTACATCTTCCTTTTATTGCTGTTTTTGGGGATCCACTGAAGTAATTAAGACTTTTCTTTAATTATTAACTGGGAACAATCCCCAGCAAAATAATTCCTTTGTTTTTCTATGATACTTACTGCAGGGCCAGGTTCCCCAGGGGGACCAGGATCTCCAGGAAAACCAACAGGACCCTAAAATAATGTTTTTAAAGGAAAGGAAATAAATGAAAAATTATTATAAAGTCATGATATTCTGAAATTTAAGAGGTAAAAATCATGGTAAAACCATATGAGAATATCTCTCTTCTCCTGTTAGAATTTTTTTAAAAAATGAAATTATTTGAGAATGCTTATGAATACATCAAACAATGAAAAGTCAACTTCACCAGCTATGGGCCAAAGTCTCATGATTTCTAGTCTTTCTACGAAAAGCTTCAGGTGGCTTTGACATAGAAGCCACTTTAAAGAGGACCAAGGTCACTTACCGGGTTACCCTTAGGGCCATCGTCACCTGATGGTCCTTTAGCACCAGGCGGCCCAGCAGCACCAGGTGGACCAGCTTCTCCTTTCTCTCCTCTTTCTCCTTTGGGACCCTACACAATGTAAGAAAAAGAATGATTATCTTACAAGCTTTAAATCAGTTTCTTAACCTTAGCATACGAGGTCAGACAATACTCTGCTGTGGGAGATTGTCTCATGTGTTGCAAGATGTTTAACAGCATTCAGGTCTCTTTTGCTTGGATGCCAGCAGTTACCATTCCTCCAAGTGTGATAACCAAAAACGTCTCCAGACATTGCCAAATGTTTCCTGGGAGTGAAATTCACTCTCAGTTTAAACCAATCTAAATTAGAATAATGTAATGCTAATACAGTTCATAAATGTTTACTCGATGTAGCAGAGTTTGCTGGTTTCTTTTGTGGACAGTCCACCAAAGATATATGCAATAAACAGCTTATAGCTCTAATGTTCTAACTTATGCTAATGTAATTTTTTTTTTTCAGTTTCTGTGTGAATCAAAATATGCAGAGGATAGGCAAAATTATTGAACAAAAAGGCTCTGCATTTGTGATGATTCTTAACGGGTTGGAAAGTGAAAGGAACTGAATCACAGCTAGTAGTTAAGCTACATGTTTAAAATACTCTGAAGGAAATATCTGATCCATAACACACTAATTGAAAATAAGCCAGCACTTACGCCTGTGCCTGCTTCCCCAGGAGGCCCTGGGTTCCCTGCTTCTCCAGGCTCACCCTATAAAGAAGAGATCAAAAGAGTATCATAGCACAGAAACAATGTTTCACATTTGTTAAACTTCCTTCAATGATGACCATGACACTTTAAACTAGCCCTTAACTCATTATATTATTTAAAAGGCAGCGGACAACTTTGATAAAAAGAAAAAACTTTTCCTATTACTGACCTTAATACTTTTATTTCTCAAGTGGGGAGATAGAACTGGATAAGCTGGATGCTACAATTCTCATCAGTTAGTTAATACCCAGAACATTAACCCAAGTTACCACCAAACCACACAAAACAGACATTTGCATGTTTCCTAAAAATTGTGTATTTGTGTTGCATCAATTTTCATATTATAATTGTTTATGGATTAAACAATTTAAAATGTTTTTTACTAAAATATGAATTTACTTTACTATAATAATCAATTTCGTAGTATTTTGATAATCTTATAAAATTTAGTTAGTAGAGGTCTAAAGAGGTCTAAAGTAGAGCTATAAATAAATACAAAAACACTATTTATAAGATACACATAGATACTAATTAAAACTGCTCTGTTTGAGGATATATATTGGTAGTCTTTATGATCTCCATGTATAGATGTGGATGGCTATTTTATGGCTCAGTGCAATAATAAATAAACCTCCTAGCCTAGTAGGCTTCCCTTATGAAAGTCTGTTACTAACTCTTCACACTTAGAAATGCATACAAACATAATATTCGGTTCAAGTAATCATCCAAGTGAAGTAATACAATACATTCATGTACCATGTTTCTATACAAAATCAGTAGTACTAGAAACTCTGAAGTGAAAATTGTTCTAAATTTTTTTTAAAATGTGAGGCCTGAATTTTCTTTAATTTTTAACTCAGCTATTTCCAATATTCCTGGCACAGATCCACTGCTCATAAATTGGTTTGAAATGTATTATATTAAATATAAACATAATTCCAGGGGAGAGACTATTTTGTGTACATAATTTCTTATTCTTTGAGAATATGCACATATTTTAACTTCTTGAATTATCTGCATAATGAGTGAAGATATCAAGTACTTTCTAAGAATTCATTAGTATTATTATGTGTAAATTATTTTCTCTCTCAAGTAGGTAGCAAATATTTCCAATTATCTTGAATAAACTTTACAAGTAAAATATTGCATTTACATTATTTTCAAAGCAATGAATCATTCATCTATGCCAGTATGATGGAAAAATATGCAAGTGATATTTTTATGAGTCATTATTCACATCTTTGAAAAAAACTTAAGCAGTTTGCCATTCAAATCAACTGTAAAATGTCCATATTAAATTCTTTATATATGGAATATATATAGTATACTGCATAACCTCAGTTAGATGTGAAATTTAAAATAGCCAAACTCACACAAGCAGAGAGTAGAATGGTGGTCACCAGGGGTTGGAGAGTGGGGGCCATGGGGAGATGTTGGTTAAAGTGTACAAAATTTCAGATACTCAAGATGAATAAGTTCTGGAGATCTAATATATAGCAATATGACTATAATTAACAATATTGTATTGTGTGCTTGAAATTTGCTAACAGGGTAGATCTTAAGTTTTCTCATCACACAACCAAAAAATGGTAACTGTGAGCTGATGAATATGTTAATTACCTTGAGTGTGGGCATTATTTCACAATGTGACATGTATCGAAATATCAATTATATGCCTTAAAAATACACAATATTTTTTACAGCTTTATTGGAGTATAATTGCTTTACAATGGTGTGTTAGTTTCTGCTTTATAACAAAGTGAATCAGTTATACATATATATATGTTCCCATATCTCTTCCCTCCTGCATCTCCCTCCCTCCCACCCTCCCTATCCCAGCCCTCCAGACGGTCACAAGGCACTGAGCTGATCTCCCTGTGCTATGCAGCTGCTTCCCACTAGCTATCTACCTTACATTTGGTAGTGTATATATGTCCATGCCTCTCTCTCCCTTTGTCACAGCTTACACTTCCCCCTCCCCATATCCTCAAGTCCATTCTCTAGTAGGTCTGTGTCTTTATTCCTGTCTTACCCCTAGGTTCTTCATGACATTTTTTTCCCCTTAAATTCCATATATATGTGTTAGCATACGGTATTTCTCTTTCTCTTTCTGACTTCACTCTGTATGACAGACTCTAGGTCTATCCACCTCATTACAAATAGCTCAATTTCGTTTCCTTTTATGGCTGAGTAATATTCCATTGTATATATGTGCCAGTATGGAGGTTCCTTAAAAAACTACAAATAGAACTACCATATGACCCAGGAATCCCACTACTGGGCATATACCCTGAGAAAACCATAATTCAAAAAGAGTCATGTACGAAAATGTTCACTGCAGCTCTATTTACAATAGCCTGGAGATGGAAACAACCTAAGTGTCCATCATCAGATGAATGGATAAAGAAGATGTGGCACAAAAATACACAATTTTTATTTGTCAACTATACCTCAATAAAGCTAGGGAAAAAGGAAATACAGGAAATCTATTGACTATGTACAAAATGTTTTCACATGTACCACATTAACTCATAGTGATATCATAAGAGTTAGAACTAGAAGGGAAATAACTGCATATTTTGTGTTTTTTATTAATCTGTGTATTCTGTTGTTCCCCTTTAATCCCTGTCCACTATAAAGTTAAACTAGATTCTGAAATGATTCCATTTGTTTATGGTTTTTTTTAATGAGGGAAATAATAGGCGGTGAAGAGACAGGATTAAATAATTGTCAAAAAATAGTACAGATGAACCTATTTGCAAAGCAGTAATAGAGACACAGACATGGAGAACAAATGTATGGACACCAATGGCAGAAAGGGGGGGGTGGGATAAATTGGGAGATTGGGATTGACATATATAAACTACTATGTATAAAACAAATAACTAATGAGAACCTACTGTATAGCACAGGGGAAAAAAAAAGAAGGTACAATCTATTTGTAGGACATATATTAAATTAATCTTAAAATGCATTCCAATATACAGTAGATGCAGACAAATACTGTTTGATTCCACTTGTACAAGGCACCTAGAATCGTCAAATTCATAGAATCAGAAAGTACATCGGTAGATGCCAAGGGTCAGGGGGTAAGGGGAGTAGGTCAGGGGGTAAGGGGACCTAGTGTTTAAAGGGGACAGAGTTTCAGTTTAGGAAGGTGAAAAATTCGGGAGATGGATGATGGTGAGAGCTGCACAACAATGTGAACATACTTAGTGCCACTGAACTGTACAGTTAAATATGGTTAAAATAGTATGTTTTATAATATGTGACTTTTACCACAATAAAAAACATTAAAAAAATTTAAAGACAAATTTTTACTACAAAATCTCTTCATTTTGAGAGCAATGCATTAATATTAAATTCTCTAATATACATATATATGAAAATTACCTTTTTTGAGTATTAGAGATAAGTGTGCACAATATAAATAGCAATTAAGATGAAATTAATATTAAATCTATAAAGGTCCCATTTAAAATCTTTGGAAAGGGGATAGGACAAAATCACAAGGAAAGAAATAAAACACTGTAACAAGACTACATTATACAAATTAAATATCTCTAGTATCAATGAGGCTATACCATGTTTATTCTAAGTAATAATAATTGATTTAAATACAATAATATAAATTCTATTAAGAGTATTGGCATATAAAGGAGGTGCTAGTTTATACATTTATTATTACTTATCATGTAACTATTTTATCCCATGTTAAGATTAAAGCCCCCTTCAGAAGAGACAGCAAATTACTCTGTATGCCTAAAGTCATAACAGATGTTTTCATTCTTAAGGTAATATCCTGTTCTGTCTCCTTGTTTTGAAGAAAACACTAAAGTACAAAATTTATCAATAGAAAATATATATTACATGGAAAACAAGTTAAACTTATTTAAGCAAAGTGCAGCATGACTAAAGTATCTTTGTTTCTCTTTTCTTTTTTTCATTGAATAAGTGACTGGGAATAAATTTTCCAAAATAGAAACGGGGAAGAATTCAAACCAAATCAGAGTTGATGTCAAATATCTGTAATCCACATAATAGTATATTACCCTAGGTTATGAAGAAATAAATAACATTAGGGTTTCATTTCTATCCTGCTGTCACATAGAAACTGTTTTAAACAGAGAAAAAATAAAACTCTGTTTTTTTAGTATAACAAATTTAGATTCAGGAATGTTTTAATTGTAAGAAGTTGAACGCTATCCTCATTGACTGAATCATTCCGTGAAGATTCAAAATTGGCCAAGTATTACCAGATAGGCTTTAAACAAATGGAAACAGTATGGAAAATAAGTTATCCAAAAATCCAAACATCTGGCATCCATGTTTATCTTCAAGGGTAGCACAGAGGATAAAACCATAAAAGAAGCAACTAAAGCACTTAAAGCTTTTCCCACTGCACACAAACGCTTTAGGAAACAAGTAAAATAGGCTGAAAAGACTATTAAATGGTTTTAGAATTTGCTATATCGGCAAAAAACTAAAATTAGAGGCTAGTTCTCACAACTATCTGGTCAGTATTAGAGCCGAAAGAGGATGATGCAAAGGGAAGAAAGAGGAAAGGTGTGGGCCATCTTCATCAGTCTACTGTTATGATACCATTAGACACCAGTCCTCTCTTCTGCTATTCTTTCTATGACAACTGAATTCAACAAAAAAAGAGATTCTTTCAGTTACACTCTCAACTTATCTGCATTTTTCAACACGAAACTTTAAATTTAAGAATATAAACCAAGAGTTGATCAATCAAAAAAACTAGACTGTTTATGCAGTAAGAATTAGATAATAACTTTCAAATATTTCTAATTTAGTAATTAAGAAACTATATAATAGTTAATCATATAAAATTAATTATAATCAAAATGCTAGAATGTGGGTGTTGAGAAGAAATAAACACCAAAGTATTAGGTTCTCAACCTACTACCTTTCTTTTTCTGAGGGCCAAATACTTTGATTAAGATAAATGAATGAGTATGAGATATGCTATGTCAAAATTTTTGAGACTAAACAACAGAATCATTTTTATGATTAGGATAAGTCTATACTTTTGATATTTATTAACAAAACTGAAGCAAACTCAGGAAATTTCTAAGTTTTTTTCCCTGCATAATATTTTATCATATGAAATTTAATTTTCATCCCTCAAAATTGGTAAATTATTTTTTAAATAAAGCAAATAACAATGTTAATTTTCTTGAAAATTATTTTAAGAAATGAGAATGAATGCATAAATAACAAATCAGAGGATGATTTTGACATTTTCATGAAAAGGAAGAGCAGATATTTTAAATAAAATCATGTTCATGAAAAAAATAAGCTATTCTGAGCCCAGATATTATGGCACATGCCAACTATTTTGAAAAGTGCCAAAGACAGGTCATAGTATTAGTAATGAAAATATAACTCCAAATATGATGAACTGAATGATTAATTCTTTTATAATATGAAGGATTCTTTTCTCGCATTTAAGTCAGTTACATATTTTTTGCTTTTAAGTCAGTTACCAATCTCTTCTATTTTCAATAATGAAGGGTACTAGAGCCACAGTCTAGTCAAACTTAGATGGGTTAGAGTGGATCCTGATTTAATCCCTTTCTAATAACAAAACCTTAATGAAATTACTGAAATTCTCTACGATTCAGCTTACTCAGCCTAAAAATGTGGGTAATAATAGTAATGCCATCATCATGGAGGGGCTGTGTTGATTAAAGGAAATAATCCACTGCTCAGCACAATACCTGTCAATCAAAAATGTGATATCTCTAAATCACTTTTTCTTTAATTATTTAACTATTAGAGCAGATGAACTGTAGTTCATATAACTATGTGTAAAATACTTAGAAAGACAGAACTATTAAAAGCACTTATAATACTAGCTAATATTGTCAAATTCCTCAATTCTCGCTGTTTCAAACTGTCTATATCACTGCATTCCTCACCTTTTCTCCAACACCACCAACTGAGCCAATGGATCCCGGGGGTCCTTGTGGTCCCTGTAGTGTAGGAAAAGGAATACAGTTACGCTTGCTCTTAAAATAAAATATAAAATTACAAATATAAGTCCAGTTATTCTCAGAGGGAGAGAAATATTATGCAAGAATATTCCAAGTCATTTGAAAGATGAGACAAAATGATGAACTTTATTGAGTTGTCAAATTTACTGGATAGCAAATAATTTAATTATACTAAATTGATTTTCAAATTCACCAGAATTTTGAAGATAAGGTAGGAGACTTTCCAACTCTAGTCATGTTAGTTGATACTTGAAACATAATTTCAATCTGTCTGCCTATTGAAGAGATCAGATTTAGAGGATGATTTTGTAGATTTTTTTAGTGGATCAAGATATGATTCTGGTTAAGAATTATGTAATCCATGCAAAAAACAATATAAACCATCCTTAAACTTTAAATTACATAGGGGGAATTAAAACCTAAAAGCATTTTTAGTACATCTGTGCCTAATCTATTTTACCCAGTTCTGGTCTGACAAAATTAAAAGCAGGAATAACAGAAGAGCAATAAAGACAAGAATAAATGACTTGTTCTTTGTGAAAAGGGAAAGTCAAATGGAAACAGAACATCAAAGCCTGTAAATTTGTTAATGGTAACAGTAAGATAAATATGGCATTACATTCCTGTAATATTGGAACAGTCAGTCAACAATTAAGCTTGGGGGAGGAAAGCTTTATACAGTTGACAGGAAACATTTTTTACATGGTAAGAGGTGCACATATTATCATGCACATATTACTCTAACATATTTTATAGAAGGAAAATATAAAACTTTTAGATAGTAGATGCATAAATAAAGGCTGTTTGGAGTACAGACCTAGGCTAGTACAATCAAGCCAATTACAACCATCTCCTCAAGCAGTTGTAAAAGATAAAGGTTAAATTGGAAACAATTCAGCAACATTGTACAGTTATTATGTGCAAGACAGTATGTTGAACTGAACAATGCAGTTCTTAGAGCTAGTATTTCTAATTCACCAATAAATATTAATATATATTGACTGTAAGTTTTGTACCTATATTATATTTGTGAGGACTAGCTCCCTACAAAGCTTTTCTTTTCCTGTAAAATAAAATGGAGTGAGTAAATGATCCTTGAGCTCTTGTTCTCTTAAACATTTAACAGGAGTGTAATTGTCTCCATTATGTCTTGACACTACCTGCTATTAAATAATATCTATATAACTTCAAAATAATTAACATATTTCACAGTCTTACATCAGCTCCATTGGGACCTTGAGGACCTCTGGGGCCTGGAGGACCAGGTGGACCCTGTAAGAGATGAATATTAAGGTCTATGAAGTCTAAACTCAAATGCATTTCTGATATTTCATTTTGTGATTAAGAAAACTAAAAGAAGTTTCAGCCTGCAAAATCATAGTCAGTGAAGCATATCAGTGTTATAAGTCATTTGTGATGGATACAACATCATGTCAGCAAATGATTATTTACACATAGCTATGGGGAAATTAGAACTGCAGGAAGAACAATTTAATTAAAAATTAGAAAAGTCTATTGTTACTATCTGGTACAATGAAGTCATACAGCCAGAAATATTTTAGGCTAGAATATGCTAGAATGCTAGAGTATAAAAGGAACATAAACTTTGAAGCGGAAATGGTGCTTGAGTAGATTTAGAATTCATTAATTCTATATTTTTATTTGTATATTTTTGTTTTGTTTTTTATGTCAGCTCTCATGTTACATATGCTAGAATTGGAATAAGATTAACTATTTAGTTGTCTTCCTCAAACAAAGGGTCTCTCTCTTGGTTGTGCTTTAAGATTACCTTGGGGCACTTTTTATAAAATACTGGTGACCAGAACCCCTTACTTCAAGAATGTATTAATGATTCAGGGAACCATAGCAAGCATATTTAGAGAGGAGTTTGCTATGTAATGATGCTGTTTGAGGTATTAATTAGTTATTTGAATCAGCAATATTAATGTTCTCAGTTTTTAAGTTTATTGTAATAAGAATAATTTCTTATTTGAAGAAAATGAAATCTAATATGCAAATATAAAAATATCAAAATATGTATTCTGAAGGAAGCAAAAATTGGGGGCAATGTTTATTGAAGGGAAAGAACAATTAGGAAATGTATTCATTACATTTCATAGATTTCAATGACCTTGGTTAATTGTTTCCTTAACCAAGGTAGTCCTTAATCAGCAAATATATGTATTTCAAGTTTTTAGTTGAATTATTAGACTTAAACTTAGAGGAGAAATCCAGAATCAATAAATGCGAATTTTTATGTTATAGCATTCTGATTAAGACAGAATTCCTTATTAAATTAAGAATTTGTTTCAAAGTACAATTAATTTTTAATATTGTTAACATTTGCTAATTATCTAAATCCTGGGTAAATATTATCTATTATTTACCTGTTTCACATCAAAGTCCAGAGCTAAAGACTAATAAGTAACTGAAGCGTGGCAGTTTATATACACTTCAACAATAAATACACATAGAAATAAAAAATATATAACAATACATCAACCTAAGAATACCATATATGTATAAAACACTACTCCAAAGTGAGAAAGAGAAAAGGTAGAGAATTAGTCAAGACTGTGGCGGGAGATTCAATAGCGGCAGATGCAAGTTTGGGTGAGAATCAGGGAGGCATCAATCTGAAAAATCATAGCCTTTAGGGCTACTTTGTTCATACTAATAAACCTTAAGAAAGATGTTAGTAATGTAGAAATTCACAGCATACATCAATTCTAAAACATAGAAACTTACCATGGGACCAACATCCCCATTTTCACCTTTTTCACCAGGTGGGCCTGGCAGACCCTAAGAAAATATAGTAGAAAATAATAAAAGTCATTCATGTATTTAAAAAATATATATTTGGCTAATTTCTAATATAGAATTAAAAATTAAATATAAGTTAAATAAGAACATGGAAATTGAGTCAAACGATCATTTGTCAAAATACTTACAATGCAAATATTGACTATATATGATGGAATCTTATATCTACATTCACTAATAAAATTTATGCTTTGTCTAATATACTGTTTGATTTCAGTTACATGAACTAAGCACATTATTTGGTCTGGGAATTTATGAATACTAAATCATTTTCTCCATCTTTTATGAGTAGTATATGGAACTACCATTGTAAAACTTTTTTGGAAAAATCTTGTCCCAAATTATTTTAGAACACCTTATCCAAGGGAGGATTTTATAGCTAGGTATAGTCAAAACTCTTTCAAAAATAAATATTCCATCCAGTATATATCCAGGGTTACAAATATCTTCTGAACTTTTAATCTGTTAATTCCACTTCTGAATCTTAAAAACTCATAGGCCATGAGACCTGATATATTATACTTCCCTTATTCTCTCAATCCATTTCCTTTACATTCATTTGCAGTGTAAATGCTTTAGGAGAGGTTTTGTGCTACTGAATAAACTCAGAGCAGCTGCACACAAATTTCACCGGCCCCCATCTTTATGGAAAAATTATTTTATTTACTCTTGCTCTTCCTAACTAGTTCCTCCATGCAGAGCTGTTTATATTTCCTCTTTCATATCACAATGATACTTTGTACATATTTGAATGTACACTTAAAAACACAATTATACCAGTTGTTTACATACTTATCCTCACTGGGCAGTGCTCTTTCAGGTGTCAATTTTTTATCTCTAACAATAAGCAGAAGGCCAGGGAAAAACTGAGATTTTAATAAAATGTTGAATTTATGATGAATGAATGAATTCTAAGAAAATAAATCAACAGGAAATGCTACATGCAATAAGATGTTTCTTGTAACACTAGCTATGATAGTTAAAATTCTCAATTATTCCAGATGTTTAATCATAAGAAAACATAGTTAAATAAATTTGGTTGTATAAACTAATGGAATATTATAAGACTATAATTATGATACTAATATTCTAAATATGAATAATGTTTATGATAAGTATTAAATACAAATATAAATGAATGTATACTATAAATTTAACTGTGAAATATGTATTAAAATATGTATGATGACTATTGGACAGAAATAGTAAAAGTGGTAATAGGTTTTAATATGGTAGAATTATGGATTGTTTTAATTTTTAAAATGTTTTTGGGTTTATCATTATGTATATAAATCATACATTTTATACATACTTAAACATTTTTACAATAGTATTTCAGATATAATCTATTTAAGAAATAAAAAATATACGCTACATAAGCTCTACATTTCTACTGATATTTTAATAAAGTTATTGACTTGGTCCTACACACAGTGGCTACAAAGTATTTGACCAAAACCCACACTAATAAATATACTTATTACCTAGTAAACATGCACATGTAAAATAGTTGAAACATAGGTTTCAAAAAGTAATACTTACCTTGAATGGATAGATGATGATCTTTGATATTTTTATTCTATTTTACCTTATCCTGTTATATTTCATTTTTTAATGCTGGTAATAACCCACTAAATTGTTTTTGTGACCTACTAATTCCATATGACTCTCAGTTTAGAGAGAGGGTACTTTACCGAGTATATTTGTAAACATTTTTTAATGTTCCATATATTCATTTTTAGAGGAAATATTAATTACTGATTTATAATGAACAACATATACCAGAATGTCATTTATTTTTTCTCATATATCATTCAGATATCTAGGAAAATAGCCTATCATATGTACTTCCCAAACAGTTATCATCATCTGATGCTAGCTTCTAGAATTACTAGAGAAGTTCCTAGTAAGTTTCCTGGGAGGAAAGAGCCAGGTAGTGTTTCTGATTTTAGCCTGCTTAAAAATTATTTGAAAGAGATCCCTAAAATTTTAGATTCCCAGATCTACAACCTAAGAGATTCTAATTCATTGATGGAGCACATGAACTCAAATTCTTAACAGACAAGTAGATTTTTAACACAGATGAAATAAACATTTCAGTTTAAGTCCATTTCCTTAAGTAGTAAGCATTACAGCTTAAACATAATTAAGTTCTTATAAACACTGTATAAATTAACAACCACATTCCTTATCTTCTGTACAGGTTTCCACCACTTTTAGTACAGAGCGCATCTAATTTGGGATCCCCAAATTGAATGGTATAAAATATTTGCTCATAGTTGTCTTTTACTTCTATAATAAGCCCAGTCTGCATTTCCATCTTTTATTTACACATGATTATTCCTAATATTAGTTCAATAGAAACCTTCCAATAGAAAAATATTTAAATATTTATTTTTTATGAAGTTTGATGATAGTTCAAGTTAAGACAGAATGTTCTTCTTATTAAAATTAATAGAAACATAATGAGTCAAATTCTCTTTTTGCAGGAACTAAATGTGCAAAATTGCACTCCAGTTTTAATCAGTTTTCACATGTCCTACCTCTTTCCTAGGGAGTAATTTATGCATGGAGAGACTCTGTTTTAAGGTCTGTCAATTTAAGATCATTTACTACATAAGTGATGAAATAAAAAAATGAATTCAGGCCAAGAACTCTCATTCTATATGTCTCCTTCATATGCAGACAAATAGTAAACAGAGAAATGAAAAATCAAGTCGTTTAAACAGAATATTAGATTATTATTATTTCTGTCTATTATAATTGCTAATATCTATTCTGCCATGAAGACTCAATTAAAGTATGCAGATGTGATTGTGAACATGTTAATTACATTAGCATCTTTTCAGATTCCTGATTTAAAGAGGTAGCTGTGGGAAAAATATAATCAATTTTTCAGGGAACTGATTTCTTGAGTCATCCTCATCAAAGAGGACATTTCTTACTCTGCGGAAATGAAGACTTTTTTATGTTTTATGTTAATATGTTGTAAATATAAGCTACAAGGCACCTTTTTTAATCATGATAACTAAATTTCTAAATTACAAACTTTTGGATTCAGAATAATCAGTTAACTGAAAAAGCAGAAAATGAGTGGTAACATATCCACTGGCAATCTAATTTTTAATGCCTTGTTGTTTTCAAATATGTGTACTTCTCATACATACTGATATATACTACTCAGGATTGCTTATTTATTATTGTCTAACAAGTATAAAAGGGCTAAACACAAATATGAAATGAAGTTTTTACATTTTCCAAGTTGAAAAATAATTATTTTGGCATTAAAAAAAGTAGAAAATTATAACATCATGTTCACTGGTAGACATCCATTGAGTGTTATAACAATAATTGTTATGATAATATAATTATATTTTTACAATATAATTTGTACAATTATATATATAATAAGCTAGTTAATATTAAAAACTAATATTCTATGGCTTTACTTATGAAAACAGAGATAAAAATTAAATTTATACAAATTCAACTTTTACTTACTTTTCCACAACTTCACAAAATTTTGAGTACAATGAACTAGATGATTTAATTTAATCATTTCTAAAATTGCTAATGTGGCATAACTAATATTCACATGGCACCCAAATAGCATTTAAAACAAAATTTTTTAATCTTTTAGAGGATCACTAGGTAGGTATTGAATAAGCAAGTGGGAGAAGAAAGTCAGATGTTTCCAAAGTTTGTAGGAAGTAGTTAAACTCACATGGAAGAGTGGAAAAACAACTCAGAACAGATGTCTACTATGCATTGTTTTGCCTAAGAACCCAGTTGTAAGCCATATTTGAATGAAAATGTTTTAGCCTACAATGTTTTACAATTTAATATTTCCTCCCCTGAAAGTGTTTCATAAAATACAAATTATAATTCTAAATTTAAGAAGTTATTTTAAATAACCAATTTACTGTTAATTTGTTTATTTTACCTATTATTGTTTAACATTTCTTGTTGTTAGTTTCTGTTAATAGTTGCGATTGACAGTTTGCTATTTATCAAAAGGCTTTTAATTTTTGCTAGCCATCTGGAGTACTAATTTTCTTGCTGTGAGATGTGTGAAAGAATGCTTCTAACATCTTGCTTCTAACTGTCACACTTAAAGAAGGTTGTCATTCATTTTCCAAATACAATGAGGATGAAGAAAAGGGGTGTTATACTTATGGTGGGGCTAAATAAACTCCAGAAACAGAAACCAGGGCTGATGCAGCTTCAGAAAAATTAATAATAATTGATTAAAAGCAGTTAAAGTTCAGATACATATTTAAGTAAAACAGTCATTATACTTAAACTTTGTACCCTAGTTCCCAGATAGAAAGAAGGAAAGCTGTTTTGTTTTACAACTTCCGGAAAACCTGGTGTGAAAAGTAAGTGGGAATGACAAGGGTGTGCAACTCAGAGAACATCTTACCTGAAGACCTATGGGACCCGGAGGTCCTGGGAAACCTCTGGCACCTTCATCACCTTTTTGTCCAAACATCCCCTGCTGACCTCTGGGACCTGGCTCACCATCACCTCCCTAGAAAAGACCAATAAAAATGATCACAAACTGGAAGAATCATGATTCTGCTACAAGTCATCATAAACATGTAGCCATTTCTAATTTAATCAAAGACAGTTTATTTATAAGTTACCAAGTACAAAGTAAGTTACATTTCCATTATCCGCTGCAAATATACCATTGTTAGTTTTGCTTACATTATTTGGTTCTGAAATATGACTGATTTTGATTTTCTCACGTATATCAAGTGAAGTAAAAGCTATTTAAAAAGGGAAAATAATGTTCAAAATTGTCTATGAAGTACTTCTCAACTGTTTATTATCTATCTTCAAATGAAGTCACAGTGTTTTTTGTTTATAAAGATCAGCTTGGTTTGCTATATTAGATAATTTAAACTTGATTTAATGTTAAGCATACAAACTTATTACCACATGAAATAGACTGGTTATGTGACAGTTCATAAATCTGATCAGAGAACGGTAAGGCTTTAGATTTGCTGAACAAAGAGGAATACTTACAGCAATTCCAGGGGCACCAACTGGACCTTGAAGACCTGGGGGACCAGGAGGACCCTGCGGTGAGATAAAAATCTGTAATTTTGAAACTGAAACCAGAGGAGCCTGAGCTATGTAGTGCAGAGCATTTGGTTGATCAAAATCTATTAATCATCTCTACATTTCTTGGGGAAAAAAAAAATGTTTTGGCATTCAGTACAGTCAACCATTATTTATTTTACTCCTTGAGACTCAGACTTGCCTACTTGCAATCAATTTTAAATTGGCAGTTATTGAAAGCATTCTCAACTATAATGTGGATATTTAAAAATGGATTTCTATGCTAATATAAATCATGTTGAAGTTTCACACTTGAAAAATTTCAAAATACCAGATTTCTTTAATGAGATATGTATGTGTCAGAAAGAGCACATGAAAAAAGCATCCATATGCTATCTTCTAAATGAAAAATAGGATGTGGGGAATTCTATATGACAGAAAGTAATGATATATGAAACCTCAGAATTTTCTTTATATGTAAACACATGCAAACTCAGTATTATATATTAAGTATACTGGAACGCCTTATTTTGAGCAGTAGATTTTAATGGCTTTATGAGTCTTACATACATAAATATTACTTCTTAACTGTCCTTTTTTCCAACATAAGTAACTGATCAGGCACTATAAAAGATCCAAACATTAAAGAGTCATTGGATTGGATTGCTCTTTTTCTTAAAACTGCCACACAGTGGGAAGAGTGCTTAAAGCATAGGTTCTGGAGGTATGTGTGGTTCAGGGACCATTGGGGTACCTGAGTCCCTGTCAGGTTTCCACTAGGTCAAAAATCCTTTTCATAACAACTTTAAGATATTATTTGTCTTTAAACCATATGGTATTCAAACTAATGGTGCAAAAACAATGGAGGGTAAAATTGCTGATGATTTAGTCTCATTCTGTGGCTTTTAGGGTTGGAATTATTGCATTTCTTAACACACAATTTGAAAAGAGGTTTTATTAAAATTGACTGAATCTCAAACTGAATAGTTCCCACAGAGGTAGTATAGTAGTAATATTATAATCTTCAGAGAGGTAAGGGAATAGTAATATGAAAAAATATCCATGGTTAACACCAAAAGGAGTTAAACGAATAATGCCCCCTCAATAAGAAATAGGAAACTTACATTTTCTCCTTTGTCACCCTTGCTGCCTTTTTGTCCTGGTTCACCGATTTCACCCTGTATTTGAAAGATTTGAGTTAAAGTTTATCTCTAATATGCCATACCTGCCATTGCATTGTCATCACTATCATTGTATGATTAAATTTTACTTTAATGTAATTATGTGCTAACATTTAATGTCAGAGTTTAAATTGGAAAAGCCTGCTTCTCACTTTCTAGTATTGACTAATATTGATTTCTAATATTGATTAGTATATAGACAAACAAAAGTCAACTGGACTTTGAGGAATACTGCAGCTGGATTTTTAATTCACAAAATCAGTTTTGTCTGAAATATTACCAGTATAAATTAATAATGAAAATACATTAATTTATATAAAAATATAATTACACATTAATCAAAAATCAGTTATTTTTTCTCCTAGTTTTCCAACTATTAAAATGTTGCACATTATCAGAGCACTGGTTAACAAATTTTGTTATATAATTTCACAATAATATTAGAAAATATATTCAGTTCAAACACAACATAGCTATACATTCAAAATCAAGAGCTTAGAATCTTTACTTACAAGTTAGTAAAAAATAGGGAAGTATAGGATTATCAAATATGTATGCAGCTCATTCTTAAATTTTAATTCTGCAATATCCAAGACACCACAGCTAAATGTATACAAGTAATTAATTAAATTAATTTCACATTTATTTCAGAAACATATATTTAAAAATAGATAAGCAACTTTGGCATCTGTTATTTTTTCTCACTACCATTGTTCTTGTCTTGTTTATACCCTACATACTATTTCCTGGGATAACAATAATTCTCAACCTCTAAAATAAAACTTTTGAGCACAAGGAAGCTGTATTGAAACTTTGGAAAAGATATCTTTAGATTTGACATCTAATCTTAAAAGAGATTATATCCAGGATTCTTAAGGAAAAATTTATTTTTCACAGGACGCACTAATATGAATAAAGAGCACTCACCTTGTCTCCATCCTCTCCTGGGGAGCCAGCAGGCCCAGCAGGCCCTGGGAGACCCACAGGGCCTTGTACTCCATCTCTCCCTGCAGGGCCTTGGGGACCTTTTTCTCCCTGCATTGAAAATCCAGCAGGTCATTACTTTGCCGTAAGAAACCTATAAATTAGCTATTGTTACAATTTTTAAGTACAGCTACAACAGTCATACTCTGGCTTCCATATTTGACAAGGAAATTGCTTTGATTTTCCCCCAAAGTATATTTTCCCAATATATTGCTATTTCCTAGTAGCAAATGATAACACAAAAGATCTCTACATTCTTTCGTGGCTAGGGATACTAACATTGTTAACAATTTATGAATCTCAAGTTATGGGTCACAAAAACAATTAAGACTCAACTTGGAATTTTTCTTTCAATCACACATTTTCAAATCAAGCATTATATATTGATAAATCAGATGCTCGATGTTTGTGAAAACTCACTGACCCTTTACTCTTTTTCTGTGCTGCTTGTATACCCAACTTTATAATATGCTCTATGTGTAGACTTTTTCTATTTTTTAACAATGTTACATGAATTTTTCTAGATTTTGATATTTTCTTTCATTGCTGCTTTTACTGATTCAAAATGACAAGGCTGTTAGCTTTTTAAAAATTTTTGTTTACTTTTTGACAATGACATTATTTTCCTCTTTTTAAAATTTAACTATATTGTGTAGTTTAAAAAGTATAGGCTTGAGGGCTTCCCTGGTGGCGCAGTGGTTGAGAGTCTGCCTGCTGATGCAGGGGACACGGGTTTGTGCCCTGGTCCGGGAGGATCCCCACATGCCGCGAAGTGGCTGTGCCCGTGAGCCATGGTCCCTGAGCCTGCGCATCCGGAGCCTGTGCTCCGCAATGGGAGAGGCCACAACAGTGGCCCATGTACCGCAAAAAAAATAAAATAAAAAAATAATAAAATAAAATAAAAAGTATAGGCTTGATAATAAAGATAGCAAAAAATCCTTTGAGAGCTTAAATAAGTGATTTCCTAAAAGTCAAGACTTCATCAGTTCTGTACAAAATTATTCCTGATTGCAGTTGGTGGTTCTATCTTTTCTCCCATTACAAAAGCTGGGAATCCATGTCATTAGTTCCTGCATTTACATTATCCTGCTCCCCACCCCTCTGTCCCTCACCACCTCCTGTCCCTTTACGATGACTAAGTTTTATCTCTTGAATATATTTACTTCCCTTTATCTCCACCATTAGCATCTTACCCCGAAATACTAGTAGGCTTCCTCTCAACTATTGAAATGTTTCCTTCTTATCTCACATCTATTCTTACTTCCAAGCTATCCTCTGTACTGCAATCAGAGAGACAATCATCTTACCAACATTCTTTATAGTCAATTTACTTGTTTACCATTCCTAAGGTAAAGACCAAGCTGCTAGTGTGGTCTGCCATTACCTGGCTCCTACTACCTATGGAACAGCCTCTAGCCTCCCTTGCCCTTCCTCTCTTTATTTCAACCCATGTAGATCTTTTTTAGTTCAACTTGATGCCATACCCTTCCCGTCACTTGGCCTGAGCACATGTTGTTCACTTAGCCTGGAATGCCCCTAGGAGGACCCTCCACTTAGTTAATTCTTCCTCATCTTTTACATTCCATCATCAATGTCCTACCCAAGGAAAGGCTCTGATTCCAGCTTAGGTCCCTCTGTTATAAGCTGACATACACCAGTACATTTCCTTACATCATTAGCCAGAGTTTGTAATTATACAGGTACTTAGTGATTCTTTGTTTATTATCTAAAGCCCCATCAGACAATAAATTGTGTGAGGGCAGAAGCTGTCTGATTTTGTATTCCATTGTACCTAGCTAGCCTATGGCCCAGAGTAGCCATTTAAGGCTAGTTAGTTAATTGCTTAATGACAACAAAAATAACAAAATGTCTATAAAACAAAGTTAACAAGTTTATTACTTTATTGGGTTCCATACAATCTTATTGTATTTTTCAAAACTATGCCATAATTATCATTTAACACATACCTCTGATGTCACATTGGAGACCTTTTATTTCCTTCAAATTAAATATTGCAATGTCTCAAAACTATCTCCACTCATAAAATGTGCTGTGCTATTCACAGTGAATGTCACTATTTTGAACACATGAGCTGATTCAGATATTTCTCCTTAATTTGGATTTCCTTGAGAGACTGAACTCCAAAAATCAATCCTTTTATATGAGAGTATCTGTAAATAAGACAGATTAATTCTTAACTGCCTTCATTACAGTACACATAATCTCTAGCCAGGAATCACCTGCTGTTTATTTCTTCTGATCCTGGTCTGTGTGGAATCTATACCACTATATCAGATTTATATTTGGGTTTAGGAAGAGGTAAAAGACTTTGCTTAACATCTTAGCCAACGTCTCCATCAGTTTTTACTAAACGTCTGCATGGAGGGCTATGGGTATTTTCACCCAACACTTCTATAACCATTTGATGCTACCATCCCTAGATAGATAACTTCTTCAAAAGTACTACCTAATACTGTGTCCAGCACTTAGTAGCTCTCAATAACTATTTGTTGAATAAAAGAACAGTGGAATGAACACCTTGGAGTTTTTGTTGGTGGTGGGAATAACAGAGAGAACAGGTGAGCAGAACATTCTCCTCTCCCTCCCTCCTCATAATACCACCAATCACCAACAAAACCTGGGCCAAATCTTATCTCTGAAAAGGGCTTCTGTCAATAATTTCTCCTCTATATCACCAAAGTAATTTATTATCATTTTCAATACTTTTCCATATTCTTGTCTTTGTTTCAATATTTTACTTTTTCTTCATAAAGTCAAGGTATTTAAAACCCAGCCTTCAACTTATTATCTTCAGAGAATTCTTGGCTTCTCTAATAAGTATATTCTCAATTGGTATACTAAAGCAATGCATATCTGTTTTCTCTGTATACATTCTTCATTGTGTTGTGCCAATATACGGGTGCCCTGAATTTTTGAATGAACTTTTATGAAAGGGCCTGAATCTATATCTTTTATATCCCCTCCCAGTGCACAGTACACTATAAAAGTTTTATGGACAAATCTTTAGGTCTGAGATTGGTTGGAAATTATAGAAATTGTAAGAAGGAGCCAAAGAACAATTTTTTATAGTTGTCTTTTAACATCTCAGAAAATAATGTCTAAATTTTCAACAAATTTACTAAGCTGGAAATACATTGCTTTAAAAACTTCTCAGCAATTAAAAATGCTTTCTCTGTCACCAAAAGATTCTAACCACAGGTGATATGGTCCTATTCTAAATGTGTCTAAAAGGTAGTAGATTACAGAAAAACAGTCACTTTAATTTGGAAATACTTAAACAAGATCACAAACAGTAATGTCAATGGACAATGAAAGCAACTTGCTAAATCTCACTCAACTTGCTAAAACTAGGTCCTTAGTGATTAAAAGGTATTTTGAAGATTATAGGCTTAAACTAGATAATATATGTCAAAACTTACATATACACAAAAGTAGTTTTTGCATACAATGATCAGCAATTTTTATATATATTTACTGAACAAGTTTGTGTTTTAACCTTGGAGGATAAGAGAATGCTTTAGTTGTTTAGTTGTTTTAGAAAATTAATATGATTAAGTGAAAAGCAGGAACAAAATTAGGGGAGAAATCTTGATGATGAAACTTAAACCTAATGAACAGAATATATCCATAATTATTAAATAAATATAAGATAAAATAATTGACCAGATGTTTTCCCCCTCTTTCACTGTAGATCAAAACTCAAATCACACGAGAAGTGCAGCCTCTTTCTATGCGTTTCACTTACAGACCATGAAAGTGATTGGAAATTAAGTTGTACTACAAGAGGAGTGAAAAGTGAACACTTTTCTAATATAAAGCAGCAAAGTATGGTTTTAATCAAAAGTCCAGTTTTATCTTTCAAAAGGAACAAACTCAGAAGCCTTTCACATTAATAATATCCAACTCCCCCACAGATATTAGGGTTTCATAAAATGTGGAAAAATGTCATCTCATTTAATGAATTTGAAATTTTCTGTATTATAAATATAAAAATAAGTGTGTTTATATGCCAGGCACATATGCAGAAAGAATGCAGTGGACTATGAAGAGCTAATATCCTTGAATAAAAAGTAATAACTTGTGCAGGATGACAGTATAATATATTCCTCCTTGAAATTACTTACAGGAGCACCTTTCTCTCCAGCTGGACCAGGAGGACCCTGAGGTCCTGGTCGCCCTGGCAAACCAATTGGGCCAGCTGTTCCTGCTGACCCACGTTCTCCTGGTGAGCCCTAGCACAGTGGAAAAAAGGTATTTTGTTATTAATGATGGAAAAATTTACACTTAAGAATCACTTATTTAGTTATGAAATCTTACAGTTTACATAACATAAAAGTCACTTTTAGACAATTTTAAGATCTCAGACAGGAACAGTACTCACAATTTAAAAGATTAAGTTCTAGCCCCAATATTAAGCACAGATACTAAAGTTAAGAAATACTGATAAGAAGAAAAATATTTCAAAATTATATATCTTTAATATTTTACAGATGTTTTCTCTTTTCATTTAAGTGTTCACAATTGTTCACAATGTTTGATAAGACATAAATCCAACAGTACCTTCCTATACAATTTTCTCCCTGTATTATTCTGGATTGGCATGATACACTGTCTAGACTAGCATTTTTCAAAGTGACTTCTGGACTTCACCTCAAACTTGCTGAATCACAATTTCAAAGTCCTAAAAATGAGTTCAGAAATTGTCATTGCTTTGAGGTACAAATATAATTTTTTACATAATAAAGTTCAATAATCACTATCCCAGAGCTTGGACTTTTTCCTGAAAATAAGTTCTTAAATTTATCTTAGGATTCTGTAGGGACCATTGGGTTTTATTATGAACACTAACTAGATAATTCACATTTGACTAGGTATGTCCAATTGAGTTTCAAAATAGAGGCTATATATTTTCAATTAGTTTGCTTAAAAAATACCTAATATGTAAAATTTTAAAAAGTGTGGATACTGCCTTCATATTAATTATCTCTATCAACAATTTAAGAAAACATTATTTAAAGCAAGAATAAAAGAAATGCAAATGTAGATTTACTAAGTCATGTATAGGTCAAAGATAGCCTATTTATCATTTCCAATTTTATTTATTGAAAGATAACAAGAATATTGTCTTTGCATTAGATTCCTAAATGGGTGGCTAAGTTTTAATTTATCATTTTCTTTCAAGATTGAACTAATGTGAAATATTAGAAAATATGATTATTAGCAGATTTCCTTAATAATTAAGAAGTCTAAATAATAACATCATCATTTTAAAACTCAAAGAAATGATTTATAAAAGCTGGAAAATATAGTACTGTCACATTTATCTTCTAATATTACTCTCCCTATGTAATTAGAAGTCATTTTATTATACAAATATGAATTATTGACTTTGTTCTAATTTCTATTCTTATTAGCTAGAGAACTAACTAAATATGAACACAAGAACAATGATAATGACAATTTGTATTGATGTAGTGCTTAAGAGTTGTGTGAAAATAAATTTTTACCAATCATAATTCAAATACTAAAGAAGAAGAGATTACAAAGGAAAACTTCAGTTAGTATTTTTTAAATAATAAACATCTGTCCTCTGTCAAAATGTTATTTTTAATTTAATAATATTAAAATATTTTATGCAAAAGAGTCAACCACAAGTGGTGTGACTGTTAACCAGATGGCAGACTTTGGATGAATGATTCCAGAGGCCAATGCAGAAATTAAAAATGGGAATAGAGTCCTCTGAGTGCATTCAAGAAGTGCAGCCCTAAAAGTGGAAGGCATGCAAAGATTTGTCTCTACTTAGCAGAGACAGCAAAGAAAGAAAGGAAGCCTGGAGGCTGAGTAGGAGGGCAGGGGAGGGAGGAAGATGGACAATGAGAGAGAGAAAGAGAGAGAGAGAACAGAGAAGGAAGACAAGGATTAAAAGGAGGAGAAGGAGAGCAAAGACCCTGAAATTGAGAGGAATGCAAAGAATTCTGAATTACAGAAAAGAGAGAAAGAAAAAGTTCAGTAATGAAAGCACTCTTTTTTGGTGTAAGTATAAGCAGAAAACAATATACAGTGTGACTAGGGTGATTCTGTTTTATTCGGGTAAACACTATCATCCCTAAAGATAAATCTCTAATATCTGAAAATTTGATTTCTTGAGGATCAGTGTGCATACAAGGTGGGTATGTTACATTTTCATTTTAATATTTTACTTGTAAAATCTCACAAAAGCATTACTACCCATTAGTGTTATCAAATCTAAACTAAGCATCCAATTTAAGGGCTGAAATATTTTATTTGTAATTGATGATACAAAAAGAGATGCAATTTTTGATATGTCAGGTCATGAAACCTTTCTCTTTGATCCTGTTTTAAATTTAAACCCCAACTTTTCAAAGACTACCTGAGGAAGATATCATTTTAGACTGTGTTGAGCTTGACAGCTATGAGACCAGAATGATAAAAGAGGAAATTCACTAGAAAACAGATGTGTATATTAAGAAAATTTATTATTTTCCAACTATTGAGCCTACTAAACAACTATTGTGCTAAGTACTTTACAAATGCAATATAATTTAATTCCTGTACGACTTGTTTACTTTTCAGGTAAAGGTGGCCATAAGGCCCAGTGTCTAGCTCATGTGCCCCTGATTCACACAAAGTTTCTTCCTGCAATACAGAATACTTCATAAATGGTGAAGAAAAAATTCCCTGGTTGTTTGTACCACAATAATTCACACATATTATGCTAAATTTTAATAAGTAGAGGAAATAGAAGCCATTTAAGACCACTTCTACCAGAACAAGCTCACATTGGTTGAACACTTTCTAAAATGAGAAAACTTAAAAGAATTAATGTCAATGCTTATCTCCTTTGTCCAAACAGTCATTCTCTGACTTTCATACAGTCTAGATATTTTTGATACCAGCATGCTCTGCAGTGATTTTATTTTATACATCTATAAATGAAAAGTGAAAATCTCTGATGATACCTACTGATTAAGCACATGCTGTTATCAACATACAGAACTTATTTAAATATTCCCAGGTCAACTTTTAAGAGTAAGCCTTATGAATCCTTTAATCCCAATTGAATCACTGAAGAAATTCCATTAAAAATGAAAATTTAAACCTGATATTAAAAAGAGAACATATTTAACAAAAATATAGTGAGACTACTCTCTTGTGACACTGATTGGGAATACAAAATGTATTATGGCAGGCATCAGCCCTTAAGAAGCTCACACTGCAGATTCATTTTTTTCCATAAAGGCTAGACAGTTATAGTTATAGAATTTATTGCATTGTCCTATAACTGGCTATAGTGAAGAACAGAGGGCTTTATATTTGTCAGATAAGTGAACAATTACATCTAAGATGAACATGTTTGGGTTTAAACATAGGTTAAATGGATAATAATAGGCTCACAAAGGTAAAATTTTTGCTTGTTTTTTAAATTGATCTTCAGCCCTCTGAATACTTACTGGCACATAGCAAGCCCTATGTAAAAGTGTCAACTGTATGTGTGATCTTTTCCTTCTCAGCACTGAAACCAGTAGCTTTCCCATCTTGAACAAACTGATTAACTTCTATTTGGCTCTATTTTCTCGCCAACAAAATAGGAACAGAAATAATTTGCCCTCTGTTTTTTCTGATATTATTGTGTTGATACATCTAAAGTCTGTCCTAAAATATGAATGCAACAGATGTTGGAGTACTGTACATGAACAGCTACATACTTTAAAAGTAGATATGCAATCTCAAATGATTGCAGAAGTTAAATTTTATAGCAGAGAAAATTAAGATCCAGAATGTGTATGGTATATCTAAGGCCATACTGTTAAAGAGTAGAGCTTTTCCCACAAAACAGTATTTTTAGTCCTAATTTAAACTGTTTACATACTCATCTCTATAGCAATGATAAATATTTTACCCATCAAAAGTGCTTAACTGGAAAAAACTCAGAGAAAAAGAGGCTAAAAACTATAAAAATATTTCCCCAATGTATGATTTAAATAGCAATGGACAAAAGGTAAATTAAAAGTTTTCTAAAGGTATGTATGGAATTACAGGAATCATAACAATCGTAATATCATGAAGTATTCTGTTATTTTAATACTAAACAGCAACCACGATAGGTCACTTATTTTCAACTGAAGGTTGGATATTTACTTATTCTTAAAAGAGAGCAATTTACATTTCTATAATTAGTGACCTCTCTTTAAGTTTATGTTAGCTTTATCCTCTTCTGCAGCCCTTTTCCCTAAACCTTGCAATGGTAATAAAACACAAGTCAATAGCATCAGTTTATTTCCTTAAAGCAATGAGAATAGTGGTTATTTCTCTAACTCTTCACACACAGGAGAACCCCAGATAAATATTTTCTGTTATATTCACTGGGTGTTTCATATTCTGAGAAGCATTTGTAAAGTAAAGGAAAGAGGTAAACAGAGAAATCATCTCATCAGCTTTCAATTAGAAGGCAGCCCACTAGAGAGAGGAAAAGAAACATAAACACAAGTCCTTATGAACAGAGCTATACAAGTAGAAAGCAAAAAAAGAAAAAAGTCTGCCCCTCTCTTTGTAAAGCCAAGTTGACCTTCGTGGCAAAACTAGTTTGAGGTAATTTTCACTCTGCAGATTACATGTATTTGAGATCAGATAAGCTGAAAATTCAGGTAAAATATCAAGCATTACCAGACTTTAAAACATAAATTCTGAATGATTAAGTTAAAGTCCTACAATATCTCAGTCTTTGGTCACTGATCCCACCACCATCTCTCTACATGATTCATCCTGATTGGATGTCATAATAGCCACCTGAGGTCTAACCAGATTCCAATAGAGAAAGTGTGCTTTAATTTTAAAAAGAATAGCATATGACCCAGTTAGTAAGTATAATCCTTCTAAAAACTTTTACAGCTCCTTGTTTGAGAAATAAGTAAAAAGCCAGTGAAAAGAAGGTTCTCTGGAATGGGATGTGGACAAATAATTAGAAGAAATAGGAATTATGGTAAGAAGGGCATATAAAATCCTAAGGGAGAGACAACAACAGGAAGAAATAATAGCACATAAAGAGGAAAAGAGAGAATCATCAGGGGACAATCATGAAATAGGAGTCATAGGAAAGGAATAAAGACTGATACGCTGCACAGTTGTGAAATCTTGGACTTTTACCTTTTAGCAGCAATGTGCCTGCCCCCTCCCCATATACATTCTCCATATTAACTCCCACTCCTGGGGACGGGGAAGAAATGTGGTTGTAAGGATAGAGGGCCTTTACCAGCACACTATTTTATTTTTTTAAATCTCCTTATTTTTAGAGAAATAACTGTTGGCAATGAGGAGATTTTTTTAAATTATTATTATTATTATTTTATCTTTTGGCCACACCGGGCGGCATGTGGGATGTTAGTTCCCCCACCAGAAATCGAATCCATGCTCCCTGCATTGGCAGCGCGGAGTCTTAACCACTGGACTGCCAGGGAAGTCCCCGAGGGGACTTTTTTTTTTATCAGAAAAAGCATATGAGGGAGAGATTATTCAGGGAATACATTTTCCTTGATTTTGTTTTATGAAAATATAGGTGGTAAATGCAATCTGAGAACTCGTTTGCATAATATATTTGTATATACTGTGTTAACATAAATATAAAATGTTTACTCAGTTTGTGTTCAACATATGAGAAAAATGCTGTGCTGCCTTCCTCTCTTGCTGTTCAGCCCCTTGCTTCTTCCTGCCTTGCGTGTGTGCATCAAGACACCCACTTAGCGAGTAAACCCCCTGAGATGAGAAAACATGCCCTGCTTTGATGGGCATCTATTACCAGCTTTTTTGTACATCATCACGCATACAGAGAACGCTTGGTTTTTGCCAGATTTTAGAAGCCCAAAGTCACAGTATCCTGTTGGGATAAATTTTGTTTGTCTTCAGCAGGAGCACTAAAAACTGTTTCTCAATATACATTCACTCCGAGTAGCTAGACCTTCAGAGAACTATGACATTGAGATACCAATTCTTTGCTAAGAGGACTAAAACAGTGATGAAGACTTCAAGACTAAGTTTAACCCATAAAAAACTTGCTTTTCATAGATCAAATTGATTTTTATTTATACCTTTAACTCCAACCTAATTCCTTTAGGGAAAATACATTGTTTTCACTTCGACTTCTTTGTTCTATCTTTTAATATATTACTCATTATTTAATATGTTATTTTATCTATTCCACATCCATCATCCTCAGTAAACCATAAGCTCTATGCAGGAAATGTCCATTTAATGAATCTATAAAACTCCAGCTTAATAGATTGGTGTATTCAGATATTTATTTAATTATAGTTTTCCATAAGAAAAGACTTACAGCAGCTTACAGGGAAGACATAAATAAAAGATAATATAAATAAGAAATGTTAGGTAAGAAATGTAAAGAAGCAAGTAATTTTTTTATTGGCAAAAAATAGGACTAACAATATTAGTAATCTAAAAATGCATACTAGAGACCAAGGCTTTTCCCAAATGCAGGTCATGATCCATTGATGGTTTACGAAGTCAATGCAATGGGTCTTGTACAGCATTTTTAAAAAGTAACTCTAATAAAATAAATAAGATAATATTAAAGTACATTATATGTACTTTTTGTAGAGAGTTGAACGCAAAAAGTTACAAAAACAGTCAAAAAGCAAGGAGTTATCTTCTCTACTGTGTCCCAAATTTGACTCCATTATTTCCATAAGCCATAACAAAAAGAGAAATTTAATTTTCGTTAACAGTTGAAAGAAAAAAAAAACAACAACAGCTAACTGCTCAAGAAACTACAAACATTTCTAATGCCATTATTAGTAAGAGATTTCTTCTGAGGATACTCATAATAGGAGCCTTGCATACAAATCTCCCATATCCTCAAATAGATACTTTTGGTTGATACAACTCTACACGTTATAGTTTCTCTAAATACAAGCCAATGGCATCATAGCTAGACCTATCAGAGTTCAATAAACCCACTTCTATAGGCTGTCATAACAATGTGATACAAACAGTCTGGCCTATGTTTCCAACTGAATAGATTATGAATAAAAAGAATAGATGTTAAATATATTTATAAATATATACATGTACACAGGTATAGATGGATGACTATTAAATACATTTTGCTTTGTATGGGCCAGAATATATTGAAAGGGTATAGTGTTTGACATGCATAACTGTGACATGTACACACTTTACAAATCTCACTGTGAGCAAGAACTGTTGATAAAAATCCTGCTTTTAGTTTTAGTTCATTGACGTCCTATGCAATGAGGGAATTTATTATCTCTCTAGTATTCCAGAAAGACAGCACAACTACTCTCCTTAAGAATTGTATTCTAAGGAAAAAAGTTAAGGATTCAATAGTATACTGGAAAATATTTATGGTCATTAAGGATCCAACTTGTACATCCGTTTAAGCAGTTTAGTCTTTGATTCATTCAAGTTAAGAATGATTATAAAGAGCACATATAGGAATATTAAAGCCTAGTTAGCTGTAATATTAGCTTCTCTAACTCTTTTCCTTTTGACAAATTTTTCACCAAAATAGAGAAGGATGAAGAGGACTTGGAAAACTGCAACTGAGAGAGACAGAGAGAGAGGGAGAGAGAGAGAATGTTAGGCCAATGTTTACAGAGTAAGAGATACACATGTCTGGAAATGGGTCTATGTAATGTGCTGTGGTGTTTCGTTTTCAAAGGACTATGAACTTGGGCAAGTTGTTTACCTTCTCTAAGTCTCAGATCCCTTGCCTTTAAAAATGGAAAGATAATATCTACTGGGCCAGGTTGCAAGAATCAAATAAGATAACAATTATAAAGTTCTTAGCATGAGTTGAAAGAATAAATACTCTTAATAATTTCCTTTCCCTTTTCTACTTCCTTTACCATCCACATCTTTCTTTACATTTTTTCCTTAGAGAACTCATCACTTTGATATTTTTTCCTTAGTATGCATATGTGCTGAATCTCTATCTCTCTCTGTTCCTGTGAATTTTAGTCCTGCACTTACCAATACTTGGTCAATATCCCTAAGGTAAATTTAATATGAGATTGATACAGACTCAGGAGTTCTACAGGATACTCTTACACCTTTATCCTTATGCATTACAATTTCATTGTCTCTCACCAACTGACCAGATATTTTCCTCTGATATTTCGATGTCACATCTTTGATCAACATTGCAAAATGGAACATGTTATCTTTCTTGCCAAAGAAGTCAGCACTTCTTATTCTTTGTTTATACTCTCAGTTGCAAGATAATCCCCCTAAGTCTTTAACCTCAAAAAATGAGAATTAACATGAACAAATTTTCTGAATAAATTATAGTTTACATCTAGAAAATCAACAACTTTTGTTTTAATCGTGGTAATTTGGAATTAAAAAATTTCAAAATCAAATTTCACATGCATGTAATTGCTTTAACTGGAGTAAACTGAGGCTTGTTTAGCACTTGTTATGAAGTGGGAGTCATCATCATGAAACTCTGTTATATTTTACAGCAATTAGAGTAATAGCATAAAGAACTAATAAATGTGGATGATCTCTTTCTTTTTAGTGGTTCCTTTTCCAACAACTTTGAGGAAGAATTTTAATTGGTTGATGCCTATTGAATTGTGTATGTTAATTTATTGTAAGAATAGATTCTAATTCCAAATAAATAAACTCACAGTCAGCATCTGTGGAGCATTTCTATCAGCAAAGTATAAAAGCATTTTAAAATCTTTTGAGACTACTAAGAGGCTTTGAGCTTTCGTGTGAGAGTGTTTTGTGTTTGTCATCGTTTCTGACCAGGTAAAACTGACCAGGCATCACTAAATTATCATTCCCCCAAGGACACAAGCTTGAAGTCATCATTCAGTTTTCATCTTTCCTCACTGCCCATATCCAATCTTAGTAATAAATCCTACTATCCTGCCTTCCTAGTGTTTGTTCCATCTGCACTGGCCTTTGACTTCCCACTGTACTATCATTGGCTCACTCATATTATGACATTGATCACTGAACTTTTATGTTCAATGAGTCTCTCCCATCTCTGCTATGTATTACACACTAATGATAACTTTTTCCCTAAAACTTTATTAAATTTGTTTGCTCCAAAAAACTTTAATTTTTTTTACTCCATTTACTCCAAAAACTTCAAATCTTCAAATTACTTCAACGTGGCATTTTAGAGCTTCAATAATCATATGGCACATTATATTTCTGCTTTAGCATTATATTATGTAAATACATAGCAGAGTACCTGGGTCCTAGCAAGAATTCATCACACTTTAGTCCCTCTCCCAAGGTGTCACACTTTGGTAAGACCAGATGTTCCCTAAACACCGTATCCCTTTCTTAGTATCATTCTCTAGATCTTAATGATTTTGTAATCCTCTATACTCTTTGAAGCCAAGTTCAAGGGCCACCTCCTGCATGACCCTTTTACTGATTTCTCTTCTCTTCCCCTGCCCTTGAGTAATTAATAATTGTTGTCTGTATATCATTAGGCATTTAATCACTGACTGTCTTATAGTGCTATTTGGTCTTTGGTGTGTTTCTTTTCAAAATTGTTTCCCTTATTTTAAGTCTTTTAGAGGTATGTCTTCTGTGGAGCTTAATTGTATACAGGGAAGTAAGTAGTAATTGCCAAATAAGCGGTTCTTGATGCTAAATGAATAAATATTAGATCTTTTTGATCATATTTACTATGTTCTTTCACATGTAACCGGATAATTGTTGAGTAATATTCTATTAAAGTATATCTCTATCTCCTGGGCATATTATGTACCCTACAAATATATTGATTTCAACTGTCCAAAGACCTCAGATAACATTGTTTGCTTGGGTCCTAAAAAATTACTTTCAACAATTTAAATGTTGTGCTCATGATTCAGGTTTCACAGATGCAATAACTATTGATCTCAAAAAATGCATCCATATTCCAAAATAAAATTCACTTTAGAACCTGAAGTTCTGGATAAATAGATTGCATTGCACTGAAAATTTTGAAGATTCTATCTATGCTCAAATAAGCACTTCTGTCTTATTCAACTATTTTTTCCTACTCATGCTACCACCACTAACTTATCTGGATATCTTAAAATGTTCTATATAATTTTATGAATATCAAATATAGTTATTGAAAAGTCTTACTTTTCTTTTTAAAAAATCCTTATCAGATATCCATACCGACCATAATCATTGTAATGACATTTGTATGATCTACAGATTAAATATAATGTTAATCAATCTGCCAAAGATTATATTGCTGTGTTCTCAGTATTATTTATGCTATATACACTTTACTCCAGTATCAGGATGTATGATAAATTTAAATAGGTAAATATGGAATGATTATATTGACAGCACTGTACTGTGAATATAACCAAAGTAACATAAGGAACTCACAGTCTAATGAAAGAGACAGACAACCAAATATATTCCAATGCAATTTCTAAAATGCGAATCATAACAAAGAGCACAAAGAGCAGAGAAATTTCACTAATATATGAAATGGAAGCAAATTGTCCAAAGATGACCTTATAGAGATTTTAACATTTAAGCTTGATCTCTACGGATGAGTAGGATTTTTTTCAAATAGAGAAAGGAAAAATGGGGTTTCCTGGAAGAAGAATAGTATAAACTATATTCTCTGCAAAGTATAAAGATTGTGGTAGTATGATAAGCAAGAAATTCAGTGCATTAAATTGGGTAGAATTAGAATGTAGGCCTTGAGAAAAATAAAATAGACTATAGTGATTGGGATCAAATTTTGAAGAAACTTATAAGGAGTTTGGTTTCCAAAGACAGCGTGGAACCATGAGATATGTATAAGCAAAGCAATGGAAGAGTTAAGGTTGTGTATTAAGCTATAATTCTACAATCAGTGGGCAAAACTAACAGAAGAGGGTAAGAAAGAGAGTCAAGGAGATAAGACACTATTAAGCAAAGAGGGAAAGGAAAGAGTCTGAACAAATGTGGTGGTAGTGGGAATGAAGAAAAGGGGACAAATTAAAGGAATACTTTGGAGGTGGAACTAGTATGACTTCAATATGTTATATAAAGAAGTTGAGATGCAAGTTAAGGTAACTTTCAGCTTTTTAGATTGGAGAAATAAAATGGAGAATGAGAAGAAACCGCTAAAATTGGTAGTTTGGCTCTTATTGGTAACTTCACACGGTACAGCTAAGAATGAAGGTAAATTAATGGAAAAAAATTAAGGCTGCATTCTAATGCTTTCTGGGGGGTTATATGTATCTCAAGTAAATAAAAATCTGATATTTACTCATTCGCCAATTATTTCATAAGGTTACATTGACTAAATAAAGCAATCTAGATAATATACAAAATGGATATATGCCTTTCACACTTATGGGATTTTTTAAATGAGCATTGATAAAATTCAAGTCTCATCAAGTACTCAGAATCAGACAAATTATGATTTATTTCCTCAGGTATTGTAAGAAGCAAGATAGCTCCTTTTACCTCCTGACAGCAGTGGTAAAATAAATATTTTCAATCATCTAAACTCTTTTGTTTCTGCACTCATTAGAGCATGCAACTGGTAGAAACCAGGCATTGACTGACTGATTTGATTGACAAGTGTTTATTTTCTCTTCCACACACTGTGGGATCACAGCATGAGAGTAATGAAAGAAGAGCTGTAATTTGCAATCATGGATAGCATGGCTATTTATTATAATCATACTTACAACTGGACCTGGTGGGCCCTGGGGACCTTCTCCTCCTTTCAGTCCAGGTGCACCCTGGGAAAAGTGAAAAGCAAAGATAATGAATTGATGTGAATTGAATATAAATAGGAGGAGATGTATGATTGACAAAATGAGAATATTAGGAAGTGTTTCCAGACACTAATGTATATTGCTATATGTATTATGACAACCAATGCATATGCTTACATATTTCCCTTTAATTACTCATGAATCTTTATTTAGTTGAGACCTAAAAAAATGCGTCTAATAAGCAATTTTATTCACATATTTCATTAATATGTTAATTATACCTGAGCTCCAGAAAGTCCTCTTTCACCTGGGAAACCACGTAGTCCTGCTGGTCCATCTTTCCCTGAGACACCTTGAGGACCTGGGTCACCCTAAAGAACATAATAAACATCCATCATAGAGAGTAAACTCTACATGTTTCCAGAAACAAAATTGTAATTACCTCTAAACTACTGTGAGTAAAGCCTGAATACCGTTTAATGATGAGAGTATTGTGTGGAATGTCATATACATTAAAATGAGCTACTATTCACAGTTGAGTGTATATAAATGGATGGTTTTATGGTCAATAGAACTAACTGTTCTTGTATATTGTCCAGTCATGCCTTGAGATACAATAAACTGAATATTTTACTGACATATCTTTCTGACATTCATTTAAATACTACACCAGCATTTAGAGAATCTATGGACAAGTAATGAGAAGCTACAGTAAAAAGTAAATGAATATTTTCAGCCAAGAAAATTCCTTGAGCATGGTGTACCTTTGCACCTTCTTTTCCTGCAGCACCGGGAAGACCTTGCTCTCCAGGAGGGCCAGGAGGACCAGGATGTCCACGTTCACCTATGGGACCAGTCTCACCAGTTGGTCCCTAAATTGGATAAATAAACTTCATTAGATTGCTCTTTTATTTTTGGCAAAGATAACACAAACCCAAAACAAATATCACTCCCTTTCACAAAGTTTTATCATTTTCAATTATTTTCATGATGTCCTACAAAACTGCATATAAAGCAGTGAAAGTAAATTACCTGGTAGAAGTCTGAAAGATTATGTGTAATCTTTATTAAAATCTGAGTGTATAGGGAAATATATAGATAAATTCAAAGAGCTGTTTTCTTTATTTAATACCAGATTGTTTCAGAGTGAGGCCAAGTATTGTTAAAAACTGTTTTTTCACTATAATTTCATACCCTCCCCTCTTTTTATATTAGGTGTCAAATGAGTTTAGGAGCAAAAGAGGCACTGGTACCACTACTCAATTAATCACTGCTTGATAATAAGCTCAGGTCCCCTGGAACCCAAACAACCAAAGTGGTCCTCCTTGGAATTTCCATGATTGGAGACCTTCCAATTGTTAATCTACGTTCATTTGACAAAGTCTAGACAATGTGGCAGGGGGACCCTGAAGATCATGAGTTTGGGTTGGCAGTTCCTTTCGGCCAAAGACTATAACAAATAGCCCACTGCCTTAAACTGCTGCAAATGCCAAAGTGAAAAATGTCAGGTCACTTATGTGTCCCCTGAGTGGTGCTGGTTCGTGGTGCTATTTCAAGTGTAAATAGAGAATGGTGACCAGTTGCTCTCTATCTCCACTTAGAGAAAAACAAAATGAAGGATTTAAGTTTAAACATATATAAAGGGAAAGTTTCCAGATGCTAAGATTGTTAAACAGTGGAATGTGTTACTGAAGTTGCTTATGGAATATCATTCTCTGTTATTTTTCTAAAAATGCAACAGATTCTTACTTTTTGGTCTTGGATAAAAACACATCTATCCCGAATTTGAGTGTACATTTCTAGGTTTAAATTCCTTTAATTATGTATTGCTGAAGGTCCCAAACTTATCATTAATGCATAAACATTTCTTCCCATAGGAATGTTTCCTTAAACATCTGATCAGAATTTCAATAGTAAGGAATGTAGAACTGATCCTAATTTAATGGCTATCACCACTGAGACAAAAATGAGTGGTGATTCACATGACCGCACAAAAAAAGGAGTATCAAGTATTGCAATCAATATTGCTCCTATTAAATCACTTCCTTTGTCCTAACATGAAAATACGGTTACATTTGAAATAGGCTATAGAATTTTCTTTCTTAAAAGGACCAATAAAGAAAAATAATCCAATGAAGATGCATATTCAATAACACACGTGTTATTTTTATGCCTTAAAGTAGGGAGACAAAAAAGAACACGGGGCTCAGAAACTGGATGTCTGCATTAGGCAGAGATGACTTTTCAAAATCGTGAGGACCTGAAATGTTCAGTTAAGCCCCAAGATGTTCACATTCTAGTTGGGGCCCTAATTCTATTTCTGTTCAGAGATAAATAACATAATAGGAATGATTCTTTCAGTTAGATTTTTCCACAGAAAATTGCTGTGAAGTTGTTTGGAATAAAGAAGAAAACAATTATTTAGAGGGTTTTTTAAAAATTAAAACTGATAAGCAGTTAAAAGGAAGGCTCAGCACACACACAGAAATCTGCAAAAAGAGCATCATGCACACTGTTTTCTTCTTTATAAAGTAGCAAACAGAAATTCCCTTGGCTCAAAGTGATCTCTGAAATAAAAGGGATCAACCAATCCAAGAACTCTTCGTTTTTGTTTCTATCACACATATTCCTAGAAAGAAGACACAGTTTTCCTTTCTCTCTGTGTGTGTGGTGTGTGATTGAGTTACAAAGTATTAAGAGCTAATTGTAGGCTGAGGAAAGACTCCTTAAAGCAATTAAATAATTAAAACACTCAATCAACTGCTCTTTTGCTATAATTTGTTATTAGCAGGGATAAAATTCCAGCTGAGTAAACTAGATGTGTCGTGTCCATTCAATAGGCTACGCCACAATAAAAACATTGTTTTCTATCCCTGTGAATTATTTTCTATAAGTAGTTAATACTATAATTCAGGATACTGCATCAAGTTTTGAGATTCTTTCTGCCACCTCCCTTGAAAAAGCTACTTGTCTTTGCCATTATTTCTATATACTCAAAGATTACACACTAATATTTTATCATTGATGGAAATCATTGTTATGAAGACAGAAATTTTAAGAAACATGTAATATAATGCAAATATTAACATTTTAGAAGAATTGTGTTAGAAGCTTTATATTTCTAATATATTATACCTCTAAATCTAATTTATACTTAGAAAACTAAAGTCATTTTATAATTTGAAATCCCCAAAAAAGATTATGGCCAATCTATTTAAAAATTATGTGATGTTTTTCGCAGATGATGCCATGATCAGGCTTTCGTGTCACCTTCATTGTGAACTTTCTGACTTAATGTCATTTATTTTATTCTTTTCTTTTATTCATTCAGGCAATTGAAAAATCGCTTTAGCTAACTGATGGTTTGCTGAAGTTCATTTGATGCAGGCAAATTATATATTTAAATGCCATCCAAAATATAAAAATACATAAATTTCAATTAAAAACTTTTCACAATAAAATGAGCAAATTTTACACAACTTAGCAAAGGTGAAAATATAAACAAGAAAATAAATCTTGTTAGGAAAATAAAGTAAATGGAACGTACCTGTGGTCCAACAACACCCCCTGGCCCAGGAGGGCCGGTCTTGCCTTGAAACCCCTAAGGTAAAAAAAAAATCTATAAAAGCTATCCAGGACACAAAGCATAAATTAAAATTCTCTGAGACAGTTGAATAATTCACATTAAAAGAAAGTCATCTTTTGGATAAAAATACTTATTTTTAAATGCCTATGAATTATTACATTCCAGTTCTTTTTATATTGAAAACTTAACATCTTCACTATTGTACACTGTAGTCCTATGATTACTTTCAATAAGCTTAAAAAAGAAAACAAGAAAATGGGATGAAGCTGGAGCAAAAATGTGTTCTTAGCCCTCTTTCACTGAGTCAGAAAACATAGAAATTTTAATCGAGAAACGTTTACAGATGAAATAAACGAGGATTTAGACATTCTTTGAAACAGTCCACTGGTTCTTTATACAGAGATAAATCTACAGTCTGTGATATTCATGCATTTCTCTTTCCTGCATTCCAACAATCTCATAAAATAAACAAGATATAAAAATAAATTTATAAAAAGAAAGCTTTGCATGCTTTGTCATTATTTCAACATTTTATCAGTGTTCTTTCTTAAAACCCAAAAGAATATACTTACAAATGTACCTTGCATATAATGCAGTCATTAGAATAAAATCCAGTAGATGTGAGTGCATGTACTCACTAAACAAGGCCTTTGGGCATATATTCTGGTGTCTATATTTCTCTAGACTCCTGGGTTATTCATTCTGCATGACTGTATTATGATTAGCAAATTTCCTTCTCATGTGAGTTAATTGACACTTAACAGTTGGATAAAGATTCAAAATACTGACAAACCTGCCAAAGAATTGAATTAAAGCAAATAGTATTTGCAAAAGTTTTATTCATTATAACATCAGATTGGAAATAAGAAAGTTAGAAAGCAAAGAGCAGAAACTAGCCCCACACTTGTATCATGAACTTCCAGATAATTGTGATTACATTATTTATAAAAACAAAACTTAAAAGCAGGAAAAGAATCTGTAATTATTTTAATTGATGCCATGGGGAAAGAAAACAAATTTCTCCTATTTTTAAAGTACATTAATTCTTTTTTTTTTGAACTTGAGGACACGGGGTGAGGGGAGAAGCTGGGGCGAAGTGAGAGTAGCATCGACATGCGGGAAGCAGCAGCATAGCACAGGAAGATCAGCTCGGTGTTTTGCGATGACCTAGAGAGGTGGGATAGGGAGGCTCAAGAGGGAGGGGATGTGGAGACATATGTATGCATATGGCTGATTTACTTTGGTGTACAGCAGAAACTAACACAGTATTGTGAATCAATTATACTCCAATAAAGATCTGTTAAAAAAATACATTAATTCTTAAGACCATCAGGTTTCCACTTGAGTTATCAATAACAACAGCAAAGTGAATCAATTCAAGGGAAATATATTATAGCATTTACTTAGCTTGACTGCTTAATTTTAACTTTTCAGGAACTTAATGGTGTGGAAATTTGTACCCACATATGTAAGCATATATATACATAATTTTTTTTTTCTTTTTCACTGAGAGCTAACAGCTCTTAGTGCTGTTACTCTTATCATTTGTTTACAGCATGTAGTCCCACATCCTAGCTACTCCTTAGATGATCTCAATAACTTCCATGATCACAATTGTTATCAATGCCTTCTTATGTTTTTTCCTCAGCTTAACATTCTCAAAATTGTTCTCACTAAATGAATCCTCTCCTTTGATTTTCCACCTCTGTTCTCTCCCTTTATTAACAAAGTGACTTCAGATCCCAGACTTTCCTCAGGTCCTCAAGCTCAGTCATTTAATCTTACCATGTCATCTCAGAAACTCGCAAATACAGCTTCTTCTCTCTTGTTGAGTAGACAGACCTGTCTTATTTGAACTATACTCGCCACTTTCCTTGACCACTACAGTTTTTCAAGTCAGGTTCACTCACCTGTCCACTTGTTATCATGCCACAAAAGCAAATCTATTCAACTCATTGCTAAGCATATGTCATGAAATATCCATTACCAAGTCTACACAATCTCAACTTTCCCTAAACAACCATGCACCACATGGTTGCATAATCTGTTCCCTCTGTCTGGATCACCTTTTGCCCAATTTCTAATCACAAAGTTTGACATAAAGCTGTAAGTGCAATCAGGACTTTAAAAAAATTAGTCTTATAAAGTTTTTTCCTTAGTAACTGTGAGAGCAAGAATAGCAGATGAAATTGATCACAATAATAATTAATTATGAAAATTAACTGATTAAAAATAAATGCTTAACTGAGGAAATTCTGTGAAAAATTTGCCACCCAGACTTGTATTCATATGTTCTAAGAGGGTGCTAGTACCTCTGAGTGAGAAACAGATTTGGAAGGAGCTGGAAAACAGCATTGACCATACGCCTGCTCATTCAAAACATTCAGAGTTTTGCAAGTATCTTATAAATCTGACACTGAGGATCTTACAGATGAACTATGTGCAAGAAAACTTTTATAGATCAGAATGGAGTGCGATTATTCTAATACTGTCATGTAATAAGACTTTCCTTGCCATTTAATTTTAGGATAATAAGTTAAATTATGTTTTTCAAAATCCCGAAAAACAGAAGTTAATTTGAGACATGAGTAATAAAAATGGAACTCCTATTCTGATCACCTCTACAGTCAAAGCATGATTTGGCACTGTGTTTCTGAGACAAACGTGGGTTGTTTCAGTATAATAAAGACTATCTCTAATTATTCCTAGTGGTCTTAAAAAGCTTTAAATTGTAAGATGTCAGAATGAACCTTCAATTCAAGGATTTCTGAATGGGAACAAATCTCAAATATAATAAAATACTTTCTTCTTTAAAAAAAGGAAACAGATATATCAAAATATAGATGCCCTAGATCCTGACTCTTGGACAAGATAATCTTTTGAATCACAGTCAACACAGAACAAGGTGAGAAAGAAAGGTTCCTGGTGATAGGGTGACTCACTACTGTTCTTAAAGTGGATTTGAAATCAGGAGTACAATTTTCCAGACATAATTCTAGTTGTTGTTTACAAAAAACTACTAGATGAGAATATCCATCCTAGAAACGTTAGTTAATATGCTAGTTTTCCACTTTAACTTTAAAGGTTATATATAATATGGTTACTTTGGATAGAAGCAGAAGCTCTTGATTAAATTAAAGTCAAAAGGGATTTTATAATGATAATTCTCTAGGTACCTCTTCCTCAAAAGACATTTTGGAAATACTTGAGAGGTATTCCCAAGAAGCTATACCATGACTTAGTTAAAAATGATTGACTGCAATATTTGAATGAGAATGCGTTTGCAAATTTGAATGTGGATTATCCTTTAGAGAGTTTATTTCTTGCTCATCATGGAGATGTCTTTCCCAATAGGAAACCCAAACAATTTTACTCTTTGGTCTCACTAAAATCATTCTTGATTTTGCTTCGGTAATCCAAGACTTTGAAGTTTACAATCTGACTAAAACTAAAAAGTCATTACACTAAGAATTGTCACTTCGTGAGCAAAACAGGAATTGGCTGCTGCTGCCAGATTGTTTATCCTATGTAGAAAATCATCATGTTTTCAAATCTGTTATCCAGTATTTCTATTGAACCCCAAATATGTGTTCATGCTGGCAGAATACCCTAAGATAATTTTGAGCCACACAGTCAAAGGTAGTCTGTGTTGTGGTTTCCTTAAGAAATCTGGATAAAATTAATCAATGTTAGGAGCCAAGAATTGATTCCAAGGAAACATGCTAATCCATGGTGATTTCTTATTAGACTACCATCCCACTGCAACAGTCAGATACAAAGTTTTGTTAACAGTGGCAGAATAAATAAACAAAACCGCCAGGATTCTTAAACCACAGTTGAGCTGCCAGTTTCCCCGTTGTCTACCTCTGTTATACACATAAGTTATTCAGAGAGTGTATTTAATGTTATATTCCCCATCATTTAAGTTACATTTTTTTCCATTTCCATTTTCCTACTTGAGAGGAGAGAATGCATTTGACATAGTTCTAGACCAATTACAGCCTTACAGTTCCAATAGCAGGAAATATTTCATCCCTTAATTCTGGATAGAAGAGTATATTATCTGCAGTTTATTGTAATGTGTCTCCTTTAGAGAGTGGAAAGGTGAAAGGGTAAGGTGGAATATATCTGTAACAAAGACTTATGTGAAAGGGTCAAGGCTGACAACCTTGTGGAGGTATCCAAAAGACAATGAGGTCTTTTCCATCAGCTTATCCCTGAAGTGTTGTTATTGAAAACAAGGAAAATCAAGTAACATCCATGTCCTCAAGTATATTTATTTAAATGTTTAGATACAAACATAGGTCTATTTATGTATTGCAAATATATTTTTAAAAGATTAAATGGAATTAATTTCACCATTGTCCTTAACCTGATAATTGACTTGTTAATAATAAAGTATCTTTCTGTGAAATGATGAACTGCTTGAGATAGAAAATTTGAATCAGAAGACTGGGTCACTTACAGTCTCTCCACGTTGCCCAGGGTGTCCTGGCAGGCCATCCTTTCCAGGTGGTCCCTGAAATCACAAATATTAAATATCAAACATCATAAATATTTCTTGAATTATTTATAATCTAAATACATGTTAGGCAATTTTCTTATATCTTCATTAGATATCTTATTTTGATGTTCTATTGACTTCACATACGGTAGAATGTGTATTTTTTTTTTTTTTTTTTTTTTGCGGTACGCGGGCGTCTCACTGTTGTGGCCCCTCCCGTTGCGGAGCACAGGCTCCGGACGCACAGGCTCAGTGGCCATGGCTCACGGGCCCAGCCGCTCCGCGGCATGTGGGATCTTCCTGGACCGGGGCACGAACCCATGTCCCCTGCATCGTCAGGCACACTCCCAACCACTGCGCCACCAGGGAAGCCCCTGTATATATCTTTTTAGCATATCTATAGCTATAAATGAGACCAGGAGAAAATTGTACAACTGTAATCTGAATATTTTACATTTAAATTTCGTTAGCATCTTTCTTTTCAAAAAGCATGTTCATATTGGTTTGTATTTTTGTTTTTGTAAAAATGTTAGCTCCTCAGTACTTGACAAATGAATATTTTTCCCTCTTTTTGGTGATGTGTTCCTAATACAATTTCTTGTGCACTGAGACTTGGATACCAGAGATAGATAGTGTCCTCTAGTGGTGGTCTGAGCTCTTACTAACAAGAATGTGAAAGAAATACAAACATAAACAATGGCATTTTACTTCCCAGTTGCTTCAAGTAAAGGAAACAAGGTGCAAGACTCAATTTTAGAAGTCATCAGGGCAAATTTTTCCCAGCAGGTTTTCTTAAATACCCTCTTGGAAGCATAACGTTTATTAAACACTGGAGAGCACATCTACTATGTTATCACTTTCAGTAAAGGATGCTGTCTTTGTCATGACTGAAAAAATAAATGAAGCCATTAACTAAGTACTTAGTAAACAACTCTGTGAGGTTCTTATGTTTTAGATACTTAGTAGAAATAGATTGCTTCTTTAGACTGCATTATGGATTATTCATACTACTCAGAAACCATTAAGCACCAAGTTCAATTTTCAAAACATGTATAATAAGTATAGGCAGAGATATTCTTAGGTGAGAATGTCTGGATAAATGAAGAGAAATGATCACTGTAATAACATTTTTAATGATAACAGGTATACCTCTCACAGTATGTTAATTATTTGAATAAACCTACTTATTTATTTAAAAATACATTATTTACATAAAGCTATTTTCAAATATCAATTCTTTGTAAATTGAGTTTGATAAAAGGTATTTCAAAATAAGATCATTTTCACAGATAGCTTTTTTCCCACTGGAATAAGACTTTTTCTAGCTTGGTTATAACGTTTCAGTGGAAAGCCTTCCCAACAGTGACTAGTACCAGCTCTGCTTCCTGATTGCATCTTTACTGACACACTGGTTAAATTACCAGCTCTAATTAAAGCCTGTTATGATATTTCACAAGATCATAGCTTCCTCAGTGATTTGTTCATATTTTCCAGGATCATCTCAGTGATTTTATTCCCATCCACCCAAAGGACCAAAGCTGGAATGTTTTTAACCAAGTCCCCAAAATGTTCTTGGATATCATCTACCCAGCCCTTCTTTCAAAAACATATATTACATATCTATGTATTAGGCATTAGGTGTATCGTTCTCGGTTTAGAGGTGAGACACATCTATAAGTAGTTGATTGCTAGTGGACCTCATCTAGGTTCAGTATTTCAAAATAGTAAATAAAAACAAATCCTGTGCTCTATCACTATTTTGATACATATGGGAAAAAATATGCCATTAATTGAGGGCAGTAGTAAAAGTTTTAACTAAAATTATAGAGGGCGAGAGCTAAAGGATAATAAACATGAGTCAGGTTTTTTTTTTTCCACCACGCTAAAGTGTATCTCAAATGATAAGTTTTGCAATCAGTATAAGGCATTTACATGTTTTTTAGCAAATCTGTAAATATGAAAGTTAAATATCTTGTTATATTTGCTGGTGTGAAAAGTATAGATTACACTTTTATTGCAAAATATTGTAACTCTTTAAAACAGTGATCTTACATCTAAAAAATGTCACATGGGATGAATGCAACATGATTTTTAATGGCTTTCCTAGATATCCTATGGGAGCAGTGTAAATAGACTATATAAAGAATTCATACCATCATCATTTTTCTTAAGTATTTATTCCTAATATTAAGTGATTAATCCTAAGTAATTTTTTTTTTTTTTTTTGGCCATGGCTCACGGGCGCAGCTGCTCCGCGGCATGTGCGATCTTCCCAGACCGGGGCACGAACCCATGTTCCCTGCATCGGCAGGCGGACTCTCAACCACTGCACCACCAGGGAAGCCCAATCCTAAGTAATTTTAATGGCCTCACACTACTATCCAATAAAATAAGTATATTAATTACCAAATAATTTCATGGCATTAATTTAAATATAATAATTTTATTGATCAAAGTAGACTGCCCCTTTAATATTGTTGGTGAAGAGTAGTGACAAGAAATTCATCTAAATGGGGGGAGGGTGCATATACAGCAAAGCAATCCATGAAACGACACTTATAAATGTTAAGATGTTTTTCACTTCACACTGGCACTGAGTTTTGACTTTTCTCTAAATAGAATGTATCTTATAGTAGTCATGTTATAAATCCTAATCACCTAAATTAATTTTTTTAATTGGGATAACTATATGCTAACACTGGCATGAGATTAACAGACTCTAAACATGAACATTCTAAGTGCTTAATCCATACTCCACATGTGTCTGTGTGAATATATATATTTTTTTCATTTATTTTTCATGTATATATCTAACATATGTATGTGTGTGTGTGTATATATATATATATTTCCTGATTACTATGAAAATGAATCAATTAATTTGAAGGAAGAGGAGCTTGGTTCTATCTCTCTACCTGAATCCCTCCTTCTAAATATCAAAGAAATGAAGACAGTTCTTTCCTATATGTTATACAACTACATAGCAGAGAAATGATAGGTACTCTTATTTCACGCACTAATGTTGCATTTGTCAGAGAAATAGAGTATAAAACTCATTTTGTTTAGCAGTGAAAGCAATGTTCCTTAACAGTGTCATGTCTGTCCAAGCAGACTACATGTTTCTCAAATGTAGGCATTTATTATATTTCTAATACTCCTTAGAGACAAAATGCATGCATGATCAATGGCTCAAAACTTGTTGAAAGATATGTGACAGAATGGACTGAAAAAGTTTGAGGAAAAAATGGCTTTATTGACAATAAAATTATATTACATGAGAGAAACTTCTTAACAATTTGTACAAATATAAATGGTATGATAATGTTGAAGTTACACATATCACTGGATTTTATGTTGCTAAATAATGATCTATGCACATGGCTTCAAAATACTTATGAAAGAATCTTATGCGCAAAATCATTTTTGCAACAGTATTTTCACTTCTCTGTATGTGCAACTTTGCATGACTTAATATTACATTTGGAACAAAACTGAAATAGTGAGCAAACAATATTATATGCAGACAGTATCTATATTATCCTTTGTTTAATACTAGCTATTTGTATTAATCCTTTCATAACACAATAATATAGATAAAAAGTTTTCTTGATATGTTTGCTGTACTAGAGCAAGACTGTTAGTGATAAAAATAATATTTTAAACAGTGTTTAAAATTATTTTAGAAAGTAAGAGAGTTTCAGCATTTAAGTCAGTATTTCACAATAAATAATTCATTTTTCAAATATGTGAGCTAAAATTACATTTGAAAGTAATCAGAGAAAGAGGGGGTTATTCAAACTCAATATAAAAATATTGGAGAACAAGAGTTCCCTGGTGGCGTAGTGGTTAAGAATCCGCCTGCCAATGCAGAGGACACGGGTTCCATCCTGGTCCGGGAAGATCCCACATGCCGTGGAGCAATTAAGCCCGTGCGCCACAATTACCAAGCCTGCGCTCTAGTGCCCGTGAGCCACAACTACTGAAGCCCTCACACCTACTGCCCATGCTCTGCAACAAGAGAAGCCAACGCAATGAGAAGCCCGTGCACCGCAATGAAAAGTAGCCCCCGCTGGCCACAACTAGAGAAAGCCTGCACGCAGCAACGAAGACCAAATGCAGCAAAAAATTAATTAATTAATTAATTTTAAAAAATTGGAGAATATATTTATTTACTTATAAATGATTTTCAACATGTTTAAAAATATAATCATTTGTAACATTTATTTAAATTTATAACATCTTAATTTATAATTTTCTGAATCGTTCATTTATGCAAGATTGTTACTGGACTATATTTGACTAACTATAATTATTTATATTATATATAATTATTAGAAATAAGAACATTGGGATGTACAATTTTTGAAATATTGGCATATATAAAAATCCTCACATAACTTCCTCTCACAAGGTGCATGTTGTTGTGGTTTTGCCAAAAAGATTCAGTTCAACAGATGTAGAAAACAAACTTATGGTTACCAGGGGAGAAGGAGGAGGGAGGATTAAACTGGAAGAGTGGCATTGACATATACACACTACTATACATAAAATAGATAACTAATGAGCACTTACTATATAGCACAGGGAACTCTACTCAATACTCAGTAATGGTCTATATGGGAAAAGAATCTAAAAAAGATTGGATATATGTATATGTATAACTGATTCACTTTGCTGTACACCTGAAACTAACACAACATTGTAAATCAACTATTCTCCAATAAAAGTTTTTAAAAAAGATTCAGTTCAAAAATCAGTTTAAAATATTCAGCCAAAAATCTATATCAATGTGCCACTAAGTGAAAATAACCAGGATGTGAGTAAAACTGCCATTAGGAGTTAGTTATTGGTATTATTACATTGAGAAAACATTTGGTTCTCAAATCACTGACTGCAAATTTTAACTATACTTAGTTTCCTACAGCATAGATAATATTCAAACTATGTTGGTCTTATTCTCAGCCAAAACTTTTTTGAACTTTGCTATTCAAAGTACGGCCCATTGACCACTGGCATTGGCATCATCTAGACATTTGCCAGTAACGTCAAGTCTCAAGACCCATCCCAGACCTACTGAATTAAAATCTACATTTTTAACAAAATACCAACGTGATTTACATGCACATTAAAGTTTGAATAGCATTGTCTACTCTGGACTAGAACAGTGGTTCACAAACATTAGCATGCATCAGAACGACCTAGAGAGTTCGTTAAGACACAGACTGGGCCCCTCTCCTAGAGTTCTGATTAGGTGAGTGAGGTGGAGACAAGACGTTGCATTTCTAACAAATTGCAAGTGCTGCTGATCTTCTGGTCCAGGGACCACACTGTGAGAACAATTTCCTTAGACAGGTGGGTGCTATGGTTTGAAAGTCTGTGTCCCCTTGAAATTCAGATGTTGAAATCCTAACCCTCGAAGGTGATGTTATTAGTAGATGGGACTTTTGGGCAGTGCTTATGCCACCTTCATGGAACCTTAATGAATGGAACTAGTGACTTATAAAAGAGGCTCCAGAGAGTAGACAGTGAAAAGTCTGCTACCTGAAAGAGGGTCTTCACCTCACCATTCTGGGATGAGGATCTTGGACTTCCAGCCTTCAGAACTCTAACAAATAGATTCTACTGTTTATACACTACACAGTCTGTGCTTTTCTGTTATAGCAGACGGTATGGACTGACAGTAAGTTGATTCTAACTCATAAATAAATGAATAGGTTGCCAAAAAAAAGAGAGAAAAAAGCAGCTGAGCACTGAGCATGTCCTATATTCCCACAAATATTTGTGTGAAAGTAAAAGATTTCAATTAACTTTGTGAAAATATTTGATGAAGATATTCTACAGACTGTGGTTCTAAACAAATTTTATAAAAAGGAAATGATTCAGGAAGGGTTATCATTACATTTTCTAAGAAAAATACATTATAGAGGCAAAAATAGTAAATACAAATAAATAGAACTTAATGTGATATAAGTAATGTCAGAATGTTGGAGGATGTTTAGGAAGTGACATTTGAAGAAGGATACATTGGATAATGGAAGCTAAAAAAGAAATTGATATACCAAATATTTAAGATTCAGTAATGATTTTTAATGCTGGCAATAATATTCATTGCAGGGCTTCCCTGGTGGCGCAGTGGTTGAGGGTATGCCTGCCAGTGGAGGGGGCATGGGTTCGTGCCCCGGTCCGGGAAGATCCCACATGCCGTGGAGCGGCTGGGCCTGTGAGCCATGGCCGCTGAGCCTGCGTGTCCAAAGCCTGTGCTCCGCAACGGGAGAGGCCACAACAGTGAGAGGCCCACGTACCACAAAAAAAACAAAACAAAAGAAAACCAAAAAAAAACCCATTGCAGTAGAAGAGTAGTTGAGAGAATAATATTCATGTTGTTCTAGTTTTGATATACTTTGAAGGAATATTTAGTAAGATATATTTAAATTAGATTCAGAAACATTTGATAAACTTCATAAGCTGAAAATACATACTCTGGCATTATTAAGCACAATTTTGTTTTTATAGGAATTTTTACTCATATTTGTACCTAGATATTATTTAATATAAAAGCTATGACTTTCAAAATTTGAAAACACTGTCAAATGAAGAAAGAGAAAGAAAAACCATGACACTTACAGGAGGGCCTTTTGGTCCAGGGAATCCAACTGGACCTTGAGGTCCTTGAGGACCCTGAAGAGAAAAAGCAGTGGGGAAATTTAAGAATATATCTTATAAGGTACATCTTTATACGTTGCAGTTTATTTCCACAGATAAAGAACAATATAAAATACAGCTTCTTTAACATAATGGCAGAACTATTGCATTACAACAAGATAGTCTATGGTAATTTAAAAGCAAAATGGATGATCTTCCACACTATTCACTACTCAAAACTGCACATCACATCAATGGTCTTAGCTGAAGAACACTGTAAATATTTAGAATTCATATTAAAAATGAGTAGAACATGGATGTATCAGGAACCCTGTAGATAATCTACTTTCAACACTGGGTACACACATCCATAAATGGAGGATATTTCAAGTCCACAGCCCCCCAAAAGAAAAATTATTTTTAAAATTGATTCTATAAATGTTCTGACTCTACAGACATACAAAATTAAAAGAAAAAAATAAGTGACTATCTCAAAAAGACCATAGAGGATACCTTTAGCTAATCTCTATATTTAAAACGTATTTATTTCTGAGGATGTCACTATCATTTTACTCATGTATAAACTTCTTTTGTAGATAAGATGAAAAGAACATTATTATATAATTATTCTCATTAACATTAAATCCAAATATACATTTATAATATTGCTCTTGACTTGATGCTTAATTAACTATATTATTCAACACTTAGATTTACATATCTTTAAAAGGCATAAAGTAGACCCTATTACAAGGACTACATTGGTCGCAGCAAAAGGATGGTGAAAGATAATCCTTTATATGACCAGAACATGATAATTATATTCCTAAAAGGAATATATATAAAATGGAACATAATATAAATAAAATTTCTTAAGTAATACAATTAGGTTAGGATTTATTTATACTTAAATAAAAAATAAAGTTAATAAATTTACTATCAAGAGGATAGCTTTTAAAATATCTGGCTACAAAAAATGCTATATTTTGCCAAAAAAACCCCAAACAAACAAATAAAAGGCATGCTTACTTATGTATATTTAGCTTTACTTTATACCAATTGAAAATCAAATTACTAAATAGTTTTCCTATTTACTGGAATAGATGTTTTATCTTGATTTGAATGTATATTGATTGTGACTTAATGGCTACTGGTAGCTTGCATTTTACCAGCATAAAGCTGCTGCCAGCTCCAGGAACAAAGTGAGTATCAGTATGGAAAGCAAGAGGAGTGGAGGAGAAGGCATAGGTGTTACATGTGTATTTAAAAGAAAACAATTATTTTTGTTTAAAAGTTGATATAGGCCAATTAGACATATAATTTCTCTCATTTCTATAACAAAATTAATAGCACATAATTGATTAAGCTTTTTGTAGGAAAGTAAATTAAAGAATAGGAATTTTTAAAACTCTGACTAGATTTTATGGATGACTGTGTACATGTATTTGCAGAAACACGTAACTGTAACTTTTCCCAGAAATTTAAACATTTGCAACATACTTATATTTACTTTATATGATATGACTGTATCGTACTTACTCTTTCACCAGGAGGGCCAGGAGGACCATCACCGCCTGAAGTGCCCTGGCAACAACAACACAAAAACCGGAAAAAATCAGTTTAGATTCCTTCTGTTAACATCCATCCTCTGGAAGAGGAACTTACAGGAAAGCCCAAATGGAACAAGTGCTGATGATACCTTTGGACCAGGTTTCCCAGTGGGACCTCTCGCACCTCTTGAACCTCGAGGACCCTGCACATAAGAGCAAAGATGAAATTGATCTAGTTCCAAGCAGATCTAAAGGCACAGGATCAGTTTTTATTTTTGAAGAAAATAGGAGAGTTAGATGAAAAATGAAAATCATATTTTAAATCAAGGTACTTACCGTTGGGCCACGCTGACCCCGAGGGCCTGGTTTGCCAGCTACACCCTGCCAAAGACAGTTCAAACAGTTTCAATACGCAGTATATCACAGTAAATTGTGAGTCTGGTGCTGAGAGATAGGTACTCATGTAAGAACATTTACATTAGATAGTCCAGAACAATATACTTGTATATCATACCCGGGCACCTTTCTCTCCATTGGCACCTGGAAACCCAGGAAATCCAGTGGAACCCTACAAAAATAAAAATAATAAACAATGAGTACAGTAACTAACATTTTTAGCCACAAGCTGAAAGTCTTTTGGAACACAATGATTCTTACAAGCTGGTAGCATTCAAATCAAAAATATAATTTAAGATACCATACAACCTCCATTTATGTATTTAAAAATGAACTTACAGTGACACCTGAAATCCTGGAAGCATTGAAAACATGAATTGATAAAACATTTTAGTTTTTAACTTTAAGGAAATTAATTAATCAAATATATCATTTCTCATATTAGTAAACAGCAATTCAAGGGCATTTCATATAAAATAAATTTTTAAATTTTTGACTTATAATTCTACATACTTGCTTCAACTCTGAAAAAAAATTTATTTTTCACAAGCATGAATAATCAAATATTAAAGTAGGAATTTTATAAAACATTTTTCCTGAATTAACATTATTGTATTCTTATACTTATCACTTTTTAGTTGAGTATTTTACACCTTTAGAACTGGGTCAAATCATAAAGACTAAAAATCTTCTTCCATCTTTTCTGTTTGATGTTTGAATGTAGTTAGATCTAACTGAGACTCTAAGTCAGACAGTTCAGCATTAGAATCTGTTTGTGGGATTCTGAAGACATAAATTCAAGACTTATGTTTGTCATGCATTCAATTAAGTAATTGGGTACATTACTATAGTATAATAATGAGTACAGTTTTTTCTTCTATAAAATGAGAGCAATCATCTGCATCTTACAGGTACTTTGAAATTTATAGGAAATCGGAATAAAGGAAAGCAAGGTATAAAAACGAAAACGATAGCTAACAATAAATAATGATTATTTAAAGATGTAATAAGCACTGTAAAAGCATTATGTAATTTAATCCACAGACAGCTACATTTTACAAATGGAATACGATTCCCCTATTTTACCTTGTACCTATGTCCAGATTTTCATCTGCTGAGAAATTTCTTTGAACATGACTGTAATTGGTTTGCCTTGTCATTGTATCACGAAATAGAGCAGATTAGGGTTCAATCTTTGCTCCTCAACTTACCAATAACTATGAAACCCTGGGAGGGGTTGGCTGGGGGGATTTCCAAACACTCACTATTTTCCTATTCCAACCAGTGCATGGATTAAATGTCTAGCAAAGAGTAGTAGACATGCAGATTTTACACACTTCCCCATGCACTGAGGAAGATGTAACAGCCTTCTTTGACTTGAATACATCTTTGTGTTTTGTTTTGTTTGTTTGTTTGTTTTTGATTTACAATGTTGTATTAGTTTCAGGTATAAAGTGAATCAGTTACACATATGTATATCTGTATTCTTTATTCAGATTCTTTTCATTACAGGTTTTTACAAGATATTGAACATAGTTCCCTGTGCTATACAGTAGGTCCTTGTTTATCTATTTTACATGTAGTAGTGTGTATCTCTTAATCCCAAACTCCTGATTTATCCCTCCCTCTCTGTTTCACCTTTGGTAACCATAAGTTTATTTTCTATGCCTGTGAGTCTATTTCAGTTTACACTCACTTGGATTGAACTAACCTAAAGTAATCTTTCTCCAAGTGATAAATGCTTCCTCTGTATCAGAATAATCTGGAGTGACTGCTAAAAGTGTGGACTGTCAAATCCCACTGCAGACATACTGAGACAGACTCTCTGGCATTGCATTCCTGGACCCTGCAATTTCCCCAGGTGAAATGTACAGAATGGATGTTATAATTTATATTTCCTCCACAAGTCAGGAAAATTTTATATGAAGCCTTACGGGATTTGATGGACAAAACTTAGTATGAGCTGCTAAACTTCATTTTAGGACCTGTTTAGCAATATATTCTAATTCATGCTTATAGAGACCACTATGTGATCAACCTGAGGACAATTTTTAGGACATGTAATACTCACACAATAGGGGAAAATGTCTGCAAATGACATTTTTTGAAGGGCTTTCAAAGGCTTTTCTCTTTCTCGAGAGAGAATCAGTTAGTTATACCTGGTAGAATATTACTATGTGACTACTCTAGGAATTTGACAAGTGAGTATAATCCAATATGAAAGTAATTCACTTCTATCAAATTCAATTTGAGGACAAATATTCATCTGTCCTGAGTGGAACACAAACACATTTATAGAGACTCCATTCAAATAAATTGCTCTTATGCATCAATTTCATGTTTAATAAGTTTATTTTCTTACATGGTTTCTGCTCTTAGAAATTTATGGGAAATAGACAAAAATGTCCAATCCACCAACTAAACAGTTTGTAATATATGGGCATATTCTTCTTCTTTTCTCACATAAAAATTATCACCAAAATATACAGTTTCCATGAAAAGACATTATCTGCTTTTAAATGGAAAAAATAAACAGCCAACAAAAGGCCAAAAAGTCAAAGGTTAATAGTGAAATTGGCTCTTTCAGTGAACTGAAAATTTCAAAATTATGTTAAATTGTTTTAAATATAAATGAATCCTACCTTAAAATAGATTTTACTTTTTGAAATAGCTATCATTTTATAGTGCATATGGCAGTGCATCTTTTAAATACTCAGTATGGTTTATACTACTAGTAAGATATTGGATAAATTATATTTCCTAATTATAGTCCTTAAATTGCTTGAAAGGGATTGGCAGCCGAATTTCATTTTTAGTACAAAAAAGACTTAAATCTATTCAAAATTCATTGGCTTCCACATAGGAAAAATATGAAACTATCTTTGATCTTTGATGCATCCATCATTTTTTTGTTTTAGAACTGAGAAACATAAATGTTTTTGACCATAGAAAAAAGTTATGAAGAAAAGTAATAGAAAAAAATAAAGACCAAAATTTCAGACATTTAGGTTAAAGGGTAAAAATAAAATGTTTGATTCCTCTAGGAAGAAATATTTCTCTCTAGTCATTCTGGCCCATTTTGTAAATAAAAATAAGTCAATGAATATTGAATAGAGGATTGACTTAGGAAAAACAGAAAAAGATAAAAATGTCAAATAAACACTTAATAGAAAATTGTACTCATTCATGTAACATGTAAAAAAAGTTTTCCACTTTTAAATCTAAACACTACCACATTGCAATTCAATTTAGTAATTAGATAAAAAATTTACCAAATAATCTACGAATAGTTTAAAGTTGTGGGTTATGAAGTAAATATCTTCTTTTACTCAAAGCACTTGTTAAAATGCTTGACATTTGAAAGGCAGGTAACTAGGTGACAGGATAATGTATTAGAGACAGTATTTAAAAGGTAAAAATTATTAATCAGTGTTCTAAATGCAGGCAGAAACATATAAATGATGCTTGCATTATTTTAAAATCATAGATTAAATGAATCTTATTTTAGAAAGGCTCAATTACCTCCTAGCATACAAGGAAATATATTCTAGAAATTCAGTGAAATATTATAGGACAAAACCACATAGCAAGCCTAAAATACCGTTGCCACATGATGATGAGTCACAAGTTCATGCAGTTCACATTAGTCAGGAGGGAGGATATTTTTGTCTCTCATTGTTTATCTGTGAAACATTAATAAATATATATTTGGGGATTATTATCCCCAACCAGGATGTATTCTTTTTTTTTTTTTTTTTTTTTTTTGCAGTACGCGGGCCTCTCACTGTTGTGGCCTCTCCCGTTGCGGGGCACAGGCTCTGGACGCGCAGGCTCAGCGGCCATGGCTCACGGGCCTAGCCGCTCCGCAGCATGTGGGATCTTCCCGGACCGGGGAACGAACCCGTGTCCCCTGAATCGCCAGGAGGGCTCTCAACCACTGCGTCACCAGGGAAGCCCAGGATGTATCCTTTTTTTTTTTTTTTGCGGCACGTGGGCCCCTCACTGCCGCCGCCTCTCCCGTTGTGGAGCACAGGCTCCGGATGCGCAGGCCCAGCGGCCATGGCTCACGGGCCCAGCTGCTCCGCGGCACTTAGGATCCTCCCGGACCGGGGCACGAGCCCGTATCCCCTGCATCAGCAGGCAGAGTTCCAACCACTGCGCCACCAGGGAAACCCCCCAGGATGTATTCTTATATACTAAACCTGTCTAGCCTGAATGGATCAAACAGGGATAGATAGATGACAAAGATATAGGTAAATAAATAATAGATAAATAGATAGATAATCTCATGTGCATATAATTACCTTAATATTAAGAACCAAAATTTACATATTAAATCATTTAACCGTTTAATGTAACTAGTCAATACATCAAATGCAGCCTTAGCAAAGTTTTATAATTAGCTCAAGGAAAATTAGTACACCAAAGTAAACATGTATTTTTAAAACTTCTTTTTGCTTAAAATATGTATATTTCAAATAGTCAAAAGTAGAATTTGAGTGCATTGAGTGCACGGGTTGAATGGTGCCCCTGCAAAAGATATATCTAATATCCAAATGTTCTAGAATCTGCAAATATTACTTTATTTGGAAAAAGGGGTCTTTGTAGATGTGATTAAATTAAGGATCTTGAAATGAGAATATCCTGAATTATCCAAGTGGTCTTTAAATCCAATGACAAGTGTCTTTATAAGAAGAGACGATACAGACACAGAAAAAAATCCGTGTGGAGAAGGTGTTGGAGATTGCACACAAGCCAAAAAGTGACTGGGGCCACCAGAAGATGGAAGGGGTAAGGACAGATTCTCCCACAGGGCTTTTGGAGGGAGCATGGGCCTGCTGACACCTGGATTTTAGATTTCTGGCCTCTAGAACTGTAACAAAGTCAATTTCCATTGTTTTAAGTCACCAAGTTTGTGGTGATTTGTTACAGTAGCCCTAGGAAACAAGTTCTGTGGAAATGAGGGAAAATAAAGAGGATGAAAGAAGAGTCATTCTTCCTTTAAAAAAAATATGTGGTCATTCAAACCTTCAGGGTACCAGAAAGGAAATCAAAAGCTATTATCCATCACCTGTCATCTACTTAAAGCTTCTATATATATTAATATACTGCCCTGGAATAGTCCTTATTCCACTTACAAGGAAGTGGCTGACTGTGCCTTCCTTTCATGAGTCTGTCTCTAAAATACTCCAATCAAAAATCACCTAAGATCTCTGAACTCTCTGCACTCCAGGTGCCCACACTGCCTCTGACTTTCCCTTATAAGATTATATTTTAAGGATTCATCATCTCTATATTACAAACTGAAAGGTAACCATAGATGATTAATTTTAAGTGTATCTACAAAAGGCTGATAAACTGTAAAAATCAAGCTAATTATTTTACCTTTGGACCTTGTCTTCCTGGATATCCTGGTAATCCTGGAACACCAAGTTTCCCCTAAAGTTAAAATAATAATAATAATAATCAATTCTAAGATGAATTAAGTTTAAATGATGCTTTTAGTCATTTTTCTAGAAGTTAGAACCACATATTTGCACATTTGAAAGGAAGATTTGCAAGTTTTTGCCATTCTTTACTTTCATTATATTTCTTAATTTGAATAGGGAAAAAAATGTTGCTAATGCTATAATGTTCACTAACTTAACCTCTGTTGTCTAAGTGACAGTGCCTTCTTTAGTGACATAGAACACTGAGTAAAAAGAATTCTAGGACTGTTTGTGAGCTAAAGAATATGCTAAGAAATCATCTAAGTTTTATGAACATTAAATACTATTTAAAATTAATGGATGTAGTTAGAACTGCATGTAGATCTTACCATTCCAACTAAAGGTAATCTATTTGATAAAATTATTTCATTTCTCACTGTAAATATAAAGCAAGCAATCATAAGTTAACATTTTTTTTGCTAAGTAAGGAAAGTTTAAATAACTATACTAAGAAATTTGAACCTGATTTTTTTTTTTTTTTTGCGGTACGCGGGCCTCTCACTGTTGTGGCCTCTCCCGTTGCAGAGCACAGGCTCCGGACACGCAGGCTCAGCGGCCATGGCTCACAGGCCCAGCCGCTCCATGGCATATGGGATCTTCCCAGACCGGGGCACGAACCCGTGTCCCCTGCATCAGCAGGTGGACTCTTAACCACTGCGCCACCAGGGAAGCCCTGAACCTGATTTTCGAGCAAAGTTTCTTCTTTTATTCAAATGTCTGAATAAATTGGGTTAATAAATACCAAATGGTGAGAGATATAGCTAAATAATGATTTTTGTGGAGTGTTAATTCCTACAGGTGGGAACTTGAATATGCAGCTATTTTCTTCCAGTGCAATGAGATTACCTCTCAATCTGATAGTGCTGAAACATGATAAATTACAGTGAAGCCCAAAGTTGTATAACAAATACTAAGAGGTTTAAAATGCTAAACTAACAAAATTGGCCCCTTGTGCAAAGCATTGAATTAAAAACATGAGTAGAGAGAAAATAAAATTAAAATAAATGAATTGAATAAAATATGTTTGTGGAATTTTACTGTGACATTTTCCTTAAGATCTTATGAAAGTACATTTCATATATAAAATATTATTTATCAAAGTCTTAAACATTAACAGACACACAGTATCATTATTTCCCATGTGCATTTACATGAAATAAGAATAAAAACAAACAAGTTCAAATTACTATATATATAACATTAATAGATGAGCAGGATTTTATGAAAAAATAAATATTTTACTGGATGAAGCAAGGCAAGAAGTTAGGAATATAGTTTATGACCTTGTTATTATAGGTTGAACTAAACAGTTGTCTGATTCATGATCAACACTGCATAGGTAAGTAGTCTTCAGATGGAAAACATTCAAACAAGCCTTAAGAAGCATACTTATAATGATGTCCCCTTGGATAGAGTAAGTTATCACAGCTTGTTTTATGCTACTGATTTCAAGGTTAATTAAATTCTCTAATTATTATCAGAAAACTTTTGTAGTCTATGTTAATACTACATTAGAATGTAAGTTCATTCATTTTAGAGTCATTTAAAAATAAATCCAGACAGAAAATTTCTTTGTATTTTCAGTGCGGTGATAAGCAACTTCAATAAAAGGGAAAATTCTAATGAAAGGTGAAAGATGAAGCACTGCAGGGTAAAGTCCTGATGCCTCAGAATAGTTTGTGGGACCGTTTACACAGAATATAGTGGGGTTGAGAAAAGAGGAAGGTCCTAGAGTATCCTTAACTATTGGCAAGTGAACACTTTAAGTAGAAGGGTCATAGGCCTTGTAAGCCCTTATTTCCCCAATCCTATCTTTTCCCTCTGTTGCCTAAACACAATGACATTATTAATCAGTTTACAAGCCACAACTGAGAGTATGAAACTGTAGAAGAACTACGATATCAGATGACTCATAATGACATGAGGAAATTATTTTTTATTTGTCTAGTCACAATTCTTATACAATCCTTATATATTTTCCTTCTGGGATAGGATGGTAAGGGGCAGAGATGACAATTTTCTTACATAGCATGGAATTTCCATATTTATAGAATAATGGCATGCTCACTATAAAAATTGGAGAATAGTCATATTTACAAAAAAATGGAAATCATTTGATTTATATCACCTAGAGATAATTATTATTTATATTTTCCTTCAGTGTATATAATCGGAAAGCATTTGTCATAGATATTTCTAGTTTTGTCTTAATTTAACTTCAGGTTCATTATAAGACGTTTACAATATCACTAAATATTCTACGAAGGTATAATTTTAATGTTGCCTAATATCCTATCTAAATGTAAGTATAATGATTGCAAATATTTTTTGACATTATGCATATAGCCCAGTGGCTCTTAAAGCAATTAATATTAATATTATCTGGGGATATTTTAAAACATAGTGGTGCTTGAGTTAACCCCAGATTAAAATTAAAACCTTTTCAAGTTTGGCCTGAACATCAGTATTTTTTAAAACATTTATCCTGTAAAAATATATGTTAATGTGGTAAGAGTGGAAAAAGGACATTTTGGTTTGAGGGCCAAAGATGATTCAAGTTGTTCAAAAATAATAAGCAAACCATCTTTGATTGGTTCTTTCAGCCTTCATTAATCACGCTCAAATTCTGCACTTTTAATATAGAAGAGCATTAAGAGTGGTTGATTCTACATGGCCAATGGAAGCAGAAGGGACTAGAAAATAAGGAAGAGTGAAAGAGGATAAATGTGCCCGTCTCACGATTATACTTCTAAGTAGTAATATGGATATGAAACTGAAATTCAAAAAATTGAAATTCAATAAAACCCTCTAGATTTACATCACAGGTGATTAAAAACACCCTAAAATCACAGTGAAGCATCATCTACAAGAAGACCTGTGAATTTAAAGTTGCTCCCTAACCTTCTCTCCTGCTTGACCAGCAGGACCGGGGTCTCCGGTCGGACCTGCTCGACCTTTGGGGCCTTCAGGGCCATCTTCTCCTCTTGGACCTACTTGACCAACTTCCCCCTGAAACACAGAGTAACAACGTTCTTGTAATTTAAAATATCTTGGAGACTGAATGGCAGAAATTATAGTCTATCAAAAACTTATATTCTTCAACTCTTGGTTTGTTTACTCACATATTACATATGACAAAGAGGCTTGAAAGTATTTGATTTCATCAATCTTTCAATTAATAAACTACTCAATGCAGTCTGAAAGTTGAAAAGCTACAGAAGCCCTACATTAAATTAATTTTAATACATTGTGCTGCAGAAAGAGAGAGAGAAAAAAAAATAAGAATCAAAATTAGACACCGTAGGTTGGCTGAATATGCTACACCAAAATATGCCACTGTGGCATAAGGATTATTTTGAACTGAAGGCAGTTGAAAAAAGCGGATACAAAAAAAGTTCTCTACCCACCCCATACTTGCTTAAAAGAAGGGCACAAATTTGCAAAGGTGTCTTTCCTCCCCTCTCTACTAGAAAGGACAAAAATTAATCAGTAGTGATAACTAGACCCTTACCAGTCCAGAGTCAGAAGCAGGTACCAGTGGAATCTACCTATGCAACAAACTTTACAACTAGCCTTTATATACCATCAGTTTCCCATATATCTGCCTTCCCACAATTTACAGTACTAGAAACTCGAAGTCCTTTCCCTGCTCAAAATTTATTGTTCCTTTGCTAAAATGCTATACAAGCCCCAGTTGTAACCACTCTATTTAGTTACTCGTCACTGAGTGTTCCCATGTATAATCATGATACATATGCAAGCAAACTTCTGTTTACTTTTCTCTTGTTCATCTGTCTTGTGTCAGTCTAATTTTACAGGGCACCAGCCTGAGAACCTATCAGGATAATAGGGAAAATAATTGCTCCTCCCAGATGATAGCAACTTTAGAAATCACCGTTTGGAACACAAGAAAAATGTCTCTGTTTTAAACTTGGCTTTCGCATTTAAGGTATTAGGAACTGGAATGTGTAAGTTATTGCCCCTATCCCGGACACAGGCTTTCTGTGCATTTTAGGAAAATCAATATTCTATAGTATCCTTTTTTGCTTAAATTTATTAGATACTATTATACTAGTTATAAAATAAATCTTCCCAATAAAATTTAATTTACTTTAGGTGACACAATTTTGTTTTCAAAGTACTCATTAACAGAAAAACAGTGTACTATTTCTACATTCAAAAATTCAAGACAACTATATAGTGAACATTCATAAAAGTTGCAGATAGAGTTTCCAGGCAGCATAGCTCACTATATGTGAACAAAATTTAAAACAAATCTATTGAATTAATTATGTAAAACAATTTGATCATCATTTTAGAAAATATCTGTAAACAATAATACCATATATATAATATACTATATATTATGTATATATATTATATATATATATAAAACTATGGATGTTCTGGGACATATAGAGATTTAACATAACATCTACAAAACAACTGATACTATATTATCTCTACAAAAATTAAACACCTAATCTTCATATAAAAATGGAAGTGAAAAATATCACGGGTAGTACATTTTTATTTATCCTGTGTTTGCAATATTTAATTATAAGGAGAAACACACAAATGTATGTATTAGTACAAATTTCTTTCTACTTACTCTGTCACCTTTAAGACCCATGTCCCCTTTGAATCCTGGAAAACCATCTTCACCCTAAAAAGTATAAGTAATAAAACAAGTGTTTAATCAATTGTTTCTATGAATCTAAAATATGACTACGCAAATTATGAGTACTGGTAATTAGGAAGAATTGTTCTGAGAAATAAGTACCTTAGTTGTGAAACCTCCTCTTCCCTATTTTAACCCTTTATCCCCAGTATCCTCCCATTTTCCCATAATTAATGCCTCTAAATTAACAGAAAAGTTTTCACAAATGTGTCCATTGAATCTTCTCTATCTTATAGCGGGGAATAACCATTTTCTTATAACAAAATGTATCCTATGTTATTTGAACAAAGAAAAAGTAAAAATTTAATTAATTATATTAACTTTGGATTACAAGAACTCTGGACAACCAAATAAAATGTCTTTAATTTACTGATATATAACTAAGAATTTTATATCATTCATTTTGTCTCCTGTGCTTTAGGTAAATGTCTTCTGACTCAACTTGTTCTCTAATTACAATCTCTCTTCAGGTGAAGAATAAGCAAATTAATATTATCCTTAACGTGTAAATAGAGATTGCTTATCATCACATCATATGCACAAACAAATGATGCTGAAAACTGGGTATCCTTTAGCAAAGAGAGGAGAAATTTTGACTATGAAAATATTTCCTGTCATTTTTACTATATGCAGACTTTTAAGAAATAAGCTTCATCAATAACCTTCCTGTCTCTTAATTTCAAGAAAAAATTTAAATTCCTAAGGAATAATCATTCATGTATTTAATAGCATTAATTGAGCAATAACTCTGTTCAGAGTATTGTGGAGTAGTTTGAAGTTTTTGTTTTACAAATAATTTGTATTAATTTTGGTACAGGTGGAATAGAATGGGTGTTTAGAGAAGAAAGACATGAGGATGATGATAATGATGATGATGTGCTGTGCTGGTGCTGGTTCTGGTGAGGTAAGAAGTGAATCTGGAGATTTGAGGGGGCAGTTGGTACCTTAATTAGTAGTTGGAGAATAAGCATTCATGTATTCAATAGCACTAATTGACTTGCAGAGTTTGAGAAAAAGGCATGTCAGGCCAAGTCTGAGAACAGAGCTGAGAAGATTAGTTCCTACACTTCCACATCCTGCTACCAAATGAGCGCTACAAAACATAAAACTGATCACGTCAGTTTTGCTTTAAAATACTTCAATGGTTCCAAAGTGCTAATGATGAATATAAGCTGCCATCCCCCCTCTCCTTCCTACCATGATCTAGGCTTTGTTCACCTCTATAGTCTTATCTTTGGTCTTAAATCTCCTCTCTACTTCCATCCAACACACTGATTTTAGAAAAACTGAATTACCTGTATTTCCATTTGTAATTCTTGCATTGGTTAACTACTTACATATACACACACATCTGCAAATCCTTTTCCTTCTCTGTCTACCTGGTGATACTTTCCTCTTCTTTTAGGATTTAGTTCATGATTCTGCTATGAAGTTTTCCATGACCTCAATATTTCCCCCTTAAAATTAACCTCTTTGTCCTGTGTGCCCCACTGAACATTTAGCATTATAAGATAACATCCTGCACTTAATAGATCATAGGTCTCTTTCTTTCTATTAAATGGTCAAAACCAAGAATCATGCCTAATTAACCTCTGAATCTCCAGTGCCTAGTACATTTTGACCCTCAAAAATCATGATATTTAATAAACATTTATTGAATGTACATTTGGAACCATCCTTGCCTCAGTGCTAGTTTGGTAAGGTATGCTAAGGTCCAGAAAATATCAGGTTATGATGGATATATGAGACTTAGACTTGGAAAAGGAATCCAATCTGATATCCTATCTAAACATAAGAATTCTGACAGGTCTAAAAGTTTTGACACAAGCATAATGTTTTCAACTTTCTGGCCACAAAGTAGCCTTGTGGAATTAGGATTCTCTCTGCAGTGAATGCAATTGTGCAATAGCAGAGGAGTAAAAGCTGAAAATGACCACTTAACTTCCTATTGACTGGTATCTTCAATACTTTCTCCCTAGAGAGAAAGGCAATTACACAGTTGCCAAGTTTAGTTTAAAAAAATACTGCACTCTATGTCTAAAATCAGTAACAGTTTTTAGGATATTTTGTCCGGGAGAGATTTGTTTTTTAAGAGAGCATATAGTGGACTAGCTGATATTTCTGTCAAAACTTTGTTTTCAATACATTTGCAATTTAAAAATACATTAGATGACTCAAGTTATTAAGAATATCCTTACAATAAGTGACATTTTTAAAACAAATAACACTTTCAAGCTACTAAGATTTCCAGTCCTTAAATTATCAAGTCTGAATTAACATTTTTAAAAAGTAGACAGATTTTTAGAAAACATGTAAAAAAGGAATTCACCTGTGCCACTTGGTTAACTGGATTATGTTGCTTAAGTTCTAAGGAACAAATCTGAGTCTAAACAATGGAGAATTTTATTCTAATTAGGGTACTAACTTGGTATTTCACCTTTGGTTAATTAATTAATATTGTTATTCATAAAAGAAAATAATTTCAACTTCCTTCTTCATCTCTTATGAGATAAATGGTCAATTATAATATATACTCAGAAAAACAAAATAACCAATAATCTCAAATTGTTTTCCTACATATAAGCAATATATATTTATTTTTTTCCTGAGTAGGTTTTTCCTCATATATCTCATCATCTATAATTTTATTTTCCTTTGTCATTTGCTACTACCCCCCTTTCCTAAAAGTTCACAACTTTCCCACACCAATTAAATGCCTTTCCTTTAAACACTGCCCTCCCTAAAAATCCTTCGTGGGCACTAATTCCAGAGAAACAATTTGAATTGATATTTAAATGTATTACCAATAAAAATTGAGATTCCAAATTCCAAACTGAGACAATATATTTTTTTGCATAGGCAACTTGCAAGTAATTACAAGTTCAACACTGTCCAAACTACCATTGTGCTAGCTCAGTAAGACACTATACCCTGAAGTTCATCTGTGATGACCAAGATGAATTGGGATTCAAATCAAAGTAGCTTTGATTTAAGTGCATGACATTTTTTCACACAGTAGAATTGTCAATATAGTTGCAAACTTTGACAGTGCCTCAGTATGTAACCTATTTATTCTTTTCAGAAAAATAAAATATAATGTATATAATAAGTCCATCCCTTCTTGTTATCTATTCCTTACTGATATCAAATCTATCAAGGTGTTTTTGATAATATTATGACTGTGGGAATAAACAGTTATCCTTGAAATCAAAATGTGTATTGCATATATTTCTCACCAAATCTACCAACATTTTATACTTAACTTTGTTTTATAAAATGAAATATAGTAAGAATTAATGCAATAGTGATTCTGAGTAATGTTATTCCATTTCAACACAATCATTGAAGGATTTGGGAGCTATACATTTAATGTTAAACATTTACATGAAAAAAATCTCAGTTTTGTTTTCTTCATCAAATTAAACTATCAGCACTCTTTAAAAGAATGCACATTCTTTCAGCCACCTTTACTTGGCTTTAATCTTAATTTCCTTCTTATTAAAGCTTTTGCTGTGCATGCAGTATCACATATGTAGTCTTCCTGTTCCCCCAGTTGATTCATGTTACTTCTAACTTTCATATTTTGCACTTCATTTCAATTTATAAAATTTGGGGATTTTAGTAGAGAAAAAAATGGAATAAACATTCCTCTGTTATACATATAACTGGATCTAATCCAAGCATAACAAACCAATCATAAGGCCAACTTATAATTTAGAAAAGTTAAATACATGTAAGAAAAAAAGGGATGCAGGATTGATTCTGTTTATGACATAGCTTTTTTTTTTTTTTTTTTTTAAATAATGTAGTCATCACCTGAGGATATAAGACTTCTAAAGTTTCCAGGATATAGAGTACAAAATTAGACTTGCATTGTTTGGTACATAAGTAATCACTCAATATATTTGAGAAATGGAATATCTGTTCAATAAACTTAAATTTTTTATACAATAGGTATATAGCAATTAAAATCACCTAAATAAATTATGTTTTACCTTTTCACCTTTAGAGCCCTTGAGACCTCTGACACCATCTGCTCCCTATGGAATAAATTAGAAGGATTAAATAACTAATATTTTACATTGAAATGAAATAATGTAGGAAAAAATAATATTTACCTTTACTCCTCGGGGACCAGGGTAGCCAATGGGACCCTGTGGACCAGGAGGACCCTGAAAAAGACCCATTGCAATTTAAATACATAATGCACTGAAAGTGCCCCTCACTCACAACATACTATAATTTTACCAAATAATCTATAAGAACATGGTATTTTTCTACTTCTGGTTAAGATTTCTTTGGTACTTTATCATTTGTGTCTAAAGTCAGATATCATGAACAAATCATGTGATGAGCCTTACCTACTCCAAACTTATATATTCATGCAAAAAGTAAGATAAATATTATGAATATGTGAAATAATATAAGTAATTATATAATTAATAACTGCTTTTCTAAGCCTGAAAAAATCTGATGTCTTCAATGTCTACAATAAACAATTATAGGCTAGCCAAAAGGATAAATAATTTCTAACCAAAAACTAGCATTAAATTTATTACATTCCAAATCAAAACTACAATGAGGTATCACCTCACACCAGTCAGAATGGCTATAATAAAAAAAATCTACAAACAATAAATGCTGGAGAGGGTGTGGAGAAAAGGGAACCCTCTTGCACTGTTGGTGGGAATGTAAATTGATACAGCCACTATGGAGAACAGTATGGAGGTTCCTTAAAAAACTAAAAATAGAACTACCATATGACCCAGCAATCCCACTACTGGGCATACACTCTGAGAAAACCATAATTCAAAAAGAGTCATGTACCACAATGTTCATTGCAGCTCTATTTACAATAGCCAGGACATGGAAGCAACCTAAGTGTCCAACGACAGATGAATGGATAAAGAAGATGTGGCACATATATACAATGGAATATTACTCAGCCATAAAAAGAAAATAAATTGAGTTATTTGTAGTGCGGTGGATGGACCTAGAGTCTGTCATACAGAGTGAAGTAAGTCAGAAAGAGAAAAATAAATACCATATGCTAACACATATATATGGAATCTAAAAAAAAAAAAAAAAAGGTTCTGAAGAACCTAGGGGTAGGACAGGAATAAAGATGCAGACATAGAGAATGGACTTGAGGACATGGGGAGAGGGAAGGGTAAGCTGGGACAAAGTGAGAGAGTGGCATGGACATATATACACTACCAAATGTAAAATAGATAGCTAGTGGGAAGCAGCTGCATAGCACAGGGAGTTCAGCTCGGTGATTTGTGACCACCTAGAGGGCTGGAATAGGGAGGTTGGGAAGGAGGGAGATGCAAGAGGGAAGAGATATGGGGATATATGTATGTATATGTATAACTGATTCACTTTGTTATACAGCAGAAAGTAACACACAATTGTAAAGCAATTATACTCCAATAAAGGATGTTAAAAAAATTTATTGCATTCACATCATCAAGAATATGATCAAAATTATATATTTTCCATGGCTGGCTTCATTTCACTAGTCTACTTAAAGGAAATAATGTATGATATACAATAGTATATATTATACAATAGTAATGTTGACTATTTTAATAAGAATCCAAAATTAGCTACTCTAAATAAAAATGATCTTACCCTGCTACTGTAATCCAAAATAGTATTAACATTGAAAGCTTTTATTTTGTTATTTTATTTAGATATTTTGATAATCATTGCTCTTACAATTTAGTCTCCTCTTATGTAAAGGTTATCAGAAAGTAATAAGTACAGATAAAATTCAAGTGACATAAACACTTTAATGATATTCAGTAGTTCTTGTCCAATTTCATTATTATTACTTATGGTCAGTTACTCCACATATACTACATAGGCAGAATGTGGATTTATTTCTTATCATGAGAATATTTTTAGAAAAACAGAGAATGCTAGTCTAATTGATCAAATTGCCAATGCAAAATTAAAAGTTATCTAAGACACATCTTTTTTATACCCTAAATAAAAAGCAACTATAGAAACATGATTTATATCTAAATGCTAGCAAAAAGTCTTTTGAGAGTAAAGACATATTACAGGTAGTGAATAACTATTTTCTGGCACTTAGTTTCCAATATTCATATCCCTAAATGATCATCGAAGAATATGATGTATATATATATATATACACACACACACACACAGACACGCATATATATATATCGTAGAAATGATCAAAGTAAGGCATTTTCTCTAGGGGATAAGGTGACAATATTTAAATGGATACTTTGTAACATACCAGAGAACCCTTTTCTCCAGACTGGCCTTCTTTTCCAGGATGACCCTACATTTATTAAAAATATAGACTGGTGAGATGCAATATTAATGGTAATTTATATTATGAAATTGTTCCCTTTTTTCCCATCTGTTGAGGTTTTACTCTTTATGTTTCAAAATATATTGCACATTTTGCATCAGTGTATATGGCTTTAAATAACACTGGAAACTGTGGCATTTGGAAAGAAACATAGTAAGTTTATATTGCATGGGTATAAGTTTCATCAACTACATAATACACTTGAGCGAGAGCTTGGGAAAAGCACATAACACATATTATTCATCAACAATTCAACCCCAGTCTCATTTAGAGTCTTACATAAAGGTGTTTCAATCTAACTTCTATTTTGCATATTGATCAAATAATCATACACACATCTTTAAAAAGCAACTAAAATACGTGGATATATATTTTAAAATATTGCAACATCATAAACACTAATGGTGTTTGTAATCAAGTTATCGAGAGTCACTAAATATTGCATAAAAACATACAGCTCCACAACAAATATACTCAATGAAAACAACTAGTTGCAGAATGAAAATTTTTGTACCCTAGCTCTGAGTAAGTAGTTTGAAGAGAAAAAAATAACAACTGTGGAGATTACATAATTACATTATTTATTACTATGTGATAAGATATAATAAACACTGCTATATTTCTAGAAAAGTAGGGAATCCCTGAAGGCAGAGGAATTTTCATGTAAGATGTCTGAGGAAACTTACAAAAGGTGAGGAATTTCACCTGGACTCTCAAGAAACATGTTCTTTGAAAAGGAAGAGAGAATGGAAAAGTGTTTTCTATGAAAAGAAAAGGACATAACAAAAGGTATAGCAATAGAAAATGTAAAGCACGCTAAGAGAAAAGTGAGTGGTAGGAAAATATGAGATTCTGGCCTAGGGTGGTCCAAAGCCCACTGGGAGCTCCTTAAAGAGTTTGCAATATGGACGTGGCATAATGAAATAGCATTTTAGAGAGATCAATGTTTAATTATTGGCTCTACTGCTTTTATTACTGAATTCTTACAATCACTTCTAAAGCACATGTAAAATCTATTTTTGCAAATAACATATAGAAATTTTAATGACCAGGTAATTATTACTTACAGGAGGCCCATCAGCACCAGGGAGTCCTCCGAGCCCTGGTTTTCCTTGTGGTCCCTAATCAAATAGAGAAAAAGCATATTTTTCACTTAAAAATTGAAAATAATGAAAAGTCTGGCTTTGTACATAGTGATATACAGCCAATAAAATTCTTAACTTGAGTCACTGGCTTTCAAGCAACAAACATCTGAATACTTTTTAACATATTATGTAGAAGAAATGGTATATAAAGATAGATGAAAACCAAATTTAACATCTGTCAGAGACATGCAAGTTTTCATACTGCTTAATAGTCCTAAATGTGTCTTTTTAAATTAACAAGTTAGTTTTTGCATACCACAATAAACTGGAACTTATAGAATAAAAAGGAAAACAATATAGGTCAATATACAATAAATATACATTGATTTATATCATTGAAAAAGCAAATATTGGCTATTTCCAGCAATGATGTTAATAAGTGCCAATTCACAGGGAACTATATTCAATACCTTGTGATAAAACATAATGGAAAAGAATATGAAAAAGAATGAACTAAATCACTTTGCTGTACAGTAGAAATTAATACAACATTGTAAATCAACTGTACTTCAGTAACTATTTATTCAACAGATTAATCTGTGTTTAATGACAGGGGATTTCAAATCTCATTTAATTTGATCATTGGTAAGGTTGGAACATGCTAAGAATGACTATTACAAGAAGTAGACCCTTCAATGGGAGAAAAATTGGCTTTCTGCTTAGAATAATTAATTTTATCAAGTCTTCAGAGCCTAAGCCATTATTGCTTACAGGTCAAGTCATTAGCCAGAATTTAGAAACAATTAAAAGGGCAAGGATATATCAGCAATCCTAGATGCTGGATGTAGGAGGATTTTTCCATTCTTAGAAAGTATTTAGAAAAAGCATTGTATTCATATACATGAATAGTACAGAATTTAACTAGAAAGCCTCACTTAAATCACTTAACAAGAAAGTCTCACTTAAATCACTATGGAACAACACACAAAAATAAAGGTAACCTTTAAATTGAAAATCTGGACTTTATAACTGAATTTAATTGCATCTCATTTACAGGATTTAAAAGATTCAATTCCCTTCACCACTCTGCAAAGTCATATACAGTTAAGTAATCTAACATTATGAAACAATTGTTATAAAACCTGTTTTTTTTAATGGCAGTATTTTGCCTTTCACTCAAATCATTTTTTCTCTCTCAGTAAATAGTCTTATTTCTTCAAAACAAAATGTAGATTACAAAGGCAAAACTATTCCAGTAATTATTATTATCAGCAGATATATTTCTAAGACCATGACCTTGTGTACAATACTACATGGATTTTATGTTGTTGCTATATATTTAAGGGTAGATGAGAAACACTAAAACTCTTGTACTATAGGATGATTTTTTTAATCAAGTTAAAATCAATCCATCTTTTTTAAAATGGAAGCTCCATGACAGTACAATATTTTGTCTGCTTTCTTAACTGCTTGGTGTCTCCCTACAGGAATGGGGACAAAGTTAAATGAATGAATGCCATATTTTAGATTTTAATAAAACAGTTATAATTTATTGTGTCTCTATGCACTATGTTAAGCAATATATATATATAATATATTTATATGTATAGTATCCATTTTAAGTCTCAAGCAATTCCATGAAATATCAGCATCAAAGAGCTTGAGTAATTAACTAATGTTAATACATCACAGAATTGCAATATAAATGAATCCAGATCTGTAGCCATATCGTCAAAGTCCTTGCCTTTAACTAATATATATGTCGTGTCTTGCTTTTTCTTCTTTAGCTCCTATAGTTATACAATACCATTTGTTTTCTGTAAAGCCATTAACATATGTGATGTAAATTCTGAAGCCATAAATTAAATCACAGGACTTAACAGTATATTTAAGTTATCAACGTGTCAGAAAAGCAATATAGTTGTCATCCATTTTAGTTAATTAGCTTGAACTTTATAAAATCTTTTATCACAAATATAATAACAGCATAGGCTATGATAACTTAGGACAAAAATATAAAAGTTATTGGGAATTAAAAATATATGACATTACTTAAATTATATTTAATTGTGAGATTATAGCATGATCCAACTGAAAACATTATTCACCAAGTTTTGAAAGACAAGGCTCTTGAGCCAGAATAAACAGAAAACAGTATATCATAAAGAAAATAAAAGTAATGTAGGTCCAAAATAAACTATATACCATAAATGCAATACAAATAAAATGCATTTTCTTCATGTTCTTGAGTTTCTTTCTCCTTTTGAAGGAAAGAGGCTGTCTTTGGACTCAAGAGCTGGATATGTTCAAAGCAGAGAAAGAAGCAGCTTGTGCTTAAAGACAGCTCTCTTCCTACCACAAGAAGTGCAGTGAATCAGATTCTATATTTTACCTGTGACTCAACAAAGGGAATTCAGATATAACAGCTTTCCTTAAAAGCAAATTCTTCCGAGAAATCCAGTTCAGAGATGATAAAATTATTGTAGAAAATTCAATAGGCGTATGCCTCAAGTGCAATTTATGGTTATGATGAGCTAATCCGAAATATGTTAAGAATATATGTCCAGATTAAGATCTCTGATCTAAAGCAAAGATTTTAAATCACCTTTGGTACCTAACATCTTAAATAAATAAACCATTTTCCAATAGCACTCTAATACTGTAAACATATGGAAAATATGCACAGAGAAAAAGTACTTTAAAGATCATTTAAGTTTGATATGCTAATTCTTAACGTTAATAATAAGTAACTTGGTAAGAATGTTACCAAAGGACTTGAATATATATTTTACCAAAGAATATATAGAAAAGGTCAATAAGCACATAAAAATATGTTCAGCATCACTAGTGATTAGTGAAATGCCAGTTAAAACCACAATAAGATACTATTTCACACCAACAAAAATGACCATAATCAAAAAGAGAAGCAATATTAGTATTGTTGAGAATCTAGAGAAACTAGAATCCTCATAAAATGCTGATAGGAAGGAAATATGGTACAACCACTTTGAAAAACAATTGGAAACTTCTTAAAATGTTAAATATAAATTTACCATATAACCCAGCAATTCTACTTCTAAGTATCTACCAAAAATAAATGAAAACATGTCTACACAAATACCTTTTTACAAATATTCATAGCAGCACTATTCCTAATAGCTGAAAAGTGTATATAACTCATATGTCCCTCAACTGCTGAATAAGTAAACAAAATGTGGTATATTCAATCAATGGAATACTACTTGGCAACAAAAAGGAGCAAAGTGCTGACACATGCTGCAATATGGATAAACCTCAAAAACATTATGCCAAATGAAGCCAGACACAAATGTCACATATTATATTCATTCATATGATTAAATTAAAATATTAATTTCGTTCCTATATCTTGTTCACACGAGATGTTCAGATAAGATAAATCTATAAAGATAGAAAGTAGATCAATGGTTGTCTAGCTTTGTGGGTGAAATGGGGAGTGCAAATTGACACAAGGTTTCTTTCTGGGGTGGTATAAGTATTCTAAAAATGTGATTGTGGCACAACTATAAATTCACTAAAAATCATTAACTTGTACACTTAAAATGAGTAAATTTTTAGGGTATGAAATTAACCCCAATAAAGTTGTTAATTTAAAAAATATTACATATTCATAGAAATCAACAAAAATAAGAAAAAATATATTAGAAAGAATTAGGTAACACTGTGCTGTAACTATAGGGGACAGGAAATATTACTTAGGGAATCTGTCAGAGGAGATAAGGACAAAAGACATCTCTTTAATTAAAAACTTATTCTTGTTTTGATCCAGACATTGAGTTATTAAAAAGAACATCATTTGCCATTTATACATGAGAAACGGTGGCAATAATAACGTCACAATTTTCCCTTAATTAGACCTTGCTAAAAGCCTTTTGTCACAAGCAAACCTAATTACATTTTTTAAATAACGAGAAATAAAAGGAGAACCAAAATAAAGAGAAAACACTCACTCATATCAGTACGTTTCTGAAATTAATATAGCTGAGAATGTCACATTTGGAAGTTATCCAAATGGAAACTGTGAAATTTTATCATTTACAGCTCAGAGACATATGAATGATTGCTGCTCACCCTGTGCTTTCATAATTTAACTCCAGATTAATTCTTTATATGCTGGGACATTTAAATATCTTATTAAAAACAGAAGGCAGGCCTTATACCTCCCTAAAGTTGACAACACAAGCTTGTTTACCAGACATTACTAGAAAAACAGAATAACTTACTTTTTCACCGGGAGGACCAATTGGACCTTGTGGACCAGGAAGACCCTATTTTAAAAGAATTCATTTCATATGTCAAGAATCACATCACAAGAATACACTTTTAAAATAGTAAATGATTAGCCCTCTATTTTACATGAAATGATTTATGAGAATCTATATATATATTCCCCCACATTCCCCAGAAAGTTTTGCAACACTATGAGGGGTTTTACATAAGCTACTCTTCTGGCAATGGATATGTAATGTGATCCTATTCAGAACCCTCCTGCAGGTGTCCTGGCATTCCATGAACACCGAATGACTCATTTTTCTCTTGGAAGAAAGAGGCCTCTGCAAATTTGCTCAAATTTTTTTTAAAAAGGAAAAACAAAAAAAAAGAATCGTCTTCCTACATTCACAATAAAAACCCTTAGCCCTACATAGAAAATTCTGAGGCTGTCAATTTTCTTGTATAAAGATACCATCTTATCCCATTATCTCAAAAAAGCTGTGACGGTTTAGACTTACTTGAGGTCCTGGATTCCCTTGCTGACCTGGAGGTCCAGGTTCCCCTTGGGGACCCTGCCATAGGAAAATATAAAGAGTCTTTAATAAAACTATTTCACATAATAGGTTTTTTCTTCTCAGTTGAAAAATAGTCCCCAAATCATGTTTCCCTATAGAGAATACAGAAAATCTTGCAAAATATTAATGCTGGCAGAAGCACTTGGCAACACATTGTAAGAAATCTTAATTTTAGATTTAGCAACAAAAGTGGTTTGTTAGTACTTAGATTACAGAAACGAGTTATCTTATGGATATTTTCTACATACCATGTTCCCTTTTGGTCCTGTGGGGCCATCCACACCTGCGATACCCTTCAATGACGAAAAAAATATGCTTGAGTGTTAACAAGTTCAGATGCTACAATGGAAAATTTAGAAGACTAACCTAATAATATGACACCCAGTAGCCTAGGTTGACTAAAAAATCATTTTAGAACTCAATGGAAATGAGGGAAAAAGCAAGGTCTATACTCTCCTCTCCATGCCCATGGAGACAACCTAACAGCATTTTCCACTGCGAGTTCGGAATTTGACACGAAACAATAAAATAGGTAAACTAAAAGGAAGAAAAAAGAAAGAAGCCAGTGGAGTAGGGTATGCTCAGTTAAACTGATAGGCAGCACCATTAGGTCTTAGAATATAACAGAGCAGTAAACCCTTGGCTGTCTACTGAAAGCTTTCACAGCCTCCTGGCTTTAAAAATTCTGGTAACAAGCTTTCCCTAGGAAATCTTGAATGTTTTCAACAATACATACAGGCTGTCCTGTAGGTCCTGGAGTTCCCCTTGGTCCTAGCAAACCTCGTGGACCCTAGGAGGAAAAGAAAAACACATTCTCATAAGAAATGCCTTCAAAACATGCCTCTTCCTTTAAATAAATATTAATGTAATGTTTAGATTAAAATATTTGTTCATCTTCTTTTAATGGTGTTTAAAATGCCATTTTTATATGACACAAATATCTAGTGTTTATATTGATCCAAAAGCCAAGATGGACAAGAAAGTCTTTAATACAGAAGCCGTATCTTTTATTTTTATAAATTTACATATGAATCACTTGGGAAATTTTAAAAATAGGAAATATTTTAATGCTTTAAATAAGTCACTTTTGTGTCATATTCCAATTTGAATAGCAACACTGAATCTTATTAAATCTTATTATTCAATAAGTTAGACTACACAAATAGAAGAGTCCTGATTCTCATTTATTTTACAGTTAAGTAAATTCCATCATGAAAGAATATTCTACTGAGAGAAAGAAACAAACAGCTGGATAACTATGTTAGCAAGATTATAGAAACCATTTGCTTGATTTTTAAAATTATTATGACTTAATTAATTTCTTCTATTCTTCTTCCCCCTCCTCCATTTGTTCCTCCTTCTTTTCCTTCTTTAGAAAAGTGAATACAATGACTTACTGTCATATTCACTTGAGCTACTATGCCTTTTAGTTGACAGGCTCTATAATGTGGAAAACTAGGACTAAAACTAGGAGGCCTGCTTCTAGTCTGGTTCTTTGATTAACTAGCTTTGGGTAAACCTTTCCAATTCAGTTTCCTCATTTGTAAAAATCAGTGGAAAAAAGGATATAATCTAGTAAATTTTATAGTTCTATCTGGTATATACTAAGCACCTAATTTTTGTGTTTCTTCTGATAATAAGATTAATTTATCCTAAACACATAACTAGATTCTAGAGTTATTGATGATATAAAAACTGAAACAAAACAAAAAACAGCAACAAAAACTAGGTAAGGTTTTTGCCTGACAAGACGTTATATCCCACAATTTTTTCTCTTGATTTTCTAAGACTTTCTTTAACAAAAGAAGAGCTCTCAGTATCATTTTTAAATGTTTTTTTCACATAACAATTACCTGCTTAGCTTAGGCAAGACGGCAATAGTCATCTGAGTTTATTATTGACTTTATATATGTAACACCAATCACTATTCCTTCAAAACGGGGTATTATTTAAAAAGAAAAAAAAGAAAGTTGCTTACAGCTTCACCTGGAAGACCCCTTGGTCCTATTTCTCCATCTTCTCCCTGTCATGGACAAAATGAGTGGGAGAGTGATGCAATCAGACAATGTAACATTTCAGCATGATTTTGTTCTATGTTTTAATTTTAAATATTTCTTAAAAGAAATGAAGTTTAATATACCCGCATTCCATCTTCGCCAGGAGGACCAGGAGGACCTTGGGGACCTCGTTCACCCTATTAAATAAATCCAAGTATAAGTAGAACACAAAATAAACTAGAATGTTTGTCTATCCTACAGCTATCCTACCAAATATAATGGAACATTTGCAGGAAAAACTTATGCTCTATTTTCCCTCCTCAAAAAGTTTCAAAGATAAATCATAATTTTACATTAACTGGCGTTATATATTAGTATGCTAGGAAAAAATGTTCCCCCAATTTTGAAAACAAAAAGGTTTAAATGAAATTCCCAAATAATTTTCAGACATTTAATTATTACAAACTAATAGAAAAGTATTTTGCTGAAGACTGTCTTAAACATGGATACACTTTGCTGATTTTTATTTAATTTACATTTTTTCTGCTTCTAAAATAATTCTTATTAAATCAGCACAGTTCTAGAAGACTAAAGAAATTTTTGGAGTTTTTAAAAAACAAAATTATATATTTTTCTCAGCATGTGATAGGCACTTGCTAGACATTCATAGTGCTCTCTTTTCTTTATCTTTCTATTTTTTTATATTCTCCAATTTCCTAATGGTCGTCCCATCTTCCTTCTTAACTTTTGGAGAAGAAAAATGTGAAGATCCAATTCTGATCTTTTTTCAAAAGACCACATCTTTGTTTAATTTCCCACTAAAAATATTGACTGGATTGCCGTTCAACATTGTATTTTGTTTAGCCTTAGTGAATTATAAGCTCTTGCACTGGACTGCAAACTAATATTATCACAAAGAAGTAGCTTGTGGTGTCTCAATCTACTGGAGCCATCTAATTAGTATAATAAAATACAGTGCCCAGTATATTGTTATATTAATGACAAACTGCCTATAGATATCCTCTTTTGAGTATATTTCCACAGACAAAATGTAATAAGGAAATTGAGGCAATTATCAAAAAATTAGAGGCAAAATTAAATCTCCACACTTGTTCTATAAATGTATTTTCCATATACGTGTACATAAAGATTCCACATCAACTTATATTTGTGTAAACTGAATATTTTAATGTCTAAAAGAAATTAAAGAACTTATATGAGTATCACACATATAATTCTACTTATCTTTCTTCAAGTATCTAGTAGATGTACTAATTTATATGAGTTCACAAATACTTAATTTTCTTCTTATATCTTAGTGTATCAATGTTTCGTAGTATTCCTGTATTATCCCAATATAAAAAGTATAAAATGTACAGAATGGTATATCTTACCCTGTGACCCTTGTCACCTGGCAGACCTGGAAGTCCATCAAATCCTCGATCCCCCTGTAAAATCACCATCATCATCATCATCATCATCATCACCGTCATCATTATCATTACATTTCCAACCTATTTCTGTACTGTAATTTGAGTGTGAAATGTTCTTTCATATCAAGAAACTCTATTTTAAAACATAAAAATTTCAGGGGTGAACTGAGATACGAGATCTGAAAATACAAATGTATGAGATGAGCTCCCGACCTTGGCCCCGGGTTCTCCTGGCATTCCTCTTCCTCCATCAGCACCCGGACGACCCTGATAATACCAAGAACATGACTAAGCAAAAGGGATTCCAAATAGACAGAATAAAAGAAAACAAAATAACTGATGATTTCAGATGACCTCAAAATGTACAATGAAAACTAACCATACCCTTTTTCCAGATTTTCCTATTGGACCAGGAGGACCTTGGACACCACGAGGGCCCTATACAAAACATCATAATTAATTAACTTTATAGAATTCCTGATCAGTAAACTTAATCAAATCAAGAGAAAGGGCTTTAGAAATTTATATCTTCTTAGCTTTACCTTAATCATTTTAACACAAGAAAATTATTTCTTATGTAAAATTCTACATAAAGCAAAAAGACAAGAGAATCGATTTTTCCAAATGGTTTCTTGCCAAAAAGGAGTCATGCTATTTTATTAAGTTTATATAGACATGCAATTACATTTAAACAAAAGGCATATAAACTGATATTTTAAGTTTGAAAAAATCCTCAATTACTAAATATATTCTCAAAACCTTGCAGTTTTACATTTCACTTGACTGAAAACACTTCCATTTTATTCCTCTTCTCTTCGCCTTCACCTTTCTCTTCATTTTTTGGAGATCCTATTCTGGATATTTATTCTTTTATTGCAAGTATCACATTGAATTATAATTGTCTTTTTTTCATAGTTCAATCTCCCATTAAATTGTTAACTACTGTGATTTTGGACTAAATATTTTTCTCCATTATACTCCTATAATTTAGCACAGTGCTGGTACATATTTCTTTCAATCATCTACAAAATCCTGGAGGATCACTTGGCAAACCTTAATTCAAATTATTGACTGGCACCATGCCATGTCAGATTAAAGTTTAAAGATTCTCAATATCTTTCTTGAAGCAGTATAGTACAGTGTTATATCAATATACAATGTCTTATTTGTGAATTAATATATGTTTTTTTTAAAATAAAATTACACAGCTAATAATAGATCCAATATAGATCCAGTAAAAATAGTATATAGGCCTTTGTATTTAATTAACTATACCCTTTTTAAGTTTAAACAATATGCATATAATGAGTGAGGTAGAAAATGCAACGCATATTTGAAATTACAAATAATTCTTATGATTACTGTGAAATGTTGATTATAGAAATATGAAATTAAGGTTGCCTAATAATTAGAGGTTAAAAGAATATAGCTTTTAAAAAACTATTGCAGAAGAAAACTCTATCCTATACCCCAGCTGGAAGGCAAGGAGCAATAATAACAGGACAAATCTTGTTAGTTTTCAATGAAAATGATCCTTCATTTGATATTGCGTCTCATTGGAGTTAAGGAAAACTGCAAACACCATGAAATCTACTGCAGCATGTTTTCAGATTCATCCATTTTGTAAAGAGGTGAGTCTGACCCAAAAGTTCATAAACTTTGCAAAAGACATATCAATATTTTTATGCAATTCTCAGTTAAGGTACAAATGTTTTCCATTTCTTTATGGCAACATTTAACAAGCACGAAAAAGAAGGTTGCCACATTCTGTGCCACCCAAATATCTTTCTAAATTTTGGGGGGATTTTTTTCTCATTTCAAAATAAACTGTGGTGCATCCAAACAGGGGAATATTATACAGCAACAAAAAGGAATAAACTATTGATGCACTCATCAACTGCAACAAACCCCAAAGGCATTATGCTGAGTGAAAGAAGCCAGTCTCAAAGATTACATAATGTATGATTTCATTTATGTAGTATTCTTGGAAACACGAAACTGTAGTGATGAAGAACAGATCAGTGCTTGTCAGGTATTAGGGGTATGAGGAAGTTGTGACTGTAAAGTGGCACCAAGAAATTGCTTGGGGTTATGACTGTGGTGGTGGTGACGAAGAATACATATAGGTGTTCACATTCAAGTTTACATTATAATATTGTTAAAATAAAACTAATTTTAAAAAAAGAAAAAAATTAGTTGGATGGCCACTTGAGAGCTCCTGTAGCCCAATCTGAGTTTATATGTATTGAGTATATCAGAAAGCATTTTCATTAAAAATGAATTTTAAAAATACATCACATTTTGCTTTTACAGTTTTCTAGAATAAGTATAATTCATAATGTGCTTATAGTGAATGTCTCTATCTACTTATTATCATTCAAGGAAAAATAATACTTTTAATTTGGCACCATGTAAATATAATGTAAGATCTTTTTAAGAATTTCAGGTCAGACGTTTTCAATTTCTCTTAATTTCCTCAGCTCTACAAAGGGCTTAAAATTAGCTTCTTTTAGGTATATTAAATATTTTTTCTGAGACAATTTACTAGATTTTATTCTCCATAGGAAACATGTTAGGCTTGTGGCAGGACCACTATAAATACAATTGTAATAGTGCTTCTCTGTTCTGTACAATCTCAAGCCAATCTAATGTTCTGAAGACCTATTACTATCAAGACTTTCCCATTCTAGCTTATTATCTTCTTTTAATATTGTTTAAATTAATAAAGTTATTGGCAGTCAACTGATCGTTAGAGATGTTTCAACTGAAGAAGGTGATGTGAGCTTAAAGGTAATGTAAGTAATTATTTTACTCATAAAACAGATGGTAGACACTTCAATTACCCTAATAGATAAAATAAACTCAAAAATAAAATAAGCGAAATAGGTTAATTTTTACCTGAGGACCTGGATCACCCCTCTCACCTTTGGCCCCAGAGGAACCAGGCCCCCCCTGTAGAGAAAAGGTGAAGACATAATCATTTAATTTTGTAATTCCCTAACCAGTTTTTTTCCTACCATTTTCACTTGAAATAATTAAACATTATTCAAAATACATTTCTTCAAATAGTATGATTTTATTAGTTAATACAACAAAATTTTCAAGTCCTCTGATTGAAATACATCTCTTCTCAGATTTTGACTGTATTCCAGTGTGTGAACTATATTTAAAAGTCTATATTTTACTGATAACTACACAGAAGCAAATTTCATGAAATCACATTGAAATGTTCTTTAATGTGTATGCCACCAGAGCACTTACGATGATACACGGGCGTTATTTATCATTACTCTGTGGTGGAGTACTAGAGGAAATACATTTTTACAGAATCGGGTACACATTGAATTCATTTATGAAACTTGGCAAATATTAATGCTGTTATACTCAGAAGCTTCTCAGACACTGAATTCTATAGCAATAAAATGTCAAGAACAGATGCTATTGTTGTTATTATAATTGTCCTGAAATAATGTCAAAGCATTTTTTCCTAGATTGGTCTATTTTTCCTTAGGAGAATAAGTCCTTATGACAAATGCCTCTTCCAAATATTTACATAATTCACAAAGTGCAACAAAAGCCTGGCAGAGTAACTGGAAAAAAGTATAAAACCACTTTATAAAAGTGCTGTGAGTTTTAAAAAATAAATACTAGGCCATTCATCTTCCTAAAAAGCTTTAGAACACTAAAATTGAACATAGTGGTAATAGTTACTTCATTCTGAAGAAGTATACTTTGTGTGTTTAAGAAGTTTCTGATTTATTTAAATCAATAGAGATTCAATTAAATACTACATTGAATCAAATTGCAAAAAGGTTAAAATTATGCTAAGCCTGAAAATGCTAGGTATCTAGAGCCTCCTGGTGGCTCCAAAGTAAAATAGCTATTAATATGACTGCCAAAAAATATGACAAGTCAAGTAACATGAATATTCCAATCCTGAAAATTACAAGAATGATGACTTACAAGTGTCTAATTAAGAATTCTTGCAACTAAATTTCTTCAAGAGAGAAACTGGGGTTCTACATTAAATCAGATTATTAAGCATAGAATTGAATGAAATTAAAGGACAGTCTATTTTTAATTACTTTACTGCATTATATCTTCTGTATATAAGCACAACCTACTCAACGGATTATAATTACTTTGCCCAAACACTTATTCTAAAAATCGCCATGTAATAATTGACAGTAACAGAATAGGGTAAAGAACATTTTCTATGTTTCCTGAATATTTTAAAATATAGATCTCTTTTAGTCTATAAAATCAATTGGAAACAAATAATTGAAAAAAGGAATATTTCACTGAAAGAATGAACATATTTATGTATTAAAATATTGTTTCTTTTTTAAATCTTAATATATAAAATACGTTAGACTCTAGAATTAAGATTTTTTAAAGTCTGTTATAATTTTATGTTTTGGAGCAAAGAATAAGAGAAGAGAAAATGGTAAAAACAAACAATGTGATTTTTTTCTCTCAATATCAACCTTTAATATTTTAGGAAGCTAAGACTTTCTATAACAAAGACTTAAGTAGTAAAATCAATTAATCTTGGATATTACATTGAGAATGGTAATGTAATAACATGGCTGTCAATGTTTTCTCTTTGCCAACATGCTGTGAATGTCTGACCCTTAAGGACTGGTGAAAACAGGAACAGCTTAACGTAACAAGCTTTCACTGGTTCTGCTCATCACTGTTCTTACCCTCTACAGATCCATTAGACTTGTGTTTGTCAGGATGATAAGCAGGAAAATTCCTTTGGATAATAGGATAATAAAAAATCTCAAGAACTTACAGATGCTAGGCTGATATTTTTAATTTAAGCAAAAGGCAGTGTTTCCCAAACACGCTTGACCGTAAGAATCAGCCTGCTGCACTCGTTGAAAATATAGTTTGCCAGTTCCGACCCTGAATATGCATCATTAGAGCCTCAAGTTCAAGGCCCCAGGAACTTTCACTTTTGATAAAATATATGGGTAATTCTTCTGCCCCCAAATTTGTAAAACACTAGCATACTGCTGATTTTCCTCAGTCATGTAAATGTGTTATTATTAACAAGCAATTACATATTAACTCTATTTCTTCCTTTATTAAATGACATGGAATCTTTCATCTTTCCTACTATATTTTGAAAGGCAGAAGAGTAAAACTACATGATAAATACATAATAATGCATTTAGAAGTGTGTATAATTTAAATTCTGTGGAACATATTGCCAGAACACATGTTCCACATGAGCTCATATGATTGAGTATAAAGCCCTCCAAAATATATGAAATGTTATAAAATTTCAAGACTGAAGAGAACCATAAATTTATGGAAAAGTAGATAACAAACTCTTAAATAAACTACATGAAGAAAACTATTTTTCCTCCTAATAAGATCAGTAAAACTATTTAATTGATTCAAATTTGAATAAAATCATTTTGCTGTGTCTACTAAGTAAACAAAAGATAAACTTTGAATGTTCAGAGTAATAATTTCTATAAATACCATTATTTCAATAAAACATTGTGAGCATATAAGATCATATTGAAAGTATACTACAGCTTTTTATATCAAAAAAATACTTAAAATAGAAAGTATTCCATTCATTTTAAAATCAATGAGAACTCAGGTTGGAATTATACAATGTTCTTTTCCCTTAAGAAAAAAGTATGATTTAAAAAGAATCTTTGTTTTGTGTTTGTGTGAATTGCTACACTGCTTAGCATTTGGTAAGTTTCAAAATATTTTAAAAAATATATAGAATATTAGCTTGTCAGTAAGCTTGTAAGGAAAATAAAACACTTATTTGCCAAGAGTCTCTAAAAGACAAAATAATTTCTCTAATATCTGAAGCAGTTAATGGAATACTAGAGGCAACTTAAAGTTTAAGCCAAGTCTCCTGCTTTCTCCTAAGATTATGGAAAAATTTTCATTGGCCTCAAATATTTTTTTCTTTTTTAATAAATTCTGTTTAACATAAAATTAAATCTCAAGAACTTACTGTACACTTGAACTTCAACAACTCAAACTATTATGCAAATAAATTATAGTTTGAAAAGTTAATAATTGGATACGTGATTCAATTATATTTTTCACTGTATTTGTTTGATTTGAGAATTTTCCATTGTAACCTTTTCATTAAAATTTACTGAGGACTGAATTCAGAGAGATTTCTTAAATGGAAACCAAATCCAAGTATAAGCCGGTATATTTACCCTACTTTCACCAGCCAGAGATATGAAAACTGCCTGGCCAAAGTTGCACAAGGAACTACTAATACAGGAATTTAACCATATATTATCTTTTTGGGTAACCTACCACAGGACCCGGTCTTCCAGTTAGACCCATTGGGCCAGGTGGACCTCTCAGAGCAATCTAGAAAATAAAATATAGCAAATTCAGGAATGCCTCCCTGGATGAGCATATTAAACCACAATATTCATTTGCACAAGTTACCCTTAAGTAGCAGCTCATCAACAGAGGTATAATAGCTACATAGTAGAAAGAGTGCCTGATTACTGAAGAATCACAAGTTTTTAGAATGACAAATTGACCTAATAAGTATTAGACATTTTTTAAGCTGTTGTGACTTATATACAATCTTGTACCATATATATTATGATTTATTCAATGACAAAAGTTAAAATAGATTTTAACATCTAATAAGAAATTTAATATCTGATGATTTTTCTACTCAAAAGTGCGTTGAGAATATTGCATAGGCTTCTCTTAAATACGTAGGTGTAATTCTCATTGACAATACTTTTAGATGTGAACAATTTGAAGTGCTTTAAGTGAAAGTTTTCTAGCACTATTTTAGGATAAAAACTATGACAATTCAAGCCAGACAGTAAAAAGCAAAATTGATCAGAAAGTGCTTAGATAATACAGTTATTTTAACAAATCTCAAATTTAATGCTTTATAGAAAAATGCATTTATTTTGTAGAATCATAGGCATGATAGACTGATTACATGCACTATTGACACTGAATATTAGAAATGTGAAATTAGCACTTGGAAAGCTAGAACAAGTAGAGTAAAAGGATAAATATTTGACAGATGTTAAATTAGTATGGTGTGCTATTTTTTAATATTAGTGATTCCAAAAGATGAATATTTAGATTGCCAAAACAGATATAAAAAATAATATTGTAATAGAAATAATGTAAAATCAAATTAGAAAAGTGCATGAGATGGAAACAGTAATATCTCCAAAATTTCACTACTGACTCACCATGAGATTTTTGACAATACACTTCTTAATCCTTGAGATTAAATATCTGAAAAATTGGAATTATAATGCTTGCTACCTATTTCCAAGGAGGTTAAAAGGACTAATAAAATTAGGAATTCAATGGCCTAATAAACTATTTAAGCTCAAATAATTACCTAAAATCTGTTCAAAGTAATAAAATTTATAAGTTGTAGGCATCATTAGTAAATCAATTTAAATATTTTTAGATTTGTATTATGCCAAATTCTAATAAACAAATATTTAAGTTTTTCATTTTCTTTATAAATGATGTAACCAAACAATGGCATCTTTTCAGATTAATAGACTTACACTCTCAGATAATTTATGCACTCATAAATTTATGGTGATAAAGTTATCACCAAAATGATTTATATCACTTAGGAAGCAGGTACCCATATCCATGTCAACTATAAGCCCTTTATTTCCTTTTTCCTTGAAAAGAAAAAAAGACTATACTATGAATAAAAGTATTATATGACTTTCAACATTTTCCTGATCCATTCTTTTGATTTTCTTATCTATATTTTAACTGCACTGGAGCTAACTTAAAAAGCAAACAATTTTATATTTTATAAGTATACAGATAGTGAAAAGCTTTTAGCTGACAAACAAATATGAACTGAATGGATTTGGTTTAAAATATAGATTACAATGATTCGAGCTTAGAATACATATTTGAAGGTTTCTTTCCTCCACAAGAATGCCTAAGAAATTTAATTTTCTGGATTATTTGGGATATCCTGAATAATCTATAAGATTGGGTGGAAAAATTATTTTAAACTTTATCCTCTTACTTTATTTATTGGTCATTGACATATGCCTTTGCAGGGAAAACTGGATGTGAAAGATAAAGGGTGATACATATAAATCCATCAGTACTCTTTGAAAAAAAATTAGAAAATTTGTGTATTATGGTCTGCATGTTTTTGCCAGAATTATGTATGGCAATACTGCAAGGGTCAGTCATTTAAATTAAATATTAAATTAAAGAAAATATTCCTATCGGAAAAATAGATATTATCTTAGTATCTTCTCCATCTAAATTCAACATACTATTCAGAAGTATTTTGTTCATAATAGTAGCACCCTCCAGATACACACACACACACACACGCACACGCACACACACACACACATGCACACACACACACATGCACACTTTCTCTCTCTTGCATAATTTGGCACAGAATCAGGTTATGGAACTACATGTTCATCCTTTCTTACCCGAGCCTGCTGAAGAATGGCCTGGGCCTGAGCTTCCTGAGCAGAGATGATTGGTCCTTTGGAACCATCACCACCATAACGAAACTAAGAAAAGATAACATACAGAAGCTCAAAATAAGAATTTCTCAAATAGGTGCATTAATTACTAGATTAAAAACTACTTACTTAAAATGGTGGGATTTTACAAAAGTCCATGGTAACTCCATCATGAATCATGATACCTAGATTTTTTTTTAAATTTTCTTTCTGTCCATTATAGAAGTTTTCTAGACCATGCTTTACCACTTGTAGAAGAGACTACAGACTCCTTTACAATTTTAAATTCCATAATTTTTGAAAACTATGGAATAAGCTATCATCCATTTCTTTACCTGCACAAACGCTACCCATTCTACTCACTCATTTGTAAAAATTCTAAATGCACTAAGTTCGGTAGTGTTGTAGATCAACTGCTATTTTGTTGAGCAAAACTTCTGGAATCTCTGTGAACACAGAGGAAATCTTCCTTGAGATAGATTCAGTTTGTTTACCTTTTCTTAAGTAATTATACTAGGAAACTGATCCTTTCTGTATCCCTCTATAAAATGCTAAAGCTCCTTTTTCATTTTAACTCAAAATGCAGCATGAATAAATTTCTCTCTATGTTATTATTACTTGAATCTTTATTACATTTAAACAAATAAATTTTTTCCACAAGAACTTGGGCAACTTTATTTAAAAAAATTTTTTATTGAAGTATAGTTGTATTAGTTTCTGTTGTATAGCAAAGTGATTCAATTTTTTATATATATATATATATAATATATATATATAAAATATATGTGTATTATATTCTTATTCTTTTCCATTATGGTTTATTATAAGATATTGAATACAGTTCTCTGTGCTATACAGAGGGACCTTGTTGTTTATCTATTTTATATTTAGTAGTTTGTATCTGCTAATCCCAAACTCCTAATTTATCCCTCCCCCCTCCCTTCCCCTTTGGTAAGCATAAATTTGTTTTCTAAATCTGTGAGTCTGTTTCTATCTTGTAAATATGTTCATTTGCATCATATTTTATATTCCACATATAAGTGATATCATATGATATTTGTCTTTCTCTGTCTGACTTACTTCACTCAGTATGATAATCTCTAGTTTCATCAGTGTTTCTGCAAATGACATAATTTCATTCTTTTTAATAGCTGAATAGTATCCCGTTTTATATATATATATATATATACCACATCTTCTTTATCCATTCATCTGTTACTGTTATTCATCTGTTACTGGACACTTAGGTTGCTTCCATGTCTTGGCTGTTGTAAATAGAGCTGCTATGAACACTGGGGTGCATGTATCTTTTTAAATTTGAGTATTCTGTGGATACATGCCCAGGAGTGGGACTGCTGGATCATATGTTAACTCTATTTTTTAGTTTTTTGAGGAACCTCCGTATTGTTTTCCATAGTAGCTGACTCAATTTACATTCCCACTAACAGTGTAGGAGGGTTCCCTTTTCTCCACACCCTCTCCAGCATTTATTATTTGTAGTCTTTTTAATGATGGCCATTCTGACTGGCGTGAGTTGATACCTCATTGTAGATTGGATTTACACTTCTCTAATAATTAGCAATGTTTAGCATCTCTTCTTGTGCCTATTGACCATCTGTATGTCTTCTTTGGAGAAATGTTTATTTAGGTCTTCTGCCCATTTTTTGATTGGTTTTTTTTTTTTGTTTTTGTTGTTACTGAGCTGTATGAGATGTTTGTATATTTTGGAAATTAAGCCCTTGACAGCCGCATCTTTTGAAAGTATTTTCTCCCAGTCTGTTGGTTGTCTTTTTGTTTTGTTTATGGTTGCCTTTGCTGTGCTAAAGCTTATAAATTTGATTAGGTCCCATTTGTTTAGTTTTGCTTTTATTTCTAGTACCTTGGAAGACTGACCCAAGAAAACTTTGCTATGATTTATGTCAAAGAATGTTTTGCCTATGTTCTCTTCTAGAAGTTTTATGGTGTCGTGTCTTATATTTAAGTCTTTAAGCCATTTTGAGTTTATTTTTGTGTATGGTGTGAGGGTGTGTTCTAACTTCATTGATTTACATGGGGCTCTCCAACTTTCCCAACATCCCTTGCTAAAAAGATCATCTTTTCCCCATTGTATATTCTTGCCTCCTTTGTCAAAGATTAATTGACCATAGGTGCGTGGGTTTATTTCTGGGCTCTCTACTCTGTTCCATTGATCCATATGTCTGTTTTTGTGCCAGTACCATGCTGCTTTGATTACCGTGGCTTTGTAATATTGTCTGAAGTCTGGGAGGGTTATGCCTCTAGCTTTGTTCTTTTTCCTAAGGATTGCTTTGGCAATTCTGGGTCTTTTATGGTTCCATATACATTTTAGGATTTTTTGTTCTAGATCTGTGAAAAATGTCAAGGTTAATTTGATAGAGGTTTCATTAAATCTGTAGATTGCTTTGGGTAGTATGGCCATTTTAACAATATTAATTCTTTCGGGCAACTTTAAAAAGCAATCTTAAGGTAAAACAAATAATTTTTGGACAATGAATAATACTATAGATATATTGTATTTAAAAAGTATTAGCTAGTGTCTATATGGTAGTAAATAGCATATTAACTTTATGTTAATACATGAAATGCATGTTACTCATATGACTCAGGATAAAGCACATGATTAAAAATATTAAGAAAATCCTCTAAGATTTCTTGTCAAAAAATATAATGAAATAATAAAGCCTCAGTTCTACTGCAGAAATAAATATTTACCAGAATTTTGCTTTAGCAAAATTTATCACAATTTCTGAAGGCTGCTTCATTTCAAGTATCTCTACCTCATACAATGTTTTTTTGATTGATCTATAATATGGTTAAGCAATATTTTTCAGCAGTAGGATGACAAAACATTGGGTCATCTTTATAACTATAAAAAACATACCGGTAACACTAACATGGTACCAGGAGGACCAGGTAAACCATCAGCTCCTGGTAGACCGGGACGTCCTGGGGGACCCTAGGGAAGTAAATAAAATCATCAAAATTAATCAATAAATAAAATAATTAAATGTATTAGAAACAGAATAACTTTGAATACCATAAGTCTACATTATCTACTTTGTGTTTGTCCTCTACTTCTTGTTTAATCTCCTTTTAGTAAGGATACCTAGAGAGGATTGTATTTCATTGCAGTAGTTTTATATAATTTAAATAATGCACAAATTTATTGCCTACTCAAGGAAGGAGAAGAAAAGGGATTTTACAAGAAGAGTTTCAATAGACAACGCAAATGGTCTATTTCTCCATGTGACCCAGGATGTGATCTTCAAATTAGGATGTAGCCTTATTAATTCAGTCTATCAGTATTCAACTAAATAGTCATGGGAGTTTCTGGTAAATATGTCTGAACTCAAAAGGAAGAACTTAATCTAATGTATTGGGTTCATATCAAAATGGAAATTGATTAAAAATAAAAAATTTTCTTACTAATTATAACATAGATAAATGCACATTCTTTCACCTCACTTTTAAAATTATAGTTAGAAAAGTTAAACAAAATTTTGCACAACACTGAATTCATATGTTATCCAAGTGAGAATAATATGTTAAACCTGTAGAATATATTTTAATTCTTTTCATTTATGTTGCATTCTTTTGTTATGAGTCCCTTCACTTACCCTCTCACCAGGGTCACCAGGGGGTCCAGTGGGGCCTTGTAGACCTGGAGGACCCATAAGACCCTACAGAGAAATAAACCATAATCTGAGTTAGATTCCTGATTTTGTTAGTATTCAGGCAAATTCATCCTACCAAAATCAAAGAAGAACTCATATTCATAAATAAACACTCTTCTCCCAAACAATTGCCCTATTTATCTTCCCATAAAAAGAGAACATATAGGGACCACTTTGTAGCTAGCTCAACTCTTCCTCTACGAGGCTGCTCTCAGGGTAGAGACAGACATTCCAAGGAAGAACAGGAAAGGAAATCCTGCCAATGTACAGTCCCTGAGGTGGAAGTTTGTTCCTAGTTCTTACTGAAGAAATGGTATACTCATTTAATTAGACTGCAAAAATGTGACAGTGAAGTTGAAATGTAGAAATCATTTATATTCTTTATGGGTAAAAGTATTTAAAGGCATCAGTATAATATATTTATTTCACATGACAAGAATTTAATTAATTCCACAAAAGAAAGAGGATTTCTTACAAAGTCAGATCAGTACAACTACCTGACAATAAAGACACCCTGATGAGTAACATTAGCCTTATTAGGAAATGACAATGGAAGCTGATAGTCACTCCATTCAGAAGTACAGATAAGGCAGCTACAGTCTACTTAGAATTCTCAGCTCTCTTCTTTGAGATATATCTATACCTCTTAAAAAAAAAAAAAAGAGGGCTTTTTGTTTACTTTTATAACTTTCAGGCACAAAATTGAAGATGAGGTTAGAAAAGTCAGAGATATTTAAGCAACAAAAATATTTAAAACAAAATTTAATTTCATAGCTCTCAAAAGAATATCATTTGGATAGCCAAATCAGAAAGCGATTGAAGGCCACCGGGTCCTCTGACCAAGTATTTGCCTCTATAATTCAATACTCAAATTAGTCTAAAATGTATAAATTCAACAGTGTAATAGAAATCTTATATCTGATTATTTAAAAAATCAAGACAAAAATAATCTTAAAACATTTACATACCGCAGGTCCTGCTGGCCCTTGTGGTCCTTCAATAAGCATGCCCTACAGTTAAAAAAAGATAGAGTCATTACTAGGGCAATGTGACCCCTAACCTCTTATCTAATTGGCTCTTAGAAAGCACCACATCATTGCATTTTAAAAGGTAAATTATCTGTTCCTACATATAAAACAATTACAAGCATTTTTGCATGGGGAAGGGAGGAAATTAAAAATGATAGAAGACATAATCCCTGTCCTGAGAAAATCTGTGAACTAATTAGCAAGGAAATAAATATTCAGGTAAGTAATATTACAAAGAGAATATGCTAAGTGCTCCCCAAGAGGGCAAAGACATTTAACCAAGTTTTCCCTAGCACCCAGAATAATGCCAGGCACAAAGCAAGAAACTGATAAATATTTGCTGTGTGAATGAAAGGATGGAAGAAAGCAGCACCTAAGCACTTTAACTCAGGGAAAGGGGAGAAAAGTCCATGTTAAAGAACTGGACATAAATATAAGTTCTTAAAAAGACAAGAGAATAGAATACTATTTCAGGATAAGAACACAATTCTAGAAAGTTTATGATTCTACTGCTGAAAACTGTCTTGTCATTTAAAAAGTTGGTTGTAAATTTTCATAACAAGGACAAATTTATTCTGAAAAATTATTTTTAAAGACTTTGGTGAGCATACGATGTGCTTTCTCAGATTTTGGAGTAATAAACAGATAACAATGTTCTTAGAGATGCATCTTTTATAGTTTTATCTCCTCCATCTTTTATAAAAATTTTACATCCTTGTAGTTCCTGAAATGATTTTCATTAGTTTGAGGCAAATAGTTAAACATACTTCCTTTAGTTCTAATGCAATACTTTTCCCAAATTGCTCATTAGGGAGAACAACAGTAAAATTGACTTCCAGTAAGAATTTGCTTCTTACCAATATCTTGAGTGGTAGTAACATTAATATAAATATTCAAGTCACTTTTGAAGTGATTTGAAGATTTTTTCCAATGGAAGAAAAGCAAGCAAATTTTAAAAAGAATGTTTTCATATTATTACATGATGTGATTTGAATATGAAACAAATAAGTACTATGTCAAATAATATATTTCTAATAATGTTAAGTTATAGAAATTAGAGGAGAAAATCACTGGACTGGAAAATAGAAGAGGTAAAGTCTGGTCATATCTCAACCGCCAAACATTTGAACCCTTTAGGTCTTAGGTTTCTTAGTTTTTAAATGAGAGAATTAGACTAAAACATTGTCGGCTAGTTTCAAATTCCAAAATTCTGTATCTCTATATTTTTTTGGTGTATTGAAATTCTACTTGCCAGAACTGGCCTTACTAACTCATTACTTGTGGCATTATAAACATTCGGACATTAGAATTTTCAATGGTACTATTACAATGTATTCATACCAGTACTTACCGGTTCAACTACTGCTGGTTCTCCTTTCTGTCCTTTTTCTCCATATGCACCATGGCCATTTATCTGTTGAGTGAAAAATTCAAGCAGCCTGTCTTTAAGTAAATAAGGCCATTTAAGTATTTTTAAAAGATCATTTAATCATCTAAGTGCATTTAAAACAATCTATTAAAATGTGTTTTTTAACATAGAAACCTATTAAAGTTTTAAATACTGAAAATATACAAACGGAAACACAATGAACATTAATGCTAAATCTTGAATGAGATTGAACAATTGTTTCTTAAAGACACATTATAAAAAGATAAAGATATCTGTCGACCTCATTATTATCCCAAGGTACTAAGCAAAAAGTGTCATCAAATTAAATTCAATAAAATAGAGGTAGAGGGAAGAAATGGGTAAAGGGGTTCAAAAGGTTAAATAATAATAATTATAATGATAAAATGATAATTAATATGGTGCATTCCTGAGCATCACCAGAAAAGAAAAATAAATAAAACAGTCTAAAAATTAGAAAACAGTCTTAGTACCCAGAATGACAATGACTGTAATTTAATCTTATCAATGCCAAGAAAACTTTTATACAACTCTATTAAAGATTATTCTTTCAAATGAAGACTCCAGTAGTGTGGCCTGAGATACAACTGCTGAAGATCTCCATGAGGAAGAACCTATCAAGGTAACCTAGTAGTGATAAATATTCATAATTTATATAAGAACATAACCTACATTTTAAACCTGAAAAGACATCAAGATGAACACGAAAATACTCCAGAAATAAGACATACAATGACACAGAGCAGAATACTGACTTACACTTGTTTCTGTGATATCTGTTTCTGCTGGAACACCTGGACCAAATTCTTCATTAGTGGGGCTTGTTGGTTTATCTTCATATTCTTTATATTCATAAAAATCATATTCGCCTAAATCTCCATCTACCAGAAGATCAGAGTCCCTGCCGTCTATTTCTTTGTTTTCATATAGCATATCCTCAGAATTTCTCCTCTGGGAATCATAATCCTCTCCAGTTAGATATTCTTCAGTAAATACTTCTTCAACTGGATTTGGCTATTAATTTAAGTTGCAAGGAATTGGAGAACATGAAGTTTACTGTTAGTAAAGCAAGGTAAGCATTTGCAATTACAGTTTGATGGAATGTGACAGGAAGTGGTCTGAATACTACTCAAGCAAGTCTGAAAGCTGGGAAAGACAGCCTTTCAGCATTATTGAAAGAAATATTTTTGTACATTGGTATGTACAAGGAAATATTGCTTTCAAAGAACTTTTGCCAATAAACTGCAAATATTCACATAGATTCAACATGTGTATTTGCTTGTTCCATTGGAAAAAACTTGTTATGCAATTTGATATTTACTTTATAGTTTGACTTGAATAATATATATATATGTATATATAGAAAATATATAGTTAAAGCTTTGCTTAATTTTCAAATCTCACAGAACCTCATAATGAAATATAATTGCTACCAGAAAAGTCATGTAAGTTTGACTCTCAATCCGAAAAATAAAATATTAATGCCAATATTGAGATTTATCATTGCAATATTTATGCAGAGTATCTAGAATGTAGGGAAGTATTATATCACCAAAGAGTTCTTTATAGCAAATAAAATGTAAATTATAGTCCTCAGAATTTAATACAATAGAATATATCACCGTGTAGTCTCATAAAGAGTATGAGATTATTCACTTAAAAGTAAAAATTACATCAAAAATACTACCTCAGAGATATAGAAAAATAAAGCTAGTATAATTTCCTTTTTTCATAAATAATTCTCATTAATAGCATAAATCTGAATGATATTTATTAGGTAATTTTGGGCCATATGATTTTGATAAATTAAATAAATTTGATAAATTAAATAATTTATCTTGCTACTTTTGAATTTCATAAAAAACTTGTTTGCTATAACATAGTGAATCTAGATGATAGAACAATATTGAATAATACGTAGTGTTACATAAAGTCATGTGAATGAAAAATGTGGCTAAATGATTAATTTAGTGATTGTTAACTAAAATAAAATGTCCAATAACCATAATATTTTTGTATTCTTAAACAATGAGTATATACTATCATTAGGGGGTGCATATCATCTGGGATCAGAATATTACTATGTTCATAGATCTGAGCAAAAGATGAATGAATTTGGGTATATAAATAAACACCTTGAATCAAGATAACCATTTTTGGAAAATGATTATTTTGGACTAGATGAAACTTGAAATTGGTTCCTACCCTAAAATGTTATTATTCTAAATTATGTGTTTGCATATAAAGTCTCACTCAGTTAATTTGCCTCACTGGGACACATGTTATATAAATTTTTAATAACTAAAATGATTCAGGTATTCCTCATACCAGTTAAACTGAATTGTATACTTATTTTTTTCATAATCAGAACATAGGCATAGTATGAAATTCAGGAAGATTGTTCTATTTGTTCTATTTGTACCTGTATGTACTTAAACATTTTCATAGAAAGGACTGGAAAAGGTTAAGATATAATATTTTAACCATAATTAAGTTTGAAAATGTAAATAGCCACTAAAATCAACTAAGACTATATTTTCTCAAAATATTTGTGTCATAAAAATGCATGATTATTGGTCAGATGGAGTAAATTCTAATTGTATCATTTGATGATACAGTTGTTACTTTAGAGGATTCTCCTCCTCACAGAAGGGTCATGTTGTGAATACCCTTAATCACAACATTTTGAGAAGCTTGCTCAATCCCAGGAGGAATCAAGAAAATGATAGCAGTCAATTCAGTTTGATCAATTTAGCATTTGCATGAAGCAAAGAGTCATGCAAAATCTGAATTGACGTTAATTTTAAATGAACTGTTTTTAGTAATAGTGAGCCAATTCTATTGTTTCTCTTACCTCAGTAAAAGAATAAAAATGTCAAACTTTTCAGAGGTTATAGATTCTTCCAGAGTGAAATATACCAAGAAATATTACACATTTTAAAAATTTAATGCTGTCTATGAGCATTACCTCATTTGGTCCAGATACACGCCTAGGAGCTTCTGTTTGGTAACTTTCTGTTCCATAGTTGTATTCTTGAAAATCATCAACAATATTTGCCTAATGGTAAATTCAAAAGAAAATCAATTAGTAAAAATGTAAGGTAATCCAAAATCTATGGAAATCATGATTTAACTGGGGTATCGTATTAGCCAAATGAGTATTTATCTAGTTGGGTTAGGACAATGACTCATCATCAGAGATCTTCCAGCTTATCTAGGAGAGATCTTGATTGCTTTTTCTTTGCTACCTTTACCCCTAGCTTGGCTTTTGCTGCTGCTTGATAACTTTTCTTCTTCTTGGTTGCAAATTTTTCAGATTTAGGGGGTGTAAACTTTTTGGACTTTTTCTTTGAGTTAGTGGCCACTGTCTTCGTCTTCATTTTGAAATTGAATTTCTTTTTCTGTAAAATGTGGTGAAAGATGGAATGGAAAACATAAATAAAATGAAAAGGGAAATAAAGAGCATGGATGAAAGGAAGGATAAGCAAAGCAAACCGGGCATCATTCCTTCAGGACAGCTACTGTCAATAAAAATCACAGTTATCAGGTCATAGAAATCAGATGAATGAAAGGTTTATGATAAGTTTGAGGAAAAGTGGACATAAGGAACCACAGGATGACAAACAGCAGGACCCCATACACAAAGGCGCTACTTTGCTTTTACCTCGGTTTGCGCTATTGTCTCTTCAGTTACAGTGGGAGTCTCTGTTACACTTTCAGCCTCTTTATATTCTGCTTCCCCATACTCATAGTCATATTCCATTATATCCTCAGGTGCATACTACATCGCAAAGGAAAAAATATCAGGCAATTTTGTTAGTTGCAGGTAATACTATTAACAAAGTGGTAATCATGTTCTTAACTTTTACTAGTAAAAGTTAAGAGACAAGTAAATACTGTTATTTAAATATTACTTCGTGTTACAAGAAGTAATACTGTCTTATACAGAGTATAATAACAGTGACAAAGCAGGTTTTCTAAGAGCAGAATAGTGGTTAGGATTGTGAGGAAATTAAAAGTTTAGAATATTAATTCAAACTTTTAATTGTTGAATATTAATTCAAACATAGCAATTACATACTTGGACATAGTTGTTAAATAGTCACATTAATTTTGATTTGTAAAAATTGCACATAAGCCTCCTTTATCTTACAGCAATTTCAATGGGTCCTTTTTTTTCCCATTAAACTACATGTTTAAAAATAAATGTATGGAGAGTAGTCTTCCCAAGCAAGAAAGAATTTTCATATCTATTATGAGACGGAAAGGGGAGAGAAACGAAAGGGAACAAAGGAACATGAAATGAGTCTATATTTTATTTGGAATACTGGAACCGATGTAAAAATACAATCTAAAGTTTATTCAGAAATAACTAATTTGCTATAGACTTACTTAAGATCAAAATGAGCACAGAATACTTGTGAACCATTAAAAGATTCAAAATTAGATCTGTTTATAATTAATACATTTCAGTTTTACAAATACTGCATTTTTTCTATTGAAAAAAGAGCATAACACTTAGATACCTTAAACCATGTAAATGTAACTCAAACTGAAAAATGGAATACTAGATTATTCTGTATTAAAAAAAAATTTAGGAGAAAAAGGTATGTTTCTCAGTAAAGGGATGTGCAATACAATCATTAATATTGTAAATAACATGCTTGCTCACCTTCAGAGCCAAACACCTCTATCAAAATTTTAATTTTTAAACACCAACATAGGTATTGTGAAACATATTTTAATTATTGGTTTTAATTAAAATAACTGTAAATCCATTAAGATCATATATAACAAAAGATACTAAGCAGCAAACTCAACAAGCTAAAACTCATATATATTTATATATTATTTATAATATATATTTATGTATAAGTATATATATTTATGTATATACACACATATATATTTATTATGTATAATATACATTTATATATATGTATACATATATTTATTATGTATAATACATATTTATGTGTGTATATATACATATATACCTATGTGTGTGTGTGTATGTATATATATATATATATATATATATGCTAAAAGCAACCTATTTGAAATTCCCTAAGAATTATATTTGGTCACATTTTCATTATATCCCAACTGGACCTCTCTTGGTATTTTCAAATTGACAAAATATCTCTTTTAATGTGCCAGAAAAATAACTCTTCACCACATGTCTTTTAGAGAACTGTGATCACTGTGCCTTCTAATTTTAAAGCTCTATTAGATATAGCAATGCAAATGAGTGCAAATTTCACAAAGACATATAATGAGACATGTTCAAAACTGACCCCCTGGCAATATTGTATATCTGGCCCTTAATGAAATACCCTCACTAGAGGAAACTTTTCTAGATGGTTCAGCTGAAGGTCATATTGATATATATAGACATACTTTCAGTGTTTATGATTGTCAAAACTTCAATTTGATTAAATTAATTGAAATTAATTCATAATTTTACCTATCTAGCAATAGTTTAATTTTCATTGAATATACATTTTAAAGACTTCAACAAATCTTCATTCTAGTTAGTATTTGAGTAGAATTTGTTAAAATAGAAGAATGCATATATAACTTTTTGAACATTTGTGTTTCTTCATGACTCTGCAAGCAAGATATAATGCCGACTATTTCTAGGAAAGGTAAAGTATGTATTAATCAATAGCATCATTAAATAAATAAAACAATTAAATACTGAATTTAGATACATATTAAAATAATTAATGGAAACTGAATATTGTCTAATGAATAGTTTTTTTCCATAGTTATAGTCACACATGTTGGAATAAGAAATAGTGGATTTATATAATTACTAGCTGGCAGCTTGAAGTTAAAACATGAAAAAAGATTAGCCAGGCTAATTTATGCTTTAGAGTTTTAAAATTAAGCAGACTTTTCAGAATCCTATGCATCTATGATGAATTGTAAAAACATAAGACAATATATAAAGGCATAAAGGACTGTAAAAATGGACAATTTAAATGCATCTTAAATGAAGCCTGATATTCAAAGCACCAATTACTTTTACTATCTTTATATCATGTTTTTTTTTTTCCTTATAGGAGGAAACTTTTTCCAACCTCCATAATTCTCTCCTCTATTTAAACTTTTTCCACATGGAGATCAAGCAGACTAGCTGTGGTCGTGGAATAATGAAGGCAGTAACATGCTTACCTGCTTAGGCACTAAAGTACATGTTTTTCTTAGAGCCATCAGCAGTCAGTGAAAAGAATCACTGCTTCTCTTCTCCTTATTTCTTTATCTAAACAACATGCCCCTTCTGGTGGGTATTGATATACTTAGGACTTTGCTGGTCTACACGAAGCTTTACAACCTATTTTTGGAGATGATTCTCCCTTCTTACTATGGAATTTGGGGGTGTCTCAAAGGCAGGTAAAGAAGAGAGAACTACTTGTAATCAATCAGATGTATATATGCAAAAAAACGTGCAGTGATGGAAAGATCTCACCTATGATCTGTGAGTTGCCTAGCATAAGTTATAGTATGTGAGGAGAAAGGGTCTTCTTCTAGAAATGTCAAGTTTGTTCTTATTCAGTTTGTTAGAAAAATAGTGGCATAAGTAAATACCTGAACGTCTTTGAGAACTAGAATATATGATAAATATTAAGGGCAAAAAATATTAAGGTAAGAAATTTCTTTATAAAATATTGTTTTTCCCTTGCTTCTTCTTTTTCCATCCTTTATGTATATATTTAAAAAGAAGAACATCAATTGCCTAGTGTATAAAGGGCATTGTAGTCTGTGTAGCACATTAAGAAAGAACCATATGTAGATTTAACATCTAATTTCTTATTAAGATATAAGGATAATTTAACACGATGGTTTAATACAAAACCATCATAATTTTAATATTAGTTACTTTGCTATATAAATGGTATTGTGGAGGTTCACATAGAATAATAGTTTGATATTATCACTATGTCTAAATCTATCTTCATTTTACATTTCACTCTATGATGATGATGTGATACTGTGCCAAACACATAAAAAATGTAATCCTAACAATGAATTAAAATATGTTATTTAGAGGATATGAACTATACAAAAGCACAAGTTGAATAAAACACATTTGAGTTAATTTATAAAATAAATTGATATATTTATTAATCCAAATCAGAATAATAAATATGCAATTTTTCAAATTTATTAATTATAAATTAAGCAATATAAAGTACAACATGTATGTTTGATGCTCTATTTTGCACTTTATGTTCTTTATTCACTGGTAACATTGCATTGCTATTTTGTATAGGTAAAACATCTGTAGTGCAATTATTAAAATGCATATTTGTAATATAATGTATTAATGGCTATCATTCAAAAGTAATATAAGGATGGCTTGCTAATTCTGTTAACCAGGTGTTTTTCATACTAGTATATAATAGTTATCTTATTATTGAAGTATCAATGTAATTTAGTACTGGGGGAAAAAGTGAGAGCTGATTCCTCAAAAAAACTTTTCATTGTGACATACTCAACATAGAAACTGTAAGAAATGCTATTATTGCATCACCCAACCAGATTTTCATGAAGGTTTTATTATAGCAGCATGCTCTTTTCCTTATCAGTTGCTTCCAGTAAAAACAAGTTTGATTTATCAACAGAATGTTAAATTTATGAATCAACAACTAAGGTCAAAAAGGGAAAGTCTACTTCTAAATGAATTTAAGACAAAAATGGTTAAAAATATTATTTTGCTTTAAAACAACTCTGCTTACCTGATGTAATAGCATTAAAACATGGGAATAAAACACCTCAAGGTGATATAATAAGAATGCATACCTTCATTCTTCCAAAAATCAGAGCCATATCTGTTACTAAAAAGAACAAGACTTATCTTTCTTAAAACAAAAGCAAAATAAATCTCACCCATCTTGAACACCCATACTAAATGTTATAAATTTTAATATTGAATCACCACATAATCTCTAAGATATAAAAACACTAAAACCTGATGGACATTTTACCTATCTTCTTGGAATTCACAGACTGTTTTAATAAATCATGAGGGAATTCACAGACTGTTTTAATAAATCATGAGGTAATAAAAAGAATGAAGCACTTGAGAACTGAAAGAAGCAAACACAAATATCCAAGTAATTTCTCTTTTTTCTCTCATATTTGCTTTCCTGTTAGCTTCTTAAGACTTTATCCTGTTTTAAAAAAACATTAATATTAAGTCATGGAAAAGATCAGTGCAACAGAATTCACTATCATACCTCAAAAAGGAAAGTAATGTCAAAAAATATATTTCAAGCACTTAAATGGTAAAATCCAAATTGAATTATCATGCAGAAATAACAGTAAATTAAAATTAAGAGATAAAATCCTAACCTATTGTAAATAGTAGAACTCAAAAGATGGTATCTAATAGTATTTTAATAGTCAAGAAGAAAGCTATTTGAGTTATTTTCAAACATAAGGACAGTCTTGATGTCTTTAAACTTCCCCCCTCACCTTCTAAAATTTAGAACTCTTCACCTTGAGAAAAAAATAAAAATATAGATTTGCTGCTAACTAAAGACTCAATTCCTTCCAGTATTTGCTTTCTAATTTCCAGAAAATTCACATTAAAGAATTATCTAAAAATCTGCATAAAGCATACACTGTACTATATTTTTTTTGTTTTTTGGGATATTCAAGTCTGACAAAATTGCTATGGCTAACTTAAATGTACTTATTTTTGGTTTGAGAGAGAATAGAGTCAAATTTCATTATGGTGAATTTTCTTGCAAAAATAGCATGGAAGAATGGTTTCACACCCAAGTTTCAAATAAAGTGACATAATATTAATCAAAGAATATGAATATTTAGTTATGGCAATCAGTTCATAATGCTTTTCATTTCATTGCTCTCTGTATCAAATCTTATGCAAGAAAAAGAAAACTTACATATCAATATAGCATAGCCTTACAGAAATGGAAAAAAAAAAATCCCTCTAAATATTCAACTCAGCCTGACAACTTTAAGATAGCACTAAAGTCCCTTTCTTATCTGCATGAATTGCCAAAGGCCTGTGGATATGGCAAGTATGCCAGAAAATAGTTACCCTTGTCTTGAGGCTGTTTTAATTACTGAAATGCTAAGGACAAAATATATCTTTGAGAAATTATCTTTTTTCTCATCTCCCCCCAAATAAAATATGCTCCTCTACACAGTATATGTGAAGTATCTGTATTTTTAAGAAATTATGTAACAAAATACTTAAGATGGAAACAAACACCAAAAATCTTCTTTAAATCACATATTCTTAGAAATGTTAAAACACTATAAATACAAGGTAAAGTTTAATTAAAAGTGAATAAATGGAGGTGAGCCTCCAAACTGCAAACCTATGTCCTTACCATTGGAATGAGAAAATCTGCCCTTGACCTTACGGTCCTCACCTCATCGATCTGGGGTTCCTGAGCCTGAGAAGCCTTGGGTGCTGAGGAATCACAGTCTGGACTGTAATGCTCACAGTAGTCATACGCTGCTTTGGGGTCACCTATGATCAACAACTGCTGGATGTCCCCCTGCCAAGAAACAAACATGGTTATGTAGTCAGCATATTTGAATACACATATATCCAGAACAAGATTTATCCAAGACACAGTGTAGTTCATCTTTAAATATGAGAAGAAATCGCTTACATTTCAATGTTAAAAACAGTCCTATAGGATTGAGAGAGAAATTCACACCTGTTTAACAAATCAGATCTTCTGCTATATTGTGGTTCAGAGAATCTATAGTATATTCATCTGTTTGCTAAAACTTGGTTTAACTGCATTCACAGTTTACTCTGTGTGGAATAGACAAATGAAATGTGAATAATAAGCTAATAAAAAAGTAAGTAAGATTTTAAAACTATAAAACTGTAATGTATTTCCAATATTAAATAATGGAAGAGTTCGATTGAATTATTTTTTAAGCAAGTTTATACAAGAATTTTTAAATGAAAATATAGATCCAACTATTGAGTTCTGTTAGAGAACTGAATATCAAAAGAAATTTCTACTTACAAATATGAATGAGAAATGCAGAGACCAGAAAAATCCAAATTAAAAAGCATATTTGCTTTTGGCATATTTTTGTTAAAAATGGAGCATCTAAGCATATATCAAACTCACTTATTTAGAAATCTGAATAATTTTAATAAAAAATAAACATTAGAAATAATTAATAGGGTTATCTAAAGAGTTTTAGTTCCAGAAGGTTCTGGAAACTGTGTAAACAAGAGGAAGATCAAATATTTTTCTCTCAAACCCATCTGAATATTTCCACATGGGTCTAATTTGACATGAAACTATTTTGATATAAATCTATGGGTCATGACCATATTAATTCAGAATTATATTCAGTCCTAGAAGAATGTCTGGGTTAATATCCATTTGACTTGGTGATTCAAGTCCCTGTAAGTCTGAGCTCATGAGTCTGATTCACAGAACTCCTGATATCATTTTGAATAATTTCAAAGTTACTTCAGCTTTCTCTACGTCTGATTAACATAAGCTCTTTAGAGCCTGATGAAAATTTTAGAAGTCTCTAACATTGAGTTAGAGAGCAGGAAAGAATTCATAGCACTTTTATACCACAATATTCATTTATTCATCAACAAATGTGGATTGAGAAAGTACTATACACAAGACATTGAACATAGTATCACTGGAGATGGAAACATAAATTTGATGTAATCCTTGCCCTTGGAGAGTGCAATATAGTGGTTAAGATTTAAAACTGTAATAAAATGGAGAATAAAATTTATAACTTGAAAAGATATAGCAGACTCTTGTGAAAAGTGCCAAGAAAAGAATTAAATTATTTAGTTCTAGCTGGCAATCCTTTATTGAATACTGTGGTTCCTATCTTTGGTGTGATAGTTATTTCTATTTGCATTGCTCTTTCTTCTGTCTAAAAAGCCCTGTATATTCTTACCCTTAAAATTAGCATTTATGCTAATGGATCATAAATCTATATTTTCATTCATATCACTTTACTGAGATATAATTTACATATAGAATTTATTCCTTTAAAGTGGACAATTCAGTGTTTCTTAGTTCATTCACAGAGTTTTCCATCTATCACCAATGTCTAATTTCAGGAAATTGTCGTCACCCCTAAAAGAAACACCATAACCAATGGCAGTCACACCTTATCTCTTCCTTTGCTAGCCCCTGGTAACCACTGAACATTTCATATAAATGGAATCATACATCATGAGGCCTTTTGTGACTAGCTTCTTTCATTTGTCATGTTTTCAAAGTTTACCCATGTTTTAACATGTATCAGTACTGCATTCCTTTTTTGAAATAACAACTTTCTGTATGAACCTACTATTGAATACATTTTGTCTATCTAGTCAGCTGTTACTAGCTATTTGAGTTGTCTCAACTTAGTAGATATTTTGCTATTTGTTTTTTATATGTCATTCCTTTTTCGTTACTCTTTTACTCTCTTATTTTGTTCTATCTTCTTTTGTGCTAAATAGATATTTACTAGTGAACAATTTTAATGATTTTGTTTCTTTTACTATATTTTAGAGAGTTCTTGTTTTAGTGATTACCTTGGGGATTATAATTATCTTAATTTATAACATTTTTCAGATTAATATCAACTTAATATCAGCACTATACAAAAATTTGTTTCTGTATAACTCTTCCCTTTTCCCCTGCTTTGTAATATTATAGTTATACAAATTACATCTTTATACAATATAAGCCATCAACATAGTTCTATAAATTTTGCTTTATGCAATTGTATTTTAAAACAGATAAGAGAAGGAAAGTGCTATAAACAACAACAACAAAAATTTGTACTGTTTTTATATATACTTATGTTGGTAATTTTACCAGTGTTTTTTTATTTCTCTGTGTGAATTTGAGTTACTGTCCAATGTCCTTTCATTTCAATCTAAAGGATTCCTTTTTATTTCTGGTAAGGCAGCTCTACTTTTGATACGTTATTTGTTTTTCATAAATCTGGGAATGTCAATTTCTTCTTTGTTTTTTTTTTTCTTTGTTTTTTGAAAGATAGTTTTGCAGGATATAGCATTTTTGGTTGACAATCTTTTTCTTCCAGAACTTGGAATATGTCAACCACTGTTTTCTGGCCTCTATGAAATCTGACAAAAAATTAGCTGTTAGTCTTAATAAGAATCTCTTTTATATTACGAGTTATTTTATTATTGATGCTTTGAAGATTCTTTCTTTGTCTTTTGACTGATTATAATACTTTGCGTGTGGATTTCTACAAATTTATCTTGCAGTTTCTTGAGATTCTCAGATATGTAGATTAATGTGTTTCATCAAAATTGGGAAGGTTTTGGTAATTATTTTTTGGAATATGCTTTGTACCTCCTTCCTCTCCACTCTTTTTGGGACTCATTATTATGTCTATGTTGCTATGCTTGATGGTGTCCCACAGGTCTTTGATGCTCTGTAAACTTTTTGCAAGTTTATTCTTTCTTTTCTTCATACTGAGTAATCTCAATTGATTTTCAACTCCCAATCTATTTTGTTCTTTTTTAAGACACTCTACATTTATTTATCTCTATTTGATAAGGCTTCATTCTCATACTTTCATGTAGTTGTTAAGCTGTGGCTTCCTTTAGTTTTTTTTTTTTTTTTTTTCTTTTTAACATACTCATAATTGCTGATTTAAAGTCTTTGTCTGGTAAGTCCAATGTCTGCATGTCTTCAAGGACAGTTCCTATAGATTTGTTTTTCCTTTGTATGGGACATAATTTCCTGATTCTTTGCCTGTCTCATAATTTTTTGTTGACAGCTGCACATCTTAAATGTCACCTGTGGAGACTGGATTCCATTGCCCCCTCCCCTCAATGCTTGTTGTTATTTTGTTTGTGGTTGTTTTTGCTGCTTGTCTGGTGACCTGTTGAAGTAATTATATATGTCAATTTTCTTTGTTTCCTGTGTCCACTGAGGTGTCTGCTCAGTTAGATTAGTGATGAGCAAATGATTGGGCAGAGAATTCCTTAAAAATCTCTCACTATTTGCCAAGAGACTTTGAGTATGTATTTGTGTGTGAGCATGCCTATAATATTCCAACAGTTTACAACTCTGCCTTAGATCTCATTTCTTGCTATGCAGATCCTCAAGGTCAGTAATATTTGAGATATTAGGGTCTCTTCAGGTCTTTCCTGGACCTCAGTGACCTTTATAGACATCTCATTTCCAAACTTTTTATTTTTAGTGTCTTTGTCTGATCCTTGTTTGCTCAATACCCTAACAGTTAAATGAACACCGCCAACTACTTGCTAAAGATCTGCATCTAGAATGTCTCATTAGTAACAGAAAAATGACTAAAATTAAAATGTCAAAAACACACATCTGCCAATAAAAATTTCATTGACATGATATATTACAATGTTTAGTAATCCTTGAGATAAATTTTGTTGAATTCAGAAATTTCTCTACAATCAGATTTAACTATATTTCTTCAGTTATTTAGTCATTTCATTCAATCATTCATTCAAAAAGTGCTTTGAAAGTGCATGTAACATGTTAATATGTTCAGATAACACCCAAATAAGGAAACACCTACTTTATTTCCCAGTAAAACATGAAATAAAGCAGAATCAGCAAATACCCACCCACAAAATTATATGGCTTATAATGGTCATACTATTATTAGTGTGTCCAGCATCAAAATTATTTATTTTTATATGTTATGAGGCAGTACAATCAAACAAATTAGATTGTTTCTGAGATTTTCTTTTATTCTTTTTTGTAAATAGCTAGAATAGACTCTAATATTTAGCTTATGCCTACTGATTTTAAACATTCTCACAGCAAATGAATATAAGTTCTTAAAATTTATTGATAACATTTCTCAAACACTAACTTATGAGTTTAGAACACTGAGTAGCCACAATTGAATTATTATAAATGAGTAATAACTAGTAACAGAGAAATTTGAATATTCTTCATTCTGTTGTTAAAAAAATGCATCATTCAGTACCTCTTGTGTACTGTCATCACTGAGGGTTTCAATCAGAAATTCTGATTCTTGAATCACAGCCTTGCCATTAATTACTTGGAATTATGCAAGTCACTTACCCTAATTCATCATTTGTAAAGTGAATGCATTTATTTATTTATTTATTTATTTTTGCAGTATGCGGGCCTCTCACTATTGTGGCCTCTCCCGTTGCGGAGCACAGGCTCCGGACACACAGGCTCAGCGGTCATGGCTCAAGGGCCCAGCCGCTCCGCAGCATGTGGGATCTTCCCAGACCGGGGCACGAACCCGTGTCCCTGCATCGGCAGGCAGACTCTCAACCACTGCGCCACCAGGGAAGCCCAAAATGAATGCTTTTAGAGATCATATCTAAGGTCCTCTTCAGAACTAAAAATTATAGAGTTCCACACTTAACTTATAGATAATATAATAAACCAAATGAAGCTTTTGCTGAAACACAAAAAATTGCCTATCTTATTACATATAGTATTTTTAACAGTATATTTTTTAGAAGAATACTGGTTTCCTGAGTACTCAACTGTTCTAGTCAAGGCACTCCGCTTCATTAAATGGAAGCCTGCCAACCTTTCCACAATAAATTATTTTTTCAGGTGTTTGATATTCAGCCATTAAATGTAGTACTACTGGAAAGAAACTGGAAAATTGTGTTAAAAACCTACAGTACTATTTTCCCCGGAAGACATTTTATAGTGTTTTATGTTAATCATATGACATGTTATGAGACAGTCTGTAGACAAACAAAGCATCCTGACAGCTTGAATGAACTATAAATATTTAGATTCAACAGTCATAAAAATTTCTACAGCTGGAAAAGGGTGAAGTTACCAAGTAAAATTGGCATCTGCTGTACACAACATATGAAAAAGACATCCTCCTCCTCTAATGCTCTACAAAGCCAAAATTAAAGTAGAGCTGAAACAATTACCTTGCTATCTACAGCTGTGTCAACTAGGTCTATACTATAGTATTTTTCTATAGACAGAATGAGTCTAGAGGAGGGAAGCAAAACAAATGCAAGAAAACTGAACAGAAACTATATATAAAGATGAGGTTCTTCTGAATGTCACATGCATTGCAAAAGGATCCAGCCACATTTTTTTCAAGACCAATTATATAAATAACAGCATATCCTCCTCTCAAAACTAAAATATAATTCACCTATTCTAACAATTTTTGTTTGTTATTTTTGTTTGTATATGCATATATAGAGTAACTCTCTATAAGGCCTAGCTATTTCCGCTTTCTCTGCTATGAACGTAATTACATTATAACTCAGGAAATACACAAGTTAATACACATTTAGCTTTTTTGCATGTACAAGAAATCACATTTATTGAAAAAGTGTTGTACAAGAAATTGGTATAATATCTAAGGTCACATGTCAATGTGTCAATGCTAAGTGTCTGAATTTTCAGATTCAATTCTGCATCCTATGAAGTCAACCAGTGCTTGGTTGAAGTCAGTTCCCAGCCTGAGCATCCACTGAACTGTACAGCAACAGCAGCTGATTCCTGAGAATGAGCAATGAAAAACTGGGTTTTGATCAGCTGTCATGTTCAATTCCATGTGGCTGAATAAGGTAACCTGTGAATGAATTATGTGCTTGAAGCATAATAAGATCCCAAGAATGACAGAGGAGATTCAGACATAACCAAACAGTTAAAGCAGAGGCTGGATCAATATACAACTATAATTGTTCAATAAGCAGTTTGTTTTTAAACAGCTTATTTATAAACACTCTCTCTAATATCAACCTGGCAACTAGTAACTCTACAATCCTATAAGGCTTTTAATTCCACTATGAATCTTGGAAGATTTAAACTTTTAATATTAAAACTTGGGTGTTAGTTATATTCTAGGAGAATAACTTACTTTCGGTAATATCTGGAAAAGAAGACTCCAAGTATTTATTGACTATGTGTCTCACTGAATTTCAAAGCTTTCTAGAGTTAGAAATTTCATCTCCCCTAAACCTGTTGTAAATCACATGCTGCAATTGCATTCTATAAAATCAGCTAGCGTCCAAATTTCCCGAAGCACATTCTTACCTCCATTAACTTTAACATGCAGGAATCTCAACGGGAATGAATGCTTTTATAAAATGCTTCTTGTTAAAATCTTGACTGTATGTTATAAGCAAATAGGAGTTAGGTTGATGAAGAAGATGGAGAGGGAAATAGTATTAAACAGGAAAACGGGGCTTCCCTGGTGGCACAGTGGTTGAGAATCTGCCTGCTAATGTAGGGGACACGGGTTCGAGCCCTGGTCTGGGAAGATCCCACATGCCGCGGAGCAACTAGGTCCGTGAGCCACAACTACTGAGCCTGCGTGTCTGGAGCCTGTGCTCTGCAACAAGAGAGGCCGCGACAGTGAGAGGCCCGCGCACTGTGATGAAGAGTGGCCCCCACTTGCCACAACTAGAGAAAGCCCTCACACAGAAACGAAGACCCAACACAGCCCAAAATTAATTAATTAATTAATTAATTTTGAAAAAAGACAGGAAACCTCTTAAACAGAACTCTGGATGCATGAAACTGACAAAGTTGGAAAAGTACATATAGTGCTGTATAGTTGGAAGGAAGGCCCTATATGGTGATAATGAGCAGTGAGGGTTGAGGGATGAAAGAGATAAAGTAGAAGAAAGAAAAAGAACCAAGCAAAGAACCAATCTGAGAAAAGCTTTGTGTGTGAACTGAATTCTAAAAGTTACAGAATGTCATTCAAGGACTTTGAACCATGGAGCAAATTGATCAATGACGTATTTTAACAAAATTGCTATGACTACATAGGGAAGGATGATTTGAAAGCAGCTAGTTTGGAAGCATGAGAATCTTGCTTAGGAATCCATCACAGTTAAGCATTGGGAAATTTAACTCAGCAACAGCAGGAATGGAGTAGAGGATACATAGAGTTTATTAGAGAAAAACGTGTGAGATTTGAGAACTGACTAGGTAATGATGATGGAGTGGAATGGGAATGGCAAGTAGAGAGGGAGGAAGTGCATTAGAGAAGAGTGGAAGGTAGTTCTGTAGTTTCTGGTATGAGCAAGGGTAAGACGGAAAATCCACTTACTCAGTTGAGAAACAATAAAAAGGAAAAATTGGGGATCAACCTTTTAAGTCTATGAAGTGAAATGATAACTAATTTTTTTCTAGAAAAAGTCTTTTTTTTTTTTTTAAGAAACTTACCTTTATTTACTTTCGAATTGTACTCCTCTATGTGCCGACTGTCAGGTTATATCACTGAGACCAAACTAAGTTATAAGCATCAATAAGAATCAGCAGAAATTTTCCCTTTAGCTGGACAGCCCATACCTCTTTCTGTAGCAATTTATACCCATTTTTTCACTGGTAATCAAAGACAAAATGAACTTGTCTAGACTTAGTGTTATGGGATGACCTGCGTGCCCCAAATTCATATGTTTAAGTTCTTAGCCTCAGAACCTGACTATATTTGGAGATGGGACCTATAAAGACAGAAGTAAGATTAAATGAAATCTTTATGGAGGGCCCTAATCCAATATGACTGGTCTTTTTATAAGAAGAGGAGATTAGGACACAGACACCACAATGCGAAGGTCATGTGAAGACACAAGGAGAAGATGACTATCTACAAGCCAAGGTGAAAGGCCTCAAAAGAAATGAACCTTGCTAACATCTTGCTCTCAGACTTCAAGCATCTGGAACTGTGAAAATATTAATTTCTGTTGTTTAAGACACAGTGTGTGGTATTTGGTTATGGCAGCCCTAGCAAACAAATACAGACTGATAAATACTAGTTTGTTTTTATTTATATCTTGCAAGTATTATCTTCATAGCAGAATAAAGAAGAGCACTTCAAAACAAGTATTTTTGTTTGTTTGTAACATGGGTAATCTCTAACTGTGTCCAGGATCTGGTATTAAGTAGATGCTGTGGAAATATTGACTGATTTAATTTGGCAAGCAGCTAGAACTCAGGGTAATCACAGGTTATCATACACCCGACGGTATCATCATGTGTAAATATCCCTCAGGCATTAGAGGTAGTAGAAAGTGAGAATGATAAATAAATATTTGTCTCCAAGTATAAATAAAGAATTTGAAGGGAACAAGTTTTTTAAGTAAACTTACCAGAGTTTTAAAGATCTTTATCAAATTAAATTATGCTAGAGGTCATAGTGAGTTTAAACAACCATTTATATGATTTTTTTAAAAATGCAATTTCATTACACTAGTGAAAAAGTTAAAATAATTCCTTGTTGTATCAACTCCATATTAATGAAATTATATCCTAATTCTACTTCATTTCAACAATGAAAATAGCAAAAGTGTTTTATCATTTTTATATATAATATAAAAATATATATATAATCAGAATAATACATTTTTTGTATTCTATACTTCATTTTATCTATTCATAGTAATATAAATCAAAAGTAAAACAACATACTTGGTTCTTTCTTGATTTAAGAAAAGACATGCAAAGTTAAATTACAAATCATAAAAAATACTGAGATGATCCTCAGATTACAAAAAGACTCTTCATTTCAAATGTTCATTAAATAATGAACATTTAAAATATGAATAATCAAAATTTGATCTTCCTCCCAAAATAAAGTCATCTGATACTTTTTACAAACATCTGTTGTTCAAAATAATATAACTGAAGATAACATTTAAAATCTAAAAAGAGGATTTTAAAACAAAATGGAAATCATTTGAGACCTTATCTTTAAAAATTAACTTGAGAAAAAAATATTATTTGTATGAAAAAAATATTATGTATCATTTAATATTTTAAACTTGTATTTTAACACAGACTCAAAGAACAAATTCATATAAGTAATATCAGCATAAAGGTCAAATATGACCTTTGCAAGCAGGTATGACTTTCGCTGCCTGTCACACAAAGTTAACTGCAGAATTTGACATTTACTTTATATTTCATAGCCTTGACTTGACAGTAAATTTTGAATTTATTTTAAAGTAATTATCATCTTTTGAATATGAAAAGAAGTGATAGACTCTTCATCATTTCATAGAGTTTAACAGTTGAACTGGCACATTTACTCTTTTAACACAAGCAAATAAACTGTATCGTTTCTTTCCACATATCTGTTTAGCATCATCATTTTTATTGCCTTTTTTTTTTTTTTTTTTTTTTTTTTGCGGTACGCGGGCCTCTCACTGTTGTGGCCTCTCCCGTTGCGGAGCACAAGCTCCAGACGCGCAGGCTCAGCGGCCATGGCTCACAGGCCCAGCCGCTCCGCGGCATGTGGGATCTTCCCGGACCAGGGCACAAACCCGTGTCCCCTGCATCGGCAGGCGGACTCTCAACCACTGCGCCACCAGGAAAGCCCTTTATTGCCTATTTTTAAGTCTAGAGAAAATATCAGTGGATGAAAAGAAGTCATTGGTAGTAGCATTTTTATACATTTATTATTCTAGTTCTACATGCAATGATACTGTCCCAGAAGTAATATTGTCCAGTAATTACTGTCCCAGTAATAGGTCCTAGAAATAATATTTTTAAATACTTCCTTATTTCTACTCTGTTGCACTCCTCTACTATAATAAATGATACATTTCTTTAGTGAATTGAAGTTTTATTAAATCAATATTTGGCCATTTTATGAAATATATAAGCCTAAGAGGATTTTAAAAGTATGCATATACATTATAAAGTAATTGATATACCTTTTACTCTTTTTTAATTTTGAAAAAATTGTTTTTTTAGTACCAATGTGAAAACTTCTTTGCTTACTACAGAATGTAGTCAAACTGTATATATGTCTACTGAACAGTGAAAGATGGGGGTCATGCTCTCAAATTTGAAAGCCAGAATTCCCTATTGAAATGGGAGTATTTGCAAAGAACTATACTTTTGAAGGAAAAAAAAAAGCAAACCTGTTACACAGCATTCCTAATTCCAGGAGGCACTTCATGCCTTACAATTTTAAGACAAGCTACATTTTTCCCCCCAAACAAAATATTTTCTTAAAAAAGAAAACAGCAGAAGTAACACATAATTTTATTAATAGGCACAGATATATTATAAGTCAGGTAATAAATGTATTTCTTCTATAACTTTTAGTGGTAACTTACACAGAAATTTGACAGCCAGATAACTTTCAGAATCCTTTCCCCTGGTTGTCTATCAATCAGTCATCTATCCATTTAGTCAACACATATTTATTGAGGCAAAGTAACATGCTGACACTATAGATAGGCAAAAGAAAAATAAAGAGGGAAATCAGACCCAGATCCTACTCTCAGATAGCATATAACCTGGTAAGGGAGATTAATTATACACAGACATGATATATAAGAAACATATTTCTTTAGTACTTACTATATTCCAATTATGAAAAATAAATAAATTGGGGTGGCAGGGGTGGGGTAATGACACAATTTTCATCTCGGAAAATCAAAGGAATAATCTAGAAGGAACTGGCATAAATGAGATAATTAATGAGAAAGTGTCTAGTTTTTCTTTTAAATATAAAGATACTTGGTATTCTTTGTTGGCTCCCAGAATCCTAATCATTGCTCTCTCTTACCCTGTGCCTAAAGAATATGACCCCATAGCCCACATCATCAGACTGTCTTGGCAGGTCGGCTTCCAGTACAGACAATGGAAGTGACCACCAAGAGTTAGGAGTTAGGAAGGTGGGAAGAGAAGGAGGTTGGGTAGTTTCACCAGACACTTTCCTGTCTGTCACGGCAGTCTGATACCTTGACAACTAGTGCCACTGTCAGAAAGCACTAGTGCAGGGCTCCAGCTTTCACTGTACTGCTATTTCTGCCCCTTGCCCACTTAACACTTGGAAAGGTAATACTCCTTGCCAGGTAACTCTGCCTCCTTGTTCAAACCTCTGAAATCACCTGAGTAGAAATTCAGTTTCCTGCTGGAACCCACAATGAACTCACTCACAGAGAGTATGAGAAGTTAGAGAAAGACCCCATAGTTGGAGGCCCTAAAATAGTAATTGGTATCTTCGTTTTATATATATATTAAGTTTAAGGATTCAAGTAATCAGTATATATCACTTTCCAGGAAAGTACACTGTATCTACTAGAATACACACAGTTTGTGGTTGGGGCTCCTCTTTTTTTTTTTTTTTTTTTGGCCATGCCGTGCGGTTTTCAGGATCTCAGTTCCCTGACCTGGAACTGAACCCAGGCCATGGCAGTGAAAGCCTGGAATCCTAACCACTAGGCTATCAGGAACCCCCAGGGGCTCCTCTTCTTAATAAGCCAATCTACATTATACAGCTAAACTCACTGGAATATAAACTTCATGAGAGTAAGGACCTGTCTGTTTTGTTCTCCCAGGTTTCCACAATTCCTGGAATAGGCCTGCACGTAGTGAGTATGTACCAAAAGTTTGTTCGGTAAATAGATATCCAGGCAATTAATTTATTCATCATTATAAGACTCAATTTCAACAACTGTAAATTAAGAATACTATTATTTGTCTTGTATTTCCTACAGATTCTTTAAAAATTAATACCTACTTAAGCAATTTTTAAAGTGTAAGTGTACACAGACGTAAGGTATAATTATTATAGTACTTGAAGCCAATTAAAGGAGAACACACCTTTGAGCTTAAACTTCTAGATGTGTTTATAGACTGTAAAATTTAAGAAATGCTGCTGGAGAATATATTTTTATTAGTTCCATAAATAAATTCCAAAAAAGTTGAGTTTCAGAAGACTTAAAGTTATTATTCTATAAGTAAAGCCCATAAGGAAAAAGTATAATAGAAGAGAAAGAAAAATACATTCAGATAAACAGTTTCCAGCATGTACCACTGTAAAAGCAATAGCTTAAAAAAATTCTACAATGTTTCCATAAGATATTCCCTGGACACTAAAACTTCTGCTCACATTTGATATTAGAGCTTTGTTGAAAAGTATGGTGGGTCTTGGAAGAGGTTTTTGATTGTATATCCAGGAACAAGATTGACATTAAATCTTAAACATGGCATAAAATGTGCAAAAAATTAGAGATTATCAGAAGATTAATTGAAAAAATATGCTTCTTGCCTACTAAGACTTCTGAATTTGCCAAGGCATTAACTCACATCATAGTTTTTTTTCCAGACATTCTATACGGTTAATGATTCTTTCTCAACTATTTTGTGTGGAAAAGGAAAGCTGCCAAAATGCTTCAAATTTTAGTTTAATTGAAAAATGCATCAGAGATTGCATCTGAACTATAATTCAAAGGAAAAAATGAAAAAAACCACATAATCACAGACAGAACTGCTACCCACACAGTCCTTATATTTCACTGTGTCCCAAAATCAGCTTAAGAAATCAGTTTTAAGAAAATGAGTAGTGATCCTATGTTACTTGAATGTACTACTAATTCAACAACTATTTACCAAGTATTACAAAAAATGCAATACTTTAAAACTTTAAAGTTGTATAAAACACTACCACAAAAAGGGCATGTTTATCTTATACTTTCTAATAAACATTCCTACTGAAAGAGAACTATCAATGTGGCTCTATTCCACAAAAAAAATAATAAAAGAAAACGAGGAAAGAAAAAATGATTAGGAAAAAGGTAACAAATCTTTCTTCCTGCTTCCTTGTTGGCCAAGATGATCTATACTCCTTGAATTAATAAATGCTAGAAAGCATATTTATTTCATCCATTTAAAAAATATTTTCAGGCAGTGCTGTAGACACTACGGATACAATACAAAGCTTCTGCTCTCTTGGAGCTTACATTCCAGAGAAGGAAAGAGAAAATAAGCAAAATATAGTATCAGAGTAATAGGTGCTTTAAAAATATAAAGCAGGATAGGAGAGATTGTAGAAAGTAAGATACTATATAACAAACTGTGATCATGAAAGATTTTGCTGATAAAGGGACGCTGAGACAGAGATAACTGAGGAACCAAAGAAGTAAGAAATTCATAGAAATATCTAAGGAAAAGCCTTCCAGGCAGAAGGACGAGTGGATGCTCAGACCCCAAGGCTGGAGCATGATTGATGTGTTCAAAACGGGATGCCTTGTGGGTCAGAGGGAGCAAGGGGGTAAAGGAATCATTGATGAAGTCAGAGAAGAGGGGCAGAGGGTGTGGATGAATCACTTAGGAGACGACGGAATATTGAAAGAACTTTAACGTACTCTAAATGACATGAAAAGCCACCAGACAGTTATAAACAAGGAAGTGACATTCTTTACTGACTCATTCATTCTTTCAGCCAGGTGCTATTTGACAGGAATATGCCTGCTAGTCTAGGCTTGCTACTTAGAGAACAGACTAGCAGATGGGCAGACAGACACAGGGAGATCAATTAAAAGCCTCCTGCAATTTTCCAAGAAATAGATAACGTTAATAATTATAATAATAAATAATACTTAACTGGCACTTACTGTATACCTGCCGCTCTTCTAAGAACTTTATATAGTCATATTGTAAACCAAAATGAACTAGGTCATGCCTTAAAAAAAACTACTTCCTAAAAAAATATAAAATAATTTAAATAATTTATCACATTCTTATTCTACTTCTTTGAGCTAATAATAATTTCACACTACCTATGTTTTTACTGTAAAGCTCAGAAGTATATAGAAACATGGTGAAATAAGATTATTTGGTCCAGGATAATCCTATGGCCTTTTAAAGCTTCATTAAAAGCATGTAGTTCATCAATCGTAAAAAAGAGAACTAAAGACTTTTGAATTTAGTTAAAATTCCAAACAGTTCATGTTTTTAAGAAGGAAACATTGACTATTTAATACTCTATGTAAAGCATAAAGTATTAAGTTCCTCTCTCCCTTAACCCCACATACCTAATCAGCCCCTAAGACCTGTCAATTCTATCCCACATTAGCATTCTGAAGCAAGACCCTTCTCTCCATTTCTTCTGTCATGGCCTTGTCTCTACTGTAAGTAACCTTTTATTTGAACTAATGTTTCAACATATCAGTTTTGGTGTTTTATTCCCACCAGGTTCTTCTGATTCTAGACTAACTCCTTCACTGCCACAAAAAGAACTTTTAAAAAACAAGACTCAATGTTTAATTCCTCTACTTAAAGAAACTTCTTATGACCTATGGTTTAAAGTTCAACCCCCTCAGCATGTTATAAAATTCAGTCCATACACAGGCCCTAACTCATCCTACCAGCTCGTCTCCCAAATACCCCCGAAGCAAATTGCATTCTCAGATGTGCTGAGCTCATTCCAAACTTTCATCTTTTGCACAGGTGCCCTCATCTTTAAATACCCTTTTATTTTTCATCATTTTGGATACAGTTGTTATTTTCTCCCTTGAACATACCTATATCTTTATTATGGGCAGAATCATATTTATTACAACTATTTATTTGTATCGCTACATCAATTATTTAAGCACAATATTTGTCATATAATATTTATTCTGTTTCAACAGAGAATAGTCAGCTACTTAATAAACACCTGACTTTCAAATGACATATGCTATCCTATACCTCTCCCTGACCCTTCTCCTCCCAAACACTTCTAACTAAGCCTTAACCACTTGCATATACAGCACTCATTCACATATTTACTAATCTTCATTGGCTATAAACACTGTGCAAACTTTGTGTTTGATGCCATTGCTGGAGTACCTAAATTAAGGGGATATAAATCCTGCTCTCAATAAATTTATAGTCTAATGAGAAAGCTATATATTAATAGATAATTATAAAACTACATGGTAATAGACAGTGACAACAGGAATGCAATGCAAGATGGCTTTTTTGGGGGAGAAGTTAATAAAATGCCACAAACTAATAATAAACCTTAAATGGGAAAAAAGAAGACAAGTAATCAGAGATAAGACTTATAAAAGGGACAAAACAAAATGTGTGACACTTTATTGTGCGCTGCTGGCAGCAGATAACCTAATTATGCACTAATCAAAAAATAGACAACAAACCAAACAAGGCAATGATCCTATTAGAGGACAAGTAATATCTTGTATAAGTGGTACTTTGGATCTTCTATTGAGTTCTGAAATCTGAATCCACCTCAAGTGCTATATTGAGTTTCTTGAAACAATTCCAACCATAAATCTTACTAAATATGAAATTACAGTAAATTATCAGTAGAGTCACAAAATAAAAGCTGTTATCTGCATATCACACTACAGTGGTGCAGATTCAATCATAGTCTGAATGACAACAGGATAGCATGTGGCTGTTATATAATAAAGTACAGTGATGTCTAGAATGGAGAACTGAGGAAAAGTCCTACAGCATCGCTGAAGCTTGGTCATAAATAATGCAGCACATTCCTGTGTGTTTTCCCTCACCACGCTTGTCATACCAACTTGGTGTGCAATAATAAGGAATGTAATTACACATCTAGAAGGCAAAAGTAGAAGCTCCTTTCAGACTTGGTTAAAAATAACTCTCAAAAAAGGATTAAACTAATGCTGTATCTTGATCTACCCATGCATGTGATCTGTAGGAAAACTTAAATATCTCCCCAAAACAGAAAAATCCACAGGGAAAAATCATATTTGCCATCACAACTTTGTAAATAATTGATTATTAACACCGAGTCTAAATGAAATCTGACAACTTCTAAATTTGTTACTGTCAGGAAGAAAAACTATGTTCCACAAAACTACTACTACAAGATACTGTCATGTAGATACATTGGACTATTTCTGCATAAAAGCCATAAGATCCTCTTTTAGAAATAACTACACATATGCATCATTGTTCTGTATATTAGAGAAATTCAACATGTCCATGAATCCAGTGAGTCTGTAAAGCAGTGTTGTTGCTGAACCCTAATATTACATGGGTGTGTGGTGTGCCTTTGGATTTTAACTCTAATTTGCATTGAAGTTGTGTTTGTTACAATCAATGTGTACTTGGACTATGTTTGAACATCAACTCTATCAAATTTGTACCTCATGTTTGGTATCCACATTTGTTACTTCTCTTAAAATTGTACATTATTTCCTGAAATTTATAAATAAATAATTTTGATGTCTTACTACATTCCATAAAACATGAATCACAAAACTGATTCCAGACAATGTTTCAAAAATTACAAAAAGAACCATAGCTACATTCCCAAATGTACATCTTAACCAAAGATTTACAGGACAAGGACAAAACTGAGTAGCCATGGTAAACTCAAAGCTTTCTTGTTTTTCTGTTTTGCAGGTTCTATGTTACTTTGACAGAGTAAGTAATAAAATCCCATTCCAGAATGACATTTTATTTTTTCTTTTAGCTATTGAAGCCTTCTTTAAATAAACTATAGTGTCTTTTACAAAGCCAAATGTGGCTCCTATGTTAGCCATATCTGTTGTTTTACCCTAGTTTCAGAAATAATCAACAGAAGAAAGCTTTTTTTTCAAACATGCACTTATAAAACATTCAGTACTGCACGACACACATATAAATATTTTATAAATGTTAACTCATTTAATCCTCAAATAACTCTATGAGTTAACTACCGCAGCTATCCCATCTTACAGATGAGGAAAAAGACAGAGAGAGGTTGAGTATCTTGCCCATGATCTTCAAGCTGATTAAGTTCCAAATTCAAAAATCAAACCCTGGCTGTCTGACTCGAGTCAATGCTGCTAACTACCATGCATATGGTTAAAAAAGGCAAAAGCTTAATTTTAAAAAGCTTAATAATCATTATCATAACATTTTTTCATTTAACTACTTCTTTACTTATTAGACTGAAAGATACCTTTGTCTTCATCTTTCATTTCCCAAGTGAAACAATGGAAATGACTTTATCATCTGTGTTCACTCACTTCTACATTTTTGCTCCTAAAGTTCATATTTTATGAAAGATCTTAAATATTTATAAAGAAAAAAATTAAATAAATAATTAGTGATTATATTTTTCAGTTTAGAATCTAGATTGAAATCACATAATGATAATTTTTAAATACAGTGATAGCTTGCTTTTTTCCCTTAATTAAAGAAGATGCAGAGAAGCCAGGGCAAGAAGGTTTTAGAGATAAATTTTGTGATACTAGAATTTTACCAATTTTAGAGATTTTGAAGATGAGACACAGCCAAGTACCAGGCATAAACCTTCATAGCAATATAAATTTTTTCATAATAAGGAATTAACACTTTTAAATGTTTATATTTTGGAAGTTGTAGTACTCCTATAACAGTGTAAAGCCATTACAGCCCAATGCTCATGCTGATGATGACTACAAACACTGAACAAAATGCAATGAACAATTCCCTGAGAATTCTGAAAAGCAGGTAGGTCATGAAGGAGGGTTAGACCTTGAAGAAGTAAACCCACATATGATAAGTTATCTGTGTGTGTTTTGGGAGGGGGGTGGCGTTTCCCTTGAGGTTTTGTCCCTACAGTGGAAGCCAGTAGCTGAGCACTGCAACAGTGCTGTGGCTAGAACTTTGACAGAAACCCTGTTTCTGGACAAAGGAACAAGCTAAAAAAAAAAATGCATGTTAGAAGACATGGAGGGAATCTGAAGTGAATACATGGAAACAGGAGATCACCTACCTTTGTGTATAAACCACAAAAATATAAAATTACCTCCAGAACTACACATGTGTAATGAACTCAAACCAATTTAGTTAAAACTGAGAGAACAGAACTGAGATTAAAACTATCAATACCAGTCTCACAATAGCTCCTGAACACACACAAACAAAACAAAACTGAGAGTTCAAAGCTCCGGTGAAACCAGTCATAAAGGAGACACTCACCTTCTGAGTTTTACCACCAGGAGCTCTACCAGGCTTCACAGTGAATACTGGAGAAAAATCCCCTCATGCTTCCAGAAGAGGAAAAGAAACCATTTTGAAATATACCAGGGCATTCTGTTCTTCTTAGCAAGACCTGCCCTTAGGCAGAAACAATTTACCCAGATTCTAACCTGTGGGGGTTTTATTAGAACCTAACCTAACCAGAGAAAGGAAAATACCCCAATCCAGCCCCTTTAGCCTTCCATGTGGGAGAAGAAAAATACATCTTCATCTACTTCCTGTCCCGCCGACAGGAGGAAAAACAACTGAAAAACACTGGTGAACTTCACAATGAAGGGGCATAGGCTAACCAAAATACTGAGACCTAATCATAGGACTATAGAATGTTTCCCCTCCCCCTGCATCTTTTACCCAGTATATAATGTCTGTCTTCCAACAAAAAGTTACAAGGCATACGAAAAGGCTAAAAACAAAGTTTGAAGAGACAGAACAAGCATCAGAATCAGAGACAGATATGGCAGGATGTTGGAATTGTCAGACTAGGAATGTTTCTTGAAACTATTATTAATATTCTAAGAATGTTAATAGAAAAAATAGACAACCTAAAAGAATAGATGGATAATGTAAGTTGAGAAATGGAATTTCAAAGATCAAAAAGAAATGCTAGAGATCACAGAAATTAAGAAAGTCTTTGGAGATTGGTTCAATATGGTGGAGTAGAAGGACGTGTGCTCACTCCCTCTTGCAAGAGCACCAGAATCACAACTAACTGCTGAACAATCATCAACAGGAAGACACTAGAACTCACCAAAAAAGATACCTCACATCCAAAGACAAAAGAGAAGCCACAATGAGACGGTAGGAGTGGCACAATCACAATAAAATCAAATCCCATAACTGCTAGGTGGGTGACTCACAAACAGGAGAACACATACCACTGAAGTCCACCCACTCGAGTGAAGGTTCTGAACCCCATGTCAGGCTTCCCAACCTGGGGGTCTGGCAATGGGAGGAGGAATTCCTAGAGAATCAAACTTTGAAGGCTATCAGAATTTGACTGCGGGACTTCAACAGGACTGGGGGAAACAGAGACTCCACTCTTGGGGGCACACACAAAATAGTGTGTGCATCAGGACCCAGGGGAAGGAGCAGTGACCCCGTAGCAGACTGAACCAGACCTACCTGCAAGTGTTGGAGGGTCTCCTGCAGAGGCGGTGGGGTGGCTGTGGCTCACCATGCAGACAAGGATACTGGCAACAGAAGTTCTAGGAAGTATTCCTTGGCATGAGCCCTCCCAGAGTCCTCCATTAGCCCCACCAAAGAGCTGGGTAGGCTCCAGTGCTGGGTCACCTCAGGCCAAACAGCCAACAGGGAGGGAACCCAGCCCCACCCATCAGCAGACAATTGGATTAAAATTCTACTGAGTTCTGCCCACCCCTCCACCCACCACCAGTCCCTCCCATCAGGAAGCTTGCACAAGTCTCTTAGATAGCCTCATCCAACAGGGCAGACAGCAGAAGCAAGAAGAACTACACTTCTACAGGCTGTGGAACGAAAACCACATTCACAGAAAGATAGACAAGATGAAAAGGCAGAGAGCTATATACCAGATGAAGAAACAAGATAAAACCCCAGAAAAAGAACTAAATGAAGTGGAGATAGGCAACCTTCCAGAAAAAGAATTCAGAATAATGACAGTGAAGATGATCCAGGACCTCGGAAAAAGAATGGAGGCAAAGATTGAGAAGATGCAAGAAATGTTTAACAAAGACCTAGAAGAATTAAAGAACAAACAGAGATGAATAATACAATAACTGAAATGAAAAATACACTAGAAGGAATCAATAGCAGAATAACTGAGGCAGAAGAACGGATAAGTGACCTGGAAGACAGAATGGTGAGATTCACTGCCATGGAATAGAATAAAGAAAAAAGAATGAAAAGAAATGAAGACAGCCTAAGAGACCTCTGGGACAACATTAAACGCACCAACATTCGCATTATAGGGTCCCAGAAGGAGAAGAGAGAGAGAAAGGACCCAAGAAAAATATTTGAAGAGATTATAGTCAAAAACTTCCCTAACATGGGAAATGAAATAGCCATCCAAGCCCAGGAAGCACAGAGTCCCAGGCAGGACAAACCCAAGGATAAAAAGCTGAGACACATAGTAATCAAATTGACAAAAATTAAAGACAAAGAAAAATTACTGAAAGCAACAAGGGAAAAACAACAAATAACATACAAGGGAACTCCCATAAGGTTAACAGCTGATTTCTCAGCAGAAACTCTACAAGCCAGAAGGAAGTGGCATGATATATTTAAAGTGATGAAAGGGAAGAACCTACAACCAAGATCACTCTAGCCAGCAAGGATCTGATTCAGATTCAATGGAGAAATCAAAAGCTTTACAGACAAGCAAAAGCTAAGAGAATTCAGCACCACCAAACTAGCTCTACAACAAATGCTAAAGGAACTTCTCTAAGTGGGAAACACAAGAGAAGAAAAGGACCTACAAAAAGAAACCCATAATAATTAAGAAAATGGTAATAGGAACAAGAATGTCTTTGATGGGTTTATTGGTTGACCAGACATGGCTCAGAAAAGATCTCTGAGATTGAGGATATAACAATAGAAACTTCCAAAACTGAAAAGCAAAAAAGAAGAAGATTTAAAAAAAAATCAAACAGAACAGAACAGAATATCCAAGAACTGTGGGACAACTACAAATGATATAACATACACATAATGGGAATACCAGAAAAAGAAAGAGAAAGAAACAGAGTAACATGTGAAGCGATAATGACTGAAAATTTGCACAAATTAATATCAGACACCCTTCAAAGATCCAGGAAGAACAGAGAACCAGGAGCTGCATAAATGCCCAAAAAACCTCTGACACCTAGGCACGTCATATCCAAACTTCAGATAATCAATAATAAAAAAATTTTCAAGAAATCAGATGAAAAAAACACCTTACCTACGGAGATACAAAGGTATCAACAGTAATTACATCTGACTTCTCTTTAGAAACTATACAAGCAAAAAGAGAGTAGAGTGAAATATTTAAAGTCTTGAGAGAAAAAAAAACAACAAGCTACAATTCTGTACCCTGCAAAATTACCCTTCAAAATTGAAAGCACAATACTTTCTCGGCCAAACACTGAGGGAATTTGCTGGCAGTAGACCTGTCTCTCAAGCAATTTAAAAAGAAGTTCTTCAGAGAAAAGAAAGATGATATAATTCAGAGAAACCAGATAATGAAAAAAAGAATGGGAGAAAGAATAAAGGTAAAACAGAAATTTTTATTTTTCTTATTCTTAATTGATCTGTTTCAGTTTGTTCAAAATAATATATATATATATATATATATATATATATATAAAATGCACACACACACACAGTTGCCCCTCTGTATCCAGAGGCTCCTCATCCATGAATTCAACTAATTGTGGATCAAGAACATTTAGAAAAAAAATTCCAGAAAGTTCCAAAAAGCAAAACTTGAATTTGCTGCATGCGTGCAACTACTTACATAACATTTTCATTGTATTTACAACTATTTACATAACATTTACACTGTATTAGGTATTATAAGTAACTTATAGAAGATTTAAAATGTACAGGAAGATAGCAGGGAGGAATAAGGATTACATTATTATTATAAGGTAACTTGTACTACCTGTGAAATAATATAGTATTTTTTGAAAGTGGACTTGGATTAGTTGTAAATGTATATTGCAAATGATAGGGTAACCACTAAAATAAGTAATAAAAGAAGTATAATTGATATGCCAAGAAAATAGTGAAAATGGAATCATAAAAAATGCTCAATTTAAACCAAAAAAGAAGGCAGAAAAGTAATAGAAGACAAATATGAACAAAAATAAAGGGCAGCAAATAGAAAACAGTAGCAAATATGTTGGATGTAAATTCATCTATATCAATAATCATTTTAAACATCACTGGTCCAAATATACCCACTAAAAGACAGAGATTGTCAGAGTGGATCAAAAAACAAGGCCCAATATTTTGTTTACAAGAAACCTACTTTCAATATAAAGTCACATATAGATTAAAAGTATAGGGATGGAGACACCATAATTTAAAAAGATACATGCACCCCAATGTTCATTGCAGCACTGTTTACAATAGCCAGGACATGGAAGCAACCTAAATGACCATCAACAGAGAAATGCATAAAGAAGATGTGGTACATATATACAATGAAATATTACTCAGCCGTAAAAAGGAATGAAACTGGGTCATTTGCAGAGACGTGGATGGACCTAGAGACTGTCATACAGAGTTAAGTCAGTCAGAAAGAGAAAAACAAATACTATATATTAATGCATATATGTGGAATCTAGAAAAATGGTATAGATGAACTTATATGCAAAGCAGAAATAGAGACACAATTTAGAGAACAAACATATGGATACCAAGAGGGGAAGGGGGTGAGATGGACTGGGGAAATTGAGATTGACATATATACACTACTATGTATAAAATAGATAACTAATGAGAACAGACTGTATAGCACAGGGAACTCTACTCAATGTTCTGTGGTGACCTAAATGGGAAAGAAATCCAAGGAAGAGGATATATGTATATGTGTGGCTGATTCGCTTTGCTGTCCAGCAGAAACTAACACAATACAGTAAAGCAACTATACTCCAAAAAAAAAAAAGAAAAAAGTATAGGGATGGCAAAGATATACCATATTATCACTAATCAAAAGAAAGAATAGCTATATTAATTTAGGCACAGTAGACTTCAGAACAAGAAAAGTTATCAGAGATAGAGATATTACATACTGATAAAGGAGTCAATAGTCCAAGAATAATAGTCCTTAATGTGTATGTGCCTAACAACAGAATATCAAAGTATAAAAAATGAGGCAAAAACTGATATAACTGCAAGAAGAAATAGAGTAATCTAATATCATAGTTGGAAAGTTTAACACCCTTCTACCAGAAATCAACAGATCCAGCTACAGAAAACTAGTAAGGACATAGTTGAACTCAACAGCACTATCAGTCAAGTGGATATAATTGACATGTATACACTTCTTTATCCACAACATCAGATTACACATTTTTCTCAAGCTGACATGGAACATTCACAAAAACAGACCACATTCTGGGTCTGTTTTAATCAATTTAAAAGAATAGAATCATATGATATCAGCCCTTAGAACACAGTGAAATTAAACTAGAGATCAATAACAGAAAGATGTCTGTAAAGTTTAAAAAAACTTGGAGAATAATCTACAACTTCCAAATAACACGAGTCAATGGTGCTATCTCAAAGAAAGTTTTTTCAAAATATTCAAAAATATTTTTGAACTAAATGAAAATAAAAACACAACTTATCAAAATGTGTAGGTTGCAGCAAAAGCAGTTGTCACAGAGAAATTTCTAACATTGAATGCAAATACTAGAAAAGAAGAAAAACTGAAAATCAATCATCTAAGTTTCCACCTTAGAAAACTAGAAAAGGAAGAGCAAGTTAATTCCAAAATAAGCAGAAGAAAAGAATGAGAAAAATTAGAGCTGAAATGAGTGAAATTGAAAACAATAACAAAATATGAAGAAGACTTACATGAGGAAAACTACAAAATGCTGATGAAATATCAAAGAAGTACTAAATAATTGAGAAATATTCTATTTTCACAGATAGAAAGACTCAGTATTGCCAAGATGTAAGGTTGTCCCAACTTGATCTATAGAGTCAACTCTCCCAGTTAAAATCCCAGGAAATGGACTTCCCTGGTGGTGCAGTGGTTAAGAATCCACCTGCCAATGCAGGGGACATGGGTTTGAGCCCTGATCGGGAAGATCCCACATACTGCGGGGCAACTAAGCCCGTGTGCCACAACTACTGAGCCTGTGCTCTAGAGCCCACGAGCCACAACTGCTGAGCCTGTGTGTCACAACTACTGAAGCCTGTGTGCCTAGAGCCCGTGCTCCACAGCAAGAGAAGCCACCGCAATAAGAAGCAACAAAGAGTAGCCCCCGCTCACCTCAACCAGAGAAAGCCCGTTTGCAGCAATGAAAACCCAATGCAGCCAAAAAAATAAGTTAAAAGAAATCCCAGGAAATTATTTTGTGAGTATTGTCAAACTGATTCTAAAATTTATAATAAGAGGCAAAAGGCCCAGAATAGCCAACTCAGTACTGAACGAGTAAAACAAAGGTGGAGAACTGACACCACCTAACTTCAAGACTTACTATAAAGCTACAGTATTCAAGACAATGTGGTATTCGTGAGAGAACAGACAAATAGATCAATGGAACAGTATACAGAGCCCTGAAGTAGACCCATATAAGTACAGTCAACTTATCTTTGACAAAGGAGCAAACAAAGACAATACAATGGAGTAAAGACAGTCGTTTCAACAAATGTTACTAGAACAACTGGAAATCCACATGCAAAAAAACTGAATCTAAACACAAACCTCACACCCTTCACAAAAATTAACTCAAAATATATCATTGATCTAAATGTAAAATGCAAAACTATAAAACTCCTAGAAGATAACATATAAGAAAGGTTAGATGACCTTGGGTATGGCAATGACTTTTTAGCTATCACATCAAAGGCATGATGCATGAAAGAAATAATTGATAAGCTGCACTTCATTAAAATTAAAAACTTTTACTCCGTGAAATACAATGTCAAGGGAATGAGAAGACTAGCCAAACTGCGAGAAAGTACCTGCATAAGGCACAAATGATAAAGAACTCTTCTCCAAAATATACAAAGAACATTTAAAATTCAACTATAACCTGCTTAAAAACTGGGCAAAAGATCTTCACAGACACATCAGCAAAGAAGATACACAGATGGCAAGTAAGCATATATGAAAAGGCGTTCAACGTGTCATCAGGGAAATGCAAACTAAAATGAGATACTACTATGTACTTATCAGAATGGACAACATCCAAATAGTGCCAAAACTGTGAAGCAATAACTTTCATTCATTGTGGTGATAATGCAAGACAGTACAGTCCCTTTGGAAGGCAGTTTGCCAATTTCTTATACAACGAAGCATACCCATACCATATGATCCAGCAATTATGCTCCATGGTATTTACCCTAAGAGATTGAAAACATATCCACACGAAAACCTGCACACAGTTGTTTACAGCAGATTTATTCATAGTTACCAAAATTTGGAAACAATCAGTAGGTCCTTCAGTAGATGAATGGATAAATAAACTGAGATACATTCAAACAGTGGAATATTATTCACTACTAAAAAGAGATGAGCTATCAAGCCATGAAGGACGTGAAGGGAATGTAAACGCATGTCACTAAGTGAAAGGAGCTGACATGAAAAGACCAAAAACTGTATGATTCCAACTATATGACATCCTGGAAAAAGCAAAACTAAGCAGCCAGTAAAAACTCCCCTAAACGGAAGAGCTTAGGGGAGACGGGGCAATGAATAGGTGGAGCACAGAGAATTTTTAGGGCATGAAACCATTTCGTAAGATACTACTGTGTACATGTATTGGTGAATACATGCCATTATACATTTGCAAAACACGCAGAATGTACCAAACCCTAATATAAACTATGGATTTTGGCTGATAATGATGTGTTGATATACATTCATCCACTGCCACAAATGTGCCACTCTGGTAGGGATGTTGCTAGTGGGGGAAGCTGCGTGTGTGTGCACACAAGGCTATATGGAAACTCCCTATAACTTTCACTCAATTTTTCTGTGAACCTAAAAGAGCTCTACAGAAATAAAATATATTAATAAATCATATTTAAAAGATAATAAACAAATGCCAACTCTGAGATAACCCAGTTGTTAAAACTCTAAAAAAGAGACTTCAAAACAGCTAATTGAAACTATAAAGCACTCAGTCCAACAATTTCACAACACATTTTTTATTAAAGACATGTGCTACATTCACCAAGATAGACTGACTACAAGCTGGGCCATCAAACGACTGTAAATAAATCTGAATGGAATGCGATCACAGCAAGTTTACTGTAAGACAGAAATAGAATTAAATTAAACATCAATAATAATAAGCAACCTAAGAAAAACAGGTATCTAGACACTAGAAATTAGGAACTATTTTAACTGAATGTCCATAAAAAAATGTGTATAACACATTTATGGGATGAAGCTAAAACTGTTTAAAGAGAAATGTATAGTTTTAAATGTTTAGACTGGCAAATAATGGATCTGAAAATAATGACTTTCTGCTTTGCAAGACCAGAAAAAAGATTTTCCTCTTCCAAATTTAGGATAGAGAGAACAACAATAATGGAATAGAAAAGAGGTCAGTTAAGAGAGATAATAAAAAGAGCCAAATATGATTTGTTAAAAATATCAACAAAATTTTCAAGGGCCTACTTGAACTGACTGATCTAGGAAAAAAAGAGAGAATACAGATCATTATTATCTGGAATGAAAAGTAGTTACCACCAGTAATCTTACAGACATTAAATGTAGACAAGAAAATACTACAAGCAACTTTATGCCAACAAATTCAACAACTTACTGACCTAGAAAAATTTATTTAAATGTAAAATTTATCAAGATTGATGTTTTAAAAATCAGAAAAAATTAATTAACCTATATCTAGGAATGAAATTAAATATGTTTTAAAAGTTTCTAAAAAGCAAACTCTGACACCTGACATTTTCACTGGTGAATTCTATGCAGCATTCAAGAAAGAAACAACATCAACCATACAAAAAATTTTTCAGAAAACAGATGAGATCACTTTCTAAATCATTTTATGAGGCCAATATTACCCTAACACCAAAACTTGACAAAGACATTACAAATATAGAGCATCATATACTAATAATACCTCTCATTAATAAAGGCTCAAAATCCTAAAGATTTTTTAGCAAATCAAATCCAACACTATATAAAAAGAATAATATATCATGTCCAAGTGGGGTCTACCTAAGGAATGAAAAGTTGATTTTAAACATTTGAAAATCAATCAATAAAATTCAATATGCTAACAGAAAAGAAAATTATCTTTGCAATAAAAACATAAAAAGCATTTAACAAAATTCAATATACATTCATGATAAAAAACTTTTAGGGAACTAAGACAAGTAGTGAACATTTTCAAACTGATAAAGTTACATTGAACACTTACAACCAACATCATACTTAATAGTTGAAGACTGAATATTTATTTACATGAGAACAGAAAAACAAAAAAATAAGAATGCCTGTTTCATCACTTCCATTCAACATTTTGGTGGAAGTCCTATCCATTGTCATAGGAAAAATAAATAAAAGGTGTAAAAATAGAAAGTAGTGAAAGGTCCCTGTTTGCAGATTGCATGATTATTTGCATTTTAAAAAGACCTGAACTAACTCATTTATTAAAATGAATCTAACAAGTTTGGAGGATACAATGTTAATATTTTTAAAACCTATTGTGTTTTTATATAATAGCAACAAGATATTGAAAGATAAAATTAAATATGATTTTATTTACTATAGCATCAAAAAAATAAAAACAACAAAATGAATAAAAGATGTCCACAATGTCTACACTGAAAACTAGGAAACATTGTGAGTGGAATTAAAGAAGATCAAAATTAATGAAAAGTCACACCACACTCAGAAAATGGAAAACTCAATGTTTGTTAAAATATCAATTCTCTTCATTTTGCTCTATCGCTTAAATGCAATCCCAATTAAAACCTTAATTTTATTTTAGGAATTGACAAGCTTATTCTAAAACTTATGCAGAGTACAGATAACCTAAATTAAATAAAGCAATGTTTACAAAGAGTAAAAGTTGGAGCAGTTACCTCACCTGATTTCCAACATCCTATAAAATTACTGTAATCAAGATGATTTGGTATCAGTGAAAAGAGAGACAAATAAATCAATGGAATGGGATAGTTGAGAGTTCAGTAAGAGATTTACTCATATGTAGCCAACTGATTTCTAACACAGAAGCCAAGATAATCCAATGAATAAAAGGAAACATTTTTTTAATAAAAGATGCTAGATGAAGTGGATATCCTTATGTAAAAACAATCAGTGCTGACATTTACCTCATGCCATACACAAATATTACCTCAAAATGAGGCATGACCTATGTGTAAAACGTAAAACTTCAACATGTCTAATAGCAGGAGATCTTGTGATTTTGGTGTAGGTAAAGGTTTCTTAGAACACAAAAAGTATAAAACATGAAAAACAAAATTGATAAACTGAACTTTATCAAAATGAAAAGTATTCACACTTTGAAAGACATCATTAAGAAAATAAAAAGACAAGCCACATGCTGGAAAAATTATTTGCACATACCTGTCAAAGTGCATGCATGGGACTTCCCTGGTGGTGCAGTGGTTAAGAATCCGCCTGCCAATGCAGGGGACACGTGTTCGAGCCCTGGTCCAGGAAGATCTCACATGCCGTGGAGCAACTAAACCTGTGTGCCACAGCTACTTAGCCTGCGCTCTAGAGCCTGTGAGCTACAACTACTGAGCCCATGTGCCACAACTACCGAAGCCCGCGCACCTAGAGCTCATGCTGCAACAAAAGAAGCCACGGCAATGAGACGCCCGTGCACTGAAACTAGAGAGCAACAAAGACCCAACGCAGCCAAAAATAAATATATTAATCAATTAATTATTTTTTAAAGTGTATGCATGATACATAAAGAACTCTTAAAATGTCATAATCAGAATATAGCAGACATTTTTTTTAATGGGCAAGACACCTCACAAAAGAAGATGCATAAATGGCCAATAAAAACCTGAAAATATGCTTATCATCATCTGCCATCAGGGAAATGCCAGTTAAAACCACAATGAAACACTAGTACATAACCATTTAGAATGGCTAAAATTTAAAGGACTGACCAGATAAAGGGTTGACAAGGATGCAGAACAAGTGGAACTCTCATTCACTGCTGGTGGGAGTGTAAAATGATTAATGTCACTTTGGAACACAATTTGACAGTTCAGTTTTTTTTTTTAATTAAGTTAAACATGCACCTGCCAAATAACTCAAGCATTCCACTTCTAGGTATAAAAATAAATGCCCACACGAAATTTATACATGATTGTTCACAAGAGCTTTATATGCAGTAGCCAAAATCTGGAAATAATCCAAATGCCTTCTAACAGAATAGGTGGATGAAGAAATTGTGGTTTATTCATACATTGGAATACTGTTCAGAAAAATAAGCAAAATAAAGATACATATGAAGACATGGATAAATCTCAAAAATGGTATGCTGACAGAAAAAAAGCCAAGCTAAAGAGTGCATTCAACACAATTCCATTTATAAAAATTCTAGAACAAATAAGCTATAGTGATAAAAAGCAAATTAGTGATTGCCTGGGATTAGGGTGGGAGAAGAGATGGATCATAAAAATGCAGGAGGACACTTCATCTGGGTGTGATGGCAATGTTTATTTTCTTGATTATGATGTTGATTTCAGAGGTATATACATATGCCGCAACTGATTAAATGGTACACTTTTGATGTTTGCAACTTATTGTACTTCAATTATACCTTGATAAATAGAGAAAAAAGTCTCAACGACTATGACCTAAATGCATCTAGTCTGGGAAAGGTAGGTAAATGGGAAAGCTACCTGCATTCTATCACACTGTTCTATACAAAAACTATGTCTACTAGCATACAATTTTTTTTTAAGTATGTATCTTGGAAAATATATGCAGTAAAATGACACATGGACATCACAAGTCAGTAATCAAATTCTTAACAAAATATTTGAGATGGCTATTATTACTTTAAGGTAAGTTTTCAGGCCTTGAAGAACTATTGAAATAGTATAGCTTTTATAAATTATTATTCATTAATTTCTCCAAAGAAAATTGAATGCAAAAATCTCTTCTGAGAAGTTTGAAAAAATGAAAAATTTCATCAACAAGCTTTTCCACTCAAATTGCCATCATATTTCTCTTATTGCTTCAAAAGAAAGAAACAATCTGCCCAAAGATAGATAATTGTTAAAAATATAAAAGACTTGGAATAACCCACTTTAATTCATTAAAAAAGAAAAATAAGATGGAAATAGCAATGCTTTGAAAACTGAAGTTATAATGGCTACAACTTGATATTTAGTTAAAAAAGTTTCCTCTTTATAAGACTCCAAAAGTAATTTTATTAATAATCAATATAGACAGTGTGGCTCTTCTTCTAATTTAGCTTTTCTTCACATTTTTGAAGTGTATTATTAAACTAGAACAAACTAAGGCTGTCGACTACGGTTGGTTGGATATTTTGTGCCTGCATGAAAATATTCATCCCCTCAGACCATGTTCCACTCACTAAGGTCCATATCCAGGTGCTACCTCTGTCTAGAAAGGGCAAATTTATCTAATTCCCACAGGGTACCTTGTAAACAAGCAGTAGCCCAGAAAGAAGCACTTCGTTTACAAGTCAGACCACTAAGGACTTGTGATATATGGATCATTGTTGCTCACTCGTATCAAAATGTATAAGAATATTTAAAAAGTCAGAGTTGTAAGATAAAAAAGAAGTTATAATAATGAAGAAAACTACATATTAGTGCATAAGTAAATTAACACATAACATATAACCATATATATAAATGAAATACTAGTATTTTAAGCACTTTATATACATAAATTCAATTTTTTATAAATACTTGAGAGAGATTATATTACTATTCCCATTTGAAGACTAAGAAATTAAAACCAGCAAAATTTATTGCACAGACAAACATAATTAAGCTAGGTACTGGCATTCAAAATCAGATTTTTCTCATTCCAGAATCAATTCTTAGATTCACTCTGCTATGCTGAAATTATATAATCTGAATTATGGGCCTATATATTCATTTTAGCATTTTCATATAAACTAACTTCATCATACTTTTTTTTTTTTTTTTTGTGGTACGCGGGCCTCTCACCCCTGTGGCCTCTCCTGCCGCAGAGCACAGGCTCCAGACGCGCAGGCCCAGCGGCCATGGCTCACTGGCCCAGCCGCTCCGCGGCATGTGGGATCCTCCCGGACTGGGACACGAACCCGTGTCCTCTGCATCGGCAGGCGGACTCTCAACCACTGCACCACCAGGGAAGCCCACTTCATCATACTTTTTAAAATATTTCCAGTTTTGCTTTCATCTGTTTATTGGTGAATTTTTTAAACTCTTCAGATTGCAATTCAAATATGGACATTTTTAGCATTTATTGCCATTAACATTACCATTGCATAAATGTAGGGTCATATACAGACAAAATTAGATACACTAAACAAATTTTCATCTAAAGTGGAATGATACTATTTCCAAAGAAGTAATATTTTCAGTTTTCGGATTAATAAATCACTGGTGTTTTTATGTCATCTTCATCACTACAACTGTTTATCAAACACTAAAATAATGCAAACATGGTACCATTCCTATCTCCTGCCATTTTTAGTTCGATTTTTAAACATTTAGTTGCAAAGATTCAAAAATCTAGATAGGTACTATAACACAAACCAAAATGAAAGGAAAAATATTTGAGTAAATTTTAGGGAAAGATACATTAAAAACATATTCAGATAAGATGAACTAATTTCACAAAAGGAGTCAGAAAATTTTATTCCGATTTAAAAATCTGTGTGTCTGATTCATTTACTTTCTTCATAGCATTTTATCAAGTGGAGAAGACTACATTGTTTTTAAAATTTTATATAGCCATACAATAATACACTTTAGGAAGTAAGACCTGAATTTATGTATGATGACTATTCTGATATGCGGATTAGATAAATACAAATTTTCATCCAATTCAAACATTCTTATTCTAAAGCCTTCCCAATATTTTATTAAGTAAAAATAGTTTCCCTATTTAATTGATCAAAGATAGTACAAGATAAACCTAAAAGTGAAGGTTCTGTATTTGCTTTTTCAAAACTAACTGCATTTCATATAAAATAAATGTTATATTTAAAGTTCCAGAGGTTTTCATGAAACTCCAAGATGCAAAGCAGCTTAATAAACTTATTTTTGCTACCCACTGTCATACTCACTAAAGGTTTCATTAATGAGTCTTTTAAAGATTATTTTTCTAGTGGTTTAATAGAGGTTTTTGAAATAAACAGCTGAAGTTACTTCAAGATTTAGAATATGGTTTATATATTAGAAAGTTAAGAATTAATCAAAGAGAATAATAATAATCTTTGCTTCCAGTACCTTTGTCTTTGGTTATTTACTAGATGCCTCTTGGCTAGAGGTATTTGGGTTAGCAGTGGTTGAAAACACATGGAATCAACAGATGAATGGATAAAGAAGATGTGGCACATATATACAATGGAATATTACTCAGCCATAAAAAGAAATGAAATTGAGTTATTTGTAGTGAGGTGGATGGACCCAGAGTCTGTCATACAGAGTGAAGTAAGTCAGAAAGAGAAAAACAAATACTGTATGCTAACACATATATATGGAATCTAAAAAAAAAAAAAAATGGTTATGAAGAACCTAGGGGCAGGACGGGAATAAGGACTAAGGACGCAGACCTAGTAGAGAATGGACTTGAGGACATGGGGAGGGGGAAGGGTAAGCTGGGACAAAGTGAGAGAGTGGCATGGACATATATAACTTACCAGGTGTAGAATCGATAGTTGGTGGGGGGCAGCCGCATGGCACAGGGAGATCAGCTTGGTACTTTGTGACTACCTCGAGGGGTGGGATGGGGAGGGTGGGAGGGAGGGAGATGCAGGAGGAAAGAGATATGGGGATGTGTGTGTATGTATGGCTGATTCACTTTGTTGTAAAGCAGAAGGTAACACACCATTGTAGGGCAGTTGTGCTCCAGTGAAGATGTAAAAAAAAGAAAACATGGAAATATTTTAAGGAAATCATTTTTATGTGTTTTAGTTGTTGATACCATAATCAGCCTCTGAAACACAGAGGAATTTATTACGTATTTTTTAATATGCAACATCAGGTTCAATTATTTATTTTGAAAAAAGAACTTACTGTGATAGTCTGTAACTATACTTGAAAACTCTAAACTGGACCCCAGTGAGCCCGAGTGTAGTATATGGGAAAGAAGGTGGAGTATAGTCTGTTTTGGTATGTGTGTTGGAGTGGAGTAAAAAATAAAAATTAAATGATATTCACCTAGAAGTAAGTTCAGGTAAAAACAGAAGTCTCAATGCTACGAAACTGTATGAAAAAAATCTAATCAACATGTACATACATCAAATATTATATTTCAGGGCCAGTAAATTTTGAGGATTAATTAATTAATATTAATTTGTATATTTTCTCTTCTATATTTCCTCTTTATATGTTCTAATCACTTATGACAAAAAAATTCTACTTTTCATTTCTGTTGTTTAACTTCCATGGGCTCTGTGAATACGTACAGCAATAGATTAAACTAATGTATGAAATGAAACCATCCACTGATATATTTCTTCCATATTACTCATTTATGTTCTAGGAAAATAAGGATTTGGATATTACAAAAATAAGTTTAGTTTGTGAAACTGATGTTCATGAAGAGTTTAATTTTAAAATAGAACTTTGTAAGCCTAAAATTTAATTTGTTTATAATATTCATTCATCTAATAAATAAATACTGATTTATCATTTGTGTGCAATCAATGCCTGATATCAGAGATCTGAGACTATATTATTATACATTGCCTGAATCAGTCTGTCATTAATTTAGTATGATATGATGTGTTAAAACATTTTGTTTAGAGTCAAAGGCTTAGGTACATACTAATGCAGAAACTCAAAAACAAATAGAATCCCAAATAATCTGAAAATGTCACAAATATTAATTATATTTAAAATTATGCCATAGATTATATAACTAAGTACAGGGACGCAATATTCTACTGACCCTCTGAATTTACATTGCTTTTTTTGAAAATACATACTGTGTGTGTGTGTGTGTGTGTGTGTGTGTGTGTGTGTGTACATCTCTATGTGTACATATCTGTGTGTGTGTTTATATATAAATATACATATACACACACATTTCAACAGAATACAGAAAATCTTCCATGTAAAACTTATCTATTAATCCATAATATATTACACAGCTTTACTTTGTTACACTTTGAAAAATAAATTATTCAGAAATTATATAAAAACAATCATCTCAGTAATGACTAATATCTCAGGAGTGCATCCCTTTATGGGGTCTGGTCTGTTTGTTCTGTTAATGATTCACTAAATGAAAATTAAAGCAAGAGTTTCCAATGATTGAAGAATTAAAAGAAAGAATGTGATTATCATAACTGGCAAATTATAATTGGAAAGGAGCTTTTTACCATGACCTTCACATTATTAAAATAGTGATTTTTTAAAATTACAGGTCATCTTTTGCAGTATCTCTATTTTACCTTGGAAACATTCACAAAGAACAGAGAAAGGCAAAATATCAGACTTGTACATTTCATTAAATTAATCTCTGAAAGGAGGAAGTGAAGAAAATGTTCTTTTCTCCAAAGAAAATAATACAAAGTATTAAGAGGAAAGTCATTTGCTCTTCCCAGGAGAATAGCATGCCTGTGTTTAAATCAACCAATCTCTGTTAAAGTTTCCCAGGCGTTACAGTCACCATTGTCTACTCATTCTCTTACTGAACAATAGAAAACATCACTGCTACACCCACGGGGGAAGAAAGTAGGTCACCCTTTAGAGTTTACAACTTTGCTTTATAGCATATATTGATTGTTACTGTTAACTCAGTTCATCTGATTTAATAATATTCAGCTTAAAATAAAGTTTGATTTACCTCAAAAACTTCTTCATCCAAAATTCTTGTTCCAAAAACTGTAATTCCACTGGTGTCAACGATTGCTCTCTCACTTCTGTCAAGTGGTTTTGTGGTTTTCATCTTACAATCAACAATCATTGTCACAGTTTTCTTCTCCACGCTGATTGCTACCCGGTGCCACCTTAAAAAGCCAAGTAATTCTTTTGTAAGTTCCAAAGACGTTGCCAAACCATTATTCACAATTAAAATACAATGTATTTTAAATTATACACATAATCTGAAAGTATACAAAATGTAGGCTCATTTATTAATCAGTTAACAGGTGACTACTTACTATTAACCCAGAACAGTGCTAGGTACTCAAAAAGACACACCAGCACTGTAAGATGCACAGCAGGATTGGCTGTCTATGTTGATAAGAAAGTGACCATCCTTTGCTTCACTTTGTGTTGTAACAAAAGCTTAATCTTACCATGTCCTGATGATGGTATTTGATAGAGATTAGGGGCGGGATATGGAGTAATTAATAGTTTCTATGTACGTAAATGCTTTCTTCCAAAATGGAATTCCACTTAAAAAAATTCTGCTGGAGAGATCCCCTGAGATAGACTGTAAAAGGGTATGTCTGCTAATTGAATGAACGCTCCATCTGGAACAACTGAACGTTCTAATTGTAAGACACAATGTGCTTCTCTGTCTTTAGGCACATTTATTTCAAGTGCTTTCATTTTCTTTTTCCACTTCAATTTCAAGACAGTTATAGATCACTACTGTGGGCAGGATCCAAGACTGAGACACAATATCTCTCCTTCTTTCCAGGGTTGGCAGGAAGTGGGAACATTGAAAGAAAGCATAGTCAACGCATGTGTGGAGTGAGTCTCAATTCACTCTGAAGCTACTGCTCCAGCTAATTCAGGGCAGTGATGACAGACCTGGGGGGAGACGTGGCCAGCCCTTTGGAAACATAAATACCCTAATCATACTGTAAAATGGTGGGTTTTATTAACAGTATCTGGTGCAAACATAAACAACTAAGTGGAACGCACTTGGATTTTGCAAGCCACTCTATTTTTTTTCCAAACGAAAAGTGCTAAATTAATATTCCAGAAGTTTCTAGGACTAGATCCATAAAATAAAGTACCCAAAAAGTTGCAGGAGGCTTTCTAAAATATTTGTTTCATGTGACTTGGCACGGCTACAGATGAGGACCAAGTATATTTCCATGTACACTTAATCTTTGGTCTTTCCGTAGCACTTTCAACTAGCATAGGCATCTGCTTGGTTTGACTTGAGCAAAGATTTATATGAGGAGGCACTTAATACTGTGAGAGTAAAATTTACACGTGTTTCTGCCAAGAAGCCTGTGTCTTAAATTAAACCATCTCTACTATTGTGGGTATGTGCTTTTCATTAACAGAAAATAAAAATGAATTCTTTCAATTGTTGAAAGATGATTAGGACTCTAAACTTGATATTTTTGTTGAATTAATTTAAGCTCTGATAATAATGTCATAATCATGGTATCACATATAATATTCAAAATATTATATTAACCCTAAGTTTTGGAGTCATTCTTAATTATTCTTTTTCTCTCATACTACACATTCATATCATCAGAAAATCTGTCAATCCTATATTCACAGTATACACAGAATTCACAGGCTCACAACTTTGTCCAAGTACCCATGCCTCTCACCTAGACTCCTAACTGGTCCCTGCTTCTACTCTGATGCAACCAGAGTGACAATTTAAAAAAATAAGTCAGATCAAGTTTCTGTCTTGCTAAAAACTAATATAATACTCTCAATAAAAACTGAAGTCCTTACTTTGCCTCGCCCTGTCAGTCTCTGATCTCATGTCCAAATTTTTGCTTTCTGATTCCCAGTATCCCAGCCACCGCTGCCTCCTTCTTGTTCCTTTCACATATTCTTCACTCTGCAGGGAATGCTCTCCTCTATATCCCCACATGCCCACTCTCTCACTTCCAATATGTCTTTGCTCAATGCAACTATGTCAATGAGGACTGCTCTGTCTAAAACAGTACACTCTACTTTCCTGCCCCTGATATATTTTAATTCATAGAACTATCATCACTTTTCATATGAATTATTAACAATAATGATGTAAATTACTCATGAAAGTCCAGTTTTCCCTGCACAGAGATGAAGGTTTTTCCATGGTCCTGACAATGATAATCTGAGTGTGAATCTTTTTTCCACCTGAACAGCTATTTCTTTCTTATGTCTACAACCAAATGTCATATTTCCGATAAATATTTTTTTAGTAGTCTGAATTCAGCAATAAAATACCGAGTAAATTTAATAAACATTAATTTGTCTTTAGCTGCTCCCTAAGTGATAGGCAATATTCACAACACAGAATTCAGAATTCAGCATGATTTTGAGAAGGGTGTGGTTGTTACTGGAAAGTGCGACCACCTGAGCTCAAACCCTATCTCTGCCACTTTTCAAATATATGTTACTTAAACTCCCAGTGCCTCACTTCCCTTATCTGTAAAATGGGTTTATTAATATTATTTTCTTCCAAGAGTCGTGAAAAATTAAATGAGTTGACTATGTATAAAGTGTTCAGAACAGTACGTAGCACATATCGATGCTATATAAAGCTTCCTATGATTGTCAATATTAACATGATTGGTAAAGGAAGTCAAATCAGGTCATTCTTCAGCTCAAAAAGTCTACAGTGACTTTCAATTTCACTTAGAATAAAATCCAAAGTGTTTACAACCACCTACAATGTGTTATACCATTTGGCCTCCCACTGATTCTCCATCCTCATCATCCCACACTGTTTCTGCCACACTAGCATCCTTGATGTTGCTTAGACCAAATCAGCCACACCCAGAATCAGAGGTTGTGTATTTGCTTTTCCTCCATCTGGAATAGTATGCTTTTAATTATCAGCATGGCATGCACCCCTCCTCCTTCACATGTCACCTTCTTAGTGAGACTATCCCTGACCTCACTCCTTAAAACTGCACTCTCCACCATCATCCCCTATTCTCTTCACTGCTATATTTCTCTCTCTCTCTCACTTATCACCATCTGATAAACTATTTATTAGTAAGTTTTTATTGTTCATTATGTGTCTACCCAGACTGTAAACTATGTATGATTAGGTGTTTTATTGTTTTGTTCATTTCTATATCACCCCTCCCTAGAAAACCTGCATCACACTTTATAAATATTTGTTGAATGATCAAATGAAAGAATTGTTTTCAACACAGCTAAAACATTGGATTATTGTGCTACTTACTTTCCATCTGCGATGTTAACAGTTCTAAAGAGGGGGTAGTCTTCTGGGGCAGGTTTCCCAGTGTGGTCTTCATACAGGAAAACAGGTGATCTCCCAACCTCCACACCAATTTGCTGAATACCATGCTCATTATATATAGATAAAAGGAAAGACTGAATTCCTTTTTTGGGTTTTACTGTAAATAATATTGAAAAATCCTCTGGAAAAGTTCCTCCTGGGAAGAAAATGCCAAAGAGTCAAAAATTCTAAATTTCCAAATTATTCCTTGATCACCTTATTCTTTTTGAGCTTACTAAGTGGCCTTCACAAGTAACCAAAGTTCAAACAGTAATAACAATACAGATTTAAAAACCAATGGAGAAGGGATTCTATTAATCTTTGTCTGAAACAATTGTTGAAGCTGTATTCAAACTTTACCACCACTCATTTAAAGCACAAGTATTATGTAAAATTGAATTCATGGTTAGGAAACAAGATCATACTGCCAGTTCAATATCAAACACACAATAAGCACTTTTAAAACACTTAAGTAGAAATTCTGGTGTAAGATTTGTATTTTCTGCCCTTATCTAATCTGTGGCCATCTATCCTCTCTTTAAAGTGGCATTGTAAGGACACAACATATGAAGGTACACTTTTAGTCATCTCTTCAAAAGCTAAAGAGTTTCTGAGCAGTTTTTCCTATCACACAATGAAGTTTCACTAATAAAAAGCTTATGTCATTGTAAGTCAGAACTTTTAGATACTTGGTTAATTTGATTCTAAATTCAAGAAGGAAATTTTTTTTTTCTTTTCCCTCTCATCATCATATCCCAAATATCCAGCATTGGGCCATATCTACATAAGTTCTTAGTAAGCATTTATTAAATAAATATATAAATTAAATGGTTACCACAAGTATATCTCAGGTAGTTAAGCAATGACTATTGTATATTTTTTATAAAAACACTGCATATAAAATTGTGGGTTCTATTTTTCAAAAATAGTTTTACATATATATCTTATTTAATCCTTTTACTACCCTGGGACAAAAGTAAAGCAGGCATTGTTATTTGAAGGATGAGATTATTTAAATTAAAAAGTTTTCCATATGCAAAACTGGTGTATATGTGCATATGTAATCAATGATATCTGGGCCAACACCAAGAGATTCCATATTCAGTCCATTCATTCCATATTCTATTATGTATAGTAGTATAAAATAATAAAAATAAATGAATATGACTGCCATGGATTCAAATTCAAAAAACTGTAGGAGACTAGCAATTTTACTTCTAAGAATTTACAGAGGTGATAGGGATGTTTATATGTAAAGATATTTTGTTAAGTCAATTCATCAGAACACTATGAATAATGATAAAATGTTAAAATCACTTGCAATGGTTGGGACTGAATAAATAAAATACGAAACATTTATATAGTGGAAATCTATGCAGCCACTTAATGTCGTGGAAAGATGTCTTATGAAGTGGAAATTATTTAAAATGTTGTGGAAAGTAAATAAGAATATGTCACAAAAAAACAGCCAATTAATGTTAACTATTTGGTTCTAATCTATCTATCTAGAATCTAGATAGATATCTCCAAACTAAAAAGTGTTTATTTAAAATTCTCAATTTTAATTTTTAAAATAACTTACCAATAATACAACTTCACTATATCACAAATATATCATAAAAGCCTTGCTTTCATGGCAAAAAAAAAAAAGATATAATATATATATATATATAGAGAGAGAGAAAGTTTTGTTTGATTAGATTTGTGTCACAGATATATCCAATTTTATATTCATGAAAATCAATAGAGAAAAATAATCATGTGTATAAAATTGAAAGGTAATAAAACGTATCAATTAACAAAAACACCTTTTAGCTGCTTATACTACAAATAAAAATCTAGGTAATTCAGCTTATTATTGAGGAAGCGCCACAGCAAATAAGTTTTTTCTTCAAATGAATAGCTCAAAATGTTGAGAATTACAGGACTTCTTTCCCTAAATACCTCAATTTTCAAATATCTCATATTGAAAAATGATGCTGAAATATTATGAGGTGGAGAAAACAATATCTTTTTCATTTTTGCAAAAACATTATGATATAAGATCTACATAGAGACATTTAGAAAAAGAGGAATTTCAGAAAATAGTATATTCATATAAGGCTAAATAAGTTGTAACAAATTTTAATTAATCATCCAGTTTATATAACACAACTTTTGAAAATTGTCAACTTCAAACTACACTGAGTAAAATCTTTCAATTATGGAAGTATTTCCCAATTTAAAATTAAGCAATAAGGTTTTAATTATAATCTTTACACTATGACCTTTAAAAAAAAAATTTAGTTGTCTAAAAAATCATGACTTGATGTCAAAATGTTCACAGTATAACCTAGACATCTACCTTAGATTCCTCCCTATTAGATACTAATCAAAGTTGTTCATAACCAACTAAATTTATGAGAGAGAATTCACTATGAGATAAGTTCAACAACACAAAGTCAACCACTTAAGATGTGAAATTTTATCTAAAATAGTAGTGATCAGTATATATGATCCAGATAAAATGTGGAATTTTGCAACTTAAATAATATGATTTGAAATCTATAAATACAAACTAACAATAAAGCATCCTCTCTGTTAAATGACTGCTGTTAAAGAAAAAAATGTTATTACTACATTTAATAAGTGTGTATACATAAATCCTATACATGTGACAATAATCATAATTCACGCTGAGTATATCAGATTCAATAGTGATTCTTAAAATGGGCTTTTAACCTCAACAGATACTGCATCCATGAATACATTCGATATGAAGAAATCACAATAACTTTATTATTTGATTTTAATTTTTAACTTGTGGTCAATATATTTCCATGGAGAATATGTCTCCGTTTAAATAAAATCTCTTTCTGATGTAGCTTAGTGGTTGGTAGGGTTTTTTAAATGAGGAGTGAAGGTCATTTGGCATAGTGGGAAAAGCCCACTTTAGTCTAAAAAACCCCAAACTGTCTCTCAGCTTCATATCATCCACAGGTTCCGTGATTATATTCAAATACTTCACTTTTCTAACTCCTAATCTATAATTTGGGTTTAAATATTCCCCTTTCCAGGTGGTTATGAACATAAAGATCAATATACACAGTTTCTTGCATAGCATTTGTCCTACAGCGGGTGTTCTAAAGAGGCCAGAAAGAATTTGTAAATTACAGCTTCTATTCAGTTCACAGGCACAGAGCTCTCAGATATTTAAATTCAAGGTCTCAAATTGGGACTTTGGAGGACATATACCTTAATTCTACAGAGTATTATGACAATCTGAAAACTCTTACCCCCACCTCAATATTGAAGTTTCCAATAATACTGCTTACTTTATTCATTGGAAAGAAGCTGCTATTTTGTGTTTTCGTAATGGAAGAAAAAATATTCCAAATAAATTTTCAAAGATCTTTTTTACTATTTTTTATAGAGAATACTATTCACATTTTCACTGTTCAGATTTTTTTAATGGTGAATGTGTCATTGGTAATTTTTATTAAATGCCGTTTAGTATTATTTGACAAGAAGCTCTATCCTCTAGGAAGATAAGCCTATAATCATTTGCACGGGGAAAAAATGAGGTCTTTACCATAGATATCTCTTCCTATCTGAACTACTCATTATTAGAATCACATACCTAAGACACAATGTTTTGAGAAGAGGGAGAAATGTTGATATATTCTGTTAACTGACATGGAAGGAGATCCTAGACACATAGGTTGTATTCTTTTTCCAAGATAAAACAACAGAAATAATCAAAATAACTATCACACTGGAGGGCATAAAAACTGCCCTGAGATAATAAGCCAAATATAAAAAATTATAAACTAACTTCTTCAGTATTTCTACAGCATTTCCAGTAATCTATTTTTTTCTCTCTTGAAAATTCCCATCCTTTTCCTATTTCTGCATTAGAGTGCAAATAAATAGAAAAGCAGCTTAGTTTTTACTGTTTAAAACTTTCACATTTGATTTGAAAAATATTTCGTGGATTTAATAACCATTTTAATTTTAGTTTGTTGGAAAAATTATGCATTAATAGTCTTTATATTTGCAGTTTGTTACTTTTGTCCACCACAAATAATTGCAAAACAGGAAATATTTTGGAAGAATCAATGATTTATCAAAATAAATGTATTTTCAAAAATACTTTAAAATGTTCTTTCCCAAAAAATATGCTTTCTTGTTTTGTTAATTTTTAGTACTTTGATTTATAATTTTTCTGTTGTTAGAAAACAGTTTTATTTGAAAATAGGGAACTCAAATTCCTTCAGGTGAAGACAGTAGAGGATAATATGAAGAATTTAAATGATAAATTGTTTCTGAAAAGATCCCAAAACACCAAAAAGGGATACTTGATAATACAGACAATATTGGCCTTGGCAACAGACAAACCCTGCATTAAATATTGGCTTCCTGTAATTTGGACAAATCAGAGAGTCTCAGTGAAACTCAATTTCTTCTGTTAAATAGGAGCAAGGCCACTCAACTTAGTGGAGTTGTAACAAAAAATAATCAACATGTATCCAATAGCAGGCAAGTACTCATAACAAGCTACCTGCTTAGAAAATGTGACACTCAGAAATTGTCATTTCACTACTCAACTCCCTTTCCCTACATTATCATGATTTCTAGATAATTAGTACTATTAGGTCATTTAGTGTTTTCATGGACAGAAAGAAAATATTCACTGAGTATTTTTCAAACCATTATGAAAAATCCCCCCATAATTGTGCATTATATAGCATAATAAAAAGGGAAATAATAATTAGCAAAGCAGCAGTAGTCATAGTAATAAAAAGAACATACCTGAAAATAACTGTTTTGTTGGGGCACTGAGTTGTGCTTGCTTTGAAACTCTGTAAGCAGTATCTGAACCTTTTGAATTCTTTCTGTTTGTGCAAAAGCCCATTGTTTTTGATATTCCCTCTGGAGAACTGTGAAAATCTAGAGCTTTTAGTACATCAACTGGAGCAGCTGAAAAATAAGTTAAAAATAGGAAAATGTAATTGAACAAATAATCTAATATAAAAATTAGTATTTTTTAAACAGAGGAAATAGTTTATAGTCCTACTCCTCAAATCTATTTATCTTTTGCCATGCTTCTCTAACATTTAGGTGGGGGGCTAAGGAGTGGAGCAGCAAGTAAAATATAAACTGTAACATTCTCAAAGTCAAAATATCTCAAATCAGAAATCAAATTACAGAGAAGCAAAGAGATGTTGAAAAAGCCAGCATCTGTATATATTCCATTAATTTCTAATAGATTTACTCTTCAACTATTCATAATCTAAACAAAGGTGATTCTGAAGATTCAAATTCACAATGTTATATATAAATATTGTAAAATGTGCAGTTACTAAGTCATATTGTATACCCAAAGATAAGTTAAAAGATGTTTAAAAGAATAGGTAACAAATATAATGCTCTAGTTTTGAGTGCTTTCCTATGTTAGTTATTTACAAAGTATATGTATATATCTGTGTATTTGTGTGTGCCTTTGTAAGTGTGCATGCATATATGTCTGTGCATAATTTGTTGTTTTTAATCCTCTGCATTTGCCAGAGTAACTTCATGTACACTGCTTCATGCCTTATGATTTAGATTGAAAGTCCCTGGAGATAAGTAATTTTTCCCCCTTTTATATAGCCCTAGGGTGTCTAACACAGGGCCATTTATTGGCAGAAGCATAAATTTTCCATTCCTCCATTCCAGCTACCTCCTGCTACCATGAAGTAGTCAACATAAAATAAGTTTGGAACCTTAAACTTTCCCTTTGGAAGTATAATCCGTTTGGATAAACTTGATGTTTCAAACAGCTTCACTGGAATATAATTCACATACCATGCATTTCACCCATTTCAAGTGTGCAATTTATTAGTTCTGGTATATTATACTTCTTAAACTATTCATTTTCTAATTGTGGTAAAATATACACAACATAAATTTTGCCATTTTAACCATTTTAAAGTATACAATTTAGTAGCATAATTACATTCACAATGCTATGTAACCATTACCAAAATCTTTTTCCAAAACTTTTTTCATTACCCCAAATAGAAACTGTTTAACCATTAGGTGATAACTCCCTATTCCCCTCCTCTGCCCTGGCTCTGGTGACTGATAATCTACTCTCCATCTCTATGAAGTTTCCTATTCTAGAAATTTCATATAAGGGGAATCAGATAATATCTGTCAAAGTGCTAAACACAGAAGTACCATATGCCCAAGCAATGCCACTCCTAGGTATATACTTAAGCAAATGGAAAGTCGGGGCTTAAAACAGTCACCTGTATGCGAATGTTCATTGCAACATTATTCACAATAGCCAAAAGGTGAAAACAACCCAAGTTTCGATCAGTATGTGAACAGATTAACAAAATGTGATAATATACATACAATAGAATATGATTCAACCAAAAAAGGAATGAAGTTCTGATACATGCTACCACATGGAACCTTTGAAACATTATGCTACATGAAATAAACCAGACGTAAAAGGACAAACAATTTTTTAGACCCTCGAATTCCCTGGTCCACAACTGCCTAATTCACTAAGCAAGTCAAAAAATGAATTATGTGGTGTAAGTATTGTTATAAAAATAGACTTAGGACTCCATATTACTCAATATACTTCTATTGAATTTCTATTTTATTCAAAAATAAAAATATTCAGAGAAGGCCATGTGTTAGCTAATGCATCACTGAGCATGTCTGAAACATAGTCCTGACTGCAAGTATTTAGATTCTAATTAAGGAAGTCCCAATAATTACGTAGGAGGCAGTATTTATAGTTTTATAGAGATGCACACAGTACTCTTGTTTAGAAGGAAAAGAGATCACTTCTGGCTGAAAGTGAGACCAATATTATTGATTTGAAAAGTTTCAGTTCTTTGTTAAAAAAAAAATAGAATTGCCATCTAATTTCAAAATATGTTGGGTTTTATAAGTACACTATTTCTGGGAGAACTTAGAATGAAAAAGGGACTGAGTGTAAAATCAGGAAATACCATCAGCACAGTTTATCACACTCCACAAAATAGACAGTGATCTGCAATAGAGTGGTGTTCTTCGAAAATTACAATGTCAATTAATACTTTTTTTATAATAACTAGAGTTAGTTATAGAATGCATGAATGGATGATCGAATGAGTTCGTGAGAAACGTGCATCTGGTCACTTCCTTAGTTAATTAAATTTTAGGCATATTAACTTCTATATGTACAAACATATGTGAATGAAGCTTTATATAATTTGCCTTTTACCTTATAACAAATGTACTTTAATAATGACTGTCTACCTATTTCATCAACCTTCTGAATGAAAATCAACATATTTTCCAGTAGACTACACATCGTTCCAAATTATTAAAAAGAAAAAAAACTTTTTTTATGGAAATCAGACATACTGAAGGGATCATTAACCCTATCAAATATGATCCCCTTTAATTTAGACTTGGAATATTTAAAAGAATAATAACAACTTTCAAGAACATTTTTTGCAGGACTCCTGCTTTCAATGGCCAATTTTTTTAGGCCAATAGTATACCTGACTACTTTTACATTCTTTTTTTCTCTTATCATAAAGCTAAGAAAATAACAGCTATATTAACTGCCAGGCCCAGAGAGCCTAACATGTGACAGTCCTTGGGCTAAGTTCTTCCTAGCATTAACCGTCAAAAAACTTTGCAAGCCATGTGTTCTTATCCCCATTGTGCAGATGAAGGAATTGAGAACCAGAAAGCAAACTATGGATACTCCTAAAGTCTGTGCAAAATCAAATCTAAGTTCATTCCACTTCATCACCTTCATTGCTATAGCCCACAAATAAAAACACTGTGAAAAGTAACTTAAAACATAAATATATTAAGATAATCTTGAGCCAGTTCATTGATCCCTGATGTTTATATTTGCTTTAAATTAAACTCAATTCACGCTTCAGGGTATAAATTACTCTGAAGGAGACTGTTTCTAAAAGCACAGCATCTTATCTGCTTATTTTATCTTATCTTCTTGCTCTGAAGCCATTAGCAAAAGTACATCTGAATAGGGTAAAGACTCCAGGATCGGCAAGAACACAGCTATGAAGGCTGTAATCCTTCTGTGAAGAAAAGGTTGCAACCCTTGGTCACAGTCCCAACTGCATATCAGTAAATAATACATAAAATGGACCACAACTTTCCTTCTCTCCAAACTATCTTTTAACAGGATGACCTTTTCCAAGAGCACAGGTTTTGTCACATTTGTTAGTTCCTACTTTGAAAGCAATGTGATAAAAACACACTCCCTCTACAGGATTCAAAATAAGGGCTCTATTTTTAAAGACTAAACAAAGTTCTATGTAGAGACATATGATATGAAATAAAAATTCACTGTACAAAAAACAATCAAAAAATAGGGATATATAATAAAAATTGCAAATAGTTTTTTTCCTAAAAAGTCATCTAAAGTTACAAAAATGTAAAACTCAGTTAATCAAGTCTTAAAGATTTTTCCTTTCAAGTAAACTAAATAATAAATTAAGCCACTTTGAAATCTGCCTCTTATTTGATATAATTATAGCATTTAACAAATTCTCATAACATGGGTTCGATGGTTTTATACGCGTACGCGCACACACACACACACACACATACACACACACGGGGGGAAACTATTCTTCATATTTTATTAACTGAACTTCAAAAGTTTAAAGATTAAAAGCAGTAATTTATTATAGCTTAACTCGATATATCTAAAAAACTGTAATTTTGATATTCAAAGCAATTCCTAAATGTCCCTAATATTTTAATTGTTTCTATGTTGCTAATCCTTATGACACAGATTATGATTCTCATTTCAGAAGTATCCAGTCAGCACAATGTTTGTTCAATAATATTTTTCCTGCCTTTTATTGTATATTTTTTGGTTTATTAAATGGGAAAATAGGATAGCAGACTCAGTGCATTACTACAATAGCCATTTAACTGGTTTCAATGCCTTTTCTCATCAATCTGCATACCACAGCTTGAATGAGCTTCCAAAACTCCATGCCTCAAGTCCTTTTGCTTAAATATCTTCTGAGAACCCAACTAACTTCCAGATGGTACGCACATACCTTGCATATAAAATCTTAATGATCTGGACACACCCATGTATTCTTCCAGTTCCATGATACTGCATCTCTGTCCTTGTATCTCATTACCCCTTAATTCCTTCCTCACTCAGTGCTCTAGCCATACTGGACTCAGACTTCACAGACTACCCACTATGTTCCTCCTCTTGTCTCTGAGCTTTTATAAATCCAGTTCTGAGGAATAAGTAGGATATAATTAATGTGCAATCTCTTCCTGAAAGCATTCCCTATCTCCCAAAGCTGGGTTAGAAATACTCACCTCTGTGATAGTGCTTTTCACACTTGGTTTTAATTATTTGCCTACACTTGACTTTTTTCCAAAACTAGAAGAGAACAGGTACACACACACACACACACACACACACACACACACACACACACATACACACACGCGGACTATATAAAATATCATTTAAACGTGAAACACAATCATGTGAAACATATAAAAGCAACTTCCTCTGAAGTCCATGGGGCTCTCTGGTCTTGAAACGAAAATTTGTGAGGGCCTAATATGTCTTTCCTATTGTGTTCTGTTGATCTCTTAAACACCTCCATTCATTCATTGATTAGTCTATCCCAGGTCTTTAATCCTTTCTCCTTCATGTCTCCAGTGTCTACTTAAATTACTGTTCTAAGGTCACACAACACTTTGACTGTTTAGTATCTAATTAATTCCTCCTTTAAACTTCTTCACATACTCCCATGACCAGTAAGTAGGATAAAGCAGCGATGCACAGTGTTGGAAAGCCAAACTGGTTTGAATCCCACCTCTGGCACTTAGCATCTGTGTGATTTGGACACACTACTTTACTGTTTTGTGCCTCAGTTTCCACATCTGTATAATGAGAATAACAAAAGGTGTCTACCTATTAGAGTTTTTGTGAGAACTAAGTTGGTATTTGTAACAATGCCTTAGAACAGTGGCTGGGAAAACTATGCTTATGGTTTAAGACCTCCTGCTGTCTATTTTTGTATGGTACACGAAATAAGAACGTTTCTATATTTTTGCACGGTTGAAAAAAAAACTAAAAGAAGCATATTTTATGACACATGAAAATTACATGAAATTTAAATTTCAGTCTCCACAAATAAGGTTTATATTGTAAATACAGCTACAGCCATTCATTTATATATTGTCCATAGCTGCTTTTGCACAAGGACAGAGCTCTGTGGCTGACAGAGACCGTGTGGCCCACAAATGCTAAAATATCTACCATGTGGTTTTTTTAAGCTGAGTCTTGAATGATAGATTCATCAATGAAGAGGAAGGTGATAGAAATATCAAATATGACAGCACAGATACAAGACAGTACAGAGTTCAAGAAAATGGAACTAGTCATGTCCTGACAAGACATCAATACGGAATAAATTTAGATGTTCAAAGTCTCCTTGGGGGCATCATGGCTGCTGAGGAGTTCTTGAGAAAAACCACATCTCTGCCATGAACACCCACAGCCACAAACTCCAAGTGAGACATCTACACTAACTCCTATGTGCTCCCTCAACCCCAAATTTTATGGTCCAGCTGAAATAAACTTCTTTCAGCTTCTAAAATTTACTGTATTCCCTTTGTTGGAGATTTTTTTCAATCCTTCATCAATTGACTAAGGATAGTTGAGTGGTTTTTTCCAACCCTAACCGTCAGTAGAATCTCCTGGCAAGCTTTTTAAACATATAGATGTCTGGGTTGGCATAGGGCCCAGGCATTCATATGTTTTAAGCATTTCCCAGATGAGCCTAATGGGTAGCTGGGGTTGAAACCTGGTGAACTCAGACCTAATCAATCTTTTAATATCAACCTAGCCATGACTTTCTTCAGGAAATCATTTCTTATCCCTCCCAGGCTGGGTTATGTGACCCTTTCATATGATCCCAAGTGCCCCATATACCCCCTTGGTTAACTCCATGCTCTATTTTGTTTGTTTGCTTAATTATCTCATTTTCACTCTAGGCTGTGTGCTCTCATCCACAGTGTATGTCTAAATTATGGGTCTGATTTCCCTGTTACATACTTATGCCACTAATTTCTTTCTCTTTCTCTCTTTTTGCTAAGCTTGTAATTTATCGGTTAATGTCTGCCTCCCCTGATATATTGTAAACCCTCTGACAGCAAACATCAGCACTATTGATGTTCACTGCAGTATTCATAAATAACATAGCAGCTGACACACAATAAATAATCAAGAGAAATATGGTTAATGAATGAATGAATAAGTGAGTAAATGGGCAGCCACATACTGCCTCAGAGTTGAAGCTTCTTTCTTATTAGTCTCAGAAAAAAGGGTTGAAAGTGGCCTTTACAAACAGCACCCTGAAGAGCTTGACAAGTCTGGCTGTTTCCATTTGATTCAGGTATGGCAAGAACACAGGTCTGAAGAGACCTTCCTAAAGTATGCTAGATGCTTTCCCCACTACTAGGGAGTCACTTATCCTCACCTTGTACCTCATATTACAGGTCATACCTGAAGCATATCATTATAGACAGAAATAAAAACAAAATAAAGCACAGAGTTATAAGTCATCTCCCACCCAGTTATGAAATGCTTTGCTGCTCTAGATAAGTATAAAATAACCAGGAGTGCTACTGTGTTTATGTAGTAGTGGGATGCAGGTCTGGGAAAAGAAAAAATGAGAGAGAAGTGACTGTTATAATTTAACTACTACCAACACCCTGCTATATTTCAAAATCATAAGAGTCCTTAATAAAGAATCTAAAATGTAGGATATGACAAGTGTATAAACGACAATTAACAACTCAGTTTCTGCAGTTGGAACAGCCCAACTTCTAACCCAAGTTTGGTATTTATTATTTGTATAACTTTGGATAAGCTACTTACTTCTCTAAGAGTTAGGTTTTTCAACTTAACCAAATTTTGAGAATTAAATGAGATAAGGCATTTTAATCTCTGAGGATAGTGTCTAAGCACTCAGTAAAAATAATACCTGAAAGCACTATTTCATCTAAATTTTAACCTTTCTGAACATCTCTAACAGTCTCAGTGAGTGCCACCAGTGTTTTCCCAGAGCTATAATTCACTAGATTCCTGTCATCCATTTCCTCTGACTACCTTGGGAAATCTCTTTATAGTCAAGTAGAAGACTGAACAATTTTCTGTCTCTAAAGATCCACTAGATATCATCCATGAAGATTATGCAATGCTTAGCAATCTCTCCAGCATGATTTTATGTTATTCTGAGGACATACAACCCCAGGAGTCTTCCTGGAACTTCGACAGCTTAAGCTGTCATGTTCACTGTTCCATTACCACCCTGTAGCACAACTTGACATTAATACACTGATATCATTGAAATTTTTTCCTTTTCAATAATTTTTTCTTTACATCTCATAGACATTGATATAACTATAGATTAACCCTGACATGTTATTTATTAAAAGGTTTTTTAAAAACTAATATTTTATTGTTTTTCCTCTGATACTATTCCTTCATTTATTTCGAACCCACATATGCCACATACAAATCTTGTATTATAAACTAACATGACATATTAGAAAATAAAACATACCGACCTAAATTCTCTCATATTTAAAAAGGTGTGAAAGCTCATCTTTAAATGCCTATATGGCACAAATAATGTCGATATAAATCACATAAGTGTCCGAAGTCTCTACACAACTATTTTTGGCTTAAATTACCAGACTTTTTGTCTGTATTTTGCGATCTAACCATTGTAGTCAAAACAAGTGCAAAATGGGAGAAATGAACTGCTTGACTACATCAGTAAATTGTAAGTATATAAGATTATAGATATATAGTTTACATTAAATATTCCTGGGTATGGGAAGGTTTTAGACTACATTTTCCCCCAAGGGGTTCTATAATAAACTTAAATGTTATGCTTAGAGTATATGCCTATGCTTAGAGTATATATTTTCCTACAGGAAAAAAAAGAATAAAATAAATATAAGCATCTCAAGGCTCAAGTTTTTGAGAAGCGGTCTCTTATGCTTCTTGGAAAAAATCACTATTTGATATTCAAACAAAGAAAAACATCAAATTGAGAAAGACATGGACAAAGACAATATAAAACAGGAGACTAGAGCATCTCTGGTGGCGCAGTGGTTGAGAGTCTGCCTGCCGATGCAGGGGACACGAGTTCGTACCCCGGTCCGCGAAGATCCTATATGCTGCAGAGCGGCTAGGCCCGTGAGCCATAGTCCCTGAGCCTGCGCGTCCGGAGCCTGTGCTCCGCAACGGGAGAGGCCACAACAGTGAGAGGCCCGCGTACCGCAAAAAAACAAAACAGTAGCCTAGAGTTTTAGGAATTTTACAGTTAATTTTACCAATCCAAATACCTACAAACCTATTGGTACTACCATTTCAGAAAATAAAAACTCAATGATCAAATGTAAATGTACTTCCTTACAGCTCCGTGAAAATACCAGGTTTTTTTTTTTGTTTTTTTGTTTTTTTTGCGGTAGGCGGGCCTCTCACTGTTGTGGTCTCTCATTGCAGAGCACAGGCTCCAGACGCGCAGGCCCAGTGTCCATAGCTCACGGGCGGGCCAGGCGCTCCACGGCATGTGGGATCTTCCTAGACCGGGGCACGAACCCGTGTCCCCTGCACCGGCGTGTGGACTCCCAACCACTGCGCCACCAGGGAAGCCCTGTTTTGTTCTGGTTTTTTTTTTTTTTTTTTTTTAAATCAGTTACACAGTGAAGTTCAAAATTGGAAAGATCAGGGAAAAAAAATACATAGTAAAATACTCTGAAGTGGAACTAATGGAAAAATATGACTCCCATCAAAATCAATTGTATTCACATCCAAATGTTCATGATTTATTCTAATTCTGACCTATCTAGTGGTTAAAAGAAATCCACAAAACACAGAATCTCATATTTAATGTTGATTAGGAATAATAAATGAATTTGCTTTGAATAGTAACATGTATTTACATTTTCTTGGTAATATCTAATCTGTAATTGCTGTCTACGTCTTCAGTTGGGAACATCTCCCCTTTACTTTCTAGGTAACTAAAAGTCCTGCCTCATGGCTCTGTTAAACCAGTAAAATAAAGTGCAAACTCCCATTACCATTTCTAGACTATAACCTCTTAAGACAACTGGATCAATGTGTATGGTGTCTATCAAATAAGTAAAATGATTTACTGCGTGGACTTTGACTGTCATATTGACTATATCTAAATAGGTAAAATGAAATGAAAAGCCATGGGAATTATTTGGATAAATATGGCTTAGAAGCTGCCCAAAAAATTTAAGGCAATATTTGTACTCCAAAATTATCCAATTCTACATTATTTATAAAGCCTTAAAATAAAATCTCAACCTTTAATTTAAATGTCATAACTTTTTATAAATCACAAATATTTGAATAGTACCAAGGATAAAAATAAATCAGTGAATGAGTATAGGGAGGGTTAAGGAGACATGGATTTTAATATAAAATAAGAAAGACAGGAAAAGCCTCAATAAGAAGATGATGCTTGAGTAAATTCTAGAAAGGCATAAGATGTTCCTCTATCCTGATATTTTTACAGAATGGCATTGTAAGCAAAGGGAATAGTAAGTAAAAAGAACCTGAGATAGGAGTTGACCCAAGACATTGGTGGAAATGCAAGGAGACAAATATATCTCCTGCAAAGGAAATAAAAGGGGTATAAGAAATGAGGTCAGAGAAGTAAGGGTGAGGGCATGTTGAAGGCAGCTTGTATAGGTCCTGTGGGATCTTCAACAAGCTTGGATTTTGTTCCAAATGAGATGGAAAACCATTGGCAGTTAAAGGGAGAGGAAGAACATCAACCAACTAATTTTTCAGAAGACTGTGGTTGCTGTGTTGAGAACAGACTCTAGGGGCACTGGAGTGGAATCAGAGAGCAGAGAAACAACTGTAGTCTTCTAGATGTAAAATTTTATTGATATTGTTTTCTTGGACTGAGAGATGAAGAACTTTGTGAGATTATGCATATATTCTGGGGACAGAGCAGATCAGAGTGGAGTATGAGAGAAAACGAGTCAAAGACGACTCCAAGTTTTTTAGCTCAAACATCATGACTGATTGTGTTGCCATTAACTGAGATGGGGAAGACTGAAAGGAATGGATTTCAGGAGGAGAGTTCTGCAATTGTTATAGGTGTGCTAATTTTGAGATGACTTAATAATGCCATTGGAAATAGCTGAATAGACAGTTGAGTGAGTATATGAGTCTGAAGTTCAGGGGCAAGGTCTGGGATAAAAATAAAACTTTGGGAGTTGACAGCCTATCAAGATTATTTTAAACTATAACTAACTCAATTAATGATATGTTTTTTAAACTCTATTTGATATAACTTACCCTGAAAGAAATCATTATGACTTAAAAATGCTAAAAATGCTTATAATAAATATTTTATTCTCTCAAATAATCAAAATAGAGACCTTGGTCCAACATATTAATCTTCAGAAACAAAAATCACTATTTACACTTTATGTTCTAAAACATGCTACAATTTGTTTAATAACCAAAAAAATCACAGTTTAAGGTTTAAAAATGTTAGGCAACTTTGTCTCATAATAGACTTTATAAGTGTGTACATGCTTGCTTAACATACTCCTTTATAAAATAAGATTATTCATTCATATATTTTTCAACTTTATAAAGGCCATAACTCCATATCAAGTGTGACTTAACTGTACTAATTATCATTGAGACCCCCAGGTGACTTTACAGTGGGTTGGCTATTCCAGAAAAAGCTGCATTGCTCTCTACTTCCCTGGTTATTTGTCAGAGGATCCAATAGTTGCAACCAATTGGAACCACCTAGTAAGTACAGATATCAAAGTATGCACTGACCATGCCATCTTAGCAGCCTCCCTGGACTCTTAAATTAGTCACATGAATCCATTCTATCCAGAAAAATATACCCATATGGTCTTGTGTTATGTGGCCCTGCCCACATCCCCAACTCCAGCACTCTCCTAGTAACACACGTACTCCATGAGAATGGAGGCTGGCAAACCATCTTTGTAGTCCTGGCATCTAACATAGTGACTGCACATAGAAGAGAGTCATTTAATTTTCTCAGTTATTAAACAACCTCAATCTTGAACTTTCTCATATCACAAAAAGCATATATGAACTGAAAGTCAAAAGCAGAAATAGTATCACAACTCTGAGAATGGTGAGGGAAGAACAAACACAATTTGAAAGTGGGATATTTGAAAAGTATGGCATTGCTGATTTATAAGTGGTCACAGCTATTAAAATATGTTTATTATAAAACTAAAATTATATTTTCATTACAACAACTTGACTTTAATGTTGAGAAGAGCAATATTTATTGGCATTTAGTTTATCACATGCTATGGAGAGGAGGATTTTTTTTAAAAAGCATTATCAATATCATAATCAGTTGATCTATTTAAATCATTTTGCAGAGCCACTTCTGTCTGGCAATAAGGTATGTATCAACTGATTTCCACATAGCAGATAACCTTTCACTTGACTTCCAGTACCCTGTTACACAAGCTAGGCACATCCTTATCTTTGTATAAATTTATTTCCTACTACAGAAGGTTCATGAACCCTTGGTTGTGCATCAAAATTATATGTAGAGCCTTATAAAGCAGCTGTGCTTGGATTCTGCACAAAATCTACTCAATTAATATCTATAGGGATGTAACTGAAAATGATTGTGATATCAAGCCAGGACTGAGTACACCTGTCTTCTTGACTTTAGTGAAACTGTCTTGCTTATGAGTTCATTAATTCATTCAATGAATATTTACTGGCCATCTATTATGATCTAGGTATGGTGCTAGACCTAGATGCCAGAAATTTTTACATAGATGAAAAAGATGCAGTCCCTGCTTTCATTTTATCATCAAAAATATTCTATGATAAGTATTCAAGTTGGAGTTAGTACAGTGTGCTTTAGGATGTTATACAAGGTCAATTATCCTAGTCTTCATGGTTAAGGAGAGGTATTCCTAGAGGAGATAATATTTAAATTCTGTGTAAAAAAACAATGCTAAGCAGATTGAGAGAGTGTTCAGGGTGAAGATCATAGCTTGCTTGGAGGAAAAACAGAGAGTGCTATTTTCAGGAAATCACAATAGTATCGCAAAAATTTGTTCAATATACTTCTGTAGACACTGGCAATAACTGATCTACATAACCCTATATCCCATCTCAGATCATCAATTAGGTTATTAAAGAGCAATTCATTAGAGCTGCAATCAACACCTTTACCTCTTTCAACAAAAATTTTCCAAATGTTTACTATGTGTTAAGTTCCGATCTATGTGCTTAAGACACACTAAATTAAGCAGATAAAGACATCCATCCTAATGATTTTAGTGGAACTAAAACATACAATGGATAGGAATAGAATATTAAAAACATAATTTTCATCAAAAACAATTCTACACCTACAGACTATTAACCTTATTAAGCCCTTGAAATTTTACATACTCCTTGCTTAAAGATGGTACTTCCTAATATCATAATTACATGTGGAATATGCAAACTGCTCTCTAAAAGAACTAGTTTAGTAAAATAATCATAAAGCAATAAATATAGATAGGCTAACCTTCCTAATAGTCATTAAGCAAAATCAGACAATCCTTAATAGGATGCAAAACTGAAATAAAGGTTTCAAAAATGAATATATGACAGGAAATTTCCCAATTATTACTTTTACAAATTGAAATCATGTAGACAAATGAAATGATGATTTATGTTGCCGTCAAAGCAAAAACACGACTTCATGTGGTATTTTTCTCGATCAGATTCCTATGTTAAAGCAAACTACACTTTTAGAGGTAATATGGTCAATCAAGAGCTTCAAATATTTAAAGATATCTTTGGAGAGAATGTGCAAAACTATTTTCCAGATGAAGAAAGCTAGAAAGAAGTCGCAACTCATTCACTTTCAGAGAATGAGTAAAAAAAGGGGGGGAGGAGAGATCTAATTACTGCTAACAACATGACATGAGGAGGTCACCTCACACCACTCCAAGTTAACTAGGTTTTAACCTTGTTCCAGTCTGCTGAGCCAAGTAAGAAGACAATTCGTAATCTAAATAGTGACTATATCATATCCTGTGCATTCTGGCATGTTGGTAGACACCAGGGGAGGAAATAAAACTAAATCACAGTCATTACCCTCCAGCAACTCCTAGAGAAAGGCTAACATATAAATGAGAAATTTTTAAAATAATTATAATGTGTGTGTGCATGTTTGTTTGTTTGTTTGCAAACCATGTATCTTTCAGTTACATTCTCCCAGTTGATTACATTCCAAACAGCTTTTAGATAATCAGATCTGACACTTTTATACTGAAGGTAGTAAGCATACTACCATACAAATCCCCCAAGTGGAAAAGACCTGTTCTTCCTTGTAATGGATCCTGATTAGAACAGGCAGCAATTTGTAAGTGTCCTTGTAACTTAATGAAACCAGGCCAACCCCAATCTGAACCTTGAATGCCAAGAGATACAGCTGTCAACTTCTCCTTCAATCAGTCAAAGGAAATAAAGTAACATTTACTAGCTTCCATCCACTCCCCTTTGGGTTCTCCACCATCATTAGGGCTGAAGTTTGTCCCTAAAATGGGAAGGGTGACAGGTCCTCCAACACTGAACTTTAGTGCAGGCTGAAGAGCTACCTGAATTATAACATCATCTTTAATGAGAGTCTCTTTATATTTTTCCTTGGTGGCATTCAAGTTAGTCACACAATGTACGATATTCACTATGGTGCAGCTGCATGATTTGTGCATTAATGTTAGGCCCCAGGGCACCATAATCATAAGCAAAGTCACGAAGGCTGTGTAAAAGCATTAAGAATACACAGTAAACATGGGCAAGTGATCAAAAGAAAGGTCTCTGGAGCATGGTTGCCTCGGTTCAAATCCCAGGTCTATCACATAGTAGTTGTATGGTCTTAAGCAAGATAATTAACTTCTGTGGCTTCCCTGGTGGCACAGTGGTTGAGAGTCCGCCTGCCGATGCAGGGGACATGGGTTCGTGTCCCGGTCCGGGAAGATCCCACATACCGCTGAGCGGCTGGGCCCATGAGCCACGGCCGCTGAGCCTGCGCGTCCGGACCCTGTGCTCCGCAACGGGAGAGGCCACAACAGTGAGAGGCCCGCGTACCACAAAAAAAAAAAAAAAAAAAAAAAAAAAAAAGATAATTAACTTCTCTGTTTTTCAATTTCCTTATGGGTAAAATGGAGATTTTAGTATTAGCTTACTTCCAGGACAATTGTCAGAATGAAATGATATTTTATACAAAAAGTGCTTACAACAGGACCTGGTACATAATGGGCATGCATTCAATGTGAGAGCTTGTTATTATATCTGCCTGGAGTATGAAGCTTGAGGTAAATCTTGAAGTATGAGAAGGCATCTGTGAGATGGATGAGAAGGAAACATACATTCTAGGTACAAAGAATAGTGTGTTCAAAGATAGGGGAGAATATGGGCAAGAGGTTCAACATGCCTCAACAAGTGCAGGGTGAATGGGAGTGGGGTGGCAGCAGGTGGAAAAAGGCTGATCCTGAGCCTGGACGTACACAAGGGCCACATCCTGAAGGGCACTCTACACCACGCTAGGACATTTGGACAACACTTTTGTCTTCAAAACCAGTGAAGTATTTTGAAGATTCATCAGCGTTCAAAGAGTGACAGCAAGTAGTAGGTTGTCCTCCACAATTAGTCTAAAAAGAGAATTAAGGGCAAACACCACTCTAATATTTATGGCTCTTTCTCTGCAGAGCTATCCAAGAGCACAAAGTAGGAAAGTGCGCTAGAGCTTCTTATTAGTTTTGTCAGGAATTTCAGCTACTGCTCTTTCTGGCAGGCATCCTTTCGGGAAGTTGTTTGTGAAAATCTGAGGAAGGAAAACCAACCACCTCATACCATCTAAGGTTCGCTCGTTTAAGCCCGGATGTGAGTTTACCAGTCAGACAGAGGAAGGAAGCTTCCACTGACACCCTATGCGCTCAAGTTCTATGAATAGGGACCTTCATTTGCCTGTACAGTACAGGGCCATTCAAGAGCAATTAAATTTGGTTAAAATAAGAAAGAAATGCTTTTTAAGGAAAAAAAAGAAGGTTTGAGGGAATTGCAAAAGTTGATTGTGCTAAAGCACTTTTACACAGGTTTGTTTTAGTTCTCAATTGTCAAGTCGTATTTAAGCTGGTCTCTTACTCTGAAATATGATAACCTTTCTTTTCTCTGAGTTCTTTCTCCTAAATTAATAGCACTGTCTCTAATTCCATGCGCAGCAAGCAAAGAGTTTATTTTACCAGATAACAGTAGGTCTGGTGATCAGCCAATGTCTAAAGAACCACTAGCCAAGTCAGTAGTAAGCCAAAGACTGCAACTGATAGATACTACTCAGTAAATCACTTTAAAATTGACTTTCATCTTCTCTACCAGATAGTATTATTCATGTTGAGTTCTGACACTACTGAAAGTAGAAAAAAAAACCCAAGATTATCTATAAAAATAAAATCATATTAGGGTTTTGAAAGGAGAAATAAATATATTAGATGCATTAGAATATAGAAGGCAGTTAAATGAAAAACAAAACCCCTTAGTTTCTGAATTAAATTGCAAAATAAATGAGTAGAAAAAGTCCAAATTTAGGAAATTTTTTATAGTATACTTTTAGTATATCTGAAAACTGAATTTAAAATGGACTCTTCAGTGAGACAACTTAGGGAGCGCTGCAACTTTTTATAGCACCTGTGCATACCTCTCTTTCTTCTTTGCTAAGGAACAAAACTTCAACAGACAAAAAAATGTTTGGTTTCCTCTCACCACACCCAGCTCAGGCCACATTTCCCCACTATTAAATGAAGGAAATGGAGGAGTAAAAGCAGAAATGCAAATCAGCCCTCAGCTCCCACTCTGCAATTGCCCTGAATTCCTAATGATCACAGACCAACTGCACTTAATTATTTCTCCAAAGGTAGATGGGAAAGGAAAGTGTATTTAGGATACAATACGATTCTGGCTTTCAAATACTTAAATACCATCACTAAAAATTATATAAAATGATAGGACTGGCTCGATATTTATAAAATCCTATACTTATATAAACTGTTAGAGTTAGCCATGAGTATAAATATTAACTTCCATAGTTTCTTCTTCAGGACCCTAAGGACATATACTGCATTTCCCAAAAAAGAGGAAAAAACTTCATTTGGTTGAAATACTAGCTCTACCATAGTGGTTGCCAGCACAACATATCATGGTAGCCCATTAAGAGGGAGTACTTCCCTACAAATTAACTGTCCATTTATTCCTGAAGTAAAAGGTATTTATGTGATTTCAGACACTTTGACAATCCAAAAGAAAAATCTGAATTAGAATTTGCACTACTAAGTGCTCTCTTATTTTTTACCAAAGTTGACCACTTGTTTGGAAAAAATTATCTATTAAACAAATAACCCATATCAAGTAAAAATTAATTTATTGTCTGACTTATTAATAAAAGCCAGACTATTATATATAATATATATCACCCAATCAATCTAAAATTAACATGAAAAGCATAGAAATTTGACACTATTTGCCTTATTTGAAATAAATATATAATTTTCTTAGCTTCTTGAAAATTCAAAGCTGTACTGGGTCCTCCATTAATAACTTTAGAGAGGATAAAAAACTATGTTCTTAATTCAGCAAGATATGTATACAAAAAATATTTTACAAAGTGTTGTGCTTTCTACTTTGATACAGATAATCTTATAGAATCACATAATTAGGTATATTAACATTACAAATTACCTATCTCCAAACTTGGGACTTTGAGGAATTTTTAAATGCTTTCTATAATTTCCTGTTTTTCTTTAAATCAGTCATTTTCACTTAATCTATCTTTTCACTAATTTAAACTCCAGCATGTACATTTAAGTAATATTTGGTCATTCCATATTCTATAAATACATATACATTAAGTAATAATTGTTTATTCCATTGTCTCAGACTACTGTTATTTAAAGATATTTTTATCACTATTGCAAATCTTCACCTTACTCATTAGAAAAACCTTGACTATTATAAGAATATATTTTTTTGAGAAAGAGGACTCAGCTAATAAATTTTCTGTGCCTTAGTTTCCTCGTTAGTAAAGTGAGAAGGTAGTAGAGATGCAATTTTTATAAGAATTTCTATCTCAAGCATTCTCTTTAAAAAATCTAAACACCTTTTCTTCCTTTGAAAAGATTCAGCTTTTTATTACACACTCTCACCCAAGCTTGATTCAAGTCCATTCATTATCATTACGTAGGTAGTACTTCTATAAATTAACCAGAGTGAAGAGAAATTTGTCTCAGAAAAGAAGAAAAATTTTAGAAAAGAAAGGTGATTACTTAGGTTTTTTGTAAGAAATCCTATCCACAAATATGAAAAGAGGCTCATATTTGCCTTGCTATATTTTAGTGATAACTTGAATAATGTGCTCCTTCAACTTTAGTCACAAATTGAGGCAAATACAGAAGCTAAAAATTAATTAAATAAATCATAAGCAATCATACTATCTAGGTATATACATTTCTTGTTTTTCAACTTCATAACTATTTAAAACTCTGAGAGTACCTCTTATAGAGTGATTTTTATAAAGTAGATTCTAGTTAAGTATTAATTATAAAGTGAATTGTCACATTAAGATATTGATAAAATTAATTTCAAAACTAATAGACAATTTTGTGAAAGTGTCTATAATTAGCTGAATATATATGTGTCACTTAAGCTAAGGTTATCTGTATAAAAGATTCAGGAAGATGCTTCTCATAAGATACCTATTTTTCTTTATTGTTTATTACAGGCTTTGTCCATTTTGATTTAAAAAACAAATGGAAAGGCAATATTAATAATCATAGAAGACATTGCATTTGTCATCAGAAGCATATCTGATCTTTTAACTGATTTCTGATTAAGTAATCACAGGGACAAACTTGATCTCTTTGCAAAGTTGGATTAGCACATACTCTGGAAGCCAGCACCATTTCACCTGCTGATCCCAGGCACTCAAAACACTCCAGCAGGGCTCACTACCAATTGCTGACAAGCTTTGAAAGTTCTTCATAAAATTAATCAACTTTTTGCAAGGCACATTACTGGCTCAACCACCAAAGGTTGAATACCATCTTAATTAGTGAAAAATGATTCAATTAGATATTTTTTTCCCTTCGTACTCAATTTATCTTAACTCCTTTAAAAACCGCTTAAAACCATCTATCTTAAAACTATCTTAACACAATCACAGGCTATAGTCACTATAAATTCCAGGTAAATCTCAGGTTCTACCTATAATAAGTAATGAATTAATTGAAAATGAAATTAATAAATTCATGAGATAAAACATTTATACTAACCATAAGCAAATATATGAATCATGAAATTGAAGTTAATGCAAATAAATATATTATAAAAAATAATGCTTACTCTTTTATGCTAAATCATAATAAATACTAAAATTTTAAATAAGTAAGTTAAAGATTACCAAGTTACAGAGTTTGGATTTGCAAGGTAAAATAATATAACTCTGTGTTTGTTCATAAATTTTCTTTTAATTCATTCACTCCAAGAACTTTTCTCTGTAAGATTAGATGTTTCAGGATCCTAACTACACATTTTTAGAATCCAATTTATTATGACTCAGAACTTTTTAAGGCTTTAGTGTTTTTAATCCAAGAAATAAAAATTTTAGATGAAAATAGGCTGTTTTAAATTATCTTTTGGTTTAGCAACCAAATCACACCAGTGTGCCTCAGTGAAATCAATAAATTATAGTATAATGCTAGTACATAATACCTTATTTAGGAACTTATTCATTGTTACATCAATTGCAAATCTGAAGGCTAGTATGAGAGCTAGACATTGAGTTTATTTTCCCCTTGTGAGATGATTCAGGCTAGTGTTTCCTTTTTAAGCATTAATAAATAATATACTATTTCCTTTTTGAAGTTCATTAAGGGCCAAAGAATGACTACAAGAGTAGGTTTAAAATGTGTAGCTTCCCACTAAGCAATAAGCACCTAGTAACTTGGTGAAACAAATACCAAATCTTACAATATGAAGATCCAAATAACCATAAAACTTTCGAGACATTTCTTCAAAAAATGACAAACAGAAACAACATATTATCCTTAAAGTTCGCTCTTTCTCACATTAGATGGCTTTATAATAATAGAGAAGGTTCTTTTTCCACCATTTATTTGATGTGGTACTGAGATGTTTGTTTAAAAGGGTTTTAGGTATGCAGCTACATTTAAATGAAAAAATTATGCATCACAAGTGTAGAAATTTGATCTTTCTGATCTCCTTAGAGCTTTAAGGAAGTCCCAATGTGGAAATGAAACATCTTCAGTGAAATAACCCCTGAATGCCTATGATAACATCTCTTGAGTTTATAGTGCATCTGTCTTCACTGAAGAAAGTCTTAGTTTCCATATTAAAAAAAAAAAAAAAATAGCTGCCACTATGATACTTTTTCCTACGTTTGAACAAAAGAAATAGCTGAAAAAGCTCAAAAAGAAACAGCATATCTGTTCTTCCTTAATCGAGTGTCCTTTTTCAGCATCACTGTATATCCTTAGAAGGATTTTAAGAGGCCTCATTTACTAACACAGTTGCTTGAATTCCAAATAATAAAACCAGCAGAGGGCAGACCTGCTGACAGAACTGACCAATCCAGCTGGTGACCAGGTACCAAAGGTAAAATACAAATTTTTGATGGATTCCACTTTCAAGACTCTACTATTTATCTTTTAAAATGTAGAAATGAATGAATCCACGTAATTAGCATAACTTACTTCAAAATTCAAATATAGTCCTAATGAGGCTCTGACTGTATTCTCCAGGAAAAGTCACAGAGGAATAATCCACCACTGCCCGCTACTCAGGAAGGTGAACATCACAAAGTGTGGGGAAGAAATACAGACCTGGTTTCGCAGAGTTCGGCCTCCGGGAGCGCTAACTCCCATTAGGGAGAACTCAGATCTTGGCACTCACAGGGTCAGACTCAGGTTTCCACTAAAGCCTGCACATTTGGGGTTGACAGTTTCTTTCTCCCTCAGCCAATCATCGCCACCCTCCTTCTTACCCCCCCACTTCTCTGCGCACTCCTGACAAAGCTTGCTTTTTTACTCTAAGCTGTTTGGGCTCCCTTAACTCCAAAGGAGTCCTCCCGCCAGCCGTGTCTACAGCACCTAACGGACCGCTTCAGCCAGATGCCTTTGCGGGAAAGGGCGGGGGAAGGGGAGGGAGGAGGCGGAGGGGAGGAGTGAAGTCGCTCTCCCTCCTTGGGTACTGACAGGGCTGCAGTCTCCCGAGCAGGTCTGGTCATTGAATATTTGGTGGTGCCACGTAGGAACTTTTCCTTACCTCTCTCCTCCCATCCCACCCCACGCCCCCTCCCCTTCCCTCCAATCCCTATTCCTCCACCCCCACCCCATTTGCTTGGCGAGTTTCATCATTCTCCAAGAGAGCTGCACGTCCAACCTGCAAGAAGTTGGGGGTGGGAGGGGTCACAGGAGGAGGAGGGGGCTGAAATCCCGGGAAAAAAGTTCTTCCTATCTTTATCTATTTCTTATAATCTCCCATTTTTTCCTCTTAACATCTCCTCAAAATGCCACACACACACACACACACACACACACACACACACACAGTGTTCTCAGTCTTCAAGATTCAGGCCCCCTGCTTCCTCTCATATCCCTAAAAGTAAAACAGCTTGAGAACTTCATCAAGGTTCATTTTATACACTTTCTCTGTATTTTCTCCTCAGCTCACCTTTAAAAAAGCATTTCCATTAGTTAGAATCTGAAGAAACCAGAATATGTGTTCAAAGGGCAGTCTAAGGACTGTTCCTCAAACAAAAGCTTTGTACAACTGCCCTTGTGTTCAAGGTAATACTTTTCCTCTTTTCAAAGCCCCTGGAAAGTGGTGAAGGGCATTTCAGCAGGCTCTGTGCCTGACAGATCTTTTTTTCCTGCTACCTCTTCTCCCATTACTGTCCCGCCTACATCCATCTCTCTCTCCAGTCTTCACTTCCAACCTGATGGCAGTTACAATCTGGATTTAAGAGAATTGCTTCTTTGGGTGGGGGGGGGAGGCGGGTTGGAAGAAGGAAGGGGGGAGGGGCACAGAATGAGAAAGACAGCAATCTCCCACCTCCCCAAAACCATTTTTTCTTACCTCCTCTGACCTCTCTAGCCTGGAAGAGGAAAGTCAGTGCGAGAGTTGTTATGGTGAAATCCCAGAGCCACCGTTTCGTTTTCCACCTAGAGGACCACCGCTCCATCTCCGAGCCCCGCACTCACAACTGTGAGCTCAACCCACGAAAACGCGACTGCAGACCAACTCCCTTCCAAGGTATCGTCGGGGATGTTTGCTACACAGCCATTGGAGAGGGAGAGGGGGAAAAAGTCAAAGGGCTTTTTCTTTAAATTTGATGGTTTGCTTCCTTCCTGTCTCTTGCCCCCTCCTCTCCCTCTCGGTCGGCCCCGCTGGTCGGGACCCTCCGATCCGTCCTCTGCGGGGCCCTGCCTTCAGACTGAAGGCAGATGAGGGGCTTCAACCAAAAATCTGTGAGGACTGCGTGCCCCTAAAGGCTTCATGCCGTCTGTGGGCCGGACGAGAGGCTCTGGGCAGCCCCCTCCTCCGCCCACTCCCCTCCGGCGCCCCCCTTACCCCGGGCGAAACTGACAAGCCCGCTGAAGGTCAGACCCAATCACACGCCTCGCGGGCAGCCCCGAGCCCGCCCCCCTCTCTTTTGCCCAAGAATCAGGTCTCCCTGCAAGCCCAGCCCACCAACCACCCCCCTCCCCATCTCCCCACTCCTCCCCTCCCTCTTCTCCTACCCAAATCCCCGAGAAGAAATGGGAGGGAGTTACGGGGGACGCGTGCTTGGCTCCAGCACTTTGGGAATGAAAGGAATTGCAGGAGAGCCCCGGAGTCCACAGAGTTTTCAAGGAGCTTCTGTATTCAATAAAAACAGCTACTTGTCTTCTTGCACCCGTCTGTTAGCCTCTCGTTCGTCGGCGGGGGAGGGGAGGAGCCCAGCGTCTGATCCGCCACACCGCTGGAGTTCTGGGCTGCCAGCCGTAACCTTATCCTTGTGCAAAAGTCTGCTTCTTATAGCAATCGTGGAACCAGCGGACTCATTGCTTTGCCTGCTCCGAAAAGAATTTTTAATACTTTTTTTAAACCGGGAACTAAAAGAAAGGGATGAAGGTGAGATGGAGGGACCCAAGAGGTCAAAACCCATGATCTTATAGGGAAGCTCTCCGTCGAGGTCTGAAACTGACAGGTTTCTCTCTTGAATGTTTAAATTCTACGCTAGCTTCATTCAAAGGCTTGTCTCTTAAATAGCTGAACTGTACTCTGAGGCGGGAGGAGAAGGAAATGTATGGGAGCTGACATTAAGGGGGTGAGTAATTGAATTTTCCAGCTGATTCCGTCCTGAACCCGGATGAGGGGGCAGAGGGGGAGGAGAAAAGACAGGGAAAGCAACTCACAGAGATCTCCAAGCGTCTAGGCCCACAGCTCCTCATAAAGGGCCTCAGGAGCTGAAAATATGGTCACTCCACAGTGAAAATAATAAGAAGGGGGCAGGTTTCTAAATTCCTTCTACTTACCCCTCCTCAAAGTAATCCACTTAAACCTGGAGTATCGATTCTCTGGTCATTTTTTCCACGTTTAAATTATTCCCTCTTATTGGCTCCTTTTTGTTCCTTAATATTTCTTAAGACGTCTCTCAAAAATTTTCTGGAACAGAGCCAAACAAGGTGCCAGCATACATTAGCCATTCAATAGAGATGTGCTGAGTGAATGAATACATTTTCCTGTTGGTAAAGACTGGAAGCTTTGGCCAGGACCTATGCTGAGTATTTAAGATATTTCATGGCTTAAGTATTCTCAACTAAGTTTATGAGGTGCATATGTCCACTAATTTTTAGAAATCTAATTTTCTATTAGTTACCAAAATATACCTCATGACCCATGAGATTAATCAGATATTCTAGCTATGTGGTTTAAGAGTTGGAAGGAAGCTGTTCAGAGACTATACTGAGGCCCAAGATGGAATTGTATAAGGACATGTATAAGAGGCATGTAAAATGAGGAAAGCAACTAAAAAATACTTTCAACAAGACTGTCACTCTCTGTGACAAAGAACCATTCCCACATCAAGAAATTTACCTCTTAGATAATAGGTAAAAAAATACTTTGTATTAATAATGTTGCTTGCGGAATGTTTGAGATGTCTTATATCAGCTGCAGAGAAATACCACCAAATAGTTTTTCTGATTATAACCTCAAATTGTTAATATAATTTAATAAAATAATTAAATATCATACTGTGTTTGAATTTGAAATGTATAATTAAAAATTAAGAACCTTAAGGTAAAAATATACCTAAATTTATCACCTTCATTATCCTTCATCTTCTCAAAGTGAAAAATTTGTGTGAATTTTCAGTTAACACAATTTTTTGAAATCTGAATTTTTTGTCCAATTCTTGGTATATTTTTAAACTTATTTCCTAGGTCTTCTTTTAAATGTAAAACAGTGAAATGAATACAAAGTTTAGAAACACATTATTTATGAAGCTACCAGAATCCTAAATCAACTCAAGAGCTAGAGAGAGTTACAGTGCTTGCAGCAACATGTAGAAATGGTGTTCCAAACTGTTTCTCAGTAACTCTCTGGATTTATAGAGAATTCCATAGCCTGATGCTGTTCTAGGAGGTGAGAAATGTTGCAGTCAGTCTAGCAAGCCCCACCTTCTGGTCACATCTCAGGCCTTCTCAGTGCGGTGAATGGATCCTTTCAGGCAAAGTGGCTTGGGTGAATAGAGTTATTACTACCTTATGCTCTCTGTATTCTGTGGTCTGAATTCTTCTGGCCACTACCCAGAGGGACATAACCTGGGTCTGAGTTAATGCTCTGGAAGGAAATATAGTGGATTCATAGTACGGAATAGTTAATAATGCCTAACCCCTCTAGCCTATAGCTAGCTGCCAGGTTAAGAACCTCCTAGGAACTTGCCCATGGATTTGCAGGAGGTGGAGTCAACAGGAGGAAGTATAATGCTAAATAGTAAAGTGCATAAAGGGAAGCTAGAAGAGACCCACCTCACTACCTTCAACTTCACAGGGGATGACTTCCAGGGACGTTGTTTCCTAGGCCATCTTTCAGCCAGTCCTTGCTAACTGTTATTTAGAGCTTCAAAAATGTAATAGAATGTGACAATTTTCTTGACATATGTCTTTTATTTGGAGCACAATTAGCTGTAGGACATTTCCTATCTTGTTATATTTATTCAGCTTTGTAGAATTTGCTTTCATCACAAGTCTTTCAAAAACAAGATGAAAACAGTTTAGAAAAAAAATAGTCACATCCTTTGTGGCAGTATTTTAGATTGACCACTTGTCCATATTGGCTTGTCTGGGAAACTTAGAGAGTAATTTGATAATTGATTAGAGGTCATATTAGGGGAACTTAAATGTTCTAGACAATCTTCAGAGTTCACAGAGCTTTATTAAACATTGTGTAATGCTCATAACTCTCCCTTAATATTGTCAAAAATCCCTAGGAATGAGGGGATGCAGATTCAGAAGCAATGTTTTAAATATTGAGACCTCAATAACCAAACTGGAACTAAAGAAACCTTGTCCATAGCTAGATGTCCCTAATGCAAACAGTAATAGAGTATTTGAGGTAGAGGGAACGCTACACTAAGACTTAAATTACCACAGGTAGAATTAGGTGAAAGAAGTAGAATTTTGAAAAGATGCATCATCTTTGAAATGATTTGGTATTCACAACAGAAAGGGAGAAAGAGAGAGAGAGAGAGAAGAGATATATATATTTATGAACATTTTCTCCAAATACTGTGCAATAACTAAAACCATCAAATTTGACTTATTGAATGAGAAATTATTATGGAGGTGGGAAACTCTTGCACATATCAGAAATACTTAAAATGTTTAAAAGAAAATTGCTGTTGAATGTAATCCCTCTCTTACTGTGCCTAATAGTTTGTCTTTCTTGCCCTTTTCTGAACTTTAGGTCAATTATTTTAAGAAAGAAATGACTAAGCAGTTTGACATTTATTTTACAGCTTTTTTTTTTCTAATACATGAGTGGCTAAAAAATATTTTCTGTTTTAAAGTGGAGTTGGTCCCTCTTACCTCACAGATGGACCATTGTATTATAGAAAGTTGGGGGGTGGGGAAGAGATAGAGAAGTTTATTTTCATAGTCAGCCTAGCTCACAATTACCCCACAGTGATGATTGGGTATTTTTCTGCACATTTACTGTGAAATAACATACAGAACTTGAGAGGAATCTAAATTTAGTGCAATTTTAATGATAAAACAATCTTCAAATGAAAAGTTTGGTCTGTTAGGGTGTTGAAGGAGTCAATTCAGAGATGACAGACCCATGCTGTTTAAAAGAACTTAACGTAAAATCAAATCTAAATGAACCCCAAACAAGCAAGACCTATTGCCTTATACATTCATGTACATCTCTCTTAAAAATATCCTTTAGTTAGCTATACTCACAGGAAGCTATCATAGTTCTTTTTCATAATTATCCAAACATAGAAGAGAGGAACAGAGAACAGAATGACTCAGGGCAAAACCTTAAATATTTGTTGGACCTTTGTCAAGATATTTTTACTCTCTGTTATCTTTTTTCTTCTTAATTGAATGGATTTGGCATTTACGAAGCTCCTGTGTGTCAGCAAATATTAAACAAGACTTTCTACAAAGTGTTATAGGAAACATCAACATCTCTATCAATAGAAGAAGATGGGATTTTTTTTTTAACATCTTTATTGGAGTATAATTGCTTTACAATGGTGTGTTAGTTTCTGCTTTATAACAAAGTGAATCAGTTATACATATACGTATATCCCCATAGCTCTTCCCTCTTACATCTCCCTCCCTCCCATGCTCCTTATCCTATCCCTCTAGGTGGTCACAAAGCACAGAGATGATCTCCCTGTGCTATGCGGCTGCTTCCCACTAGCCATCTATTTTACATTTGGTAGTATATATAAGTCCATGCCACTCTCTCACTTCGTCCCAGCTTACCCTTCCCCCTCCTCATGTCCTCAAGTCCATTCTCTAGTAGGTCTGCATCTTTCTTCCCATCTTGCACCTAGGTTCTTCATGAACTTTTTTTCCTTAGATTCCATATATATGTGTTAGCATACAATATTTGTTTTTTCTCTTTCTGACTTACTTCACTCTGTATGACAGACTATAGGTCCATCCACCTCACTACAAATAACTTAATTTCGTTTCTTTTTATGGCTGAGTAATATTCCATTGTATATATGTGTCACATCTTCTTTATCCATTCATCTGTTGATGGACACTTAGGTTGCTTCCATGTCCTGGCTATTGTAAACAGAGCTGAAATGAACATTGTGGTACATGACTCTTTTTGAATTATGGTTTTGTCAGCATATATGCCCAGTAGTGGCATTGCTGGGTCATATGGTAATTCTATTTTTAGTTTTTTGAGGAACCTCCATACTGTTCTCCATAGTGGCTGTATCAATTTATATTCTCACCAACAGTGCAAGACGTTTCCCTTTTCTCCACAATCCCTCCAGCATTTATTGTTTGTAGAGATTTTGATGACGATTCTGACTGGTGTGAGGTGATACCTCATTGTTGTTTTGATTTTCACTTCTCTAATGATTAGTAATGTTGAGCATACTTTCACGTGTTTGTTGGCAATCTGTATATTTTCTTTGGATAAATGTCTATTTAGGTCTTCTGCCCATTTTTGGATTAGGTTGTTTGCTTTTATGATATTGAGCTGCATGTGCTGCTTGTAAATTTTGGAGATTAATCCTTTGTCAGTTGCTTTTTTTGCAAATATTTTCTCCCATTCTGAGGGTTGTCTTTTCGTCTTGTTTATGGTTTCCTTTGCTGTGCAAAAGCTTTTAAGTTTCATTAGGTCCCATTTGTTTACTTTTGTTTTTATTTCCATTTCTCTAGGAGGTGGGTCAAAAAGGATCTTGCTGTGATTTATGTCATGGAGTGTTCTGCCTATGTTTTCCTCTAAGAGTCTTATAGTGTCCAGTCTTACATTTAGGTCTTTAATCCATTTTGAGTTTATTTTGTGTATGGTGTTAGGGAGTGTTCTAAATTCATTCTTTTTCATGTAGCTGTCCAGTTTTCCCAGCACCACTTATTGAAGAGACTGTCTTTTCTCCACTGTATATTCTGGCCTCCTTTATCAAAGATAAGGTGATCATATGTGCATGGGTTTCTCTCTGGGTTTTCTATTCTGTTCCATTGATCTATATTTCTGTTTATGTGCCACTACCCTACTGTTTGATCACTATAGGTTTGTAGTATAGTCTGAAGTCAGGGAGCCTGATTTCTCCAGTTCTGTTTTTCTTTCTCAAGATTGCTTTGGCTATTCAGGGTCTTTTGTGTTTCCATACAAATTGTGAAATTTTTTGTTCTAGTTCCGTGAAAAATTCCAGTGGTATTTTGATAGGGATTGCATCAAATCTGTAGATTGCTCTGGGTAGTAGAGTCATTTTCACAATGTTGATTCTTCTAATCCAAGAACATGGTATATCTCTCCATCTATTTGTATCATCTTTAATTTCTTTAATCAGTGTCATAATTTTCTACATACAGGTCTTTTGTCTCCTTAGGTAGGTTTATTCCTAGATATTTTATTTCACTTTTAATTTTAATTTCACTTTGAGATTTTTCATCATTAGTGTATAGGAATGCAAGAGATTTCTATGCTTTAATTTTGTATCCTGCTACTTTACCAAATTCATTGATTAGCTCTAGTAGTTTTCTGGTAACACCATTAGGATTCTCTATGTATAGTATCATGTCATCTGCAAACAGTGACAGCTTTAATTCTTCTTTTCCGATTTGGATTCTTCTTATTTCTTTTTCTTCTCTGATTGCTGTGGCTAAAACTTTCAAAACTATGTTGAATAATATTGGTGAAAGTGGGCAACCTTGCCTTGATCCTGATCTTAGTGGAAATGGTTTCAGTTTTTCACCATTGAGGATGATGTTGGCTGTGGGTTTGTCATATATGGCCTTTATTATGTTGAGGTAAGTTCCCTCTATGCCTACTATCTGGAGGGTTTTTATCATAAATGGATGTTGCATTTTTTGAAAGCTTTCTCTGCATCTATTGAGATGATCATATGGTTTTTCTCCTTCAGTTTGTTAATATGGTGTATCACATTGATTGATTTCCGTATATTGAAGAATCCTTGCATTCCTGGGATAAAACCCACTTGATCAGGGTGTATGATCCTTTTAATGTGCTGTTGGATTCTGCTTGCCAGTATTTTGTTGAGGATTTTTGCATCTATGTTCATCAGTGATATTGGTCTGTAGTTTTCTTTCTGTGGGACATCTTTGTCTGGTTTTGGTATAACCATGATGGTGGCCTCGTTGAATGAGTTTGTGAGTGTTCCTCCCTCTGCTATATTTTGGAAGAGTTTGAGAAGGATAGGTGTTAGCTCTTCTCTAAATGTTTGATAGAATTCGTCTGTGAAGCCATCTGGTCCTGGGCTTTTGTTTGTTGGAAGATTTTTAATCACAGTGTCAATTTCAGTGCTTATGATTGGTCTGTTCATATTCTCTATTTCTTCCTCATTCGGTCTCGGAAGGTTGTGCATTTCTAAGAATTTGTTCATTTCTTCCAGGTTGTCCATTTCATTGGCATATAGTTGCTTATAGTAATCTCTCATGATCCTTTGTATTTCTACAGTGTCAGTTGTTACTTCTCCTTTTTCATTTCTAGTTTTATTGATTTGAGTCTTCTCTCTTTTTTTTCTGATGAGACTGGTTAATGGTTTATCAATTTTGTTTATCTTTTCAAAGAACCAGCTTTTAGTTTTATTGATCTTTGCTATAGTTTCCTTCATTTCTTTTTCATTTATTTCTGATCTGATCTTTATGATTTCTTTCCTTCTGCTAAATTTGGGGATTTTTGTTCTTTCTCTAATTGCTTTAGGTGCAAGGTTAGGTTGTTTATTTGAAATGTTTCCTGTTTCTTAAGGTAGGATTTTATTGCTATAAACTTCCCTCTTAGAACTGCTTTTGCTGCGTCCCATAGGTTTTGTGTCATCGTGTTTTCATTGTCATTTGTTTTTAGTTATTTTTTGATTTCCTCTTTGATTTCTTCAGTGATCTCTTGGTTATTAAGTAGTGTGTTGTTTAGCCTCCATGTGTTTGTATTTTTTACAGATCTTTTCCTGTAATTGATATCTAGTCTCATAGCATTGTGGTTGGAAAAGATACTTCATATGATTTCAATTTTCTTAAATTTACAAAGGCTTGATTTGTCACCCAAGATATGATCTATCCTGGAGAATGTTCCATGAGCACTTGAGAAGAAAGTGTATTCCATTGTTTTTGGATGGAATGTTCTGTAAATATCAATTAAGTCCATCTTGTTTAATGTGTCATTTAAAGCTTGTGTTTCCTTATTTATTTTCATTTTGGATGATCTGTCGATTGGTGAAAGTGGGGTGTTAAAGTCCCCTACTATGATTGTGTCACTGTCGATTTCCCCTTGTATGGCTATTAGTATTTGCCTTATGTATTGATGTGCACCTATGTTGGGTGGAAAAATATTTACAATTGTTATATCTTCTTCTTGGATTGATCCCTTTATCATTATGTAGTGTCCTTCTTTGTCTCTTGTAATAGTCTTTGTTTTAAAGTCTATTTTTTCTGATATGAGAATTGCTACTCCAGCTTTCTTTTGATTCCCATTTGCATGGAATATCTTTTTCCATCCCCTCACTTTCAGTCTGTATGTTTCTCTAGGTCTGAAGTGGGTCTCTTGTAGACAGCATATACACGTGTCTTCTTTTTGTATCCATTCAGCCAGTCTATGTCTTTTGGTTGGAATATTTAATCCATTTACATTTAAGGTAATTATCGATATGTATGTTCCTAGTACCATTTTCTTAATTGTTTTGGGTTTGTTAATTTAGGTCTTTTCCTTCTCTTGTCTTTCCTGCCTAGAGAAGTTCCTTTAACATTTGTTGTAAAGCTGGTTTGGTGGTGCTGAATTCTCTTAGCTTTTGCTTGTCTGTAAAGGTTTTCATTTCTCCGCCAAATCTGAATGAGGATTTTGCTGGGTAGAGTAATCTTGGTTATAGGTTTTTCCCTTTCATCACTTTAAATATGTCCTGCCACTCCCTTCTGGCTTGGAGAGTTTCTGCTGAAAGATCAGCTGTTAACCTTATGGGGATTCCCTTGTATGTTATTTGCTGCTTTTCCCTTGCTGCTTTTAATATTTTGTCTTTGTATTTAATTTTTGATAGTTTGATTAATATGTGTTTTGCCATGTTTCTCCTTGGATTTATCCTGTTAAGGGACTCTCTGTGCTTCCTGGGCTTGATTAACTATTTCCTTTCCCATATTAGGAAGTTTTCAATTATAATCTCTTCAAATATTTTCTCATCCCTTTCTTTTTCTCTTCTTCTTCTGGGACCCCTATAGTTCAAACGTTGGTGTGTTTAATCTTGTCCAAGAGGTCTCTGAGACTGTCCTCAATTCTTTTTTTTTTTTTCCTTTATTCTCCTCTGCAGTAGTTATTTCCACTATTTTATCTTCCAGGTCACTTATCCATTCTTCTGCCTCCGTTATTCTGCTATTGATCCCTTCTAGAGAATATTTAATTTCATTTATTGTGTTGTTCATTACTGTTTGTTTTCTCTTTAGTTCTTCTAGGTCCTTGTTAAGCATTTCTTGTATTTTCTCCATTCTATTTCCAAGATTTTGGATCATCTTTACTATCATTATTCTGAATACTTTTTCAGGTAGACTGCCTATTTCCTCTTCATTTGTTAGGTCTGGTGGTCTTACCTTGCTCCTTCATCTGCTGTGTGTTTCTCTGTCTTCTCATTTTGCTTAACTTACTGTGTTTGGGGTCTCCTTTTTGCAAGCTGCATGTTCGTACTTACTGTTGTTTTTGATGTCTGCCCCCAGTGGGTAAGTTTGGTTCAGTGGGTTATGTAGGCTTCCTGGTGGAGGGGACTAGTGCCTGTGTTTTGGTGGATGAGGCTGCATCTTGTCTTTCTGGTGGGCAGGTCCACGTCTGGTGGTGTGTTTTGGGGTGTCTGTGGACTTTTTATGATTTTAGGCAGCCTCTCTGTTAATGGATGGGGTTGTGTTACTGTCTTGCTAGTTGTTTGGCATAGGGTGTCTAGCACTGGAGTTTGCTGGTTATTGAGTGGAACTGGGTCTTGGCATTTAGATGGAGATCTCTGGGAGATTTTTGCTGTTTGATATTACATGGAGCTGGGATGTCTCTTGTGGACCAATGTTCTGAACTTCGCTCTCCCACCTTGGAGGTACAGTCCTAATGCCTGGCTGGAGCACCAAGAGCCTGTCATCCACACAGCTCAGAATAAAAGGGAGAAAAATGAAGAAAGAAGAAGATAAAATAAAATTAAAAAGTTATTAAAATAAAAAATAATTATTAAAAAAATATAAGTCATAAAAAAAAGAAAGAAACAAGAGAGCAACCAAACCAAAAACTAAATCTACCAATGATAACAAGCACTAAAAACTATACTAGAGGAAAAAAAAAAAAAAAACGGACAGACAGAATCCTAGGACAAATGGTAAAAGCAAAGCCATACAGACAAAATTACACACAGAAGCATACACATACACACTCACAAAAAAAGAAAAGGGAAATAAATAAATAAATAAATAAATAAATAAATAAATATATATATATATATATATATATATATATATATATATATATATATATATATATATATATATATATATATAGCTGCTCCCAACCTCCACCTCCTCAATTTGGGATGACTCGTTGTCTATTCAGGTATTACACAGATGCAGTGTACATAACGTTGATTGTGGGGATTTAATCCGCTGCTCCTGAGCCTGCTGGGAAAGATTTCCCTTTCTCTTTGTTCGCGCAGCTCCCGGGGTTCAGCTTTGGATTTAGCCCCATCTCTGCATGTAGGTCGCCTGAGGGCGTCTGTTCTTCGCTCAGACAGGATGGGGTTAAAGGAGCCACTGATTTGGGGGCTCTGACTCACTCAGGCCGGGGGGAGGGAGGGGCACGGAGTGCGGGGTGAGCCTGTGGCGGCAGAGGCCACTGTGACGTTGCACCAGCCTGAGGCGCCGTGTGTTCTCCCGGGGAAGTTGTCCCTGGATCACGGGACCCTGGCAGTGGCGGGCTGCACAGGCTCCTGGGAGGGGCAGTGTGGATAGTGACCTGTGCTCACACACAGGCTCCTTGGTGGCTGCAGCAGCAGCCTTAGCATCTCATGCCCGTCTCTGGGGTCCGCGCTGATAGCCGCAGCTCGTGCCCGTCTCTGGAGCTCCTTTAAGCAGCGCTCTTAGTCCCCTCTCCTCATGCACCAGGAAACAAAGAGGCAAGAAAAAGCCTCTTGCCTCTTTGGCAGCTCCAGACTTTTTCCCGGACTCCCTTCCAGCTAGCTGTGGCGCACTAGCCCCCTTCAGGCTGTGTTCACGCAGCCAACCCCAGTCCTCTCCCTGGGATCCGACCTCTGAAGCCCGAGCCTCAGCTCCCAGCCTCCGCCCGTCCCGGCGGGTGAGCAGATAAGCATCTCGGGCTGGTGAGTGCTGGTCGGCACCGATCCTCTGTGTGGGAATCTCTCTGCTTTGCCCTCCGCACCCCTGTTGCTGTGCTCTCCTCCGCAGCTCCGAAGCTTCCCCCCTCCGCCACCCACAGTCTCTGCCTGAGAAGGGGCTTCCTAGTGTGTGGAAACCTTTCCACCTTCACAGCCCCCTCCCAGTGGTGCAGGTCCCGTCCCTATTCTTTTGTCTCTGTTTTTTCTTTTTTCTTTTGTCCTACCCAGGTACGTGGGGAGCTTCTTGCCTTTTGGGAGGTCTGAGGTCTTCTGCCAGCGTTCAGTAGGTGTTCTGTAGGAGTTGTTCCACATGTAGATGTACTTCTCATGTATTTGTGCAGAGAAAGGTGATCTTCACCTCTTACTCTTCTGCCATCTTGAAGCTCCTGAAGATGGGATTTTAAACATTTTAGTGAAATACATACCATGGCCAAAGGAAGTTACCACACCAATAACATATCCCAATGATATTTCACTGTATATGGCTTCCTAACTATCGTTGGGTAGTAATTGTCTTGATTCACATTGGCTGTTCCTAATAAAATAAGGTTGCTGGAGATAAGGATTTTACATTCTTTATAGGGAATATTTACTCTTAAAAATCTACTCATAACAATTTCATGAATGTTTAAATTTAATTTTGGTAGTAAAATGAGAATATGCAAATAGTTTTCCTTTGACACTTATTATTTCCTAATATAAATAATAAAAATGACCAAATATATCAGTGCACTTTCCAAAATAAGTGAATCCTCTTTTTCACCTCAATCATGTCTTCATAGATTTACCCATCCCAATGACATTTGTCAGTACTTTTGACTTAAATGAATATTATTTCCAGACAACCATTTGTAATCTGTTTTGTGCCTCTACCATTTGTACCAATTCATTTAATCCTGAAATCAAATGCATATGCTTCAGAAATCTGAAGACTCACACAAAACAGATTTCTGAATTATAAAAAAATATTTCTGTTATTTTTATATGACAGTCATACATACTCTTGATGCCAAAACGAATGCCAAATATAAGATTTAAGGTTGGTAAGTATGGTTAAATGTTGAAATAGATATGATTTTTAAAACATCTGTGATGAATAACTCCAACTTAATTTGTTTTGCAGATTCTCAGTGTTTAATAACCCTCCCAATATTATATGTTCTGCCAGAACTGGTATGGTCAAATTATTGCACATTCAAATGCTGGACAAACAATAGATCTTATTTCAAAAGTTTCCCCAATCTACTCTATAAGGCTGGAAAATCACATATGGATTAAAATTGTTGCAAAACAAGCAATATTTACCATGAAGGGATAGTTTTGAAGGTAAAATACCTTTGTCACTAAAATACAAACTTTTTAATTTAAAATACTTAATGGTTTTGTTGTTGTTGTTAGTCTTCATAGTATCTTCATGAGGTAGGAATGTGGCAATTTCAATAGTTTCATTTTAAGGATGAGGTTAGGGACACTCAAAGTTCAAACTAGGGATACAGAAGCAGAATATGTGAAAAACATTTTATTTTCACACTTCTGCTCTCATTATCAATTCTTTCCTTATAAATAACGCATTTTTAGAGCATATTTTTGTATCTTATAATGAGCATGTTGTTTCCTTATAGATTAATTATTAAAATGAATGAGATCCCCAGTAATACAAATCTTAAAATAAGGAAAGGTAATGTCAGTGACCATAGCCTTATTAATCTATAAATAAAAAGAGTTACATCTCTGAATACATTCAAAGAACCTCTTTTTAAAGCTAAATGAAGATGAGTTATTTTTATTCCAATACCGACCCTTAGGTTTCAATCTCTTCTGGGATTACTAAACTATTTTATAACTTTATATGCATCTGCAAACAGAAAACACTACTGAAGTGAACCTCAAGTCATTTCACACTTCCTAAGAAGAAAACATTCAATATGTTAAAGAGAAGAAGTGCAATTATAACTACATCAATATTTTGTAAATGCATGGAACATCTTAAAAGTTGTCAAGTACTATACAAGAACTGATAATTCAAGCTTTAAACTTTGGAGTAGAGTATATATCAAGCCTTAGATAAGTATTTTCTTCTAGAGTCTAAATTCCTTGAGGGCAAAAACCCTCATTCTATACTGTATCTTCATTATCTTGCTTCTCCGTTCTTATTGAGCTTTGAATGCTTTTGTTGACACTTACCTTAATTGTGCATTTTAATTCTTCTTTAAAACACAAAAGAGTCTGTTTATGTAATTTTGTCCATTATTTTAAAGCACTGGAACTTTAGACATGAGTCACTATATTCCTGAGACCCAATCTGAGATTGGACCCCCTGGAAGCTACTGACAGTACCATGGAGCTCTGACCAACATGGAAGAAAGAGTAAACACAGCACTACCTATGAAACTAGCTTTTGAGGTCTGGACAATCAAGACAAAGTTTGACATACTCCATGAGGCACAGTTTATTGGAATATTTCACTAAAATAGGGTTCAAAACTTCAGAAGGATCAGTTCTGCTGATAGAGGTGCCACCAAGTTCAGATCTTTTCCTCATCTCCACCATCTCATGTTAATAAGAATCCTGCATGGTTTGTGTCTAAGCTCCCATGAACATTGATATTGACAACTAACCAGCACTTCTTCCTGTAGTCTCCACTGTCTTCTCTTGTTGATTCTACCCAGTGATTCTGAAGCAGGGTAACTGAGTAAATTTTGATGAATGGGTAAGAATGGAAGATGAAGATGTCAAGGAATTCATATAAGATTTTCAAATCATTGGGTTACAAATAAATTTTTTATTTTATATGTAAACACATTCATATCATACAGCAAATATATAACAGCAAAAGTAGTGCCATGAGTTATCCTCAAAAATATGTCATAAATATGGAGAGTGATTCCATAAATATTTGAATGGGGCATTGGCCTAAATCCTATAACTTTGCTCATATTAAAGAAAGAAAAATCTATTAATGAGTTAATTAGTTGCCTAGTAAATCAGGCACCCTACCTTGGAAGTAAATGTTATTTCTTACAGAAAGTGATTTTTTTTAAATCTACTTTCTTTAGTACTGTCTTAAATAGATCTTTATTTGAGATTATAACAAAAAGTAATAACATAATAATCAGAAATAGTATTCTGACAAATGTATAGTGGCTTATTTTGTCTCATGACAGAACAGAAAATATACTCATTGCTATTTATTAAAAACCTGGGTCTAGGGCTTCCCTGGTGGCGCAGTGGTTGGGAGTCCGCCTGCCGATGCAGGGAACGCGGGTTCGTGCCCCGGTCCGGGAGGATCCCACGTGCCGCGGAGCAGCTGGGCCCGTGGGCCATGGCTGCTGGGCCTGCGCGTCCGGAGCCTGTGCTCCGCAGCGGGAGAGGCCACAGCAGTGAGGGGCCCGCGTACCGCAAAAAAAAAAAAAAAAAAAACCTGGGTCTGTCTTTGCTTCACCCTAGTTTTTAGAAATATGCCTGGGGGAAATTCACAGGGAATGCCTATCCAACCTTATATTCTCATAGCTTATGGACACCTTTGAGACATTTTCAAATCTATTACTAAGACATTTTCCTAAACTTGGATTGCCAGAAAAGTTTATGCCTCAGGATCTCAGGGGCTAGGATAGGGATAAAAGTTTGAGTATTTTTGCAAGAAAAGCAATCAGCATGGGAGAAAATTATTTATCCTAAGGGAGAAGGCCAGGGCAATAGTAGGAGAAAGAGATGTGGAGAGCACATGGAAACAGAGAAAAAAAAAAGAGAGACTCTTAACAGACTTTATAAATGAGAAGTGTTGAAGAAAGAGTTGTCTCAGAAAATGTTTTAAGAAGTGCTGCTCTATGATACATTTTCTTGCATATTCTATTTAGATGAGACATCTCATCTATCATCTTCTCTTGCCCTTGGACTAGGATTTACCTATTGGCTTCCCTGACTATCAGACCTTTGGATTACAACTGAATTATACCATTTGGATCCCCATCTTGCATAAGGCAGATCATGGGACATCTCATCTTCTATAACTGCATGAGCCAATTCCTCATAATAAATCACCTTATATATATAGGTTTTATTGGTTCTATTTCTCTGGGGAAACCTGACTAATACACCATTTTTTTTGAACTACTTTTGATTTCATTTTAAAATGGAGTACTCAACTGCTTTGGAAGCTCTTTCAGAAATATTTAATAGTATTCCTTTCTCCATACTCTCCAAAATATTTGCTTTTAAAAAGACTGCTAAATATAAACAATATTTGTTAAATGATATAAAAAATGAATTAAAGAGCACATGTAGAGAAATCAATACTTATACAAGAAGCATTAGAATCATTAAATTATTATTCTTCCATATACAATTAAACCATAATGACAGTAGAATCCAGAAAAAAATTTACTACATTGGCAAATTTGGTACAAACTGATCTTCTATTCTCTAAACAACATTTTAGGAATTATACCCAGCTGTATTTTTTATATATATATATATATATATATATATATATATAACCTAAAGTATGTCTTTCCATCACTAACAAAAGAAGTAACAATAAGCCAAGCTTAGGAACAAACTTACAAATATAAGAAGCAAGGATTTGTACATAATTTCAAGTAGGACAGCAACAATCTGCTTTAGTTTTATTGTTAAGGATTTAAGATAATTTCAAGAGAAAAATGCTGTTTTAGTCTGTTTTGGCTGTTATAACTAAAACACCATACACTGGGTGGCTTATAAACAGTAGAACTTTATTTCTCACAGTTCAGGAGGCTGGGAAGTCTAAGATCAAAGTACCAGCAGATTCAATACCTGGTGAGAACCTACTTTCTGTTTCATAGATGATGAATGTCTTTTAAACTTACATGGCAGAAGAGGCAATGTAGCTCTTTGAGACCTCTTTTATAAGGGCACTAATTGCATTCATGAAGGCTCCACCCTCATAACATAATCACCTCACAACGGCCCCACCTTCAAATACCATCACATTGGGGATGAGATTTTAATATATGAATTCTGGTGGGAATAAAACATTCTGTCTGCCACAAATGTCATTCATTGTACTTATCAGATAGCAATGTAAATTAGTCATCTCTTGGTTCTTATGCAAAATATCCTGTAAGATATGTATTAAGCAAATCAATTGAAATCTGTGTTTGCTGTTTTTAAATGGTGATCCTCACTAATGATAAGCTTAAGTTATTTCAGTTATCAAGAAATGGTAAATTAACTCCTCTATAACTGGTAGACAAATCTCGAGTTTTGTCAGGGATGTTTAACTTCATATGAATTATGTAATTATCAAAAGTTCAACAGATCTTATGTTTAGACACTATTTTTGACATTTGAAATTTAATAATCAAAGACAAATATTCATAGAATGATCAGAGGCTGTCAGCAAAAATGACAGAGTAAGCAAATCCAAGCAACTATCTTTCTACAGCAATACTGAAAAACCAAGCAAAAGTGGTCAGAATCAACTCTGTTAAAACTCTAGAAAAAAATACTTACTGTAATTAAAAAAAAAACACCAAATTAAAAAAAATGCAGTGTAAACAGCACACTTATCATCTGAAACCATGGAGGCCAGATGAAAATAGGTTTAAATTTTTTAAAGTGCTGAAAGAAAAAACTTTCAACCAAGAATTCTATATCCAACAGCAAAATTATCTTTCAAAGGTGAAGGAGAAATTAAGACCATTTCCAAATAAACAAACATTGAGTTTGTTACGAATAGATCATTTTTGTTGTTTTTGTTTTATTTTTTTGTTTTATTTATGAAATGTTAAATGGAATCCATCAAACTCAAATAACAAAACAGTAGACAGTAACTCAGAGCCATATGAAGAAATAAAGAACTTTGATAGTGGTAACTACATAGGAAAATATAAAATCCAGCATGGCTTTAGTTTTGGTTTGCAACCACTCTTTTTGATTTTTTACATAATTTAAAATAAAAGGCATAAAATAATTGTAAATCTATGTTTGTTATGGACTGAATTTTGTTCCCCCTAAATTTATATGTACCAGCTTTAACCTCCAATGTGACTGTATTTGGAGATAGGGTCTTTAAGACAGTAATTAAGGTTAAATAAGGTTATAAGAATGGGGCCCTAATCCAATGGAATGGTGTCCTTATAAGAAGAAGGGATACTTGTCCTGCACTCACGCAGAGAAAGTTCATGTGAGGATACAGTGAGAATGCAGCCATCTGTAAAGCAAAAAGAGTTGCCTCAGAAAAGCAAACCTGCTGCTAACTTGATCTTAGACTTCCAGTTTCTACAGTTCTTAGCAAATAAATTTCTATTGTTTAAACCAGCTGATCTGGGGTACTTTTTATGATGGCCCTAGCAAACTTATGCAATGTTAATGGGTGCACAGTGTCTAAAGATGCAATTCATGACAACAACAACATAAGGGAGTGTGGAACAAAGCTGTATAGGAACAGAATTTTGTATGCTATTGAAGCTAACTTGGTATCATTTCAAACTACATTGTTGTAAACTCTTCTTTATCAGTAATCAAATGTGAATGATTAAACTCTCCTACCAAAACACAGAAATTGACAGAATGAATTTTTTTAAAAAGATTCAACAATATGCTGTCTAAAAAAGACTCACTTTATTTTTTTTATATATATTGTGATTTTTTTAACTTTTTTTATTGGCATTTTTAAAACTTTTTATTTTGAGATAACGATAGATTCAAAGGAAGTCACAAAGAAATACACAAGCAGGTCCTGTGCACCCTTCACCCAGCCTTCCCATATGTTAACACCTTACAAAACTACTGTTCTATAGTGAAATACCAAAATCAGGAAATTGATAATACAAACCATAGAGCTTATTCAGATTTCACCAGTTATACATTCGTGTGTGTATATGTTGCTCTATGCAATTTTATCACATGTGCAGCTTCAGGTAACCACCACCACAGTCAAGATACTTTCCCATCACCATAAGACTCTCTTGTGTTACCCCTCCTTAGCCACGTTCACCCCCATTCTCCCCACATGAACACCCCCAACTTCTGGCAACCACTCTGTTTCTATAATTATGATTTCACAAGTGTTTTATAAATGGAATAATATTGTGTGTATCCTTTTGGAATTGGCTTTTGTTAAAATACAGCATAATTTCCTTGAGGCTTATCCAAGTTGTATATATCAGTAGTTCATTCCTTTTCATTGCTGAGTACTATTCTGTGGTATAGATGTTACCACAGTTTGTTTAACCATTCACCCATTGAAGGACATTTCTGTAGTTTCCAGTGTGGCTATTAATAAGTCTTCAATGAAAATTCCCGTCCAAGTTTCTTTTTTTTGTTGTTAATAGATCTTTATTGGAATATAATTGCTTTACAATACTCTGTTAGTTTCTGTTGTACACTAAAGTGAATCAGCCATATGCATACATACGTCCCCATATCCATTCCCTCTTGAGCCTCCCTCCCAAACTCCCTATCTCACCCCTCTAGGTCATTGCAAAGCACCAAGTTGGTCTCCCTGTGCTATGCTGCTGCTTCCCACTAGCTAACTATTTTACATTTGGTGGTGTATATATGTCAATACTACTCTCACTTTGCCCCAGCTTCCGTCTCCCACCCCGTGTCCTCAAGTCCATTCTCTATGTCTACCTCTTTATTCCTGTCCTACAACTAGGTTCATCAGTACCATTTTTTTTTCTTTTTTAGATTCCATATATATGTGTTAACATATGGTATTTGTTTTTCTCTTTCTGACTTCACTCTGTATGACAGTCTCTATGTCCATCCACCTCACTACAAATAACTTAATTTCATCTCTTTTTATGGCTGAGTAATATTCCATTGTATATATGTGCCACATCTTCTTTATCCATTCATCTGTTGATGGACACTTAGGTTGCTTCCATGTCCTGGCTATTGTAAATAGAGCTGCACTGAACATTGTGGTACATGACTCTTTTTGAATTATGGTTTTCTCAGGGTGTATGTCCAGTAGTGGAATTGCTGGGTTATATGGTAGTTCTATTTTTAGTTTTTTAAGGAATCTCCATACTGTTTTCCATAGTGGTTGTATCAATTTACATTCCCACCAACAGTGCAGGAGGGTTCCCTTTTCACCACACCCTTTCCAGCATTTATTGTTTGTAGATTTTTTTTGATGATGGCCATTCTGACTGGTGTAAGGTGATACCTCATTGTAGTTTTGATTTGCATTTCTCTAATAATTAGTGATGCTGAGCATCTTTTCATGTGCCTCTTGACCATCTGTATGTCTTCCTTGGTGAAATGTCTATTTAGGTCTTCTGCCCAGTTTTTAATTGGATTGTTTGTGTTTTTGACATTCAGCTCAATGAGATGTTTCAAACTATACCACCATATTTTGGAGATTAATCCTTTGTCTGTTGTTTCATTTGCAAATATTTTCTCCCATTCTGAGGGTTGTCTTTTTGTCTTGTTTATGGTTTCCTTTGCCATGCAAAAGCTTTTAAATTTAACTGAGTCCCATTTGCTTATTTTTGTTTTTATTTCTGTTACTCTAGGAGGTGGGTAAAAAAGATCTTGCTGAGGTTTACGTCAAAGTGTGTTTTTCCTATGTTGCCCTCAAAGAGTTTTATCTTGTCTGGTCTTACATTTAGGTCTTTAATCCAGTTGGAGTTTATTTTCCGTATGGTGTTATGTAGTGTTCTAATTTCATTCTTCTACATGTAGCTGTCCAGTTTTCCAAGCACCACTTATTGAAGATGCTGTCTTTTCTCCATTGTATATTCTTGTCTCCTTTGTCATAAATTAGATGACCATATGTTCATGGGTTTATCTCTGGGCATTCTATCCTGTACCATTGATCTATATTTCTGTTTTTGTGCCAGTACCATACTGTCTTGATTACTGTAGCTTTGTGGTATACTTTGAAGTCAAGGAGCCTGATTCCTCCAACTCTGTTTTACTTTCTCAAGATTGCTTTGGCTATTCAGGGTCTTTTGTGTTTCCACATGAATTGCAAAATTTTTTGTTCTGATTCTGTGAAGAATGCCATTGGTAGTTTGATAGGGATTGCATTGAATCTGCAGATTGCTTTGGGTAGTATAGTCATTTTCACAATATTGTTTCTTGTTACCACAAAAATATCTGGTGACAAAGTATTTAATACAGTAGTGAACAAAATTAAAATTACACATCTTTTTGTTATTTCCCACCCTCCCCCAAAATCTTCAAAATTTACTGAACTTTTTTCTTGATAAGAGCAGTTGTCACTATTGTTCATACTAGTAAATAATTTAATCAATTTTTCAGACTGAAATATCACTTTAAAGTAAAGCTGACATTTTAGCAATGACTAAGAAAGAAATTGCATTAGAGTGGAAAATTACGCTATGGAGAGTGTTTTGAAAACATACATATGGAAATGTTACTGTCATTATATGATCAATGCCAAAAACCACCTGTCTTAGCTACAAGACTTCCATATCTGCACTCATTGGAAATGGAAAAATACCTTTCAAATAAAGATTTTCAGTGAATTTAAAGCCATTGCAAAAAAAATATTGACACAGAACACTTCCTGAAATTTGCATGAATATTACTGAGTTGAAGGAAAACAGTTACCTAAGCCATGGATAGGATTGAACGGTGAATATCAGTATTTATTACTAAGAGTAGACTCCACTTACAGCAACTGACATGAAGTATCAAGATAAATTAAATGTAGAACCATATTTTTTATAACAACTAGTAAAGTCAAAAATTTTGAAATTATGAATATATTTCTATCATATATATCTCATTGAAAATATTGTTAATATTTTTATATTTTAGAGAGACCAAATACCAATACAGTAGGAAGGAGGTGACATCAGCAAGGTGGCAGAATAAGAAGACCTAGCCCTCATTCCTCCACAGAAACACTGATATAACAATCATATTTGGACCAAAAAACCTTCAGGTGAAATCCAGAATACAGTTATGAAGTTGCAGCAATCTCAGAAGAACATAAGGCTGAATTAACCCCTCCCCCAAACCAGTTAGCTCAGTGCCAAAAAGATTGCTTTGGCCTATGACTTCCCCCTCAGGGAGAAAGGAGGGTGAAGTGAGAGCCTGGCTGCCTGACCTCCTGGCCTTGTGGTGTGCTCCTCTGAAGGGTTGATTTCTATCTCATCTCATACTAAGCACTGAAAGACCAACACAGCCTAGATGCCTGGAATAGCTAGGAACAAAGGGAAAGGGGTAGATTTACCCAAACAGCAAACACTGCTCTGTGCGATTAGGAAAAGTTGCATAATTGAGGCTTTTCCTATTAGAGGAAGGGAGAAAGCAAAGTGAGACTTGTCTCAGGCTTTCATTGTGTTCCTTGAGGGGTCAGTTTTGATTTCACCTCATAGCAAGTGCTTAAGGACTGGCATAGCCTGGGCACTTGGGACAGCTAGCAACAATGGAAAGGAAACAGGTGTTCTCCTACAACTGGCACTGTTCTCTGAGACTGGGAAAATGTGCTATTTTTTCAAATGAGCAAGCACCAGTGCAACTCTATGAGGAACATGAAGAATCAAGAAAATATGCCACAATCAAAAGAAAAAAAAATACATCTCCAGTGACTGACCTCCCCCAAAATCTCCAATAACTGACTCCAAATAAATGGAGATTTATGAATTAGATTATAAACAATTCAAATTAGTCACCTAACAGTATCCCAGTGAGTTATAAGAGAACGCTGATAGACAATTAAATGAAATCAGGAAAATGATACATGAACAAAATGAGAATACCAACAAAGAGATGTAATTTATTATAAAGAACCAAACAAAAATATTAGAGCCCCAAAATTCAATAATTGAACTGAAAAATTTACTTCAGGAGTTCAATAACAGACTGGGACAAGCAGAAGAATGAATCAGCAAGCATGAAGACAGGTTGTTTGAAATTACCTAGTCAGAGGATGAAAAAGAAAAAAATATAATAAAAAAAAATTTAACAAAGCCTAAAGGTTTATGGGATTAATCAAGAGAACTAATATATACATTATAGGACTCCTAGAAGCAAAAGAGAGAAAGAGAAAGGGAAAGCCTATTTAAAGAAATAATTGACACTTTTCAAATCTGGGAAGGGAAATAAACATCCAGATTCATGAAGCTCAAATAGACTAAATTTAAAGAGGTGTCCGTGAAAACACATTAAATCAAATTGTCAAAAACAAAAGAGAAGGAATTTTTTAAGCAGCAAGAGAAAAGTGACATTGTATAGAAGAGAGTCCACCTGTAAGCTTATCAGCAGATTTCTCAGCACAAACTTTGCAGGCCAGGAGAAAATGGAATGATATATTCAAAGTGCTGAAAGAAAAACTGCCAACCAAAGTTACTATACCCAAAAAAGCTGTTCTTCAGAAATGCAAAATAGATAAAGACTTTCCCAGATGAACAAAAGCTGCCTAACTGCCTAACTGCCTTCACTGCCTAACATAAAATACTAGGGAGTTCTCCAAGTTGTAACAAATAACATTACTTATTAACATGAAAACATATGAAAGAATAAACTCACTGGTAAAGTGTATAATTAATTCATAATGCTCTAATATTTTAATGGTGTCACTTAAATCACTTTTAACCCTATTATAAAAGTTAAAAGAAAAATGATTAAGAATAACTATAGGAACTTCCCTGGTGGCCCAGTGACTAAGACTCTATGCTCCCAATGCAGGGGGTCTGGGTTCAAACCCTGGTCAAGGAACTAGATCCCACATGCTGCAACTAAGAGTTCACATGCTGCAACTAAGAGTTCACATGCCGCAACTAAGACCCAATGCAGCCAAATAAATAAATAAATATTTTTTTAAAAAAAGAAAAACTATAACAACAAGAACTAGTTAATGGATACACAATATAAAAATATGTAAATAGTGACATCAGTAACATAAAGTATGTTTGGGGAATAGAAATCTGGAGTTTTGTATGTGAGTAAAATTAAGTTACTATTGATTTAAAAAAAGACTGTTCTAAATATAAGATGATTTATGTAACTCCCATGTGTAATATTGTGATTTATAACAAAAAAACATATATTTGGTCTTCATCCCCATTTCTGGCACAGGGCTCCTAAATATCTTGGAATTTCCTAAGGGATGAACACCATAAAGGTGTTTTTTGCTATGTTCATGAGGTGACTTTTGGAACTCACTTAAGGATGCAGCTGAATGCCAGTGGAGACAATCAAGTGATTTAAGGGTTGGAACTTTCAGTCCCACCCCTAACCTGCAGAGATGGGGAAAGGCTGAAGGTTGAGTTCAATCACCAATGGCCAATGATTTAATCAACCATGTCTATGTAATGAAGCTCCATAAAAACCCAAAAGGATAAGGCGTGCAGAGCTTCCAGGTTGGTGAACATGTGGAGAACCTGGGAAACTGGTACCTCCAGATAGGGCATGAAAGCTTCACACTCTTTCCCCATACCTTGTGCACCTCCTCCATTGCTATTCCTGAGTATTATTTTATAATAAGCCAGTGATCCGGTAAGCAATATGTTTCTGTAAGTTCTGTGAGCCTCTCTAGCAAATTAATTAAACCCAAGGATGGGGGTCACTGGAACCCTAAATCTATAGCCTGTTATCAAAAGCATAGGTGATAACCTGGAGTTATGACTAGCGTCTCAACTGGCATAAGAGAGGGGGCAGTCTTGTAGGACTCAGCTCTTAACCTGTGGAATTTGATGCAATCTCTGGGTAAATAGTGCCAAAATTAAGTTGAATTTTAGAACTTTTAGCTGGTGTCAGAGAATTGTGACACACACAGACACTTTGGAGTTGAGTCTAGAACCTCTTTACATGGTAATCACAAAAAAAAACGTACAGTAAATACACAAAAGATTGAGAGAAAAAATCAAAGCATATCTCTACAAAAACATTACCAAATCACAAATGAAGACAGTAAGGAGTGCAAGAAAGGAACAAAAGAACTACAAAACAGACATAAAGCATAAACAAAATGTCAGTAGTTAGTCCTTAGCTATCAATAATTACTTTAAATATAAATGAATTAGATGCCCTAATCAAAATACATAAAGTAGTAGAATGGATAAAAATCAAGATTCAACCAAATGCTGTATACAAAAGACTCACATTAGATTTAAGGACACACATAGCTAAAGTTAAGGTGTGGAAAAAGATATTCCATGCAAATGGTAATCTAAAGAGAACAGGGGTGGCTGTACTTATATCAAACAAAGTAGATTTTCAGTCAAAAACTGTCACAAGAGACAAAGAAGATCATTATATAATGATAACAGAGGAAATTCATTGGGAAAACATAACAATTATAAGTATATATGCACCCAATATCAGAGCACCTAAATATATAAGCAAATATTAAAGGAACTGAAGGAAGAAATAAACAGTAATATGATAATAGTATTATTATTGTATTATTTTCAATGCATTATTTTAATGTATTATTGTATTGTAATAGAATTATATATATTATTGAATGAGACTTCAATATTTCACACTCAACAATGTATAGATCATACAGAAAAAAAATCAATAAGGAAATGGCAGACTTGAGCAACATGATAGACCAAATGAACCTAACACATATGCAGATCATTCCACCCCAAAACAGCATAATACACATTCTCCTCAAGTGCACACAAAACATTTTCCAGGATAGATCACATGTTAGTTCACAAAATAAGTCTTAAAAAGTTTAAGAAGATGGAAATCATATCAAGTATTTTTTCCAACCACAATGGCATGAAACTAGAAATCAGTAACAGAAGGAAAATTGGAAAAATCACAAATATGTGGAAATTAACACATTCCTGAAAAATCAATGGGTCAAAGAAAATATCAAAAGAGAAACTAAAATATTTTGAGACAAATTAAGATGAAAACAACAGCAAAAGTAACTGAGAGAAGTTTATAATGCTAAATGCTTACATTAAGAAAGGAAAAAGATCTTAAGTAAACAATTTAACTTTGCACTTCAATGAACTAGAAAAAGAACAAATTAAGCCCAAAGTTAGTAAAAAGAAAGAGATAATAAAGATTAGAGCAGAAATAAATGAAATACAGACTAGAAAGACATTAGAAAAAATAAATGAAACTAAGAAAAAACTCAAATAAGTAAAATTATAAATAAAAGAGGAGAAATTACAACTGATGCCACAAATATATATGGAAAAATAAAAGAACACTATGAATAATTATATGCCAACAAACTGGATAACCTAGAAGGAATTGATAAATTCCTAGAAACGTACAACCTACTATGACTGAATCTTGACATAGGAAATATGAACAGATCAATAAAAAGTAAGGAGATTGAATCAGTACAGTAAGTCCCCTACATATGAACCTTCAAGTTGCGAACTTTCAATGATGCGAACGTGTGTTCGCAAGTCCAATCACATTAAGTTATTTCACGTGTCTGGCATACATTTTCACGTGTGTGCATTCTCTACAAGTGGTTGTGCTTTTGCGTACTTTACTGTGCAGTACTGTATAGAGAACAGTAGTACAGTATCTTTGTTTTAAGCCCAGGATGTCCAGAAGAAAGCATAAAAGCACTGGTGATGTAGCTGGTACTGCTAAGAAGCACCAAACAATAACGATGGAAACAAAAGTGAAAATAATTGAGAAAGTGGAGCGAGGCGAAAAGATGGTAGACGTCACTCATTCTTATAACGTGAATCATTCAACCATTGGCACGATTCTAAAGAACAAGCACAAGATCATGGAACATTTCAAATCTGCTGTGCCAATGATGTTGACAATAATATTGAAGAAGCGTGGAAAAGGGATGGAAATGGAGAAACCTCTCAGTGTGTGGATGCAGGATCAGTATCATCGTCGAGTCCCTCCCAGCTTAATGTTGATTCAAGAGAAAGTTAAAAGCCTTTATGAAGACTTGAAGAAGAAACTCGGCGAAGAATCAGAAGGTGCATCTTTTAATGCCAGTCATGACTAGTTTCATCGGTTCAAGGCTAGAGCCAACCTGCACAACATAAAAGTAAGTGGCGAGGCAGTGAGTGCAGATGCATAGCTGCCCAGTAACTTCCTGAAATGCTTTGAGAAATTACAGTAACTGAAGAACTGAAGCAATTCACGATGCAGGAAATGGCAAGGAGATTTTCTTTATTTGAGAAGGCACTGTTAGTTTTTGAAGCACAGGACCCAAACGTACAATGGTATATGAAGGTTACAGTAGCCGTTCAGAATGCAATCCAGTGCTACCGTGTCATCTATCAGGAGAAGAAAAGAGCTACTCCCCAGACATCACTGGATCATTTTTTCAAAAGGGTTGATAGAACTGAATCCAGCAAGGAACCAGAACCTGTGCCATCAATGTCGGGCATGAGTGAAATTACAGCTTGTCCTCCGTCTCCTTTTGTGAGGATCCTTCAGCTCTACCGTCTCCCACCTCCTGTCCTTCATCCAGTCATTAACTCTTCTTGCCTGTTCACTTGATGCCAGCCCCTTTATGCCACAAAACTAAGTATAAAGCCAGGCTGAACACCACACCCCTGAGGTCTCTCTCTCTCTCTTTTTTTTTTTAATAGATACTGGTAGGTTTCGATAACTAAACATTTGGGCTGCTTTTTTTTTTTCTCTTCCTGCACTTTAAATTCCCATTCTTATATTTTAAATGTATCAATAGAGAACCCATGAAACACTAGGTTCCCACCCTCGACCCAAATAGAAGCAGACCCCAGGCTTACACACTCTTTCTCTCTCTTTTGCTCTACCTGTGACCTCCCTAAGTGGCACAAGGTGTGGTGTGTAATTTCCAGAACTTGTAAGTAATAAACATTTTTTCCTCAAATTTCCAATAACGAAATAAATGGTTATTGCTGAGAGTGTTTGCAATCATACTAAGAACCACAAGGGCCTACAGAATAGGAGGAAATATTTTCAAACTGTATATCTGACAAGGAATTAATTCCCAACACATATATGGAACTCTTCCTACAACTCAATGGCAAAAACCCAAATATCCTGATCTAAAATTTGACAAAGGACTTGAATGGACATTTCTTCAAAGAAAATATACAATGGCTATCAGGTACAGAAATGGTACTCAACATCACTAATCATTAGAGAGGTGCAAATCAAAACCACAATGAGATTTCACCTCACACTTGTTAGGATGGCTATTATCAGAAAAGAAAAAAAATGATAAGAAGTGTTGGCAAGGATGTGTAGAAATTTAAACTCTTGTACACTATTGGTGAAAATGTAAAATTGTTTAGCCACTATGGAAAATAGTATGGAGGTTCCTCAAAAGATTAAAAATAGAACTATCATATGATCTAGCAATTTCTCTTCTTAGAATATATCCAAAGGACTTCAAATTAGAATTTCAAAGAGATGCCTCTTAATGTTCATTGCTGCATTACTCACAGTAGCCAAGATGTAGAAACGACACAAAAAGTCCATTGACAGATGAATAGATAAAGAAAATGTGATATATACATACAATGGAATATAATTCAGCATTAACAAAAGAAAGATATCCTACTACTTGGACCACATGGGTGAACCTAAAAGACATTATGGTAAGTGAAATAAATTAGTCATAGAAGGAAAAATACTGCATGATTCCACTTATGTGAGGTATCTGAAATGATCAAACTTATAGAAGCAGAGAATAGAATGGTGATTGACAGGAACTGGGGAAACAGGGTAAGGGGGAGTTGTTGTTCAATGGGTATAACATTACAACTATATGAGATAAATAAGTTCTAGAGATCTCCTGGATAACATAGTGCCTTTAGTTACCATCATGGTTTTGTGCATCTAACTTATTGAGAGGGTAGATCTCATGTTGCGTTCTAACCACACACACACACACACCTCAAAACAAAAGGACACAAGAACTATTTTGGAGGTTATGTTTATATTAAACATGTGCAATTTTTTTAATATTAAGTATACCTCCAATAAAGCTGAAAAAATATAAGAAGGAAATTTATCATTAAGAAATAATCATAAATAAGATTTACTCTACATTTAGTCTATTTCAATCTATTTTTTCCAAATTTAATTTTTACATATTTTAATATATTTAATACAGAATACATAAGTATATACTAAGACTTATATATGCATAATGTTTATACACATGTATATACACTAGTGTGGCTCACCAAAGTTCAATTTCTAAGCAGTCACTCAGCTGAACGCACTCCCCACAACTTAGAGACCGAGTGTCTCAGTCCTAAAGGGGTTACTTATGTGATGCATTATAGCATCTTCTACAACCCATCTCTTGAGCAGCTTAAATGTACTCTCTTTATATAAGTTCTAGAAAGAGCTCCTCCAGAACTTTTTAACATTTTAAGTATGTTTTATTAGAGAAAACTACTGTGCTGCACATTGTCTCAGGTTGGAATTCATTTTCTTCTTTCTTTACTACCCATTTTGCTGGACTAGGTGGCTTACCTGGTGTCATAATCCAGACACTCATCCCTGTGGGTTCTGATCACCTTAGCATCATGCCCTTCTTAGGCCATGGTTGATATGCTTGTCTATTCATAATGGAGATAGAGCAAAGGGGTGCCAAGAGACAGCCTAGTGGATCGCCTGATGTCAAATATGTTCTTCCTTCCCCACTGCATAGCAGCAGCCCTACCTTCTCTTAATAAGAATCAATTTATCTCTGACAAAATGGTAACCCTTTTCTTACCTTCTGGTCTCTTAGAAGGAGGAGACAAGTGACATGGCAGGAGCTGTAGTTTAGTTTATGGGACTTTTTCTGTGAACCTTGTTGGAAGCAGTGCCTCTCTGGAAACTAGGGTATCTAATCCTAATGCTCAGGGTTATCAGGCCAGGAAGCACAAATTCCCAGGTAGGTTCCTGTATAGTAAGTGGTAATTGGAGTGGTAATGGTAAGTGGAACCATTTCTACTTTTGCCCTTAGTTTCCATTCCATACCCAAGTATTCTACCTACAGGTGACACAGAATTATACACTAGTTGTTGACTTAGTGTATATAATGTGTTTTTAAAGATGGTGCTCAATCCACGCAAAGTAGCATCTCCAAGTTGGTTCCTCAGTTGTTAACTTCAAAAGACTATACTCCATCACCCTCTCAAGCCAGCGACCTCTGAGTAATGCAACATGATAGAACTAGTGGATTCCATTACTATGCATTCATTGCTATACTTCCTTTGCTGCTATAAAATGAATTCCTTTTACATTTCTGTTATAATGTTACATATACTTTGTTGGCAGATCAAACACTTCATAATCTAGCTGAGACCATGTAGGCAGGAAAGACAAACTCATTCCCATGGATATGACTTAACACAGTCAAGATGAATCACTGCCACTCCCACAGTGGAAGGGGTACAGTATTATCAACTTATCACCAAGTGGCTGGTTGGTTTCCTTGAAAGATAATTTTATATCAGAGGCTCAGCATTGACCATGCTTTTGATTGGCTATCATCAGTGACAGTAATTTTATCTGTATTTGTGGTATAAGAGCTATTATAGTAGGAAAAGCTAAGTCAAAGACTCCAAAACTAACACTCTCCCAGTCAAGATTGTAAAACAAAAACACTACATCATGGCAGTGGGGGTGAAGTAGTGGCAGATATTTGAGCCACCCTTAAAGACATAAAGGATGTAATCAGATCCTGGAGGAGAATACAAATTCACCTACTCCCGCAGCTCCTGTTTAAGATGTGACATTTTTATGACAGCAGATTAACATGGTCTCAGATACATGGTAGGCAGTCATTGATCTGGTGAATCCATTCTTTCCATCCCTATCAGGAAAGAGGATTAAAAACATTTCAAATTCATTTGAGACAGAAAGTAGTATATATTAATAGCTCCAGGGATATGTTAACTCTCCTGCCTTCTGTCATAATATAGCCAGAGGATCTTGTACCATCTGACCATTCCGCTGAATATCACACTGGTCCCCTATATTGATGACATCATGTTAAACTAAATGACCACAATGTGCTACAGAACATAGGAGATAAAACATACGAAGATTCAGGACCTGCCCTTTCAGTGAAGATTTTAGGGATCCAGTTTCATGGACATGTCCTCCAAAGTAAAATATATATATAGCATCTTACATCTTCCACCACTAAAAAGGAAGGATAACATTTGGTAGACCTCTTAAAGTTTTAGAGGTAGCATATTTCACACTTATGAATGCTGTTCTGGTCTATTTACTGGGTGATACAAAAGACTACTAGTTTTAGATAGGGCTTAGAGTAGGAACATTATCTTCGGTAAATCTAGGCTGTGGAGCAAGCAGCACAAGTACCCAGAAGTCCCTGTGGTTTTAGAATATCAGTGAAAGGAACACCAAATTAATTAGACAAATGACTTGCCGAGTTGGCAAAAGCCAACATCTATGATTGGCTACCCCAGTGTTGGCACAAGGAACACAATAACAGAAGCACTACAATAACAGAAATGGAGGCCATGCATAGGTCTAATAGTGTGGGCTCCCAGTAATATGGGCCAGCTGAAGCTGACATGGAACCGGTGCCTGAGGACGACAAGGCAGCTGCTGCAGAAGATCTGGATGAAGCCAGCTGGCCACCGCCATAGTGAGCAGCAGGGTTTCAGGGAATGGCCAAGAACTGGACAGTCCTGGAGCCTGAGGACCCAAACACTAAAACCTAACCCTCCCCTTACTCCATGCAAAGAAATCAAAAAGAAAAAATACAGATAAAATTACCAACACTGATGATATCCAGTCAAAAGCATGGTCAGTGCTGAACTTCCAATATAAAATTATCTTTCAAGGAAACTAACCAGCCATTTGGTGACAAGTTGATTACATTGTACCCCTTCCACTATGGGAACTCATGACTGTACAAGGTCTTGCAGCCACTTCAACAGGGTATCATCTCTTTCCTCTTTTAGCAGGGCCAGCACTTCCTGACTGGATCAAAAGAGTTATGTTATGGTGCACAGCAGTGTGCGTGTTTTCTTGAAAGAGGAGATCTCTGCATCATCTTCAAGAAAAGAGGTACGCTAGAGTAGAACATAACAGACTGAGAAAATTCTATACACCCAAAGGTTCAGAGGAACCTGAGGATTCAAGATTTTCTGAAACATTGAGTCAGAGGTACTCATCCTATGTCACAGGACCTCACATTTCTCCAGTCAGGGCTCTGGTTGGTATACCAGACTCTCCCAGGTTGAATATTCAACCGCCTCTAGAACTCAGTTATAATTATGTGTTGGACCTGACGCTCAGTTTTTTCTGCAATACACTTGCAAAAAATAAAAGAACTTTATTGACTACCAAAGTGACCTTCTGGCTTTTGTGCATAGAATTTATTTGGTGACTAATCATCTCATACTTCAAATTTCCTTTTATTTCTCTCATATATCAATTACCTTCATTAGCAGGCATCCAATTTCATAATTCTTATTTTCCTTGAGCTTCCGATGTGTCTGAGATATTGCATCTGCTAGTATATTTGCTTTCATCAGTACCCCATCCCAGTTTATCACAAATGAAAGTTTTAACAATTGCACATTTACATGGCACCAGAGGTTAATCATGCTTTATCTTCCATCAGTAATGGGGTCTTCCTGCCAAATGACCAATTGATGATTCAATTCCAATATCCCATTATAGTTCCTGCTTCCTTGAACCACTTCTTACATTGGGCCTCTTAGGTAAGGTTTCCAGGAAACAGATTTAAATAGAGATTTGCTTGTACAATGTTCATTGAAGGCTGCCTTCAAGATAAACACTTAGAGAAGAGTGAAGAAAGCAAGACGGGCTAACAGAGTTGTTAAACTACAATCCAGGGAGCTTTGGAGCTGGGCTGGACCTTAAGAATTGCTTGGAATTGGGAGAGTGTGTTATTTACACTTCGGCTGCATCATCAGATACAAGTTGTCACTGGGAAGAAGGAGCTGTTTTCTGGGTGTTAGATTGGCAGAAATCTTGCAAAGGCCATGTGATTTTTCACAGGGGATCCAATAAGGCCTCATTCTAGATCCTTAGAAATCCAGGAAATCTTGGAAATTCCAAATGATATAGAAGTTGTATGTATCTTCCTTTTGGTGTTTTTGATTTCTCAGGTGTAACAGAAGAGGAAATGTATCATTAGTATTATCATTATTATTATATGCCTATTATTATCATTATTTTAGAAATTTCAAAGGCAAACTATCAAAATCAGTCTCCAATGATATCAGCATTCCTTGTAACATGTTGGCATTTATTTGTTCAACTCCCATGAAAACACTAGCCTATTATAGTTTCCCTAAATGTACATATCATAATTCTTTTTAGAGAATCATAAAAACCACTTACTGATAACTCAGACACAAATACCTCAGATTTGAGGTGTTAAAAATATTTCATACTGAGAAATGTTACCAGTTTTTAAACGTTCTTTTTTTGTTTCTTTTTTCTATGTATAAGAAAATGAAAGCCTCAATGATTGTCAAGGTGGTAGGCAGAGAAACTGAGTGGGAAACTTCATAATGGAACCCAGATTTCCCATTTTCTGCCTACATGTTCCCATAACTGGATTTCCTTGGTTTCCACTATATCTTTATAAGCATTAAATTCATTTAAAAAATACAAATTACCCCAAGATCTTAAGATAAACACATTCAGTCATTCTGACAATATTTGAAATTAAAGTTATTGGTTGTTAGTTCTGTAAGTCTACTCTTTTATATTGTTTAAATAGAATGATTTTAAATGTGTGTAATGAAGAAAATTAAATGACTCCCATTTATTTTTGGATTGTAAATGAGAATAAATTTTATATAAAATATGATTATTATCCTTATTTCTTTTTGGCTAGATTTTCTGTTCATCTCTATTCATTTTTACTGAAGTTTCAGGTATTATCAAAAGCTTGTCGATATTCATTGAATATTTACTGTATTTATGGCAATGTTTTATGTACTTGACACAGAATAACTCATTTTCCTAATTCTTCTATAAGGTAGATACTATAGTATCCCCATTTTTCTGGTGAAGAACAGGACATAGAAATTAAAAGACTTGCCTGAGTCATGCACCTTGAACTAGGAATATTGTTCTTTCATCTGTGCAAAGCACTGACTGATTCTCATCTTGGAGTCTCTGCTCAAATGTAACTTCCTCAAAAAGACATTTCCTGGTCATTCTGTCTATTTTGGGTTCTACAATATATTGATACTTCACAGAAATTATCATAATCAGGAGTTATCATCCACTTATGTGTTTACTAGTCTGTTTTTGATATTTTCAATCAGATTGCAAGCTTCATGAAGGGAGAAACTTTTCCTGTCTGCTGCTGTGTCATGAATGTCCATCACTGAGTAGGGAGCTCATTAGATATTTCACGAATGCATGAATAAACACTCCATTGTAATAGCATGTGAAGTAAGTCTCCATCATACTTCCTCAAGTAAAACAACTTTTTTATTCTTCCAGGTAAACTTCAGGATCATTTTGTTTAAGTTTGTTTAATAAATCTTAAATTAATTTAGCATGTATAGATTTCTTTTGCAAAATTCATTTTTTTAAACTAAATAATAATATAGTATGTCTTTAACTCAAGCTTTATTTTTCCTGCCTTTCAGATGCTGTTTTGTTTTCTTCATAGAGCCCTCTCCTATTTATCAACATGTCCACCCCTTGGGGTTTATTATTGTCATGGTCCAATAGTAAGGGTTGTACTAGTAGTAGCCTCTTGGTGGCGGTGTTAAGAGAAGTAGGAGTAGGAACAGAAGAGGAAAAAGACCTAAGAGTTTGAATTAGTGTAGCAGTGGTAGGAATTGTTGCCATGTGAATGGGATTTTCTCTCAATTCCATACAGAACTTTTGTCAATACAGAAGTGCTTTATGATTCTAATGTTTTTTTAATCTAATATCTTAGGTTTTCTGAAGATATGAAATCCACAGCTTATTCATATCTGGAGGATAGTAAAACCACCAGCAAGTTTAGGCAAATAATAGTGATAATAAATGTAGACAGGTTTGCGATACAGGCAGGAAAGACCACATGAGATACATCTTGGGGAAAAAAATGCACAGAATTTGTGTATCTCTCATGTAAAAATAAGCCTAGATTTTCCAATTAGAAACAAAACTTAGACAACAAAAAAGCAAGTGAAATATAATAATGAAGTAAATGAAGATAAATTTTAAAAACACAAGGAAAATAATACCTTTTCTCTTAGGGCTTTATATACTAAATAAATATGTTATAATTAGATTGTCAGTTACTCTATTTTCTCTCAAATTTGAGGATGTTTCTGGTGTGCAGAATAATATTTGATCCCAAGTTTATTCACTGGAGCAGAGACAACTTTCACAATTGTCAGAGTGATTTCCTAGAGTTGCAATTGTGAAATGCAGATATTGCAAACCTGGAGAAAGTTTCACACTATAGAGAAAACAAATTTTTGGTACAATAAATCCACAAAGATTAAAAAACTAATTTAGGTATTTATAAGGAATATATAGGGAGAGTTGAGAGAACTTTGAAAAGCTAGAGAAAGGGCTTCTGGAAAATATTTAGTAAGATCATTCAAATTGTATGCTTAAATGCACACTGAAGTTAGGGAGAATGAAAATTTTATTTAAATGCATAATATCAGTGTAACTGATAATATGTTGTAAAGATAATAAAAATAAAAAAGAATGAATCTGAAAAAGAGCTGAAAGTGTACATAAGCAAGGTCTTTGACATTTAGTTTATAATTTTGTATTTATAAGCTCCATTTTTCAGAATATTATATTTCATTATTTCACACCTACTTCATCTGTATATATTTCCATAATGAAATTCTGCTTAATTTTTTAAAAAGTAATATTTGATCTTTAAAAAAAATTCTCATGCAGAAAGGATATATTTAGCTTACACTTTCAGGGTAAAAATGTTATTTCTGCCTTGCAAATCGGTTCATCTGTACCATGTTTCTAGATTCCACATATAGTAGAGAGCAAACATATGGACACCAAGGGGAGAAAGTGTGTGTGTGGGGGGTGGGATGAAATGGGAGATTGGGATTGACATATATACACTAATATGTATAAAATAGATAACTAATAAGAACCTGCTATATTAAAAAAAAGAGTGATTAATTGTACATAAAATAATTTGTCTTTGGTAAAGCAAAAAAAAAATGTTATTATACCTATCTATATATTAGAAATACATCAACAAAATCAACTCTCTTCTATTTCTCTTAGATACACATACACACACAGAAATAGCAAGCATATAGGTTTCTCATCCTGAAAAGTACAGATTTGAAAGACCAGGTTGGGGGCTTCCCTGGTGGCGCAGTGGTTAAGAATCTGCCTGCCTAATGCAAGGGACACGGGTTCAACCCCTGGCCCATGAAGATCCCACATGCCGCGGAGCAACTGAGCCCGTGTGCCACAACCACTGAGTCTGAGCTCTAGAGCCCGCAAGTCACAACTACTGAAACCTGCGTGCCTAGAGCCCATGCTCTGCAACAAGAGAAGCCATGACAATGAGAAGCCCGTGAACCGCAACGAAGAGTAGCCCCCGCTCGCTGCAACTACAGAAAGCCCGCACGCAGCAACGAAGACCCAACACAGCCAAAAGTTTAAAACTAAATAAATTTATAAAAATAAATAAATAAAAGACCAGGTTGTTTCACATCAGATTAATATTTAGAGATTATACATGTGATTGTTTTCTAAAAGACAAATTCTGCATTTTGGATAGTTTCAGCAAAAGTGATTGTGTTTTTTAAAATCTGTCCACAGAATGTCCTTAGGCGTGATAATACTAAATATTGTAGCATATGGAAAAAAGACAATTTGTGCTGCATTTCCTGGAAATGAAAATGACCTTTCCACTGGAATAGCAAGGTACTGTCATTCCAAATTTTTGACAAGCTTCTTCTGAAATTTTATAATAGAACAGAATCCATGATACTCAGGAGACCTTTCTGCTGAACTGGACTCCAGTATCTACGTTATGTTTTCCATGCATTCATATTAGCATTCAAATGTATAGCTCAGAATATATCTAAAATAATTTACTTAATATGTGCATGTAATGTGTATATCTATATCTATGTTTACATCGCCCCACTAGCATAAATGCTCCCTAATTGCAAGAACTGCACAGAAGCCAAACAATACAAAATTACTAAGTGCTATGCACCATGGAAGTGATTATTAACTCTCTGTAGATAAAATAATAATTCTTCAGAATTATAAAGCTAACTTAAGATTTTCAGATGACTGTTACTTAAGAATTAGCTGTGATTAGCTTGTCACTTTGAAAATGGGGTAGGAGGAACACCCTCTGTGTAACTCAGCTATAATATTTCAGGTGAACTATTTTCCCTAGAAAGGGAACTGGAGGATTCCAAAGAAACAAGAGCAAAATTTGGTCAGGATAATGTAACATGATGAACAAACTTGATTTTAGCAAAATACGTCTTTTCAACAGATAAGAATCTGAATAAAGGTTTTGTTTTATTCTATATTTACTCAAACAAATGAAAATATTTTAAATGCCAATTTAAAATGAAAACATATATCATCTCCATAAACTCCAATAATGTGCTCCAATAACCTGAGGATCTTAGGTTTTTTTCACTAAAACCACTAATGTTCGATTTATTTGCAAACAACAATTTCTTTTTTCCTTGTGACGAAACTCATGCCACAAAATAACTTCACTTTTCTCTTTTGTAGGACATTCAAGAGCCCTTATTACTTTATAGTCAAGGAAAATAATTTGACTGCTCACGATTTTTCTTTTACACTTTGCACTGCATTAAATTTTACCCAGTTTTGATAGTATTTTTATTTAGTTGCCCCGCATCTATCCTAAAACTCAAAATAACAAGTTTACTGATTACAAAATCAATACTTATTTATCATAGAAAAAACACACAATAAAATAAAAATCACCTATAATTTTACACTCTATATACTATTAACTTTTTAGTGTATTCCTTAGAATTCTGTTTCTACTCATGTGTATATTTCAAGCTATAACTTATTTTTAGATAAATTTTGAAACATGTTGTACATACTGTTCTAACCTATTTTTTAACTTATCAAAATAATGTTTTCTCAAGACATGGCATATTTTTCTTCAATAACATTTTAATTACTGCATATTATTCCGTTGTTCCAGTGTGTCAGGATTTATTTAACCCATATTTGATTGAGTAATGATTATTTCTTTTTTCAATTTTATAAAATATCATCAAAATGCACTTTTAAAACTGTAAGTCATAGGTCAAAGGGCAAGAGAATTTAATAATCTTTTGTTATATTATTACCAAAATGTCCTCCAGATGTGAAAAATAGGGAAACTACCACCAATTGTGTAAGAGAGGGCCCAGTTCATTATATAGCAAAAGTGGCTATGGCCTATGGCCAGGCTTCTGTTAAGATTCTTTACCATATCGGTGGCAAAAAAAAAGTAACTCATTATTGTTTTCATTTAAAAATCTTCTGTTAGAAGTAAATTAGATAAACACTGGCATTGACATATTTATCATCTATATTTTGAATTTGGAAATTGTTCCCACTTGCATCTATCGCCCAGTTTCTCTGAGACATTGGATCTTTCTCTTCATTTATAAGCAGTTTTGATAAATTAAAATTTATGAAACTTTATAACGGTAGTTTTATACTTGTAACAGGAACTATGCCAGGAGCTTGCGATACATCAGTGAGCAAAAAAAGCAAAATTTTCTAGTCCTTGGGGAATTTCCATTTTAATTTATAACATAGTAGAATATTTGTTAGTGTTTAACTCTTAATAATGTTGATAGTCTGTACAGTAGCATTCTAATTTTCTACCTATAGGTAATAATATAAGCAAATATATATATATATATATATATGTATATTAACAGATCATCCTAAACAGAATTCATCAGGATTCATAAACCAGGTGAATATTCTATAAACACAGACAAGAAAGTAATTGGTTAAATGATAAGTTTTCAGTCTGTATGTGAAAAAAATATTAACAGAAACCCATTTCTAATCTAATCTACTCAGTAAATGCAAATTTCTAAAGGATTAAGTGGTCTATAGAACCATTTAATCAATGTTGGTGACCAATTGTTCTTCATTTTCATCAACTATAAGATAAAACAAGAGATTTTAATTTAGAGGAAATTTTACATAAGAGTTTTGAAGCATTAGAATACATCAAAAATTATGAAAGGTTTGCTAAGGATCATTAAGCACTAGTTTAACAAATGTATCTCTGAAAATATTTGGACGTAGTATGGAAAGAATGCAAATTAATGGACCACAAGCTCTTTCAATGTACTTAAGTTATAATTCTAGTTACTTTTAACATTTACTTTCTTTTAATTTTTGCCATTATCTCAAATTAGTAGTTGCTGACTATTATAAACTCTCCATAACTTTCTACCCCCCATTAAACTAACTATATTTATGATCTAATAAGGAAAGTTCTGGTTGATAAGTTTACAGGTTTGTTGATAAAATTATATATCCTTTCTTAAGGAAAAAAACAATAAAGATCAAGTTTACCTTTGAAAGGCAAGGCCCCCTGGACATAATTTAGATCAAAGAAGATTAGGCATAGAGTTAATTTGGTCTCCTTAATAAATCCACAGAAATGAGGTAGTAGGTCTTCCACGGATGTCTGTTGGGTACAGAATTGGGGCTGGGATTGACACCTGAAACAGGAAACTGTGGAGGCCTCAGCAACATGATGGCAGGCAGAGACTAGTTCCAGAACTTTAAAACAACAGGGATATCTATTACTCACCTTTCATTTGCAAAACCCAGTATTCCTTAGGAAATTGCTGATCATAACAAACAAGCAGATAGTATCAAGTGTGGAAAAATAAGCTAGATGGGGTGAGAGTCACAGGACTGAGAATACAAGAAGCTTCAGAAAAGAGGTTAAGACTGGACTGACTAGATTAAGGAAGTGTCCCACCCACACTCCACCCCTATCCATTCCAAAGATATTGGAGAGTTGGTTTTACCTTTCCATTGTACTTGCAAGGAAAATTGTAGTACTTGTCTTTGTTTTTGAATATTTAAATATAAGGTCACTACTGCAAGACTTGAGAACTTTGGGTTATCAAATCATCTTGATTATGTTAAGCTTCAAACATAATAAAACAAGATCACTATGTATCTCCAAAGTTCTATAATCTAAAAAAAACCAAAATAAACTATCTCATAACAACTTTTATTAACTACTTTGTGACAGAACATACTAGTTGCAACTTAAATGAGGAGCTAACAATGTGAGTGCATGTGAAAGAATACTAACTGGATAAACTGTATCAAACACCCTTTAAAATACTACCAGTGATTTGAAAACACATAGACAATTATATATTAAATAAATAATAAATTTTAGGTAAAAAGCTTAAAATTTTATTAGAAAATTAATACTTGGAATGATTAAATCTCATCTAATCCTTCAGGGACAAAGCAGAATGAAACTATGTTTATAAGACATTCAAAGAACTCATTCAAAGTCAAGTTTTCCCCTGTAGATTCAGGCTAAGAGAGGTACAGTTTCTTGAATAAGATGAGCAAATCTGAGGAATTTTAATCGTATTTTCCAGAAAAGTACTACTCATTTACATGAGTATATTTTTAAAGATTTACTATATTCTAATGGTGTAACTTGAGGTCATCTTTTTCCTTTAGGTCAGAATACATCTCCAGGTTAATAACTGATGTCAGTACTTCCTAACTACATTTAAGGAAAATCTGAAGTTAACCTGTGTACTGTGACATCATGGATTTCTCCCATCCCTTTTGCTAATATTTGTTTGAGAAATGGAAAACAAGCTTTAAACGGTGCTGGAGACTGGTAGGAGAGACATGATATGTACTCATGCACGTACAATTCATTTCTAGCTGGATCCACCAATATCATCATTATCTTTTAATGGGATTAAGGAATAAAGGTGCTCTCTCTCTCATATTTGCTTTGGCAAGTTTGATTTATAGACATGAGGAAAATATGATTTAACTAAAAGTAACTATATTTCCTTAAAGGTTTTTTTCTTATACAGTCACTAGGAAATTACAATTTAATTAAGAGGAATTTATTTTTCTTGTGTGTGTGTGTGTATGTGTGTATCTGAAATAATTTTATACTTACTTTGCTAGATTCTATGAAAGGGAATAATTTTTCCCATTCTAGAAAGTTCACTAACATGGTTTAAAGAGATTTAGATTCTAAACCAACTTCACAAATGTATGTTGTTATATAATTGAATTCAGGTAACACCATTAACTAATCTATACTCATTTCCTCATTTATAAAAATAAGTTCATTGAATTTTTTAAATCTTCAATATTCTTTTTAAATCTGATGTTCTGTGAAACAATATGCAATGAAGAGCATTTTACAATATCAGTCTCTTTCAACACCAAAATTAATTTCATTGGTATGTGGATTTTCTTGTTGAAATTTTATGTTCTGTGAAATTGTATATTCTTTTATGTTTCAGTAGCAACCAGAGCAGTGATGGTCAAATGCTACATTCTTTAAAATGTTTATTTAAAAAAATTATAGGTACTTTAAGAAAATGTGTTGTTTATTTATGCATTCAACAAACTTTGACTGCAGGTTTCCCATACACATAGAGTTACATCCTAGAGATAAAAAGAGTGGGAAAACAAGTGTTTACCATTAACAAGTTCACAGTTTCTTGATTTCCTGCTTGGCAAATTAATTTTATTATTTTCAGAAAATGCTTGACAAAAATGGTCATTGGGGCTTCCCTGGTGGCGCAGTGGTTGAGAGTCTGCCTGCTGATGCAGGGGACACGGGTTCGTGCCCTGGTCCGGGAAGATCTCACCTGCCGCGGAGCGGCTGGGCCCGTGAGCCATGGCTGCTGAGCCTGCGCGTCCAGAGTCTGTGCTCCGCAATGGGAGAGGCCACAACAGTGAGAGGCCCGCGTACCGCAAAAAAAAAAAAAAAAAAAAAAGGTCATTGAAGAAAATATTAGAAAATTATACATTTCAATGGAAAAAGTATTTAATCTGAAAATTTAATCTATCCTTATGAATGCGTAAGACCTAAAATTAACAATGTAGAAGTTGTTACCAAAAACTATAGAATCTAAGCAGGTAAACGGATATGGAAAATTCCACCCAGGGTGAAGTGAGTCTAGACATCCTGTTCTATTGTTTCAAAGATCAGTTATTATGGGACAACCTAAATATGGGGGGAAAATTTTGATCGTGAAACAAAACTGACTCCTTTCTTTGTGACTAATACTCTATCTCTGGAAAATATGAATTTCAAAGCACCATGAAGAGCTGAAATTATGAAAGAGGAATTCAAAGGTTTGAAAGCTCATCTGGTCTGAGGTGAGGAAAAGAATGTGGGGTTTGAAACACCAACATAAATTACTCTAGGTATGAACTCTGGGAAATCAAGGGCCTTACCCTAGAACGACCCTTTTCAAGTTCAGGACTTGCTGAATATTACTATTTATGATTGTTAAATTTACATTTTATACCCTTTATTTTTCAATCAAAAGTCTTTTTGTTCTATACTAAGTCCTTTTGGGATGAAAATATTTAGTTTGAAATGACTTCATTATTTTCCAAAAAGTGAATTCATTACAGTTTCCTATTAACAAAACTCTTGATCTTATTTAGTATTAGCATAAACATATTTACAGACACATGATACACATTTTAATAATAAAAGCAGCCATATGTAATGAAGAGCATTTTGAACTAGAACAATCTTTCTGAATACCAAAATGAATTTTTTTGGTACGTTGGTATTTTGTTAAAATTCTAAAATATGTACTTAATCACTTGTTTTCCACCTAAGTATTCAAAATGTGATAAATATATGACCACAGAGAATTTTATTTTGAATGCTTAGCCTTGAGTCAGACATATTTTCAATTAGTGCTCCAGGAGTCAAATCTGTCTAATTTAAGTCAGTGTTATTAAAACTATCATCTCTTGTCAGAAAAAAATTAAAGTTAGCACATCTGCAAGGGAATGCAGCTTGCCAAGTCCCACTGTCTGCAGGCAGACAGCCCAAACAAACAAAAAGTAAATAAATAAAATAATTAATGTCACTTTTAGCCATTTGTGCTGAAGCACAGTATTACTCTTTGCTTGAATGGTGCTAGTGGAAGGAGTTCAAAAACAGGAAATGAAAGGGGAAAAAAGAGGCTCTTTCATGAATTACTAAACCTCTAGACACCAAACTGCCTTTACCTTTGAATTCTCTGCTTGTAAAAATTCTAATTTACCTTTACTCTGGAAAAATAAAAAATATATATAAATTAATAGTCTGATATAACTTAAAATATGTCAGTTTCATCTTTTCGATAATCTTGCCTTGTCAAAGTTTGCCTGACCAGAGAATCTAAAGAAAATAGCTCCTTATTAATAGTCCCTCTCTAAAAAGTGCCATTTCTCAAAGAGATGAAAAATAGTCTAATTTCATGTACGGATAAAAAATTTTTACACTTATTATTATTATTTTTTTTTTTTTTTTTGCGGTACGCAGGCCTCTCACTGTTGTGGCCTCTCCCATTGCGGAGCACAGGCTCTGGACGCGCAGGCTCAGCGGCCATGGCTCACGGGCCCAGCGGCTCTGCGGAATGTGGGATCTTCCCAGACCAGGTCACGAACCCGTGTCCCCTGCATCGGCAGGCAAACTTTCAACCACTGTGCCACCAGGGAAGCCCTTTACACTTACTTTTTAAGAGCACCAGGACAAAAAAAAAAGTAGAGCTGATAGTAGAAAACTACATTTTGGGTTTCTAATTTCCATGAAATTTCTTAAATTATTCTTTTTAATTTCAAGGTCCTTAAATGGAAGAAAAAAATGCATTTTTAGTGCATGACCTGTTTTTAATTTTTTCCACCCTACTTCAGTTGACTGCAAGCATGCAAAGAAACCAAAAAACTATTTCACACTAAATGTACTGAAGGAAGGGAATGGTGCTAATGGTTAGAGAGTGGGACTTGTAGCTCAATTTTTTGAGTTCTATTTCTGGCTTAATCCCTGGCAAGCCCTCTGGTTTTGTGATAGTTGCTTATAGGGTCATATAGGGGTTTGCTTATCTATCAAAGAACTGGGTGTTGTGAGTGCTCTGCCCTCCTAAGAAGTAATGTTAAATAGAGACTTGCATTCAATTCCCTACACAATGTGAACTAAGCTTGTATTTTACACTTTTCGCCTGACTCCACCTCTTGTGATATAATCCTTAAAATGTTTTATTTCAGGTTTGTCCTAATAATGTTCTCTCATACCTACCATGCCTAATATCCATCAGATATTGAAATTGTACCCTTCCTCAATATCCAGCCTGTATCTCATTGTTTCCTAATTACTAAATTTCATTTGGTTGTGAGAAATAGGAATCTCCTCTGGTTAGGTTAGGCCACAAAGGAAATTATTTGAAAGTGTTCATTATTATCTCTCTGAAGCCAAGGAGAAATTGATCAACCAAGCATTAGGGGACATGGGAATTAGAGTAGATTCCGGTACTTAGCTAAACAAATTCATGAGTTCTTCCACTGAGATACTGTCAATAGTATGGTTCTGCTTCCATGATTCCACATGTTCTTTCCTCTCAATTCTGTATTCCAAATGCCCAGAAAAAGACTGTGATTGGCACGGTAGCATGGAAAACCCCATTTCTAAATCAGTCCTTTGTGACCTGGGCTCAAGATTATTTTATTTAGCAGAAAGAGTTTCACAGTGGCCATGTATGTATGAGAGCAAAGACAGTTCCCAGAAGTGATTCTTGGCCAGATAAAACTATAGATCTCCAGTATATTCACAATTCATCCATTATTCAACATATCTATTGACTTCTTATCATGGACGAGATACTGTGAGATAGGCTTACAACACAAATGTAAATATAATGGCTTCACTGCCTTCAAAGAATGTCTGGTCTATGTGGGAGGAAGACAAATAACAACACATTGTACAACTATTACAAGATAGGTGTGAAAAGAAATTAAATGTAGTGAAAAAGTATAAAGAGGGGAACAATTAATTCCTCTTGAAAAGAGCATGGAAGTTACATCAGAGAGAATTGCCTCAGATTACAAGTAACAGAAAACCAAACTACAACCCCTTAAAGAAAGGTGGGTTTTGTTTGTTTGTTTGTTTTGTTTTTAATCACATAGTAAGAATTCTGAAGGTATATGGCTATTGACATTAGGTCAACAGTTCAGTGAATGAGGTCAAGATCTTTCCCTCATGTCCACAATTAAGTGCTGGAACTCAGCCTGGAAGTCAGCAAGTTCTGTTCTATCAAGAAAAAAAAAGCTTTCCCCAAACACCCCAAGCTGACACGTGTTTACTTCTCATGGTCAACAGATCAACCATAAGTATAAAGAAGGCTTTAAAAAAGTAAGCATTTGTCTTTCCTGAGACTTTTAGAGACCTTGCCACTGATACCCCCATACAATAAGGGACCATAAAGACTGTTTCTCAGAAAGTGTTGCAGGCAGTCTGCACTTCCTATTCCTGTATTCCCTCCTCATTTTCCAGTCAGTACTCAAGGTCACCTATGAACATAAAACACGTCCTTGCATGACCTCCAAGAGCTCCTCCCCTTCACCGTCTTCACACTGTGCTCTCATGAACCCTATTGCCATGATAAAGGAGCCCTCCTTCATTTTCAAGCTCTCCACAGAATATATATTTCTCTTTGCCTGACTGAAATTGAGTCTCAGACCTTTCCACACACTTTAGAGCCAGGAGGTAAGGTTCGTTTTCTCTTTGTTTCTCAACCACTGCTTGGAAATTATTATTTCTCCATCATTGTATAAAAACTCTTGCACATTTGAGGTATTTGATATTTTATTTATTTGATCTTCTGCCCTTCCTTGTTGTTTTGTTGTTATGTACCCCGATTATCAAAGATTTTGCCATTACTTTAGGATTTTCTTCTCCACTTTAACCTCTGCCATTGTCCTGGAAGGATTATAAAATCCAAGTGGATAACCAATCTAACACATTGCTCTTCCCCCAGGTGGGTGGCCAGTTAGGCCCTGCTAAAACCCTAACAGGTTAGGTTCTGGTAAAACAGTTTCTCCTGGGGGCAGACCTTATTAAGAAAAACATGTGTGTTTCAGCATGGCTCCTTTTCCCCTCCCCCTCCCAGAAACATGAGTAGATTTCTTTCTGACATTCACGGTGAGAACCTGGTAGAACGCGTGGAGCTAAAAATCACAAAGTGTGAGTTTTACGACTGGATCCCCCTGGAGTTTTTGACTCTCAGAATTTGCCACACTGAGCCTCCAGCGATTCATCAATTACAGTTTAGGTTTTCCTATCCTGGTATTGGTTCCTGCTGGGGTTTCTACACGTTGGTTTCTGCTCAAGTTGTGATTCTCTGTGTCTGCCTGTCTCTCCAGTTTGGGACTTAGCAGTTTGCCCTGCGATCTCGCTTCTCTGATGAATGTAAGAAGAGTTATTGACTTTTAGGTTTTTCAAACTTCTTACTTGTTGTTAGGATGCCCCTTACATATGGAAACTGGAAGTCTGTAACTTTAATTTTTGGTGGTCTTTCTCATGCTAGAAATCTATCTTCACAGTCCAAGTTCTAGTATTTTTTTGAAGTGTTCTCTTTTTATTTAATTAATTAATTAATTTTTTCTTGGTACGCTGGCCTCTCACCGTGGTGGCCTCTCCTGTTGCGGAGCACAGGCTCCGGATGCGCAGGCTCAGCGGCCATGGCTCACGGGCCTAACCGCTCTGCAGCATGTGGAATCTTCCCGGACCGGGGCTCGAACTCGTGTCCCCTGCATCGGCAGGCGGACTCTCAACCACTGCGCCACCAGGGAAGCCCTCTTTTTATTTTTTTCTTACACTGAGTACTTGGAAGTTCTGGGTATAATTTTTCAAAAGTTAAAAATGGCCTAAAGTGTTTATATTTAACAAAATACTCCTAGGTATTCTTTCAAATGTTCTATAAATTTCATTCAAATATCTATTAAGGGCTAGGACTTAGGCACTGGTGATATAGTTATAAAGAAAACTGACAAAAGCCCCTTCCTATCTGGAGTTTTCTTTCTAGAAGAGGAAACAGAAATGAACAAGGTAAATAAGATATGTATCATGTTAAATAATGAAACAACTACAGAGGAAAAATAAATCTGGAAAGACAGTTATGAAATGGGGTATGTTTATGAAATTTCAGATGGCATGGTAAGGGAAAGCCTCATTGAGAAAGTATATTTAAAACAAGGAGGAAGTGAGGGAGCATGCAAATAATGTGAAGCCAATAAGTGCAAAGTCCTTGAGGCAAGAATGTGTATCACAGGTTAGAGAAACAGCAAGGCAATCAACCATGTGGCTGGTGTGGAGAGAATCATGAGATCTCGAGGGCTATAACAAGTACTTTGATTTTTAATCTGGGCAAGATGGAATGCCACTGAGAATTTTGATCAGGGCAGTGACATCATTATGTTTTAACAAAATCACTCTGGCTACTTTGTTGGGAATAGAATGCCAGGACGGTAGGGACAGAAATAGGGAAGACTATGTGGAGGTATAGTAAATATCTAGGTGAAAGATTATGGAAGCTTGGACTACATTGACAGCAATGAAATGGGAGAAGTGGACAAATTGCAGAAACATTTTGAAGACAGGTTTCTTAAGACCAAAGATTCTAAAATTCTTATAATATGATGCTAGGGGGCATTACTTTAATACATTAATGTAGTTAATTTTAGTATGATTTAAAATAGTTTATTTGAAACCCCATTTTACATAGATACTAAAACAATAATATACTATTTTCTTTTGATAATTGTCATGCCATGTTTAACAGATTCACTGATTTTTTACATTAGGAATGAACACCAATTTATTTTTTAAACAAATGAGCTCCCAGTCTTCAGGTGGAGACAATACTTACAGAAATTTTTCATGTGTTTTTGTGTTTTTACAAAACAGGAAAAGAAAATCACACTAAATCTTCAGTTGTATTAATTCATGTTGTTTTCCTCCAAATTTGTACTATCAATAAATGTATAACCTAAGTTAGTATTCTAAATAATTCTCCCACTTATTAAGTTTCTTGTGTATGTTAGTAATTGCTGGAGTAAAGCTAAAATAGGTAATGTGAATAATCTTACAATCATCTTAATTTTCTCATTGGCACAATGCCAACAAAAGCATTTAGAATTTTACAACTTTTACATTTAGCAAATGATACTGGGAGATTTAAAAGTGGTGGAACTTTCTGTAATTCTTTAAAATTAAAATATAGCATATGTACAATACAAACCAAAAAAAATACAGCTCCAAAAATTTTTACAAAATGAGCTAATCCATGAAACCAGAACTCAGATAAAAAATTGTAACATTAGGAAAACTGATTGTTCCTTTGTGAGAATGCCCTCTGGTGACCCTTCTGATCATTACCCTCCCTCAAGAATAAATCACTTTCACCTATTTTTTAACTTTATAGAAATGGTATCATACAGTATATATTAATTTTTATATACTTCTTTCACTCAACAATGTATTTGTGAGTCACCATTGTTACTGCATATAATTGTAGTTTGTTTATTCTCATTGTTGTGTATATATATATATATATATACACACACACACACACACAATACACACATGTATATATCTATAATATTGAGTATTTTCTATGTACCTGTTCTGTGCTGGGCAGTAACCCAAAGAAATAGCCACAGGTGAAAATGCCCACTTATACTGATGAACAAAGTACAGGGAAACCAAATTATTACCTTTTCCACTCTGGCTGCCTTTCAAAAAGAGTTCCATATTGAGGGTTTTTTTTTTTTTTTTTTTTTTTTTTTGCGGTACTCGGGCCTACTCACTGTTGTGGCCTCTCCCGTTGCGGAGCACAGGCTCCGGACGCGCAGGCTCAGCGGCCATGGTTCACGGGCCCAGCCACTCCGCGGCATGTGGGATCTTCCCGGACCGGGGCACGAACCCGTGTCCCCTGCATCGGCAGGCAGATTCCCAACCACTGCGCCACCAGGGAAGCCCCATACTGAGGTATTTTTCATAACTCCTTCATTAGTAAAATATAGATAGAGCAAAACTTCAGGACTTTCCTTTTCTGATAGGAGTTAAAACCAGTCATCCCCAGAACCTTTTAGGAAATCCAGAGTGCTTAACCCAGCAACAAGACAACTCATTTTCTTCTGAAGAATCATCTGGCATCAATCAATTAAATAGGCATCCTTTAGTAGAAGGCAACCTGCCTAAGGGCAAAATATTCTTAAGTAAGATTGTCATCATTCCTGGCAAACTTTGTTTGGAACATGCATTTGGGATGACCCCACACATCTCACAAATTATATTATGAAATCTAATGGCCTTTTAAAGCAGGTCAGTATTTTAAGAAGCATTATGGTGATTTTATAGAAAATAAAATCCTTAAAAAGAAATATTGGCTTCTAACATATTTGGATTCAGGGTCAGCAGTGGAAGACTTTGTTAGGAGGTAGCTGGAATTGTTTTGAGCCAACCTCAAGATGACTTTAACATTGATCCAGAGACATTTACAAAATGAGCCTACTTAATCGTGGAAAAAGAAAAACTGACGGTAACTCATCTGAATCCTTCCCAAATTGAAAAACACATTTGCTGATACTGATACCTCTGGCCTAGCCATGTTTACAAGGTGACAATAGAGAATAATAAAAGAGGTAATGCTAAGTTCATTCTCAAGATCCCCAATATTCTAAAAAGGAACAAGAGACAGAATAAAGATAACTGCAACTCAAGTCATGAAATGCTGCTTTGATAGAATTAAAATAAAACTCTATTTTTTAGTACTAACTTGTTTTCAAAATCTCGTAGAACGTCCTATTAGGGCATAACAGGACCCTAAATTTGGGAAGAATTGGCCTCAAAACAGTATTGATTTTTGTAATTCATGAACCTGAAATATCTTTATTTAGATTTCCTTTGATGTTTTTCATGACAGTTTTGTAGTTTTCAGTATACAGTTTATTTTTGTAGAAAAGTACTTTTGCGGGGAAGGAGGAGATGCTATAGTAAGTGGTATTGCTTATTTTAATTTCAAAGTAAAATTTTTTATTGCTGGTATATCAAAAACAATTGCCATTTGTATATTAAGTTTGTATCCTGAAATCTTGAATGCCTTTTCGCTACTAATTCCAGGATTATATTTGTAGATATTCTACAAAAGCAATTATCTCATCTGCATATATACAGAAATTTTCTTTCTTTCTTTACAAGCTGCATATTTTTTCTTTGTCTTCTTTTATTTCTTATTTTCTTATTTTTTTGTTTTTATTTCTTTGTCACACGAGCTAGAATGACCAATATGATGTTGAATAGGATTCGTAAGACCAGATATGTTACTTTGTGCTTGATCTTAGGGGAAAAAGTGTTTAGTCCTAACCAATAAGTATCATGTTAGCTGTAGGTTTTTCAAATATACCCTTTATTAGGGAAAGCAAGCTCCCTTCAATTCCTAGTTTTTTGAGAGTTTTGTTTTTTATGAATGTGTGTTGAATATTATTAACTACTAGTTATTATTAGCTTTGTTAGTATAATAAATTATACTGATTGATGTGAAAATACTGGATCAGTCTTTCATTCCTGAAATGACCCTACTGGTCATGAGTTATTATCCTTTTTATTTATTGCTGGATTAAATTGATAATATTTTGTTCAGGATATTTTCCCCCATGTTCCTGAGGGATATTGGTCTGTGGTTTTCTTTTATTCTTATGTCTTTATCTGGTTTTGGTATTATGGTAATATTAACATAAAATTAGTCAGGAAGTGTCCCATAGCTTCTATTTTCTGGAAGATATTGTGGGAAATTAGTATTATTTTTCTTTTAAATATTTGGTTGAATTTGCCAGTAAAACCAACTGAGCCTAGTGATTTTCTTTTTATTTTTTTAAAGATTTTATATTATTGACTCGATTTTTAAAATAGACATAAGGCTGTTAAGCATATCTATTTCTCCTTAAGTGAATATTTAGTCTTATAAAAAATTAGGCTATTTTGTCTAAGTTATCAAATTTGTGGGCATTGAATTTTTTGAAGTATTCTTCTATCATCTTTTAATATCATGGGATCAGTAAGGATGACCCATTTTAATTTTTGATATTGGTAATTTATGTATTTTTCTCTTGGTTAGTCTAGCTATAAATTTATCAATTTCATTAATTTTTTCAAAAAATTGACTTTTGGAGAGACCTTCAAGACGGTAGAGGAGTAATACGTGGAGATCACCTTCCTCCCCACAAATACATCAGAAACACATCTACATGTGGAACAACTCCTACAGAACACCTACTGAATGCTGGCAGAAGATCTCAGACTTCCCAAAAGTCAAGAAATTCCCCACGTACCTGGGTAGGGCAAAAAAATCCAAGAAAAAACATAGACAAAAGAACAGGGATGGGACCTGTACCTCTGGGAGGGAGCTGTGAAGGAGGAAAAGTTTCCACACAATAGGAAGCCCCTTCACTGGCAGAGAGGGGCGTTGGTGGGGGGGACGTTTTGGAGCCATGGAGGAGAGCACAGCAACAGGGGTGCAGAGGGCAAAGTGGAGAGATTCTTGACAGAGGATTGGTGCTGACCAGCACTCATCAGCCCTAGAGGATTATCTGCTCACCTGCCAGCGCGGATGGAGGTCTGGAGCTGAGGATCCGGCAATGGAGGTCAGATCCCAGGGAGAGGACTGGGGTAGGCTGTGTGAACACAGCCTGAAGGGGGCTAGTGTGCCACAGCTGGCCAGGAAAATGTCTGGACATGCAGAAGAATCAAGAGACCATTTTTTCAGGGTGCGCGAGTAGAGGGGATTCAAAGCATCACCTAAATGACCTCCAGAGAAGGGCATGAGCCGTGGCTATCAGTGCGGACACAAGAGACAGGCATGAAACACTAAGGCTGCTGCTGCAGCCATCAAGAAGCCTGTGTGCAAGCACAGGTCACTATCCACAACTCCCCTCCCGAGACCCTGTGCAGCCCGCCACTGCCAGGGTCTCATGATCCAGGGACACCTTCCCCAGGAGAACACACGACACGTCTCAGGCTGTTGCAATGTCATGCTAGTCTCTGCTGCCACAGGCTTGCCCCACATTCCGTACCCCTCCCTCCCCCCAGCCTGAGTGAGCCAGAGCCCCCAAATCAGATGCTCATTTAACCCCGTCCTGTCTGAGCAAAGAACAGATGCCCTCAGGCGACCTACACGCAGGTGGGGCCAAATCCAGAGCTGAACCCCAGGAGCTGTGCGAACAAAGAAGAGAAAGGGAAATCTCTCCCAGCAGCCTCAGGAGCAGCAGATTAAAATCCACAATCAACTTGATGTACCCTGCATCTCTGGAATACCTGAATAGACAACGAATCATCCCAAAATTGAAGCGGTGGATTTTGGGAGCAACTGTAGACTTGGGGTTTGCCTTCCGCATCTAATTTGGTTTTGATTTATGTTTATCTTAGTTTAGTATTTAGAGGTTTTTACCATTGGTAGATTTGTTTATTGACTTGGCTGCTCTCTTCCTTTTTTTTATACGTACATACATATATATATGTTTTTTTTTTCTTCTCTTTCTGTGAGTGTGTATGTGTATGCTTCTTTGTGTATTTTGTCTGTATAGCTTTGCTTTTACCATTTGTCCTAGGGTACTGTGTGTCTTTTTTTTTTTTTCTTCTATAGTTTTTAGTGCTTGCTATCATTAGTGGATTTGTTTTTTGGTTTGATTGCTCTCTTCTTTCTTTCTTTCCTTCTTTCTTTTTTTAAATTAATTTTTAATTTGTTTATTTTAATATATTTTTTAATTTTTCATTTTAATAACTTTTATTTTCTGTCTTTCTCTTTTTCTTTCTTCTCTCTCACTCTTTATCTCTCTCTCTTTCTTTCTTTTTTCCTTTCTTTCTTTCTCTCTTCCTTTCTTTCTTTCTTTCTCTTTCTTTCTTTCTTTCTTTCTTTCTTTCTTTCTTTCTTTCTTTCTTTCTTTCTTTCTTTCTTTCTTTCTTTCTTTCTTTCTCTTTTCCTCCCTTTTCTTCTGAGCCATGTGGCTGACAGGGTCTTGGTGCTCCGGCTGCATGTCAGGCCTGTGCCTCTGAGGTGGGAAAGCTGAGTTCAGGACATTGGTCCACCAGAGACCTCCTGGCTCCACATAATATCAAACAACAAAAGCTCTCCCAGAGATCTCCATCTCAACACTAAGACCCAGCTCCACTCAACGAACACCAAACTCCAGTTCTGGATACCCTATGCCAAACAACTAGCAAGACAGGAACACAAGCCTACCCATTAGCAGAGAGGTTGCCTAAAATCATAATAAGGTCACAGACACCCCCAAAACACACTTCCAGATGCAGTGCTGTCCACCAGAAAGACAAGATACAGCCTCATCCACCAGAACATGGGCACCAGTTCCCTCCATCAGGAGACCTACACAACCAACTGAAGCAACCTTATCCACTGGGGGCAGACACCAAAAACAACGGGAATGACTGACCTGCAACCTGTGAAAAGGAGACCCCAAACACAGTAAGTTAAGCAAAAGGAGAAGACAGAAAAAACGGAGCAGATGAAGGAACAAGGTAAGAAAACCATCAGACCAAACAAATGAAGAGTAAATAGGCAGCCTACCTGAAAAAGAATTCAGAGTAATGATAATAAAGATGATCCAAAATCTTGGAAATAGAATGGAGAAATTACAAGAACCATTTAACAAGGACCTAGAAGAACTAAAGAGCAAACAAACAATGATGAATAACACAATAAATGAAATTAAAAATCCTGTAGAAGGGATCAATAGCAGAATAACTGCGGCAGAAGGAAGAATAAGTGACCTTGAAGATAGAATAGTGGAAATAATTACCACAGAGCAGAATAAAGAAAAAAGAATAAAAAGAATTGAGGAGTCTCAGAGACTTCTGGGACAACATTAAATGCACCAACATTCGAATTATAGGGGTCCCAGAAGAAGAAGAGAAAAAGAAGAGTCTGAGAAAATATTTGAACAGATTATAATTGAAAACTTCCCTAATATGGCAAAGGAAATAGTCAATAAAGTCCAAGAAGGGCAGAGAGTCCCATAAAGGATAAATCCAAGGAGAAACATGCCAATACACATATTAATCAAACTATCAAAAATTAAATACAAGGAAAAAATATTAAAAGCAACAAGGGAAAAACAAAAAAATAATATACAAGGGAACCCCCATAAAGTAAACAGCTGATGTTTCAGCAGAAACTCTGCAAGCCAGAAGGGAGCAGCAGGACATATTTAAAGTGATGAAAGGGAAAAACCTACAATGAAGATTACTCTACCTAGCAAGGATCTCATTCAGATTCAACAGAGAAATTAAAAACTTTATGGACAAGCAAAACCCAAGAGAATTCAGCACCATCAAACCAGCTTTACAACAAATGCCTCTAGGCAAGAAACACAACACAAGAAAAAGACCTACAATAAACCCAAAACAATTAGGAAAATGATAATAGGTACATACATATCAATAATTACCTTAAATGTAAATGGATTAAATGCTCCAACCAAAAGACATAGACTGGCTGAATGGATGCAAAAACAAGAGCCATCTATATGCTGTCTAAAAGAGACCCAGTTCAGACCTAGGGACACACACAGACTGAAAGTGAGGAGATGGAAAAAGATATTCCATGCAAATGGAAATTGAAAGAAAGCTGGCATGGCAATTCTCATATCAGACAAAATAGACTTTAAAATAAAGAAAATTACAAGAGACAAAGAAGGACACTACATAATGATCAAGGGATCAATCCAAGAAGATGATATAACAATTGTAAATATTTATGCACCCAAAATAGGAGCACCTCAATACATGAGGCAAAGGCTAACTACCATAAAAGGGGAAATCGACAGTAACACAATCATAGTAGGGGACTTTAACACCCCACTTTCACCAATGGACAGACCATCCAAAATGAAAATAAATAAGGAAACACAAGCTTTAGATGATACATTAAACAAGATGGACTTAATTGATATTTATAGTACATTCCATCCAAAAACAACAGAACACACTTTCTTCTCAAGTGCTCATGGAACATTCTCTAGCATAGATCATATCCCGGGTGACAAATCAAGCCTTGGTAAATTTAAGAAAATTGAAATCGTATCAAGTATCTTTTCCAACCACAACCCTATGAAACTAGATATCAATTACAGGAAAAGTCTATAAAAAAATACAAACACATGGAGGCTAAGCAATGCACTACTAAATAACCAATAGATCACTGAAGAAATCAAAGAGGAAATCAAAAAACACCTAGAGAAAAATAACAATGAAAAACACCACAACCCAAAACCTATGGGATGCAGCAAAAGCAGTTATAAGAGGGAAGTTTATAGCAATACAATCCTACCTCAAGAAACATCTCAAATAAGCAACTTAGTCTTACAACTGAAGCAGTTAGAGAAAGAAGAAAAAAATTCCCTAAAGTTAGCAGAAGGAAAGAAATCATAAAGATTAGATCAGAAATAAATGAAGGAAACAATAGCAGAGATCAATAAAAGTAAAAGCTGGTTCTTTAAGAAGATAAACAAAATTGATAACCATTAACCAGACTCATCAAGAAAAAAAAGGGAGAAGACTGAAATCAATAAAATTAGAAATGAAAACAGAGAGGAAACAACTTACACTGCAGAAATACAAAAGATCATGAGAGATTACTACAAGCAACTCTATGCCAATAAAATGGACAACCTGGAAGAAATGGACAAATTCTTAGAAAAGAAGGTTGTGCTTTTTCTTAGAAAAGCACAACCTTCTAAGACTGAACCAGGAAGAAACAGAAAATATAAACAGACCAATCACAAGCACTGAAATTGAAACTGTGATTAAAAATCTTCCAACAAACAAAAGCCCAGGACCAGATTGCTTCGCAGACGAATTCTATCAAACATTTAGAGAAGAGCTAACACCTATCCTTCTCAAACTCTTCCAAAATACAGCAGAAAAAGGAATACTCCAAAACTCATTCTACGAGACCACCATCACCCTGATACCAAAACCAGACAAGATGTCACAAAAAAAGAAAACTACAGGCCAATATCACTGATAAACATAGATGCAAAAATCCTCAACAAAATACTAGCAAACAGAATCCAATACCACATTAAAAGGATCATACACCATGATTAAGTAGGGTTTATCCCAAGAATACAAGGATTCTTCAATATATGCAAGTCAATCAATGTGATATACCATATTAACAAACTGAAGGAGAAAAACCATATGATCATCTTAATAGATGTAGAAAAAGCTTTTGATAAAATTCAACACCCATTTATGATAAAATCCCTCCAGAAAGTAGGCATAGAGGGAACTTTCCTCAACATAATAAAGGCCATGTATGAGAAACCCACAGCTAACATTGTTCTCAGTGGTGATAAACTGCAACCATTTCCACTAAGATCAGGAAGAAGACAAGGTTGCCCACTCACAGCACTATTATTCAACATAATTTTGGAAGTTTTGGCCACAGCAATCAGAGAAGAAAAAGAAATAAAAGGTATCCAGGGCTTCTCTGGTGGTGCAGTCATTGAGAGTCCACCTGCCGATGCAGGGGACACTGGTTAGTGCCCCAGTCTGGGAAGATCCCACATGCCGCAGAGTGGCTGGGCCTGTGAGCCATGGTCGCTGAGTCTGCACGTCCGGAGCCTGTGCTCTGCAACGGAAGAGGCCACAACAGTGAGAGGCCCACGTACCGCAAAAAAAAAAAAAAAAAAAAAAAAGGTATCCAAATCAGAAAACAGGTGGAGAAATATACCATGTTCTTGGATTGGAAGAATCAACATTGTGAAAATGACTATACTACCAAAAGCAATCTACAGATTCAATGCAATCCCTATCAAACTACCAATGGCATTTTTCACAGAACTAAAACAAAAAATTTCACAATTTGTATGGAAACATAAAAGATCCAGAATAGCCAAAGCAATTTTGAAAAAGAAAAACGGAGCTGGAGGAATCAGCCTCCTGGACTTCAGACTATACCACAAAGCTACAGTAATCAAGACAGTGTGGTACTGGCACAAAAACAGAAAAATATATCAATGGACCAGGATTGAAAGCCCAGGGATACGCCCATGCACATATGGTCACCTTATCTTTGATAAAAGAGGCAAGAATATACAATGGAGAAAAGACAGCCTCTTCAATAAGTAGTGCTGGGAAAACTGGACAGCTACATGTAAAAGAATGAAATTAGAACACTCCCTAACACCATACACAAAAATAAACTCAAAAAGGATTAAAGACCTAAATGTAAGATTGGACACTATAAAACTCTTAGAGGAAAGCATTGGCATAACACTCTATGACATAAATCACATCAAGATCCTTTTTGACCCACCTCCTAGATAAATGGAAATAAAAACAAAAATAAACAAATGGGACCTAATGAAACTGAAAAGCTTTTGCACAGCAAAGGAAAACATAAACAAGACATAAGGACAACCCTCAGAATGGGAGAAAATATTTGTAAATGAAGCAACTGACAAAGGATTAATCTCCAAAATTTACAAGCAGCTCATGCAGCTCAATATCATAAAAACAAACAACCCAATCCAAAAATGGGCAGACGACCTAAACAGACATTTCTCCAGGGAAGGTATACAGATTGCCAACAAACACATGAAAGGATGCTCAACATCACTAATCATTAGAGAAATGCGAATCAAAACTACAGTGCGGTATCACCTCACACCAGTCAGAATCATCATCAAAATCTCTACAAACAATAAATGCTGGAGAGGGTGTGGAGAAAAGGGAACCTTCTTGCACTGTTGGTGTGAATGTAAATGGATACAGCCACTATGGAGAACAGTATGGAGCTTCCTCAAAAAATTAAAAATTGAACTACCATACAACCAGCAATCCCACTACTGGGCATATATCCTGAGAAAACCATATTTCAAAAAGAGTCATGTACCACAATGTTCATTGCAGCACTATTTACAATAGCCAGGACATGGAAGCAACCTAAGTGTCCAATGACAGATGAATGGATAAAGAAGATGTGGCACATATATACAATGCAATATTACTCAGCCATAAAAAGAAACAAAATTGAGTTATTTGTAGTGAGGTGGATAGACCTAGTGTCTGTCATACAGAGTGAAGTAAGTAAGACAGAGAAAAATACCGTATGCTAAAACATATATATATGGAATCCAAAAAAAAAAAATTGGTTCTGAAGAACCTAGCAGCAGGACAGGAATAAAGACACAGATGTAGAGAATGGACTTGAGGATATGGGAAGTGAGATAGGTAAGCTGGGATGAAGTGAGAGAGTGGCATTGACTTATAAACACTACCAAATGTAAAATTGATAGCTAGTGGAAAGCAGCTGCATTGCACAGTGTGACCACTTAGATGGGTGGGATAGAGAGGGTGGAAGGGAGACACAAGAGGGAGGAGATATGGGAATATATGTATATGTATAGCTGATTCACTTTGTTATAAAGCAGAAACTAACAAACCATTGTAAGGCTATTATACTCCAATAAAGATGTTAAAAAATAGCAATTGAACAGAAAGAATAAAAAGTCCTGATGAGTGTAAAAAAAAAAAATGAGTTTTGGTTTTGTTGATTTTCTCTATTTTTTTGTGGTTTTAATTTCATTGATTTTCGATCTTTTTAAAATTTTCTTTTATCTTGTTAGTTTTAGGTTTAATTTTCTCTTCTTTCTGTAGATTCCTTAAGTAAGAGTTTATTTTCTAAAATATACATTTAATGCTTTAAACTTTCCTCTAAGCACCACATCCTTAAAGATTCTGTGATTCTGCTGTACCGCACAAATTTTCATAAATTGTATTTTCATTTAATACAAAATACTTTAAAAAATTCTTCTTGGGACTTCTTCTTTGACCGTTGTATTTTTTGGAATGTTGATTACTTTCCAAATATTTGGGGATTTTTCCTGATATCTTTATGTTATTGATTTTTTAATTTAATTCCATTATAGTCTGAGAATATATTTTGTATGATTCACATTCTTTTCCTTAAGAAAACAGAAATAAAGCTACCATATGAAACTGCAATCCCACTACTGGGCATATATGCAGAGAAAAATATGGTCCAAAAGGATACATGCACCCTGATGTTCATTGCAGCACTGTTTACAATAGCCAAGACATGAAAACAACCTAAATGTCCATCAACAGAGGAATGGATAAAGAAGATGTGGTACATATATACAATGGAATATTACTCAGCCACTAAAAAGAATGAAATAATGCCATTTGCAGCAACATGGATGGACCTGGAGATTATCATACTAAGTGAAGTAAGTCAGACAGAGAAAAACAAATATCACAGATATCACTTATATGAGGAATCTAAAAAAAAAATGATACAAACAAACTCATTTACAAAATGGAAACAGACTCATAGACTTAGAAAACAAACTTATGGTTATCAAGGGGGAAGGGTGGGGGAGAGGGATAGTTAGGGAGTTTGGGATCAACATGTATACACTGCTATATTTAAGATGGATAACCAACAAGGACCTACTGTATAGCACAGGGAAATCTGCTCAATGTTATGTGGCAGCCTGATGGGAGGACAGTTTGGGGGAGAATAGATACATGTATATGTATGGCTGAGTCGCTTTGCTGTGCACCCGAAAGTATCACAACATTGATAACCAGCTATATCCCAATATAAAAAAAAGTTCAAAATAAATAAATAAATACAGACAGTATTTTTAGAGCATAATATTAAGAATATAGGTTAAGAAACAATTCATTTTAAATTCCATATTTCCTACTTCTTGATTAGATGACTTTGCAGGAAATAAACTCTCTTGGCCTCAGCTGATTCATCTATAAATGAAGAAAATAATACTACCTCATTTGGTTGTTGTAAGAATTAAATAATAGATATAAAGCACTTAAAAGACTGGTTATGTATATATTTATCTATCTATCTATGACTCAGTAAATATTAACTCTTACCTGTTATTATTCTTGTTTTCCACACACACTCCCAGGTATGATAAAGCTTAGCTAATGTCATCTGTTTACAATCTCTGAAGGGCCAAAAATTCCTTGGTGAGGTTGTAACTGTGTTTCTTCTGAATTAGGCATCCTTAGAACATATATCCTTAGAAAGGGTGTGAATGATGATGTAGCCTGAGCTACACATTACTACACATTAAGAGTGACCTGCCATGTGTTTACTAGTTAGCAAGAATTCCTGCAGGTATCATTGCTAATATTCAACCTGTAACTTACTATGCAGCCTGACCCTTTATAAATGGTTTGCTTATTTTTAGTCAGGGGGGACTCTTAAGAATTAATCACCTTTTATTTACTCTGGAAGCATAAAAGTTACTTGGGAATTCCCTTACTAAATTTCCCTCATTTCAAAAATAGCTGAATAATCCCAGTTGAACAGTTTTTATTTTTGAATGAACATATCTATCCCAGGTAAATCTAAAGCATTTATTTCTGAATGAAAACTTCTATCCAAAGTTTATTTAATATAAACTTTTGTGCAATTCTCTAGATACATCTTCAATTGCCATAACCCACTGCAAAGGGCAATAAACGACACCTAGTTTTTTTTTTTTCCTAGAAAAATTTTTGACACAGTTACTAAAGTTTTCTTAAAAATGAGTTGAAAAAGATATGCATAGTTTCAGAGAAGCATTCAGGGTGTAAAGAATATTGTTCTTATGAGTATTCAAGAAAATAGTTAGTTGGACATGAGGAAAAATGAAAGGGAAAAGGTTTTAGGCAGGAAATACTTTGTAAATTACTAATTGCACAAGAGACCAAACAATGCCAATAAAGATATATTCTTTTTTTTAAATATAAACTTATTTATTTATTTTTGGCTACATTGGGTCTTTGTTGCTGCGTGCAGGCTTTCTCTAGCTGTGGAGAGCGGGGACTACTCTTTGTTACAGTGCGTGGGCTTCTCATTGTGGTGGCTTCTCTTGTTGCTGAGCAGGGCTCTAGGTGCACTGGCTTCAGTAGTTGTGGCGTGCAGGCTCAGTAGTTGTGGCTTGTGGGCTCTAGAGCTCAGGCTCAGTAGTTGTAGTGCATGGGATTTGTTGCTCTGTGGCATGTGGGATCTTCCTGGACCAGGGCTCGAACCCATGTCCCCTGCATTGGCAGGCAGATTTTTAACCACTGCGCCACCAGGGAAGTCCTAAATATATATTCTTGAGAATATCTCCCGACTCCAACTTGTCATCTCTAATCCTGACTTTGAATACTTTTTGAAATTTATTTTGTGATACATGATATCTCCATTACAAATTCTGATACATTTGCATTCTATTATCTGTGAGATAGTATTACTAAAATAATAATTTATTCTACACATAAGAAAAGTGAATATATTTATGAGGCTCTAAATTTTTAAAAGTGCAAAATGTGCCTACATAAAGCAGAAAAATGAAAGCATGTCCAATACATTCATTATTAAACAAGACAGACAGCATTTGAGGGCATCCTCTGATTTCAGAAGGTAATTTGTTATGCTTCTCTTGACTTTTGCAAAGTGATGGATCCAAAGTTCAATTTTTTTGAATTTTCTGTAGCAAAGAAAAAAACTCTTTCAAGGCCATGGCTGATTTAAGGTTAGTTAGATATCGTTTGCTGCAAAACAAATCCCAAAATTTAGTGGCATAAAACAATTACTATTTTATTATGCATACAGCTTTATGGATCAGACATTCAGACATGCACAGGTTGGATGATTTGTCTCTGCTCCATGATGTCTGGGGTCTGAGATGAGAAGACTGAAATAGTTGGACGTAACTTGACAGACTGGGGACTGGAATCATCTGGATGCATTTTCACTCATTTATCTTGTGCCAGTGATGGGATGACTCAAATTTGGGTTTAGCTGGAACTGTCAACCAGAATGTCTTTATGTGGCTTTTCCATGTAACAAGGGCTTCCTAATGGCATGGCAACCTCAGAGTAGTAAGACTTCTTACATGATGACTCAGGGCTCCAAGAAGAAGTGTTCCAGATAACAAGATGAAACTGTTCGGTCTTTCATGAGCTTGTACACTATATTCTACTGGTTGAAGCAGTCACAAGCTTGCCCAGATTCAAGGAGAGGTGATAATAGACCATACATCATGATGAGATAAAGAAAGCATCACATCAAATAATTTGTTTTATGTTTTAAAACTGCCACAGTCCTAAGTCCTTGAGAGGCTATCCTCACCGCTTTTGAGGTATGGTGCATTTACAACACAAAACATTTCAGAACACTTGGTGTTTCTAGAGTTAGGATATTAAATATTCTAGATGAATTCTAGCTATTACAATATTAAATAACAATTTCTACTCTCTTCAATTATCCGCTATACCTAATAATTTAAAGAACAAGGTCTATGTTTAAAATATTACTAGGTAGACAGGGATTTCTAAATATGTCTTGTAAACAGATGTTTTCATTTAATACAGATTACTGAGACTTCCCTGGCCGTCCAGTGGTTAAGACTTCGCCTTCCAATGCAGGGGATGAGGGTTTGATCCCTGGTCAGGGAGCTAAGATCCCACAGACCTTGCGACCAAAACCCCAAGACATAAAACAGAAGTAATACTGTAATAAATTCAATAAAGACTTTAAAAAATATAATAATACAGATTGCTGTATCCAAGTCAGTAAAATACAATAGTATTTGAACTGTCATACTGCTTTTTCATGCGTTCTGGAACCTGGAAATACTCTCTTTTGGATAATTGTCATTACAATGATATTTGTTAAAATGGAATTCCACATACACTTCAAAAGCTGACAAAATACTGAATGCAACATGTTAATAGAATGAATAAAAACAGAGAGCAGTGTATTTGCCATTGGTAAGTCTCATTTAAAGGTACTATGTCCAGGATGGAATTTTATAGTTCAAGAGAATAACAGGGAATTGAAAGAGTATACAAAGAAATCAACCAAAATGATGATTTGGAAAATATAACACTGTTTTTAAAAGTTTAAATTATGAGGAATATTTTCCTTTAATTAATCTTTTACATTATATAATATTTTGTTGTATTTAAATCATTTAATATGTGTATGTCACATTGGATTTTTACAAAAGCACTGACATTTTTTATGTAGCAGAGAAATGAAATCAAACAGACAAATGCAGACAATTAGGGGAAGAGTCAGGACAAGAATTTTACACAAGATCACATGATATTAACATCACCTTGAAGACTGAATAATTATGATCCTTTTAAGAATTCAGAAAAATTTTTTGTGTCATAAGTCTCCACAGCAAAATAAATATGTTTTTACCTCTAGGGGAGAAAAAAAATGTTAAGGAAAAATAATTAAATGCCATAGAACTACTTATGTTAGGATTGTTTATACAAACTAATAACTTGGGCTCAAAAGAGTATGAAAACACTTGCAACATCTCAGAATATAGACTTCTAAAAACATACTTGTAGAGATTTTTTACTAGGCTGCACTTCTTCCTGAAAATTGATTTAAATGAGAGTGAAGGAATAAAATAGGTTTAAACCTACAAAGACAAAGGAAAAGGGAATAGACATAACAACAAACATGGCATGTCAATAAAATTCTGAAAGCCAGAAAATGGATGGAAAGTGGTGCTTGATTTAGAAGACTGGGGAAATATAAAATCTAGGTCTACAGGAAAGAAGCCAATAAGTAAGATTTTCATGTCAGACTCCACTAAGGTTTAGGGCTTCGAGGCACCAGGTACAACTAATGAAAAGATGTTGGTCAGTTTGGAAGTTTATAAGAAATCTTTACACCCTCTGGGTCTTGCCCTTGTTTGAAGAAACAGTAAATTCCCTAACTAAACCCAGCAAAAGTATATGAAAAGATTTACCTAGACAATCTCTATATTCAGTGATAAAAGCAAAAACTGAGTGAGCACAAAACACTGTTCTTAAAAAACAAAACAAAACAAAACTGGATGATTAAGTAAATGTTAATATAAAAAATCCCTTCTGCCTCTAGATTCTCAAAAGCCCTCATTGTGGGGCTTCCCTGGTGGCGCAGTGGTTGAGAGTCCGCCTGCCGATGCAGGGGACACAGGTTCGTGCCCCGGTCCGGGAAGATCACACATGTCACGGAGCAGCTGGGCCCGTGAGCCATGGCCACTGAGTCTGCGCCTCCGGAGCCTGTGCTCCACGATGGGAGAAGCCACAACAGTGAGAGGCCCACATACCGCAAAAAAAAAAAAAAAAAAAAAAAAAAAGCCCTCATTGCATCACTTTGTGGGAATTGAGGCTTGGGGAAAGGGAACAGGAAAATGATGATCTGGCTACTGTTATTGCTGTGAGTAGTAAATTGTCCTTTTTCTCTGACCCAGTAGTTTTGTGTCTTCTACCAGAGTCCATGAAAATGAGGCATGCTAATGTGTTTGCTTAAATTTGGGGTAAAATATCAGCCCCTTCGCAGTTCTTAGCGATCATCAATTACAAAACAGAAACCAAGGCTCAGAGAGGTGAGGGGATTTGCTAATGCCACACAGCAAATAGAGAGTGAAGCTTGTTTATGAACTTCCTGTGTGACTGCAACTTCAAGAATTTGAGTTACTGCTTTTGAGAAGGGAAACCTGGCAAAAGGGATTCAGGGGCAGAGATTTATCTGTGTATCACTTTCAAGTGAGATATAGCTGGCTTTCTGTGGTATGACTGTTAAGAATTACCCACATATGTTTTTTAACATTCTTTTTTATTTTTTAAATTTAATTTAATTAATTTATTTTTTATACAGCAGTTAGTTTGTATTAGTTTATACAGTTTACAGCAGTTTATTAGTTATCTATTTTATATATATTAGCATATATATGTCAATCCCAATCTCTCAGTTCATTCCCCCCTAACCACTTTCCCCCCTTGGTGTCCATACATTTGTTCTCTACATGTGTCTCTATTTCTGCCTTGCAAACTGGTTCATCTGTACCATTTTTCTAGATTCCACATATATGCATTAATATACAATATTTGTTTTTCTCTTTCTGACTTACTTTACTCTGTATGACAGTCTCTAGGTCCATCCACATCTCTACAAATGACCCAGTTTTGTTCCGTTTTATGGCTGAGTAATGCTCCATTGTATATATGTACCACACCTTCTTTACCTATTCATCTGTCAATGGGCATTTAAGTTGCTTCCATGACCTGGCTGTTGTAAATAGTGTTGCAATGAACATTGGGGTTCATCTGTCTTTTTGAATTATGGTTTTCTCTGGATATATGCCCAGCAGTGGGATTGCTGGGTCATATTCTATTTGTAGTTTTTTAAGGAATCTCCATACTGTTCTCCATAGTGGCTGTATCCATTTACATTCCCACCAACAGTGCAAGAGGGTTCCCTTTTCTCCACAACCTCTCCACAACCTCTCAAGCATTTGTTGTTTGTAGATTTTCTGATGATGCCCATTCTAACTGGTGTGAGGTGATACCTCATTGTAGTTTTGATTTACATTTCTCTAATAATTAGTGATGTTGAGCAGCTTTTCATGTACCTCTTGGCCATCTCTATGTCTTCTTTGGAGAGATGTCTATTTAGGTCTTCTGCTCATTTTCGGATTGGGTTGTTTGTTTCTTTAATATTGAGCTGCATGAGCTGTTTATATATTTTGCAGATTAATCCTTTGTCCATAGATTCATTTGCAAATATTTTCTCCCATTCTGAGGGCTGTCTTTTCATCTTGTTTGTGGTTTCCTTTGCTGTACAAAAAGCTTTTAAGTTTCATTAGGTCCTATTTGTTTATTTTTGTTTTTATTTCCATTTATCTAGGAGGTGGGTCAAAAAGAATCTTGCTGTGATTTATGTCAAAGAGTGGTCTTCCTTTGTTTTCCTCTAAGAGTTTTATAGTGTCCAGTCTTACATTTAGGTCTTTAATCCATTTTGAGTTTATTTTTGTGTATGGTGTTAGGGAGTGTTCTAAATTCATTCTTTTTCATGTAGCTGTCCAGTTTTCCCAGCACTACTTATTGAAGAGGCTGTCTTTTCTCCATTGTATATTCTTGCCTCCTTTACCAAAGATAAGGTGACCATATGTGCATGGGTTTACCTCTGGGCTTTCTATCCTGTTCCATTGATCTATATTTCTGTTTTTGTGCCAGTACCACACTGTCTTGATTACTGCAGCCTTGTAGTATAGTCTGAAGTTAGGGAGTCTGATTCCTCCAGCTCCATTTTTTTCCCTTAAGATTGCTTTGGCTATTCAGGGTCTTTTGTGTCTCCATACAAATTTTAAGATTTTTTTTGTTCTAGTTCTGTAAAAAATGCCATTGGTAGTTTGATAAGGATTGCATTGAATCTGTAGATTGCTTTGGGTAGTATAGTCGTTTTCACAATATTGATTATTCCAATCCAAGAACATGGTATATCAGTATATCTCTCCATCTGTTTGTGTCATCTTTGATTTCTTTCAGCAGTGTCTTATAGTTTTCTGAGTATAGGTCTTTTACCTCCTTAGGTAGGTTTATTCCTAGGTATTTTATTCTTTCTGCTGCAATGGTGAATGGGATTGTTTCTTTAATTTCTCTTTCTGATCTTTCGTTGTTAGTGTATAGGAATGCAAGAGATTTCTGTGCATTAATTTTGTATCCTGCAACTTTACCAAATTCATTGATTAGCTCTAGTAGTTTTCTGGTGGCATCTTTAGGATTCTCTATGTATAGTATCATGTGACAGTTTTACCCACGAATTTTCCAGAAGAGTAAGTTTTACCTTCCTTTAAAGCAAGTGAAGCTCTAAGAATGATCTTCTTTAAAATCAGCAATGAACCCTCAGACTGTGAACTTTTCTTATGTACCATTACAATATGCTCTTTCTTTTGAGATATTTCTGGATGGCATTGGTTATAACAGTGAGGTATTAAAGCAATGTGATTAAGCAACCCCATTCTTTATGATCCTTAGCTTCACAGCAAGAGTGGCAAGTGTTTAGGCTGAACAGACAATAAGAATTAAGCTTAAAAAACCACAGCGTGATTTCAAACATGTGAAGTTGCTGCTGCCGACTAATGGTTAGCCTTGCCCAAAATCTGTTTTTCCTACTTCTTCTGATTCCCTTCCAACTATGGGAACCACAGGACTTGACTCCAGGCAAACAATGCCCTGGACGTGTGATGGTAATCTTTGCCACAAAATAAATGAGCTGGTCTGGAAAACCTCACTTTCAGAAGGAGACTCACTTTTCTTAATACATTCTAATCTTTTCCTGAGATACCTACTTCGTAGAAATCATCAGTGAGGTTGTGGACTGGGTGAAAAAGAGGAGAGATATATAATATTTCCCAGAAAATCTAGAAAAGTACATTCAACTGAATATTATTTTTTCGGTTGTTTTTGTTTCAAGTTCTTAACACAGTGCTGGAGAAAGAGGTTTAGCGATCTAATATATATATATATATATATATATATATATATATATATCATTAAAAATTCAAATCTACCTTGGTAGCATAAATTCTACCAATCTCTCCTAGCTTCTCAGAGCCCTTGAGGGAGCCCAGCAGCTGCAGGAGGTTGGGAGAAATAGAGCAGAGATAGACACTCTCTTGCTGGTCTCTCCTCAGCCACAGTCTCAGCTCCCAACTCTGTTTTATAGTTATGGAAACAGAGGCTATAGATATCTGAGCATCAAGATATGCAATTAATAAGTGACAGACTCCAGATTCAAATCCAACAGACCGTAACCTCAAAAGAGTAATGTTTCTATTTCTTTATGCTGTCCTCCCATTGGAAAATGCCTTAAGGGGCGAGAAGGACAAAGAACAGTAACATGCAATAAACAACACCAAAACCCAAATTCTCCTCATTTTGGAGTTTTCCTCAGTTGAGCCTATTTAGTCCCCAAAACTCAAAAGAATAATGAAAGGTAAGTAGAAACCACAGATTATTTAAGAGCAAATTAAGATCAAATCAAAATCTTCAATATGATACTTTTTCACTGAGATCTTCTTCAATTATTTTTTTCTCATAGGAAAAGCACTATGCAGATGAATGTAAGAACTATGCTTATCCATGTCTATTAGTATGTAAGTATCATGAGATCAAGGTATTTATGTTAGTTACTGGTATATCATCAGTACCTGGCATGGTGTTGGTCATCTAGTAAATTATCAATAGTTGTAAGTTAAATATGTGAATAAATGAAAGAGTGCTTTAATCATCAGTTTTTGTAGTCAAGTTCAACTTCAGATAGTTCTATCTATGGACTCATTCCCATCAAAGTTGTGGACTAATAAAGATCACACCTGGAAGTATATTAGAAAATCCTTCTTTACTAGTGGGTAAAGTCTAGGATTCATCTTGTGGCCTTCTTAGGTGTAGCAGGACCTCATGATTTACGTTTAAGCCATGCTGAACCAGCTAAGCAGCATGTTTCTACTTTAACCTCCACTGTGTAAGTCATACCTACATGAATCCTACCTTCTGGGATCAGAAATCTATCCTATTGCATAGAAAACAAACTTACGGTTACCAAAAGGGAAAGGGGCAGAAGGAATAAACTAGGATTAACAGATACACACTGCTATATATAAAATAAACAACAAGATCCTACTGTATGGACAGGAAACTATATTCAATATCTTGTAATAACCTATAAAGAAAAAGAATCTGAAAAAAACATACATATGCATATATAGCTGAATCACTTTGCTGTACACCTGGAGCTAATACATTATAAATCAACTATATTTCGATTAAAAGTTGTTTTGAAAAAAACTGTCCTATTGCATAAAGCTTTGATCTCCAGTCTATCTTTATCTTCTTTCCACAAAGGCTGGACTGATCCTGTGTTCCAGCAACTGACTGGTTTGCTACCTTGTTAGAGACATCAACTACTACACCTTACTCATCTTCTGGAAACTATTATATAACATGCAAAGATTTATATTATTTAATGTATTTAAACTTTTTCTTAAATTGTACATTCTTCAAAAGCAATGACTTTTGCACTTTTAATCCATGTATTGAGTGCTGTGTTATCACTATAATATACATCCAACAAATGCTTGTTCATGGACTAAACACTGATTGCACTAGCAATTTTCCTCTGATATACAGTATGATAAAACTGAGAATTTAATATTTCAGTATAGTAATTCAAAATAACCATAATGAATTTGACATTGGTATTTCTGATTTCAACCTATGTGTTTAAAAAAACAATATCATAATTTTATTTAACCTAGTTCCCACTGCTCATAATACTATTTTCTTAGCTTTCTCATCAAAGACATCCATTTGAGAACTATTCAGCAGGCAATTTAGTTTACATAAGTAGCCTTAACACAGTTCTGAATAAAGCAATTCATGTGATCAATTCCTTAATCCTCATAAAATGTGCTCAGAAAAAAAGGAAGAAAAAATAAAATTTCAAAAGGACTTCTCTGATGTGTAAAATTTAGAAAGCTATTAACTCAACAGCTACTTTTTAAAGACAACAAATACTTATTAAACATCTTTGAAGTGCATAATAGAGCATTAACTCCTGTGAAGGAGATAAATGAGTTAAAAAGAAATAGATTTCTACCTCTGTAGTGCTTAGGCACCATTTGCGTAGTATATGTATCTAACTTTAAGATAACAACATTTGTACCTACTTTAGTCAGCTTGTACTGCAATAACAAATAACCATAGACTAAGTGGCTTAAATAACAAACATTTATTTCTCACAGTTCTGGAGGCTGAGAAGTTCAAGATTAAGGTGCCAGCCCATTTGATTTTTGGTGAGAGCCTTCTTCCTGGTTTGTAGATGGCTCTCTTCTCAATGTATCCTCATATGGCAGAGAGAGAGAAAGGAAGCAAGTTCTCTTGTGTCTCTTTTCCTAAGAGCACTCCCATTATAAGAGCTCCGCTCTCATGACCTAATCACCCCCCAAAGGCTGCATCTCCATCACAGTAGGGATTAGGGTTCCAAAACATGATTTTGAGGGATACAAACTTTCAGTCCATAGCAGTACACCAATTAAAGTTTCAGATAAATAAGAGTTCAGTATAGACTGGAGAAGATTCTTCCTGTGAACATAAGAATTAACCGTAAGCGTTTTGAGGTGAATATAAATAGAGTTGGGGAGATTATTTAATCATGGAAAACAGGAACACTAGCACATATACAAAGAAAGGAAAGTTGGATATTTTCTGAAAATGAGTCAGTACAGATTGTAGTGCAGTTCAAATGATGTCAATGTTGCTGTGTTGTCTCTATTGAAAGTGCATCTTAGAAGAGAGGGGGTGGAGGTGGAGATTGATTAGCAAAAACACGGTGCTTACTAGACACATAATGCATCTTCCAAAAAGGTGTATTTTATTAGCCAAGAATTAAGCAGGAAATAGGTTGAAAAGAGTTTAATAAAGGAATTGTCTACAGGAGTGTGAGAGTTTAAGGAACAAAAAAAAAGGTTGGTGGGCTTCCCTGGTGGCACAGTGGTTGGGGGTCCGCCTGCCAATGCAGGGGACACGGGTTCGTGCCCTGGTCCGGGAAGATCCCACATGCTGCGGAGCGGCTGGGCCTGTGAGCCATGGCTGCTGAGCCTGCGCGTCCGGAGCCTGTGCTCCGCAATGGGAGAGGCCACAGCAGTGAGAGGCCCACGTCCTGCAAAAAAAAAAAAAAAAGGTTGGTGAACTACCCAGGTACTAGCAATGGTGGGAAGCCATTACCACCCCTAAACCTAATATGGCAAGAGGAGGGAATGCTGTTACTCTTATGAAAACCCAGTGAGAAATGTAGCCTTAGAAGAGGACCTCCAGATGGAAGTCACAAGTAGAAGAATGAAACTACTGGCAAAGCCACTACCTGGCCAGGGCTGAGATAGCTTTAAGTGCACAGATCACTTCTGTTTCTCTCCCTCTTCCATTTTCTATTGTTTCTGCTTGTTAAACCAGTGGTTCTCAACAGAGGCAATTTTGCCCCCTGCCCCAGGATGTTTGGCAATGTCTGGAGACATCTGTGATTGCCATTACTGGAGGACATGTTATGACATCTAGTGGGTAGAGGCCAATGGTACTGCTAAATATCTTACAATAGGTAGGACAGACCCCCTCAACAAAATATTATCCAGCTCCAAATGTCAGCAGTATCCAGGTTGAGAAACTCTGTTGAAATAACCAAATTTAGTTGGAAGCCAGAGGGTAAAGAGGCTGATTGATACATTCCATTGGCATCAGCCTTTTGGGACACAGAGTAGTGTAGAGAAGGTCAGAGAAAGAATATGTGGGTGGAGAGCTGTCAAACAGAGCATAATGAGTGAATAAGTTCAATTTTTTTCTACGTATTTGTTTTCAAAATACTCAGCTAGCTTGATAAAAATATGATAACATGTTTAAAAGTTTTGCTATATGATGTAATAGGGCATTTGTTGCAACATCTTGTAATTTAACATGTCAGTTTTAAAAGAGAATTGATTTTAAAAGATAATTCATTTATCTTTAAGCTTCAAAAGCCTTAACCCTGTAGTCAGGACAAAATAAGCAGAAAAAACTATAAAATATACTTAAGGAAATGGGTCAATCAATAGCTTACTGAATTGTTCCAACTTAGAAAATACATTTAATATATTTAATTTTTGAATTTAATTTTACATCGAGGAATAACTGTGTACCTGGTATTTTCCCTTCAAATAGCATACTTGCTTAAATATAGAGGGAAAAACATATAGAAAGATGAAGTCATGTTTCCAAACCAAATCAAAGTGGCTTATAGCAGTACTGGAAGAGGGCCTTTATTTTCTGTCTTTTATTACAAATGTAATTCTCAAGTCCTTTCCTCCCAACTACTTAAATCAAAATTGTATGATGGTCTTTGTTATGAGATTTTTTTGTTTTTATGGTTTTTTTGTGGTACGCAGGCCTCTCACTGTTGTGGCCTCTCCCGTTGTGGAGCACAGGCTCCGGACGTGCAGGCTCAGCGGCCATGGCTCACGGTTCCAGCCACTCCGCAGCATGTGGGATCTTCCTGGACCGGGGCATGAACCCGTGTCCCCTGCATCAGCAGGCGGACTCTCAACCACTGTGCCACCAGGGAAGCCCTGTTATGAGGCTTTTTTAAATTTTATTTTTCTATGTTGTGTCTAAGTGATACTAAAATAAAATGAAAAATTAATTATCTTCACTTTTTTTACATCAAATATTTGGAATACATCTAGATATAGGGCAACATGCTTCATTGATCAAGAGGTTTCCTTCATTTGTAGATATTTAGAATCGTGTATAAGTTCATTGTGTGTCTAGAACGCCATCAGAATCAGAGTTTTAACTAGCATATAAAGAGGTAATAACATAATTTCCAAAAATGCATTTAAAAATTTAGTTCAGAAACTCAATATTTCACTGACAAGTGATTGATGTAAAATACAACTTTTGCAACAAAAGAACTGTTGTGTGGATAAAAAAGCAGTTCTAGTAGTCTAAGCCAATCAACTTTATAATATACAGTTCAGACTGTATATTATAACTTTTTTATATACAGTTCAGATTGCTTTATAGCTAGCAATTCTTTCATATATATTTAAATTTCAAGAGGTTAATTGTTTGACTGCACCTTCATCTCAGCTCTGGTAACTGAAGTAGGTGGTACTAAGCCCAGCAACTCACTCATTACAGCCCTGAAATGATTTATTTTCCACCCTTAAAACAAACTCTTCCAGCTCCTCAACTGCGGTTTACCATGTGTGAATGCAGCCTCTGTGAATGAGTAGTAACTACATAATTTAGTTGCAAAAGAATAACCATTATGACATTCAGATCCTTATCATTATGTTGCGTTTCCTGTGCTTATTTAACAGTAGTTGGTAGATCTGCTCTTATAACAGCTCAACAAAATAAAACCTTCAAAGTATCAATCATAAAACCCCATATTTGGTTTCGTGTGTGGAGATTTTAGACGTTTATTAGAAATCCTTAGCTTTTTGCAAGTAACACATAGAGTTAGCCTCATGTATAATTGTTAATTAGATAAAATGTCTTCAGTGTCTTCATACTACACTAGCAGCTCATTTTGCTCCTGTCTCCACAGTCCAGATGAAACACTTTTGCTTGCATACCATGTAAAACACTTTTGAAATACTATGTACCCTCTTGTTCATTTTAAATTTGATAAAAAAGGACTATGATTTTAAATAGTAGGGAAGGATATGTTTTCCTGAATATTATATATTATAAACTTTAGTGCTTTAATTATATTTTATTATAACCTCAGAGTAACAAATTTAACTCATTCAATTTATGGGAAATGTTACCATATAATCCAGTGGACAAAGTCAGTCCTCATTGTCAAATCAATTTTGTTTTTTTGTCAGAAAGAACCAGACTTTATTTTTAACATTATAATATATATATTCATATGTAAACCTCCTCACTTTTGAATTTCAGTCCTAAAATAGACAATTAAGGGAGAAAGTGAGTAATGGAGTGGAACCTTGCCTGGAGTGGGTCACAGGGATAAAATTGGACATAGACCCCATGAAGCTCTCTTTGCCTGGCTTTTACTGAGAAACACATTCCTTTGTTTGATGCCCTGGAGATTTTTGGACCATGGGCTGAAAAGATTCTCCATGGGAGGGAATATGCCTTCTTTTTTAATGTCGTAGAATGGCAATTGTAAAAAGGGAGCTGAGACAGGAGAGTTGGCAGACTAGAAATGCTTTCTTAGGAAGAACAATAATAGGAAAGAATAACATGGAAGTTGAGGATTTGAATATTCATTCCTTTAATGATCCTGATGCCCACCATACTCACTGAGAAGCTTTCACATGTCCTTGGGTGTGTTTATACCTAAGTTTGTAGACCACTGTAGTAGATCAATGGTCTTTGATTTTCCTAGTTCAAAAATCATATATTTATACATATATAACAGGTATATTTCCTAATCTTGATCCATTGGAAAATTATTTATTTACTATTATTATCTAAGTTTCAGGTGTGAAATTGAAAAAAAATCAATTGTTAAATCTTAAAAATACACATTCAATATACATTGATGTAATGGACATTGTTCTAGTTGCTTGGGTTATATCATTGTGGTAGACTATACTGTTATTTCCAGTTATCCACTCCTCCTGTGTAGGCGAATTGTCCACACTCAGACTTACCATGAATTCCTGTAAGTTCCTCATTCCATTGTCATATGATGCATTCTGGCAAAGCATAGTGAGTGAGCCCATTATGTGTCTCATCCAAGGAGAAGCTTTAAAAGCTTTGCTAAATGTCTTGGCCATGTGCTCTGGTTCTACAATAAACACATCCTAGAGAATTGTTACACCTTCCCTATATCTCCTCAACCTGGCCTGAGAAGATACAGACAGCTCAGCAGAACCCAGCAGGATCCAGCAGAGCCTTGGATGACTCACAGCCTTGAATAAAAAAATAAATGTTTTTGTAGATGGCACTGAGAGTTGTTAGTTATGCAACATTTATTGCAACAGAAATTTACTAAGAGAACCAATGAACAAAATAAACAATATTCCTACTCTCAGGGAGGTTACAGTCTACATATGCTTGGTATATAAAAGAAAATAATATTTGACCAGTATGTGGTCAAATATGACAACTTAAGTATTTATTCCTATTCTTTTTAGTTTGTGTTTTTTTAAAAAAAAACTTCCTTTGATTGGTGATCTTCAAAGTTGTGGGAAACAAAAGCAATACGTGCATAAGGCACTTATGACAAAATTTACACTTTTGATTTCCTTGTACTGATCCTAATTCCACTTGAAGCAATAATAACAAATGAAATATGTTGTCGTTAAATGAATTAATTCATCTTGCAATGAAGAAAAGAAGCTATTTGGAGAAAGAAGCTTGAATTGTGCATAAAACCCTTATGTAAACCTAAATTGTGAATGAAATCATTAGGCTGAATGAAAATTTTTATAATGTCCTATGCAATGTCATCTCTTAGAGAGTGAGGTTGTTTAAACCTTATTCCAGAATTTTCCCTCTTCCCATGGACATTTACTTCTCCTGTGTGCCAAAATCCCTTCATTCAATTCACACTTATTGGGTGTTTTTGATGTACTACCACCATTCCTATAGGGCCTTTCTCCTCCTGGAATCACAAGTATCAAGGAAGTTTAAATGTTTTATGTTTCCTTCTTAACATATATTTCCTCTTTTTTACAACAGGCTTTATGAAGTTAATGCCTCAATCCTAATACCAGAAATCTCAGGAATAATTCATTCAAAATGAGTATTACCATGTGTGTGGCACTGACATAAGCATGGCTGATACGGGGAAAAAAGAAGAGGTGGGGGGAGGGAGAAGGTAAGAAGGGTTCTTGCTTTTATACTGCTTACATTCTAGAAGTCAAGGGAAAAGATGAATAAATAAGTTTTTAAAATTCTATACACACATACATATAGATAATAATAAGTTGAAGTTTTTAATTGATTTGTTGGCAAACGCTTTGCTGAGAAAGTGATAAATGAGTAAGTGCCCAAAGGCTGTGAGGCAGCAAGCCTTGCAGACTTCTAGAGGAAATGAATTTTGAGCAGAGGAAACGGCATGTATAGAGAGAGGCCCTGCTGTGGGAGCACGTCTGGCAGGACAGAAATAGAAAGGAATGAGCAAGGGAAAGGGCAGATGACTTAGAGAGAGAACAAGGGCCTAAATCACATTGGGTCTCAAAGGCCCTTGTAAGCATTTGGCTACAACCAGAGGCCGCTGGAGGATTTTAAATAGGGAAGTGGCATCATCTGACTTCTTTTTAACTTAGTTACTTTGATCTCTGTGTTGAGCAAGCACTGAAGGGCAGGAAGGCAGAAGAAGCAGAGACCAGTTAGGGGGAGCTGAATAGTGGTGAAAGATGCCTTCCTGGCCTGGTCCAGGAAGGCATCAGAATCCATGACATACTATTACTTGAAAGTGGTCATATTTTATACTTTCTCTTTGTGGACATGTAATTGTCATTCCAGAGATAGGCAAGTGGGATAGATGAGAGATTTGCTGTAAAACCATTTGCTGTAAAATAAACATAAAATTGAAACAAATAAAATCTCCACTAGAGGGTTTAAGGGCCCATAACAGAAACATAGGATAAACCATTCGTTCAAACTAAGTAAGAAACTTTGCTTGGTTTAGACACAGAAAATACATACTGATAAAGTTTCTTAAATTAACAATATTCTTAGAAGTTCAGTTTATGGCCCTGCCTTACACAACTAAAAAGGTCATTGAAAATGTACATTAGCAAGAGGTCTCTCAGTGAAAGATGTAAAAGAAAATGTCGGTGTTATAATGTTATATTTTTGGATACTTTGTACAGATTTAACTATAGTAATAGATTATTTTCCTTATACTTTTAGCATATATAGGTGTTCAATAACAATACAGAACTTAGTTTATTAACTTCATTTTAATCATATCAGAAAGTATGTATTCTGCTATAACTTTTTTCTTTTTCCTTTTTTTTTTAATTTGGGTATAGTTATTTTACAATGTTGTCTTAGTTTCTACTGTACAGCGAAATGGAGTTCCTTGTGCTATTCAGCAGGTTCTTATTAGTTATCTATTTTATACATATTAGTGTATATATGTCAATCCCAATCTCCCAACTTTTTTCTTATACTTCATTTTATGTTTGTAAGCTGTGGGCTGTTGATCTATTATGTATTATAGATGAGGTTCATTTATTTTCACTGTTGTTTTGTATCACAGTGTATATTTTTCCAGTCTCAGGTTGACAGATAGTTTGAGTTGTTTCCAATGTTTTGGTATTATCAACTAGTCTATAAATACTCCTGTATGTGTCTCCTGGAACATAATGCTGGAGGATGTCATGGTATTTTTCTAGAACTGAAATTGTTTGAATGTAAGATATCTACATCTTCAACTTTACAAAATCATGCCAAATTGTTTTTCAGAGTGGGGGCACTGGTTACACTCCTGTTAGTCACATGCCTATGAATACATAATATTAGCTGGTCTTTCCATTTTCCCCCATACAAGTATGTATAAGATGATGTCAATTGTGGTTTAATTAGAAATTCCATGATTATGCTTATTAGGCATGTGTTTCTTCTTGCATGTAAATATTTTACTTTTAGGAGTTGCTTGCATTTTATCATATTGATTTTTCCCTCAATTTGTTTCTTTGTATGTTCTGAATATTAATCCATTGTTGGTTATGTAGTCTGTAGTTGACACCTCCTAGGTTATGTCTTGCATTTTTCTCTTAATGTTTTAAAAAATGTAACATGTATAATGATAGCTCTTTTCTGTTCCCCAAGGATATTTATATTAGATATAATAATACTGGAAGGATATTATTTTGACTTTTTAAGGAAGAAGAAATCCACTTAGAGGATAAAAGAGACTCCCAAAGTCAGTCAGAATTGTTTTGAAATCCAGATTATGTCCTAGGTCATGCTTTTTGTCATGCTTCAGAACAAGTCATTTTTAGAGCACTTCCTTTTAGAATAAATATGTTTTCTTTATGAAGGTTGGATCCAACTGGTATTTTTTTTTTAACTTCTTGGAATATATGACATATTAATTGAGTCAACTCTAGATTTTGGATTATGGTGTCCTTAGTTACTTCCTATTGGTACTCAAGCAAGTAAAATCATTAACTTTGCTTACAGCCAAAACACATCAGACCAGTAAAGTCTGTAGTTACAGGTGTAATACAAAACTAAAATATCATATAATTTTAATGGTCATTTGATTTGTGTCAGAGATATGGAGGCAAAATCCAATTTTAAGTTTTTAGAATGTTGTAAATACCATGAAAATTGGATAGTCATTCATTCCAGGTACTATCCAATAATCCATTATTTAGTGTAGTATTTCTGTGCAAAATGAATAAAGACTGTATAAACTAAGTTGACTCATGTAGCACAAAGAATGTCTACTTTTACCCCAAACTTCTGTGTTTTAATAGAAAATAGATTAAAAGACCAATGAAATATTTTTCTATTAATGAAAATATTATTTTAAACAAAAAGAGATGGAACTGTACATTATGACTAAGCTCTTTATGCTGAAGTTTATTATATATTTTAAATCAAACCAAAAAAGTTTAAGAATTTGTACCAGTGTTTGGTCAACCTCAGAGCTCACATATTTTTAATAAAACCCTCTGTTTTGTGTTTACAATTGCTTATGTGGCTTCTTCATATGGTCAGCAGCTGGGAGTTATGCAACATCAAGACCATAAAATGTTCTACATAATTCCCAATGTTCTCCTAAAATCATAACAGTAGCAGAGTTATGAATTTGAGCCTTAGATAAATAATATATTTTAATGCATTCTGAGAGAAATGACCTTAGTGTTCTACAACAATACCAAAACACCTGAGGCACTCACAAAAGCTATAAAACTGAGTGTCTGAAAGTGCAAATGTTGGTGCAAAGGGATACAGAATGCCTATTATCACTGTAGGCTGTATGGAAAAGCATGCATTTTGGAAATTGACGAGTTTGTATCTTAATTCTCCTTCTTACTAGCTGTGTAGTTTATTTTAACCTGTAAAATAGGACATTTCACTAGTTTAGGTTAGGCTACAGTAACAAAACCCCTGAAAACCTGAGTAGTTTATAAAAAAATTACTCAGGCCATGTGTCTGTCATGAATTCACAGACTTCATCATATCTGCTCACTCTGTGACACAGCCTGATAGAGAAACCACTATCTCAAAAGTTGTGATTAATTGAAGCAGAGGGAAAGAGCTCCCACAAATAAATAATTCAGTCCAAAAGTAACCGGCACTCACTATACGTTCCCACCCAGTTGTGGTAGAGTCTGAAAGAGCAGTCTTATCATCTACCTGCAAAGCAAAGACCCAGAAATACTAGATGCAGCATGAAGGATCACCACAGTGCTGTCAGGAATTCACTAATAATCTGCATAAAATTTCTGGCATAGTGTTTATTAAATGCAATGGTAGATATCTGGAAGCATTCTTCATTAGGTTATTACCAAGCATGCAATATTGGCATTAGGGAGAAAAGATAAAATGACATCATCTAGGAATAGAGTTTGTTTATACTTTATAGTCCATCTTAAGTTTCTTTGGTGAAAATATTTTTAAAATATACAGAGTTTTTTTTATTTGAGAATATTTAAAATGGCATTATCATCATCACAATTATCCAGCTAATAATGAAAACTAGAAGTTTAGTCTGAAAATCAGAGGACTTATGTTTTCAGATACTCTTTGGATCTTTTCTAAATGTAATAAACATGGCAGGAAATTTTTTTCATGAAGTAACATTTTAATGAATAATTCAAATGAAGAGAATCAAACAATAAATTTTATGGTTCAACCCTTTAATTTTTTTGACTAGACCCAGAAAATTAATTTTTTTCCCCCAAGGCCATTTGCTGGCAGGGGTTGGGAAATTGTCTCCTTCATATCTTCTCACCCTGTTGTTGGTGGAACAGCTAGACAAACATGTTCTGATTTCTAAAAGTTTGGTGTTTTCTAGATCGTTCCTCACAGAATAGTATGTATAGCATTTAAATTCCTATAATGAGTGAAGAAAATTTACTGCTACATCTCAAAACCTCTGCACAACTATGAAAAGCACAGTTTAATTCCATTTGTATTCAGTGAATATTATCATAAAAAATTGTAGATTTATATCAGAAAGTAAGTCTCGAAAGAGATCAAGACAAGAAAAAAAATTGGTAACTATGTCTGAAAAAAATGAGTCTTGAAAAAACATTATGTGTTCCAATCTTGACCTCCAGATAGATGAGTGACTCATAATACAAAAAAGTTAATAGCATATTATCTATGTTATTTAGAATACAGGTTTGTATTACTATAAATCAGACATTATAACCCAATTCTAAGTTATCAAACTTCATCACACAAGTAACTGATTGATTTCTGTTTATTTATTTATTTGTTTATTAACTATAGTCCCCGTGCTGTACATTACATCTTCAACACTTATTCATCTTATGACTGGAAGTTTGTACCTTAGACTTTTAAAATTATACCCTAAAACCACCCCCAAAAAGGGAAGTGAATATATCTTTTTGAGGCATTTTATTTAGAGACAAGGAATTATATTACCTTCTTTCTGAAAAGGGGATTTAACAACCTTAACCATATCTGATACTTATCTAAATGTGAAGGCTTGCTTACCACTTACCTTAAACATACATATCTCTGTAAACTTACAGTGAATATATATATGTTTAAAAATACAAAAAAACATATCTACTGATTCTTCAATAAAATTATAATCCAACGAATTTTTAGAAACTTCAAATAATAAATATATATATATATATATAGTACTTGGGAGATTTTTTTAAGGCACAGTTATTTTCATTCACACTTCTAGAATAAATTCATAACAGAGTTTCTTTTTCATGGGGAAGAGTTATTATTATTATTATTTTTTTGCGGTACGCAGGCCTCTCACTGTTGTGGCCTCTCCTGTTGCGGAGCACAGGCTCCGGACGCGCAGGCTCAGCAGCCATGGCTCAGGGGCCCAGCTGCTCCGCGGCATGTGGGGTCTTCCCGGACCGGGGCACGAACCCGTGTCCCCTGAATCGGCAGGCGGACTCTCAGCCACTGCGCCATCAGGGAAGCCCGGATGAGTTATTTTTTTCATTCTTCTGTCTTGGATAACTGACCCAACCTGGGTCAAATATATTACATTCCAACCTTTGTCATACAATATTACTCTGGCAAGGTTAACTGGCACAAACTTTACCAGGATCAGAAACTGATTCTTAATCCCTCTTGAGGAACGAAGCTGGGTGATATGATTTGCAAGATAAATAGAGACAGATCAACTCTGTGATCAGTACTTTTAGCCACTCTACTTTATTGCATCTCACTTGAAACTAAGGCACTACCGAGTATCAGGAAGGGAATGAAACTACAAATTATGTCAGGAGGCAGGTGAGTGTTTATTATCCTGACATCTGAAATATGAGAACAGAAATTGTTATCATTTACTTATTATAAAACAGATGTAAAGTTGCTTACTGTAATGTAATAATCAATAATTCAAAACTAAGTTAAAAAAAGAAAAACAATAATCTATAGCTAACATCATGCTTCATAATGGAAGACTTGACTGCATTCCTCATTAAATGAGGGTAAGGCAAGGATGTCAGTTCTCACCACTCATTCAACATGGCAGTTAATGAGGAAAGAAAAGGAAATAAAAGGCATATAAATAGGAAAGGAAGATATAAACTTTCTCTATTTGCAGATGACATTGTAATCTACATAGAAAATTCCAGGAATCTACTAGTCAATCTACCAATCTATTCTATACAGTAGCAATAATAACATGGAAACCAAAATTAAAACCAGTACCATTTATAATCACTCAAAAATCAAAATACATAAGTATAAATTTAACAAAACATGTACAGTATTTGTATACTGAAAATTTCAAAGCCCTGAAGAGACATAATCATTTTAATAATCCGGAAAACTGAACATAGCAAGGATGTTGATGATCGCCAGATTAATCTATAGATTTAACGCAAACCTATCAAAATTCCAGTAATATATTTACAAGTATTTCTAAATTTACACATTCTTTGGGATTTATAAGGTTTAATTTTCAAAAATATAAGTGTATTAAAAAGCATAATCTTTAATGGAACTTGGGGTAAATTACTTTGTAACCAAAGAATGCTCATATTTGAAGACCGTTTAAGCCTTGTACATCTGCATTTGCAGTTTGGGATCCCAGAGTCGGAGAATATAGCATAACATTTTATTTTATACAATAAGTAAAACAATTCATATAAAACATAAAAATGGGCAACTTATGTTATTCTACTTAAGTGAGAGCATCATGAAGGAGCAATAGGAGTTGTGATGGCCAGCCTCTCCAAGACAAATAAAAGAAATAAATGAAATATTTAGAAAAACTTTGTCAATTCTAAAATGATTCTTATCACGTGTTCTACCAAACTGAATGTGGAGAACAGAATATATTATTCTGTGAAGGTAATGGTTCACTAAAAGACAGAATTAAATAAAGTCATGAGATGCATTTTTTATATAGAAAACAACCAAAAAAATTTACAGTGACCAAGAAAATGCTCCTCCTCAGACTGGTTACTTCCCCTTGGTTGCATTTCAGTTCCCATGTGACATGTGGCATTTTTTATCTTGACACATTACAGTCTTAAACCTATGACCTTCCAGAGAGTTTAGTGCAGTCAGAATTTATTGCCACAAAGATAAGAGGATAATTTAGTTTTTCAAATACAGTTTGGATAAATGTCGAGGCAACCTATCACCAGCCCCAAATCTCAAATGGAGAGCATCTTCAGTAAGTTCCACTCCCATGATATAAAAAGTAAGACCATCTGTGATCAGTATTTGATGAGTAAAATAATCTTTTTGCCTGAAATATTTTTTCTATTTATAAATTCCACAAAGTGAATTTAATTGGGCTGTAAAAATCCAATGGCTCTTAATATTTCAAAACTTATTAAAATGCAGAGAATTGTGAATTCATCACTGGGAAAATTTTTTGTTTGTTTGTTTACCCCCCAGTTCTTTCTACTGCTCTTCAAATGACAAGTTAATGGAAGCCAGCAAAAGAGAGCTTGTATTTATCTCTATAATAACAAATAGCTAGTTAATGAACAACACAACAAAGAATCAAATATGACTCTAAACTTTAAAATAAATAATGAAGGAGGTTAGTAAGTAGAGCTAATAAATTAAGATTACTAGCTGAGGTTCAGGTCACAGGGGTTAAGGTCACTCATACATTCTTCAATTTAAGGAGAGTAGGGTTAGTAGCTTGAGAACAGAGGCTTTGGAAAAAGAAATATCTGGGTTTGAGTTGTATCTCTGCCATTCACTTGCCGTGAACATGGATAATTCATCTTACATCTCTAAGTCTCAGTTTCCAGAACTGTAAAAGTGCATAATAAATAAGACCAATTTCATAGAGATGTTGTCAGATCTTAAGTGGCTTAAACTATTATAGTGTTTTATAAAATACCTAGCACAAAATAATTATTCAATAAATCTTAGCTATTTTGAGTCCTGCATACTCCCCAGGAGTTTAGAAAAATGTGGATTCCTTAAAGACATGAATACCCTCTAGTTAGTCCACTTCTATAGACTGACACCTAATTCGATGGCTTCTGGGAAAAAATAATTAAGGAGAACAAAACACTGATGATTTTATTAAGAAGTTAACCTGTTTATGTGCTGACCTGAGTTCATTTGTTCAAAAATATTCATTTACAGTTATACAGCTATGACATTAATGGTTTTTCTATAAGCAAATTGGTAGTGGAACTGAACATAGTATGGGATTAATGTTGTTTTTGCTAGACAATAAAAATTATTATGGACCTAATCATATTATCAAAATTAGTACCTGCTTTTTATGGAAAATTTGAAGTGCAGAAAGGAGAAAATTGGATGAATTTACTATAGTTTATGGCCTGCTGGGTTTTATTTTTACATTTTTTTCATGAGCACTTTCTCATGTCATTAAATTGTCAACAAAATCCTCATTTTTAATGGCCGTATAATGAGTCCAGTGAATTCTGAAAACTATTTACAAGTTGCTTAGTCTCTTTGAATCTTAGTTTCCCTGTCTGCAGCATGGTGATGATAATAGCCACCCCAAAGGCTTATTGTGGGGGCTAATGAGGCAGTGCTTGTGAAAAAGCTGGAATGGTAAGCTAGAATGCACTATACAAATGTTAGTTAGTATTAGCTCTATTAAGCCAATAAAGGGGAAAAAAACCTGATGTGGTGAATATTGGCAGAATAAGAAAAGCTTTGACTGCTATTTTATAGTGATTTTCTATTTCAAGAGGAGGAATGGGTTTTATTGTCTCTCCCTTTTTTTTAAAACTTATGATTACTATTGCTACCATATAATTAGAATAAATCCTCCAGAAAATAGAGGTAGAAGGAAAGTCAAAGTCTGCAAGTAGGCAGAGAATAAGAAGAAGTAGGAAGATTTACCTCAAGTGGCCACCACCATTTTAAGAATTAAAAAATATTAAATTGGATTCACACAAATATTTTTAAATCTTCATACTTGTATTTTTAATTTTTTGAATGTTTTGAGATGTATTTTGCTTTAGAGAGCATCAAAAAGTGGGGTCCATCCTCCATTCTACCCTTACTCCCTCATTTCTTTGTTTTTAATAAATTCAAGTATTCAAAAGTATCTTTTATATTTGGGGGGGAAGATTTTAATTTTATAAATATGGGTGAATGTTCTAATAACATTCTAATGTTCTAATAACATTCTAATGTTCTAATAATAATGTTTTTGTTACTCTCAAAAAAATCTCTTGGTAATGTTCCTGTCACAGTAAAATATAGAAAAACGTTTGGGTGGGTTTTGGTCTACTGCTTCTTGGGAGGTTATGCTTCAAAAAATTGAAATATGTCAGAGAGCCACACACCCAGTTTTATTGTTAAGCACAACAATCTACTTTATCTTAGTAAAGTTCAACATGATGAAAAGCAATTCTTGTGTACCAAAAGCAAATCATAAATATGCATTGGGCTGAATGATAAAAGACTTGAGTTCTACCACCGATTCTGCTGGTTCTGCTACCAGTTTGGGCAATGGCTACTAGCAAGCAAGTATAAAAGGCTTTTGTTTATAATGCAAATCAAATCCCATCTCACACATACAAAGGTGTTTTGCATTCATCTGTCATTTCAACCAGAATTATTGTGAAGTTTTTCCTCTCTCTACCTCCAGGATATAGCATTTTTTTTTCTGATTTATATGGTCCTCATTGAACTCGTCTAAATCTTCCCTGTGTTTATTATATCACCACCATCCTTTCTTTTTTCAAAACTTCTTTCTTCTTTTTTAAAGAGACATAAAAATATATTACAAGGCTTCCCTGGTGGCGCAGTGGTTGCGAATCCACCTGCCGATGCGATGCAGGGGACACGGGTTCGTGCCCTGGTCCGGGAAGATCCCACATGCTGTAGAGCGGCTGGGCCCGTAAGCCATGGCCGCTGAGCCTGCGTGTCTGGAGCCTGTGCTCTCGCAACGGGAGAGGCCACAACAGTGAGAGGCCCGCGTACCACAAAAAAAAAAGAAAAAAATATATATATATTACAAATGTAAGCTGGAATTAGCTTCATGTCCTGAAATTACAACTTGGCTCTCATGAAGGCCACTGAGAGTACCTCAACATCTCTCTGCAGTTTGTGTAGAAAAATCATAATGAAAGATAAAGAATACTTTTTTCCTCCTTTTCTGAATATTTTAGAAGAAAAAACTAAGGGATGATATGTGAACAGAAAGAATGTTATTTGAATATCACATTGTTTACATTCCATTTGGGGAAATATGACCTATAGAGGGCAAATGATTAGCAAACCATGAAACCTCATACATATTTGATGAATCAAAAAGTATTTATAGAGTGGCTAATAAGTAGCTAACCAATTGTTCAACTGTGTGGTCCAGATGAGGACAGCAGGAGTTAAGAGCAGAGAGTACCTACATCATCTACATTTACAAAGATTTTTGTCTTAAACGTTATGAGCTCCTATGAAGAGTGTTTGGTATGTTGGCCAGCAATCAAACCTGTCAACTGCTTTGAAGATAGTTAGGTTTCCAAAATGAACTCTGTAATAAAGGCAGGGAAACTGGATGGGCCAAAACAGAGATAATGAGTCCATTAAATGAGACCACACTCATTGTCTGAATGAGTACTTGCATCTGAAGAACTTTCCAAAGGAGACTAAGCTTGCTTAACTTGGAAAAGCCTCAGAGAAAGAGTAGCATTTGAGCCCAGCTCAATAACCTCATGCTCTTCTGAGCTACAAATTGCTACAATAATTTAGTAGGTTTACCACATTCTTTATATACTTTCCCAAATGATTTTAAGTCATATGCTTATTACCTGAATTCAAACTAATTTTGTTGTGTTGTTTTTTGGACTCTAACACCCCTAAAATATTCTATGAGTGTAAAGAGTTGAGCCAGGCATTGCTTTATGTTCAGCTCCTGGCACTTTGTGAGCACTAAATAAACTAATCTTGGGGTGATATGGAATGAATTAACCTTGGGGTGCTTTAGAACCTGTGCTAGCAATGGCTGATTTGCTGAGTTTTGTTGAGCAATCACTGATGTTCATTTTCAATAATTGAGTTGAGAATTGCTCCTACAGTTCTTCTCCTCTATTCTTCAAGGTCACACGTGCTCTGTGAAAAGCAGAAGTAGCCACATGTTTACAGCCCAAGAGATTCTTCATGCTTCATCTGGTTCAAAACCCCTCTTCCTACTTGGTTTTCTTGTTTATATCCAGGGTCCTTATACATGAATTTTTCTCTTTGTCTTGAAACTGATAAACAACTTGAATATGCTACTCAGATTTTAGTTTTGATTTTGGTTTTACTTGTGAATATTGCTCCTTGAATAGCCCATTTTCGTGACAGCCAAGCTAAACCAGCTCAGCACCCAGGGAAGGATAGCTCAGGTCTCCAGATTGTCTGGAATTAAAGAAACTGACAGGTTTTTTCCAGGACTGGGATTCCCCTGGGAGTGCCCCATCGTGCCTGAGGGGACAAAAAAAATATTACTTCCTCATTTTCCTAAGATCTAACAATGATATGTAGTCCCTAAGGTGCTCCTAAATTGGCATGTTGCATCGTGTCCCAATGAGGTTTTATATATGTAAAAATAATCTCTGTAAAAGACTTGTAAATGGTTCTTTCCTTGTTATTTATTAATTTAACAAACTCAGAATAATTTAAATAAACTTTCTGATATACTTTCCTGGGATCTTGAGGCTGGTTAAAGAACTAATATTGACTAACCAAGGTTTTGTTTTCACCTCTGCATTATCTAACAACAAAATATTGGTTGGTTCCTTGCTTGCTTGTTTGCTGTGTTTGATTATGAACACGCTTTTCCTGCCTCTTGGTTTCTGACAATAGAACTTAGTAAAGCAGAAAATCTATTAAAAACCTACTCCTGATTTGTTTTTTTATTAAAAAATAATATGGATAACATTAATCTGAATTTTGGGGTTAGATATTTTCTTCTGGTTCTAAAATTAATCAAATAAAAGTTTTCCATTCTTTTTATGATCCAAAAAACACAAAGTTTTTAAAGTAGTCATGATTATATTTATTGACAGCTTTTCACACACTCATATTCTGGTATGTTGAAATACTTATCTTCATTTTCTGATATCCTTTTATTACACTTTTACATTATTATTGGGGAAAGAAGAAAAATTCTAATTAATATTATTGATCTCTTAGAAAAAAATACATGGACTGTTAGTTGAAAATCTGGCCTATACGTTTTTTCCTGAGTTCCACAAAGTATATTTCCAACAGCCTATTGAAATGTCAAACTTTATCGCACACTGAACTTGTCTTTCACCTACAAGCATCCTCTTCCTCAGGTTAGTCCTCATTCTATAATCCTTATCTTTTAAAATAGTGTACACCATCAATTAGAAGCCCTGAGTCACCTTTAACTCCCATCACATGGTTTGGGTTGTTTTTTTTTTTATTCTCCAACATCAAATCAATTAATAAAAACTGTCAATTAAATCTCAAAATTATTTCTTAAATCTGGCTTTTCCTATGAATCTGTACTGCTGCCACCTACTCAAAACATAACCATGCCTCACTCAGACATGCTTCAGCCACCAGAACTTTCTTTGACCTTCCATCTTTCATATAGCTACTAGATTTATTCCTTATAAAGTAAATCTACAGTCAATTATTCAGTCATTTTGTCACTTTTTTATTCAAGAAATACTCAAGCAACATCATTTTTGAGCCCAAATTTGATTTTGCGTTCCTTTTTAGGTTGCCCATTATAAAGTTTGAGCCACTTTTATAGCTCACCCACCACAGATGTGTAAATTCATTAGTGAATGCATTGGCGCACCGGCTTCATTGCTTACTGAATTTTATATAATTCCCTCTTATTTACTTTTTCTATTTGGTTTCATCGTTGTGTTGTGTATAACTTCATAATTAAGTTGTGCCACAAGATGAAGCATATATATAGTCATCCATTCACATTTCCAAACCTAATCTTACTGACGTCAAAAAATCATTCTGGAGTCCTTATTACTCATTAGATAAAATACAAAAAGCTTAGCATTGCTGCATTGTCTGGTCCCTACAATTTTTCAGCATCATGTCCCAGAGTCCTGTGTTCTAGACCACAGATCTTCTAAGGAGTCATAGAGTAAGCTTTTCAACTTACCATGTCTTTGTATTTTTTGTTTGTTTGTTTGTTTGTTTTGTTTTTGTTTTTTGTTTTTTGTGGTATGCGGGCCTCTCACCGTTGTGGCCTCTCCCGTTGTGGAGCACAGGCTCCGGACGCGCAGGCTCAGTGGCCATGGCTCACGGGCCCAGCCGCTCCACAGCATGTGGGATCCTCCTGGACCGGGGCATGAACCCGTGTTCCCTGCATCGGCAGGAGGACTCCCAACCACTGCGCCACCAGGGAAGCCCCTGTCTTTGTATTTTGATGATATTATCAAACATGCCCTGAGGAGCACAAGTACTTCATAACATGAAAATAAGAATTTCCTAATATAAAAGTTATAGTATCAAGTAAGTTTGAAAAGTGCCATATAACACATTCTTCTTATGAAGACCCCGACTGCACAATTGCTTAAACCTAAAGTAGTATTTTTCAAACTTAAAGATTTTAAGACTCACCTGAGACATTTTTTTTTAAGTCATGGATTATCGGGCCTATTTAAAGGAAGATTCTGAATCATATATCTGAGGTAGGCACTGTGGTCTGAATGTTACTCCCCTCCCAATTTACATGTTGAAATCCTAATGCATATTGTGATAGGATTAGGAAGTATGACCTTTGGGAGGGTCTTGGCTCATGACCCTCCCAAATCATGAAGAGACGCTCATTCTCTTCATGAATGAGATTAATGCCTGTGTGAAACAGGACTGAGATCCGAAGCCTCTTCCACCATGTGAAGACACGATGAGACGTCTGCAACCCAAAAGACAGTGTGGACTTAAAAAAAATGCACAACGTGAGAGTTGCAAGTTAAGTTTTATTGGGGGCAAAATCAGGACTGCAGCCTGGGAGACAGCATCCCAGATAGCTCTGAGAAACTCCTCCAAAGAGGCAGGGGGGAAGGTCAGTATATATGTGATTTTGGTGAAGGGGGAATAAATGCAATCAAGCACATATTTTTTACAGAAGATTTCTGCTAGTCTTGTGCAGGTTACTGCTAGTCACGAGGAGCAGACATCACCATGAAGGATTTTAGTGCTTTTCTGGATATAAGAAGATACAAGAATTAGGCTCATAAAATTGGCTCCTAAAAATATCTATCTGAAGACCTGTTCTGCTAGTTTTTCCCAGAGCACAGAGTGCCTCATTTCTGCTCTCCACCTGAACTCCTTTCACGGGGTGTTGAAAGTCAGCAGCTGCAGCAGCACATGATTTAATCCTTGTAGAGGTATGTGGCAAGTGCCAATGGAAAATGCCAATTCATAGTTGACAGTAGCTTTCACCAGAACTCAACCATGCTATCACTCTGATCTCACACTTGCAGCCACCAGAACCGTGGAGAATAAATTTCTGTTTATAAGTTACCCAGCCTGTGGTATTTTATTATAACAAAATGGAATGGACTAAGACAGTGAGTTTGTGAAATCTGTATTTTTATTAACTGACCTAAAGTACATTTGTAATCCAGAAAATTTAAGAAACACTTGCTAAAATTTCTGAGAATGCTGCAATAAAGAGACCTTTATTACCTTTGTTTACCCAGTGTTTGCGAAGCATATATAGGTATGGACATCTTTTTTTATCTGACATCAAGTTCTCAGAAATGCTGGCTTATGTTATTCTCTCTACACAAAATTATCTTCCTAGCCAGGAAAATTCCTGGACATCCTTCAAGATGAAGTTCAAAGCAACTTTCTCTGTGAAGACTTCCCTGAGCTCTCCTACGCAGCCCTACTTCCAGCACTGTAACATGTATCTAGTCACATTGTATTATTTTAACAATGCAATTTATTTCCTTCCTCTATTTCCTTTCTCTAGTTTCTGAGTAACTTGAGGGCACTGAACACATACTTTACATGTTGAATGCATATGAATGAATAAATTCATGAAAGACTCCATGAATGAATGGTATGATATCATCAAGCCTTCTATAATAGAACAATTATGGATCAATCAGCACAAAATAATCAGAATTAATGGTATAGTCAAATCCCAATTTTGTTCTTTATATCAATTTTGTTCTTTATATTTAACTCATTACTAGGGCATATGTTAATGTAAAGTAATCTTCACGTGTAATATTAGAAAAATCTATTCCTAAGTTTATGACTACCACCACTCACTATGTCACATTCCTCTTCTAGACTTTTCTTCTTGATCAAATCTTTCCTGGACTTTAAGACAACAGGAGAATCAATGCTTTCTCACACTGTCATGCATTTACCACATTCCTCCTGAGCTAATAGCTTAAGTATACTTTTAGGATTTATAAGAGAGAAACAAGATTTCTATGAAGCGTTTATGTAGGCAGATTTTTATATGAGATACAGGAAAGATGACTTCAATATAAGTTTACTGTAATAGTTTCTTAAGAATCTCATTGTGGACTGAAAATATGGGCCCAGTATTTTTCAAAATTTTAATTTGATTGTTTTCATTGTCTTATATAAATATTTACAGAATACCTCTTAGTACAAATGAAGCGAAAATCTAAAACTGAACATTAGTTGAAATTTCGTGAAGATTCTTAGCAAGAGACAACTGCTATGTGTATTGAAATCAAATGTTTATTATTGTGGGGTCTATTTTGGCATTATAATTTCCACATAGTTACCCAAAACAATATACAAGTATGATTTTCTTTTTTCTAGTCAGCAGACATGCAGTTTAATATCCTATAGTTAACTTCTCAATCTAAAAATTATTTTTAGAATAGAATGCATTCAATCAGTGACTGTAGCCAACTGTGCTGTGTTAATAAAAATAATTCTATTCAAGTTTAGACTTAAAAAAATAAAATACAGGATTTGTTTTGAGAAATGGATAATTATTGTGTGTGTTCTTAAAAATGCACTTTATCATTTAAGGCAACATGTGCATATGTTGTTTTCAATAATACATGAATTATGACTTCATAAAGCATATTACCATTTCTTTGAATTACTGATCATCTGCTTTTGAGTGAAAAAACAGACTTATCTGTTTTTAACCTGAAGAATTCCCACAACAGAGCTTTACATATAGAAGACAATAAACCTCTGTTGATTTTATCTGTCAACTTCATTTAACTACTCACTGAGTCAACTATAAGCAACATATGGAACTCAACAGAAGAATGATCCTGATCTATGACGAAGAAAATAAATGGTAAGATGAAAGATTCCAAAGGTTAAAAAAAAAAGTAAAGAAGTTTCTAAATGTAGGAAGTCCTGCATGAAAAGCAGAGGCCTCTGGATTATTTCTAAATAGCCAAAAGGATTCTTCTGACTAGAAATTTATTGCATTGGCTCAGACAAAAATGTGGCTTATTTGTATATCTTTAATGGTGTTGCATTTCTCATAAGCCACTTATGAGCAGTGGTAGCTAACACATACACAAAGAAGCCACGAGCAAGGAGAGAGAAAAGCCACATTCCATTACACAAATGCATGTCCCCTTGGCTCTGTTCCTAGAGCAATGTGGGTCACACAGAAGGAGGCTTGCTGAGGTTTGCCAGCCCTATTTTCACTGGTACAGGGAACCACCTGCAGATTGGTTGCAAGGTTATGGGAAGTCTCTGGTGGTATTTCCATCAGTATGCCTTTGGTAGTTCAGTCTCTGAGTCCAGCTCCCATTCCTCTATTAACCAAGACAGGTGTGGTCAGATTCCTTTGGTCTTGATTCATTGGTTCTTATTCATGGAAAACTCCCTGGTATTTTTCCCAAGAAATAATAGCAATTCATATCAATTTTAGCCATTTAATTTGTTGCTAAATTCACTGGCATGCTATGTCACAGGGAATTATGTTATTGGATTCCTGAACTTCCTATTTCTCTGTCTTTTCTTCAGACTATTTTACTTTAACCTTGCACTCTGTAGAATAAAATAGTTATGCCTTTTACAGTAATGCCTGTACCTACTCATACAAATACAGTTTACATGCACCATTAAGCACGTTATAAATTGGCTCCTTAGAAATCCTAAGAAAAGCTTCTTGATGTTTACTATTTCAGAATATGTCTCATAAATTAGATGTTACTTTGAGTTTAAACTCACTTTTGAGTGAGTTTAAAAAAAAAACCCTGAAGATTTACTAATGTCTGCAAAATTTGTATTGATGGTAGTTGGATGTTTAAGGTGTTTTCCTTTTTACTGATTCCGATTTTGTATATCTGAGTCTTTATACTCTGCCTCTGCATTTCCTTATGGTCTTTGTTAATACCCGAAGTGCATAGCCTAATTTGAAACATACTTGCTGCTGTTTTCAACTATATTCAGTTTGTAGGTTAAATATATGAGATAGAAATAACTGTAGAAAATGTGAATTTCTAAGGCTAAACATTCCAAATAGGCCTTTGCAGCCAGGAATGTGAGTTAGTCTGGGCAAGGAATGATAAACTTGGGTTATTTTAAAGTAATAGGCAATGGGTGTGAATCCTGAATTTAGAAGTTTATCTATTTAATTTATATGAAAGGTTGTGTTAGAAGAAGACTGGACTTGGAGGGTCTTGTATGAAATGTACCCAAGCACAAACAAGTTTGGTGTGTGATGTTAAGACCAGACACACCAAAAGTAAGTGATGCAGAAGGAAATGTGGTTCAACTTCCTCTGTCCTTGTCCAGCTGTCAGTCTCTGGTGTCAGCTACTTTAGTTGGGAAGGAAATAGGATATTAGAGTGAGTGAACAAATAAGGAGAGTGAAACAGGATGTACATGCTGTGATTAATAACAGCAAAGCACTCGTAGGTTTACAACTCCTGCCCAGACTAACTCACATTCCTATCTGAACAGCCTAGTTGGAATGTCTTTTACCCGTAAGCCTGAAGGCAGAAGCACTGACAGAAGAATGGCTTCCACATGCTTTCAATATGGTGGAAGTTTCAGGTGAAGGTCTAATTTGATTGGCCACCCTCATGATTTGGGTGGAGCACAAAAAGAGATACTTTTCACAGATCCACGTCTGTTTTTTAGGGAAAATAAGGTTAAATAACAAAACTGAAATGCTGTGGTAATAATAAATCAATGAAGCATATGCAGTAGCATATGTGAAAAATTCCAAACAGTAGTAAAGGCAAGAATATATGATTGAAACAAACAAATGGGCTACAGTGTAAAAACGAAGTCTTCATCTAAAGCCACTTTGCTACTGTTGCAAAAAACAACTAGCTCTTAGGAAGCATAAAATAAATTACATTTCTATAGTTACATGCTCTTTACCATAGGGACAAATATACACTTAAGTGATATTTTTCAAATCAAATGTACAACAGATAATAACATACAGCGATATGCAGCAAATTTGGGGCACTGAGGCCTATGTTAGTCCAGGTGAGAGAAACAGGATGGTTTAATGTAAAATGTTTAGCCTCATGAATCCGTCTACATTTCAAATTATGTGCTTCCTCATTTGTTCAGCCACAGAGGATGGTCTGACTAAAATTAGGTTCATGAGGTAAGGAAAAGTAGACTGTCCTATCTCAGATCTTCTCTGTTCTTGGGGTTCAGGGATATTAGGTACCATGCCCAGGATTACACAGTCAGAAATGTGAAGATCTAGCATGAGAGTCTAGGATTTTTATTCCAAACTCTATGTCCTTTCTCCCATCTCACATATCCCTAAAGTTATGATTCAATCCCAAATCAAGCCACTGACCATACTGAAATAAATCACATAGGCTTTAGGACTCTCCCACTCATCTCCCAGTTCTCACTAGTCAATGAGACTAGACCAAGCATAGGTCAGATTATTGATCTTTCTTATGATTGGTCTCAAAGCCTTATGTTGACACATCAGCAGGCTGAAATCTGGTTTTAAATTCTATGAATTTACTTATTCCTATAATTAAGGCTCATTAACTCTACTGTGGACCATAAAACCAAAGAGAACAAGCCATGTGTCTTCCCTCAAAAAATTCAGAGACCAGTGCAGAGACAGACAATAAAATGGACAATTACAATTAACCACACTAATATAGAAACTATTTTTTTTAAGAAAAGGCAAAAATAAAACTCTACATAAGACTAATAAAACTAATATTTAATGGCTGGCAGAAAAAGAGTAGCTAATGATAGTCACTGCAAAGCACAGAAGAAAGTGCAGAGATGAAGGCAGGGCCAGTAAGCGCCCTGGGACACCTTCTGTGTCCCTTTCTCCATCTATAAAAAAGGAGAGTATGAAAATTCAGTGGGTATGTCTCATCAATGTGTTAATATATATCCAGTTCTTTACAAAGTGATCCATACTGTATTTTATTTACATTATTATTACTCTATGAAATAATGTCCACATGATTTGTATAATTGGAAAATTTGGAATAATGTTTAGATATTTGTACCATTTTAATTGAATTATATGTTAGCAAATAAAACAACTTATCAATATATTATTCTAAAAATAGTATATGTGCATATGTAATCTATAGCCAAGACTATCCCTCAATAGCTATCTGTATTTATTCTTAAGGAGACCACTGTTAAGGATTCTAAAAATGAATTTTCGAAGATTTTTGTTCCGTATCTTTGTATTCTCCTTCTTAGTGTGGCAGAAACCTGAACATTGTGCATATTACTGAGATGTTTATCCTATAATAATATTACCTGGCATTCTCCTCATTTGTCTTTCCCATACTTCTAGTTTTACACATTTGTGGATATATAACAGCTCAAGAGTGTGGGCCAGTGGCTTGCTGCAATGAAAGAGGGAGATAATGGAGACTTAGACTCTAGTCTCATCTCTGTCGATAACTTGCCTAAAATCTTGGGTAATTCTTCGATTCCAACCCAACATTCATTCAATAAATGAGAGCTGGAAGTAAGGCGCTATGATAGGCACTATAAGAGTTGGGCTAATGAGCTGTGGTATTGTCATTTATGAATTTGACAGTATGCAGGGGAGATAAGATTAGCATAAAATAACAAAAATATATATTAAGAGTTATAAAAGCTACAGAAGTAAAATGCCATGAGAGCTTTTTAGGGGTACTATGGTTTTCAGCCGTGGTTACCAGGAAAGGCATGTTAGAGTACAAAACAAGAACACCTCTCTTCATTGCTGAAACACAATACTGAAATATTTTAAGTAATAGAATTTTAGGTAGTGTTACAGAAAGTAGAATACAATTGTTATTTCTAACTACAATAACTATGAAATTGTAAGAATTACCATAAAATGTGTTTTTGTTCTTTGAGCTTATAGAAAGTACTGAATAATGAATGTCAGAAATCATTAGATAGTGTGGATTTCATATGCATTCAAATATGTACTCTCCAATATACCTTAGTATTTCACATTCATCAGCCTATAATTTTTGACCTAAGTATATATACTTTCAAATTATAGCTTGTAAAATAACCCTTTACTTATTTAAGACAAAATTATGATACTCCAACTAGCTATATCCTAGATCAAATTTTCTGCCATTTTTGCCACTTGAAAATAAAGCAGCTACCTTTTCAGAACTGAAAGAATACTTTCTTTTAAAGCCATAAAGCTGTATTAATAGAATCCCAAACATTCCATAGTGGTGGCTCAACATGCTAAAATGTAAGTTCAGAAAGCCCATTTTGATCCAAACTGTTTACTCTGATTTTCAGCAGGGGACACTGAACAAGGGTCCACAGTTCAGTTCTTGAAACTGTGGTCTAGGTAGAGAACCACAGGGAGGTGGACTGGCAACTTTCAGAATGCCAAGGAGACAGGGCAAAGGGTTGTTCCTGACATTTTTCAGATGACTTTCTAAACAGAACTCTTCTATTACAGTGTTTGAAAGGGGGTTTCAGTAGTAACAGAGAAAGATTCAGAGGTGGGGAAGTTGCTATTAATATGGTGGAAAACTGCATTTTGGTGGATAGAGTCAAGAATGAGAAGGAAAGAGGGGAAAAGTAGACAGAAAGAAAAGAAAGACATTGACTAGTGGACAAAAATGCAAATGGCATTTTTTTATCAAAGCATCTCATTTGATGTTTACACAAAAATCCAAAAATATAGTGGGTTTTCTAAGACAGAGAAAGAAAACTATGTCATTAATCCAAGTATCGAATTTCACCTATGAAACCGGTACAGGGCAGCCATATTTAACAAAATGGTACAGGTGAAGCTTTGGATAGCACAACGGTCCCTGGAAAAGCTGTTCTATTTATTAGCCCTCAATAATACTTCCTTTTCATAGATTGGCAAATAGTCTTGTGTGCAAATTTGATAAGAATTTAATTCTGTTTTCAGTGGAAGTTTGGATTGAAAAAACTTTCTTGCAGAAATACTGATTCTTTGAGAAGCAACAGGCACTGATGCAGAAATAAGTTCTGCCTACCTAACAGAAATGATTTATCTATCTCACCCACCACAAGGGAAGTTCCTTTAGAGAAGACCCTTCCTTACATTATCTACTTTTGACACTCTGATGCTTACTACAATATCTAGTACATAGTAAGAACCCATTAAGCTGGATGAATGGAATTGAAATGTCCATAGTGGAGCAGAAACTACCTCCATTCAACAGTGACCAGTCACAGACATGGGACTCAACTCCTTGTCTGAAATGCAGAAGATTATAGCTTAAATATAGCCCTTTTGGGGAACTTTCTGAACAATGTTTTTCTTCACAGTCATATCACAAGTTACAAAGTTCAGCTGGAGAAAAATCAAAAATGAAACATCTTCCCTGCTAATTCAACCATGGAAATTCAAACATGGCAATTGAGTTTTGGAAAGCAGAGGCTCTTTCATCCACCTGACTGACATAGCATTATCAGTTGACAGACTCATTACCACATGGTTATCAACTTACTCAAGCAAATGAAAATTTCATGAATACCTAGCTGTTGTGGCAGATGTTAACAGAGGCTGGCAGAGAGATTTAAAACATATTATGTACAAGTTTCTCATTTCTTATTACAAATTGTTTTCACTTTACTGATATGAATTGCAGGAATTGTCATGCTTTTCTCCTTTTGTTGTTTAGATCAGTATTCACTGCAAAACAGTTCTTTGCATTCAGTCCTTGCCAATTTTGATAAGGTGCAAATATTTTTTTGGCCTAGGTGAAGTGGTGCAAAATGAACATTTTTATACTATTTCTGTCTAGAAATGAAATTACTAAAACAGGTCAAAAGTGAATTTAGAATAATATCATAAAGGTGTCCTAAACTAAATTTTTAATAGAAAATCTATTTATTGAGATCTCTGCTGTAAGGAAGAGTGGATATTATTTTGTCATTTTAATGACAAAAGAAATGTTTAGTCAAGTCTAATCAAGACAAGAAAGTGTATTGTTTTCTACATTATTTTGCTTTTTCTTTCTTTTGATTTTTTAAAGTATTTGAACCATCTTTGTTTGAGACAGACAGGTTGAAGGGTTGAGGATGGAGCAAAGGAACCAGAGTTTGAATACATTCAACAGTCATGTAATAAACACTCTGAGCACCTAATGTGGGTCAAGCACAGCAGACATAGCTTTAATTAACCTCATCATTTACAGTTTAAAATGAATAAGACAAACATCTGTCAAAATTCTTACATCCAGATTCTCATATTATCTCTCTTAGACCAATACAATTAAAATAAGGAACTAATGTGTCTTCATATGGATAGAACATTTCTATAAGTGATAGCTTTTAGTGACTAGCAATCCTATACAAAGAAGGGCCTCACAAAATAAAACTAAGGTTGTAATATTGGGTCCTTAGACCTAATAGTAATTCTGTTAAAGAAAGAAAATACTGTATTTTACTAAAAAAGAAAAGATTTTAAGTTAAATTTCTAGAAGTATATACTTCCATTCATTGAACAGAAACCAAACCATTGATGTACTAATAATGTACATTTTTCCTTTTTTTTAATTGGAGTATAGTTGCTTTACAATGTAGTGTTACTTTCCACTGTACAGCAAAGTGAATCAGCTATACGTATACATATATCCCCTCCTTTTTTGGATTTCCTTCCAATTTAAGTCACCACAGAGCATTGAGTCGAGCTCCCTGTGCTATACAGTAGGTTCTCATTAGTTATCTCTTTTATACATAGTAGTGTACATACGTCAATCCCAGTCTCTCAATTCATCCTACCCCCCTTTACCCTCCTTCGTGTCCATACATTTGATCTCTACTTCTATGTCTCTATTTACACAGATGACCAAGAGGCACATGAAAAGATGCTCAACATCACTAATTATTAGAGAAATACAATTCAAAACTACAATGATGTATCACCTCACACCGGTCAGAATGGCCATCATCAAAAAATCTACGAACAATAAATGCTAGAGAGGGTGTAGAGAAAAGGGAACACTCCTACACTGTTGATGGGCATATAAATTGATACAGCCACTATGAAGAACAGTAGGGAGGTTCCTTAAAATAACTAAAAATAGAACTACCATATCACCAAGGAATCCCACTCCTGAGCATATACCCAGAGAAAACCATAATTCCAAAAGGTACATGCACCTCAGTGTTCATTACTGCACTGTTTACAATAGCCAGGACATGGAAGCAACCTAAATGTCTATCAACAGAGGAATGGTTAAAGAAGTGATACATGTATATGATAGAATATTACTCAGCCATAAGAAGGAATGAAATCGTGCCTTTTGCAGAGACATGGATGGACCAAGAGACTGTCATACAAATTGAAGTAAGTCAAAAAGAGAAAAATAAATGTCATTGTGGAATCTAGAAAAATGGTACAGATGAACCTAGGCTGGACACTATAAAACTCTTAGAGGAAAACATAGGCAGAACACTCTTTCACATAAATCACAGCACGATCTTTTCTGACCCACCTCCTATAGTAATGAAAATAAAAACAAAAATAAACAAATGGGACCTAATTAAACTTAAAAGCTTTTGCACAGAAAAGGAAACCATAAACAAGATGAAAAGACAACCCTCAGAATGGGAGAAAATATTTGCAAACTAAGCAACTGACAAAGGATTAATCTCCAAAATATACAAGCAGCTCATGCAGCTCAATATCAAAAAAACAAACAACCCAATCCAAAAATGGGTGGAAGACCTAAATAGACATTTCTCCAAAGAAGACATACAGATATACCATATTGTTTTTAAAAGAACTGGTTATCAAGCAGTCCTTAATGTAGCTCTGCTATAATTGGTATTTATGGCATTTTTACACGTTCACTTTTAATTTTGTAGCCATTTATTGTGTAATTAGATGCAAACCATAATGAGCTTTTTTATATTTCTTAAGTTAAGGAGATCTTTATTTTTCTCCCCCACTGTGGCAGGTAGAGCAGATGATAAATGTCTCCCCTTCCATCACCCCATGGCCTGGTGTTCACACTTTTGTGTGATTCTGTTCCCTTTAATGTGGGCAGAACCTTGGGCTGCTTCTAACCAACTGAACCGCCAAGGCTGATGGGATGCTACTCCTGTGATTACACCACAATATACAAGACTGTCTTGATAGCAGACACTGGAGACTCTCCTCGCTTCCTTGATGAAGTAAGGGACCATGATGGCACTGCTCATGTGGCAAGGAACTATAGGTGGTCTCTAGAAACTGCAGGAGGCCACCAGTTGCTGAGGAAGTGTTTCCAGCTGACAGCCAGGAAGAAGCCGGGGTCGGATATACAGCCATGGGAAATGAATTATAAAAGCCACCTAAATGACCTTGGAAGTGTGTTCTTCCCATGAAGCTTCCAAATGGAACTCTGTGTGAAATTCTTGAGAAGAGGACCCAGTGAAGCTATGCCTCAACTACTGACTCACAGAAATTTTGAGTTAATAAATTGTGTGTTGTTTTAAGCAGCTAAGTGTGTGGTAATTTGATACGCAGTGATAGATAATGAATACACCAACTATTCAATTCTTGAAGTCTAAGTAAGTATAGTAATTTCTATAAATAAGGAATTCATTTTTGTTTTCAATAAACATTACTTAGTGTCAGCTACTCTTCTAGTTACTAGGGACATGGCAATAAACAGCAAGACACAATTCATATGCTCTAATGGAGGATGTTTTAATGATATTTAAAAGTTATAGAATAATTTTATAATTACAGTTGTGTTAAGTGAATAACAAATGATCAAATAGGGTCATGGGAATTAAGCAAAACCCTTTCCATGGTGTGCTAGTAGACAGTTCACAACAGGCTCTTGGCAATGGTAAGGGAAGGAGTCATGAAGTGCAGAATTTGCCTATTTCTATGCTATAAGTATCCCCACCATGGTCAATTTTAAGATACTAACATGATATCATTGAACATGGAGTTGAGAAGAAATAGATAATCAACTTCTGCAACCTGGTACAGGCATGCCTCCATACACCAGTGGGGTTCACTAAACTGAGTTAAACTGAGTGCTGAAGAATGAGTCTGACTTAACAAACAATGAGGGGAATAAAGAACTATCTAGAAGAGCCAGCTTGTCAGAGGTTCTGAAGCTGGAAGAGTTTCTTTGTCTGAAGAACTGAAAGAAGAATGTGGCTGCAGCTTAAAGGCTAAGGAGACAGAAATTCAAAAGGGGAGAATAAAGAATCAGGAAGGGATCAGACTGTTCAGACTGCCAGTCATCATTCTAGGCTCCGGGGTTATGAGAATAAACCGGAGACACATAATCTCTATCTCATGGTGCTCACAGGGACCTTTACGTTAAGAATTTTAGAGTTTGGCCTAAAGCAAAAGGAAATAGTTGAATTATTATTGGCAAGAAAATAACAATTTGTATTTTTAAAAGATAACTGTTCTTTGGATAAATTCATTTTAAAAAGCACATGAATGTGTGTGGAGAAACCAATTCAGACAATGTTACTCACTCATGTCAATTCCTTATTATATAAAATAAAAATAATAGTACCTTTGTCGTGGTTGTTTGGAGATTAATTTAATACAGATAAATTGTCTATAAAGGTGGGAAGATCATAGTAAGAAGACAAAACATTTTAAGAAATTTTTCACCTTCTGGTTTTCTTCTTTTACTTTTATTTTTTTCTTATTGTTGTTAAAATACAGGATGAGGTCTGTGATGAAGATGCAAATTTGAAAGTGGTCATCATATGTCTGAAGTCATAGAAGACAATATTGCAGAGAGATAATGGTGAATGAGAAGAGAGAGAGGGCCCAGTTCAATGCCATGCAGAGCTCCAAAATTTAAAGATTGACTAGAAGCAAAGGAACCTTCTTCCTCTGGCAGAAAACTTAATGTCATCACGTATGTAAATGACAGGTTCGGTCTGCAGAACTATGCTGAGCTCACATCTGGATTATGGGACTCATTTCTAAGATCATCTTTATTAGAAGTGTGTAGAAAAACTGGATAGAGTTCAAAGAAAAGTAATGAAAATGATTAACAACTTAAGGTTGATGGATTTATGAGGAAAGATTAAAAACCAGAATGGGCTCCAACAAAGGCTGTGGGAGAATGGCTATAATTAATCTCCTAGAGTTTTAAAAGAGTAGTAAACATGGAGGAAAAAATTATTATTTTCCTTAGATTGAGAAAAGAAAAAGAAAAAAAAATTAGTCTATTAGTTCAAATATTAAAAGAGGAAACTGTGACATTGAGAATATAAATTTTGTAGAAAAAAAATTTCAAGGACACTGAAATATTACATTTTGAGACAATAAAAAACAAAACTGGCAAAATAGAATTTAAATTGAGTTCCATAGAACATTTCTGTGTGAGTAAAAATAACCCATATATAACGAAAAATGTTTTGTTGTCTTTACTTCCAGATAAAACAGAGCTTCGGGCTTCCCTGGTGGCGCAGTGGTTGAGGGTCCACCTGCCGATGCAGGGGACACGGGTTCGTGCCCCGGTCCGGGAGGATCGCAAATGCCGCGGAGCGGCTGGGCCCGTGAGCCATGGCCGCTGAGCCTGAGCGTCCAGAGCCTGTGCTCCGCAGCGGGAGGGGCCGCAGCGGTGAGAGGCCTGCGAACCGGAAAAACAAACAAACAAAAAAAAAAACAGAGCCTCCATGAGGGCAGAGATTTGGGTCTTTCCACTCATGTATCATCAGTAGCTGGAACAATGCTTAACACAGAGAAGGTGCTTAAGGTATAGATGCATTAAAAAAAAAAAAGTATCATCAAGATTTAAACTTCAAGATTATTTAATAGAGTTAGGGATGGATTAATGCGTGATCTATGGATAGTAAACAGAACCAAATTGAGACAAATTCAGCTGTGGGTGATAATACTCTCAAACTTCAACCCATTTATTGTAGCAGGCTTGCTGTAGAAAACAAATTAGATTACATTTTAAACAATTTTAAATTCATATATTAATAGGAATCTACTAATGTTTTCAAATATTAATTTTCCACATATTAATAAAATGTTACCATCAAAATATCTTACAGAAATTTAGAATCATAGCAAAGAGAAGAATGCAATTAAATGTTATATAAAAATTTCTTATTTTAAAATATGACCCATATATACTAGTTTGATATACTATTTTTATGGTATGTGTGTATCATAACTCTTTATTATCCCCAGATATGATTATAGAGCAGTATCCAGAAGATAAAAATGTATAATAAAATATTTTCTGTTTATTTTGATGGTTCTTAAATGCATAACCGTTATTAGCCAAAATTAACCTAGATTCAGACTTTCAGCCTAGGTTCAATCTTTCATGATTTGATATAACTGATCAGCTATGTGACTCCAGTTGAATTGTACTGTTAACAATTTTACTATACGGTTGTCTGTGATGGTAGAAACTATTAATAAAAAACAAAAATTGACTTTAGTCTCAACAAATTGCTATTTTTCAAATTACTACCTTAATTTCATTTTTTAAATGTCATTTCAACGAATAAAAATGTCTGTAAAATTAACCAAGTTTTCAAAGTTATTATAGGATCAATCTACATAAAACCAATTGTTAGGGAATGGATTTCATTGGATTGCAGTTTTTATAATAACAAAAATTGTATAGAAAGTAAAAGCCTTGTGACTATTTTAGTAACAAAAGTAGTAAGTAAAGATTCTATAGAAGGAATAATAGGTGAGCCTGTACTAAGTTTCTTCTTGATAACCAGAAATAACTGTGATAGCATCTTTTATGAATTCATTACTAAAATTCTCTTATAAATTTGGAAGTATGGATCATTTTCTATTTATGCACTGAATTCTGTACCAGTCTCACAGATGCCAGAAGCAGAATTAGTAAGGAAATGATACAGTAGAAGAACAATTAACTGTGACTTTAGGAAAACTCTGTCACCAATTAGATATGTTACTAATTTGCAGAGCAAAGTATCAGAGAAAAAAGAAGTCAGTGGAACAACAGCCCCAGAAGTCTACACTGGGATTCACCATGGATGTGTGATCCAGGACAGGATTGCCTATGCACAGGGGGAAGACATGTACTTAGTAGAGGCCTGACATGGGGCTATGAAGTAAGAGGTGATTCAAGAGATTGTGCAGTGCTGGGAGATGTTGAGATCTTGTCCTGACAAAATGGAGACATGTTGCTGAGCACCGTGGGCATTCAGTCAATATATTTTCAGTTTCCTTTATTTTTTGTGAACGTTGTTAAAGTTCAGTCTATTCTCAGTGGGGCAGCCAGATTGATTATTTTACAAGTCAGCCAGATTATATCACTTCTCTAAACCTTCCAATGGACTCACTTCTAAATAACATGAAAATCAAAGTCCATATAATGGCTATATTGCCCTAATTTATCTGATTCTTGTTAGGTCTTTTACTTCATCTGCTCCTGTCACCTTCCCTCATTCTACTCCAGCCACAATTGACCAACATGCTGGCCAACACACTAGAAATGGTCCAGCCACAGGACTTGTGTTATTGTTCCCTCCTGGATTACTTCCTCCATATATCTGTACAGCTTGCACCCTCACCTACTTCAAGTCTTAGATCATATATTACCTTTCAGTTGATCCTCTCCCTGATGAACATAGTTGCATTTTCAAAGTTTCCCCTCACAGTAGTCATCTCTATCACCCTTTTCTCTATAGTACTGTATATTTTAAAGTTTTTTGTTTCTTTTTTCTTACTAAAAATAGGTTCTACGAGGGCAGGAGGGCAGATATTTTAATCTGTTTTGCTTACTGATGTATTTTTAGTACCTAGAATAGTGCCTGTCACATTGTAGGGACTTAATAAATATCTGTTGAATGAATGAGTATTCATATGGGATCAACTGATATTTAAAGTCAAAATTGTAGTAAGAATTATAGATTGGCTCCTAAATGAGACCCTTTCCTATTTGAAAGTGCCATTAATTATACATATATCTATTTTTAATAATTTGATCTTTGGATTATTATTTATTATCCAAATAATCTTGTTTAATACATTAATATTAATATATGATTGTAGAGAATATGGAAAATATCAGGAAGTGTGCGGGCAAAATTGTATTACTTACAATATGTGTCATTCATATTTTAGTGTATTTTATTCTAATGTTATACAACTACTTTACACATAGTTATGTGTCCTGCTTTTTACACTAATATTTACATTGTGGGTGATTCCCACATTCTAAAAATAAATAATTGAATATTGAAAATATTTAATAAATATTTGAATATTGTAAATCTTTTTAATGTCTTCAAATTATCCAATCTAATAAATGAACATATTTTAAATTATTTCTTAATGATCTGACCTGTTTCCACTTTTTCATTATGATAATAATGCCATTTATTTAAATTAAAATAGGTTATATTAAGAAATCCTATAATTATGTTGTCATGGAATAAAAAAATGGAATGATTGTATGACACCTCAAAATAATGTAATGACATAGAAAGTTTGTTTTTCTAAACTGAAATGGACCAACACACACACACACAAGAAATGGCCCTTTGTTGTGCCAAGCACATTGTGTGGTCACTATATTTTTATAGCCACGAAACAGTCTAGAAAAGATTCAGACAGATCAGCCCAGTAGTAGCTGCGGAAACGGAGACTGACCTTAAAAGAGACTGAACTTGAAATTTGGGAGCTAGACTCCTAGGTTGTTAAAAATATGAGACACACTAACAAAGTCTCAACTGATTGGAGAGAAAACAATCAAGCAGTAAATGACTTTAGTGGTCTATAACTGACTATGGTGAGAAATTAAATTAGTTATGAAAAAGATGGTGTACAAACAAAAGCATTCTACTATGTAGTATTTTATTTTCTCTGTGAATAATTTTTTCAGAGGAGTGAAATATTCATTCACTGCTGTGCCCTGAACACCTAGAAGAGTCCTGGCATATTGGAGGTGATCAATAAATAATTTTGGACTGACTGATTCTATATATGTAATAAATATATAAACATAGGTCTATACATAATTTTATACTAATGATTTACTCAGTTTCCAGAGTTAGCATCTGCAAGTCTTTCCAGATAGAGAAATATGAGATATTACAGAAATTAAAATGATTTTATTTTCTTGGTAATCAACTCTGTAAATAAGACAGAAAATTTCCACACAAAAAGCAGGCAAGGAAGTTTTGAGAATCAAATTGTTGATCTATACAGTTTAAATTGAAGAGGGACTTGCTCCACTTTCATTTGTTTGCTACTGTAGATGTAGTCACAGACAGCTAATAAAATAATTTTCAATTGCTTTGGGAAAGAGTCAGGAATTTCTTCAAATTTGATTTGGATTTGTCCTCTGCTTTACCATCAATAAGTTACTTAAACTGTTAAGGAGGATTGCATAGCAGTCAAGTGCCATTTATGTGGTTGGAGTGCCTTATGTTGTGTTTTAAAAATGTCTTAATAGATTGAAATGTATTTCTCATGTTGAACAATCCCTAAAGATTTCAAGACAATTATAAATTCACTGGAATTTGTTTATTTGTTTATTGTTTCAACAAGTTTCTTCTTTTTCTCACTCAACCATTCCAGTTTAAATGTTTCTTACGTATTTTATGTCTTTCTGTAAATTGCTTTAAATATTTTGGAACAAACTGAGTATGAAAAAAATCAATATTCATTTAATAAATTTTGTTTAGCACTTGCTCAGTGCAAGACCCTGGGATAGTTTTAGCAATTTGAACAAAAATCATAAAATAAATAAATAAGTAATTACCTTATAAATCAACCTGAAATAATTCTAAATCATCAGGAATTATAAAATTCTAAGCCATCAGGAATCATAAAATTGGTATCATGTATTATCATCCTTCTGACATTAACTAAATTACTCTGAATAACATTGTTTTAATTCAGACCTCAGTGATTTACATAAAGAGTAAGAGGTAACATACAATAAGATTCACTAAAAACATTAAAAGATCATTTTTCAAAAGAGACCAAGAAAGGCCAAATTCATAGTTATGTAGTTACTATAACTGAGCATGAGATTTTGGTTTCATCTTTTACTATTTATGGGAAAAGTATAAAAGATAAACATGTAGAAGGAAATGAGTCTGGATGATTTAAGGCAGGGAAGAGGATCAAAGGATAATGATACATTTATATTTAGATAAAATTTAAAATTATTTTAACCCACATTATCCTATTTATAATTCATACCAAATTACATATTATTGTTTCTATTTTATATGAGGACACTGAGGCTCAGAGAAGTTAAGTGACTACAACATCACTCAATTGTAAGCAGCATGACTGAGATTGAAAAACAAAATTATTTTTAAACTTCAAGCTCAGTTCTCTTTTCTCTACCAGAAAGGGTCTGATATCATTGTTTCAAATAAATATTGTTTAAAAAAGACAAAACTTATTTACTGTCTACTGAGATTTTATTTCCATAAACATTTTAACTATGCTTAGAACAGACACAAAGTGACTCTCTTATCTTAGAACAATTGGATGTAGACTCAAGCAAGGATCATTTACAGGGGTCAAGGCACTAGGCAGCTGGTAAAATCTTCCTGGTCCCTCCCTGCAGAGTTACCAGAAGAGACAACCACAATTTCTTCCCAACCTTGAAACACTTCAATGTCTGGAAAGACTGAATTGCTCTGGAAAGAGGATCTCATGCCTGAGATTTTGTCTTTGATATGGTCACTTGTATTCCCCATTACTTAGTCTAAAAAAAAAGCTGTTGTAGTCTCACAGAAAATAGAGGACAGAACAGTCATTCAGGACTGCTAGATAGCACTTTCTACTAAGGACTTTCTACTGATGTCCATTAAAGATTATCTTGTTGGTCTAGGAACTGGGTAAGTGGTTTGCTATACATGTAGGTGAGTGAAGAGAAGTAGAACATACACATACATATACATGCATATATTTAAAAACAATACATGTGCGTGTGTGTGTGTGTATATATATATATATATATTTTTTTTAGAAAGGGGAGCATATGTTTTTTAGGAAGAAGGAAGCATGGATTTAGCTTCAGGAGATCTGTTTGTTTATATATATATTTGGCATCCTTGAATTTTCCTGCCTTTCCCTATGAGAAGACAAAGCAGCACTGAAGTGCCCTTCTTATCAATGCTTTCACTGCGGTCTAAGGAAGAACCCTGAGTGTCGATGTCTCCATGCGTACACCTTTAATGTTAGTTGACACTAAGGCCTCATTACAGCTGGTTTGAAAGGGAAATTATTTAAAAATAATTCCCTGAGTAAGCAAAAGCTGATTCTTTTACAAGTAGCAAAATTTAGAGTTGACCTGACTCCTATTATTAGCTAGGAGTAGTAGGCCCAGCTGCAGCTAGGGAGCTGGCTGACCACAAATAAGGGGAGCCAGAGTGGCACAGCCAGTTTAAGCTGAACACACAAAGCTGAACTGAAACACGTTTTTGCTTACCTTGGCTGAGCATGAGGTAGGCACCATATGAAAACTCAAAAGAAAGCTTTCTGCTTTGATAAACCTTTGTCTGTGCCTATACCATGGGACTTGGCAGGACACTTCTGGAACCAAAAAAGTTAACTGTTAGACCTGAGCAAAAGCCTACACGTAAAAACTAAAGCAAAAACTTAATACTGTTCTTTAGATTGTTCTTAATAGGACATTTATATTACACTAAAATGTTCACTTTAAATAAACACCCATTAAATCTATTAGGCATCACACTGAGTTTTGTAATTATTTAAACAAGTAATGAAATAATAAACAGCAAAAAAATTTTAAAGGTTCTCTCTAAATCAAGTGAATCTTTAATTTTCAACAGCTGATCTTTTTTTTTTTTTTAAATGATTACTCAGCAGCAAGTTTATACTCCTGTTTCCTTAGACATTTTGGTTACATTTTTGGAAAAGAAAACTATGGTTTTCCAAGACCATTACACAAATCAACATAATTTTGTAAAATGATTTTATTTTCCTACTTCAAGTAAGATGAGATAATGGTAGAGATATTAATGACAGTGTGAATTTTCTCCAAAGTTGATATAATTACAGTATAATAAAAAGAAGTTATCTTTTCAAGTTACTACATGAAAATGTTAAGTAATTTAGCAATTAATACACTTTATTTAAATGTAGCAATACATATTATAATATGTTGACTTTACTATGAAGTTGCTGAAATTTTAACCTGTACATTTTTAATGGCTGCTTTTTACATTAATGGTTATTATAAGTCAATAGACTAAATAGAAATAATTAATAAAACTATTTTTAAAAGCTAACTTAGTACATAGGTAGTGATATTTAGTTCAAATTATATTGGATTACTTAGCAAAAGTAATGGGGTTTTTCCCACTTTTTGAATATTATAAATAATGCTCCTATGAATACCCATGTATAAGTTTTTGTTTGGACATATGTTTCAATTATCTTGGCTATATACCTAGGATTAGAGGTCCTGGGTCATAGGGAAACTACATTTAACTTTCTGAGAAACTGTCAATTTTTTTTCTAAAGGCACTGCACCATGTTACATACTGACCAACAATCCAAGAGCGTTCCATTTCTCCATATCCTTGTCAACACTTGTCATTTTCCATTGTTAGATTATAGCCATCTGATAAATTTTTGACTTTCATGACTTACAAAGAACTGATAAAACTTGCATGTGGGAGGATGGAAGAAGAAGTTAAAGATGACCGTGAAGTCAGTGACTGGTTTAGGCTGAACACAGACAGTGTTGAACTGAAACACATTTTGCTTCCCTTGGCTGAGTGGATGAATGAATGATGTTTTCATTACTGGAAGTGGAGCATCATGAAGAGCTGATTTCAGGGGAGAGACTAAATTGTGAGATTCTTGAAGTACCTCATCATTTACAATAGCAGGATGAGAACTTGGAACTATAACAGAGTTTATAATGAGTGATTTTCAAACTTGGTAGAATTCAAGCAAAGACTCTGGAGCCACATGGTATCGGTTTATAACATTTACTACCTCTATGACCTGAAATACAGTAAATGCTCAAAATAAGTTAGCTATTAAGTTATTAATGTCAGCTATACTTTTTGATAGCCCAAGTATAACAAATCTAAATTATTATTAACAATTAAAATACCATTGATAATATCCATGATTGTCCATTAATGATAAGGAGACAGGTAAAGAACAAAGTTCATATTAGAAGGTTAAAGGAACTGTATTAAGATCCATATTAGAAAGTGAAATCTACATTTATTTAAATAAACCAGTTATATATAAAAAGCAAAAATGGGTGTTCTGTGGTGTGGGAATCAATGGTTTTTGTAATATAGTTACATTAGAAAATGTGGACCTGGATAGATCACTGAGGGATAGAGATAGCTTTGGAAATCAAGAGGCCATTGTAGAGAATTTGTACTCATGTGGCTTGAAAGGAGGGATGAGAACAGATCGGTTCTCATAAACATTACCTGAGAGGGGAGAAAGTGGAAAGCACCTGGTAACAACTTCCCTCACATTGCCACTTTGGCCAGAATGCTGGTGAAGACCAAGAAATGATCTTGCTACATATTTAGGGTGATGAACTTGCCACCAATGTGGACAAATCCTCTGTGCTCCACCTCAAATATTATAGTATCGGAGAAGTCTAGTTTTGGCACAAATTCACTGTGGTAATTATACTGAAGGCCACGTGTGTCAAGATGATGATGGCATAGTTGAGCCTATTTTATATGATTCTTTGAAAGGAAAATAGCAAATACAGAAAGTAGAAAATGGGTGATTTTTAACCATTAATTTTATTTTTGGAAGAATTAGAGTAAAATTTTTTTCTTTTTGTGTTATTGTTATATTAGTTACAGTAACTAGAGATAAGTTTGAACATATTTTTAAAGTTTCTAAACTCTCTGGCATATAATAGATTTTCAGCTAATAATTGACATATGTTCTTGAAATGCTTGCCCTGAAGATGATCTGTAGACTAAACAGAGAATCAGACTGGAATCATTGGTTTTGCTTAGTGAATTGAAGAATCAGGTCTTTGGAAAATCATTCATAAGAATAACAAAATGCTATAATATCTATTGTCATGTTCTTCTGGTTCCTAATGTTAGTTTGAATTGGGGAGAATTGAATTGGCAGTTCAGAAATTTTTGAATTTATATCACTAGAAAAGATATAGCAAAAGCAATACTTTCCTCCACTGAAGGATTTCAGCATGAAGGTTCTTTAGGTCTAGATCCAAGCAAAATAGTGAATTGAAAGTTTTTCTTTCATGATCTCAATTTTCCCTTTTCACCTTCTCTACATGAGTTCTTTCCTGTCTGTATTCCTCAGGTCAAGGAGACATTGCATCTAATCAGAAACTGGCGATATTTGTCTCACTATGTCTCCTTTTCCTTCTACAGTTTATATATTTATACATTATTTTTAAACAAAAGGACCCATGAAGAATAAACTAAAGGTAATCAGCTCTAACTAGTTGTGCCCAGTATGATGTTTGCTACTCTGGGAATTCTGAATAGATATTGTTAAAACATTAATTTTTTCATTTGTTATCTTATTTCATTATACATACAATTAGCAATTGCTTCTTCTCCAATACCAAACTCTTGAGAAATCAGTGTGTTGTTTATCAAGGTTTAAATGCAAGTTTTATTGAAGCAGATTTTGTCCAAGTCTGTCCCTGTAACAGATTCAAAGCAAACAAAATTATTTTAGAGATACTAGACTTTGTGTTAGATAAACACAAAATAGGTGACACATGCTGACATTTCTCATGGTAAGAATTCTAAGAATTTTTTAATATAATTTTTAACAGATTTGATGAAACAGATTTTAACATCAATGAAACAGATTAATATATGCTCAGAAATTCATCCAAATCTTATAAATTAGATTTATAAATAAACTGATTATCTACCAATATTAGAATTCAGCCTTCATGTACTTACTGGTTGTTAGTGTAGTTTATTGACTATAGCAATCGTTTAAAAAATCATTCTCAGCCAGCTAAACCTTGTAGGAAAGCATCATTTCATATGGAGAAAAAAATGAAGATGGTCCTCTGGGGTTCTCAAGAAATGTTAACAGCTGTTCTCCCCCTCACCTTCATCAGGAAGGTGGCATGGGCAGGAGCCTCCTGAGGTTGAAGGTATGAGAGGGAGGAAGTGATGTGACTGACAGGCTCTGTGTCTCCACTAAGTACACCTAGTGACTATGATTTTTTGTTTCTCTTGCACTTCATAGGCCCAAGGGAAGTCCTGCTTTATATGTAAGTTTATTTAGCATAGAAAATTCTACACTGCTTGTATAATAACTGTCTTTACTGAAAGATCGAGAATAATTAAAATTAATACAACCTGGATACAAATAGTAATCAGTGTGACTCAGCGAAGTATATTGGTATACACTGTTAAAAGAGGCCAATCTGTTGGCACAGCAATGCTATGACCAAAAAAACCCCAAAACAAACAGCAACAAATCACCAAAAAACCAAGACACATACTAGAACCTGTACAGTGAAATCTGTCGTAGTTGGTCCAAGCTAAACGTTTTACCAGATTTTTAGTAAAGCCATGAGTGTCTTTTAGGAAGTGTACTTGCTGAGCATTTCTCTCTGATGTTTTGTCTCAATTACACTCCACCTGCAATGCACTGCTATCATTTTTCCCTTCCCCCATTAGCCTTACACACCACATACTTCATACTTCTGAATTCTCCCTCCTCAGAACCTTTTATTCCATCTCAAAGATTTTAATCTGAGCCTACATTCCTTCTTTAATCTAGCATCTACTAATTGACTTTGAAGTTGAGCTTTTCTCATTCAGGCTTTGGCACTTTCAAGAAAATATTTGGCCACATTCAACTATTTATCTCTTTTCAATCCAGTAATGTTTTATTAAATTATAATGAAATAATTTTAGAAGTTTTAAAAATTAAATGTGATCATTTATTATAGGGAGTGAAGATATCAAGATATATTTTAGTGGCATTACTCTCATCCATATTTATGCAGAGTAGTGTCAGCAGAAATTAGCATTAAATACATAGTGGAATATATTTCCTAATACATCTGTAAATGTGTAATACACCCAAACAGGAATAAACCTAAATAAAGCAGCATTTGGTATTGCTTATCTCTTCCACCTACACTGAATACCAGAGCGTTAAGTGGTTTCTAATGCTCCTATCTATAAAAACATCTAAAAGGATTCTTTGTTTTAGATTTCTCTAGAAAGAAAATGATTAAAAATGAATTATGAAATAAACTATACAATTGAACAGTTAAATATAATTCTTGGTTGTTGTTTTTTTTTTAATGCAATTGAAAGGTATTTCAACAAAAGTCTTTTCCAGATTTATTTATAAATTCTCTGATCTGTGAACCTGTAACTTGTATAGTGATGTAGGAAATATAAAAAAACAGAAGAGATACTCTTACTTCTCATTTGCACTCTCTGCAAAAGCTGACATTATTGTTCTCTGTTCTTCCTGAACATCTCTTGTTTTTACATCTCCCCAGCATTTGTCTCTCTCTCTCTCTCTCTCTCTTTCTGAAGGTTTAAGGAGGAACTTAATGTTCTTTATTGTTTAGAAGGAAAAGAATTACTACTGGATAAATACCTTTTCAAGAAACTTCCTGTTTATGTGAAATCGTTCATTGATTTGTGCACCTGTGAGTGTGTGTGTGTGTTACAATATCAGACATCTTGGATGACAGCACAAACCCATATTTTATCTTTTTCTTGTTTAAACTTGTTCTTTCAGTATGTTGAGGTTACTTTGAAGCTTATTTTTTCTTCTATGGCATCATAAGTACATTAACTTTGAGTTTATCATGTAATTATTTCAACTGAGAACACTAGCTTTGCCTTTTAACTTTCTCTCAGGTATTTCTTTTTTTTTTTTTTTGATTAATTAATTCATTTTTGCCTGTGTTGAGTCTTTGTTGCTGTGTGCAGGCTTTCTCTAGTTGTGGTGAGGGGGGCTAATCTTCGTTGCAGTGCGTGGACTTCCCATTGTGGTGGCTTCTATTGTTGCAAAGCACCAGCTCTAGGCACGTGGGTTTCAGTAGTTGTGGTATGTGGGCTCAGTAGTTGTGGCTCGCAGGCTCTAGACCGCAGGCTCAGTAGTTGTGGTGCACAGGCTTAGCTGCTCCAAGGCATGTGGGATCTTCCCAGACCAGGGATCGAATCTGTGGCCCCTGCATTGGCAGGAAGATTCTTAACCACTGTGCCACCAGGGAAGTCCTCTCAGGCATTTCTTACTAACCACATTTACTGTGTGTGTGAATTTGGAAAATAAGATGCTCAGTGGACCCTGACAGATTTCTAACCTTTGCTCCAGAAACTTAATGTTCCTTGTGCCTCCCACTATTCATGGAGAGACAAAACCAAATAAGGTATGACATATTCTTAAAAAGTTTAATATATGGTTGGGGTATGTGGAAGGGGTCAAGAGAAGAGAGATAGTGACATTTGAGCTGGATTTCAAAAATTGCTGGATATCCACAGGTGGGGACCATGGGAAGACAATTTTAAATAATGTGCACAACATGATTATTTCTGATGGCACTAACTGGAAACAATCTAAATGAAAAGAAAGAGAGTAATGATTATACATTATTGTATATTCTATTGTAATTAAACACTAACTTAATGACCCAAGAAATCACTCAAAGATATAGTGTGTTTACTAAAGTTTGTAGGCAACTATGAATATTATATATATAAAACATACATATTAATTCCTTTAAAAAGACTTGATTAAAAAACATTGGAAGGTAGGATTGTACAGAATTTTATTTCTTTTTAACACATGAATGTATCTTTAAGTTGTACCTTGTAATTTTTTAAAAGAAAAAATATATGTCTATAAAGAGATGTGTAGACATTTATTTCTGTGAAACTCTATGTGCAATCATGGAACTGGTGTGAACCAGAATTGGAGGGGAAAATAGAAAGCAGGGAGAGACTACTGTGCTTGTCCAAGTGAGACAAAATGAGGGTAGCAATACCTGGAATGAAATCAAGTGGACAAACACATCAAATGCTGGGGAGAAAATGGAAGAAAAAACAACAAAAATACTTAATTGAAACTAAAAATGAACAGTAAAGAATCAAGAGTACTTGCAAGGTTTTTAGTCTAAACAGCAGAAAGTATGGAAATTCTAGAGATGTGGGCACTACAAAGAGAAGAAAATTAGTGAGGGTAGATGGAGGATTCTCTTATTTGAGATTGTTGGTAGCATCATCATGCAAAGTCTGGCAGAATGTTGAAAATAAGATTCTAGGTTTAGGAAAGGGCAGAATTCTAGATATGTATTTGAGTTGCATCATTATAGGTGCAATTCTGCAGGGTAGAAAGGACAGAGAAGATGTAAGCATAGAGAGGGTTGGAACAGAGGTTTCCAAGTTATTTTGTGCCTTGGAGCCCTGACTGTGGACCCCTTCTCAGAATAATGGCTTTACATACATAAAATAATTTATGAATTAATATAGGTAACAATTAGTTTGAAATAGAGCTATCAAAATATTTTTTAAAAAATAATTTAAAATGTGATATATTAATATGAATTGTACTTATTAATATATTAGATAATATATTAATATACTCAATTTAGTGGGGTGTGATAACTGCCATAATTCAAATACAATGATGACTCTAAACAACATTTAAGGAGACCTGAAAAACTTTAATGTGATATAAACTGTCTATGTTTTCCAGTGGTGCCAAAGTCACAGTACTGCTAATACCACTATGCTTTGTAACTACAGTAATATTTTATGGAAATACTAAACTTATGTTTGAAGTTAGTTAGATGCCCTTTCTTATCATGCAAATTCATGGACTCCCTGAATTGTATGCACTGACTCCTTGGTGGTCCATGATTAAGAGCTTCTTTAGAGCAGGTGCATGTGGGAAGACATAGATTCCTAGAGATGGTTTGGGACATAGCAGAATATATTTGGTTGTGGAAACTTCCCAGCAAGGGCATGTTTGTGTTAATGTGCAGTAATGCCAAAGAGAGCATTATTTTTAAGATCATAGACTCCAGGCGAGAATGCCAGTTTAAACACTACTTAAACCTTCTGTGCCTCAGCCTGTCTATTTTTTAATCCTCAAAGGGTTATTGTGAGGATTAAATGTATTAGCGTTTGCAGTATGGCCTTGTGCATGTTAAGCACTATATAAAAAGTATTTATCAAATAAATAAATATGCTCAGGTTAATCCTCAAGCTGACTGAGCCATGCAATTAATTACAGGTTGCTTCTAGCGTAAAGGTCTTCTGAGCCAGTGAAATAGACAAAAATTGAGAAGACAGAGAGATAGGAAAAAACAAAACAAAACTAGGAGCATGCAAGTCAGTAGGAAATGAGTTTTTAAGGGAGATAACTCAGAAGAACAGATGCTACTTGGAGGTCAAGGACTAAGCCTGAGAACAGATATCTGGATGGGTATTGGTAATCAGTAATTAGGTCATTGGTAGTCTTCTGGAGAGGATCCAATATATGGACAGAAGCAGATGCCAGACATCAAGCCATTTATTGAATAGGTTGATAGGAACAAACAACCAGTGAATTGGATTACTTTGCTCAAAAGTCAGTTCATGAAAGAAAGGAGATTGAAAATTTATCAGATTTAACAGAAATGACCTAGATGGTACAGGGGAAGTAGTCAATGAAGGGAAAGATTGTAATTGATGGAGAAAGAGAAGGAGCAAACAATTACTAGAACCAGGTCCTGATTAATGTAGGAAAGAATGAGACTTATGTAGAAAGTTTCACCTTGGACTAAAAAAGAGGTCAAATCCTTTTGAAGCTGGGGGCTACAAGGAGAAACAGATGAAGGTAGCCAAGTGTTATGATCAAATTAAAAAGAACACCTAGGAGGCCTCTATGCTGGAGGATCCTTCACCCATAACAGTTGTGGAAGAGATATTCACAAGAATAGAGAGTGTGGAGAAAGATGGAAACCCCCTTAGGGTGAGTGAGAAAATTTTTTTTTTTTTTTTTTGTGATAAGTGGGCCTCTCACTGTTGTGGACTCTCCCGTTGCGGAGCACAGGCTCCGGACACGCAGGCTCTGCGGCCATGGCTCACGGGCCCAGCCACTCCATGACATGTGGGATCTTCCCAGACCGGGGCACGATCCTGTGTCCCCTGCATCAGCAGGTGGACTCTCAACCACTGCGCCACCGGGGAAGCCCGAGAAACATTTTTGATTGATTGCTACAGGAAATGCAACAAATATCTAATTAGAGATTAATATAAATATTGTCAAGTAGCTATGGGGACTTAGTTGGGCTAAAGAGGATAGTTAGATTTCATCCTAAATATCACTTCCCTAGGTAAATCCACATTGATTAAACTCCCAGCATATGTTTAATTATCCCTGCTGTGTGATTTCATTGTGCCCTGCATTTATATAATTATTTTTTGTTGTATGGCTAGAGTGTAAACTTTTTAAGGGCTCCATTTTGTTCATTCATATACACATATTCAAAACATGGCACATAAAGGATATTGAATAATTTTTTGCTTTTAATAAGTGCCTCTTGGGAGATGGGTCCAAGATGGCAGAGTAGAAGGACATGCACTCACTCCCTCTTGTGAGAGCACTGGAATCACGACTAACTGCTGAACAATCATCAATGGGAAGACACTGGAACTCACCAAAAAAGATATCCCACATCCAAAGACAAAGGAGAAGCCACAATGAGACGGTAGGAGGGGCACAATCACAATAAAATCAAATCACATAAGTGCTGGGTAGGTGACTCACAAACTGGAGAATGATTATACCACAGAAGTCCACCCACTGGAGTGAAGTTTATGAGCCCAACATCAGGCTTCCCAACCTGGGGTTCTGGCAATGGGAGGAGGAATTCCTGGAGAATCAGACTTTGAAGGCTAGCAGGATTTGATTGCAGGTCTTCGACAGGACTGGGGAAACAGTCACTCTTGGAGGGCACACACAAAGTAGTGTGCACCTCAGGACCCAGGGGAAGGAGCAGTGACCCTGTAGCAGACTAAACCAGACCTACCTGCGAGTGTTGGTGGGTCTTCTGCAGAGGTGGGGGGTGGCTGCTGCTCACTGTGGGGACAGGACACTGGGAGCAGGGGTTCTGGGAAGTACTCCTTGGTATGAGCCTTCCCGGAGTCCACCACTAGCCCCACCAAAGAGCCTGTAACCTCCAGTGATGGGTCACTTCAGGCCAAACAACCAACAGGGAGGGAACTCAGCCTCACCCATCAGCAGACAAGTGGATTAAAGTTTTACTGAGCTCTGCCCAACAGGGAAACACCCAGCTCTACCCACCATCAGTCCCTCCTATCAGGAAGCTTGCACAAGCTTCTTAGATAGCCTCATCCACCAGAGGGCAGACTGCAGAAGCAAGAAGAACTACAATCCTGCAGCCTCTGGAACAAAAACCACATTCACAGAAAAATAGACAAAATAAAAAGGCAGAGGACTATGTACCAGATGAAAGAACAAGATAAAACCCCAGGAAAACAACTAAATGAAGTGGAGATAGGCAAACTTCCAGAAAAAGAATTCAGAATAATGATAGTAAAGATGATCCAGGACCTCGGAAAAAGAATGGAGGCAAAGATTGAGAAGATGCAAGAAATGTTTAACAAAGACCTAGAAGAATTAAAGAACAAATAAACAGAGATGAACAATACAATAACTGAAATGAAAAATACACTAGAAGGAATCAATAGCAGAATAACTGAGGCAGAAGAACAGATAAGTGACCTGGAAGACAGAATAGTGGAATTCACTGCCGCAGAACAGGATAAAGAAAAAAGAATGAAAAGAAATGAAGACAGACTAAGAGACCTCTGGGACAACATTAAATTCACCAACATTCGCATTATAGGGGTCCCAGAAGGAGAAGAGAGAGAGAAAGGACCTGAGAAAATATTTGAAGAGATTATAGTTGAAAACTTCCTTAACATGGGAAAGGAAATAGCCAGCCAAGTCCAGGAAGTGCAGAGAGTCCCAGGTAGGATAAACCCAAGGAGAAACATGCCAAGACACATAGTAATCAAATTGACAAAAATTAAAGACAAAGAAAAATTATTAAAAGCCACAAGGGAAAAATGACAAATAACATACAAGGGAACTCCCATAAGGTTAACAGCTGATTTCTCAGCAGAAACTCTATAAGCCAGAGGTGAATGGCATGATATATTTAAACTAATGAAAGGGAAGAACCTACAAGCAAAATTACTCTACCCTGCAAAGATCTCATTCAGATTTGGCAGAGAAATCAAAAGCTTTACAGACAAGCAAAAACTAAGAGATTTTAACACACCAAACCAGCTCAACAAAAAATGCTAACAGAACTTCTCTAAGTGGAAAACACAAGAGGAGAAAAGGACCTACAAAATCAAACCCAAAACAATTAAGAAAATGGTAATAAGAATATACATATAGATAATTATCTTCAAAATAAATGTATTAAATGCTCCAACCAAAGGACATAGGCTCATTGAATGGATACAAAATAAAGACCTATATATATGCTGTCTAAAAGAGACCCACTTCAGACCTAGGGACACACACTGACTGAAAGTGAGAGGATGGAAAAAGATATTCCATGCAAATGGAAATCAAAAGAAAGCTGGAGCAGCAATACTCATATCAGATAAAATAGACTTTAAAATAAAGAATGTTACAAGAGACAAGGAAGGACACTGCGTAATGATCAAGGGATCAATCCAAGAAGATATAACAATTATAAATATATAAGATCAGCTCAATACATAAGGCAAATGCTAACAGCTATAAAAGAGGAAACCAACAGTACCACAATAATAATGGGGGACTTTAACACCTCACTTACACCAATGGACAGATCATCCAGACAGAAAATTAATAAGGAAACACAAGCTTTAAATGACACAACAGACCAGAGAGATTTAATTGATATTTATAGGACATTCCATCCAAAACCAGCAGATTAAACTTCTCAAGTGCACACACATCACACCTAGATCACATCTTGGGTCACAAATCAAGCCTTGGTAAATTTAAGAAACTTGAAACTTGAAACTTGAAATCATATCAAGCATCTTTTCCGACCACAAAGCTATGAGATTAGAAATCAATTACAGGGGAAAAAAACGCAAAACAAGCAAACACATGGAGGCTAAATAATATGTCACTAAATAACCAAGAGATAACTGAAGAAATCAAAGAGGAAATAAGAAAATACCTAGAGACAAATGACAACAAAAACACGATGATCCAAAACCTATGGGATGCAGCAAAAGCAGTTCTAAGAGGGAAGTTTATAGCAATATAATCCTACCTCAAGAAACAAGAAAAATCTCAAGTAAACAATCTAACCTTACACCTAAAGTAATTATAGAAAGAAGAACAAACAAAACCCAAAGTTAGTAGAAGGAAAGAAAACATAAAGATCACAGCAGAAATAAATGAAATAGAAACAAAGAAAACAATAGCAAAGATCAACAAAACTAAAAGCTGGTTCTTTGAGAAGATAAACAAAATTGATAAACCTTTATCCAGACTCATCAAGAAAAAGGGGGAGAGGGCTCAAATCAATAAAATTAGAAATGAAAAAGGAGAAGTTACAACAGGCACTGCAGAAATACAAAGCACCATAAGAGACTAGTACAAGCAACTCTATGCCAATAAAATGTACAACCTGGAAGAAATGGACAATTTCTTAAACAGGTATAACCTTCCAAGACTGAACCAGAAAGAATCAGAAAATATGAACACACCAATCACAAGTAATGAAATTGAAACTGTGATTAAAATTTTTCCAATGAACAAAAGTCAAGGACCAGATGTCTTCACAGGTGAATTCTATCAAACATTTAGAGATGAGCTAACAACCATCCTTCTCAAACTCTTGCAAAAAATTTCAGAGGAAGGAACACTCCCATACTCATTCTGTGAGGCCACCATCACCCTGATACCAAAACCAGACAAAGACACTACAGAAAAAAAAATTACAGACAAACATCACTGATGAATATAGATTCAAAAATCCTCAATAAAATACTAGCAAACAGAATCCAACAGCACATTAAAAGGATCATACACCATGCTCAAGTGGGATTTATTCCAGGGATGCAAAGATTCTTCAATATACGCAAATCAATCAATGTGATATACCATATTAACAAATTGAAGAATAAAAGCCATATGATCATCTCAGTAGATGCAGAAAAAGCTTTTGACAAAATTCAACACCCATTTATGATAAAAACTCTCTAGAATGTGGGCATAGAGGGAAACTACCTTAACAAAACAAAGGCCATATACAACAAACCCATAGCAAACATCATTCTCAATGGTGAAAAACTGAAAGCATTTCCTCTAAGATCAGGAACAAGACAAGGATGTCGACTCTCACCACTATTATTCAACATAGTTTTGGAAGTCCTAGCCATGGCAATCAGAGAAGACAAGGAAATAAAAGGAATACAAATTGGAAAAGAAGAACTAAAACTGTCACTGTTTACAGATAACATGACACTGTACATAGATAATCCTAAAAGTGCTACCAGAAAGCTGCTAGAGCTAATCAATGAATTTGGTAAAATTTTAGGATACAAAATTAATGCACATATATCTCTTGCATTCCTATACACTAACAATGAAAGATCAGAAAAAGAATTTAAGGAAATAATCCCATTCACCATTGCAGCAGAAAGAATAAAATACCTAGGAATAAACCTACCTAAGGAGATAAAAGACCTGTACTCAGAAAACTGTAAGACACTGATGAAAGAAATCAAAGATGACACAAACAGATGGAGAGATATACCATGTTCTTGGATTAGAAGAGTCAACATTGTGAAAATGTCTATACTACCCCAAGCAATCTACAGATTCAATGTAATTCCTATGAAATTACCAATGGCATTCTTCACAGAATTAGAACAAAATATTTTACAATTCATATGGAAACACAAAAGACCCCGAATAGCCAGAGTAACTCTAAGAAAGAAAACGGAGCTGGAGGAATCAGACTCCCCAACTTCAGACTATACTAGAAAGCTACAGTAATCAAGACAATTTTGTTCTGGCACAAAAACAGAAATAAAGATCAATGGAACAGGATAGAAAGCCCAGAGATAAACCCATGCACCTATGGTCAACTAATCTATGACAGAAGAGGCAAGGATATACAATGGAGAAAAGACAGTCTCGTCAATAAGTGGTCCTGGGAAAACTACATGTAAAAGAATACATGACAGCTACATGTAAAAGAATGAAGTTAGAACACTCCATAACACCATACACAAAAATAAACTCAAAATGGATTAAAGACCTAAATGTAAGACCAGACACTATAAAGCTCTTAGAGGGAAATATAGGAAGAACACTCTTTGACATAAATCACAACAAGATCCTTTTTGACCCACCTCCTAGATTAATGGAAATAAAAACAAAAAATAAACAAATGGGACCCTAATTAAACTTAAAAGCTTTTGCACAGCAAAGGAAACCATAAACAAGATGAAAAGACAACCGTCAGAATGGGAGAAAGTGTCTGCAAATGAAGCAACTGACAAAGGATTAATCTCCAAAATTTACAAGCAGCTCAATATCAAAAAAACAAACAACCCAATCCAAAAATGGGCAGAAGACCTAAACAGACATGTCTCCAAAGAAGATATACAGATTGGCCACAAACACATGAAAGGATGTTCAACATCACTAATCATTAGAGAAATGCAAATCAAAACTACAATGAGGTATCACCTCACACAAGTCAGAATGGCCATCATCAAAAACTCTACAAACAATAAATGCTGGAAAGGTTGTGGAGAAAAGGGAACCCTCTTGCACTGTTGGTGGGAATGTAAATTGATACAGCCACTATGGAGAAAAGTATGGAGGTTCCTTAAAAAACTACAAATAGAATTACCATATGACCCAGCAATCACATTACTGGGCATATACCCAGACAAAACCATAATTCAAAAAGACACATGCACCCCAATGTTCATTGCAGCACTATTTACAATAGCCAGGACATGGAAGCAACCTAAGTGTCCATAGACAGATGAATGGATAAAGAAGATGTGGCACATATATACAATGGAGTATTACTCAGCCATAAAGAGGAATGAAATTGGGTCCTTTGTAGAGATGTGGATGGACCTAGAGACTGTCATACAGAGTAAAGTAAGTCAGAAAGAGAAAAACAAGCATCATGTATTAACACATATATGTGGAATCTAGAAAAATGGTACAGATGAACCAGTTTGCAAGGCAGAAATAGAGACACAGATGTATAGAACAAAAGTATGGGAAGGGGGAAAAGTGGGGGTGGGGGTGAACTCAGAGATTGGGATTGAATTACATACATTAATATGTATAAAATAGATAACCTGCTGTATAAAAAATTAAATTAAATTTTAAAAAAGAAAATGAGGAAACTAAATTAAAAATAAGTAAATAAATGTCTTTTATTTTCTGGACTTACTGTGTATTTTAGAAGAGTCTACACTAACCTAGTAGCTTTGACGAATTTGAAGCAACCATTTCAACTCTAGCAATATCAATTTGTTAAAAGCAAATTAATGAAACTTCTTCCCTCATTCAGTCTTACATTTTCCTCACATGGTCCTCCATTAACTATCCTGCTCTTTACATCTCATTTGTTTCTTGTTTGTGGCTTACAATTATCTCTTCAGCTTGACCATTACAGGAATTCTTCTTTACTGACCCTTTGCAATTACCCTTGAGTGCAATTCTGTTCTTGACGGGCATCTTGTTCTGTTCCCTTTCCCACCCCATGTGATTCTAAGTGTTCTCAGGAGCTCAGCCCAGTGTAAGACAATCTGCTTAGCTAGCTCTTCTAATGCATGAACACTGGGTCTGGCAACAAAAGATAAAAAAGAAAAAGTAATTCACGTGGTTTATTAAGGGTCAGGAATTACCTGCTCTGATGCAGCAAAACGTCTAGAAGGTGAAGGATTCAAGTGGTATGTAAAGTTGGACAGGAAGTTGAGAGATGTCAAAAGATAAGTGGTCTTCTATAAGAATATATATAAGTGGAGGATCTAATTGTTACTTCCTTTGAACATTTACTGAATAACCACTGTAATGCATAGCTGCCATGAAGAAAAGAAAGTTTAATAAGGAAGTAAAACTACAGATCAAAGCAGAAGCTTCTAGACTAGACTTTTCCAGGTCTGGTTTTGGATCTTTTAAAACTAATTTTACAGAATTAGTTCAGTATGATATCACTTATATGTGGAATCTAAAAAAGAAAACAAACTGCCCTTTACGCGGTCACGCTGAGCTAGCGCCTGGGCCTGGGATGGGGCCGCAGCGTCCACACACTCACCGCCTCCTGCTGTCTCCTGCTGCTTCCGGACCATGGTCACCGGCAAAGTGAGCAAGCTTCAAGCCTTCGTGAAAATGTGCAAGCAGGACACGAGTGTTCTGCACACCGAGGAAATGCACTTCCTGAGGGAGTGGGTGGAGAGCATGGGGGGTAAAATACCACCTGCTACTCATAAAACTAAATTGGAAGAAAATACCAAGGAAGAAAAAACAGATAGTAAGAAAGTGGAGGAAAACATAAAGACAGACGAACCATCAAGTGAGGAAAGTGATCTAGAAATTGACAATGAAGGTGTGCTTGAACCAGGCACTGATGCCCCTCAAGAAATGGGAGATGAAAATGTAGAGATAACTGAGGAGATGATGGATCAGGCAAATGATAAAAACGTGGCTGCCATTGATGCCCTAAATGTTGGTGAACTACAGAAAGCCATTGATTGTTCACAGATGCCATCAAGCTAAATCCTCGTTTGGCCATTCTGTATGCCAAGAGAGCAAGTGTCTTCATCAAATTACAGAAGCCAAATGCTGCCATCCGAGACTGTGACAGAGCTATTGAAATAAATCCTGATTCTGCTCAGCCATACAAGTGGCGAGGGAAAGCACACAGACTTTTGAGCCATTGGGAAGAAGCTGCCTAAGATCTTGCCCTTGCCTGTGAACTGGATTATGATGAAGATGCTAGTGCAATGCTGAAAGAAGTTCAACCAAGGGCCTAGAAAATTGCTGAACATCAGAGAAAGTATGAGCGAAAACGTGAAGAGCAAGACATCAAAGAAAGAATAGAAAGGATCAAGAATGCTCGGGAAGAACATGAGAGAGCCCAGAGGGAGGAAGAAGCCAGACAACAGTCAGGAGCTCAGTATGGCTCTTTTCCAGGCGGCTTTCTTGGCAGAATGCCTGGTAATTTTCCTGGAGGAATGCCTAGAATGGGAAGGGGCATGCCTGGAATGGCAGGAATGCCTGGGCTCAATGAAATTCTTAGTGATCCGGAGGTTCTTGCAGGCATGCAGGATCCAGAAGTTATGGTGGCCTTCCAGGATGTGGCTCAGAACCTGGCAAATATGTCAAAATATCAGAGCAATCCAAAAGTTATGAATCTCATCAGTAAATTGTCGGCCAAATTTGGAAGTCAAGCATAATGCCCTGCTGACAAATAAAGCCCCTGCTGAAGGAAAAGCAACTTAGATCACCTCATGGATGTCATAATAACACAAACCAGTGTACCTCTGACCTTCTCATGAAGAAAGCTGGGGTGCTTTGAAGATAATCTCTACCCCTCTGCCCCAAATGCAGCTGAAACATTTTACAGTGGTTTTCCATTAGGGTATTCATTCAGATAATGTTTTCTTACTAGAAATTACAAAATTTAAACCTTAAAAATATTTAAAACAAATTAAAAGGGAGTGTTAATCCCTACATTTTTCTTTACTAATCATTTTGGTTTTTTCCTTTGAATTAATTAGGCAAGGAAGATACTTCAGTATGGAAGATTTATTGTTCAAGTTTGAGTGAAATAAGATTTATTAGTGGGAGGCAAATGTAACATTTAAATAGATAAAGTTTGAGCTGGATATATGGTTACTGAAGCATTTTGATTTATCTTTTTAATTGCTTTATTATTATTTTTTTTAATGATTTGCTTCCATGAAACTATTGGGACCACCAGTATTTCAGTAGGACCTGGGTAGGGACTGGAAGTACTTGGCAGAGCAGCAGTAATCTTACTGCATTTTATATAATGTGTACCCTTGTGCAGATGCATTTAAATCTTACACTGTGGTGAAGGGATGATTTTTACACTGCTGCAGTAAAATCAGATTACTTAGCTCTGTTCTTATCTGATATCTAAAATAAATGTTTCATATTACCACATATGGGAAATAAGGAAATACTTTTCTTCTTGTATTTCTATGTTTAAAATGTTCTTTTCAGATCAGAAGATGCCCAACTCTTTGTCTGCTTTCTACTTGTTTTCACATTTTTTTTCCTCTTACTCTTCTTGGGCTAAAGATGATGTTTTTTCACTAGCATCATACTGCTATCATCATTCACAGCATAATTAATGCTGGGTTTAATTTAATATGTAATACAAATAGTGGCTACGTAGGGTAATACCCATAATAGATGTAGTTTCTTACTTGGCCAAGAGATTTCATATTTAAGTGTTAGATTTCCTCTTTGGTGAAATCTTAACATACCAAAAGATGTTGGAAGAAGGGATTCACTTTGGTGTTTGGTCTCCTACTTAGGAAATACCTACGGCAGTTAGAGTTTATCTTGTAGTATTAATTTTTGGAGAAGTTTGAATTAATTGATACACAAAGAGGGGAACCTAAATTCCTAATCCAGCATGAACTAAAAAAATTGATGAGATTCATGGTGTTTCTTCATTGTGGAGTTGTCAGCATTATGAAAGATGCATTGTTCTATTCAGCTCTTAAATACTGCAGCCATGTCCCCACCTCTCCTTATTCCTTCCCTCTCCTCCAAGGATAAAGAAAATGATAAATTTTCTGTTGTACATACAATCCTTATATTAAATGAGGTTAAGTCCAGGCACTGTACCAGGAATTGTTAGGTTTCTACTTATTATCTTTCAATGTAAAAAGTGCTAGTTTAAAAGCAATTTCAAGGGATGAGAGCCTCTGTACTTTGCTTATTTGAAGAATCAATGGTAGGAGCAGTGAAGTAAATTCCATGGAATACATTTCTGAAATCATAAGTAAGTTGATTCAAGTTTTTACGCTTTGCTGTACACAAGCAAATAGAAATGCATCTGTTAGGTGAGAAAAAGCTGTATGCTGATTGAGTATGCTTTTTAAAACCCTTTAAAAATACTCAACATTAAAACATGAGTTTGAGCTTGCTGGTGTTCTTTTTGTTAATATGTGTTCTCCTCAAAATTTCCAGTGTGTGCTGTAATTCAGGACCAGCTGCTTCTGGATTTTTCATTTGATTTACACATTACCTAAGTACCTTCTAACATTGCACATATTACCATAAACAGGTAAAAGTAAAATTGGTCTGAAAATGTATCCTGTGCTTTTTAGACTTTTAAGTTAATACAAAGTATGTCTTCAAACAAAAAAAAAGAAAGAAAGAAAACAAACTAATGAATATAACAAAAAAGAATCAGACTCACAGATATAGAGAAAAATTAGTGGTTACCAGTGGGGAAAAGGATGGGAGGGGGGGCAAGATAGGGGTAGGGGATTAAGAGATACAAAATACTACATATAAAATAAATAAGCTACAAGGATCTATTGTACAATATAGGACTATAACCAATATTTTATAATAACTATAAATGAAGTATAACCTTTAAAAATTGTGAATCACTATGTAGTACACCTGAAACTTACATAATATTGTACATCAACTATACCTCAATTAAAAAAACAAATTTCTGGGACTTCCCTGGCAGTCCAGTGGTTAACACTCCGCGCTTCCACTTCAGGGGGCATGGGTTTGATCTCTGGTTGGGAACTGAAATCCCACATGCCTCATGGTGAGGCTAAAAACAAACAAACAAACAAATTTTGCAAAATTATTTCAGTGCAACATACATTTATTGAACATAAAGTAAAATTATGTTTGTTATTTTTGCATGATAGGGAATCTACTCTGTGTTATTTGTGTTTTTCTTTTATCATTCTTGATTGTGTACACAAGAGTATATGCAGACTATTTCTTTTTTTTTTTTTTTTTTTTTTTGCGGTATGCGGGCCTCTCACTGTTGTGGCCTCTCCCGTTGCGGAGCACAGGCTCCGGACACGCAGGCTCAGTGGCCATGGCTCATGGGCCTAGCTGTTCCGTGCATGTGGGATCTTCCCAGAAAGCAGCACAAACCCGCGTCGTCTGCATTGGCAGGCGGACTCTCAACCACTGCGCCACCAGGGAAGCCCAGACTACTTCTTCAGTGAGCACAGAGATCCCTTAGTGATCTATTTCATTTAATAATCTCTTGTCTAGTACTTGCTATGTGTCAGGCACTTTTTTAAGCGCTTTACCAATGTTAACTTATGAAATCTTATGACTTCATGTAAATTTATTTTTCCTGGTAACTTATGTGAGGATCCTAAACAGTGACTCTCCTGGAACATTCCTGTTAATAAATTTATTTAATAAATCAAACATACTAAGAATAAATACATTTAAGTAGTAATCAAATGCTACCATGACGAACATACTGATGTCTATATTTGCAGTCTATTTGATCTCTCTTAACACAAAAAGGACACATATGAGTAGATTCACCTATTCATTTATTCATGTATGTATGCATATCTCCTTTTATTCAATACACTTTTACTAAGTATTGCTGTGTAAAAGCAACATGTTCAGTGATTTAAAAAAAAAGTTATGAATAGGATCACTTCATATTCAAGAAGTTTATATACTGGGGGCCGTATGTTGGGGCAAAGAATACAGATAAGACAAGAAAGCAAATATGTACACAGAATACATGTTAGCTTGAAAAAAGAAGTTCTATAATAAACATAAAAATAAAGCCCAGGGTGGACTATGTAAAACTAGAGATGGGAGCATTTAAGCTGAATATGTGCCATTTTAGTGATGGAAGTCCTTACTATGACACAGGCCAAGAGGGTGTAGAAATATGGATGGACTTCAGCTGGATCAAGATTTTCCTGGGCTACAGTGATGTGTTGACAATTGTTAGGGGAAAATCATTTGCTAAATTATCGAGAAAATGCAGCCTCTCCAGTAAAAGGAAATTTTTCTACTAGTTTCCAGTGGTAAAATAGTCTACCAGTTCTACATTTTTTGTTTTACTGTTTCTGAATTTTGATTGCCGTAAGAACTAGAAATATCTTTCATCTCCAGCTGGCAATAAAGCTCTACTCCATTTTCCAAGTTGGACTGCTATAATCTTCTTTAATGAGTCTACCATAGCTCACTCTCTCCAGAGCCTCCAACTGGATCAAAAAATAATCCTTAGCCAAAGGAGCAGCAGAACAGCATGGTTTCTCCATCCTGATGCAATGCTTTTTACAATAGTTACTACTTGATTTCTGTTCCAACTAAGAGGTGTTTTGACAGATTAAATAAAAGATGAGCCTTGAAAACTCATGAACCTTGTTTCCTTATCTCTACTTTATCATAATAAAAACATTAATTCTGTTCTCAGAGAGGGAAAAAATTCAAAGGTTCCCCAATTTTTGCCTGGTATAATCAGATAACAGCAATCAGATTTTTTAAAGGTGACATCATGTAAAGTCTTTTCAGACTACAGCAATACTTGCTGGTCTAAAATATTAAAACTACTAATTAATGAATTTTTGAATGAGGAAGCAGTAAGTGATCAGCTGAATTGCAAGTTCTGAAATTTTGTAACATCTGCTACTCTTGAAACAATAATATACGAATGAAAATTTCTTCTATACTTTTGGAAATGTTGTTAATCTTGCATTACCTACAAGCAGATTCCATACAAACATCTTAATAAATGTCTCATGAAAAGCTAGTTAAGATAGGTAACGATAGCCTCATTTAAAGAAAAACGTAAGACAGTGTTTGCATTTGCCTGTGTTTACCAAAACTGATTGAATATTTTCCATGTAGTTAATGACTGTAGAAGAAATTAACTCACACATTCATTGTGTATAATTGTACTTATTTTCCTTATTCAATACAAAAGGTTGTTGTCAAATTATGCTGTTTGTAGCACCTATGGCAGCTAACTGGGTACAGAGAGAGGAGGTCAGAAATATCAGGTAAAAGCTGGCTGTTGATATGGACATGACATCTCATTTTGGAGCAGTACAATTTATGCTGTCTGATATTTCAAGAACTTTCTATGCATTTTTCTTCCATACGAAGGGAGAAATTATATAGAAACTATGATTGTGGTGTTTTGAAACAATAAAGAAGTAAGTTATGAAGGGAATGATTTTACATTTTTGACACATTAAACCAAATATAGAAGACAAACGTGCCAAAGGTCACCTCAACAATATTACAGACTCTTGCAATCTGATTCTTTAAACCAAACCTAGCAAAGCACAAGTTATTTACTAGAAAACAAAACTAAACCAAAAACAAACAAAAAACTCCAATCAGCCTGAATTTCACTAGAAATTTGTAGGGCTAATGTGACACGAACTTCAAGTTGTCCATGAATGGTCAGTTGAGAAGGACACTTACATTGAACACATTTGCAATTTTAGTACACGCTCTTCATAGCTTTTGAAATTTCAAACTTACTCATACAGATACAGCACATTAGCTGTAGCCAAACTGAATAAACACACTCTAAGTGTTTTAAATCAGTCCTTAAAACAATTTTCAATTTTGGGTTATAAGGGATGAAAATTTCCTTATGCACATTGCTTAAAAACTTCTCCTGGTTGGTTTCATTTTTGTGTGTGTTTAATTTAGCCAGCTCATTTTCTTCAGATTTATTTTCACCAATTACATAGCAGTCAATCAAATATATAAGATTCATGCCATTGACGTTTTCAAAGTTACATAGCTACTAATCAATAGGCTAAAATATTATGCCTCATTCTCATACCCACTGGGTAAATGGTGGATTAGAGAAGATATTTTAACAAAGAAATAGAGAGAGATAAAAAGAGAAACAAGAGTGTGCCACAGTTCCAAGATCTTTATGGACAAGTAAAATTAATCCATGTATTGAAAAGAGGTTTGGCAATAACTTGTCAGGGCCCATGTATGTGGTAAAGCAGTAAACCAGAGGCAGAATTGAGATTCAGGAGGGATATCACATTTTTTATTAGACATTTGCAATATTTTGGTAATCATTTACCTTGAAAGCCTTGGTGGGAGTCAAGATCATCTCTCCTCGGAAAAGCTGAACATTCTGGCTTTCCCAGCTAGGGTATGGTCCTGTGACTCAGCTCCACAAACCACGCGATCTAGACTTGAATTTGGACTATGTGTCTCTCTCTCTCTTTCTCATGACTGTGGTGGCAATTTCTACAAGGCCAAGCTCCCTGTGCAGAAAGTTTTGTGATTTATTTTTTAGCTAGGAGCTCACATTCCTTGAATCTTTGTGGGAATAATTTGAGGCCTGGGTAAAGGATGTGTTCTTCTGAGAGGATACAACACAGACTGTTTTCACAGGCAAAACTTTGGTAATAACACTCTGGGAACTGCCGAGAAATCAATTTGACTAGTCCATTAAATAGTGCCTTAAATAGGCTTGTATTTAAAGAGCCATTAGCATGTCTTTTTGGCACGTGTGGTGCTAGCTGGTGAACATTATTAAAGGTCTAGAATTAGGCTTGTTTAATAGTATTCAGAGGTGAGAATGAAAAATATTGGGCAAAGGGGAACTACAGTTGCCAGTATGCACTTTCTGATTTTTAATGACATTTGATGTCTAGCTGAAGTCTTTTGCTACTCTTTTTTTTTTTTAACATCTTTATTGGGGTATAATTGCTTTACAATGGTGTGTTAGTTTCTGCTTTATAACAAAGTGAATCAGTTATACATATACATATGTTCCCATATCTCTTCCCTCTTACTTTTTTCCTTCAGTGTGACTTTTCAGATTGAAGCAAATGTAATCTCTAATTGAAGGTATTTGGATATAGATTGTGATTCAGAAACCGTAGATTCAAGTTTCATCCTTTTTTGAGAAACACATTTTTGGTTCTTATCTTTTGGTGAAAATATATAAGAATGTATTGTGGATATTTGCTTACGAATGGAATTGCTGGGTCATACTGTATCTTTATGAAAAAGCTTTCCTAAATAGTTGTACCAATTTACATCCCAGGCAGTCTATGATAACCCAGGCATACCACATCTTTATCAACTTGTCAATCTTTTTCATTTTAGCCATTCTGATAAGTAGTAGTGTCTCACTGTGATTATAATTTGCATTTCCCTGATGAGCTTGAGGACCCTTAATATGTTTATGGTCTTTTGGATAACTTCATTTGTAAAGTGCTTATTCATTTCTTTTGCCTATTTTTCACTGGGCTATCAGTATCTTTTATTGATTTGGTGGGAGCTCTTTATGTATACTGGATACACGTTTTCTGTTGATTATATGTACTGTGTAAAATTTCCACTGCTTTATGACTTGATTGTGATCAACAAAATTTTTTATTTTATTTTAGTAAATTGTTTGACACAGATTTTAAGCTCAGAAGTTTTTATGTTAGTATTTAAGAAATCTTTGTCTACCCCTGAAATCTTGAATATATTCTCTCACAATCTGCCAACTGGTTTTGGGTAGGCCATAATGGAGAAGTAAAGATTCATTTTATTTCACACATATATCCCATTGACCCAGGACCACTTTTTGAATAAAACTGACATATCTATACTGTTCTTCAGTGCTGTTTTTATGTTAAATCAAGTATTGTTTAATGCCCTTTTTGTTCTGTTCTATTACTATATTTGTACCAATACCACAATGTCCTAATTTTTGGAGTGTTGTAATAAACCTTTTATCTGTTACTGTAAGTACTCCAATTTTTTCTATAAGATTGTCTTTGCATTTGTATATACATTTTAGAATCACCTCAATTACTGACAAAACCACCTTATGAATTTTAATGGGGATTGTTTTGAATCTGTAGATCAATTTTGGTAGAACAAACTGTAAGGTCGGATCTTAACAAACGGCACCACGAAACAGAGGAAAGCTTCAAGTGAGCTTTATTAGGGAGCGCTCCCGGGCGAGGTTCACTGGTCCGAGAGAAAGGAGCCAGAGAAGTCGCACCCGGGCGAGGGTTGGGCAAGATTTTATAGGGGAAGAAGGGAAAGGGGTGTGGTGAATCTGGGAGGGCGCAGAGTATTCCTTATTTGGTGGTCTTTTCGGGTATCCTGGGGAACCGTTAGTCCCGCCCCTCGAAAGGCAGGAAGGCTGGGCCGGGTTCAAAGTCCCCAGGTCAGTTCCTGGAACTGGGTGGTCCGGAATGTCTCCAGGGCAGTTTCTGGAACTGGGTGGTCTGGAGAATTTCGGTCTGATGCAACCTGTGAATCTGATTGTGTTCCCCTGCCTCGGGCCAGTTGGCCTTACACAAACATCTTCATAATATTGAGTCTTCCAATAATTAGCATGTTAAATTTTGATTGATTTGAGTCTTTTTAATTTATCTCAGTAGTATTATATAATTTTCTAAATAAAAATCTCACATCTTTTGTTAGAGTTATTACAGTGTATTTGTTATTTTCTCAGGCCATTGTGAATTAAACATATTTTTTAAATGTTTTCTAAATGGTTGCTCTCAATGTAGAGGAATACAATTGATTTTTCTGGTAGAGTTATGCAAGCCAGTAATATTCTAAGACTCAGATATTAACTCTAATAGTTTATCCTTAGATTTTTTTTTGGACTTTTCTATAAATACAATCAGGTCATCTTCTAAAAACAAAAATTAGAAGCTTAATTATTTTTCCTATTCTTACACAGTTATTTTTCTTGTGTAATTGTACTAGTTAGGATCTTCAATACAAAGCTGAATAAAAGTGGTGGTGACCAGTATTTCTATCTAGTTTCTGATTTCAGAGATATGATACAATATCTAAACATGAAATATGATATTTGTGTAGCATTTTTGTAGATACAATAGGGGAGCAAAACTTGCCAACCAAAAAATGCCTCTTTGGTATGTGGAGTACTTCAAGCTGAAATCAATCAAGGAAGACTCAGGAAGAAACTTTGACCTTCCCCCTAATATCTAAAAGAATATAAATAGAGGACCTGTTCCAGGAAGGGAGCTATCATCATAGATAACAATAGTATATAGTATGAACTGCGTGTGTAGACAAGTAGGAACATAGCAAAGTCTGTTAAAATTCCTCTCTGTGTCCCATTGTCTCTGCATGGTCCAGCAAACATTTATTTACCAAACATTTGCTTTTCCATCTCCATGTCAATTGTTTTCCTCCATTTTGAAGTCACAAACCACTACTCCTGACATCCTCTTTTGTCTTTAGTTGAAGATGACATTTCAGTTGAGCGCTTTGGCCATTTTGACAAGTTACTCAGTTTTTCTGTGTCTTTCAAGTATACATGTTATTAAATTATTTGATTTTTCTTCTTTTAATCTGTCTTATGTTGGCCAGAAGAACACAGAAGGGGAGAGAAAATTTTCGTCCTCCCTGACTATGCCCTTTTTCAGACTAAGAACATTCCCTTCTAGTTCCTAGATTGCTAAAAGTTTTTTGTTGTTGTTGTTGTTTTTTGCGGTATATGGGCCTCTCACTGCTGTGGCCTCTCCCGTTGCAGAGCACAGGCTCCGGACGCGCAGGCCCAGTGGCCATGGCCCACAGGCCCAGCTGCTCCGCGGCATGTGGGATCCTCCCGGATCAGGGCACGAATCCGCGTCCCCCTGCATCGGCAGGCGGACTCCCAACCACTGCGCCACCAGGGAAGCCCTCTAAAAGCTTTTATTATGAAAAAGTATTGAATTACCGCAAGTTATTTTTCTGCTTCTATTAGGATAATCATATACTTTTGCTTATTCACTTATATGGTAAATTAATTGATTTTTTACAATGTTAAACCAATGATGCTTTATTAGAATAAATTTTACATTTCTGTAATGTATTCTCCTTTTATATAGTACTGGATTTAGTTTGCTAACATTTTGCTTAGAATTTTTATATCTATGTTTGTGAGAGAGATAAATTAACCATATTTATAATCTTTCAAATTTTAATGCCAAGGAAATCTGATTTAGTAAAATAAGTTGGGAAGTCTTTATTTTTCTTCTTCTTCATCTTACTTTCTAGGATATTTTGGATAAATTGTATTTATATATTATTTAGTGTTTGAAGTATTTCACCAGTGGCTTGGAGTTTTTGTTGGGAAGTTTTTAAATTAAGGATTTGAGTGCTTCAATGGAGTTGATACTCTATTTTTTTCATGTCAGTTATGGTAAATCTTATATTTTCTAGATATTTGTCAAGTTTACATAAATTTGCAAAATCTGTGGCTTAAAGACATTTATAACATTCTATTATTATCTATGTAATGCTAATAAAATTTGCAATGATACCACTTTTTTATTCATTATATTGATTATATAGGCCTTTGTCTGGGTTTACAAAATGTATTAATCTGGGGCTTCCCTGGTGGCGCAATGGTTGAGAGTCTGCCTGCCGATGCAGGGGACACGGGTTCGTGTCCCGGGCCGGGAAGATCCCACATGCCACGGAGCGGCTGGGCCCGTGAGCCATAGCTGCTGAGCCTGCGCGTCCGGAGCCTGTGCTCCGCAACGGGAGAGGCCACAACAGTGAGAGGCCAGCGTACTGCAAAAAAAAAAAAAAAAAAAAAAAAGTGTTAATCTGAGCTTAACTGATAAAGAATATACTCTGTGTGATTTTAGTGCTTTGATATTTATTGCTACTTACTTTATGGTACAGAATATCATCAAATTTAATATATGCATATATCCCATTTATACTCAAAAAGAATATGTAATCTTCAATATATGGAAACAATTTTAATATTCCATATCTTTATTGATTTTGTGCCTATGTGACTCACATAAAGATGTTTTAAAATTTCTAACCTAAATTGTAGATTTCTCTATTTCTCCTTTTAGTTCTATTTTTTATATATGGTAAAGCTATAATTAGGTACATATATATCTAGATTGTTCTTTTCATCATTTTGAATCGTCATAAGGATGTATGGAAACATAGAAGAGAATCTGAAGAAAACTTCAAGCAATACAAGAAGAGAGGCAATTTCATTGCAATATATGGTAAAGATTTTGAGCAATTTCTTAGATGGGAAGATGGACAATGGGAGGTCTGTATTAGAACCTTACTATGGATAGAATATCCATAACTATGCAACTGTTTTCGGCATAGCAGGCTACATATAGGTTCTATTCCATAGTGTTTGTTAGTGTAGTCATTTACAAATAATCATTTCACTGCCTTCATAAGTTAAAAATTAATGAACCAAACCAGGTTTATGGGGTTGAAGCAGAAAGGAACTACTACGTTTGAAAAATATTATTTTGTGTGATTGCTATACACTAAAAACAAAAAGAACTATACACAAATGCAATAACACCAATGTGATATGCACTAGCATTTATCACCTTATTTTTTACAGATGGTAAAAGCATAACTTAATTTTGAGGTATGAGAAGCAAATTATAACTCTTGACAAGAGAAGAAATTGTTTAGAAAACTTCAATTAGAAATTGAGTGATGAAGCCAAAAAAAGGTATCCACTGGATTTGACAAAAGTCACTGATGATATTGGCAAGAATTGTTTCAGTGGAGGAATGGGGGAAAAGTACGCTCACAGCTGAAGAGCGAATAACAGATGCAGAAATGGAAACCATGAGATGAGTCAAGAGGCTCAAGAAACTTGAGAATGAAATGAAGGAGAAAGGTAGTGTAGAAACCAGAGGGTGACACAGTTAAGGGAAAATTTTGCAATTTCTTTCTAATTGGGGGGCCCAATTTTACATATATATATATATATGTATATGATATATAGGAGAATAAATCAATATAGTAGTTAAAGGGGGAAAGGGAATAAACTGATGAAGCCAAATCACTTATCACTGAGAAGACACCAGGAGAGAAGTGAGTAGAGAAGGATGGATGTGGATATTGTTTCTAAATTTGGGGGGCTAGTAATGGGTCAAGCAAGAGATAAGAAAGTTCCCATCAGATTGCCCCACTCTTCTTGGTTCAGTAAGGGAAATGGTCATCCACTAAAAGGAAAAAAGAAAATAGACATGAAAAAGCCCTGAAGATGGTTACTAAAGTTTGAAATACCTGTTGAGAAAATAGAGGATTAAACTGAATAAAGATGAAGGCAAGAATTTCCATGCAATACTGAAGGTCCAAGTGAGGTTGAAATCCAGAATTCTAAAGAAAGTAGCAGTCTTCAAGACTATGTACCTTCCCCCAGCCATAGAGGATGAAGAGTAGAAGCTAAATAAAGTAAATGCAGAGGAGAAAGAACCATAGTTATGTATGTGTAGATATTTATTAAGTTGTGCAACTAGAATTTGTCCACTTTGTAGTTTATATGTAACACCTCAACATACAAGGGTATTAAAAAAATAAAATAGTGAGTGGACCATTTCAGGTTCATTACAGTCTGGATTGGGTGGATGCTATTGACTAGATTCTTACACTCACAGTAGCTTTGAGATTCTTTATCTTAGTACTTCTTGAATTTGAAGGAGCAAGCAGTACACTGGGGATCATGCTAAGTCATAGACTCCAATTGAGTTGCTCTGAGGTAGAACTCGAGATTCTGCCTTTCTAAGACTCCCAGATACTGCTGCTAGTCCGTGGGCCACACTGCTTATAATCCTATATGATACACAAGAATATTGGGTGAAAAATAATACAGTTTGTTAAATAAGTGCTTTTCCTACATAGTAAATGGTGTGATTGATTTTTTAACTTAAATTTATTTCAACTAATAGTGATGTATTATTTTCTTCTAGATATCTGGCATATTAGGTTATATGGCTATACATCAAAGGCAGCATTGACATTCACAGACATGTCACCCATGTGTTGTTTATGAACAATGGTAGATGGAGTATTTTTCCAGTACTCCTAGGAGAGGTGATAATTCTGCCTCTTTTCCCCTCTCCCCAGTCCCCATCCAGGATGTTAAGCAGAGCTAGCTTAAAACAATTGTTCGGGGGAACCAAAGTGGACCACATCATAGATTTATTTTGCCATATAAAAGATCAATTTTATTAATAATTTATTTCTACAGCACATTTTTTTTTTCTCTATAAACTTGTGAAATCAGAGAGCATGCCTTTTTTACGGAAACTTCTTCAACACAAAATCTCTCTGTCCCTGCCCCCACTTCCCTCCCACTCCCCCTTAAAGCTAAGGCCCAAAGACACTGAAGCCCTTTTTAGTTTATGTTGCATCCCTTCGATCAGGTGGAAAAGTTACTAAACTGGGAGGTGTGCTTTAGTTATATGCAATTTTCTGAAGGATTTCAAATTTCAGTGATTTGTGAATGGGATAAACTAAAACTTGCATTTCACTCTCACTTTGGTTCAGGAAGTACATTTTCTGTTGATGAGCTTGTGAACATTCATATTTCACCTGAGATCCTAGTCAACATACAGAGATAATTGAAAATGGGCTAAAATTTTCTGTGCTTCTGAATGGTAATAGTCTTAGTGGAGAATTTGTTACAAAATGAATGGCAATTTCAGCAGGTATCCAAGTATTTAATAAACATTTCAGTATTACAAAAACATAAGGGAATTCTCAAATTTAGAGATGTAGAGTCATTTATTCTACTCATTTTAAAACACAACGGGAGGTATGGAGGCATTTAGGATTTAGGAAAATAGGTTTTGGAATCAATAACCTACAGGGCTTATTTTGATCTTAATAACAGTGGTTTATAGATCTTGTCATATCAAATAACCATAATAAACATCCATATAATGATGCTTGACATTGTGTATTGAGAACATATGTTACATTTTCTTATGTATATTGTTTTGTTGAGCTCTCTCAATAAAATTAGGTGGATACTTAGATTTTTATCTTATAGTCAGAAAACTAATCCAAAATGTAGCAGTGTCAGAATTCAAACCCAGGTTTTTCTTAACCTAAAACTGATACATATTTCACTTTACCACATCCCCATACAATGAAGATTAGATTCTCAACTCAAGCATTCAAATTCTGATGTTTAAAAGGGACCTTAGAACATGAGATTCTTAAAATATTTCTCCACTTGCGATATGTAAAACTAGTATTTCCCTATTAATTCATTGTCATTAGCCACTGCCTGAACATGCTGATTTTCTTGTCTGCTATAACATATTCAATCCCTACCAGAATATTTAAACAAGCAGGGTTATGTTTTAAATTTTCAGTCAATGTGATCATTGTGATGCAGTTAACCAAAACCATGAGACCTAGTCATTGATGGCTCAATACTCTAATGACAGTGCAAATTCTGCCGCAAAACTGCAATTGGGGCAATAGAACACAGGATATGAGGAATATACACATGAAATGCCTTCAACCAGACTTTAAAAAATTAATGAAAAGTAATCATAGAAGGAACATCCCAGAAATTTCTTTATAAGTTTCTGTCATCATCAAGTTAGCCATTGAAATTTTATTCCATAGTTGGAATAGTAAATCTCACTAGCAGATTTCTCATTCACTTGGGTTTACAAGGAAAAAAAAATCTATATTTGGAAAAGTTTTCATTGTATTTAATACAAATCAGAAAAACGTGCTTCCCTTTTAGAAGAATATACTATTTAGGGTAAAATACTAAAATAAAGAAAAAATATTCTAATGCACTGAATGCTTTGAGATATTTTAAATGGTCCCATAAAACAAATAACTTATTGACCAGAATTGATTTGAAGAAACTGGCCTAAAAATAAAACATATGTACTACATGATGCATGGGTCTATTTTTATCATTTGTTAATAGGTTAAGTCCTATACATTTTATTTTTTCTCTAAACTATCTTATATATTTCTTTATTCACATATAATTTAACAATATCCATTTATATAAGCAAAATTACTAATATTTTATTCAGTTAAAAACAGAGTACATTCTTTATTGCAAAAATATATTGTCAAACCATAATATCTCCCTTCCTTTTCAAAAGCAATAACCAACATTTACCTACTTAATTACTTTAATACCTTTAAATTTCAATTAATCTATAGTGTTCCATAATGCTAGCAGTGCACAACTTTGGATTGTTGAAGTGTTAATGGATTAATTCATCATTGCTCTTCTACTAACATAATTTTTTATTTTCTGAATCTATTTTCAAAATTTTGCTAAATATCAGACTTGGTCCATAAATTACCTATACCTAATTGCTGAACAAACCCAGATCTTGATTATTGATAAAAACTAATAATTGGTCAGCTATATGTCTGAGTCAACTTTGGATAGCCATGCTAATTTTGTGTAGGGGAAATAAATTAGCAAATAATCCATTTTACTGGAATTAGGAAGCCTTCTGAGACAGGAAGAACATGAAGATCCACTGCTGAGCCAAATAGGAACCTGTATTTGGAAATTCCAGGTAACATAGTCTAAAAGTAAACATAAGAGAAAAGCAAAAAAATAAAACAAACCAAAGGAGAATCAAGAAAAAAAAAACGAAATAAAGACCCTGTGTCCAACTAAAATAATCAAAACCTACTAGCAAATTAGCATCTGCAATAATAGGAATGGAATTTTTTGATGAACGAATTTCTTAAAACACTCTCTATAGGATTAAGCTCTTCTGAGACAAGGTTCACCTCTCACGCCTGGTAAACCAATGAGAGAAAGCCTTCATGGTGGAATTAGAGGCATACGCCTCAGACAGGAAACAAGTATAGTGTTCATATCTGGTAAAACAAAAAAACAGAACTGAAAAGAAGAAATAGACATGCACAGCTTGCTCTCCAGACAGTATAAACCTCTAAGACACAGTATAAACCTCTAAGACACTACTCCAGTTAGGCTCCTCAGACCAGGGGCTGTGCACATTCTCATAAACCAGCTAGTACAGAATTGCTTCTGGTGCCTCAGGGCCCTGCCTTCTTTCAAATAGCACCTCTCCACCTTGCATGCCAATTACAGCCACAGGTTTTGATTGCTTTCTACAGGAAACCAAAAGCTCTGGTATAACAAGACTGGGAATAAAGATAATTTCTTTTGCATTGCCAACAGATGGAGAAGAAAGAGATTAGTAAAAATATAAAAGTCTGAAAATGACTTCAAGCATGAAGGTAACTGGTTTTCTGTTCTTAATTTAATGCAAGACTTCAGTCAACAAATATTTGTTGAGTGTATAACTTGTGCTAGGCACAATCTTTAGATGTGAGTATTCAGCAGTAAACAAAAGAGACACAAATCCCTGCATTCATGGTGCTTACATTTTGTTGAACTTGTCTTATTTTAGGTCTGTTTTACACAAGGCTAAAGCTATCTGTGTTGTGGGGTTTTTTAAGCTTTATTTTGATATATTTCATATGTATACAATTCACCCATATAAAATGGGCAATTCAATAGTTTTCAGTATATTTACAGACTTGTGCAACCATCAGCACAATCTAATTTTAGAACATTTTCATCATCCCCCCTCCAAAGAAACATAATACCCATTAGAAGACACTCCCCTTTCCTCCCCATCCAGGGGAAGCTTCAGCTTCCCCTGAAGCTTAGCTTAAGGCAATTGATAATACAGTTTACATCTAGATACATTTGCCAATTCTGGATATTTCCTATGAATGAAATAATACAATATGTGGCTTCTTTGATTTAATGTTTTCAAGGTTCATACATATTGTAGCATGTATCAGTACTTCATTCCTTTTTGAAGCTATCTACTTTTACAGTTATTAATTTAAAATAAGACCTGTCTTAGTTTATGCCCTTTTCAGATTTTCCCATACTCCACAAAACATTTTCATTTCCAATTGAAAGTAAAGCTTTAAAAAGGATGCTTTAATTTTAGAACTAGAAAACATTTGGAAAGTATCCAGTCAACTTGCAGATAAGTATCCAATCAATTTGTAGATGAGTAGATAGAGAACTACAAAAAAGAAGTGGTTTGCCGAAAGCATCATAGAAAGATAGGACTGGAACCTATCTCTCCCCACTCCTCTTAACTCTTTATCACAGGGCTTACTTGGTATGGACTTTGATAGTTTTGTATTTGATAGTTTGATAGTTTTTGTATTTGACTTTGATAGTTTTTGTATAGTATTTGATAGTATTTGTATTTGATATTATTTGATAGTATTTGATAGTATTTGATAGTTTTTGTATAGTATTTGATAGTATTTGTATTTGACTTTGATAGTTTTTGTATTTATTCTGCAACCTCTTTATTGGAGAAAATAATTTTGATTACTTCAGTTTATAGACTATTGGATTTTTCTATAAAACTACAGTTTTTTTTGTTTTTGTTCTACAATATGAATAAAGAAACTATATAAATCAAGCAAACACGATTTTCCTTGATTACAACCTAGAGACCCATTTTATGTTAGTCTTCCAAAAAAGTATTGCAAAAATTACTCATCAAATTGTACAGCCTATAATTTTCACTAGCACTTTCTCTAATTCTCAGTTTAATTGACTTTCCATTGTATAAATTTTTTAAAGGACACAACCAGTAAAATATCTCTTTATCATCTATATCTATCTATTCATCTATTTTCCTAAACTGCATAAAATCATTCAGAATACATCTTTAAAAAACTCATAATGAACAGTACTTGATATTATGATGTTGGTAAACAAGATTAAAATTTTTCAGTCTTTTCAGAATCCACACTTAAGCTCATTAGCTTCTAGATGAAATGAATATAGCAGAGTACATGTATTCTAACCAGCACCTACCTCAGCCTTTTTAAAAGTATTTAGCCTCCACTTAAGCCTGCATTCCAAAGTAAAAGATTCATTTGAACAACTACATATCAAATTTCTCAGAAGTTTCTGCAGAAATACCTTCAAAATTTTCTGAACTCCATTTATTCTTATCCTGAAGTTTTCTGATGGTTCTCATATTTATTTTATATTTTATTTCCTGTATGGCTTCTGGTATTACAGCATTTTACTGCCATTTGATTTCTTCCAACTGAAACCCTCTTTTCTTTCCCCAACAACAACCATTAGAATCCTTAGAGTATTATGTTTTATGTTTAGATTTTCCTACCTCTGATTACTGTAATTTATTGCAGGTATCATGCTCAGAATTTGTATTTCAAAATTATACCAATTTCTACAGAATACTGATAAGTGACTAAATAAACATGTACTCAGAATTATTTTGTAGCATTCATTTTAACTGACTTCCTATTTTACTACTGAAGATAGAACTTGAAAAATCACATAAATTCCATCTAAACATTTGGTTCTATTCGATAAATGTAATACTACAGGAATCTCTTACCTATATAAGAAATCAACTGTAGCTATTATCCAAGTTGGTTATTTTTCTATATTTAATATACTCTTAAATTCTAACTTATATCCTAAGACCTCTTTTTATCAGTCCTTAAGGTATATATTAAGGTATATATTAAGAACAAGAAAATTTGATGCAGGCTGAGAGAAGTAACAGTAAAATATTATCTCAGAGAGAGACCTGAGAAAAACGTCTCAGAAGGACACCTGAATGCACATTTTGAAAGAGCTGTCTCTTAATTGCAGCATGATTTCTCCATATCCTGAGACCTCAGCTCTACTTTTTCTCTAGCCTTTCTATCAAGGCCTCAAGTTTTTGCACAAATCTCAGGCCTAAGGTGTAATGAAGAAGGAACTGAGGTGCCTAGGCCAACGGAGCTGTCTGGTGCTGAAAGCTTGGAAGGCGTATGAGTCATAGAAAATGTTATTTTACAACACTAACCTTTTCATGTTGAGTCCAGCAAAAAGCAGCACATAACAATAAAATCTATTTTGATTGGTGAGCTGAGAATGAATCAAGGATTGTTTGCCTGGATTCTAAAGTCATCTCTTCTGCACTCCTGGCGGGTCCCCTCCCTGTTGTCTCTAGGTGTGCAAAGTGAATACTTGGGCCCTACCTTCCTTTCTCAGTTCAGCAATGTTCTAATTATTCTCTCTCCATTGTTCCCAAACCTGAAGCCTTCTGCAGCCCCTTTAGAAACTCCCACAAAGATCCTGTAGTTCTGTAACCTCAAAACTAGAGGTTATAATTTTATAAATAAATGGATTGGATTCTCATGGTTCTTTTGTTTTCTTTTTTCAATCACAGCACAACAATTACATTATTTTATTTAGGTTTCTTTAAGGAATTTTTGTATTAATATTTTACACATCTTAAATTTTATAGCATATATATAGGAACATATTTATAGAAATATATAGTAGAAAATATATAACCTGGAGGGACAATTCTGAAACACCAGATCCTAAATGATACAAGGCCATTTGTGGACAAAAGTCTTACCTGCTATTTTTCTGGTTACCAATTCTGATGTGTTGCAGAGCAGCAGGGGGTTTCCCTATGTCACTAAGAAATTCTTAGACCCTGGCTGTCCTACAATTCAAATCAATTCTGACCTATCTACCCAGAGATAGCATCAGATTCCATAGGTTAAGGGCTCAGTCTTATATGGCTGTCCTCCTCTCTACTTCAGAGGATAGCAAGTCCAGATTGTCACCTGTGCTCCTCACCAACAGGCTGCAAATTGCAGGTTCCAATGACTCCCTCCAGAGATTCAATAATTTGCTAGAGTGGCTCACAGAACCCACAGAAACATTTTACTTACTGGATTATTGGTCTATTATAAAAGGGTATAATTCAGAAACAGCTAGATACAAGAGAGGCATAAGACAAAGTATGAGGAAAGGGTGCAGAGCTTCCATGCTCTGCCTAAAATGTGACTTTTCCTGAACCTCCACATGATCACCAACCCAGAAGCTCTCCAAATCCCATTCATTTGGAGGCTTTGTTACATAGGCATGATTGATTAAATCATTGGCCACTGGCTATTGATTCAACCTCCAGCCCCTCCCCACTCCCAGGAAATCAGGGGGTGGGACTGAAAGTTCCAACCCTTTATTCATGGTAGGTTCCCCTGGCAACAAGCCCCCATCCTTAGGTGCAGTCCAAAAGTCACCTCACTAATGTTGAAAAGTAGAATTCAACCAAGTAAATTTGGAGATCTAATTATTAGGTGAATCATGAATCAGGCGGCATCCAATCTAGTAAATAGAATGGCTCTCTGAGGGGTTGTACAAAATGGAAGGTTTTTATAGGCGGAAGGAGGGTGGGGATGAAGGTGCTAGCTAACAACAACAAGAGCAACAAAGCAAAAGAAAAAGAAAAATGAAAGAAGGGATTGATTCAGCCCAGGCCATCTTCTTTGGCGGGACGGGGTGTGGGGAAGGAAACAGAAAGGGTCTTTATCATGCAGATTACCTCACTAGTGTAGATCAGGAAATTTCAGATTGACTGTTTTAAAGGTCAATTCCTGGGAGAGGTTGAAACTGCTATTAAGTCTTGGTTTGCTGCACTGGGGGCAAATGAATACCTTTGTTGTTCTCTTCACTTAGGAAATTCCAAGGGTTTTAGGAGCTCCATCCCAGAAATGGGGCAAAGAGCAAATATATATTACTTATTATAAATACCAATATCACACCTGAAAATTATTGATTTCATAAACTTATTAGATACTTGAAAACAAGTCAGATCAAGTAAATCCTCTCTTATAAAAGTCACAGCAGCTTCCTATCCCCCCTCAGTATAAAATCTAAAATTCTTACCATTGCCTATAAGGTTCTATATCAGGAGTGGGCAAACTTTTCCCGTAAAAGCCTAGACATTAAATATTTTCTGTAGCAGCTACCAAACTTGGCCATTGTAGCAAGAAAACGGTCATAAATAATGCAGAAACAAGAGAGTGTGGCTTCATTCCAATGAAACTTTATGGACAATAAAATTTGAATCTCATACAAATTATAAGTGTCATAAAATATTGTTTTATTTTTCATATTTTATTCCAAACATTTTAAATTGTAATAACCATTTATAATCGTTCATAACCCATATAGAAATAGCTAGTGGGTCAAACTTGGGCTGTAACAACTGCTCTGTAAGATCTACATTCTCCCTCACAGATTTCATTCACTCTACCACACTCCCTCTATTCATGGACCTCTCTGTACTCTGACATCCTTGCACTTACTTGCAAACAAGAAGCACATTCTCACCTCAGTGCCTTTGCACAAGCTGTGTCCTTTGTCTAGAACACACTTTCTCCCAATCTTTGAATAGCTCCTTTCCTTCACCTTTGAAGACTAATTATTCTCTAATCATCCAATCCAAAACATCCTTTTTTATACTATTACATGCAGTGCTTTATTTTTCATTTTAATACTTATTACCCACTGAACTATAGTATGTTATACTTGTTTATTTTTTGTCTCTTCTCACTAGAATGTAAGCTTCAAGAGAGAAGAGACTCGGTTTCCTTCACTGTTTCATCCAGAATAGTACTTGGCACAAAATATGTACTCCAATGAATATTTTTCCATGAATGGATTATTGTTATTTATAATTGCCAAAATTCCTCTTTCTTCTGGTCTTCAATTCAACTATCACTTTGAGGTTCTATGTGATTGGGAGCTAGTGCCAATCTGCGAATTCTCATCATTTGAGAGTTTGTTTAATCTCTAATGTTTATATATTGTTCTGAAACATGATTGTTCCACAAATCTCCTCTCTGCTAATGGTGGTCTTTAATCTGGTTGATCTGTATTCAGCATAATTCTACTCATTGATACAATGTTATAATTCTGAAGCTAGGTAATCCTTACCTAATCTTTCTATTTCTCGTGGCTTGTAGAGGGCACTATGGCGCCCTGGCCAGCTTCCATTACTGGGTCTGTTGTGTTAGATGCTAGGAGCTCACAGCTGCCCAATGTCTCCAGAAAACTGCCCTCACCTGATGGGAACCACTTTGGTAAGGAAGCCATACCCCTGGAAATGGCCCATAGTTTATAACTAATGACTAATACGGAATAAGTATAAAAGGTTATTTCTTTTTCCTAAAGAGGAAATCATTCTAAGGTGCAGTTTATGCTCCAGAGCCTTGCCCCTGTGGCTCAGGCCAACTCTTCCTAAGACCACATCCTTGTTCATCCCTTTTTCCTTTCAACCCTGCTTCACTCCTTCCGTTTGCATTTTTCCCTATGAATACCTCCTCAGTAAATCATGTACACCTGGATCTTCACCTCTGGTTCTGCTTCTAGAATAAAGTTCCTACTGTAGTAAACCCATCAACTCTTACCCAATTCCCACTAAATAGGTCCACCAAAACCAGTCTTTAACAAACTCAAAACCATAGCATTATGTAAGAGTCATTTTTAGGTATCTCACTTTTAGAGTACAAAGTAGGACACCTTCCAACTACTGACAAGCCTCAGCTAGAATGTGGCAGCATCAAAAGTTTACTAAATTATCATACGTAATTTATGAAATACCTTGTGTTTAGCGATGTGCAAACTCATCTCCCATTAAATGATTTTGCTAAATGAATAACATGCTTAAAATCAAATTCAGTAATATAGACACAGATATATATACAAAAATATCTATGGATACATGTATATTCTCTGGTTAGTATACATACATTTATTTCCTGGTTCTGTTACCTAAGAGATTACAGAAGCAATGACACCTCAGTAGCAACAAGCACACCTGGTCCCCAGATCTTAGTTTCTAATATCATTCTCCAATAAAAAAAATCTGGACTTCATGAGGAAATGGCTAATTCCAGGACTGAGGACAAGGTGATCCTGGAGCATTTTGTAGTGCAAAAAGTAAAACAACAACAATAATGAGGTATGTGAAAGCAGCATATGAGCCAAATAAAAAAGTACCAAATGGCCAAAGTTGGAATAATTTGAACAACAAAATAAATGAAATAGTTTTGGATTATAACCCAAAGTATAAAATAAATATCTATGAGTCTGTACTGACATAAAGAATAAAATAAACAAATAAGAGAGAATAGACAAATCTCTCCTGCAGAAGAATTTCAAATATTTTATGTAGATACCCTGTCCTCAAGGAGGCAGAGTATAGCTCTCACCTTTAAGTGGGAGCTACTCTTACTGTCTTCTTTCCAAAGAGCACTGTATGGAAAAAGAGTACAAAATAAGTTTATAGTGAAGCAACCTGGCAAACGCTATCTCAGCCAGATGCCAAAGTTAACATCAGCAGTGTTGTCAGCTGATTGTCAGCTTGATATGATTTGATGAGAATAACACGTAATTTCCGTAGTCTTTGTCCCCCAAAGCCCATAATTCCAGTCTCAGGAGAAAACAATCAAATAAATCCTGATTAACATTCTACAAAATATCTGACTCCTCAAAACTATCAAAGGAAATAGGAGGAAAGTCTGAGAAGCTTTCATAGCAAAGAGGAGCTTAAGAAGATATAACAACTAAATGTTATGTGCTATCCTAATGGGATCCTGGAAAAGAAGAAAGATGTTAGGTAAAACTTAGGGAAATATCAGTAAGTATGGACTTTAGTTAATAATAATGTATAAATATTGATTAATTGTGACATGTATCCTACTACAGTAAAATGTTAATTATAGAGGAAACTACGTATGGGGTATATGCAAACTCTCTATACTATCTTTGCCACTTTTATACAAATCTAAAATTATAAAGTTTATTTAAAATTTTTAAAATTAAATTTAGAACTGCAACATTATATATTGACAACCTTATATACTGTTCAAAGATTTTTAAATTCAAGAAAATGCCTAATCCACAGTAGGCTATCTTAAATATCATTCTGATAATTACTGGAGGAAATCCACTTTGAAGCTTCTAATGGAATCTTAATATCATGGTATACACCCAAAGAATTTAAAGGTAAAATATTTTTGGCATGAACATTAAAAAGATTTTTCATAGAGTGAAGTTATTAATCTTTTCAACAATACTTTGGAATTATTTTTCATATTATCTACAACAAAGTCTCAAAATATTTATTATGATACAACAAATACATAAGATTCTATGACTATAAAGGCTTTACATTGGTATTTAACTTATCTTACCTAAATATTTTATGTGTTCCTTAGGAATAGAACTTACTGGGATGCAAATTAACATTTCTTGAACCTTTATGTTCCATCATGCATTTACTACTTTAGGGCCTCATATCTGCTATCCAGTTCACTCTTCACACACCCTAAGAGATCCATAGTTTAACACATTCAGAGAGGCGGAAATAGACCCAGTGACTGTAAAGCAATCCCACTGAAATGTAAGTTACTGAGTAAAGGCACATTCTTCATCTACTGTGCTCACTACTGTATTCCTAGAACCTAGAACAGTGACAGGAAAATAGAAAACCTTTATTAAATATGTATTGAATAAATGAATGAGAATAAGTGACCTTGTCCAAAGCAACACAATTACTTATGATAGAAACAGGATGAAATCTGTTACTATTTGTTTCCTACAAGGCCCTGTCATGAGCCCATCTCATGGCAGTTGGACCCTAAACTATCTGAAGGAGAGGCCTTAAAGGAAAAATATATGCCTAGGAGTTCATGGCCACCAGTGCAGCGCCCTGAACATAGTAAGTATCAAATCATAGAATCTCCACTGAGCTCATTAATGGGCAACAAATAAAAGAGAAATTTAGATAAATTGGGAAAAGGGGTATAGACTTTCTTAGATTTGATTTTCATGACCATATTATTCTATTCTTTCATTACATGAAAGCTCTGATTTTATAACATATTCAAACTCCTAAGAAACTCTAAATTGTATAATATATTCAAACTCCTACTTTTCAGAAGCTTATTAGATCCATTCATTGCATACTTTTCCTTTTTACCATATTGTAAAGTTTTTATGCTGACTGTGCCACAAGAAAAAGAAAGAAATAAAGCACTACACTATCAAGCAACTTTATCTACAAACAGCTTAAAGGGAAATATAAAAATAAAAACTCAAATGCAGATATATTTTGCAGCAATACTACATAATTACCAATGAATGCAAAGAGGAGAAAGTTTCTCTGATATACATCAAGCAATAAAAAAACTAAGTTCTGTCTGGAAACTCCATTTTATTATGTACTATATTTGGTGTGTGGTGGGAAGAGTCAATTGTAAATCTAGAGCCAAGGTACAAGTGCTACAATAAATGGAATTTTCATTACTGTGAAATCACTGCTTTAGCACTTTCCTACTTTAAAAATAAATCATAGGAAAAAAATTTCTTTGCATTAAAAGTTAGAAATTTTTAATCCCCCAAATTATCCTTCATTTTTAAGTTTAAGTCCATGTTCTGAAGTCATTTTAAATAAGTACAAATATAAAATTCATTTCTTTGAAAATACTAAGTTAACTAATTGTCAATAGCAGTGGTGTTCTTATTTGTCTATTTATTTATTTATTTAATATACTTATTGAATAGCTATTCTGTGTCAGACACCACATTAGGCTGGAGACACCTCAGATTTCATACTCTTATAGAGTTTGTATTTTAGTGGGAAAACATAAGAGACTGACTAACAACAATTAGTCAACGGTACTTGAGAATAACAGTACAAATAACAGTAATTTCAGAAAGTATAATAATAATAATTACCATTTTTGAGTGTCTACCCTGTCAAACACGGTACCATAATTTTAATCTTATTGATCTCACATCAAATATTGGAGACAGATATTTACAAATGAGACAATGAGGTCAATAAAGATTTAATTATTTGCCAAGGATGTGAAAAGTAATAAGTGGTAGAGTAGGATTTGAATCTTGGTCTGTTTTAGTATAAAACCCTGGCCTTTTAGCCTTCTTACTCTGCCTTTCAAAACTAGCTAACACTTTGCAGTGAGAATCAAACCCCTTCATAAAAAACAAAAACATTATGTTTCATTTTAGAAATATAATATTTAGAAGGGGGATGACTGTTGTACCCTAGGATTCTTAACAGCATAGTGGTTAATAACAAAAATTCTGGAGTCAGACGTTTCAAGTTAAACTCTAAATCTGCCACTAACTAACTGTGAATCTCTGGACCGGTCCAATATTTGACCATATACTATTTAAAACATTTTAAATTCAATATTTAACCATTCTCTGCCTTAGTTTTCTCATCCATAAAGTTTGTATGAATATTGAATGAGTTAATGTATGTGAAGTGCTAGGAAACAGTACCTAGTTATATAAGCAATAAATAAATATTAGCTATTTTGTTGTTATTAATCTTTATTCTCTGGACTGATCAGAATAGACCTGAAGTTGGCACCTCATTTTAAAGGACTCTTAACAATCCTTCTACCTCTCCCTGCAAATTTCAGGTTCCCCTATCCCTATGTTTCCTATGGAACCAGTAAATATTGGTCACTTATCTACATATCTCTTTCTCTTTCTTCATTTCAATGGCTTCTCTACATGCTTTAATCTTCCATTCTTATCTTTCTCTTGTTATATTCTTTAATCTCTATATTTTCACTCTTCTTGTTTCTCCATTTTGAACTTTTAAAATTGATTTATAATTTACATTGCAACTTTTACATAATTTTCCTTACATTGTCCTTACTCTACAACTCCTGCTGTTCAATTAGAATTTTATAATGTTCCTTTCTTCCCTTTTCTGAGGCATCAGTGCAGCGTCTAACAGAGTGTTGTGCAGACAGGCAGGCACTGACCGTTTCTCCATAAGGTGAATGAGCCTTGTCTATTACCACTTTGTAACTTCACATCCCTTATTCAGAAGAGTATTAATAGCAAGGTGAGGAACAGTAAACTTCTATTTGCTACCTTCATTATTTTCTTAATTTTATCTTTTAGATTCAGACTTTTTCTATAAGAGCTTTATTATATTGTATTAAGTCATATCATATCATCATATTATATTATATTTTATTTTAAGAAACATTCACTTGGATTTGTATGAACTCTTTCCAACTTCAAATCTCTCTCTTTCACTGTCCTTCAGACACATTACAAATGGACATGAACATTTTCTGAACTGTAATCAAGTGCCAAGGTAGAGTGGGTTCCTCTGACCACTACATTGTTATAAACAAAACTCACACCGTAATTTTCCCTTAAATGACATCACAGGATTTTCTATCCAAAGCATAAATATCTTTGGAAGAGGGAGGCAACCAGAAGTGAAAATAGATGTAGGAAAATTATATATTATACTCGGTAAGGTTTTTATTCAGCACAATTTGAGCCAATATCTGTCCCTTAGATGTAGTCATTCAATCTCCATAAATGCTTAATGATTGGTATCCAAGCATAAAATACTTTGAAACAATTGATTTACAATTAAAACCTTTTGCAATTCCATGGAAATAAACAATTTTTACTTCAGATGTAAACAGCCAATTATAATTTTACTTTCAAAATGGAATGAAAATATATTCAATGTATATCTAGGTGATTTACACTAAATCTGAGAACATTTTTCTCCAAAGTCAACACGAAAATCTTCTCTATAACTAAGTCCTCTCATAAGTGCCAGCTTTGAGCACTGCTTTTGAAGAAAGCTATGAGCATTAACCACCATCTCAATAGTATTCCAGGAGAAATGTAAATGGGGGAAAAAAACACTAGGGCCTCCCCAGGCTATCTACTTAAAGTATGCTTGCTACTTAAAGCATGGTCCTCAGACCAGAAGCATCAGTATCTCCTTTCGAGCAATGCTTCTCAAACTTGGACGTGTTTATTATTTAACCTTGGCCTGGGATGGCTAAGATTCTGCATAAGGTCCCAGGTGATACTAAGGCTGATGGCCCATGGTCCACATTTTGACTAGCAAAGATTCTAAAAAGTCAAGGGTAACTACTGTGAATGATGTACTTTAACAGCCTACCCGTGATGATATTTTATGATGGTACAACCTTCAATATGTATCTTGATGAAATAATTTGGAAATAGAAAATATTTATTGAATATACATTTATGAGATAAAATTTAGAGGTAAAGACTTATGATAGGAAATAATTAAATAGCAGATAAAGTTTTCTGAGGCATGAAAATTACCATGGAAAGAAGTCAGAAGAATTTTATCAGACTAGTATTGAAAAGGGAAATGTATGTATTCACTGAAAAATGGCCCATATCATGTTGAAGCCATGATTTAATTCAACTTTTCACTTGATAGTCACATCCTCCTGATGAGTGAAAAAAAATATATGATTTCTTGAAGAGTTTGCAAAGAAGCACTTATTTTTAATGGTGTACAAACAGCCTATTCTTTTTCATAAGGGAAAAATGGTAAAATCGGGATGTTTTACATTATTAAGTTGTCAAAATTTTTGAAATCTGTATCTTAATACATTAAGAATGTGCAATTGTTTTTGACATTTCTTTATTCTGAATGAAATAGTTGTTTTTACTACCTGATTGACTTAATTCCTAGTAGATATGGCATATCCTGCTTGGGCAGCCTTTTGAGAATATTGCTATGTATATGAAATATTTGTAACAAATTCACATGCTAGAAATTTTAGAGCTTTTAGTGCTGCAAAAGTCTTTGGGAATCATCGAGTACAATTCCTTCATTTTAAAAAGGAAAAATCAAAGGTCCACTGAAATGAACCTACATGATTTATCCAAGGTCCCACACAGCTAGTTAGTGGCAGAACTAACCCAAAGCTCATGATGCCTAAGAGGTTTTGTTTTGTTTTGTTTTCTCATAACAGTCTGAATATTTGGCTTGTTTATCTGAGTCCAGCTTTTCAAAAGCTCAGAAAATAATAATAATGATGATAATGATAAATGTGTGCAGTATACAAGTGGTCCACCCGAGAATTATTTATTTGGTCAATTTTTTGTTGTTTCTGTTCAAATTAGGTAAATATTTGCTAACACATACATTGGCTGTACAAGAAACAATTTTAAAGGCAAGTTATCAAATAAGGACTGTTGTATTTGTTGGAAGAAACTTATCTTCAAAATTCGAGGGTATGGGGTTTAAATTGAATAACAAAATCAGAAATTCTATACACATATTTGAAATATGGATAATACTTTTCTTGTTCTAAGTACAAAATAATGTTATAATTAAAATATTTTTCATATTATGACAACTCTGGATTCTCATCTCCCCCTCGTGAACAGGAAATCTAGGTTTCCCCAATATCCTAAACTATTTCTAAGGACCCCACACTTGCTTGCCCTGGTTTGTTGAATTCTTCCTCCTTTCTGCTGGCCTGGCTAACATGGCCAGAGACTGAGAAGTCAAGTGTACCTCATTAAGCCAAATTTCTGTAAGGGTTGGCCTTCTCAACAGCCTCCCTTTGTGGTTAAAAGTTCTCCAGTACCAAATTGTTCTCCTGGCTAAAGTTCAGAGCAGTTCAGCTATCTGGTGCAAGGCCATAAGCAATAGAAATTTGCCACAGAGCTGAGGCTCTGTGTTAGGCAGAAATGAAAGAAGCCCAGAAGTCACTTTGGCTCTGAGGTAAGGGCTTTTTCAGTGCAGTTGCTCATCCTTTGGGGAAGGATTCCTCCCAGGGTTAGGTCTATTAAGGAGGTCCTACAGTAAAATTAATTACCTTGAGCCTTAACTATGACAGCTTATTTATTTTATAGCATTTCTTTTTTAGAGCAATTTAAGATTTGCAGTAAAATTAAGTGGAAATTACACAGATTTACCATATACCCCGTCCACCACCCAGCAATCATGGCCTCTCCCATTATCAACACCACTCACCACAGTAGTACAATTGTTATATTCAATGAACCTACATTGACATATCATTATACCCAAACTCCATAGTTTACCTTAGGGTTCATTCTTGATGTTGCATATTCTTTGGGTTTGGATAAATGTGTAATGTCATGTATCCATCATTATTGTATTATACAGACTATTTTCACTGTCCTACAAATCCTCTGTGCTCTGCCCATTTATTTCCCTCACCCCCAACCCCTGGCAACCAGTGATTTTTTTTTACTGTCTTCATAGTTTTACCTTTTCTAGAGTGTCGAATAGTTGGAATCATATAAGATGTGGACTTTTCAGATTGGCTTCTTTGTCTTTACATGACTTGATAGTGCATTTCTTTCTAGTGCTGAATAATATTCCATTGTCTGGATGTATCACAGTTTATTTATCCATTCACCTACTGAAGCATATCTTGGTTGCTTCCAAGTTTTGGTAACTATGAATAAGGCTGCAATAAACATCCATGTGTAGGTTTTTGTGTGGACATAAATTTTCACCTCCTTTGGGTAAATACCAAGGAATGTGATTGCTGGCTCACATGGTAAGAGTGTGTTTAGTTTTGTAAGAAACTGCCAAATTGTCTTCCAAAGGGGCTGTACCATTTGCAGTTCCTCCAGCAATAGAGTCCCAGTTGCTTCATAGCTTCACCAGCATTTGGTGTGGTCAATGTTCTGGATTTTGACCATTCTAATAGATATGGAGTAGTAGCTCACTGTTGTTTTAATTTGCATTTCTCTGATGACACATGATGTGGAACATTTTTTCATACATTTATTTGCCATCTGTATATCTTCTCTGGCAAGGTGTCTGGTAAGGTTTTGGCCCATTTTTTAATGGGGTTGTTTGCTTTCCTATTATTGATTTCTAAGTGTTCTTTGTATATTTGGGACAACAGTCCTTTATCAGATGTGTCTTTTGCAAATATTTTCTCCCAGCATGTGGTTTGTCTTCTCATACTCTTGATATTGTTTTTGCAGAAATCCAGCTTATTAATTATTTTTCCATAGATCATGCCTTTGATGTTTTGTCTAAAAAGTCATTGCCATATCCAAGGTCATCTAGGTGTGCTTTTGGATTTTCTTCCAAGAGTTTTACAGTTTTGCATTTTACATTTAGGTCTGTTACCGAACACAAGTTTTTGTGCCCGACACACAGTGAGACCAAACAGTACCGAAACGTCAAAGTTTGGAGTAGAGAAAGGTTTACTGGAGGACCATACAAGGAGAACAGGTGGCTCTGGCCCCAAAAACCCCAAACTCCCAAAGGGTTTCAGCAAAGCATTTACAAAAAGCAAGGAGAGGGAGGTGCAGTCACAGGGTATGTGATCAGCTCCTGCACAATTCTCCGATTGGTTTTTGGTGAGGTAACAGGGAGGTCAACATTATCAATCCTTAGGCACCAGAAGGTCTGGGGGCTATGCACTCTTGATCATCAAGTAAATAATTTCTTCCATTTGGAGGAGGTTTTTAGCAGCTGAGAAACTCAGGTTAAATTCATGAGATATGTTCATTCGTAAGAGGTTACGGAAAAACCTGAACAAACTTTTTGGCCAAGGCAATATTATCTGGCTACTTCAGAGAGGAGCTATAGCAGAGGATATGGGGGAAGGGTCTGCCTCAGAAATGTCCCATAGGGTCCTGCTCCATTACAGGTCTTGATCTATTTTGAGTTAATTTTTTGAAGGGTGTAAGGTCTATGTCTAGATTCACTTTTTTGTATGTGGGTGTCCAGTTGTTCCAGCACCATTTGTGGAAGAGACCATCTTTGCTCCATTGCATTGCCTTTGATCCTTCGTCAGAGATCAGTTTACTATGACATCTGTTAAGAACACATTTTTCAGTTTGCTTGCATTTTTTTTAAAGTACATACCTAGTTGTACGTATGAGTAGATTCCAGCATAAACTATACACTGTGCTCAAATCCAACCTTCCCTAAGTCAATATCAAGTTCAAGTCATCGGTCCGGAATGTTTCCTCCATACCGGAGATTGTCTTTTGCACATGAGAACTTCCTTTACATCAAACCTTAATGGATACCACCCTGAAATTTAAGATATTTTAATAATTCTCAGTCTCAAAGATAAAAGAGTACAGTTCCACTTCCCTTATAATTGGAAGTCTCTTTGGCTCTTATGTAAAATTTTGGCTTCCATAGGAATACTGCCAAAAATCAACATAGCACCAAAATGGCTCTTGACATGCTGAAATATTACAATATACTCCTTTCAGAAAACTATAGATATATAGTTTCCTCACATCTTTCTACATAACTAAAGGGGAAGGGGATATCTGTTTCAAAGGTGATAACATGAACATTTGAACAAAGCACATTATTACTAACTTTTACACATCAGCCCCAAATCTGAAAAAAATAATTTAGTGTCCCATGCCCACTTGAGGTAGATACAGACAATGATATAGCTATAAATAGTTCTTTAGAGCACTGAAAATAACTAAATTTGAACAATAGAAAACACATTTTCTATAATGGAAAACACATTTTCTTCTTTGTTTCAACTTATCTATGTGTATACATGTAACTATATATAACTGTATCTTTAAGGTGTACTGTATATTTTAAATTCTCATTATTATCTTTATACAATTTAGGAAAACAGTGTCTACTGACCCTGTGTAATAAACTAGAGAATGCAATGTGTACCCTTGAATGAAAAATTTCTGTTAAAACCTCAAAATATTTCCATATTTTTGATAGTTATATATATGAAAAAAATAAATTTGATATCTGGCTAATAATACCTTTCACCAAAGACTTTAGACCTCAGCTAACTGGCCCATCATTCATGAACTCATCCTTCAGTAAGTATTTACTGAGTATCAACTATGGCCATGCACTGATCTAAGTGAGATACAATACTGAATAAAACACAGGCAGGTAGTGAGATTCAGAGACTGCTCCAGTCCTCATTGATCTCAATGTTCTAAAGGACTTAGTTTATCATGCAGCTTTAAAACTAGTCATACTCATTCAGCAATTTTGCATGGGTTCTTTTTTTCCTCTCCAACAACACCATTCTAGCACTATCTAGCAAGAGCAAAACAATTAAGTAGGTAAATAATGAAAGACAATTTAAAAGATATTTTGAACCCGGTTTGGGACTTAAATCATCAGTTTAATACGTTTAGCCTTTATCCTCTAGCAAATAAGGAAACTTCTTCAGCTGAGTTAAACAAATGTCCTTACTATGTCCACAATGGCTAAGAAAAGGAGGCTCCAACTAGAGTCAGAAAAAATTGTTAGAAGTTTACAACACACAAGATGAATGATGATTAGGGACTGACCTGGGTGATAATGGAAGAGATAAATAGAAAGTAATGGATGTGAAGTATCTACTTGCCTCCACCTCCACTCCTTTTAGCTCCCTCGCTCAGCTCTATAAAGCAGGGGACTGACCCTTAGAGGCTCCATTTCCCAGGCTCCTTTGTTCACTGGACTTCTAATTGGGGTAATCCAACAGAAGGCTGAAAATCTTCCCTTTTTCACTGGTATCACCAACAGGAGCTGCTTATCTTCTGTGGTTCCAGCATCCTTGGACAGGTCGCAAACATGCCAGCTTCTGCCTGGGGACTTAGTCCTGGCTGTAACAACCCTGCCTTCTCCTTTTGTCCCCTCAGACTATAGGTAAAAGCAGCTTCCTGCTGCTCCTAATCTCTAGGTTCCCTCACTTTTCCCTGGTTAGCTTCTCAGCCTCTTCCATTAGCCATGAAACCAATACCCTGCATTAAATTCCCTCTATTTTTAGAACTTTGAATGATGTCTTTGTTTTTCTGTTTCCTGAATGGACCCTGACACACATATGCAGTGTGTTCAGTGTTTCTGGACTAATATGTTCATGTGCTGATGAGGTATCCATTTAACTCAAGGCCATTGTTACATTCTGTCAAAAGCAGCTGCAAATGGATTTTTCTAGTTTGTACATCAACTTTCTTTGATTAAAGCTCTTTTGGCCAAATAACAGAAACTCACTCCTATTAGTTTAATTCACAAGTTTGTGGGTGAGAGTTACTTAATAGAAAAACTGAAGGCAGGAAATAAAGCTAACAACTTGAAACTGTAACATCCTGCATTAGTTTCCTAGGCCTATGGTAACATAGTACCACAAACCAGATGGCTTGAAACACCAGAAATGTATTTTCTCATAGTTCTGGAAGCTAGAAGTCTGAAATTAACTCTGGAGGCTTTGAGGAAGAATCTGTTCCATTCCTCTCTCTTTGCTTCTCATGTTTGCTGGCATTCCATGGTGTTTCTTGCCATTCCTTGGCTTTTAGACTTATCACTCCAACCTCTGTCTCCATCTTCATATGGCATTCTGCCTTCCTTCTTCTTAAAAAGACAACAGTCATTGGATTAACGCATACCTAATTAACCTGAGAATATCTGCAAAGACCCTATTTCCAAATAAGGTCACATTCTGGATTCCAGGTGGACATGAATTTGGAGGGGACATTATTCAACATGGTACACACTGGAAACCAAAGTTACATGTGTATTGCAATAAATTTCAGTCACTGAAGGTAATATGGGAGGGTCTTTTCCATGGAACTTTAACAAACACAGTTGTAAAGAAGTACACTTAGTCAATCAGCTGGCATTTACTGAACATTCCAATAGTGTAAGTGTCTACTGAGTATATAAATATATGTTGGATATTAAACATGATCCCTATATTTTACTTTAATTAATTAATTTCAATTTTTATTGTGATAAAACACATAACACCTTAACATGAGATTTACCCTCTTAACATTTTTCAGTGCACTTTAAAGCTCTTTAAAAATAAAGTGCACTGAAAAATCCCAGAAAATATTTTTGTAGAAATTGACAAGTAAATTCTAACCTTTATATAGAGTTGCAAGGGGCTTAGAATTAACAAAACAATTTTTATAAAGAACAAAGTTAGAAGATTTACTTTCTAATTTTAAGATTCATTATAAAATTAGAATAATCAAGGCAGTGTGGTTTTGGCATACAGAACAGAATAGAGTTTAGAATTAGACTGATACATATATTCGATTTATTTTTGATTACATCGCCAAGACAATTTAATGGGAAAAGCAAAATATTTTCAACAAATGGTGCTAGAACAATTGAATAACCATGTATAAAATAAACAAAAATGAGCCTCTATTCTTACCTCACATTATATATAAAAACTAACTTGAAATGGTTTGAGGAACAAAGTCTGGAAAACTTCTAGAAGAAATCATAGGGCAAAAATCTCAATGATGTTAAGTTTGACATATATTTCTTAAACACAATGCAAAAAGGACAAACTGTAAAAGAAATAAATCACTAATTTGGACTTTATAAAAACTGAAAATTTTGCTCTTCAAAAGACACTGACGTGAATATGAAAAGGCAAGCCCTTCCTAGGAGAATATATTTGCAAAATATGTCTGTACAATAAAAGATTAATCTTGTTCCCCCAAAATGTTAGGCCCTGTACTGGGTTAGTAGTGTCCCCTGCACCAAATTGACATCCACTCAAAACCTGTAACTGTTACCATGTTTGGAAATAGGGTTTTTGCAGATATAATCTACCAATTGTAATTTGGTCTTGTTTATTCTCACTGTAGTTCTTTGAAACCATTGTATTGGTTTACAGTAGATTCCATTGCAAGCTTGGAGTCATCCTTTCAGTAATATAAACATTAACTGGTATCACATTACAACAAACAAAATTTTTATTTAGAATAGTTTTCTGTAGCCTGATTTTTAGGTTAAAGACATTTTTCTATTTCACTTTAAATCTTAAGTGCCCCCTCCAAAATTACAAACTTTATATCTCTTAACCTCAACCTGGAAAAACAAACAAACAAACAAACAAAACCCACTAGAATAATAAAGAAGAATAATGGTTCTTTTAAACCCACTATATTTACACTCCTGCTAAATTTTCCTTTCTACTAGTCTCACCCTATAATAATTAATGTTAATACCTGTTGTATATCCTTCTTCACCCTCAAATATATACAAACAAATACATACACACGTAAAGGATTTTGATACCATTTCCATTTATAAAAATTATATTATACAATAACAAAGAGAATGTACCATATTGCACAGGAACTCTACTTGCACTGTGGTGATGTAAATGGGAAGGAAATCTAAAAAAGAGGGGATATATGTATATGTATAGCTGATTCATTTTGCTGTACAACAGAAACTAACACAATATTGTAAAGCAACTATACTCCGAAAAAAATTAATTTAAAAAATAATAAAATAAAATATATAAACAACTTATAAAATAATCAAATTATACATATATATGCCACTTGTTCTTACTTACCAATACATCATGGACATCTCTCCATGATGTGTGTTTCTACTTCTACAATACAAAAAATACAAAATATATACCTCCTGTTTTATGTAAGAATTATATACAGTTCTGACTTTAAAAGGCTTAAAGATTAAACTTCTTCCCAGATTTGGTATTTATCAATTACTTGCAATTCCAGCCAACTCCATCTGGAAAAGTCCAAAGTAAATCTCTATCTTGGATATTGTGAGGATAATGTCACTTCCATCTTGTAATTCTTACTTTATTGGAATGATGAGTTTTCATAAACTTGATGAAATTATACTTGGTTGTGCTCTTGAGCTCTTTCAGACCATCTCTTCCAAAACTCAAGGAGTTTTATGGTGTCATGTCTTATATGTAAGTCTTTAAGCCATTTTGACTTTATTTTTGCATATGGTGTGAGGGTGTGTTCTAACTTCTCTGATTTACATGTGGTTGTCCAACTTTCCAAACACCACTTGCTGAAGAGACTGTCTTTTCTCCATTGTATATTCTTGCCTCCTTAGTCAAAGATTAATTGACTCTAGGTGTGTGGGTTTATTTCTGTGGTCTCTATTCTGTTGCATTGATCCATATGTCTGTTTTTGTGCCAATACCACACTGTTTTGATTAATGTAGCTTTGTAGTATTGTCTGAAGTCTGGGATTATGCCTCCTGCTTTGTTCTTTTTCCTCAGGATTTCTTTGGCAATTCTGGGTCTTTTATGGTTCCATATAAATTTTAGGATTATTTGTTCTAGCTTGGTAAACAGTGTCATGGGTAATTTGATAGGGATCACATTAAAGCTGTAGATTGAGTTAGGTAGTAGGGCCATTTTTACAATAATAATTTTTCCAATCCAAGAACATGGAATACCTTTCAATTTCTTTAATCATCTTCAACTTCCTTTATTAATGTTTTATAGTTCTCAGCATATAAGTCATTCACCTCCTTGCTCAGGTTTATTCCTAAGTATTTTCTTTTATGTGATTTTAAAAGGGATTGGGTTTTTTTACATTCCCTTTCTGATATTTCATTGTTAGTGTAAAGAAACGCAGCCTGTTTCTGTGTGTTAATCTTGTATGTTGCTACCTTGCTGAATTTGTTTATCAGTTCTAGTAGTTTTTGTGTGGAGTCTTTAGGGTTTTCTATATATAGTATCATGTCATCTGCATAGAATGACAATTTTACCTCTTCCGTTCCAATTTGTATACCTTTTATTTATTTATTTTTGGTCTGATTGCTGTGGCTAGGACTTCCAATACCATGTTGAATAGAAGTGGTGAGAGTGGGTATCCTTGTCTTGTTCCAGATTTTAGTGGGAACACTTTCAGCTTTTCACCTTTGAGTATTATATTGGCTGTGGAGAAGAGAACATAGGAAAACACTTTCTGACATAAAGCGTACCGATGTTTTCTTAGGTCAGTCTCCCAAGGCAATAGAAATAAAAGCAAAAATAAATAATTGGGACCTAATGAAACTTACAAGTTTTTGTACAGCAAAGGCAACCATAAACAAAACAAAAAGACAACCTACAGAGTGGGAGAAAATATTTGCAAATGATACGACTGACAATGGCTTAATTTCCAAAATATACAAACAGCTCATACAACTCAATTAAAAAAAAAAAAAACCCACTTGAAAAATGGGCAGAAGACCTAATAGACATTTCTCCAGAAAAGACATACAGATGGCCAACAGGCACATGAAAAAATTCTCAACATTGCTAATTATTAGAGAAATGCAAATCAAAACTACAATAAGGTACCACCTCACACTGGTCAGAATGGCCATCATTAAAAAGTCTATAAATAACAAATGCTGGAGAGGGTGTGGAGAAAAAGGAATTCTCCTACACTGTTGGTGGGAATGTAAATTGGTGCAGCCACTATGGAAAACAGTATGAAAGTTCCTCTAAAAACTAAAAATAGAATTGCCATATGACACAGCAAGCCCTCTCCCAGGCATATACCAAGACAAAACTGTAATTCAAAAAGATACATGCACCCTGTGTTCATAGCAGCACTATTCACAATAGCCAAGACATGGAAACAAATGTCCATCAAAAGATGAATGGATAAAGACATGGTATATATACACAATGGAATATTACTCAGCCATAAAACAGAGTGAAATAATGCCATTTGCAGCAACATGGACGGACCTAGAAATTATCATTCCTAGTCAAGTAAGTCAGAAAGAGAAAGACAAATACCATATGATATCATTTATTTGTGGAATCTAAAATATGACACAAATGAACTTATCTACAAAACAGACCCACAGACATAGAGAACAGACTTGTAGTTGCCAAGGGGGGTTGGGGAGGATAGATTGGGTGTTTGGGATTAGCAGCTGCAAACTATTATATATAGAATGGATAAACAACAAGGTCCTACTGTATAGCACAGGGAACTATATTCAATATCCTGTGATAAACCATATTTGAAAAGAATATGAAAAAATGTATATACATATATAGATATATATATCTGAATCACTTGGCTGTACAGCAGAAATCAACACATTGTAAGTCACCTATACGTCAATGAAATATTGGGTTGGCCAAAAAGTTCATTCGGGTCTTTCCGTAGGATGTTAAGGAAAAACACAAACGAACTTTTAGGCCAATCCAATAAATTGTTTAAAAATTAAAAAAAAAAGAAAAACAAGGAGAAAAATCTCTTTAGTTTATATTGTTGCAAACTGCAGGACTTGACTTTTCTCTGTATTACTTGAGTTCCCTATAATGTAAAAGAGCATTTCATGTAGAAAGTTACCTGGTGCTCTATTAGGATATACACATATCAATTAGTGATGACTGAGGACTGGGCAGAAGGAGAAGCTGAAATGCAGTCCAGTTGCATCTCAGGCTTCAGCCAATCCAATGGGGAGCTCTAAAGTTGAGATGGGCCTTTAAAGTTGTCCCAACTTGAGGCAAGGTAGCTGTGCCTTTTTATCCTTTCATCAGCCAGATATTGGTCATGGGCTGATCCTAGTCCCATTTGGCAAGGCAGTTCCTTATAGCTGAGGACAATTCTTATTGAGGCACTGAGCTGTATGTGGTCAAGAGCTATTACCTGTAGCTGGGGGATGGTCTTGAGGAAGGAGTCTAGGAAAAGTATCATAGCATCCATAGTATCCAATAATCAGCTGCAGAATGATAAATCATAAACCAAGGTTTATTTTGGTCTTTAGCCAATAAAGTTAGATTGTGCTGAAAAAAAAGCTACTATTTGGCCACAAATATAATAATGAGTGAGTATGTGCATGTGTGTAAAAGTGGGTTATAATCCATCTACTAAAATATCCTTCTTAATATAGGCAGGTCATCCAAGCCAGTTTGTATTTAGAGAACCATGTATTATTATTCAAAACCAAATTTCCAGAGCCATGAGTAATGCTGATGGGACATCACTGCTGAGTAGGAGTAAGTAGAATTCACACAATAATAAATCTTTTATTTTACATGACATTTTTGTTTTGAGATTCTTTTTTTCCTGAATCTGAAAAGCAAGAGAAATAGTTTTCAACAGAGAAAAGATTTGACCCCACTTCTTTTCTCATTAGAGCTAGGAATCTGTGTCAGCGAGGTTCTTCTGGTTCCATGGAAAATTGGAGCACCTTGGGTAACCCAATTAATGGGAGTTTTATTGTAAAGGTATACATTGAAATAAGAAAACAAGTATTTCAGCTATGGGTTGAGGCTTCGCAGAACCCAGGAAAAGCTCAACAATTATGCCTCTTGAGTAAAGTATAGTATAGCAACCATATATAGTAACTAGGTAGTCAGGCCCACCAAAAAGGAAAATAGGAAGTGGTTCATGTTCAAGATTCATTTCAGTCTTAGTGAGCACAACCTCTTGAAACCTTCAAAATAGGAGTTGGTTTTATAACTGTTGTGATATTCTGCCATTTTGCTGAACCAACTCTCCCTCCCTCTTTCTGACTTTTTAAAATGTATGTTTCCATTCTGCTCTCATGATCAGTTTGATGAGTCTTCCCCCACCCAACCCTGGGTCTCCATTTTGAATTCCCTAAATTGAGTGATCACCATAGTTTTTGCTTGACTGCTGACTTAGGATCATGTATCCAGATGTACTAATGCAAATTAGATTCTATTATGTCATGTGGCTTTCCTGTTCTAAACAGCTAAGACCAGGCTTATCATAGCATGGTTCAGAGTGTGGCCACATATGCCAACAGAACAATCTGTAGACATTCCATCAGCAGAGGCATATGGTAAGGGCAATTTCAGGTGCAAGAGGCAAGAGATAGCAGATACCTAGTGTTATGTAAGTAGAGGAACACTTAATTACATTTATACATTTGAAAATGAGATTTCTATACATTAGCTACTGCTTAAATGCATAAATCTGCTCAAATACACATACACACATGCACAGATGCCTGAATAGTGTGAATAGGCTTTAAAATTTATTCACCACTTTCAGGAGATTTGATATAACGATAAGAAACCAATAGGGAGTGAGTACTGAAGGAAAATGATCTGTGCATTATGGAATGGAACTTACAGGATATTTTAATGAGAATAAAGCCATTATTAACAGTGACATATTCTCAGAAGAGAGTTAGATACATTGGCAAGATAAAAGATTCTAGTTTGAACTTGAGGAAAGTTTAGTTTTGAGCACCACTTTTAACAAAATGAACAACAGTAGGTGGACCAGTGACAGAGAGGGTTTTTATTACAGGGAAATTTAAGAAGCTTAGAAAATAATTATCTACAGCACATTTGTTCATTATGTGATCTTCTTTAGGAAGTTTATAAAACCAACTTTAAGAAAACCATTTTGTGCACTTAATCAATGCAAATAAAAATAAAATTTCATATTGATGTGGGACTAGAGTTTATACAGCTCCTTCATTTGATCTTCATGTAAACACTGAGAGGAAGGCAAGGCAAAGTAAGGAGTCTGTGTTTTCATCTTTAAATCCACTGTTCTTGACAGTAAGAAAGTGCTCAATAAATTTTTGGTATACTGATGAGAAGTAAAGGAGTCTGGGAGAAGGAGAACTTAAAGTCACATGAGGGGTGAAGCCAGAAATTAAGCTTATGTTTTCAAACGTGTGCTTCCCACTTTACCACTTTTCCCTAATTTTGAAGACTAATAATAATCTATAATTACAATCCATAATGGATTAAAGTGCAATATTAGGGCAAAGTTTAAGCAATTTTTATATTATAGTACTAGAAAATCAGAGTTGTTCTAAATAAATCTCTTTATGAATAAGATATCTGAATTTACCTAAATGACATAGTTCAGTTGAAACTCCCTATAAGTAGTAAAATAACACATGGAAATAAAATGACAGATACAGATACTAGCTACAATTTTTTAATATGCCAAAATCTCACTCCACTTTACATGGCTCTCTAATCCCAACAGAAGTTCTACAACAGACAAAAAAAAAAAAAAAAAAGGATTCATTATAGGAAGGCCTCAGGGTACAAAAGCAGTGTGGGTTCAAAAACTAAGCTTTTTTCAAGTAAAAGAAACATTAAAGGGTTTCCCTGGTGGTGCAGTGGTTAAGAATCCGTCTGCCGGGCTTCCCTGGTGGCGCTGTGGTTGAGAGTCCGCCTGCCAATGCAGGGCACATGGGTTCATGCCCCGGTCCGGGAAGATCCCACATGCCGCGGAGCGGCTGGCCCGTGAGCCGTGGCTGCTGGGCCTGCGCGTCCGGAGCCTGCGCTCCGCAGCGGGAGAGGCCACAACAGTGAGAGACCCGCGTACCGCAAAAAAAAAATCCGTCTGCCAATTCAGGGGGACAGGGGTTCGAGCCTTGGTCCCAGAAGATCCCACATGCCGTGGAGCAGCTAAGTCTGTGGGCCACAACTACTGAGCCTACACACTAGAGCCCGCGAACCACAACTACTGAAGCCCGTGCACCTAGAGCCCATGCTCCACAATAAGAGAAGCCACCGCAATGAGAAACCAGATCACCACAGCAAAGAGTAGCCCCTGCTCGCCACAACTAGAGAAAGCCCACGCGCAGCAACAAAGACCCAATGCAGCCAAAAATAAATAAATAAATATTGAAAAAAAATTAAAATTTTTATCATATAAGAATATTTCTAAAGGTAAAATTCATTTTCAATTTTAAAAGTGCATTTTCAATACAAATTAAATGTTCATTTGCATTTTAAAATCTCATACTTAGGTTATTTTTTAAAAAGTGGATGATATATTATTGTTCCAAGGTTAAAAATTATAAAAAACTCATGAAAAGTCTAGGTGGCTTAGGCCTAAATTCCAAGGTAGTGTTTCTTAAAGTGTGGCCCAGATGCCTCTTACACCAGAATCACAAGACCAAAGTCCTTGCTGTAATGAATATTACTGGCCCGACCACAAACCTATCAGTTTAGAATCTCTGAGAATGGGGTGCAGAGATCTGTATTTTTAACAGTTGATCCAGGTGATTCTTATAGACTCTAAATTTGGGACTTATTGACCTTAGAGACTCCTGCTTTATCTGCCCCACATGCTTATTTGAACATATTTTCTGTGCTAGGGCAGGCTATTTGAAAGAGAAAATCAATGAGACTAGAGAGATTCTTATAATGTTACTTGAACACTGTATTTTCATGTTACCGCAGAAATCACTCCTAACTGTCCTGTCCAATGTGTTTTAAGTATACAACAATGATACCCTGTTGCTACCAACTGGACATCTCTTAGCATTTATTAATAGCTATTTTTGTAGAAACTATTTTTAGAAAAGCCAACTTCTTTCTCTTTTTAAGAATATCTAAAATATATTTTGAACATATTATACACATTTTAAAACAGTGTCTCACTGAATTTGTTTATTACTTGTAAGCCTATATCAGAAAAAGTAAACATGAGTATTGTTGCTACTAAAATAAACTAAATCATATTTATGCATATTATAAGTAACTTTGAACTCAATAATATAAATATTAAAAAAACAGTTCAGAAGACAATATATAATTTTCCGAATTGTGTAAAAATAAAGTAGATGACGGAATTTCAAAAACCACTATGGCTACTATGTGATGTAATTAGGGATAAATATAAGCATTATATTTAGATTTATCACATTTTCCACAATGAACACTTAATGCCTTTGAAATAAAATAAAATATTTTAAAAAGATCATTTACAGTTCATTTGTGTGCAGTAGTAATCAAAGTCCATTTGCTTGATTAAGTATATATTACGTATCCACTCAATCAATATTTATTGAGAAGTGCTGAATTCCGGGTTTTATGCTTGGTTCATGGATGGAGTAGTGAATAAGACAGTCACAGTTATAGAGCTTACATTCTAGTGGGAAAATATGGGCAATTAAAGCAAGCAACTATAATTTAGTCTGAAAGGTGACATAAAGTAGGATGTCCAGAAACATAAAACAAAACTCTACTCAAACAGAAGGAATTAGGGAATATTTCTAGGAAGTAAAAGCCACTTAATTGAAAGTCTAACAATTAGCAGGTAATAGCCAGGTGAAAATGGAAATGAAGGTATCAGTAAGGTGCTTTAGGAACCTAAAATCAATTTAATATGGCTAGTACTGAATGTATATGTCTGTTTATGTGTATGAGGGCCTGACCATATATGTGTGAATAGGAAGGGGCAAGACGTGAGGCCAGTAATGTAATCAGGGCCTAGATAATGAAGGACCTTGCAAATCATGCTCTTATGTTTGGATTTGGCTATAAGTACAATAAGAATTGATGAACAGCTTTTAATATTTTTAGGAAAATGACATAATCAGATTTTTGTTTTTAAGGAGTGGTGCAACTGTGCTGCAAAAATTAGCTGGTGAAAACAAGACAGGAGTTAATGAGACTAGTTAGGAAATTGTTCGAATGTCCAGGGGAGAGGTGATGGTGGTTGAGACTAACTAGTAGCAATGAAAATGAAGAACGAGAATGGCAAGACTTGTTAATTATTGGGATTTGAGAATGAAAGAAAATGAGCAATCAAAATTATATCTTTATTTCTGGCTTTGGAAATGCCAGATGTTAATGTTATTTGCAGAGATAAAGAAAATAGAAGAGTCATTTGGTAGGTGGAAGAGTGAAGAGAAGGTGAAAAGTTCAGTTTGGAACATGTTAAGCTGAGGTGCCTGTAAGACATTCAAGCAGAAATGTCAAGAAGGTATTCTGATATATGCATCTGGGTTAGAGCATGGATATGGAGGCACCATGAGATCAGATGGTTTTTTAAACTGTGTAAATGGATTCAGTCATCCAGGGAATTATGTAGAGCAGTGGTCCCCAACCTTTTTGGCACCAGGGACCACTTTCGTGGAAGACAATTTTTCCAGGGATGGGGGTGGGAAATGGTTTGGGGATGATTCAAGCTCATTACATTTATTGTGCACATTATTTCTATTATTATTACATTGCAATATATAATGAAATAATTATACAACTCACCATAATGCAGAATCAGTGGGAGTCCTGAGCTTGCTGCAACTAGATGGTCCCATCTGGGGGTGATGGGAGACAGTGACACCCGAAGTGTGTTGCTTATGTTCAGTCTACTCCATAATCTCGTTTTGGTTGCTGTCACTACAGAAAACCCTGCTTCACAAAGATGGGATGTTGGAAATGGAAGCAGGCTTTTCAGTGTTTTTGTGGCAATCTCAGGATATCGCCTTGACTTTAATCCAGAACGTATGGAGATTTGAAGTTGTCTCAAACATACTTTTAATGTCACTGTCATTTGCGATCTCAAGCAGTTGATCCTCTTCTAGCACAGAAAAAGTCGATTCACCTGGCTTATTCACAAATGGGTCGCGGATCCATTCCTTCCCAGTTTGGGGTTTTTTTGTGGTTGGGAACTAATGCTCAAACTCTTTTGAAAGCTGAGATAGGTGATCATGAACCAATTGGGAGAAAGAAGGCCCTGGCTCAGTCTCTTGCAAAATCTCTGCTAATGTTTGAAGCATGTCAAAAATCCCAATGTTCACTCGTCACCCCCATAATTCCAGTTTGGCTTTGAATGCAGCCACTTTATCCCCTGACTTGAACACAATTGTCATTCTCTCATGAAGTGACGGATTGAGTTCATTGAGCAGGTTGAATATGTCACACAGGTAAGCAAGTTTTGCGACCCACTGTGTGTCACTGAAATGTGCTGCCAGTGGTGACTTCTTTTCTAAAAGAAATCTCTGGAGCGGCTCTCATAGCTCAAAAACTCTGGCCAGTGATCTGCCTTTAGAAAGCCATCTCACTTCTGTGTATAAGAGAAGACGTGTGTGCTCTGCATCCATCTCCTCACAGAGCTGCACGATCAGACGTGAGTTAAGGGCATGTACTTTAATGTGGTTGATAATTTTAATCACATACTGCAAAACGCTGTTAAATTCAGGTGACATTTTTCAGCTAGCCAGCATATCTCTATGGATGACACAGTGCATAGACTCACATTCAGAAGCCACCTCTTTGACCTGAGTAGTGAAACCAGAAAGCTGTCCAGTCATGGCAGCTGCTCCGTCTGTGCATATACTGACACAAAATGACCAGTTCAGTTTTCCTGATATGTAATCATTCAAAGACTTGAATAGTTCTGCAGCTGTGGTGTTGGTTGGCAACAAAAGTGCACAAAACATATCTTCATGCATATCCTGCTGAAAAATATATCTCACAAAAACAAGCATTGTTGCCTTGTCAACATCGGTAGACCCGCCAACCTGGATTGCGTACCACGGTGATTCATTAATACTCTTTGTCTAGTTATGGTGCTAGCTGAAAGAGGAACATGTGCCACCTTTTGAACTGCAGCTTCTCCTAAAAGTTCAAGACAAATGTCCTTAGCAGCAGGCAGGATCAGCTCTTCACCAATAGTAAAGGGCTTCTTAGCTTTAGCAAGGCGGTTAGTCACTAAGAATCATGCTCTCAGTGCAGACACATTTGATGAAGTGGTGGCCTTCAAAAATTGCTTCTGTTCTTTGTGTTCACAGTTTTTTCTTTTGAAAAACTCCAAAACCTTGTCTTTTAATGCAGGGTGCTTGGTCTCCATGTGGAGAAGCAGTTTTGAAGGTTTCATGGCTTCACTGGTTAGCTGGTCACCACTTGTTATACAAAGCGAGCTTGGAGAATATGAATCACATGTTGCAATGAACCCATAATTTAAGTAGGATTCTTGGTATTTTCCTTTAAATGCAGCTTTCTTTTTGCTGGCAGTCTTAGAGTCTTCTGCTTTCTCATTATTGGGTCTTTCCCCCTTTTCAAAGAAGCTCTGCAGCAATATTTGTTTTTACTCATTTTGGCTAGGGTTAGCCTGTGGGAATACCAAAACTGTGACTGAGTAAGTACACAGTGTAGGAAAGAGGTGCGGACGGAAGTGGTAAATAAAATAATGGGTGGGCCACGTGCGGACTAAAATAAGTGTCGGATTCTGACTTAAAGCCTGCCACCAGATGCAGCTGTACAATTGAAGAACATCAACTCACTTGCTACTATAAAACCTGCCAACAGATTCAGCTTAATTGTCATTTACTACTCACTGATAGGGTTTTGATATAAGTCTGCAAGCCGTTGATTTATTATGGTCTCTGTGCAGTCAAACCTCTCTGCTAATGATAATCTGTATTTGCAGCTGCTCCCCAGCAGAGGAGCAGCTCTCCCTCAGATCATCACCTGAGATCACCACCTCAGCTCTCCCTCAGATCATCAGGCATTAGATTCTCATAAGGAGCACGCAACCTAGATCCCTCGCATGCACAGTTCACAGTAGGGTTCGTGCCCTTATGAGAATCTTTCCTAGAGAATCTAATGCCTCCTCTGATCTGACAGGAGGCGGAGCTCAGGTGGTAATGTGAGCAATGGGAAGCAGCTGTAAATACAGATGAAGCTTCACTTGCTTGCCCGCTGCTCACCTCCTGCTTTGTGGCCTGGTTCCTAACAGGCCATGGACCAGTACCGACCGGTCTGTGGCCCATGGGTTGAGGACCCTGACGCAGAGGAGATGGAGAAGGGGGCTGAACATACAATCTGAGATCCCCAAAACAAGCTCAAAGGAAATGTAAAGGAAACTGAGCAAACATAGAGGTAGGAAATACATTAGACAAGCTTACTGAAGCAGAAAAAATATTTCAAGAAAGATTAAATACTGCTATAAAGTGAATAAGAATAAGGAAGTAAAGGATCCACTGGTTTTAGTAACAAAGTCATTATCATAACAAGATCAATTTTACTCATAGGATAGAAAGGGAAGCCGATTGTCCTGGGTCAGGGAAAGAGTGAAAAGTAAGGAAGTGGAAAGAGTGTAAATTACACTTAAAAAGTTCGGCTGTGAAGAAGAGAACTATAAGGCATCAAAGTGTGTATGTGTCTGTGTGCATGTGTGTCTGATATTTTTTAGAATAGATCTCCTTCAGCTGTTTGAATGCCTAGGAAATGAACCTAAGCATAAAGGTAGAATTTAAAATATAGAAATGAGGACTACCTAAATTAGACACTATTTGCCTGAAATGTTGAAACCCAATGATTGAAATTAAGCTTAGGGAAAGTAAATTTTTTTTACCAAATATATAACATGAGGCTAAATTCAGAGTGGCAGTTTTTATACATTGAAAGAGAGAAAAACAATCTTGCTGTCAGAATTAATATGTATGAAATACTAGTTGTATCTATCACAGCAGCCCTGAAAACATAGGAGGTAAGTACATGACTAATTTAGGGAACAAAAATGAAAATAAATTCCTCTCCTAAAAAAGCTCAGCCATCCATTAACAGGTAATACACCTTATTTCCAGATCAATGATTTATTTAGGGAAAGTGTGAAGATGGTAAAATAATTTCTATAAGTTTTAAGATCCCTTTTCCCAAATTTCTTGCTACTCATTTTAACTACATGTAATCTTAAAGCAAAACATGAATCCTTAACCTCACTTCATTCCTCTTCTCCTGATAAAATTTCTTTGGCTGAAGTCCCATAGAATTTTTCATACTTTCCTTTAGGCTTATTTATACTGTGGTTTTGCTAATAAATAGTGCATTCACCAACCTACAACACAACAGCCAGTTCAAAATAATTTGGATTTCTTCTTAATGCAAAAAAATGTGCATATGGAATTTTAATATGAGGTGAGAAATAAAAGTAACTTGGCAAGCCAGTTATTTCTAAAACTGTGATTGTAAATATGAAAAACAAACTTCAATCAACTGTAATCCTTGGAGTTTTTATTTGGTTTGTTAATTAGTATGCATACTTGAATAATTATATCTATTGTCAAGATATGTTCATCTGATTGTAAGAAGATAACAACTGAAAACGTTTTATTATTGTATCAGTGAACAAAAAGAAGTGTTAAAATATGACTAATTATATACTTTTTTCTATAGTAATCTCAGACTCTGCAACCACTTTGAGAAAAGAGTAAAATAAGGAAACACTATCTTAAACAAACTTCCCCAACCTGCTGCAAAACACTAAAATAAATAAAAATAATTAATCCTTTTGGGACTTGGAGTCATATTTTCCAGAAGTAATCTCTTTTGAAAGCATTGGGCACACTACAACTACCAAAATAGTGCCAATGAGTTAAATTTCCTCTATGTCTTTTTTCTTAATTATATAATTTATTTTGTCTCTTTCCACCGCCTCTTTAAAAAAATCTTCCTTAAAGTGTGTCAACCTGTTTTTTAGCTAAAGACAAGACTTGGAACTAGAAAGGGGATCCTTTTGGTGATTCCTTCCCTGCTCTTTAATAACACTCAGAGAGTAGAAGAGCTATAATTCTATCTTTAGATAGAACTGATCTTCATTTATGTTAAATTACTGCTGTATGTAAAATTTTGGTAAAACTACTAGACTCAGTTTGATGTGGACAGGTGTGTTTTGGGTCCACTGTTTTATCCCAAATAAAAATTGTTAAAATAAATGAATTAACTTCATTAATTTAATCCTTATGAAGGTATAGGTCAGGGTCAATAAACTTTAAAAGATTCAGAGTTAGTAAGTGGCTCAGTTGATACTCAAATCCAGGTCTTCTGAAACTAATCTGTGACCTTTGTCACTGTAAAATAGGCACGTTAGCTACTGTTGTGTGATGTACATATATTATCTCATTTAATTCTGATAATACTCTCTGATGTAAGTTTTATAATTACATTTTTTAATGAGAAAATTAATACCCAGAGATGACACAACTCAGCAAGTGATCAACTTGGGAATCACACCAGCTCTTTTGAACTCCAAAAGCTACAATTTGGGATACGTCTGAATGATTTTGTCATTTGGTTCTAAGGTTAAAAAAATCTTGTTATCGGAGCCAACTATCCTATTTACCTTATATTTTACTACATTGATTAATCATATTATATTACCCAATGTTTATTAGTAATCTATCAGGTCTAGCCTATGACTGACTTGATTTTGGCATGAGGGCTCTTAAGTTCTAGAAATATCATAAAGATAAATATGTTAATTTTTAGGACCTTTAATTCTCTATGGTGTTTTAAATCTTTTTTTCTTTTTAATTATGAAAATAGTATTGAACTAATAAAATAAACCGGAAAGCAAACATTTTATTGCTCATTGCTGTAAGAATTGTGTGGCTGTCTTCACAGCTGTTAGCTCCTGACCTCTTAAATTTTCATGTTTTTTCAGCTTTATTTTCTCCCCAGGGGGAAAAAGTATGAGGCAGAAAAGAGACTTTTAAAAAAGAGGCTATCTTAGAACGTACCAACTAAACAATACCTACATTTGAGCAGAAGCCCCCAAATTAGGTAAATGCCACATTCCTCATCTCCCACCTACAAGGGTCAGGCCCTTTATAGCCCAGCGCTAGGAGAGTGGATCAGTGTGGGAGCAGACCTCAAAAGTGGCACAATTTCAACTGTCCCTAGCATGTGGGTATTTCTTTGTCCAGGGCAATTACTGGAATTTAAAGAGTGTTGGTGGCACCATATCTACCACACTAGCTACCTTGACTTCTTCAATGACTATAGCAGTACAATAGAGCTAGGAAAGCTTTACCAAAAAAGAAGAAGAAGAAGAAGAAGAAAGACAAACTGAATATTTAAGCACACTGAACTTATTGTTGAACTGTTAAATTTACAGGATTAATTCGATTATTAAAGAAAGAAAAACAACATATTTCAACCTGGGGCGGATGAAACAAAATGTATTTTTCCCTCCCCTTGCTAGCTAGGATGGCTCATAAATTTGATTGTATTTATGCCTACAGAGAAGTTTCCTAGGCTTTGTGGATAGGGCCTATAAAGAGCTTTAGGAGGTCTTTGTGCCTCTGAAATGTATGTGTTGGGTTTTTGGATTTTGAGGGAAAGGCGGAACTATGAGGATGTTTAAGAGTTTGAGTACTGTTTTCTTTCATTTTTCTTCTGTCTTAATTTTTCCTTTTTTGTTTGTTTATAGAAGTTGCAATTTCTTTTTAGAGGTTAACCTGAATTTTTCTTGCAGTCTGTGTCTTGTTAATCAAATACAAGAAGAATTTGGAAAGCTAATACAGGAAGTAGAGAAACCTCAATAATTCTATTAATTTAGTACTCTGAGATAGTTTCCGAGTAGCCATGGGAGAAATTATGTAAAAGCATAAGCTCTTAAAACTCTCCTGATTGTAATATTATTTCAAGACCCAGATGGTAGACTGGGCATATCTATTTCCCCCTCCCCACCAAAGCTCTTTAAAATGCTAAGAAATCTACATTGAAACAACGATTATCATGGGATTGTTCATTTTATTTATTATTTCTCAAAGCATTGCCAGAGGCTACCTGGGAGCATCTCCTTGGTGGAGACTCAGAGAGCCTTGCACAGAGCTAGATGGTATGGATAAAAGAAAGGAAGGTTGGATCACATATTTACAGTAATTAAATGAAGGACTGTTTATAAAACAAATGGGACAACCTCTTTCCCTATTCATGTGTATTAGGAAGCTCTTGCAGCATCTGCTCCCAGCATAGCCTTGAGAATTGGTTTCTAAACAAAGGGAGAGATTTTCCTGACTTGTGGGAGAGGGGCAGATTTAAGGAGAATAGGGATTTGAGGTATTTATGAACTACCACAAAAGGAGCAGAAAGGAAGAAATGGATAGGAGAGCTCTAACCATGCCCTCCTGACTTTCACAATAAATGAGAGTCTGGGCCAGTCTGTCCTGTCCCCAACGAAGGCCTGGAAAGAAAAGCTTGCCTCTTGACAAGACCCATGTACTTACAGAACCCAGAGTTCAGATTTCTCATTCAGTGTGTGTGTTGGCGGTGGGCGGGGGGGGGGGGGGGGGGGGGGGAGGGGGGGAAGGGCATGTATTCGTAACTTATTCAATAAATAAATATTTACTAAATGCTTAGTATGCATCAGAGAGTGTTCTAGACATGGGAATATGACAGTGAATAATGCAAAGTTCTTGCCCCCGTGAAACTTAAGTTTTACATTCTTAGCAGGGAAACATGCATGAAACAAATAAATTCAATTGATATACTCTAATTACATACTACTAAGCAAGAGAAAGAAGATTAAAGCAGAAGAGGGAGCCTAACAATGAAATGGTGCTGTGATGATAGGGAGTGTGGCCAAGAAGTGTCTCCTGAGGAGGTAATTTTGAACAGAAACCTAAAAGAATAGAAGGGGAGAACCATGCAGAGGAAGAACATTCTAGTCAAAGGAAAACTATTAGTGCAAAAGCTCTGAAGCAAGAGTGGAATCGATGTGTACAAGGATCAGCAAGAAGGCCAGTGTGCAAATAGTGAGAGACATGCACAGCTGTACTGGAAACTCACAAAAACTTCCTATTCTGATCAACATCATTCCTTATATATAAATTTGAATAATCAGCTAAGGATCAAGAGACCATTTACGAAATCAAAATCATGAACTAAAAAGGCCAGGATGAATGAACACCTAAACCCTGATGGATAAAGGGGTTGTATAAAGAATAGAGGGGAAAATGAATTCTTAAAAATTTTAATTTAAATTGAGATGCTAAGATAGCCATAGAATACTAATAGGCAACTATTAAAAAAATAGGACCAAGATGGAAATCTTAGAAGTGAAAATGTTAAAATACTGCTTTTACCTTTTATGCCTATAACTCTAGTTATGAAATTATAAATATTGTTTATAATGAAGAAGAACTAGCGAAGGATTCCCAGAAGCTAAGCAAAATGGACTGATTTGGGCCAAAAACATAGGGAATGTGTTTTAAAGGAAGATGTTCAGAGCATCTGGCATTGTTTTTTTCTTCCTGTTGAGCTTATAGGTTTTCAGGCACACATCAATAACACACTCACTCAGTTAGGACCATGATTAGGAATGAGTTTTCCATATTTAAAAGACAAGTCAAGTTCTTAATTTTATTGCAATGAATCAAATAATTGTATTTGGAAACAAAAGCGACAGTTTTCAAGCTTAACTATTCAGTCTCACTTTGAGCGTTGAGTACATCTTAACAAAGTTACCAGCAACATTCTCCTTTGTATCTGAAAACTAATGACCACTGGAGGCAGGGGGTGGAGATGAGGGGGAAGCCGCTAGGGCAAATAAAAGGTATTGTTAAAATGAATACTTCTTATTAAAATTATCCTTGAAGACTATCCCCAGGCTTGTCTTGATCATTCATCCTTCGGTGCCTTTGTCTTTCTTTACTTTTTCTTTGATTAGCTATATTTTACCTCACCTTCAAAAACTAGGGAAAATTTTATGTCTTACATGAAGCTCTCCTAGACCACTCGGATTTTTGTTTCTTAAACATGTCAAGGATTGTGATTAAGGTGATGAATTTGTCCATTTGTAAATATCCCATCAGGTTAGCACTTAAACATATAAGGAGTAGGCAAGAGCTACTTATCGGCCACAAATGATTGGCCACAGTGATGAAATTTTGCCAATATAAATGTTCTCCATTGGAATAAACATTATTTCCTCCAGTCAGTTCAATTAAAATGCAAATATCCAAAAGGTTAAATCTTTCACAACCTTCTGCCACTGTTTAATCAGATTACTTTCCTCAATAACAGTAAGAGCAATTAAAGAACCACACAATTTTAAGGTATTTGTTAGCCTGGGAATATTTAGCTATAAAGAATAGAGAGGAAAAACTTTGAACTAGTGGATAAAAATACAGAAATGGATTTACATATACCTATGGCAGACCACGTACATCAAAATTTTCCTAGTGTTAATTTTAGTTTTTTACACTGGTCTGTAATTTTGTCTTCTGTATGTCTTTTATGCCTAACACAGCTGCAACTTTCTTTAAGCGAAAAACTACTGTGAGCCAAATATTGTTTACATTATAGTATATAGGCATATAGGAATCCAGAATATGTGCTTATTATTTTGAAAACTCTTTTGTTTGTTTTTAGTTTTCTACAATATGACTAATAAAATATTGTAAGTAATAGGGTACATAATAACATAATCAGTAATGCTACGAATTTAATAAAAATTATTGTCATTAGTATGCGTCTTAGTCTACCTGGGCTGCCATAATAACATACTACAGGCTGGGTGCAAACAGAAATTTAATTCTCACTGCTCTGGAGGCTAGAAATCCCAGATCGTGGTCCTGAGCAATCCAGTTCCTGATGAGAACTCGTTTTCTGGCTTGCAGACAGAGCCTTCTTGCTGCTTCCTCACATGCCCTTTTCTGTGCAAGTGTGTGTGTGTGTGTGTGTGTGTGTGTGTGTGTGTGTGTGTGTGTGTGTATGAGAGAGAGAGAGAGAGAGAGAGAGAGAGAGAGCGGACTTCCTCTTGGTATTTGCTGTACACTTAAAAGGACAGTAATTATTTTCTTAAAAAGCAGTACTCCTGCTGGATCAGGGCCCCATCCTTATGACCTCATTTAACCTTAGTTACTTCCATAAAGGCCCTATATCCAAATATTGTCACACTGCAGGTTAGGATTTCAAAATATGAATTTTGGGGGGACAAAAACATTCAGTTCATAAAACTGTATAAGTGTTGGACAAGACTCAGGGATATCTAATTTTCATTGAATAATAAGTATTGAACCAAAGTGTCGAACAATTCATCTTATTGTTCAATTAACAAGAAATATTGATAAGATTAATACTTTTATTAAAAGTATTACTATTTAACAGATGTTTATTGTCACCAAGGCTCTTAGTATCTCATAGTTATGGAGAAAAGTGACAAGAATAATATTTTATTGTTACATTTCTCAAAATTATTAGTGTTTTAATAATATTTTGGAGACTATAATAACTACTGAAGTAACAAATCCCAAAAGGGATGCTACGCTAAATGTAGATTAAATAGGCTAAGTCCCGTAATTTTTATCTTAATCTATTTTTTCTACATATTCAGTCAATTTTAACTATTTAAAAAATTGTGTTTCAAATGGAAAATTAGAAATTTTTTGTAGGTGTGAGAAAAGAAACTTTCCAAAACCTAGTTCCCCACTGATTGTGTATGACATAGGAGCAATCCAGAATTCCCCATAAACCACACTGTAAAACACAGAGATATCTGAGTTGACAAGAAGTTGGCCCCCCATGGACCCTCTATAAGGAGGGATGAGATGACTTTGTAATAGAAACTTCTGAGTACTGAATTGAGAATACAGCTGAGTTCAGAGTATCCCCATAGTAAGGCCTAGTTAATTGGTAAGAGGGAGGGATTTATGGGACTCCACTCACTAGTACAGACCATAAATTTCACCAGCCTCAGATCAGATCAGATGATTAAGTGAGTTAAACCTATCAATTTTTCCTGGTCAAGAGATGGGATTAACTCATTTAATCATCATAAGAACTCTAGGGACTAATTACAATTATCTTTTTCTAAATCAAGATGAAGAAAGAGAATTTCAGAGATATTTGTTAACTTGGCCATAATTATACAGCAAATAAGTGTTAAAAGATTCTAGCTTATTAAAAAATAATAATGAATGTTCTTATTTCATTTCTACCTTTGCTCTACCTTTCAGATGAGACTTAATATAAATCAATCCCAAGCTTATGATATTTTGGGTTTAATTAAATTTAAAAATTAAGAGCATATTTAATTATTTTGAAGAAGTAAAAAACGCATTTTCAGAGGCAGTATTTTCAATATAACTCTTAAAGAATAAGTGTTTAAGGCATACACAAGAAAAAAAAAACATTCTAGGAAGCAGGACAAGGTTGTGTTGTTTAAAGTCCCATGGACAAGTATAATTTAATTAAAAAATAATTAAAACTTTTTCCTTAGTATGATGAATACATAACAATATTGCAGATAAAAGCCTAGAAAATAAAGTATATTTAATGTTTTCAAAGTTGTCTCTCTTTTTTTTGTTCTTTAAAGAAAAGGAGGATGTGATTTTTTTTAAAATAGATAATTTATTCAATATTACTTATATTCTAAATTTTATCTTTCAAATGAGTTTTATCCATTAGCTTTGCTATCAACATGTCTTGGCAAAATTGCTTTGAATGAACTCCTCTTGTATGAAGGGTAATACAAATTCATCAGCTTCATAGACTCCCTGATGAAATCTCAGGGGGATTTTAAAATTTAAATAAGCTATTCTGTTTTGTTGCTGAAGAAAATATAATTAAGCTGTTCTTCATGAATTTTATTCAAGGATTACTGAATTACTAATTTCCTCAACTGATAAATAAATCTTAATGCTTCCATTTACTATTAATGCTTTAATTAAGCATTGCCAACTGCTGTGTCATGTACACAGCCCCAATAGGTTAGCATGTTAAATAGCTCAATGTTCTTGTGCAAACAGAGTTGCTTTTCGCTGAATTTGCTTTCCTTATGGTTTAGACTTGTAGAAATTCAGGTCAAGTCAGGAAGATGAGTTTTCAGAAATATTTAGAGTAAAGCAACAGGTCAAAGAGAAACCCCTAAAGATAAGCTCTTATGGCTACAGAACGGTCTTTGAGAAATTGTAAAAGATTTGTTAGGATTCAAGGAAGGAAGGTAGAACTCTGAGAACAATAACAACAGTCACATTTTCCAAATATTAAATAATGTAATTAGATATCTATTTAAAGATGAGTAGGGCATGTGTGTTAACAAATGATGGTAAATGGAAATATCTGATCATGTTTGGGTACAAATTAAGAAATTTGGGGGGGAATTTAAGGGCAAAAGCAGAATGGAGCTGTGTGGCTGACAGGGTGTTGGTGTTCCGGCTGGGTGTCAGGCCTCAGTCTCTGAGGTGGGAGAGCCGAGTTCAGGACACTGGACCACCAGAGACCTTCTGGTCCCAGGTAATATCAATCTGTGAGAGCTCTCCCAGAGATTTCCATCTCAACGTTAAGACCCAGCTCCACTCAACGACCAGCAAGTTCCAGTGCTGGACACCCCATGCCAAACAACTAGCAAGACAGGAACAAAACCCCACCCATTAGCAGAGAGGCTGCCTAAAATCATAATAAGTTCACAGACACCCCAAAACAGACCACCGGACACAGTCCTGTTCACCTGGAAGATCCAGCCTCATCCACCGGAAAACAGGCACCAGTCCCCTCCACCAAGAGGGCTATACAATGAATGGAACCAACTTTACCCACTAGGGGAAGACACCAAAAACAATGGTAAGTACGAACATGCAGCCTGCAAAAAGGAGACCCCAAACACAGTAAGTTAAGCAAAATGAGAAGAAAGAGAAATACACAGCAGATGAAGGAGCAAGGTAAAATCCCACCAGACCAAATAAATGAAGAAGAAATAGGCAGTCTACCTGAAAAAGAATTCAGAGTAATGATAGTAAGGATGATCCAAAATCTTGGAAACAGAATGGAGAGAATACAAGAAACATTTAACAAGGACCTAAAAGAACTAAAAAGCAAACAAACAATGATGAACAACACAATAAATGAAATTAAAAATTCTCTAGAAGGAATCAATAGCAGAATAACTGAGGCAGAAGAAGGGATAAGTAACCTAGAATATAAAATAGTGGAAATAACTATCACAGAGCAGAATAAAGAAAAAAGAAGGAAAAGAATTGAGGACAGTCTCAGAGACCTCTGGGACAACATTAAATGCACCAACATTCGAATTATAGGGGTCCCAGAAGAAGAAGAGAAAATGAAAGGGACTGAGAAAATATTTGAGGAGATTATAGTTGAAAACTTCCCTAATATGGGAAAGGAAATAATCAAGTCCAGGGAGTGCAGAGAGTCCCCTACAGGATAAATCCAAGGAGAAACATGCCAATACACATATTAATCAAACTGTCAAAAATTAAATACAAAGAAAAAATATGAAAAGCAACAAAGAAAAAACGAGTAACATAAAAGGGAATCCCCATAAGGTTAACTGCTGACCTTTCAGCAGAAACTCTTCAAGCCAGAAGGGTGAGGCAGGACATATGTAAAGTGATGAAAAGGAAAAACCTAACACCAAGATTCCTCTACCCAGCAGGGGTCTCATTCAGATTCAATGGAGAAATTAAAACCTTTACAGACAAGCAAAAGTTAAGAGAATTCAGCACCACCAAACCAACTTTACAACAAACGCTATAGGAACTTCTCTAGGCAGGAAACATAAGAGAAGGAAAATACCTAAAATAACAAACTCAAAACAATTAAAAACATGATAATAGGAACATACATATCGATAATTACCTTAAATGTAAATGGATTAAATGCTCCAACCAAAAGACACAGACTGGCTGAATGGATACAAAAACAAGACCTGCATATATGCTGTCTACAAGAGACCCACTTCAGACCTAGGGACACATACAGACTGAAAGTGAGGGGATGGAAAAAGACATTCCATGAAAATGGAAATCAAAAGAAAGCTGGAGTAGCAATTCTCATTTGAGAGAAAATAGACTTTAAAATAAAGACTATTACATGAGACAAAGAAGGACACTACATAATGATCAAGGGATCAATCCAAGAAGACAATATAACAATTGAAAATATTTATGCACCCAACTTAGGAGCACCTCAATACATAAGGCAAATGTTAACAGCCATAAAAGGGGAAATTGACAGTAACACAATCATAGTAGGGGACTTTAACACCCCACTTTCACCAATGGACAGATCATCCAAAATGAAAATAAATAAGGAAACACAAGCTTTAAATGATACATTAAATAAGATGGACTTAATTGTAATTTATAGGACATTCCATCGAAAAACAATGGAATACACTTTCTTCTCAAGTGCTCATGGAACATTCTCCAGGACAGATCATATCTTGGGTCACAAATCAAGGCTTGGTAAATTTAAGAAAATTGAACTCATACCAAGTATCTTTTCTGACCACAGTGCTATGAGACTAGATATCAATTACAGGAAAAAAAACTAGATATCAATTACAGTAAAAAATAAAAACACATGAAGACTAAACAATACACTACTAAATAACCAAGAGGTCACTGAAAAAATAAAAGAGGAAATAAAAAAAAACCTAGAAACAAATGACACTGAAAACACGATGACCCAAAAACTATGGGATGCAGCAAAAGCAGTCCTAAGAGGGAAGTTTATAGCATTAGAATCCTATCTCAAGAAATAAGAAAAATCTCAAATAAACAACCTAACCTTACACCTAAAGCATTTAGAGAAAGAAGAAGAAGAACAACAAAAAAACTCCAAAGTTAGCAGAAGGAAAGAAATCATAAAGATCAGATCAGAAATAAATGAAAAAGTAATGAAGGAAATGATAGCAAAGATCAATAAAACTAAAATTTGGTTCTTTGAGAAGATGAACAAAATTGATAAACCATTAGCCAGACTCAACAAGAAAAAAAAGGGAGAAGATTCAAATCAACAGAGTTAGAAATGAAAAAGAACAAGTAACAGCTGACGCTGTAGAAATACAAAAGATCTTGAGAAATTACTACAAGCAACTATATGCCAATAAAATGGACAACCTGGGAGAAATGGACAAATTCTTAGAAATGAACAACCTTCAGAGACTGAACCAGGAAGGAATAGAAAATAAAAACAGACCAATCACAAGCACTGAAATTGAGACTGATTAAAAATCTTCCAACAAACAAAAGCCCAGGACCACATGACTTCACAGGTGAATTCTATCAAACATTTAGAGAAGAGCTAACACCTATCCTTCTCAAACTCTTCCAAAATATAGCAGATGGAGGAACACCCCCAAACTCATTCTATGAGGTCACCATCACCCTGATACCAAAACCGGACAAAGATATCACAAAGAAAGAAAATTACAGGCCAATATCACTGATGAACATAGATACAAAAATCCTCAACAAAATACGAGTAAACAGAATCCAAAAGCACATTAAAAGGATCATATACCATGATCAAGTGGGGTTTATCCAAGGAATGCAAAGATTCTTTCAATATATACAAATCAATATGATAAACCATATTAACAAATTGAAGGAGAAAAAAACATATGATGATCTCAATAGATGAAGAAAAAGCTTTCGACAAAATTCAACACCCATTTATGATAAAACCCTACCAGAAAGTAGGCATAGAGGGAACTTACCTCAACATATATTACACAACATAATACACAACATACCTTACACAATATAATAAAGACCATATATTACAAACCCACAGCCAACATCATTCTCAATGGTGAAAAACTGAAACCATTTCCACTAAGATCAGGGACAAGACAAGTTTGCCCACTCTCACGACTATTATTTAACACAGTTTTGGAAGTTTTAGCCACAGCAATCAGAGAAGAAAAAGAAATAAAAGGAATCCAAATTGGAACAGAAGAAGTAAAACTGTCACTGTTTGCAGACAACATGATACTCTACAGAGAGAATCCTAAAGATGCTACCAGAAGACTACTAGAGCTAATCAATGAATTTGGTAAAGTAGCAGGATAAAAAATTATTGCACAGAAATCTCTTGCATTCCTATACACTAACGACGAACAATCTGATAGAGAAATTAAGGAAATAATTCAATTCACCATTGCAACAAAAAGAATAAAATACCTAGGAATAAACCTACCTAAGGAGACAAAAGACCAGTATGCAGAAAACTATAAGACACTGATGAAAGAAAGATGAAACAAACAGATGGGGAGATATACCATGTTTTTGGATTGGATGAATCAACATTGTGAAAATGACTCTACTACTCAAAGCAATCTACAGATTCAGTGAAATCCCTGTCAAACTACTAATGGCATTTTTCACAGAACTAGAACAAAAAAATTTCACAATTTGTATGGAAACACAAAAGACCCCAAATAACCAGAGCAATCTTGAGAAAGAAAAACAGAGCTGGAGAAATCAGACTCCCTGACTTCAGATTATACTCCAAAGCTACGGTCATCAAGACATATGGTACTGGCACAAAAACAGAAATATAGATCAATGGAACAGGATAGAAAGCCCAGAGATAAACCTACGCATATATGGTCACTTTATCTTTGATAAAGGAGGCAAGAATATATAATGGAGAAAAGACAGCCGGTTCATAAGTGGTGATGGGAAAACTGGACAGCTACATGTAAAAGAATGAAATTAGAAAACTCCTTTACACCATATACAAAAATAAATTCAAAATAGACTAAAGACCTAAATGTAAGGCCAGACACTATAAAACTCTTAGAGGAAAACACAGGCAGAACACTCTATGACATAAATCACACAAGATCCTTTTTGACCCACCTCCTAGAGAAATGGAAACAAAATTAAAAAAAAAAAAAATGGGACCTAATGAAATTTAAAAGCTTTTGCACAGCAAAGGAAACCATAAACAAGATGACATGACAACCCTCAGGATGGGAGAAAATATTTATAAACAAAGCAACTGACAAAGGATTAATCTCCAAAATATACAAGTAGCTCATGCAGCTCAATATGAAAAAAACAAACACCCCAATCCAAAAATGGGCAGAAGACTTAAATAGATATTTCTCCAAATAAGATATACAGATTGCCAACAAACACATGAAAGGATGTTCAACATCACTAATCATTAGAGAAATACAAATGAAAACTACAATGAGGTATCACCTCACACCAGTCAGAATGGCCATCATCAGAAAATCTACAAACAATAATGCTGAAGAGGGTGTGGAGAAAAGGAAACTCTCTTGTACTGTTGGTGGGAATGTAAATTGATACAGCCATTATAGAGAACAGTATGGGTTTCCTTAAAAATAGAACTATCATGTGACCCAGAAATCCCACTACTGAGCATATACCATGAGAAAACCATAATTCAAAAAGAGTCATGTACCAAAATGTTCAGTGCAGCTCTATTTACAATAGCCAGGACATGGAAGCAACCTATGTGTCCATTGACAGGTGAATGGATAAAGAAGATGTGGCACATATATACAATGGAATATTACTCAGCCATAAAGAGAAACGAAATTGAGTTATTTGCAGTGAGGTGGATAGACCTAGAGTCTGTCATACAGAGTGAAATAAATCAGAAAGAGTAAAACAAATAAGGTATGCTTACACATATATATGGAATCTAAAAAAAAATGAAAAATCATTCTAACGAACCTTGGGGCAGGACAGGAATAAAGACGCAGACATAGGGAATGGACTTGAGGACACGGGGATAGGGAAGGGTAAGCTGGGACGAAGTGAGAGAGTGGCATTGCCATATATAACCTACCAGGTGTAGAATCGATAGCTAGTGGGAAGTAGCCTCATAGCACAGGGAGATCAGCTCCATTCTTTGTGACCACCTAGAGGGGTGGGATAGGGAGGGTGGAAAGGTGACGCAAGAGGTAGGGGATATGGGGATATATGTATACATAGAGCTGATTCACTTTGTTATACAGCAGAAACTAACACACCACTGTAAAGCAATTATACTCCAATAAAGATGTTAAAAAATAAAATAAATAAATAAATAAAAGCAAAGTGGTCTATGTGCACTATGTATTTTTACCAAAAAAAACAAGAATAAAAGAAATTTGGGTAAAAAAGTAACAAATCCAAAAAGGAAAGCTCAGCAGAATAAAACAAGAAACAATGCTTTACAAGTATTATCAACTTCAAAGAAAAGAAAAATAATTTCTTTTCCTTTTTCAAATATAATGTAAACGTTTAGCAGAGATTAACTGGTGGCATGACTTCTGCTATTTCAGATTAATGGTTGACATGTATTGACCAATGATCCATCATATATACATGAGATATTAAAGTTGAAATGTACTTTTTAAACACTTGATCAAATAGAAGTATTGTCTATTTAATATATCAATACATATTCAAAACATCAGGTTTTAGACTTGCAGACCAAATGTTCTTATTCAGCAACCTTCTATTGGAATTAATTTTTGAGGAACCTATGTTCTAATTAGGGCAATAGACAGTAATTATGCCAAAATGACATAAATGTTTTGGTAGAGATATCATTTAGCACATCCATTTTCCAAAGGTATGTATGTCATTTAGCTGAGCCTCAAAGATAGGAAAATATTTATCAGCCTTGAAAAGGTGGGTGAGAGTATAGCTATGGCATTAATAAAATACAGAAGTGTGAGAAATGTGCCCTCTTCAGAGAATCATTGGAGTATAAGTTGCATTGGGGAAGACCATTTTATTCTTTTTAACTTTATTATACCCTGGATAACAAAAATGGAGGTTTTTGATTATTGTAGAGCTGACAGGACTTGCCAGCACCTTTTTAATAGCATCATTGATACATATCCACTAAGTAAACTAGTTTTTCAATTTAACTGACTCATGTGACAAGAATAAGATATTTACACCCTAACACAAGGACTGAATAATAATATAAAAAGTATGTCCTTTTGTATTTTCACCTTTGGAATGAACTAACCCCAAGCATCAAGAAACTAGAGCCAAAAATTTCAAGTCTCCAGTAAATCTAGACCCTAAGTATACTCCTTTAACTACATGACAGAATTCTGTTAGTGAATCTCAGAGTTAACTTTCAGGTAAATGTTCTATTTACCTACCATCCCTTTTAGCTGATAATCTACTTCCTTAGCCTAAATTCTTATTAGGATTTGTAGTCCTTTTCACAGCAGCACGGAAAGCACTCAGGAAAGAAAAGGACAGCCTCTGGGCAAAAGTAGCAGCCTTCCAAGTGAACAGACAAAACACCTGGAACACAGATGCCCTGCTATTGAAAAGACCCATTGATAGAATCCTACATAATTTCTTAAGTTTGGGGTGGTGGAGAAAGAGAATAGTCTATTTAAATGACACTTTTACTTATTTTATGTTCCTTTACCTATATAAGGCCCTAAATTTACAGTATTGTTATATTTAGGCCATTGCAGCATATGCCCTATAGGCAATACTAAGGTATAAGTCAAAAGCCCAGAGGTTGAAAGTGTGGAACAGCTTATTGGAATAGGTACTGATTTTTTCCATAGAGAATCAATACGTATTTATTAAACACCTTTGTGCAAGGAATTGTTCAAGGTTCTGTACAGATATTCTTGCTCTCATGGAGCTTATATTTTAAGAGTAGATGTTAAAATTAGGAAAATTCCCCAAAGTACATAGTCTAATGGGATCATCAATGGCACTTAGAGCTATGGAGCAAATGTGTAGCAGTTCCACCTCATTTCTCCAATATTGCTTTCTTTTTGAAGGACCTCCTCAAAAGGTTTGACTGAATATTGCCCATTGTGGTAAACTTCCAAGAATACAAGAGCTTCTTACTACTTTACAACGACCCAGCTTATTCTCATATCAAAGAAAAAGTAGGGTTTGGCAGAAAAGTAAAATTTGGCCTGTAACAAGTGAACTCCAAGATGTGGACCTCAGCCCTGGTGCAAGCTTCTCTATAAAGGTGGCTTTTGTGGTACAGGCATCTCAGTTTTCTGGCACCATTAATGCCTTAGCCCACTAGCATATCAGTCTTTCAAAATCTTAGATGCATTTTCTGTTTATTTTGCAGTCTTCTTTTTTTTTTCACTTTGTTATGCTCTTCTCAAGGTAAGAATTGTATCATAACACCTCTTGTGCTTAGCATAAAATAACTGTTCAATAAATATTTGTTTAACAAATTTGAGGAAACTATTATAAATAATGTACCACTATTATAAAACATAATCAATAATACTTATGATGATGAAAGATTATAATCATTCTAAATGTTCACTAAGCAGACTATTACACAGTCATTATAAAGAAGTATATATATATAAATAAATATATATAATATATAATACTTTCATATAATTTTTACTGAGATACCATGATACAAATTACGCATAAAGTATTACACCAAACATTTTAATTTTTTAAGGCCTAGTCATAAAGTTAAAGGCTGGAAAAATTTATATTATTATTGGTTATCTTTAGGTAGTAAGATGATGGAAGATATTGTTTTACTTTTTCATTATCTCATCCTGCATTTTGCAATTTTTCTTTAATATCTATGACTTTTATAAAATGAAAATATAAAGAAATAATTTAAAAACTTTTAAAAAACTTTTTTTAAGGCCAACATGTATCCCACAAGTTTTTATTCATTTATTTATTTTGTAGCCTCGTGTCACTGATTTATTAATGACAATTTATTTAACATTACAGTAACAGGTCAAAAAAATAGAAATACAAGGGGAAGGGAAAAAAGATAGAAGTGGCAGGAAAGGCATTAACAATTACAATTACACATTATGATTACTGGTATAAGTACTAATGCCTCATTTACAACAAAGTCAAATACTTTTCAAATATTGAGCTAATTGGTAAATTTGAATAGTGTTCTCAGAATCATAAAAATATAGAAAAGAAATATTTAATTCCTTGTAAAATATACTTTGTATTACATTTTATGGTATTACTTCCTTACACTCAAAATGTTCAAAATGTTTTCACTTTCTCTCATTGCTCTTGTAAATTTGGTATTATGCCAAGAAGAACATCTTCCAGCTGAACAAATAGAATTCTTCTGAGTTCACTGGAACAATGAAATGTACACTGAAAATAATTTGAAAATAATTTACAGTTTTGGCCCAAACACTAAATAAGATATTTTTTTGAACACTTGCCAGTTCCTCTCTACCTGCTTAATCGCTTTTTGAAAGATGCACAACTTCATTACTGGTTTCTCATTGCTTTCAGAACACATAAATCAGGGGGATGATTGATTTGATTTTTGAATTTTTTTGGCATGTATGGAAAGAAATTAAGCTATGGATGGGGTCATTATTATTCTTGCACTCCATATCATTTGGGAACCCGAAATCACTTAAATATGTAATCAACTAGGATCTTCTATTTCAATCTTCAGCCTCAAAATGGTTCTATTCTGTGATATATAATCATTCACATGGTTTAAGAAACAGGTTTAGCTAAATAAAAAATTAAAAGTTTGCCAAAAGTACATCTGGAAACAATGTTAAAGGCATGGATTTCTATGTACAGCATGTTATAGGAGAGGTATATTTCTAAGTAAAAAAGCATACCTTCAATCTACTGTTGTTCCATTTAAGAATCAATTCTAACTTCAATGTTCAGTAATAATTTAACATCAGTCGTAACTTGTGGGGAGGCAAATACTGCCATTGAGTACTCAAGTTAATTGCAGTGATGGATCTTGGATTTCATTTCTTGGTACCACTCAGTTAAGAAAGAGCTAAATGCAGAATGTCAGTTTATGGAAATCGTGTACATAACAGACTGAGGTTTCTCGGTATGTTCCTACTGTAGCCAGTTGAAATGCTTCCATTGCTCCTCTGAGTGTAATGAGAGAATGCTTTTTGGGCTTTGAGCCTGCAGATGCAAACCTCTACAGCTGTATTTTTAAAAACAACTATCAGATAACTCTTTGGGATGCTACATTTTTTCTCTTCTACAAGTTGTCCTTTTCTTATATCTTTTTAGTTAGCTTGGCCTTCAGCTTAATATATGTCTCCTCAGCTGGTACCAATTCAACTTCTGGATTCTCCAGAGCAGTATGTGCTTCAGTAAGCCAGCTGGTCACAAGAAATCTGATTTTGACAATTTACTGACACAATCAGCTGCTGTCTGTCTCATTCCAAACATACAGGCTCTCCTTCACCTGGGTATTTACATAGTGATGATACGCTATTTTTCTTCTGGAGGACATTCTCTTCTGATGAGTTAAAGAGAAAAATCTCTAGTGGTCTCAATCAGTGATGATCCAAAACATAAAAGTCTGTTCTGGTTGTTGAAAAAAATAAAAGCAATAAACAAAGAGTTGTGAGGGAAACAGAATAAAAGAAACAAATATTCCCTGCCATTTAAACTTAATGTTCATCCACCTGTGCCACCTCACCTGCTATCAGAGAGAAAGAAGTCTCCTTTCTCCAAAGGAACTTTTACTCGATCAGCACTATACATTGTACTCTCTTGTCTTCAATTTCTCTCTCAGTTATAATTTCCCTGGTAATGTTAGTATTTACAGATTCTTAAGTGTCTCCTATTAAAAAGAAAAAGAAAACTTTTCCTTGATACCACACCTTCATCTAAATAATATATCTCTCCCCTCTAATCACCATTCAGCTTTTTAAAGAGTTGCCTATACAGACTCCACTGAGTAATCTTCAAATTACTTCTTAATCCTCATGTTAGAAATCTTTCAGGTGTAAATAACAGAAAAAGAAAAGTTGCTCAAACAATAAGTGTTTTTATTATCTCATCTAAAATAAATCCATAGTTGGATGGTTCTAGAATTGGTAAATTCAGTAGTTTAGGAATACCAGGGCCCTGGTTCTACTTCTTAGTGATTTTCTTTGCTTTTGCCTCATGGTCAAAAGAATCTTTCTGCAGTTCCAAGCATCAGGTCCCCATAAATCAATGTTCAGACAGAAAATAAGGTACAAGACTTATCCACAGAAATATACTTTTATCAAAGGGAATCTTTCCCTGAAGTTCTCAGCATATTTACTATTACATATAATTGATAAGAACTTGGTTACATATTCTACCCTAAACCAATCACCTAAAAGGAAAATAAGATAATCTCAATCTCTCTCATAAAACTAGTTGCTTACCTGACATTTTCACTTTAATGTCCCAAATGTCCTTAAAATTTAACATATGTAAAAATAAAACTCCCCTTATACTTAGATCTCTTAATATGTTCCCTGTCTCAGTGAATGACACCTGCATATATTCATTTCCAGAGATTAAAAACTTGTACTTCACCACCAACATTCAATTGGTCACAAAACTGTGAAGATTCTATGTTCTTAATATTTCAGTTCATCCACTTCTTTCCATTCTAAGGCCATTAATTTTGTTTGGGCAAGTATCACATCTTGGTTGGATACTACCCCTTGCTTAATTGATCTCTTGATTATCATCTTGCCCCTTCTTAGACATTCTCCTCACCCCCTAGAGGAATTCTTTTAAAAGGCAAAGTAGATCATGTCATATCCACCTGCAAGAGTCATTCAATGGATACTGGCTGCCTTATAATTAAGTGCAAACCTTAGCAGGTATATGAGGCTTTTCATAATTTGGCCACTGCCAGAATCTCCCGCTTTATCACTCTTCTAATATGACTCCAATCAAGCTAAATTATTTGCAGTTCGCCAATGCCCATACTTTCTCTCAACTATGGTTCTTCATGAACTGCAGCTTCTTTATAGAGAATGATTTCCCAGATCTCGGCCCCAACAGACCTCGCTAACTCCTCCTTCAAGATTCAGATTAGAAGACTCTCTAAGCCCTTCCAAATTTTCCCCTTAGTTTAGGTGCCTATTCTGTGTCTTCACCATCATAACACTTCACATTTTGTATTGTCATTAGCTACTTTCTTATTTTTGCTTATTGGCTGTAAGTTTCTTAAGGCAAGGGCTTTGAATCCTCTGAACCAAGACAGTGCCCAGAGCACAAAGGGTACTCAATAAAAGTTTTGAATACATTATGGGTATATGCCAATTCTTTAATGCAAAATTGAAATATAAAGTCCAATAAAAATTTTTTTCTAAGTATATTGAGTTTTATGACATCTCACAAAAAAAGAAAAATTAAATTGCATTTTTGTATATTATATTGAAAATAATAAAATTGTTTCAGGAAAATATGGAATATGTAAACAACATAGCTATACTATAATAAATTATATTGGACTATTTTCTACATATTCCTGACTTTTCCTTCTGAAATTAAATTCAACCTACTAAGCTTAACATTTCTGGCTTTATTTCACTTTAATTTTTTATTCCTTTTACAATTACTTTCACTTTTTGATTCTATGGTTCAGCCCTGCTCTTATTTATCAAGTACCTTCAGCAAAAATTTGTAATTCTTCTTAGTATAATTAGTTAGGCCTGGGTCCAAGGCTGGGGACACTATAAATAATTCAATAGACTGGAGAAGTAGTACAAGGAGAGTCAGTATAAAAGAGCCCTAGAAAGACAAACAGGTAAAACTACATCACGGTAAAATTTTTCCAGCATAAATCAGGAATTAAGGCCATATTTTGTACACAAATTTATTGAGTATTTTTAAGTGGGCATTGAAAAAAAAATACTTTGATTAGATTTATGATCCAAATATGATTCTGTTTTGATGGTTGCAGGACATGAGGATTTTCATTAATTAAATAACTCACACATAAATAAAATCAACAAACATAAATTAGTAGCCTACTGTGATCCAAGCAGTATGTTAAACATAAACGATGCAAAGATAGTCTAGCTGGGAGGCAAATAAATTTAAACAAATATTTACAATGCAATAAAATAGTGATACTAGCTCAGAATCATATGTTGCTATCAATGTATATAAGAAAATTTTAACTTCAATAATTACATAATTATGGGGCTGTTATTTTTTTTTTAATGTATTTACCATAAGAACTATCTCTTGGAATAATGAATTCTACAAGTTTAATATTCGCTATATAAATTTTTATACTTTAAATTACCTAAATTTTCTAAACTTTCTTATTTGGAGCTTTGAACTACCTATACTAATAATATTTGTTGCCATATCAATTCTCAACTATGTACCAGGCACTATGCTTAATACTTCAACTTGTACGGTCTAATTTAATCCATAAAATCATCTGGAAGAAAATTATTGTTATTCCTATTTTACATGTAAGAAACCAAGGATCTATGTATATCCTTAACAGCTAAGGACACTTCAAATTACAAGTATCAGAAGACCCAAATGAAAATGAATAAAACTAAAAGCTTCCCCCTGTCACCGTCAGTCTTTGGCTTTATTGAGAAGCATGGTGCTGCCTTAGCTCTGGAATTTACATCTTCCCTTTTCAAGCTCAATGGGTAATTTGAAAGCCTGGGCAGACAAAACCCTGTATAATCTTCTCTTTTCTGCCACTGCTCTGCAGAAGCAATTGTCCCCTTGTGATGCAGGAAGTACATAACATGAGGTTCTTCATTATTACCTGCCACCTTGCCTCTGATTGTTAGTTTGGGTAGTATTTCCGTCATGCCAGTCCTCAGATTTCTAGTTTCTCAAGCATGTAGATAGCAAGCCCTAAGCAAAACTGGCTTTTGTAGAAAAATTTTATTTTCTTTTTTCTTTGGTTTCAGATAGGCCAGTTTTAGCTAAGCTTTTCAGTTTCTTATAGGTCCTCACCAAGTGCAAAATGTAACCAACATACTCCAGCATTCTGAATTGTTTCTACCAAATCTCTTATTCTGCAGCCTTAATAGGCCCATTGTCTAAATTCTATGATCCAACAGGCAACATTCTAATTAGCTATTTCACTACTGAGAATAAGAATTGCTAGTCTCCCAGTTTAGGATACAGGGCACCTCACCACTGTACATACTATTTCTTCTCATCCAGTTTCAAACTTTGAGAAACTAGCACTTCTATCATTATCACATTCTGATATCAAAATCTGAGTCAGCGAAAATTATTTAGTACAAGTACTAAGTACTGCATAAAAATCAATCCCAAATGGCTTAAGCCAAAAAGGAAAGTATATATTTATATAACTGAGAATTCTAGAAATAGTGCCTAACACTGGCATAGGTGAACACAGGGCACAAAGTCATCAGGACTTACTTCACACCTTTTCTCAGCAATGTTTTCTCTGAGTGGACTTCAGTTTCAGGCTATAGGTAATAATGAGGTAGCTGCGGCAGCACCTAGCCTGAGATCTCTCAAGTAAAGCCTGGTGATAGAGTAGCAACTACCTCTGCTCTAGCAATTCCCAGAGAAGCCTCACTGCTTTTACTTGCCCTGATCATGTCTCATGCCCATGCCTGAGCCAAGCTTTGGGATCTGAAGCAATGTGATGCACCAATTAACTCTGGACAATTTCACTTCTCTTACTTTGAGTCAAGGATGGGGGCCAATCCAAACATGTGGGAAGAGAGTGGACAAGAGATAAAAGACGAAAATAAAGTTATGGACTTTGACAGAAAAAGGGGAGGAGATGAGTTAGATGTCCAATTAACAGAGGGCCACTATACTACACCAAATAGCTAGCATGTGACAGGAATAGAATTTGAACCTGCCTAAATTTCTAAGTATATACCATCCTGTACCCTAAATCCAGTATTAAGGGCTTCCATAACTAAATCAATTTCTAGTTTCTTTATTATTAATATTTTATAGACTTTTTTTTCCAGAAAAATGTCTTAAAGCCTGTTTTAAATGCATTGTTATTTTGCATGTAATTTTTATCACTGGCATTTTGTGTGATAAATAACAACAATAAAACAAAGTGTATTTTCAGTTCATCCTGTGCTTGCCAACTTCAAGAAATAGGGGCCTCTTATCTGTTACCATACCTTCATCTAAAGGGGACAATTGAGAGAGTGCAAGTGAATATCATGCTCACATAATTCTAAAGTAATAACACTTATAAAAGTAGAAAAATATCTTGATCTTGGAATTAAGTTCCCTTACTTGAACCAAAGAAAGGTGTAATAAAAAGGAAGCAGTGAACTAATGGTAATAGTCTGAAAAAAAGAGTGGAAGCAATATGACTTTTATACCACAGAATGATCACAGACAGGAAAATTGTCCAAATGTACACTTGTATATGTTCTAGAAAAAATGAAACTTAGTGGTACAGTAATAATGAGGATTTTTTCTAAGTAGAAATAGAAATGAAGAAGAAAGTGAAAATTTAATGCACGCTTAAGTTCAATTATTTCAGTAATTATCAAAGGTAGGGCTGGTGGCATATGAGAAGCTTGGGGGAGGGTTGCTGGGCATTATTATGATTTAAAAAGTATATGCACTATACGTACTTTCATCAGCACACCTAAAAATCCCTTTAGAAGAAAAATAAAGCCTTTAACTGGCATCATTTTTCTATTAGGAAGAGAAAATATCTTAAAATTAAACCAAATCTGAAATGATTTTTGCCACATTTGTTGCTAATATTGAGAATCTGAGAAAAGTCCGAAGCTCTAAAAATTGGTAGAACGTTCTGAACTCTGTTTCAGCTCAATCAAAATCTCCTTGATTCATGGGGCACAAGAATTAACTAAAGTTATATTCCCAACCAGAGGGACAAACATTCTCTAAATCTCTAAGCAGAAGAACTAGTATTTGTACAAGAATGTGCAGTTTTCATGACATTTTCAAGATCCTCAAAATGGCAAATAAAATCTTTTATTGTGTTGAAATTTTCTAATTTATAATCAAATTACTTTGTATTTATATTCTAAGCATTGATATATAACTTGTATGAAAGAAATAGAATTTTCTAAGATTAATTTTAGGATTGACTTCATAATTTGCTCTGAGCATCTGAGAAACTTCAGATATTTCTCTTTAATGTAGTTAAATAATTTAAAATTATCTTTAGTAAACAACATTTTATAAGGACAATGATAAGTTGCCTTAAAACAGGTTGTATCGTTCTCTGGTTTTGTATCACCCTCTAGATTGCCCATCTAACACCTAGAACAGAGCTGGACACATAGTGAGTGCTAAGTTAATTTTTGTTAGATGATTTGGTGAACAACACAAATGGAAAAACAGCATATTACATGCCTCCAGATTTTGCCTTTATTGGTTGAAGTCATAACCTAGGCCATGGTATGTAATACAGATAATACAGTTACATTGTATGGCTACATATATTATTCTCCATTCATTTGAATAAGGGTTCAACAGACAACTGGGGTAGGTGTTCCCTGGTCAATGCAGAAAATGTTTATGTCTGTGTATTTGCTTTGGGGAGAAGAGATTGAACACTTCTCAGAGTATCAACAAATCAGCTGTTTGGTAATTTTAATGCATAATGTGCAGAGAGCTTGGAATATATTAGCAAGCAAAGCAAAGACAATGCACTAAGGATGTGATGGGATAAGAGATGAGCAGTCTCTTAATAGAGTGTGTTAGATGCTTGACTTTAAAAAATGTTTGCATAATTTCTTGTAAAATTTGGGTTTTTGAAGAAGAGAAACCCAATATAGATTTCTGTTGTTTTCCTCAGTGGCTCAATTTAGAATAGATTTCAACTTGTCTGAATTAGTTATCTTATGCATAGAATAATTTTCCTAATCTAAAAAAATTTCCATATATTCATTATAATAATAATACTTGTGGTATTGTTTAACCAGAAGAATAGGTTGCATAATCATAATAATCACTCTTTCATTTAACTAATGGATATTAGTTTTGTATTCATTAAATTTACTTTTCCTGTACATCTTTTAGTACTGCTGTTGTTACTTTAGGAGACCTACATGACTTTTCTGAGACCTGGATAAAACTCTGCAATTTATACCTTATAAGTTCTTACAAATTAATAGGGAAAATGGCATAGAGCAGAATATTGTTTTGTATGTTGCTACAGCTAGTCCAAGAAACTTGAAGCAAATATGACCGTAGTTTACTGAAAAGAGCACTGGAATGGAAGCGAGAAATTCTGTGTTTAAGACTTACCAGGCTGCTTTCTTTTACCTTTCACAGTCTCTTCATTGCAGTTTTACATTAACTTTATAACTATGTTTAGTTGTTTATCACCCTTATAGAGTCCCTTTCTATCAGAAATAAACTAAACTTTCAAAACATGAAACATAAATAATAGCAAAAATTTTTAATTATCAAGAAGTTATGAAAAGGAATAAAATGGAGTAAGTCACATATTGAAAAGGTACTGTGCCACATCTTTTACTGGATACAGTCTGCTCCATAGACAGAAAAAGAAAAAAAAAAAAAACCCACGCATTTTTTTCTGTGTGCTTCCTTCTAAGATATCCTAATATCCTCAGCAAGGAGACAAGTCCAACATTGAGAAGTTGACGTCTTAGAACCCACTGTCCTAACCCAACTTTCTTTTTTCCTGGAAGTGTTATGGGTTGCGGGCAGAAATATTAGCTATTTGGAACTTTCTACACATAAGCCATTTATTCGTTCATTCCACAAATATTTGTTGAGTGTCTTCTGTATGCCCACATTCTAGCCAGGGAATACAAAGACAAACAAGTCACGGTTCCTGCCATCAAGTAGCTCACAGTCTATCAGAAAAAAAAAGTTTATAAAACTATTGTTTTTGAGTTGTTTCTTTGATTACTGTCTAAAATACTCCTTTGAGTAGAGCACTGCTCTAGGAATGGTCAAGACAGAGAGGCACATCTATTAGAACCAGGGGCATGGAAATGCTATGAAGAGATCAGTAAGAATTAGTACTACACAAACAGACACACACACACAAAGGCACAACACCCCTAAGCCTACATTCAGTATGACAGCAAATGCAGGAAAGAAAAAGCACACTGAGGAGGCAGAAGCTTATGTTCATGAAACTTTTTTTTTAAATAGATCTTTATTGGAGTATAATTGCTTCACAGTACTGTGTTAGTTTCTGTTGTACAACAAAGTGAATCAGTCATATGCATACATATATCCCCCTATCCCCTCCCTCTTGAGCCTTCTCTTTCTAATATATTTTGAAGATGGATTAGAAAATTTGGGGGCCAGGGTTTCAGAAATATTTTGAAAACAAAATAGATGACTGAAATGCTTAAATAATTGAATCAAAAGCTACTTTCCTTAACCCCATATTTCTAGCTTAGATCTCAGAATTATGGTGGCTTTTACATCAGTGAATTATTCATATTTTTATTCTCCATTCATTTGAATAAGGCTTCAACAGACAACTGGGGTAGGTGTACCCTGGTCAATGCAGAAAAGGTTTTTGTCTGTGTATTTGCTTTGGGGAGAAGAGATTGAACACTTCTCAGAGAATCAACAAATCAGCTGTTTGGTAATTCTAATCCTGAACTTTTGGAAAGATCATAACTTTTATAACAGTTTTAGTAAAAATTTCTTCCTAAAATTCTGTCCAACAATACTCTTCAGTCAGGTATGCTGGACATTTGCTGTGAATACTGGGAAATAAACCAAGAAGAATAAATTATAACCTTAATTGTAAGCCAAAATACACACCAGTGTAAAATACTGCTCTGTAATGTTTGGCTCATGCAAAGAAGGTGTACCCTTTCATTTCACTGGAAATATAGCTGAACCACATTTTTAGGTCATTTTCTGATTAATTCCCGTTTCCAGGTGAGGAATAACACAACAATCATGGTTTATATTAGTACCTGCTTTTTCATGCCCCGCTCCCAAACGATTCCCTTCTACCTACCTTTGATATCTTACACCCAGGTTCCTGGCCTGAGGCCTCTCATTCTTAATTGTTAAACTTCTGGATTGCCTATTTAACTTAGGTAGTCTGTTGTCTTAGTTCGGGTCCCCTAGAATGATACCCTGAGAGGATTCCATGGGGCAGAGGGTAAAAAAAAAAATAAAAACAAAAACCCTCTAAAGGAATAAAAATGGAAGGAGGCCATGTAAAGGTATAATATCAAGCAAGTCCTGTGGAAGGTATATTTGACTCAGTATTTCAGAGAAACTCCAGAAACAGCATAAATCAATCACATCTCAGAGCTATCCTTACCAGAGATGGAGAATGAAGATGTACTACTTGCCAGTCCTTTTAAGGGCTGCTCCCAGGGGACGGTAATTCCCAGGCAATTGTGGTTTTCATGCAGCACAGGCTGAGTTGGTTCTAACAATGTGAGGAGAGTCCTTCAAAAAAGAGACACTGATGCTGGCTGGTGGGAGGGAAAGCCCACTGGGAGCCTGTGCACATGAAAGTAACAAAGGGATTCAAGGGGACATAGATGGAGCATTGACAGTGTCTACCTCATACAAGTAATCACTGTCAAGTATTCAAAAATATGCTTTGGACTATCAGAAAATCAGGATCTTTTCCAGCATTTGTCACTAATTAAGTAATATTGGACATTGTATTTATATTCTCAGTTGTATTAGAACTCTTTTGATTAAGACAGAAAGCCGACATGAACCAGATTAGCCAAATAAACGTTAATTTATCAGTTCATATAGTTAAACCACTGTATTAGCTGAGGATAGAATTTTGTCTTATGAATCAGAAGAACCAGAGCTCAGATATTAATCAGTACTCCTTCCTCTTTTGGCTCTACTTTTCTTTGTGGGCCAGATTCACTTTCTTCCACATAGTAGGTGGCACACATCTGTTGTGTGTGAAGACTCTTGACTTCACCCCTCACAATTTCACCCTCCTTTTCCTATGGTTTTAACTTTAAACTGCAGGGAAGGAAGGACTCTAATTGGTCAGGTTTGATATATACTGGTTCTAGAATTACTGTAGCTGGAGGATTAGGTATTATATTTGTCCAGCATGGCACATACAACCATCTTAGAGAGGTATTTGTGGCCAGCTAGATGAGATCATGTAAGATTATGGCACTTCTGATTTGGACAATATGTTGGAGCAAAGAATAATTTCCCAGAAGTAAAAGGTTAAGTCCCAGAAAAAATAAGCTAAACTGAACAAAGTAAAAATACATGTTTATGTCACCTGGGTTTTAGTTTCCTCATTAATAAAATGCAGTTCAAAACATTTGTTACATTTGTTTCAGGAAGTTATTTCAAGTATTAAATATGATAATATCATCAAAAGTGCTTTACAAACTATAAAGTTCTGTTAGTGAGCATTGCAAGCCAGTCACATAGAATGTTGAATCTTCTCTGATATTGTTCATATAGAATAAACAAGTTTTTATATTACCAGTAAGTACAAGAAGGTGAACTAAGAAGTAAGCAAGACCCTAGAGTCTTCCATCATAGATTTTGTATGTAAGACCCAGGTTACTTTCTCTGACAAATTGAGAAGCATAAATCTTGGTAGCCTCCAGCCTTCTTTTTAAGACAGGTGAATTTTTAATGTGGGAACAGTAAGAGCAACTATTCTCCTTGCCATTATTTTTATAAAAGGTGTTAGGCATATTATCCTAACAGTTAGAATAATCATCAGAGCATCAACTCATAAAGGAACATAGTATCTTTCTTTAAAAAAAAAACTCCAGCAAGTCATATAAATAATTCCTTTCTTCAGAAAAAAGAGAAAGAAGAAAAAGAGAAAGGGGGAGGGAGGAGGAAAAAAGGGAAGAGAAAAGAAAAAAAGAAGAGAAAAGAAAAATGTTTTGGACATAATTTTTATACTTCTCTTAAGTACTCAGACTGAAACTTCTCCCACATATCATCAGTCACAAAAGTCTGTTCAATAACATTCATAGGATTTACTGAAGGCTACTGGTTGTTAGTCAGTTCAGGGAGAAAGATGAAGACACAATTCTAACCCTTAAAAGTTTTATAGTTAAATTGAGAAGTAAATATAAAGTTCTCCCTTTCAAACTGCCTTCCTTTTTTATTTCCATGTCCCACTCCCTTTCCTCCAGACCTTATCACATCATGCTTATATTGATATTAAGGTCATAGCCTTCTAATTTGTTTTTCTGCCTCCAGTGTTTTCTTCAACTAACACCCAGTCAGACTCGTTTTTCTAAAACAATTTTTGTGCCATATTGGTTTTCCTAATAAAAAATACTCTACGGCTCCAAAATTTCAATAGGATGATGTTTATTTACTGATAGAGTTTTAGAGCTGTGGAGAAGCTTAAAGAGTTTGCACTGAATTCAACTCAATTTTGAATAAATTTTACTCACAAATAAGTCTAACAATTAATAAGCAGAAAATAGTTTAAAAATAATATTCCTGGATGCTAGATAGAAATTGTGGGAAGGTCAGTGATTTATATGTTATAGCACTGAGAAACAAAATTTTTAAAATTAGCAATCATAGAAACATGTGAAAAATAAAATGAAATAAAATTGGTGTATATAAGTAAAACATTGGGAAATCAAAGCCTGGAAAATCAATTAGGAGGCTAAAGCACCTATCTAGACAAGAATTAATAATAACCCAAATTTGAATGGTGGCAGTGAAAATGGAAAGAAAAGTGCAAATGCAAAAGACATTATGAATGATAAATTCACAGAACTTTGTGACTGAGCCAAAGGAAAGGGAATATGTAAAAACTATTTTGAGGTTATGGCTCTGGGAGAATAGTGATACATACTACAACCAGAATGAGAAAAAACAAAAAGTAAATTTGTTGAAGTTTCCTGAGAAGGAGTTATGTGTGTTCCATCTTCAACACATTAACTATTCCTGAACTAGGAATCTGTCGATCTGCCATCATTTGCCATTTACCTGGTAACAGCATACACATTTTTCTTTGGCCGACTACTGCTCCTTCATTCTCAGCTGACGCCTCCTCCAGCTGAGAATGAAGGATGGGCCCCCAGTCTTAGAAATGAAAGCACTGCACTTCCCTGGATCCAGTGATTAATTCAGAGGCACACATGACCCAGCTGGAAGCAACGTTACAAAATGAGACTTTGCTATAATAGTTGGGAGAGAAACAACTGTTTTTTCCACTTGTTTTTGCAACAGTTAGAATGGTGTGGCTGGTGAGAATGAAGGTAAGCCATAAATGGAGTGAGCCTGGCTCCTGATGACATCCTTTTAACCCTAATTCAAATCTCCTACATTTTCAGTACATGAGACAACAAATACCCTTTAGCCTTAAACAAGTTGGGTAGAGACTCTTCTTGTCTGGCAATTTAAAAAACCATGACAATTGCTCTGTAAAAGCAATATACCAAAGTGGAACTCCTTACCTTAAAAACAAATCACGGAGAGAGAGAGAGGGAGAGAAAGAAAGAAAGGAAGGAAGGAAGGAAGGAAGGAAGGAAGAAAGAAAGAAAGAAAGAAAGAAAGAAAGAAAGAAAGAAAGAAAGAAAGAAAGAAAGAAAGAAAGAAAGAAAGAAAGAAAGAAAGGAAGAAAGAAAGAAAGAGAAAGGAAGGAAGGAAGGAAGAAAGAAAATAAGAGCATCCTGGAACTCTAAAATCTTATCTTTTATGGGAAGAAAAATACATATTTCCCATTCTTTAAAGGTGAAGTACTGTTGAGTTTTTTTTTTTCCAATTTTTCTCATGTCTTTAAGCACATGTCATAGTTCTGTGGACATGTGCATGTGCTAAACTATATCATTACATTTATTTTATATTGTAATCTCCCTCTGAATCCATAAGCAAGTCCTTCTTTGACATGTGTTCTTTCATAAACCCACAAATTACTACTGGAAAGGTAATAGTATATTCTGTCTTTGGAGTTTCGGCATTTCCAAAGACTGCCATGTCTTCATTCGTACCCTGCCTTTTCCATTAGAATTCCAGAGAATGCAACCCTGGAATCAAGAGTAAGAAGAGGAATGCTTGAGTAACTAATATCCTCACCACATATGGTACGCTTCATTTGATGCTTTCTTTAAAAGGTAAAACCAAACTCTACGTTTTTTTACTAAAATGACTGGTTCTTGTCCTTTCCAAAAACTGATCTGTTCTTTCATTTTTTATAAACTGTTGGTATTCTTTTAATTAATTAGTTAATTTTTCTTGCTTAAGTTATTTACTTGCAATCAAATACATTTATTTGATTTTTCAATTCATTTTTTCTCTCACATCTACAACTCATCTGAAGAAAATTTCTCAGATTATCTCCAGACTTTGATCATTCCTCACCACTCTTGCTCCCACTGTGGTCTGAGCTGCCACATCCTTCATAGGAGGTTACTGAAGTCACCTCCTAACTGGCCATTTTGCTTCTGCCATCATTCCCTTATGATCTGTTCTCAAACACATCAGATAATTTCACTTCTCTGCACAGCAAAAATCAAAGTCCTCACGAGGACTTACAATGCTGTACTCTGACCTCATCTGCTCTCTACTCTCTCCCTGACCACAGTGGCCACTTTGCTGTTGCTCAAACATATCAGGTAACAACCAATCTTAGGAACTTTGTGCAAAGTTTCTCTCTTCCTGGAAAGCCCTCGATATCCCTCATCTTCTCCAGATATTTTTTCAATTGTGATCTATTTAGTAAACTCTACTCTGATCATCCACTTAAATTTGCACCTCCAGATATTTTCAACCCATGTTTCCCTACACTTTATTTTCCCATAGCACTTGTCATCTTTTAAAAAAATGCTATATGATCTACCTGTTTATTTTGTGTATTGCTCTCTCTCCCTGCTCTAACATAAGCTCCACAAGAGCAAGAACGCTTGACTGTTTTTTTTTCACTGACTTATTCCAAGAACCTAGAACAGATGCTCAATAAATATTTTTGAATGAATTGAATGAATATTGTATAATGCCTGTAGAAGCTAAACCATAGATCTGGAACCAAATTATCTTATCTCTCATTTAAATCAGATTTTTTTTAACATTTTTACAGCAACAATACATGTTGTATAATATTATCATTCCATTTACACATGACAAAACTAAAGAAAATTTAGCAAGATCACATAATTGATAACTAATAAACTCAGAATTTGAACTCGTGTTATTCAAGGCCAGAGCCAGAGATTTTTAATACTCTACCAGCTTCTTTTATTGAGTACTTTTGGGCAAGTCATATACACTCTTCATATACACTCTTCTTTTCTCTCATCAGTTAAAGGGGATACCAGTGCTTCCCACACATTATTGTGGTAAGAAGCAGAGACAATATTTGTATTATTTACCTGGTAAATAATTGTAATATTGCAAATATTTGCAATATTTTCTTGACAAATAATAGGCAAGATTTTCCTGGCAAATAATAAAGAAATTAAATGAAAATAATATTTCATTCCTTCCCACATGACAGTTACAGTAAGAGATGTCTCAAGCAAGTCCAATCCTTATAGGTTGTGTCTCTGCCCTTTTAAAAGACATAAGGGAATGTGGTTGGGGAATCAAAGTAAAGGACCAAGAAACTTGCTTATCTAATTTTAATTTAGAACTTGAGCTAGAAAATCAATTTTTTTCTCAAAGAGCAGAACTAAGCTCTAGCTAATAATAAATGGTCCATTTTTCCAGAGTGTCCTTTATGCATATTTCATTAGCCAGACAGCCAGGGTCACAGGGACCTTGGGACAGATCCAATCATTTAGAGAGCTCTGTCACAAATTCTGATGAAGAGTTAAAGGCCCAAGTCTCCATTCCACTTTGCCACTTACCCACCAGGTACCCTTGAGTACATAACCTTTCTGTGCATTACAGACATTGTGAGTTTCTATAAATGAAACCCATAGAGCTAAAGCTCACATAGTGCTAATGCTGTGCCAGACACTCTCCTTGTAACTTAGCTCCTTGGATCCTCCAAACAACTTTCCAATTAGGAAAAAGAGACATTACTGAGGGTTGGGGTCACCGATGACAAGGAAGAGTTGATTTCTGAGGACAGAAAATTTCCATAAGCAGAGAAACAAGATGAAAGCATTCCCAGAGGAGTAACAGTATTGACTTTGTGAGTTAATAAACATGCATTGAGTACTTGCTTGTGGGCACCTGCAGCTATGTGCATTCCAAATATATAAGTAAGGTATGATTCTTCACGGAAAGGAGTTTACAGATTTTACATCCCAGATGTAAAGAAAGACAAGAAGACATTTAATCATTATGTATAACTAGCTGTGACAAATATCATAAAAGAAACTCAAAAACATGTCTGGAAGCAAAGAGAAAGGAAAGATTCACTTTTTAGTGGGATATGAGATAGTAGTTTACAAAGTAGATAATATATGAATATGAGAGACAATCAGGATTTTGAGTAATAGGGAAAAATTTACAGGCATTCCAAGCAGAGAAATAATCTGAGGGCATGGTCTGTGAAAGAGCAAATGGCTCAAAAGCAGAAATGCATGCAGAAGCTGCGAAGCACAGGCTCCGGACGCGCAGGCCCAGTGGCCATGGCTCACGGGCCCAGCCGCTCCGCGGCATGTGGGATCCTCCCAGACCGGGGCACAAACCCCTGTGTCCTGCATCGGCAGGCGGACTCCCAACCACTGCGCCACCAGGGAAGCCCAAGAAAGTCTTTTAATAGGGCTATTGTAAGTCCTGTTAATTTGCTTAGAAATCTGTTTAATGAGAAAAATAAATGATGGGGAAAGCCTTCCTAACAGTTCAGGCAATTAATACTATTTTACAAATGCTGTGTGTGTGTGTGTGTGTGTGTGTGATATACAGAGTTAATAGTCATTGTAGACATGGAATCATCCCTGAGAAAAACCCAAGAGCTTGCTCACATTTTCTCTCTTCTCTCTCTAAATTGCCACATCATAAGTATTTCACTTTTCAAGGAAACACAACTAGACTCATTGATCCCACAGTAAAGCAAATTTATTCTTAAAGGACCAAAGTAAATACCATGGTTTTAATCAGCTCTAAGAAAACATACCAGGCACTCTCCTCCTCTCCCTGCCTCAAGTGCATTTGAGGCAGTGCAAGGTCTAAGTTTGAGCAGATGGATGTCAGTGCAAGTAATTACAAGCTGCAACATAATTTCCTTAAAACGACACACATACTAGACAAATAGTTATTTGTGGTTATAGAGTGGGTAAAGTTACTACAAAAATAGTAGCACACCTTATAATAGTGCTGTATGCCATAATTTACCTTTGCTATATCTGAAGTGTCATATCTTGTTCCAGACTTAATACTTAGTAACTAACAATTTAATGTACAAATCTCTAGCCTAAGAAGTAGAATAATTAGAAAAGGCACGTACCACTTTTTACATGAAAAAAAATACAGTGAATCATGCAAAATGTCTGAAAGTTATATAGAAGAGAGAAGTGATTTTTAGGTATGAAAAATGTGGGGCAGTTTTCAGATAAACTTTATAAAACATACAGTAAAATCAAAGCAGATATACAGAAGGGTAATAATGGATCATAAATGACAAGAGACTTCTCTTATGAAAGTAAAAGCCATTGAGATAACTAATTTGATGCACCATGTCCCCGACCCCTAGAAATAGAATTAAAACTTATCATTGTAAAAAAGTACAGTCAAATCCATCACAAATTTCATCCATCACAAGTGAATGTGATGACAGAAGATGATCAGTCTTTTCTGACTTATGCTTGTGGAGAAAAATGAGCCTTGGGACAATTGCCCTTCTGTTTTCTCAACGTCCAAAATCTCTCATTAAACAACAATAACAAAACAAAAATATTAACAACAAAAACTAAATAAATAAACAATCCTTTTTTGCTTTAATTTAATGACATGAAATCAACTTCTGATTAAAATGTACAATCCCAAAACATGAGAGTGCTCTTAAAGCAACACAAGGAGAGGGTCTTTAAAAGGGAGAGACTAAAAGTGTTAAATGCATCAAAAATACTATGGATGGAAAAAAAGTAGACAAAATGTTTAAAAATGTCATTTTGGGTCATGAGTAACCTGAATACAAACCATTTCAGAGAGGTGGTAGGCCTGAAAATCTGGTTGCCAGGAATTGTGGAGTGAGTTGTAGAAACAGAGCTAGCAAAGGTAGCAAGTTTTTAGCAAGCATCACTGTGAAGGAAGTAGAACTAGATCTGGGAAGGCAGGGAATCAAGATAGGAATTAGTCATTTTTCAAATTGGAAGGAAAAAGAGAAGATTTGGTGCCGATACAAATGAGTGGTAAGGCATGGAAGCAATTAGTTGGTAAAGTTTAAGCCAAATATCATCTCTTTTCTCTGTGAACTAGATCACCTGTTATAATTAAGAGGGACTTTCAGTTAAACATGGTGAATAGAACCCAAGAGTTTCATCTTTCTTCCTTATAAAAGCCCTCTAAAATACCTTTATAGGAATAAAAGGCTTTTTTTTTTTTTCTTCCAGAGGTACGCGGGCCTCTCACTGTTGTGGCCTCCTCTGTTGCAGAGCACAGGCTCCGGACGCACAGGCTCAGCGGCCATGTCTCATGGGCTCATGTCTCACGGGCTCAGCCGCTCCGCGGCATGTGGGATCTTCCCGGACCAGGGCACGAACCCGTGTCCCCTGCATCGGCAGGCGGACTCTCAACCACTGCGCCACCAGGGAAGCCCTAAAAGGCTATTTTTAATGAAAGAGCAAATAGAATGAAAAAGCAGTAAAAGAATCAAGGAAATAACTTTATCATAGGAGACCAGTAGATAGGATTCTCAGAATGGTGATGAAGGGAAATCCCAGGACATTAGCGCATTGTTCTAGAGAGCAATCAATCTGGGTAGAATTGGAGGTTTAGGGTCTCTAGGAGCATTGACATTGTAGATTAAAGAAAAATAGATAGATAGATAGGTAGATAGAAAGATAGATAGATGCACTGATTATTTAATGTGCTTGACCATTTGTTGATGTTTTATAATTCTCTCAGCGTTGGAGAAGACTAGTTAGTACACTGAAACCTAAGCAAATGCAAAATGAAGTAATTACAAATTGTAGGAAAAATAAAAGCTACTCAGAGAAACAAATGTCACTAAGTTGTTCACTAAGTGGTTCAGTTTAAATAATATTTACATATTCATAGGCATGTAAACACTGTATATTTATTTAAACAAAAATTTTAATAAATTATATTGAGAGCATAGTGGAGAGGAAGAATGTGTACTGCATGTGTGTAGATGTAAGAGAGAGAGCGAGATAAGGAAAGAAAGGGTGAGGTGGGAGAAATAAAAGAGATACAGTGTATGGGGCAGTTTATCAGCCTGTGTTAGCTACATATTCATCTTCACATTAGGAAATCTGTAAACAATTAAAAAAATTTTTAGATAGCACTAAAAATATGTGTATTTAAAATCAAGACAACTAGTCTCAATAACTTAAAAGTTTTTGTCAAGTGGGACTTGGGGTTAGGCTGTAGATAGAGCAGGAAATACTATTTTCATTATAAACCATTAGCTGCAATCTGACTTATTTAACTATTCAAGTACATTAATTAAAATAAAAATGTAATTAAAAAGAGTGAAGGAACAATTTCACAGCTTTTGGGGATCACAGTTAGGGTTCTAAGGAGTTTAAAGGATAAGAAGTTTGGGCTTCCCTGGTGGCACAGTGGTTGAGCATCCGCCTGCTGATGCAGAGGACACAGGTTCGTGCTCCGGTCCGGGAGGATCCCACGTGCCGTGGAGCGGCTGGGCCCGTGAGCCATGGCCGCTGAGCCTGCGCGGCTGTGGGAGTGAGAGGCCTGCGTACCGCAAAAAAAAAAAAAAAAAAAAAAAAAAAAAGGATAAGAAGGTAAAAGAAAATACCTATATAATTGAGACCAAATGCTTTACCTTGATATCAGACCTTAAAAACTGTCTCTACATTTCCAACCATATATACCACAGTTTCAAATAATCTACCCTATGCAAGCACATTACATTATTTGCTCTACCCAAAGATGCCTTCAGTCACTACCATAAAATAATTCCTCTCCATCTGTCAAAATTCTAGCAAACCTTCAAATCCTGTCTCAATGCTTTTCATTTTTTCCTCCCATCCTCAACCATATGGAACCTCTTCCTCTTGTGATGCTCAGTGAATTCTCTTACTGCATTTACTTTATCTTATCTCATATTATTTTGTATATTCATCTCACTGTAAGCTGGTTAAATCTTGAGGCTGTGCAACTTATTTTGCATCCCTTGTACTAACTAAGCATTTAAATAAGTATTAGTCACTTCAGGGCTGTATTGAATTAAAATGAAATTTGACAGGCAATTCTCTGTTTTGAAAAGAAATATTATTACATTGCTATCAATTTAACTATTATCATTGGTTTAAATTACTTATAATACTACTACATGTAACTTGATTAAGAAAGATGGAATGAAATTGAGGATTTAATTGTTTTCATTTGGATATTTTATCTGAAAGTTCTTTTCACTCAAAGCTATGGAATAAAATACTCTTAAAGCTGCATGTATAAGTACAAAATAGTCATGGAGATGGCATATAATAAGTCATGAGTTTGGTCATATATCATTAGTTACAGTTTTATTTTTTTGTTAGAACCTCTTTGGGAAAACAATAAAGTGCAGTCTTTAGTTGTTACTAAAATTGTCTGTGGAAATAATGTCATTTAAAGCAAAATAACTAATGATTTGTTTTAATTAGTAATGACAACAGTTTCTCCTTAATAAATTATTAGATACATTTACTTCTACTTTTTAAACTGACTACTGATTTTTAGGCACTTAGAATATTCCAGGCACTGTCTATGGCATTTACATTTATTACATTATTCTCACAGAAATAACTGCAGATAGAAAATAATAGTAAGACACATAACACTTAGTATTTGCTAAATCCTCTTCTAGGAGGTTTTTACACATACTAAGGCATTAAGCTTTACAACTCTATAAAGCAGGTACTAGTATTACTACTTTCATTCTACAGTTGAGGAAACTATAGCACAGACAGGTTAAGTAACTTCTCTGTGGTCTCACAGCTAGAATGTAATATCAGGATTCAGAATCCAAACTTTAACTGCTATGTTAAATAGGCAAAACATTATTATTTAAAATACTGAATTAAGAAAGTTAGCAAAAAAGGGCCATATTATATTTCTAAATTCCATGGTTACATTTTAAAATAATTTGTATGATTCACCTTATGTTCATACATTTCTGTAGCCAACATCAAAAGATTTGAGGAATTTAAATCCATTGCACGTTTTGTTGGACTTTTATGTAAATTAAGGGTAACATATTCTCAAACACTGACTTGTTTATTCTTCAGCTAATATTTTTGTTTTGGGATAAAGTATGCTTTTATAAAAATACTCACAATTCACTTTTAAAGTACTCTGTGATTTTTTTTTTAACTGAATTTTATTTACTATTCTGTTCTGTGCTACATGTTTTGCTGTCCAAGTAGGCAGTTGCCATGTGCAACTTCAATGGATTCTTTCTGGTGTCCCAAAATAAATCAAATTATACAGCAAGCAGGGATATCACTAAAGTCTATGTAAATAAAGATATATAAAAAATTAAATATAACCTGTCATTTGCCCTGTGACTATTGAAAGCAAAACTATTCATGTTGTTCCAAATAAAACCCCTGAGGGTCACAGTTTTTTCTAAGATGGTGGTAACTAAGAATGAACACTTTTTTACAGGGAGAGAAAAGATCTTTTGAAGACCTGGTCAGGCCTAGTCCCCATGATTCCTTTTTGCTTTACCATATCCCAGCCCTGCTTAGAAAGATTTACAGGACTTTCTTTCATCAACCCATATACCACTGAGAGTAACTTCAAAGTGAATTGTCACAACAGTGTGCAGTAGTCTGTAAATATATAAAGCATAGTATGGAAGCTGCTCAGAGTGTGGCTTAGAAAAAAAAGTTTTCAAACAGAGGTTAAAGGCACGGCATCTCAAAGCCTTTTTGTTCTTTAGTTTTAGCTAATTGTAGCATGATTTCTCAAGGAACTAGTTTCTGGAATTTGGGGGTCTTCCTTCTGTGATTTTATTCTCATCTTGCCCAACTTCCAACTGACTACCAAGGTCCCTTCTTTCATATCACTTCAGGATTTGTTCAGTATCTCAATGAGTCTTCCTGTCTCAAGATTTCCTTCTCTTCAGTACATCCTAAACAACACTAGTAAATTAATCTTCTGAAACCTGCAATTTATACAGAGTCCATGCTTGCTTCGATTGTTCCCCAATATCCAGAGAATAAATCCAAATACAATATACTGAGAAGAGAATCATCTGCCTGCTCACCTAAAACAATCCCCCACTCTAGTCAAACTGCTCAATATCCTAGCTTCTCTCTCCTCTCCAAAACAACACTCCATAAACCTTGATAATTTATTCACTGATTTCAATTCCATTACTTCAAGTGTTAGCTCTTCCTGAAGTCTTCCCTGAGAGTGCCAGGCATCAGGAATTTTTTCATCCTCTGACTTCCTGAAGGTTATTCCATTTCTCACTTACTTAGTACCTAACAAATGTTGCTTTCTATTGTTAATTTTATTTTTATGTTTATGTTTTGTATATCTGAAGAGCTTAAAAATCTTTTCTACAGTATGGCTTATGTCTTATATGTTGTCATACCTCCAGCACAACACTCCAAAATGGAGTTGCTAAATGATAATTTAATAATGTTAATGTTAATTATGATTATTGATGTTGATTAAATTTGTTTTTTTATGTTTGTAAAAGTATTTACACCAAAAGTGAAAAAGATCTATTATGAAGGTTTTAGAATGAACCCACTATTATACAGGAGACTGACTAGATGACATCTAACATCCGTGTTTTGTCTAATATCCATAAATACAAATATCTTAGAAGGCATAAAGTGATGAATCTAACTTTCATACTTGTCTTATAGCTTATTTTACACAATACATTCAGTTTTTAAGAAAAAGCTAACCACTTTTATATGTAAACCTAGCATAAGAGAAAGAAGTGTTAAGTCTAGGTCTCCAAGAAATTTATAATATTACTGGAGACATAATAACTACACACACAAAAAAAAACTAAATTAAGAACAATGAATATCACATGCTAAGTCTTTAATATGAGGAAGAGATAAAAAGAATCTTAGAGATTACTTGAAATGTCAGAATTCACTGGAACATTGAGTCTTCGTTGAAATTGTGTTCTTACCTGAACTTTCTTTTATTTTTTATTTTATTTTCTCCTTGCGGTTAGAGAAGTTTTTAGCCACTATTTTATCAAATATGTTTTCTGCCCCTTCCTCTCTCTCTTCTCCTCCTGGAACTCCTATACTGTGAATATTATTATGCTTGATGTTGTCCCAGAGGTCCCTTAAACTATCCTCACTTTTTTAAAATTCTTTTTTCTGAAGTTCTTACTCTGTTCCTCTGTTCTTTTCTTGAGTTCAATGAGCATTTTTATGACCATTACTTTGAACTCTTTATCAAGTAAATTACTTATCTCCATTTCATTAGGGATTTTTCCTGGAATTTTATTTTGTTGTTTCATTTTGAACATACTCCTCTGTCTTCTCATTTTGTTTGACTGTGTTTGGCTCTATGGATTAGGTGATACAGTTACCTCTCTTGGTCTTGAACATGTGTCCTTGTGTAGGAGCATTTTCTTTATATAAACTGCATGTGCCTGGTGGCTTTGGTGGGAGGGCTGGAGCTGAAGTAAGCACAGGCCAGAATTTTTTCCAGGGCACACTGGGGCTGCTGCCTTGGTGGTATGGGTTGGAGCTGGAGCTGGGAGTGAGCCAGGAGTTGCTGTCTTGGTGGGGGTGAGGCAGGGTGGAGCTGAAACCTGGTGCAGGCCAGGGTTTCTCTTGTGGCACTTCGGAAACTGCCACCTTGGAAGGGTAGTGGGGGCTGGAGCCAGAGCTCAGTGTGGGCTGGGGATTCTCCTGGGGCACACCAACGCCCACCGTCTTGGGGGTTGGAAGGGCTAGAGCTGGAGGGTCTACACCTAGAGCCTGGTGCAGGACAAGGCTTCTCCCAGGCCATGCTGGGGGCCATAGCATTGATGGGTTGGGGCTGTAGCTGGAGAAGCTAGAGCCGGAGCTCAGTGCAGCCTGGGGCTTCTTTTGGGGTGCACCAAGGTGCACCACCTTGTGGGGGTTGAGGGTTGGAGCTGGAGCTGGGTGCAGGCTGGAGGGTGTGCTGGGGTAGCCTTGGGAGGCCAGTTAGAGCACCAGATGTTTTTCAATCTGCTGCCTCTGCACTGGGACTCGGAGTGAATAAGTTTGTGTGCTCACTTTTTAAGTGAGTTTCTTACAGTTTCTTATAGTCCTCTAGCTCTCTCAATCATAACCAGTTAAGGAGGCTCATCTTCCCAGGTCTAGTCTTCTGGACTGGGGTGCCCAATATGGGGCTTGAATCACTTGCTCCTTGGAGAGGATCTCTGAGTTTGTGATATACCCTTCTCACTTTGGGTTGCCTACTGGATTTGTGGGCTGACTAGATTGCTCTCTTCCCCTCCTACCCTTCGCAGTGTGTTTTTTTCTTTATATCCTTAATTGTAAAAGAGCTGTTCTACTAGTCTTCATGTCATTCTTAAAGAGAGCTGTTCAATATGTAGTTGTAGTTTTGGTGTGTCCTTAGGTGGAGGTGGGCTCAGGATCCTTCTACTCTGCTATCTTGATCTCTTCACTTTTTAAAATTCCTTTTTCATTTTGTGTCTCTGGGTGAGTTCCATCATTTTGTCTTCCAGCTCACTAATGCATTCTTATATCTCATCTAATCTGCTGTTGAACCCCTCTAGTGTGTTTTCAGTTCACCTATAACTTCTGTTTGGTACTTTCTTACATTTTCTGTTTCTTTTTTGAAGTTATTACTGTATTCATCCAAGTTTAGTGAGCATTTTTATAACCATTACTTTGAACATTTTATCAGGTAGACTGCTCATGTTGGTTTTGTTTCGTTCTTTTCTGGGATTTTGTCTTGTTCTTTCAATTGGAACATACTCCTTTGTCTCCTCATTTTTCCTAATTCTGTGTGTGTGTGTTTATGTATATGTAATAGGTAAATCAGCTATATGTCCCAGTCACGAAGGAGTGACCTTACTTAGATGTCCTGTGGGGCTCAGGAGTGCAATCTCACTTTGGCACCAGAGCTAGGTGCTCAAGAGGTGTTCCTTATGTCAGCTGGCTGCACCCTTCTGTTGTGGTGGGGCCATGTCTACTGCTACAGCACGCTGGTAGGCAGGGTTAACACTTGGCTGGCTGTGAGGCCCAGCTCAGGCACAAGGCTGAGTAGGATCTCAGTGGGTGTGCACACTGGCGCTAACAGGTTAGGAGGAAAATTCCAAAATGGCACCTGCCAGTGCTGGCATTAGCAAGTAGCCTGAGATCACAAAAATGTATCCCACTAGTGCCTCAGTCCCTGGGGAGCAACCCAACTGGTTTCTGCTCTCCAGCAGATGCTTCAAGATTAGTAAGGGGGGTTTCTTCACCTATGGGCCATGTGCTTTTAGATCTTGTTTTTGCACTGGTTTGGAGATCCAATGAGTTTGCACATGGCCTCTTGAAGAATGAGCTTTCCATTCCCTGACATATTATGGTTTACCTGGACATATTACTCATTGGTTTTCAAAAACAGTTGTTTTGGAGTCTTATCTCTCCTTTGTAAGACCTAGAGATCTAAGTGCTTGATGTGGAACTCAAATTCCTTGCTCTTCATGGAAAAGATCTATACTCTTGTGATCTCTCCCAATTTTGGATCACTGTGGCTGAGGTGTGTTTTTTTTCCCTTGGCAAGACCATATCTCTGCCTCTCTTATCTGTCTTAATGCTGCCCTTTTACCCTTTGTCGTAGGGCTCTGTTCGTCCAGTTTTCAGGTGCCTTTTCAAGGGAATTATTCCATATTTGTAAATTTGTTGTGTCCATTGGAGGAGGTGAGTTCAGAGTTCAGGATTTTCCTATACTACCATCTAGAACCCTCTACCTGTATGTTGTATTTTTATCTCTCTTTTTATCACATGGTAAGTTCATATAACACTGAAGAGTCTAATAGTCTATAACTGATCTATTAGATTTTAATATGATAAAATTTTCTTCTCAAGATTTTCTAACAAGCCCTAAGAAACTAATTTCCTTGATCATTGTACTTGATGATCAAGTTCATCAAACTTGAACTGTTTTTCAGTTCAAGTGCATTAAAGAAATTATACTGCCCTGTGAAAAACCCTTTAAAATCATTCCAATGACATATATGAATCACACACAGCTGCTTTTGTATAGAATGCAGCACTGAGTCTTGTCTGTCTCCCTAGATAACGGGGTATTTTTTTGTCTTGAACCCTTCCCTGACCTCGTTTCAATGCCCCCACCTACAGATCTCTAGATCTGTCTCCGTATCTGTTCCATGCACTGCATGGCACTGCCTCCCTCCCTAGATGTAAAGAGACCTCCTTAACTGAATTTTCCATACTGTATTAAATTTATCTTTTTATTCTATATTTCTCTTAGCCTGTATACTACTTGAAGTCTTGGCTTATGTACTACTCATTTTTGTATCCTTCACACCATAAGCAGTAGAGTTTAAGTCATTGCTGAAAGTTTGTTAAATTCAAATTACCTCAGGAAGGTTGCTTGGTATGATAAATAATTGAGGAATTATTTTGTAAACTATATCAAAGACCAGTAAACCAAGTGTCAGTAGGATTATGTTTTAAAGTGTGACAGTGTTTCTCTAAAAAGAGTATGCTTTTCTATGTGAAATTTGCTAAGTCGAGTATTAATCTTGCCAGTTGCTCTTTGAAGGACAGCTTCTATTGCATTCCAGTCTATGTGGTTCAAGTAGATCTGATCCAATCTCCTGACTCAAGCACTGAGTACAAGATCCAGGTCTTTCTAATCAAGGTACTCCATCCCCTCCCCAACCCAAGTCTCAAATACTCATTGAATCAGGAATAGACAGTGACTCAAGTTTGTTCAATCAAACACTCCCTGAGATTTCAGCTGTGGAAATATGAGAAGAAAGGCTTTTTTCACTAATACTGCTATCTGTGAGTTCTTTGGGGCTATAAGGATCATATAAAGTCAGAGTTTTCTGGGAATATTTCTGCTGTCACATGCATTCCACAGACAGTAATTGACACAGAGGAAATCTGTGTCATAGATAAAGACAGAATATTCTATATCACACAACCCACACAACTCCCAAATTTTGCTGATTAAATAAGGAGGGGCGTCTGTCTTAAAGACACTCAGTCTTGAGATGGCCTGGAATGGACAGGTTTGGCCAAGCAGCCCAGCCATTAATAGTCTCTTTCCAGGAATTTGAATCGGAAAATATAAATCACTACAGGAGCTAAGGCTGCAAGGATGCACACAGGGTTTAGGAGGCAAGTGGGGTTATGACAGGCCAGGAAAAAGTTGTGAGTAAACATAAACTAAGCAGCGAATAGAATGTACTCAGAGGAAAATGTGAAGAAGGGTCATTTACACAGGAGAATAAAAGAGTAATCATAATTGTTAAGAATTATAACGTATAATTATACTATGTTGCAGGCACTCTTCCAATCATTTTAAGTAGATTGTCTCATTTAATATTGAAAAAGTTCTTCCATACCTCTTATAAACATTTACTTATTTCTTCCTTTATTCATTTAATAAGTTACTATTGAGCTCCTACCATATACTAGGTACTTTGCTAGGCTTTGACAATATAGTGTAATTAAAGAAAAAAAAGATCTTTGATATATTGGAATTTATACCATATCATCTTTTATTCCTAAAGCCTAACACACTACCTGGTATAGTAAATTATTATTAATTATTTTAGGATATTGAATGAAGTAACAAGGGAAGAAATATATATTTATTAAACATTTGACTATGTACCAGAGAGTGTGCTGGTCTCCTTGACCTAGTTTTTCTCCTTTAAGTTGCACAGCTATGCTATGAGATAGAAATGAACTGAGGCACATATGCAGGTTTCCTAACATATTTAATTCTAATTCTGATTAGAGAATAACTAGAATTACTTTGTTTTCTTTTGTAGAAAAACTGGCCCATAATACATTGGGAAAAATGAAATGGGAGTTGAAGAGATTACTTCCATCACTGTACGTTTTTGAGGAACTAAGATCTTTGAGGAAAGCCTTGGCATTTCCTTTATCAACAGTTATATAAATGGCCTTAGTGAATTTTTAGAAATGGATTCATAGTTATTAGCTGTGCAAATAAGTTTCTATTGCTTATCTTGATTGAAATTAAACTTTCTTTTCACAGTTTAATAGTCCGATTTTCTGAAAATTGCCTCAGATTTTTAAACAGTTCATAAAATCAAATAATGACTCATTTCAATTTCAGTAGCTTAGATGTCCATTTACAATCTAATTCTGATAAACTAAAATTTTATTGTGACAGACTTATGTCACTGTTAAGAAGATATCTTCTGCAGATTCAGCAATTCTATATTTTTTAATAGTTATGGATATTTTTACGCTCAGTGTTAATTCCCAGGTGGTAAGCTAAATAGCCTATCATATTCCATAAAATGATTATTTAATTAAAGCTGATTATTTAGTTTTTATTGCATTGAGTATTATTTTGATAGTCATACAGTATAAAGGTACATAAAGCAACATTTTGAGGTGTACACTGAAATATCTCAACACAAAAGTGGAGTAGTACATTATAATCCTGATTTTTCCATAAACTTCTGTATAACTTGGGATGAACACTTATCTAGGTTTCAGCTTTTCATGTATAAAATGAGAATCCTGTCTTGCAAAAGGCAGATATGAGGAATAACTATTGTATTAAATTATAAAAATTATAGGTGATATGTAAATTCTAGATTCTATCATGTTATATAGCTTTTCATATTTTAAAAATTATGCATTATTTCAGCAAATAATTACTGTTCTTTGGTTTATCACCATTTCATTAAAATGAAATGTATGTATACTGTAGAAACTATTAAAGTTTTTCTATTACTTTTTAGACTTGCTGAACTTTTAAAGTACATTTCCTTCTCTGGAGTGTGAATATAATTTTACTTTCAGTAGAGTCATAAAACTGAATGCTTTCTTTTTAGAAGAAATATTTAAATAACTTGCCAAGGAAATTAAAGATAGCAAAAGGTATGCCAGTGTTCATTAGATATAAAAATAATATTAGAACAGTTTTTAATTTTGTCCAAATAGTCTCTTCTCCTCTGGATATGTTACATATTTATCTGATTCAGGGAAGTTGACATTTCTAAGGAGGGAAGAAGACTTTGCTATTTCAATGGTAAGGAAAAGAGAAGGCCTTGCACTTTCTGTGAAAGAGAGTTTTATGGAGTAGGTGTAAAATAAAGAAGTACAGTGTAGTGTAAGTGATTCTACTCATGAATGCAACAACTCCACTAAGTTAATTTGTTTTTAAGAACTTCCACGTACACTAGAAAATAAATAGCATCACAATGATTAAAATGATTTTTAAAATTACATTTTCATGGAACAAGCTATTGATTTTTGCAGAAGAGAATGGGAAATTGGTGGAGATGTTTCTCTTATACTCTGTTGGTGCTTTCTACATAGTTTCATTATATTCCATGGTTATGACAAAAAAATTAGCAACTAAGTCAATTTAAGTCCATTTATCTTAACTGTGGGTCTGTACTGTACAATTTGGGTTTCTTGCCATTGGCTAGATATATATCAAGATACACAATCCCCCAGGAATAACTGTAGGATATCAGTTTAGAAGTTTCCATTTTCCTAAAACATAAAGTATACTTTTCCTCTGAAGGAATTATCTATATCACTTTTTTCTGGAGTCTATTTCCTTCTATGTTCTGAAATACATTCTAATATTTAATACTTTAGAATCATAAGGAAAAATTATTTTGTAGGAGTTACTCATTTACCAATATTTCTTTAGGATAAGAACTATTTCATAAAGTACTAATTTTGAAAACTATTTCTGTACACCTGCATCTCAACACCCACCAGCCTATCCAAGTTAATTTATTTATTTCCCTACTATCTGTTGATTTGCCTACCCAAGTTTACTATTCATTTCCAATATCAGCTTTCAAGTATAAGTGAGCACTGCCCATCAAGATTCCAGGTTCATTCTTTCTTCATGCAACCTCTCTGCATTAGGCCTGCTTTGGTGTAGCAAGTGTCACATTAACACTGGATATCCACCAATATGTGAAGAGTAGGAGGGAATAGTGACTTTGAGATAATTAATCTCATTTTTTTTCCTGTTCTTTTCCCCACAAAAAGTAGATTTTCACCTATAGTTGTTATCTCAGGGAAGGACCAGACATATTGAAAAGCACATATAGTCTCTGAGCCCCTCTGAGTGCTGTAATCCAAACATCTAAGCCAGCACCATACAAACAAATGTAATGCAAGTTATATGTGTAATCTAAAAAATTATAGTAGCCACTTTGAAGCAATTAAATGGAACTGGAATTAATTTTAATAATATATTTTGGGTAATGAAAATATATTATCATTTTAATATGAAATATTTTAAAGTTAAGGAAATATTTTACAGTTTTAATATAATACTGTGTTAAAATACTAGTTTTTAAAATAATACTTAGTTTTGAAATCCAGTTTAGAGTTTACACTTAGAGCACATCTTAATTCACATTAACCACATCTCAAGAGCTCAACAGCCACATGTGGCTACTAGCTACCCTATTGATTGTATTGTCTTTATGTTCTAAGGATTACTGCATATGATTGCAAACTCCTAATATTTTGAATTAGTTCTCAGCTGAGAGTAATGGATATCTCTATTTTCACACACACACATTGTCTTCTACACCTTCAAAACAATTGTTTATGAAACATTATGTAAAGAACCCTCCACTATTATCTCTAGGATGCTCCTCCACACCACTGATATACAATTGGCAAGCTTTTTTTTTTTAATTGAAATATCGTTGATTTATGATATTGTGTTAGTTTCAGGTGTACAGCAAAGTGATTTGGTTATACATGTATATATGTGTATATATACAATCGGCAAGATTTGAAACTCATTATTTGGCAATGACAACAGTGTTACAATTGTCATATGGTCTATGCTATAAAGGATATCCTGATTTCAGAGCTGTTAAAATATGTTTTTAAAAAGTGCATATTAGAACTAGTCGAAAAAGATACTTCATATATAGATAGGGAGAGAGGCACACACAAACATTAAATACACGTACAACATATGTAAGCTATATCATAATGCAAAACATATTTCTTACTGTGTGTCCAAGTAAAAAAAATTGAAAGCATCCCTGCTGACCCAATTTCACTTCCCTTACAATAAGTTCTAACAGTTTTATACTAGTTATTCCCCATTAAGTTTGGCACCCACATATCTAACCACACCTACACATATATGATGTATATAAATTTCAAAGAGAATATCTTTTAGAGTAGCAAACCTTAATGCTATATGCATTTCCTAATTTGCCTTATCCACTTAACTCTGTGTTTCTGTTTCCTCAAATTAGCATCCAAGTTAAGTATGGGATGGAAACTTTATCAAATAATTTGGAACATCTGGGAGAACAGAATTATCTCTCAGATTTTGTGGGAAAAATATCTGGTTAAAATACCATACACATAATTTAAATGAACTAAGTATTCAGAACTTTGACCTTTTCTTTTGGAAGTCTATTTTCTAATTATCTTTTTGTATATTTCCCTTTAAATTATCAGAAATAAACCATGGTTCATAAAATATCAAAGAAGAAAAGATTTTTAAATAATATGGGCCAGTAACTTTAATTTATAAACAAGAAGCTTAGTTCTAACCATGAGAAGTGCCTCACCAAAGACCACCACGTTAATAAGTAGCTGTTATGACTAGAACATTGGGGACCTGACTCCTAGTTCTATCCATTTCAGCTTCAAAGTTCTGATACTTAATTAAAAAAAGAATTCTTGCTTATAGAGTTTAGTTTTTAATATTATTATTGTCATGTAAATCTATAAAATTATAAGTAGCTAAAATATTATTTACACTAAACCACACAATTTATCTAATCTATTTTTTCTGTTAATTTCTATATAGTTTGCTCTTTTTAATAAAATAATAAAATTAAAATGTAATTTCAAAGCTTAATATGATGACTAATGGCATTCAGTATAAAGAAGAAACACATCAGATTGTTCAAACATGAGCTTTAGTTTCATGATAAACTATCTGAGCTGAGAAAAACCTGGTTTATCTGTTCACTTCCCAACAGACCTTTCTTGTCTAAATTGTTAAAGTGTGATATTTTAAGTTTTTCATTAAAATGATAATGAAACACTAATCAGTGTGTCTCTAACTTGCCATTTATGTTTTATATTTTACTTTGAATAGAAATCCTATCATGATTTATTTGATCTTTTTTCCCCTCTATTCCTGTTTTCACACATTGGGCTGAATTATTTCATTACAAAGTACTGAATGGAATTATACAAATTTAGACATCTCCAAACATTTGCTACATGCAGCTGGACTTGGGTAGAACAGTCTAGCTTTCCAGAACTCACACACACACATGCACACATACAAACAGGTCACACTGAAATGAATGGAACTATTCATGGAAGTAGAGAGAAGGACCTGTGCAAACTTTGAAAGAGCTGTTGTTCCATATATACATACTTTACCACATTTACCATCTTTATTTGTGGAGACCAAATGTTTCTGTCCTAAGGTTTACTGCATTTAGACTCTTATTCATTATTCAACATTTCATATTCATTTTTTTCTGGGAAATGATAGTAGTTTGAATATTTAGCTTGTCCTTCATATGAAAATAAACTCCATGGTTAGCACACTCCCAGACAAACTAAAAGCAGCAATTGAGAGAGCTGAACTGACAGTTGAATTCATAATTCATTCATTTGAATATATGGTTTTGAGACTCTTAAAACTGGGCCAGGTTATCTCTCTTGTGAAAATTCATTTGTTGTCAATATTTTGGAATTTTTGCAGAATGGGGAGGAATTTAATATGCAATAGTACAATAATTCTAGCATTTTTTTCTAAAAGGCTGGATAAATTCAGTATGTGTTGTCAAATGATTGTAAGACCTGAAGTAACATTTTTTAAAGAGGCTCTTCCTTAAATACATGTAGGTATTTCTTGAGTGGGTTTATAATTATTTTTTAAAAGGAAATGAAAGCTTTAGGCTGGGTTCTTTTCCCTACATTTAACTTTGTTTTATTTATCATTTTCTGCTTTTCTTTTTCATTTGACCAAGTAAGTAATTAACCATTAGCAAAGCAAACAAATAATCCAGGTATGCTGGGTTTAAAAATTTAGAGTTAATGACTTCCAATGGGGGCTTTCCCCATCCCACTACAGCCACTTTTTTTTAACCTTCCAAAGATCCTGTGTTAATGACCACCTGCACATTTCATCTACAAAACTGCCAATTATTGATCTTTATGGATAGTTATGATATTTTTTAAAATTTCATCTCAATAATGCAATTGATCAAAACACATTTATTTGCCAAACATTACTGGTGCTTAATATTTAGAACTGTGTCTTGAAAATAAGTAAGTTTCTCTGAGAAGACAAGGGAAAGATGTGAAATGGTAAAAGAAATAAAAATGGACCGGGTATTTTGAAGCCAAAACTATCTTGTATAATTAGAGACCCTAGTATGTGTAAAAGTGGAATTCAGTTTCACAAACTGTTTTATTTTCCACACAACTAAGAGACGTTTTATCCTCCTGTTTTCTAGAATGTAAATACAATACAATTAGTTTTTCAGATAAGATTTCTTGTTGTAAGTAATAGATACTTACTCTAGATCATTTCTATCTCTTCTTCTGAAGCTCCACCTACACATAACTTAGACCACTTGATAATGCCCCAGGTCACTGAGGCTTAACTTATTTTAAATCATGGTTTTGGTTTTGGATTTTGCAAACTCCAACATGTTTTTAACCCACTCGTGGTTTTTTCATTTCAGATATTGCTATATTCAGTTCCAGAATACCATTCTCTTTTTCTTTTGTAGATTCCATTTCTTTACTGATATTTCTCATCATTTCACTCATTGTGTCCATCTTTCCTTTAAATCCTTAAGCATATTTTTTTAAACATCATTATTGGAGTATAATTGCTTTAAAATGTTATGCTAGTTTCTGCTGTATAACAATGTGAATCAGCTATATGTATACATATATCCCCATATCCCCTCCCTCTTGCATCTCCCTCTCACCCTCCCTATCCCACTCTTTTAAGTGGTCAAAAAGCACCGAGATGATCTCCCTGTGCCATACAGCTGCTTCCCACTAGCTATCTATTTTAAATTTAATAGTATATATGTCAATGCCACTCTCTTACTTCATCCCAGCTTACCATTCCACCTCGCTGTGTCCTCAAGTCCATTCTCTACGTCAGCATCTTTATTCCCGACCTGCCCCTAGGTTCGTGACAACCTTTTTTTTTTTTTTAGATTCCATATATATGTTTTAGCATACAGTATTTTTTTTCTCTCTTTCTTGACTTCACTCTGTATGACAGACTATAGGTCCATCCACCTCACTACAAATAACTCAATTTCATTTTGTCTTATGGCTGAGTAATATTCCATTGTATATATGTGCCACATCTTCTTTATCCATTCATCTGTCAATGGACACTTAGGTTGCTTCCATGTCCTGGCTGTTGTAAATAGAGCTGCAATGAACATTGTGGTACATGACTCTTTTTGAATTATGGTTTTCACAGGGTATATGTCCAGTAACATGATTGCTGGGTCATATGGTAGTTCTATTTTTAGTTTTGTAAGGAAACTCCATACTGTTCTCTACAGTGGCTGTATCAATTTACATTCCCACCAACAGTGTAAGAGGGTTCCCTTTTCTCCACATCCTCTCCAGCATTTATTATTTGTAGGTTTTTTGATGATGGCCCTTCTGACTGGTGTGAGGTGATACCTGATTGTAGTTTTGATTTGCATTTCTCTAATAATTACTGATGTTAAGCATCCTTTCATGTGTTTGTTGGCAATCTGTACATCTTCTTTGAAGAAATGTCTGTTTAGGTCTTCTGCCCATTTTTGGATTGGGTTGTTTGTTTGTTTTTTTTTACATTGAGCTGCATGAGCTGCTTGTATATTTTGGAGATTAATCCTTTGTCAGTTGCTTCATTTGCAAATATTTTCTCCCATCCTGAGGGTTGTCTTTTTGTCTTGTTTATGGTTTCCTTTGCTGTGCAAAAGCTTTTAAGTTTCATTAGGTCCCATTTGTTTATTTTTGTTTTTATTTCCATTTCTCTAGGAGGTGGGTCAAAAAGGATCTTGCTGTGATTTATGACAAAGAGTGTTCTGCCTATGTTTTCCTCTAAGAGTTTTAGAGTGTCTGGCCTTACATTTAGGTCTTTAATCCATTTTGAGTTTATTTTTGTGTATGGTATTAGGGAGTATTCTACTTTCATTCTTTTAAATGTATCTGTCCAGTTTTCCCAGCACTAATTATTGAAGAGGCCGTCTTTTCTTCATTGTATATTCTTGCCTCCTTTATCAAACATAAGGTGACCATATGTGCATGGGTTTATCTCTGGGCTTTCTATCCTGTTCCATTGATCTATATTTCTGTTTTTGTGCCAGTACCATACTGTCTGGATCACTGTAGCTTTGTAGTATAGTCTGAAGTCAGGGAGCCTGATTCCTCCAGCTCGTCTTTTTTACTCAAGATTGCTTTGGCTATTCAGGGTCCTTTGTGTTTCCACACAAATTGTAAATTTTTTTTGTTCTAGTTCTGTGAAAAATGCCATCAGTAGTTTGATAGGGATTGCATTGAATCTGTAGATTGCTCTGGGTAGTATAGTCATTTTCACAATGTTGATTCTTCCAATACAAGAATATGGGACATCTCTCCATTTGTTTGTATCATCTTTAATTTCTTTCATCAGTTTCTTATAGTCTTCTGCAAAGGTTTATTCCTAGGTATTTTATTCTTTTCGTTGCAATGGTAAATGGGAGTGTTTTCTTAATTTCACTTTCAGATTTTTCATCATCAGTGTATAGGACTGCAAAAGATTTCTGTGCATTAATTTTGTATCCTGCTACTTTACCAAATTCATTGATTAGCTCTAGCAGTTTTCTGGTAGCATCTTTAGGATTCTCTATGTAGAATATCATGTCAACTGCAAACAGTGACAGTTTTACTTCTTCTTTTCTAATTAGGATTCCTTTTATTTCTTTTTCTTCTCTGATTGCTGTGGCTAAAACTTCCAAGACTATGGTGAATAAGAGTGGTGAGAGTTGGCAACCTTGCCTTGATCCTGATCTTAGTGGAAAAGGTTTCAGTTTTTCACCATTGAGAATGATGTTTGCTGTGGGTTTGTCATATATGGCCTTTATTATGTTGAGGTAAGCTCCCTCTATGCTTACTTTCTGGAGGGTTTTTAACATAAATCACTGTTGAATTTTTTCAAAAGCTTTTTCTGCATTTATTGAGATGATCACATGGTTTATATCCTTCAATTTTTTAATATGGCTTATCACATTGATTGGTTTGTGTATATTGAAGAATCCTTGCATTCTTGGGATAAACCCCACTTGATCATGATGTATGATCCTTTTAATGTGCTGTTGGATTCTGTTTGCTAGTATTTTGTTCAGGATTTTTGCATCTATGTTCATCAGTGATATTGGCCTGTAGTTTTCTTTCTTTGTGACATCATTGTCTGGTTTTGGTATCAGGGTGTTGGTGGCCTCGTAGAATGAGTTTGGGAGTGTTCCTCCCTCTGCTGTATTTTGGAAGAGTTTGAGAAGGATAGGTGTTAGCTCTTCTCTAATTGTTTGATAGAATTAGCCCATGAAGCCATGTGGTCCTGGGCTTTTGTTTATTGGAAAATTTTTAATCACAGTCTCAATTTCAGTGCTTGTGATTGGTCTGTTTATATTTTCTATTTATTCCTGCTTCAGTCTCAGAAGGTTGTATTTTTCTAAGAATTTGTCCATTTCTTCCAGGTTGTCCATTTTATTGGCATATGGGTGCTTATAGTAATCTCTCATGATCCTTTGTATTTCTGCAGTGTCAGTTATTACTTCTCATTTAACATTTCCAATTCTGATGATTGAGACTTTTCCCATTTTTTCTTGATGAGTCTGGCTAATGGTTTATCAATTTTGTTCAACTTCTCAGAGAACCAGCTTTTAGTTTTATTGATCTTTGCTATTGTGTCCTTCATTTTTTTTCATTTATTTCTGATCTGATCTTTATGAATTTTTTCCTTCTGCTAACTTTGGGTTTTTTTTTGTTTGTTTGTTCTTCTTCTTCTTTCTCTAATTGCTTTAGGTGTAAGGTTAGGTTGTTTATTTGAGATTTTTCTTGTCTCCTGAGGTAGGATTGTATTGTTATAAACTTCCCTCTTAAAACTGCTTTTGTTACATCCTATAGGTTTTGGGTCATCATGTTTTCATTGTCATTTGTTTCTAGGTATTTTTTGATTTCCTCTTTGATTTCTTCAGTGATCTCTTGGTTATTTAGTGGTGTATTGTTTAGCTTCCATGTGTTTGTATTTTTTACAGTTTTTCTCCTGTAATTGATATCTAGTCTCACAGCATTGTGGTTGGAAAAGATACTTGATATGATTTCAATTTTCTTAAATTTATCAAGGCTTGATTTGACACCCAAAATATGATATATGCTGGAGAATGTTCCATGAACACTTGAGAAGAAAATGTATTTGTTGTTTTGGGATGGAATGTCCTATAAATATCAATTAAGTCCATCTTGTTTAATGTGTCATTTAAAGCTTGTGTTTCCTTATTTATTTTGATTTTGGATGTTCTGTCCATTGGTGAAAGTGGGGTGTTAAAGTCCCCTAGTATGATTATATTACTGTCGATTTCCCCTTTTATGGTTGTTAGCACTTGCTTTATGTATTGAGGTGCTCTTATGTTGGGTGCATAAATATTTACAATTGTTATATCTTCTTGGATTGATCTCTTGATCATTCTATAGTGTTCTTTTTTGTCTCATGTAATAGTCTTTATTTTACAGTCTATTTTCTCTGATATGAGAATTGCTACTCCAGCTTTCTTTTGATTTCCATTTGCATAGAATATCTTTTTCCATCCCCTCACTTTCAGTCTGTATGTGTCCCTAGGTCTGAAGTGGGTCTTTTGTAGACAATATATACACGGGTCTTGTTTTTGTATCCTTTCAGCCAGTCTATGTCTTTTGGTTGGAGCATTTAATCCATTTACATTTAAGGTAATTATCAATATGTACGTTCCAATTATCATGTTCTTAATTGTTTTGGGTTTGTTATTTTAGGTATTTTCCTTCTCTTGTCTTTCCTGCCTAGAGAAGTTCCTATAGCATTTGTTGTAAAGCTGGTTTGGTGGTGCTGAATTCTCTTAGCTTTTACTTGTCTGTAAACCTTTAATTTCACCCTCGAATCTGAATGAGATCCTTGCTGGGTAGAGGAATCTTCGTTGTAGTTTTTCCTCTTTTATCATTTTAAATAGGTCCTGCCACTCCCTTCTGGCTTGCAGAATTTCTGCTGAAAGATCTGCTGTTAACCTTATGTGGATTCCCTTGTATGTAATTTGTTGCTTTTCCCTTGCTGCTTTTCATATTTTTCTTTGTATTTAATTTTTGATAGTTTGATTAATATGTGTATTGGTGTGTTTCTCCTTGGATTTATCCTGTATGGGACTCTGCACTTCCTGGAATGATTGACTATTTTCTTTCCCATATTAGGGAAGTTTTCGACTATAATGTCTTCACATATTTTCTCAGACCCTTTCTTTTTCTCTTATTCTTCTGGGACCCTTGTAATTCAAATGTTGGTGCCTTTAATGTTGTCCCAGAGGTCTCTGAGATTCTTTCCATTCTTTTTTCTTTATTTTGTTCCATGGTAGTCATTTCCACTATTTTGTCTTCAGGTCACTTATCCATTCTTCTGCCTCAGTTATTCTGCTATTGATTCCTTCTAGAGAATTTTTAATTTCATTTATTGTGTTGTTCATCTTTTTTTTTTTTTTCACTTTAGTTCTTCTAGGTCCTTGTTAAACGTTTCTTGTATTTTCTCCATTCTGGTTTTAAGATTTCAGATCATTTTTACTATCATTCCTCTGAATTCATTTTCAGGTAGACTGCCTATTTCCTCTTCATTTGTTTGGTCTGGTGGGTTTTTACTTTGCTCCTTCATCTGCTGTGTAAATTTTTGTCTTCTCATTTTGGTTAACTTACTGTGTTTGGGGTCTCCTTTTCGCTGGCTGCAAGTTCGTAGTTCCTGTTGTTTCTGGTGTCTGCCCCAGTGGGTAAGTTTTGTTCAGTGGGTTGTGTAGGCTTCCTGGTGGAGGGTACTGGTGCCTGTGTTCTGGTGGATGACGCTGGATCTTGTCTTTCTGGTGGGCAAGACCACGTCTGGTGGTGTGTTTTGGGGCATCTGAACTTATTATGATTTTAGGCAGCCTCTCTGCTAATGGGTGGGGTTGTGTTCTTGTTTTGCTAGTTGTTTGGCATGGGGTGTCTAGCACTGGAGCTTGCTGTTCATTGAGTGAGCTGGGTCGTAGTGTTGAGACGGAAATCTCTGGGAGAGCTCTCACCAATTGAAATTATGTGGGGCTGGGAGGTCTCTTGTGGTTCAATGTCCTGAACTCGGCTCTCCCACCTCAGAGCCTCAGGCCTGACACCAGCTGCAGCACCAAGACCCTTTCAGCCACTTAGCTCGGAAGAGAAGGGAGAAAAAAAGAAAGAAAGAAAAAAATGAAGTAAAATAAAACAAAGTTATTAAAATTAAAAAAATATTAAAATAAAAAAATTTAAGTAATGAAAACAAAAAAGGAGAGCAACCAAACCAATAAACAAATCCATCAAAGATAACACACACTAAAAACTGTACTAAGAGAAACATAAAAATCAGTAACTAGTCTGTTGCATACAGCAAACCCCAAATCTACAGTTGCTCCCAAAGTCCACCGCCTCAATTTTGGAATGATTTGTTGTCTATTCAGGTATTCCACAGAGGCAGGGTACATCAAGTTGACTGTGGAGATTTAATCCGCTGCTCCTGAGGCTGCACAGAGAAATTTCCCTTTCTCTTCATTGTTCGCACAGCTCCTGGGGTTCAGCTTTGGATTTGGCCCTGCCTCTGCATGTAGGTCACCCTCTGGTGTCTATTCTTTGCCCAGACAGGAGGGGGTTAAAGGAGAGGCTGATTAGGGGGCTCTGGATCACTCAGGCCAGGGGGAAGGAGGGGTATGGAATGCAGGGCAAGCCTGTGGCAGCAGAGGCCAGCATGATGTTGCAAGAGCCTGAGGTGCGCTGTGTGTTTTCCCAGGGAAGCTGTCCCTAGATCACGGGACCCTTGCAGTGGCAGGCTGCACAGGCCCCCGGGAGGGGAGGTGTGGATAGTGACCTGTGCTTGCACACAGGATTCTTGGTAGCTGCAGCAGCAGCCTTAGCATTTCATGTCCATCTCTGTTGTCTGTGCTGATAGCCGCAGCTTGCACCCGTCTCTGGAGCTCGTTTAGGCAGTGCTCTGAATCCCCTCTCTTCATGCACCCAGAAATAGTGGTCTCTTGCCTCTTAGGCAGTTCCAGACTTTTTCCCAGACACCCTCCCAGTTAGCTGTGGTGCACTAGGCCCCTTCAGGCTGTGTTCACACAGTCAATTCCAGTCCTCTCCCTGGGATCTGACCTCTGAAGCCTGAGCCTCAGCTCCCAGCCCCGCTTCCCTCCACCACCACCCCCGGCGGGTGAGCAGACAAGCCTCTTGGGCTGGTGAGTGCTGGTCAGCACCAATTCTTTGTGTGTGAATCTCTCTGTGTTGCCCTCTGCACCCCTGTTCCTGCACTCTTTTCGGTGGCTCCGAAGCTTCCCCCCCGCTCAATCCCCATTTCCACCAGTGAAGGGGCTTCCTAGTGTGTGGAAACTTTTCCTCCTTCACAGCTCCCTCCCAGAGGTGCAAGTCCCATCCCTATTCTTTTGTCTCTGTTTTTTCTTTTGCTCTACCCAGGTATGTGGGGAGTTTCTTGCCTTTTGGTAAGTCTGAGGTCTTCTGCCAGCGTTCAGTAGGTGTCCTGTAGGAGTTGTTCCACATGTAGATGTATTTGTGGGGAGGAAGGTGATCTCCACGTCTTCCTCCTCTGCCATCTTGAAGATTCTCCCTTAAGCATATTTTTAATAGATGTTTTAAACTCCATGTCTGTTAATTTCAACATCTCTGTCATCATTATGTCTGTTTTAGTATTCAGCCAAACACTTATGTAGCAGATTTTAGGAGGTTCTCCTCTTTAAAGATTTCTTCTTTCTACCCCACAAATTCCAACTGCTCAGAAGCTCTGAAATACAATCACTGCTCCAGGAAGACCTCTGTGTTTTACATGGGCTCCACTTTTGTGTATCATGGTCTAAGAAACTACTTCTAGACAGAAATCATAACTGCATAGCCTGTGTGTTTCTCTTCTTCTGAGATCAAAGTATTAGGCTGGCTGTTTCACAATGTCTATAAATTGTTCCTTAATATATATTGTCCACTTTATAGTTTATGGTGCGGTTCTAGCCCTATACTAGTTACTCTATCAGTTGGGGGTGAAAGGACAGGATTTTAATTATAATGGATGCTATGTTTACTTTAGTCCAAGATAAAACAATTCATATGCCCATCAGCAATGTATGAAAGTACATATTTTTCTAAAAAGTTTCTGGTCATAAAGACAATTTGTTCCTTTAAGTTTTACAAGACCGATACGTAAAATGTTGTGTTATATTATCCTAATTTGCATTTCCCTAACAACAGAAATATCTTTTTTTTTCTTACCCTTTTATGATATTCTCTATTACCTGTTTATATACTTTGCCCATTTTCTATTGTTTATCTTTTTATTATCCATTTTCAGGATTCCAATTGCTTTATAACCATTCATCTAATATTCTTATTTTGAATATTCCATTATCTTCAAATTGTCAAAATATATATTTAGTTTATAATATATAAAATTTTATTTAATTGTATTTGTGTGTATTTATTTGCAAAATGAATTATGAGCAAATATCATACATTGTACGTAACACTGTACATTATATTTAATCAATAAATATTAATTATTGAGCAATTTCTTCTGGTTCGTGTGCTACTTCTTCAAAAATAAATGAGATCCTTTTGATGTAATTTTTTAAAACTACCACAGTAAACACCATTTGCTGCAGTAAAGTGATGATTTAATATTAAGTCTACTACAGCTTCCAAAACAATCTAATGACACTTCTAAGAACTGGCTTAGACACTGGGAAAAACTGACCATTATATATAAACTAATATAAACTACTATATTTCTAGTAGGTAGGTTTTTTTGTTTTAACAACTTTATTGGTGTATAATTGTTTTACAATGGTGTTAGTTTCTGCTTTATAACATAGTGAATCAGCTATACATATACATATATCTCCATATATCCTCCCTCTTGTGTCTCCCTCCAACCCTCCTTATCCCACTCCTCTAGGTGGTCATAAAGCACTGAGCTGATCTCCCTGTGCTATGAGGCTGCTTCCCACTAGCTATATATCTTACATTTGGTAGTGTATATATGTCCATGTCACTCTCTTAGTCCCATCTTATCCTTCCCCCTCCCTGTGTCCTCAAGTCCATTCTCTATGTCTGCGTCTTTATTCCTGTCCTGCCGCTAGGTTCTTCAGAAACTTTTTTTTTTAGATTCCATATATATGTGTCAGCATATGGTATTTGTTTTTTCTCTTTCTTGACTTACTTCACTTTATATGACAGACTCTAGGCCCATCCACCTCACTACAAATAACTCAATTTTGTTTCTTTTTATGGCTGAGTAATATTCCATTGTATATATGTGCCACATCTTCTTTACCCATTCATCTGTCATTGGACACTTAGGTTGCTTCCATATCCTGGCTATTGTAAATAGAGCTGCAACGAACATTGTGGTACATGTCTCTTTTTGAATTATGGTTTTCTCAGGGTATATCCCCAGTAATGGGATTGCTGGGTGGTATGGTAGTTCTATTTTTAGTTTTTTAAGGACCTCCATACTGTTCTCCATAGTGGCTGTATCAACTGACATTCCCACCAACAGTGTAAGAAGGTTCCCTTTTCTCCACACACTCTCCAGCACTTACTGTTTGTAGAGTTTTTGATGATGGCCATTCTGACTGGTGTGAGATGATACCTCATTGTAGTTTTGATTTGCATTTCTTTAATGATTAGTGATGTTGAACATCCTTTCATGTGTTTGTTGGCAATCTGTATATCTTCTTAGGAGACATGTCTGTTTAGGTCTTCTGACCATTTTTGGATTGGGTTAAGTGCAAGATTTACCTATTTCTTTAAAAAAATATTTTGGTTAAACTGGAATGTGGGAGTAGAGGCTAAACTAATTATGATAAAACTTTGTCCAAATTCTGCCTTGTGGTGGGTATGAGAGAATATAGTTATGTCATGTTTCCATTATTTAGCTAAAGATTTCTGTTTTTAATATTCCACTTGATTTCAGAGTGAGCTACAAAACTATTTATGCCCAGAAATTACCTACTAAGTAGTAATGTTTCATATGGGACACATGTCAAATCTTTACTGGCAAGTTTTTCAGGAATAATGAGACTGTTGAGATTTAAAAGCATGAGCCTTCTTTGACATAGATATCAAACAGACAGATTGTAAAAGTAATCATATAAGTCAATAAGCAAGCTAATCTATAGAATCCCCAACCATGTAGAAATATATACCTGGAGAGACATACATGAAAATCAAAATACAAATACTAAACATGACATATATGAAGCATTTTATTTCCAATTAACAGCTAAAATTTTATTTCCAATTAGAGCTAAAATGGTCTATAACATATGGTATTTCACAAAGGAAACTTATAGCCTGATGAAAGAGACAGATGCATATATCAGTAACAACAATATAATTATATTTTCTCAAGAATAAATACACTCATATAGCTTTCATTTGTCAATTAGTATTTTGGTTGGGTATAGAAAGAGAATCAACTTCAGCATATGTCCTTAGAAAAACAATTCTATGTAAAATCAATGTTTGATGTGTAACCCCAAAAAGAGGCATGGCCCAACATGCCAGGGGAGAAGAAAAAAGAAATGATAACAATAGGTAAATTTTTTTTTTTTTTTTTTGCGGTATGTGGGCCTCTCACTGTTGTGGCCTCTCCTGTTGAGGAGTACAGGCTCCGGACGCGCAGGCTCAGCGGCCATGGCTCACAGGCTCAGCTGCTCCGCGCGGCATGTGGAATCTTCCCGGACCGGGGCATGAACCCGCGTCCCCTGCAACGGCAGGCGGACTCTCAACCACTGCGACACCAGGGAAGCCCCTAGGTAAAATTTTTGAATAACTATTCTGTCTGCCATTTTTCCAACTATACAAAATCAACTATAAAGTCTTCACAAAAACCTTATAAGAGGGGCTTCCCAGGTGGCACAGTGGTTGAGAGTCCACTTGCCGATGCAGGGGACGCGGGTTCGTGCCCCGGTCCGGGAAGATCCCACATGCCACGGAGTGGCTGGGCCCATGAGCCATGGCCACTGAGCCTGCTAGTCCGGAGCCTGTGCTCTGCAACGGGAGAGGCCACAACAGTGAGAGGCCCAAGTACCGCAAAAAAAAAAAAAAAAATCCTTATGAGAAAATTACTTCTGAAATTGAGGAGAAAACAGGCTTAGGGCAATCTAGTGAATTATACAAAATTTTCCAACTGATAATGGGTAAAACTGGGCTTTAATTAAGACTTGCCTGCCTGTTGGTTTATTTACCTTAAAAATAGAGCCTGAGAATGGGATACTCATAGGAGAAGGGGTAATGAGGATAGCGGGATCTGGGAAAGACAATAATAGCATCTACTACACTGACACAGACCCTTCCTCCTTTCTGAGGGATCTTAGACCTTGTTTTCTATACTCATCTATTAATATATGCCCTTATTAGATCTTGCCTTGGTTGCTATATTCATCTATTAATAATTTAAACTGGAAATAGTTGCCAAATGGATTATCGAGTTTCAAATGCATTCCTCACTGCCCCCACTATTTTGTAGAAGTCCTACTCTTTCCCATTATAATGATCAAGTTTTAATTACTCCTGACAGTAATAATTGCTTTCTGTTTCTTTTATTCTACTGGCATCAGGAGCCCAAAGTCACTGGTGAAAGTCACAGTTTTAAGTACAGTGGCACTCATACTGTGTCCCTTGGCAAAACTGTTCCTCTTATAGGAACTGAGCCTAAAATCATAAGGCCTATAGCTTCAGGAACAGGAAGCACAAATTCCAAAAAAAAAGAAAAAACATGACCATAGGTCTACTGGTTCTGATACATATTGTACCATCTGGAGATACCAGTCCAATGTTGTTGGATAGCTGTAGGTCAACACTGGCAAGCAGGTTAAAGATGGAGGCACTAGTCCAGTAAAAAGGATCTCAAAGGAGCACCTTTATCATCCACTACAGTCTTAATTCTACTTATAATTTTAACTCTATTTAAACAGCTTTTCAAATCGGAGTGAATATTGCAATTTACTGTCCCAAACTCCTCATTGTCTATTGGGAGTGAGGAGGACAGATAACTTGTCTATTCAATTCACAGATCTTCAGAGTGAGAAAAGCCATGACAAAGACCTTTCATTCATACCTGGACCTGGTTTAGAAGACAAGATCAAGATCTTGGACTATAAAACAGAGCCTGATGCCATGACTGAATAAGTCCCTGGGCATGTTGGGAGAGTATATTTTGATTTTGTGTTGACTGTGAGCTATTAGGAGTAAGGGAGTGAATTGTGGAAGAATATTCCATTGATGGTCCTCCAAAAATATCATACCTCTTGGGATTCATACCCTTGTGTAATCACCTACCTTTAAATCTGGACCTTATGTTTTTTTATTGCTTTAACCAGTATAATTCAGTAAAAGTGATAGTGTGCCAGCTTCATGCCTAACCTTAGATGTTGTAGCTTTTGCTTTTTCACTCACCTTGAGCTGCCATGGAGTAAGTTTAGTCACCCTGCTGGAGAGATAATGGGGATCATAGAGAAGTCATGTGGAAAGGAAGAGGCCTGGAAATTACATGGAGATGAACCAAGCAACCCAGATGGCAGCCAGTACAGAGACCCTAGACATTTAACCCTTAGTAGGACAGCTCCAGTCAGCCCAAGCTTTTTAAGTTTTCCTAGGCGAAGTTAAGATGTGTAACTAGAGAAACCTTCTTTGATATTCTAACTCCTGTAGATAACACATGGGGCAAAAAACACACTTTCCCTGCTACACCATGTTTGAATTCCTAACTCACAGAACCTTGCACAAATAAAACAGTTTTTGTTTTAAGCCATTACATTTTGGGGTAGTGTGTAACATAGCAATAGTTAACCAGGATAACCAGAATTTTTTCCCCTTTATAATGAGAAGGAAGCTAGTATGGTGTACTTCAAGTGCAATATAATTGAACAGTTCAATCTCAAGTGCCAACTACACTATGTTGTTATAATAGTATTGTTTTTCACATTGAACTTCAGGTAATGCATTATAATTTTTGTGCCAATGTTCTTTTTCTCTAGCATATTTTTTAAATAACACAAAAATGTGATGAAATGTATAAAATGTATTTCATTTTTAACAGAATTAGCTATAGAGAACAGAAAGCTTATTTTTTAGAAATATGTTCCTACTCAGGGATTCCAACTTTCATTTTGCAAAGCCTTTTGGGAATACTTTTTCCTGGTCTGCATTCCAGTAGCTTTTTTATTTCCTGTAGCTGTTTCAAAAGCAGTAATAGCAACTCAAAAGAATGGAACAGGTTATCTTATAATATACATAACATATGGTTTCATAGTTTTATCCCTTCACTGGTTTGGAAATTACTGTATGTGATAATAGTAAATCGGCCTGCTAATTACTTTCCCTTGTGTATGACTATGTAATTTAATGGATGTTAAATAATAAAGATGTGACCTGTTCTTCTCAAATCTTGTCTTTCAGATTGTTCTGTATTTGTGATATAACTACATTTCTTAAAATCTTCTTTTCTGGCAAGACATTAGCATTCCATCCCTAAGGTTCTAAGGAATAGCCTTAGCCAAGTCAAGATACAGAAACAATGCCAAGGAACCTCTGGCAGAATGAATGAAGAGGAAAGTAGATTGAGTGTGAGGTAAAGGAAAGAATCATTGACAGCTCCCAGATTGTTGGCTCAGGCAACTGCCATTTACTCAAATGAGTAAAGGTAGGGGGAAATGTATTAGTGTAAAAAAAAAATCTATATTAGTTATAGTCTTTATATACAACACTTATATGAAGAACTGCTATTCTATGTGAAGTTATATCATAAACAAGGAACTCTATATTTAGCAAAGGAAACCATTTCACCTCAATGTAGAAGAGTCACCTAGAAAAATCCATGAGATGGATTAGCTATTGAAGTGGGACATATGACTGTCAACTTGTCTTCCAGCCGCAGTTCTAAAAGAAAACAAAAAAAAAAAGACAATAAAAACAAAAAACACCTAACACAAAGTCATGCTAGGAGATACTAAGGTTATATTATATTGAACAAATAGGCTTATTTTTCTGGACGTATCTTTTTTTATAAAAATCTGAATTAAAATAAAGAAAAAAGCAAGTCCTTGTGCAAGTTTTTGTAGCATAATGGAAAAGGAATATTATCCTAAACATTCTAAATAAATGCATATTTCTGAAAACTATAACCTATAGGAAATAAAAATTATTCTAGAAAATATTTATTCAGTCCATTGAAAAATATGCAAAGAATATGCCTCTGTGAAAGAAATACTGGGATTCATAGGGAAAAATTAATTTAGACAAAGAGAGAAAGTGGAATTAACAAAATTAATGGCAAATTAAACTAAATAGCTAATTAAAAATTACATCTTAATTGCATAGCTAAATTAGCATCCATATGGAGATAAGAGAAGCAGAATTTACATGGCAGAAAAATGAATTAGTGGTTTCCTCTAAAGGGAATTATAAAAGAAAAAATACTATAGAGGACAGATCAGTTACTAAGCCTGAGAATTATGAGTATACCCTGGTGAGAAATCTGAAAAACTAAGAGTAAGCAAAAAACAAATACTAAACAGGAAAAAAAATTTTTCTGACTTTTTTGAGTCTTCTCTCTTTTTTTAACTAGTTAGTCTAACTAAAGATTTCAACTGATACCAAAAAAATATACAAAGGATCATACGAAACTGTTATGAACAATTATATGTCAACAAATTGGATAACCTAGAAGAAATGGATAAATTCCTAGAAACAGACAACCGACCAAGACTGAATTATGAAGAAATAGAAAATCCTAACAGATCAATAACAATAAAAATATTGAATTAGTAATCGAAACTCTCCCAACAAAGAAAAGTCCAGGACCAGATGGCTTCACTGGTAAACCTTACCAAACATTAAAAAAAGAATTAATATCAATTCTTCTCAAAATCCTCCAAAATTTGAAGAAGAGGGAATACTTCCAAACTCATTTGAAGAGGCCATCCAGACAAGGACACTATGAGAAAAGAAAATCATAGGCCAATATCCCTGATAAATATAGATGCAAAAATCCTCAACAAAATATTAGCAAACTGAACTGAATTCAGCAGCACATTAAAATGATTATATACTGCAAGCAAGTGGGATTTATCCCTAGGATACAAGGATGGCTCAACGTGCTCAAATCAATAAATGAGATATACCACATAACAAAATGAAGATTAAGAATTATATGATCATCTCAATAGATGTAGAAAAAGCATTTAATAAAATTCAACATCATTTCATGATAAAACTCTCAATTAATTAGGTACAGAAGAAATGTACTTCAACACAATAAAGACCATATATGACAAATCCATAGCTAACATCATACTCAACAATGAAATGCTGAAAGCTTTTTCTCTAAGATTAGAAATAAGACAAGGTTGCCCACTCTAGCCCCTTCTATTTAGCACGGTACTGGAAACCTAGCTAGAGCAGTGAGGCAAGAAAAGAAACAAAAGTTATCTAATCAGAAAGGAAGAAGTAAAACTGCTTGCAGATAATATGACCTTATATGTAGAAAACCTTGAACAATCTACCAAAAAGTTGTTAGAACTAATAAATTCATAAAGTGGTAGTATACAAAAATTAACATACAAAAATCAGTTGTGTTTCTATATACTAATAATGAACTTTGTGTGAAAGAAATAAACAATCCCATTTACAATAGAATCAAAAAGAATAAAATAATTTTAACCAAGGAGGTAAATCTATACACTGAAAACTATTAGACATTGATGAAAGACCTAGAAGAAGACAGAAATAAATGGAAAGATATCTCACGTACATGGAATAGATGAATTAATATTGTTAAAATGTCCATATACCCAAAGAAATTCAGTATAATCTTTATGAAAATTCCAATAACATTTTCCACAGAAGTAGAAAAAAAAAACCCTAAAATTTGTTTGGAACCACAAAAAAACCCTAATCTTGAGCAAGAATAGCAAAGCTAGAGGTATCATACATCTTGATTGCAAAGTTTCAGTAATCAAAACATAAGAGTTTTCACCATAAAAAAAGGTTAAAAAAAAATAAAACCTCTTCTGAATTGAAATTACTCAAGTATATCAATGAAAAGGAATAACCTTATGAACTCAAGAAAGGCAATGAAAAAAATGACCCAAAATAAAGTATTAGCACTCAGACAGAAAAAAAGTTACCTATGAAAGAACGTTGGAACAAAAGAACAAAAACCAAGCCAAAAGGTCAAAAAAATATATGGATAAAGTTAAATTCAGTGCTGACAGAGGCTTGGAATCCTACTATAAGATACTGGGTTGGCCAAAAGATCTTACGGAATACTGGGTTTTTCAAAAGATCTTATGGAAAAACCCAAACGAACTTTTTGGCCAACCCAATATATATTTTCGGCAAGGTCAATGAACATAAAGAGTAATCGTCTACTCTTGATGAGCTACTGGATGAGATGGTCTTATACATCAGTATCCACAGAACTCAGAGAAAAGGGATATAAAGAATATTATAAACAACTAGCACCAGCAAAAGAAAATAATTATAGATAATTAGTCAAATGAAAGGCAAGTGTCTGTTGAACTAAGGGCCACTATTAAGGTGAGATTTTTGGTGATTTTGAGAATGGCTTTTGTGCACATAAAGAAAATCTGCAGTTAACTGAGTTATTAAAATTAATGTTAAATTTATTGAAGTTATAAATTCAAAAAACTTTTCCTCCTCATATGTTTAAGGTTGTGATAGTTTAGATAACCCCAAAGATATCCACATCCTAATCCCCAGAACATATGAGTATGTTATATTACATGGCAAAAAAGACTTCGCCAATGTGATTAAATTAAAAATCTTAAAATGAAAAGATTATCCTGTATTATCCGCTGGGTCCAGTGTAATCACAGGATCCTAATAAGAGGGAGGCAAGAGGGTCAGAGGCAGAGAATGAGATGTGAAAACAGAAACAGGGACCGTAGTTCGTAGTTCGACTGAGATTTGAAGATGCTGTGCTGCTGGCCTGAAGATGGAGATAGGGGCCATGAGTCAAGGAATGTAGGTAGCTTCTAGAAGCTGGAAATCTCAAGGAAATAGATTCTCTCTAGAACCTTCAGAAAGAACACAACCTTGCCAACACCATGCTTTTAGTCTCTAAAACATATTTTAGACTTCTGGACTCGAGAACTGAAAGATAATAGTGTATTCTTTTAAGCCACTGAATTGTGGTAATTTGTTACACTAACAACAGAAAACTAATGCAAAGGCTAACTTAAAAATCTTATTAATCTGGACAATTTTAAGTATAATTGTCAAGAGAACATTTGACTAATCCAATAGAAACTTTGAAGTCATCCATTTTCAAACCTAGTTAATAAAACCATCATAAACAAGTACAATCACATTTATAAATCCAAAATATTATATTTTTAACTACTTAAATTATTTAACATATACATTCTTGCTACTGAAGATCATTCATGGCCATAACAAATTATGGCCAACAAAAGTATGGTGAATATTATACTTTCTCAAATATTAAAATACTGTTAAAAACTTTGCCAAATTCTTTTACAATTCTAAATTTATAATCACAAGTTTAAAATGAAATATTCAATTAGAGTATTAGAGTCATTTGGCCAATAATTAGATATTCTAATTGCCATGTTTTCTAAAGAATTACAAACACAAGAAAACAGCCATCCTAAAGGTGTTAATTACTTCATACCCTTTATATTTGTTTCTAATTTCCATGGGCTACGAGTACTTATACATTAAAGAGACAATCAGTTCATTCTAAGAGATATGGGGTTATAGTTTTAGCTGGGTAAAACAAAATTTTGGCCAAGGAAATCTGACCAGGAGATATGATTTTAATTCTTCCTCAGACCTTTTTTTATAGCCAGTACATATTAAAATAACTTCATACCTTACTGAGAAAAAGACAGATCTCACAGCTCATATCCCATAAATTCAAGTTATAAATTCATCATTTCCATCTAATTTAAACCTTCAACCCCCAAGCCCCTCCTCAGGGTGTTTCACTGCTTGATTGGGTTTACTACTTACTGCTTGGTTTTCTCCTGACTTCTTTTCAAACTCCTTCTATTTGTAAAGTCCAAAATTTTTGGATATATTTAAATGACATTCAGTTGAATTCAGGCCCAGTTCATGTATATTTTTTACCATAAGTTCATATATTATAAGGTCCTGAAAAAAATGCTGGAAAGGTCTCCTTTGATATATTTTGGAGATTTAAAATTTGTCATGTTTTTTCAAAAGCAAAAACTCAGTACCCATTTATCTGCCATGATGTGGCAAATAGCTCCTTAAGTAGATAGAGTACATGAATGTAGAACTGAAAAGAATGACAATATAATCATTGAAAAGCAAATCAAGGGCATAATAACCAATGGGAGCCACTAATGCTGGGAAATAGTAAATTGAGGCTAACAACAATACCTTCCACTTCTATGTATTAATGAGAAGTTTGAAACCAAAAATAACATCAACTTCTTCATTACTAAATTGAGAGTTTGGGGTTTTGAGGTAACAGAACCAATGAGGACATCTGCTTTTCATTTTAGGTGATTTGTCTTGGCAGCAAGTAGGCACAAAAAGTTCATTTAAAACTGTTGTGAAATCCAAATTCAAGCCTTTACTGATGACCCAAAAAATAAAGACAGGAATTCTAAAACCACTGAATAATAGGCAGATCATCTGCCTAAAGAAGAAAACTAAATGATAACACTAGCGAAAACACAATTATACATAGAGTGGGCATGATCAACACTGAGACTGAGCTACAACCAACTTATAATAAGAGTTTAGCCATCTTAGCTGCTTGAACTCTTAATTATCATTATTAAAGTCTCCCTACAGGGCTTCCCTGGTGGCCCAGTGGTTAAGAATCCGCCTGCCAATGCAGGGAACACAGGTTTGAGCCCTGACCTAGGAAGATCCCACATGTCGCAGAGCAACGAAGCCCATAAGCCACAACTACTGAGCCCACGTGCTGCAACTACTGAAGCCCACTGCCTAGAGCCTGTGCTCTGCAACAAGAGAGGCCACCACAGTGAGAAGCCCACACACTGTAGAGAAGCCTGCGCACAGCAATACCTCCTTACATAAAAGTATCTAAACTAAACTCTTTTCCCTGAGTTACCAAGTTTTTTGGACTCTGTGTTGTATTTATTGTTCTTTTCTCAGGTTAACAATTAAAACTGTTGCTTTAAATTTAAAGGTGCTTTACCTGAAAATGTATTCAGAAATTAAATGTAAATATTCTAAGCATATTATTGGAAAATGCATCTAAGATACAGTTTAAAAAACACTTATACTGTGTTTCAAAACTTTTCAGACCAGTATATATTCAGATAGATTTACTTCATTAGCAGTTATTATTATGAAATAACTCTGTCTATACTATTTGGTAATTTCAATTCTGCAAATGCGCTATTAAAGGTATTATACCTAATTTCATCTTTATCATATATACCTCTATCCTTATCCATAGATAACTATATGATGCTGATTTAAGCAAATTTAAGCAAAAAAAAATCAGGACTAAACATATTAACAGCTGATTCAACAGAAATCAAACCAAAAGCACTAAATAGGGAAAAGAGACTTTTGTATATTAATAAAAGTTAGTTCCATATCAAAGCTATAAAGATCTTGAATCTTCATATTGTAAAAATACAAAATATACAGGGAAAAATTAGCTTTTATAGTAGACACTTTTCTAATTACATTATCAGTCTCAGGTCAATAATTTAAATAAAACTCATAAAAGAGTTTTATTAAAGAAAAAAAGAAACTTCTTTTCAAGTATTCATAGAATATATTAAAAATGTATTGTATAACATGCCACTGAAAAAACTTCCAAAAGTGCAAGAATGACATTATGTATGCCTCTATCTTATACCATATATGGAAAAATTAAGCAGCTAAGAGGAAAATTAAGAAGGGTCTAGAGATTAAGAATCACACCTAAAAACTAAATGAAAACAATATATGACAGATTATTCCAATATCTATGAAAAGAAAAATGTTACACTATCAAAATCTATGTGTTGCGAGCAAAGCTATACTCAGATGCAAGGAAATAGAATGCATATAATTTAACTAAATATTCAACTAAGAAAAATACAGTATAAACCCCAAGAAAAGCATGAATATGTAAAAATTAGAATAAAAAATTATATAAATTAGTAAATAAAAAGCAAAGCCCAGTTAAGAGCAATTTTTAAAATGGTATAGACAAAAACACTTTGAAAAACTCTTGGTATTTTGCTTAAGGTAACAAGAAAGAGAAATGAATGATTATAAGTAGGATCTGTGGTGGCCTTGGAGATGCACCATCCATATTCCCCTTGGAGGAAGGACTCTGGCCAGCTAACTGTTGGAAGTGCTATCAGTGGATGGCCTTCAGCTGTCAGCATCTTCAGACTGCTCCTTCAAGGTCATGACCTTCCCTCACATCCAATGGCTGATGAAGATGAAGTATAAAGTCCCACTATACTGGGATAATCTGAAGGACCATTTCATCGCCTGAGCACCTCATTGGGTGAGCTGAGGCTCTTAGGCCGGTATCATAGCTTGACATCTCCTTCTGCCCCTTCTCTTCCACAGCTACTGATCTCGAAGATGCTCCCTAGTAATGGCCTATATGAGAAAAGAATCTAAAAAAGAGTGGATATATGTATATGTATAACTGATTCACCTTGCTGTACACCTGAAACTAACACAACATTGTAAATCAACTACACTCCAATAAAAATTTTTATAAAAGATACTCCCTAATAAACATTCTGAAACACTAAACTTTACCTTCCAGAAAACCCAGGATTCATAACAAATTTGCATGAGCTTTTTAAGTAAAGGAGCATAATAGTTACCACTTTATGCTAATACATATAAAAATACTGATTGTCAGGCAATATGTGGATAAATAAGTTGATTCACATAAGAACAGAAAACTAATAAAGTTACTAAATAATTACCCATCTAACCCCCAAAACCTCCAGGGTCAGTATTTCAGTTTATTTTATTAGTATTTTGGGAAATACATAATTTGTTAGTATACACAAAAAGGTGTTTGAAAACTGCACAGCTTAGTTTATGAAGTTAGTAATACATATAAACAACTATAAAATTATGGTAGAAAAAAGAGACCAGGGGCCTCAAACACAAATACCTAATAAAGACCAGAAAGATACACAAACAGGTCATGCAGATTGCATTGGAGCCTGTGAACAACTAGAACGTGTAAGTTCTGTGTAAAAATAATAATGAAAATAATAATGATAATAAGGAGGAAGAGCAATAACATTTATTGAGAACTTACTATATAAAACACATTATTTAAGCATTTTAATATATTGAATGATAAATATGCTAATAATAATATTTTGAGTTAGCTGTTACTTTTATCTTGATTTTACAGATGACAAAATGGAGACAGATGTTACTTTTGTAAAATCATCTAAACCTTCGTAGTGAACTCAAATTTTGAACACAGGTAGTCTGGCTCCAGAGCTTCCTGATTCTTGTTTCTTAAACATTACTGCATAAATATTTCACTAAACACACACATACACACAGACATACACTCTCTTAAGGCAGACCTCCCCTGCCATGCCCCCTGATCAATCATATTTATGTATACAAAATCCAAACTATGGAAATAATTTTTATCCAGTACAGTATTAATACAGTTATCTTCCACTTTATAAACAAGATGTTTCCCCCTAAAAATAAAGAGTTTTAAATTAGTACTAGTAGTAGTAAATCGGTTGATGTGATCATCAATAAGGCAGAGGAGAAAAACAGTATCTCAAACCACATTACATGAAAATCACCAGCCATCAAGTGAATAGGAGAAAGAATAAGTAACTAGAGTTTGAGCTCTCCTATCTCTCCTTCTATGGGTAGAAAGGACTTCTTAAGTAATATAACATCTCAAAATTTATTCAAGAAAAATTGGCATGATTCATCCATACAATAAGTTAAGAATGTCTATATAGTGAATGACACCAAAAATGAAGTTTAAAAATTTTCAAAAAGAAAGAAGTATCTGCATCATATATGGCAAAAAGTGGAAACAGATATATTAAATAAATATATCATATATTAAAACATACAAAAATACATAGTATATATATGTTACATACATTATAATCCATACATGTAATATAAATACAAAATATAAATCCATAACATAAAGAGTTTTTACAAAGCAATGACAAAGCATCAAACAACTTATCTTAGCCAGGTTCCCCAGAAAGCAAACTTCAGGCAAAAAAAAAAAAAAGTTACGTACCTCCACTTTATTAGGTTGCCCAGGGAATTGGGGGTGAGAAGTATGCGGCTAACATATGTCCAAGTTTCAAGGAAGCATCTCAATACAGTATTACAACTAACTCCAGATATTCTTGCCAAAACACCAAATTCTGAATCATAGGTGAGTAGCCCCCAATCCATAAATCCTGCTTTGTCCAGCCTAAAAATCTTCCCCCTTGGTTCAAACTTCTCAATGTCCTTCCCGACATGTTTTTCCCTGGTCCTTGCTGGCATATATTAACCAGGCCCTTCAACTTGTTGGTGCGTAGGAAATATTTCTCCTGGAGCAGGGACTGTACTTTTCCTACTCAGACTATACTGAGACATGATCCTTGTTATCGGCCCGGAAGTAATAAGCGTTGTGAGGTATAAGTATCATCTACCAAGTACTTTCTTTCAGGTAAGGTCGTTACATGACCTCTAGGCAAAGAAAAGGCAGTTCTCTTCTGGTAAGCAGGAGGCAGATCCTTCTGTGGGCCTAGACGTTTCAGAGACATTTATATGTTCAATATATTCTCCAGCTCGTTCATTCATATATACCCATTCCAGACCTAAGGTCTTTCTCTTATCTTACCAATGTCTGACTTTTACATAAAAGCTTTTTGAAGCTGCACATTATATCTGTTTGCAGCTCTGACAGCCTTACAGTTAGAGGTTAGGCCTTAATTTTAGCATAATCTGTTTCTCTCTCTCTCCCCCTCACCGCACCCCACCGCATAGTTTTTGTAACAGAAGCTACAATCTTTATAATTTTCGTTGCCTCTCTACTATTTAGTTCACTAGATGTTCTCTATCCCAATGTTACCTTTCACCAATTAACCATAGATAAAATCCTTAATAATTGTGAAGCCAGTGCATCCCAGGGATTATGGCTACTCCACTTGCCACCTGCAGCGGGGTTCCTATTGCCTTCAGAATGGTAAGTAATCCATCTCCAAAATCCCATTCTGAGGCTCTGCGTTCTAGAGCCACTCCTAGTACTTATTTATGGTTGTGTCTCACATTACTGGAAGTTTACCCCAGGGGGCTTTAAGCTCCCCAGACCACAGGCATGAGTTCCAAACAGATTTCAACTGTCATGTTGTGCCCACATGAAGCAGTGAGAGCCCCTACAGAGTTGGTTGCTTCAGTAGTAGCTGGAACAGAACAAGTATCCAAGGTCTCAGGATATATGGCTCAGAAATAGCACATAAATGGTATCTGGTACACATGCAGGCAATTCACAGAAAATAACTTGAAATGGCCAAAGAACATATCTTGCTATATATACAAGCTCACTAGTAATCAACAGAATAGCATATTATAAAAGAATAATGAGACATCAGCTGTAATCAATCACACTGGCAAGCATTAAAAAGAATAATAATTTTTAACACTGACATGGGTGTATAAAAATGATCCTTCCTAATGACAACTCTATCCTATGGAAAGGAGAGCATAAAATTTAGAGAATAGCTGGCATAATTTACAATGTTATTCCTCTCTGCACCTTTCTCTCACACATAGGACAAACTCATTTCTCCTCAAGGGAGACAACCTTAAATCCAATTATCTTATCTAGTTGAAACTCCAAGATCTCATGCACAGGTCTATCCTCCTATCCATCTGGTTCAAATATTATTCCTTATGATACCCTAAATTATAAATTAAAAAGACAAGTTATCTGTCTCCTGATCTTTGACCCAAATACAGTTGTGAAGCAAAGGTAAAATATCTGCATTAAAAGCGATCTTTTTAAAAAAATTATTTTATTGAAGTGTAGTTGATTTACAATGTTATGTTAATTTCTGCTGTACAGCAAAGTGATTCAGTTATACATTACATGTATGTATGATATATATATACACATATATATATTTTTTCATATTCTTTTCCATTATGTTTTATCATAGGACATTGAATATAGTTCCTCTTGTAGAACTTTGCTATTTATCCATTCTGTATATAATAGTTTGCATCTGCTAACCCCAAACTCCCAATCCAACCCTCCCCCACTCTTCCTCCCCCTTAGCAACCACAAGTCTCTTCTCTACGTCTGTCTGTTTTTGTTTTGTAGATAAGTTCATTTGTGTCATATGTTAGATTCCACATATAAGTGATATCATATGGTATTTGTCTTTCCCTTTCTGACTTACTTCACTTAGCATGATTATCTTTAGGTACCTCCACGTTGATGCAAATGGCATTATTTCATTCTTTTTTATGGCCAAGGAGTATTCCATTGTATAGACGCACCACATCGTCTTTATCCATTCCTCTGTTAATGGACATTTAGATTGTTCCCATGTCTTGGCTATTGTACTTAGTGCTGCAATGAATATTGGGGTGCATGTATCTTTTCAAATCAGAGTTTTCTCCAGATATATGTCCAGGAGTGGGATTGCTGGATCATATGATAGCTCTATTTTTAGTTTTTTAAGGAACCTCCATACTATTCTCCATAGTGGCTGCACAAATTTACATTCCCACCAACAGTGTAGGAGGGTTCCCTTTTCTCCATACCCTCTCCAGCATTTGTTATTTTGTAGACTGTTTAATGATGACTATTCTGACCTGTGTGAGGTGGTACCTCGTTGTGGTTTTGACTTGTATTTCTCTAATAGTTAGTGATGTTGAGCATCTTTTCATGTGCCTGTTGGCCATCTCTATGTCATCTTTGGAGAAATGTCTATTTCGGTCTTCTGCCCATTTTTCGATTGGATTTTTTTTTTTAATTGAGCTGCATGAGCTGTTTGTATATTTTGTAAATTAAGCCCTTGTTGGTTGCATCATTTGCAAATATTTTCTCCCAGTCTGTAGGCTGTCTTTTTATTTTGTTTATGGTTTGCTTTGCTATACAAAGGCTTGTAAGTTTGATTAGGTGCCATTTGTAAAAGCCATCTTTAGGGAAAAAAAAAAAAGGGAAACATCCAGCTTTGATTGATTCATAAGAATTATGGGATCTTGCTGATCAGGCATTTTAAGTACCCTTTTCTTGGGACTTCCGTAAAGTCCTCAGAAATATGCTTTATGGGATGAATTCCTTTATCTATTGCTTGACCTAGACCCTTGACTAGCCTTCTTTTAAACCAGTTACTATCTGCCTGAGCTCATCTCTTTTTCTAGTACCTTGTTACATGCAACAAATAATCAATACACAATAACTACAGCTTTTTCTAACTTCTTCCTTTAGAGCTACAGGTTCTGTGGGTAGTTTGTCTTGATAGAATAGGAAATATTCAGTCTAAACATTTTATTCCGTATAATAGTGTCTTCATATTTTCATTCTCCACCATCTGTTTTCTCCCTACTTAACACAAAAAGTAAAGCCAGTGTTGCCTGTTTTATGTCTTGTGTTACAACAGTCTGACTCAACTTACTAATTTTTGCATTATTATTAGTGTTAGGGCAATAAGAATTACAGTAGCAAACAAATGCTAAAATTTTAATATCTTAATCCAATAGAAGTTTATGTTTCTCATGTAATGGACTGAGACAAGTGTTCCTGATCTGTGGTGGCTTTCCTCCACATAGTGGTTCACGAACTTAGGCACCTTCCATTTTGTGGCTCTACCACCAAGGTTTCGGTAGAAGATAAAGAGTATGGGAAAAAAACATTGATTTTTTAAAAACTATGCCCTGAAAATAAAACACATCAATTTTGTTAGTTTTCCATTGCTGAGAACTCAACCACACCTGATGTAAAAGAGACTGGGAAATGTAGTCTTTGGCTGGACACCATTTCCCAGTGACAACTCTATAAAAAAAAAAAAGAGAGAGAGAGACAATAAATTGTGTTGGTCAGGAAGCTACGGGTGTCTTTATACTTCTTAAAAATTAAGTTATTTACCTGGAAGTTTCATTAAAGGAGGGGGCTATGTTTTATTTGTCTTTTCATTACCCTCTAGTTATTTATCTTGAGTAAAGCAATAGTGGACGTTTTAAACAAGCACTATAGTTGCTTTTTAATTTATTTGATGTCACCAGATAATAGGCCATGAATATCTGTATACCTACATGAGTACATCATTTTTTTATCTTGGCAACTATACATTTTATATTATATGAAGTGACACATTCCATCAAGGAGACAGTCTGTGATAGTAGATAGGGAAATGTTTTTGGAGCAAAACAGACTTGGTTTGAAGCCTAACTTGAATACTAAGCAAGTTGTAGGGCCCTGGGAAAGACACTTAACATCACTGAGTCTGTTCCTTCATTTTTAAAGTGGGAGAATAATATCTACCTATATTGGGTAGTAATTTTTTGATTGGAGATAATATATAAGATTCCTAAAAGTGTTTGACACATAATACACATTACTTAAGCGATAGTAATTATTGTTTTTGCATAAAATTTAAACCAGAAACATGGGAAAATTAGACTAGAAAGAAGCACAAATATTTTCTAATTAAAATTTGTGCTTACCTAAGTGGAACTGTTTCTATAGCTTACTGCAGCTTTTTTTTTTGGATCAATATTAACATTTTTATTGGAGTATAATTGCTTTACAATGTTGTGTTAGTTTCTGCTGTATAACAAAGTGAATCAGCTATATGTATACGTATATCCCCGTATCCCCTCCCTCTTGTGTCTCCCTCCCACCCTCCCTATCCCACCCCTCTAGGTGGTCACAAAGCACCAAGCTGATCCCCCTGTGTTATGCAGCTGCTTCCCACTAGCTATCTATTTTATATTTGATAGTGTATATATGTCAATGTTACTCTCTCACTTTGTCCCAGCTTACCCTTACCCCTCCCCATGTCCTCAAGTTCATTCTCTACGTCTGCATCTTTATTCCTGTCCTGCCCCTAGGTTCATCAGAACCACTTTTTCTTTTTTAGATTCTATACATATGTGTTAGCATATGGTATTTGTTTTCTCTTTCTAACTTACTTCACTCTGTATGACAGACTCTAGGTCCATCCACCTCACTACAAATAACTCAATGTTGTTTCTTTTTATGGCTGAGTAATATTCCATTGTATATATGTGCCACATCTTCTTTATCCATTCATCTGTCGATGGACACTTAGGTTGCTTCCATGTCCTGGCTATTGTAAATAGTGCTGCAATGAATATTGTGGTACATGACTCTTTTTGAATTATGGTTTTCTCAGGGTATATGCCCAGTAGTGGGATTGAGGGGTTGTATGGTAGAGTTCTATTTTTAGTGTTTTAAGGAACCTCCATACTGTTCTCCATAGTGGCTGTATCAATTTACATTCCCACCAACAGTGTAAGAGGGTTCCCTTTTCTCCACACCCTCTCCAGCATTTATTGTTTGTAGAGTTTTTGGTGATGGCCATTCTGACTGGTGTGAGGTGATACCTCATTGTAGTTTTGATTTGCATTTCTCTAATGATTAGTGATGTTGAGCATCCTTTCATGTGTTTGTTGGCAATCTGTATATCTTCTTTGGAGAAATGTCTATTCAGGTCTTCTGCCCATTTCTGTTTTTTTGATATTGAGCTGCATGAGCTGCTTGTATATTTTGAAGATTAATCATTTGTCAGTTGCTTCATTTGCAAATATTTTCTCCCATTCTGAGGGTTGTCTTTTCATCTTGTTTATGGTTTTCTTTGCTGTACAAAAAGCTTTTAAGTTTCGTTAGGTCCTATTTGTTTTTTTGTTTGTTTGTTTTTATTTCCATTTCTCTAGGAGGTGTTCAAAAAGGATCTTGCTGTGATTTATGTCATAGAGTGTTATGCCTATGTTTTCCACTAAGAGTTTTATAGTGTCTGGCCTTACATTTAGGTCTTTAATCCATTTGGAGTTTATTTTTGTGTATGTTGTTGGGGAGTGTTCTAATTTCATTCTTTTACATGTAGCTGTCCAGTTTTCCCAGCACTACTTATTGAAGAGGCTGTCTTTTCTCCACTATATACTCTTGCCTCCTTTATCAAAGATAAGGTGACCATAAGTGCATGGGTTTATCTCTGGGCTTTCTGTCCTGTTCCATTGATATATATTTCTGTTTTTTTTTGTGCCAGTACCACACTGTCTTGATGACTGTAGCTTTGTAGTATAGCCTGAAGTCAGGGAGCCTGATTTCTCCAGCTCAGTTTTTCTTTCTCAAGATTGCTTTGGCTATTCAGGGTCTTTTAAACCTTAACTGATAAATGGCCTGCTTTTCTGAATAACCTAGGAAACGATAACGTTTCCATCTGGTATTCTAAGTATATATTTAAGAGAATTCTGCATTTCCCAAGTCTAAATGTCAAAGTTTTAATATTGTCTTACATTATTCAAGTTTGACTAGGGAGGTAGAGAGAAACTTTCGTCAATCACCAGAGAAAATACCATACATAGCCTGGAATTATGTTGCTTTGAACCAGTGGCTATGTCTACATTTCTTCCAATAATAATAATAATAATAATAATTTAAAAAAAGAAAAAAAAGAAAGAAAAGAAAAAATTGTTGGAAAAGAGCCACTGAGTGAAGGTGACTTTTTACTAATTAAGTAGAGTAATTGGTAGTTAAGTACAGTAATTAAGTAATTCCCCACATACCTTCAGTCATTATTATATTTGATCATTAATGCAGTCAAATAAATTGATGGAATCAATTTCAAATAAATGAAGTTATTTTTTCCCAACTTTTTCATTTTGCAAAATTTCAAGCCCATAAAAAATTGAAAATATAGTACAAGGAACATACGTATACCTTACCTAGATGCACCTTTTCTGATCCACTTAAAGGTAAGATATAAATATCATGATACTTCACCCTTAAATATTTCAGCATGTATCTGTTAATAATGAGAATATTTTTCTACATATTAATAATGCTATTATTACACCCAGATATTTAGCATTGATTCAGAAGTATTATCTAATATATGGTTTACATTTAAACTTCCCCATTGTCCCAATAATGTCTTAATGGTCATTTTAACTTGATTCTGGGATCCAATCAAATATCATTTGGAATTTAAGTTATGTTTCTAGTGTCCTAGAACTGTTTTTCAACTCTTTTTCCTTTACTTCTTTCTCTTTATCCTCTTCTTTCTCCTCCTCCTCCTTCTCCTCTTCCTCTTTCTTTTTGTTATTCAAGACATTGACATTTTAAAATCTGGTCAAGTTATTTAGTAGATCATCTTGCAAGCTAGAGTTGTCTAATCATTTCTTCTTGATTGTATACACATTAAATATTTTTTGCAAAAAAATTTCTTAATTGATATTCCCCATATCATATCATGTACTTCCCCATATCATATCATGATACAATATTGCCATATTTTTTCACTATTGGTGATATTCCTTTCAATCATTTGGTTAAGGTACTATGCATCAAATTTCTCCATTGTAAATGATCCTTTTCTCTTTATAATTAACAAATAATCTTTGGAGTAATACTCTGACCCTGTATGAATATCCTGTTCCCAATATCTTTTACCCATTTATTTTAGTGTTCATTGATAACCCTTACCTGAATCGATTATTACTATGTTGCTTGCAAATCATGATTCTATTTCTACCATTCCTTCAACATTTATTAGCTGGCATCCTTCAATGAGGAAGAACTTTCCTTCCTCCCTTCCTCCCTTCCTCCTTCCCTTCCTCCCTTCCTACTTCCCTTCCTTCCTTCCTTCCTTCCTTCCTTCCTTCCCTCCTTCCTTCCATCCCTCCCCTTTTCCTATGTTTTTAGCTGTAATTATAATTCTTGATGCTCAAATGATCCCATATTAGGCTAGTGGGAGCTCCTTCAAACTGACTCCTCTGTTCTTCTGACATGTTTCCATCAGTTTTGAAGAACTTTCTATTCTCGAGTTTTATTTTTTAATATGGTCCTAATTCTTGAATAATAAAAATTCATATAACCACATTTGTTCTTTTATCTAATCTGATTATGTTGTTATTGAGACACAATTTAGAATAATGGTTAAGCTCAAGCAAACCTGAATTAAATGCTGAATCTATCATCTACAAGCTGTGCACATTCATGTGTAAGTTACTCATCCTCCTTAAGTCTCAGTAATCTCATTTCTAAAATTGAGATATATATCATTGGATTGTTTGGAAGGGTTACATAAGATAATATATGAACTGCACTAGCACATCACCTGATATTAAATACTCAATAAATGTTAGCTATTCTAGAATTATATAACATTGCAAGTTATGGCATGGTCAGAAGAAAATTGCAAATTAGACATCCTCTATCTCCTTTATGAAATGATGTCATTTATCTTTTATACCATACTTTTCACAGTCATTCTGTAGAAAAGAATTTTTTTTTATTCACTATAAAACAAACAAACAAACAAACAAACAAACAAACCAAAAACCAGTTTGGATCACTAGAGACTTACAAATGATCATTTAACTTTTAACTACACAGTTTTCCATAGTATATTCCACATTGTTTCACTAAACTTCATATTAATTAACAAGCAGCATAATCTATTCTCACCATTTGATGAATGTCTCCACAGGAAAATTGGGTCAGTTAGAGCAATAATAGATTGGGTCATTGTCACAGTGGTTTGATTTCCTAAGAGCTAAACTTTGTGGGAATTTTGGGATGTCTCTGAGAAATGCCCATATCTTTTGTGCAAAATCAATTTATATTGCATTCCCCTTGTTACAAATGGACACAACACAGTGTGAGGATTTACATAAGGTCTGGTGCCCAATACTAAAAGGCATCTCCAGTAAATTAAATGGAAAAAATATTTCTTATTTAATTAAAATATTTAACCAAATTTTTAACATAGAGAAACAAAGAGCAACTATGCGAAGTGTGGGGTCAGTTAAGAAGATTTAAATTATCTAATAGGAATTCCAAAAAAAAAAAAAAACTGATGAAGAAACAATTTTATTTTAAAGAAATAATGGCAGAATATTTTCCAAGACATACATAAAGACCCAAATCCTCAGATTAAAGTAAAATTTAATTACTAACCCATTAAACGAATCTAAATCTAAACTAACAAATGTAATAAAACTGCATAACATTGCAGTAAAAGAGAAAATGTAAAGTTATCAAAGAGATGATATTTCCCACAAAGAACTGGTCATTAGGCTGAATACAAGGAAAGTACTCAGAAAAAAATATCATCCACTAGATATTTTATATCCAGCTAAATTACCATCAAATGTGAGGGCAAAATGAAGATTCTCAGTCATTAAAACAAATAAACAGGGCTTCCCTGGTGGTGCAGTGGTTGAGAGTCCGCCTGCCAATGCAGGGGACATGGGTTCGTGCCCCGGTCCGGGAAGATCCCACATGCCATGGAGTGGTTGGCCAGTGAGCCATGGCCGCTGAGCCTGCGTGTCCAGAGCCTGTGCTCCGCAATGGGAGAGGCCACAACAGTGAGAGGCCCACATACCGCCAAAAAAAACCAAACAACAAATAAACAAAAAATACAATCTTTTAAATCTCTCAGATACCCCCTAAAAAAAAGATGTATGAGATACTATAAATGTAATCAACTAATAAAAAACTGGTGATTTTTTCTTTATACTAATTTACTTATTTTAATTTTATACTTTCATTATAGTTAAATATACATAAAATTAAATTTACCATTTTAATCATTTTTAAGTGTACAGTTCTGTGTATATTCACATTGTTATGCAAGCATCACTACTGTAAATCTCCAGGACACTTTTAATCTTGCAAATCTGAAACTCTGTTGTTTTTTTTTTTTAACATCTTTATTGGAGTATAATTGCTTTACAATGGTGTATTAGTTTCTGCTGTTTCACAAAGTGAATCTGAAACTCTTTACCCATTAAACAATACCTCCTCATTATCCTCTCCTCCCATCCCCTGGAAGCCACCATTCTACTTTCTGTCTTTATGAATTTGACTATTCTAGGTATCTCATGCAAGTGTAATCATACAGCATTTATCTTTTTGTGACTAGCTTAAAAATTGATGAATTTGATTACCTTGTAATTAAAATCATCTGTTCAGTGAAATATACTATCAACAAAGTTAAAAGAGAAGCTATACTTGCCAATGCTTATAGCTAGGTAAACATATAACACAGATTGCCCAGGATAATCCTGATTTTCTTCTATTAGCTGGACATAATAATTAAAGGTACAACCCTTGCATTCTTAAAAACGGTGGTTTGGTTGGTCACCTTACCTAAAACTTTCAAAAATTTTATATACAAAATTTATGAAGAACACTTACAAATCTACAAGAAAAAGACTAACTACTCTAGAGGTCAATGATTAAAGACTTTTGAACAAATAATTCCTTGAGGAGACAATTTATAATGTCAATCAACAATGAAAAGATTCTCAACCACATGACTAATCAGGGACATGCAAATAAAGCAACTGTTATACACCATTTCACACATGTCAACTTAGAAAATTTTAAGTCTGACAACAACAGCTAGTGAAAGGATCTAGAGAAAAAATCTCATCCTTGCTTTTATGTAGTCATCAATATAATGACTTTGGAGTATAATTTAGTAGTATCTAATGAAGCTGAAAATGTGTGTAAGGTTTGATTTAAAATTTACATTTTTAAGTACATTAGAGAAATTCTCACACATGTTCACAATAATGGGTGTACAAAAAAATAATTATAGCAGTATATAACAATAAAAAAATAGAGACCACCTAAATGTTTATTAATAGGAGAATGAATAAATACATCTTGGCATAGTCATATCATTAAATATACATAGAAATTAAAATTAATTAACTAGAGCTATCTGTATTATCAGATAAATATCCTATCAACAGAATTATGATGAGGGGAAGAGCAAGTTGAACATGACTTGAATTATGGCATCACATATATAAAATGTGAAATAATATAAAACAATATTAAAGAAATATATGGAAACATCCATATGTTCTTATGTATCTATAAATTCATGGGAATTTCAAACACCAAATTCAGGATAGTAGTTAATCTAGGAATGTGGTAGAGAAAAATGGGATCAGTAGGTATTTCAAGATGTTTCAATTGTACCTGTAATTTTTTTAACAAATTGTGAGGAGCAAATATGGCAAAAATTTTCAGGATCTGATAAAATTTAATGTTGAGGCTCTAAGCATTTATTATATTTTTGTCCCACTCTGTAAATTGGTGTTTCATGCTAATTTTTAACATTAAAGCAAACATAAAAAACATCCTTTATGCCTAACCTACATCTTGATTCTTATTAAAATGATCTGCTTTAATGAAAAGTATAAAAATGTAAACAAGTAGTAATTGCTTACTACATCTCTAAAAATTTTTCAACATATGAAAAATTCCTCCATAACTCTCATCCTGAAAATGGGCCTCTGAGTTCTAACTTTTTACAAATATTTATTAGAAAGAATCCATATTCCAGACACTGTTCTAGGTGTTGAAGATAAAGCAGTGAACAGACAAGAAGCACTTTTCCTGGTGAAGCCTTCATGATAGTGCAGAGAGGCAGACAATAAATAAAATAAGTAAACTGGAAGTCTGTTAGAAGATAATACTTGCTGTGGAGAAAAGTTAAGTAGGATAAGGAATTCCAGAGTAAGAAGTTTCAGTTTTAAATAATGCTATCAAATAACTGCTCATTAAAAAGATGTTATTAGAGTAAAGACCTGAAGGAGATGAGGAAGCATGCCATGCCTACATATGGAGGAAGCATGTTCCTAAGAGAAGCAGCCAATGCAAATATTCTCAGATGGAAGTGTGTCTTTTTTTAAAAAAAAAATTTTATTGGGGTATAATTGATTTACAATGTTGTGTTAGTTTCAGGTGTACAGCAAAGTAAATCTGTTATATACATGCATATATCTACTCTTTTCTAGATTCTTTTCCCATATAAGCCATTACAGAGTACTAAGTAGAGTTCCCTGTGCTATACAGTGGCTCCTTATTAGTTATCTGTTTTATATATAGTAGTGTGTATGTATCAATCCCAATCTTCCAATTTATCCCTCCCCCTCTCCTTACGCCCTGGTAACCATAAGTTTATTTTCTACATCTGTAACTCTATTTCTGTCTTGTAGATAACTTCATTTGTAGCCTTTTTTTCCCACATATAAGCCATATCATATGATATTTGTCTTTCTCTGACTTACTTCTCTCAGTATGACAATCTCTAGGTCCATCCATGTTGCTGCAAATGGCATTATTTTGTTCTTTTTTATGGCGAGTAATATTCCATTGTATATATGTACCACATCTTCTTTATCCATTCCTCTGTTGATGGACATTTAGGTTGCTTCTATGTCCTGGCTATTGTGAATAGTGCTGCAATGAACATTGGGGTGCATGTATCTTTTCGAATTATGGTTTTCTCCAGATATATGCCCAGGAGTGGGATTGCTCTATTTTCAGTTTTTTAAGGAACCTCCATACTGTTCTCCATAGTGGCTGTACCAGTTTGCATTCCCACCAACAGTGCAGGCCTCACTAGTGTGAGGTGATACCTCATTATAGTTTTGATTTGAGATTCTCTAATAATTCGTGATGTTGAGACTGTGTCCTAAATGCTCACAAAAATCATCAAGGATGCCAGTGTGCCTGGAGTAAGGCACGTGAAAGGGGAAAGATTGGAGGTAAGGGCAAGTCCTCTGTAGAGTCCACAGGCCATGTAAGAATTCGGGCTTTTAGTCTGAGTTAGATGAGAGTTTGTTTGAAAATTTTGAGACATGATCCGATATATTTTTGAAAGCTCACTCTGGCTGCTTCAAACCATAGGAGAGGAAGAATGGGAGCAGGGAGACAAGTTAAGAAGCTATTGCCATAGTCCAGTGAGAGATGATGGTACACTACAGTGCTGATGAAATTAGCATTTGAAATGCTTGAAAAAATCCCAAGAACTTTTTGAAGTCCTTAGCATTATGGACTCTGTTAGTTTTTGAACCAACATATGGAATATGAAGTTAGAATGAGCCACAGTAAGGAAAAGATATGTGATGGCTGGCACTTGTAGTGTGGTGTAGTATATATAGGTAGATGAGTAGTTTGACTAGAAAAAGGGTAAATAAAGAACAGGGAACAATGTTCTCTTTCTTTCTTAATCCAAAATATTTTCAGAGAATTCTGGATAGTTGCATAGATGTGCTATGAAATGAAAAAAATATGAAATGCTGAACCAAATGATTCTTTCTTCCCATAGTGTGAACTTTTTTTTCTTCTTTTGGATGTATTTGTTTGTTCTGACAAGATAATCAACACTGTTTGTGGACTTTTATGAGATGGGTTATGTTACTGGGAAAAATTCCTAAGATCTCTATAAAACTGAGAAAACAATCCTTTGTTGGCTAGAATCGCAGTGTACTGACCAAACAGTCTCACACCTTTTGAAAAGGCCTAAGAAAAGTTTTGTAAGTGATTGGGAGTTGCTGTTTTTGAGCCAAATACCAAGTCACTTTGTGCTTGGTGCCAGTTCTCTTTGTTCTCCAATGTGGCAGTAAAGAATAGTAATGTCTACAAGATGAGGTGGCTCCTGAAAGCCCAGAAAATGACAATTTGCATGAAACCTAAACCAACTGCTGGCCACCTTAAACAAAACGAAATAAAATCACTTCTCAATGTTGAAAGGTATAAACACTAATTTGTCAAATTTGAAGGCATACATTTCTCAGGAGCATTAAGTAATTATTACATTTAAATTTTTAGTTAATATACTAAATTCATAATGTATGTTACCTTAAATGATACTATTAATCTATTTTATTTATGCCTCTAACTACTTAGTTAAAAAATAAGTTCCAAATGAACAATTTAATCATGGTTTATTTATATCATTCCAGAAGTCTTAAAATTTATGTTCCAATTTTTAATGAATATATTAAATATGGTGTTTTTAAAAACTGCAAATGGCTGAGGTTTTAATAAATGACTATCACATTCAGATAATGGCCTATTGTTTTCATTCTGATGCCTGTGAAGCTGCCAGTCATCAAGGCCCCCTGCAGCAGGCAGGTGAAGGGCTAGCTTTCAGATGTGTTTATGAGTCACATGCAGCTTGCCGCCTATATGTTGTTCCAAGGCTGACAAAGAAAATCTGTCAGCTCTGGGTTACATTCCTAATTAAAATTTTAAGTACTATCTAAAAAGCTCATATTTCAATGCATGCATTATTTTCATTCTTTTTCAAATATTATTCTAGAATTAAAATGCAACTTTTAATATACCCAAGATTTTGAAATGACCAGTATTTTTAAAAGGTAAATGAAAGTTTATAAGAAAATTTAGCTAACCAAATGGAAATGTCAAATATTTTACTCTACCAAAAACGCAAGTTTCTAACACTATTTTAATTATCTTTTCTTTTGAAATCATTGCAGTTAAATAAGACTTAGGTTTGAAAAACTCGTATTTACATGTAAAATGTGATTTTAGTTATTTCAGTTTAGCCATCCTTATATTCCTAAAACAATTTAAAAATATAGATATATCCTCAGTCTTAATCATTTATATGTGGTGTGATCATGTCTCTAGCATCCCCAACTTTTCACGACTGAGAGAAGACTCAGCCAGCACCAACATGTAAATAATTTTACTTTTGTGTCCATTTGCTATCTGGCCACTCAGTACATTGTACCATGCTCTCATCTTATGCCTATCACCCTTACTATTATTCAGGTTGTTATCCCCTCTGATTTTCTCATTTTCCATATTTGCATGTTTATACTGCTCTATCTTTCCTTTCTTCTTAACCATCCGCCCACTGCCCCCTTAGTCCTTTACATTTTTTTTTTCTGGAATTTCATTCTACTCTATTTTCCACTAGATTTCCAATTCCTTCACAGAATGCTACTTCATCTTGTTCTTTTCCAGGCACAAATGGAGAGAGAGGTCACAGTTCTCTTGTTACAAATTACTATTTAAAATTTTATTTCTGATTTCACCAGAGCATAAAAATCAGGTTTCTTTTATTCCAAGCTATCCAACGGCATCACCTCTAGCAATCCTCATTACCATTTTCTATCATTCTTCTTGTTATTGATCTCTTATATTCACTGACAACTTTCAGATTTGACTCCTCTGCACTCAAAGTCTGATAATGCCAATGTCCATGAACTATTTAACAACAATAATAGTAAAAATGATAACAATAGCAACAATAAAATAATGTAATCACACAACTCTCATGCTAGGCTTTTTGCTAGGCTCTTTATATGTGCTTTTTAAAAAAAAGCTTATAATAGCACTTTAATTCTATTGCACTTATTAGGAAACTGAGGACCACAAGAGTTAAGTAATTTTCCCAAAGTCATGCATATTAAGAGATATATGTTAGTATCTGTGCCCTTCTCCTCTATAGCACGTGACCTTTACCTTCAGTTTCTGACCTTAGTTTCAGTGACCTTCACTTCCACAACATTTCAATCACCTACTCCAAAAACCTTGTTATCTTCTATAAGACTCCACCTCTGAAATCTTGAAATTAATAGGCTAACTTCTTACCATACCTTTTTTCTCTTATTTTCCTCCAATATCACTGCTTTAACCAGTCTTTCAATCTACATCTATACACTCATTTAAAAACTCCAAACCTTCCCTCAGTATACACTTTACCTTAGTGTAAAAATATCACTTTAGAAAAACTACACATCCATATCTGTGCCTCCAAAAAAAAAAAAAAAAAAACCCACACACAAGGTCTTTAAACTGAGTTAGAACTGAGTCAGCTTCCTCAGTCCCACTTTCATTTTAATCTAGTCCAAACTTCATTATTCTCAAATACCACCACTTTCTCCCCTCCTTCGGCAAATGTCCCCATTTTCCATTTTGTAAATAAGACTACTCTAGAAGAATGTCCAGAATTTTTACAAGATCTCACTATCAGATTTAATTGCAGTCATCCCTACTGTTAACTCCATTCTCAGAGGAGGTTTCCCTGCTCCTGCCCAAGGTCTATCTTTCCTCCTGTGGGCTCCATCATGAACTACTCTCTTCACGTCATTAAATCTGTTCCCTCACCTAATTCCCTCCTTACAGGCCAGAAATGTGCTCAATCTCTCCCATATTAACAATCAAACAAAAAGAAACAAACAAAAGGCTGCTCTTTATTTCTAATCTCTTTACTCTCTACTTTCCTTCTCAGCACACTCATTTTCGACTCACTAAAACCTGATCCATTAAAATGTCTGTCTCCATGGTCAACAGTTCCTAACTGGGAAATCCAGTGGGCGCTTTGCGGCCATCTTATATGATTTGTGTGTAGTATTTGACTTTTTAACCATTCCTCCCTTGCAATTCTCTTTTTCTCCTGATTTATGTAGTATCACATATTTCTGCATACACTTATTTATTCAACAAATGTCAATGGAAGCATTACTATACGCTACCTCCATACTGTCACAAAAGGCACTTTCATTCTTGTCTCCAGACCCAGAGTCTGTCAATTTCAATCCTGCCTTTCATGTAGGATTTGCCTCCCCCATTAAGCCTTCTGACTACCCCAGCCCCAAGTGATCTCTTCAGTCTCTGAAATGCTGTAAAGGTTACAGTATGAACGTTTTACATCTTCTATTTTTTCTATTGCCTTTCCTAGTGAGAAGGAAGTATTCAATGAAATGCACTAATTTTCCTTTACCTCCACAGACAAGGGTCTCAATTAAAAACTCCTAACTTTACATCAATGTAAATTTCTCTTTCTCTAAACTTCTACCTGTGTGAATCAACATAACTACATAAAAATCACACATCCATAATATTGTACCTCTTCAAAGTTTAAGGTCTTCAACCTGACCTGATATTTTATATTTCCATTATAAATTTGAAAGTATGGATAAAACTGGTAATTTTCTAGAAAAATTAAATTTTACAAAATAAATTCCAAGAGAAAGTAACACAAAATGATCAATTTCCATAAATGAAAAGACTTTCCTTATTCCTCCAAAAAGCTAAAGATCCAATCAGTTTCAAAATTTAAAGACTAAATAATATAATATTTTAAATTTTAAAATATTTCCATAATTCTAGAATATTTATAAGAAAGAAATAATTGATCCCAACACTTAACAGAAATTTTGCCAAAAAAAAAATAGATTAAACATAGTCATGAATATTGATGCAAATTTCCATACTAAAATACAATAAGAAGCCAGCACCACATTAAAAGAATTATGACCCTGTGGTGTTATTCCAGGAATATACAGATGGATCAATATTAATCATGTGATAACTCCAAGGAGAAAATTCATATAATCACCTCCATAGATGCTAATGAAGCATTTGACAAAATTAAGCAATCATTTGTGATTTTTAAAGTAAAATCAAAGTTAGTAATAGATTAATACTTCCTTAAAATGAAAACTGTCTATCTCTCTTTCAAATCCACTGTCATGCTTAATGGGAAAATACTGGAAGAACTGCCGCTGAAATAGAAAATAATTTAAGATGTGCTATTGTGCTATTTTGTACATATATATTGAAAAATTTAATTTCAAATAAAAACCTTTAGCATAAGAAATTTTCCTTCCTCATCTAGTTTGATACTTTTGGGTCTGAATTCCATTTATTTGATATTAAAATCACAATTCTTACTTGTTCTTTTAAATTTGTATTTGCCTAGTTTATTTTTGTTTGTCAATAAAGTTACCTTGCTTATCATTTACTTTCTGTACCAGTCTTAAGCCAAAGGCATTATAAAAATTACATCAGTAAGAGGTTTAATTTAGGAATCAGAATTTATGCCAGTGTGAGAGGATCCAGGGAAGTAAAGGTCTGGAAAGGGAGAACTGGAGGATCAGAGAAACAGTCTCCAATCACAGCTGCCTAAATCACTGGCATACAGGAAAAATTCTGAACTTGTGAGAAAAATCCAAGCAGCCATGCATATCTGTCTACAATGTGGTCTGCAATGGGGATGTTCATGGAAGTCAAAGGAAACTGCTGCCTCTGTGGTGCTGCTACCTCTGAATGTGCACAGCCATGGCCCTGGTAGCGAGCACTGAACCAGGAGTGGTCAAGAGGCCAGGGATTTAGGAAACACTTTGACTCAGAGCAGAAAGAGGATAAGAATAAACTAAGATCCATGATGTATGTCTGCATATGATCATCATGTCTGACCGCCATGACCTTCCAAAATAAATGGCTTCTCCTTCCTTCTTGTACTCTACACCCTCTAGGAGGTCCTGTCTTTGAACAACTGTACTAATTCTTCATTCAGATACCATAGAATGAAGATGAAGCTGGGAAACAATTTTTAGATTTAGACAGTAGCAGTAATGCCAGTTTGACAATAGGTAATCTAGTATACATTTGTGTGATTCAGTATGCTTATTTATCTATTACTTAATTTTATAAATTTGAAATGACATTCTTTGACTACCAGATATTTCTGAAGTGGTAAGAGACTTGCTCTCCTTTTCACCTTCTTTCTCTTTTCCTGTCTCATTTTGTGAGTAGTTAGCATTTTTCCACTGTGAGAACATATAAAGTTTATATTTGGTTTGTCACCCTCAGCTCCACATTTCCTTTAGTCTTGGTTCTAAACAAAATATTTACATTCAAAATTCGTGACTTTGCCATTGCTTTCCAGTTACCCCCTGTTTGATTGAGGTTTACCTGCAAGCAGTTTTACAGTTTCCTCAACAAGGACTTTTGGGAGCAATAATCCCTGAGTGCTTGGTGTGTTCAAAACAATTTATCTGTTGAATTTTCACTTGAAGCACAACTTGGCTGGACATATAATCCTTGGCTTATATATTTTACCTTGCCTATCACATAAATATCACTCCACTGTCTTCTGACGCTGAATACTGCTAATGAGAACATGAAATCTGGTTGATTTGTTTTTTCTCTTCTAAAGGAATTGATATTTTGCCTTATCTTTGCAAAAGATTCTTTCTTTGTCTTTAAGGACCAATGCTTTCAAAATGTGTCTCATTATTGACCATTCTGGTTCACATTGCCCTGGCATACAATATGTCTTTTCAAAAACGTACATCCAAGCCTTCTTTTATTTAAGGAATGTTTTCTTGAATTATATGTTTCTATATTCTGTTCCATTATTTTGGCTTTCTTCTTGGGGAACTCCAATTACGTGCATTTGATCTCCTTTGCCTTTCTTGCATATCTAACCATTCCCCTTTAATCCTTTTTAACTCCACTGTATTTTTATTTTATTTTGGTCATTTTTCTCATTCTATACTCTAGAGCTCTTTCTATATTATCCTCAATGATTATGTTACTTTGTGCTACTGTCAATTTTGACTTCATTTCTGTGTTTTATTTTTTGTTGTTGTTGTTCTTCTTCTTACTTTTTTCCTTAGTTTGCCAATGTACATTTCATCATTTCCTGTTTTCTCACTATATTTTCCCCAAAACGTTGAGTTTTCACTTTGGGGTTTCCCTTTGTAGAAGTGATTATTTCATTTTTCTTTTTTTTACTTTTAAGTTCATGATAAAATATTTGGTCAGAACTTTCATCTATTCTTTCTTATTTTGTGAGGTATACTTTGGGAAAGTCTTTCCCACTTTATTTCTTCTGGTAGTTTTGTGTCAGTGCCGGGCCAGCTCCAATTTTACTTCTTACTATGGAATAAACTAGATTTTATTTGTCCAGCCACTGCAGAAGTTTCCTTTAGAGAGTGTGTTTTTACTGGATTTTCTAAGACATATCACCACTTATCCATTATTCTATTCTATACATTTTCTCTCTCTCTCTTTTTTTTTTTTTTTGGCTGTGCTGTGCGGCTTGTGGGACCTTAGTTCCCAGATCAGGGATTGAACCCGGCCCTGGCAATGAAAACACCAAGTCCTAACCACTGGACCTCCAGGGAATTCCCTCTATACAATTTTCATGATCTTTGACTCATTTGTTTTTTCAGTTTCTGTTTTGTCCTCTCCAGACCCCACAGCCCTTGTTTCATGTTGGCCTTTCCAGAAACCTGTTGCTCCTGGAGGACTTTGCTACTTTCCGTCCCCCAAGTGACACCTGATGCCTTGCAATCCTTAGCAGCCTTTACACTTAAAATCTATGGGGCATTTCTGTTTTCTAGTTTCAATATAAAAAGAAATTGCAGGGGGTTTTTAGTTGCCTTGTTGTTTTTATAAGAAGAAAATGGGAAACAGTTCAATCTTCCATTTACTAGAAGTAAAGAATTTTATTTTTACCTTTGAAATGCAAAAGTTTAAAAAGAATATGTCTTTATGTTCAGCAGCTTATGACAAAATTTCCCTGCATACCATGTGCTCTTTTCATTTTTTCATCAGAACCATTTCTTTCCTAATTTTATCTTGATATATGTTTTAGAAATAATTTTCTGTTCCACTGATTGGGTTCTGCCTTCAGCAATACTAATTATACTTTACTGAATCATCTCTTCTTTAACATCTTTATCTTTTTTATAAAATGCATTTCTTGCAATTATCTCAACCCTTTTCTTCATCAGTATTTTAATTTTCAGTGTTATTGATACTTGCTATTTTTAATTCATGTATTTAGGCCATAACAATATTGTTTGTATCTTCAATTTATTTCCTGACATATGTAATGGAATCTGTGATGCACCACCCAGATGGCCCCTTCATGACCGTGTTGCTTGTTGGCAGGAGTGTTGGCTGATAATGGCTCACAACTGAATTTCTCTCTGAGAATTGCCCTAGGCCAAAGAGAGCTTCCTCAACAAAAGTTACATGTCTTCCTTCCTCAGGAACAGTCCATATCAAATGACTGGCCCATGGTGCCATATACAAACTTGACCTGCCTGCCATAATTCAGGACAACTTCAAATGGTTATTCTAGCTTCAGAACTCGCAATGGGATAAGCTGAGGCCGCTGTTGCAAATGCATTTCAGTTTAACTTCTCCCACTGCCCATTCCTGCTTCCCCTGGTTCCCTAATATGCCATGTTCCTGAGAGTATTTGTGGCAGATTAAAGATGGCCACAAATCCTTTGACATTCTCACCACCAAGATGTAAGGTCTATGTTTCTCCTCCTTGAACCTAAGCTACCTATGACTACTTTGACCAAAAAACTACAATGGAAGGGACACTGCCAGTTTAGGCCTAGTCTTTAAGAGAGCTATGAAATTTAAGAGGTCCTGAGATTATATGGAAGGAGAGAAGAGCTCAACTAAACAGGCTTCCAGCTCTCTCTGCCAAGACATCAGGCATGTGAGTGATCTGCAGACCAGTTCAGCTGCCAGGTGAATACATACCCAAGTGACTTTTGTCAACTCCACATGAAGCACAAGAATCACTTAGCTAAGTTCTGCCCATATTCCTGACCCATATGACTGTAAGAAATAATAAAATGGTTGTTCTTCTTGTGCCATTAAGGTTTTTTATTATGTAGAAGTAGATAACTCAAACCACACTCCAAAATAAATATCTCATGCTCAGTCTCCACGTCTGAGCCTATATCCTGAGAAAGAAAAATGAGGCAATTGATATGAGGTATGATCCTAAGAAGCAGACCCTAGTAGAAGTTTGTAGCTAGATCATCATTGGCTGGCTGGCAATGAGGAACCATCACTAGTGGTAAGTGGATGACTGATGGCTCGTGTTATGCCATATGAGTGCCATTTTTTAACATTTTTACTAGTGATGATCTGGGATGGAATATCAAATGAAAGGGTGCACCAGCAACTTCAGTACTGTAGGTGTTTGAGAGGTGCAGTGGGAGTAATAAGTACAAGGACTATAGAATCAGATGAGTATTGCTGGGCAATATTGATGCACTAGTGAAAAACAATAAAAGTCTAAGGGTTATTAAATACAAGTTGAAGGCAAAGTGTGGATTGAGGGCCTTTTTGGCTTTATATAAAGAGTCTCTAATTTCCTGTCATGGGAATGCAGAGAAATGCTGTGGATGAGGCCTAGAACTTAATTGTAAGGTTAGCAGAGAAATTTGCATTGTCAAGGCCAGCCAGTCTGTTATGCCAAGGTCAGGTCCTTAATTAGAGAGATGTAGGACACTGAGATTTGGACTGAACTCTCTGGACTGATGCTGTGAATATACTGAATCTCCAGATTCCTCTGAAACATTCTGCAGAAGTAACCCACTCCTCCCTATTAAAGGCTAGTATCTTCTATATTAAAGATGATACAGAAAACTTTGTCTTGCAAAACAACACATAACTACAGGAGCATCTGTTCTCCACCTCTCTCCATTTACCCATTAGATCAATGATTTTGGACAAGTCACCCAGTTGGGGAAGTACTAGGCCTGCTAAGGGAGGAGGAGAACAATAAGCTAATATATGTAATGGATACTGAGTGTGCTAGATCAAGGACACAATATAAAATTGAATAAAGCATAGCTTTTCAAAATGGGAGCAATTTCCTGAGATGCAAAACAAAACACTTGGGCAAGAACTCTAGGAGACTATGCTAACACATTGCTTAGATGGCTCTTTGAAACTTGGAAAAAGTGATAGCCCACCCTAAGTGATGTAGAAATATTAGAACTACCATAGCAGATGGTGGAAGAAGGGATCAAAAGGCTCAAGAAAATTGGGCATGCTAGAGTGGATAAGAAGATGCATGAGACCAGAAATTCATGAACCAGCTATGCTCCATGAAAGAGCTCCATTTATTGAAATGATAAAAGTGACAAGGTATCACCATCGTTGAGAGTGGTAGTTGTATCTATAGCCAGGCTTGTTATAGATCTAGAATCCTAGTATCAACAGAGCTGATAGGATTTTGAAATAATAGAGCCCAGGTGATATTGACTAACAGTCAGAAGCAGGATGAGCATATTTATCATGAATAGCAGTAATGTCTGATTGGAAACCAGATGCTCCTAGAGACAAGATAGATGAGGAACCAAAAAGTGTATTGCTTAGTTTATACAGACAAAAAAAAAAAAGGATGAATGAGCCTGTGGACATTTCCTCAGTAAAATTATCATCCTTGCCCAATTTCTGAATATGAACCATTTCTCAGACCCAGAATCCAATGAATGTAGGAGAGGACAGGTACCCATGAGGAAGGACCCGTTAATACTATGCAAGTGTATTCTAATGCTTCCGCTCTCTCATTCCCAAAGAGAACGGATGATCATTTATTCAAGAAACCAAACATATGGAAAGATAAAAAATAAATCAATTCAAAGAAAGCAAGGAAGGACATTAAAGGAAAGGAAAGTTGGGAAAAATAAAAAGGAGGGCTTCCCTGGTGGTGAAGTGGTTGAGAGTCCGCCTGCCGATGCAGGGGACACGGGTTCGTGTCCCGGTCCAGGAAGATCCCACATACCACAGAGCGGCTGGGCCTGTGAGCCATGGCCACTGAGCATGTGCGTCCAGAGCCTGTGCTCCGCAACGGGAGAGGCCAAAACAGTGAGAGGCCTGCATACCACAAAAAAAAAAAAAAGGAAAAAACAAATGATAGAAATAAAAATATTAATGATTACAGCAAATGTAAAATGGACAGAATGTTACAGTTAAGTCAAAATTTATGAGTGTATTGAACAACTAAATCTAGATATAGGCTGCTTGGGAAAGCTACATCTAAAATATAAAGTCATAGAAAATTTGAAAATATAGACCAGGTTCATAAAAGTGAAGAGCATGCAGCTCTATTACTATCAAATAAATAAACTTCAAAGCAAAAAGCATTGTTATGGATATAAAGGAAAACTCCATCATGTTAAAAATTTTAATCTACCAGTGTAAAGCAAAATACACCAGATAACATAGCCACAAAATAAATGAGGACAAAGCTTGACAGAACTATAATGAGAAACAGATTAAACCAGTGACATATTGAGAGATTTTAACATATCTCTTCTCATTACTAGTATATTCAACAGGAAAAAAAAATAGAAAAGATCCAAAAATCAAAATAAACAAGTTTGAAATAGTATACGTATTTAGAACCCTACATCTAAGAGCTGGAGAAAGCACCAGTTTTTCCCAAGGCCCACCCATATTATGGAGGAAAATCTGTTTTACTCAAAGGCCACTGATTTAAATATTAATCACATCTAAAAAATTAACTCACAATAACATCTAGACTGGTGTTTGGCCAAACAACTGGGTGCCATAGCCTACCCATGTTGACACAAAATTAACCATCACACCTACCTAGATTAACCAGTCAAAAATATAAAAGATTCATGAGGGTATAATGAAAACATTTTCAGACATGCAACGTCCCAAAAATTTATCTCCAATGCATTGTTTTTCTTGGAAGATATACACAACTAGCCAAAGATAGAAATAAAGAAAGATAAAGCCATGATACCAAGAAAACAAATATCTCAACCTGTTAAAGAAGCAAAAGCTAGTAGTGACAGATAATAGTAGTGTATCAGGCCTAGAGATCACCGAACCTAAATTGGAATAAGAGGAGAGACAGGTACAGGAGGGATACTTTCATCTTACCCACTAAAAATAGGTCAAATAGAATATTTGATGTGTTTCTATTATGGAGGGGGAATCTATACTTAAGTCAGAAAGTTTCTTATGAATTTTCATAGACACATAGAAAACCAAGGACCTAATACAAAAGGAGAAAGTATTAAAACAAAAGTGTTCAGGAAAATAAGTGTGAATGTATTACATGGATCAGTGTAGTAGGTTTTAACTCTCCCTCAAAATATACCCATAATATTACCATTTCTCAAAATCCCAACCACCTTGGTCTAAGCTATCATCTTCTCTTGCATAGATTCTTACAATTACTTCCTAATTGGTCTCCCTGCTTTCAAACAATCTCCCCCTATGATCTGCTCTCACCAGAGCAGCTAAAGTGATCCTGATTAATACATAAAGCAGAACATATCAATCCATACCTCAAAATACTAGGCTCTCCATTTCTCTCAGAGTAAATGCCAAAGTCCTTATAATGGCCTACAGGGCCCAGCACAACATGGCCCTCTGCTGAATCTCTAACCTCAACTCCTGCTACCTTCCCTCACTCTTCCTGTTCCACCAACACTATCCCTTTGTTTTTCTTGAACACACCAGGCACACTTCCACATTAGAGCCTTGGCCTGATTTTCTTGGTCTGGAACATCCATCCCCTAGATCTCTGAGTGACTCACTCCTCACTTCCTGCTAGCATTTGCCATATGTCACCTTCTCAATAAGGCCCCATTTAAAATCACAAAGCATCCTCAACCTCCATACCTATTAACTGGCTCAATTTTTTTTCTCTTAGCACTTGCCTTCTGTAAACTTACCATATAATTTACTCATTTATCATGTTCATTTTTATTGTCTTTTTTCACTAAAATGTAACCTCAATAAAGGCACAGATTTTTGTCTGGTTTGTTCATGGACTACCTCTGTTATCTAAAAAGTAGTATGGCACATTATAAGCAAACAATAAATATTTGTTGAGTGAAAGCATGGATAATATACACATAGGTATAAACAAATAAATTCTGAATACTGACTTAACTAAAAAATTATTTAACTCCAAATATATATCTTGGAGAGAATAGAGAAAGGGAAAATACAAAGTGGGAGTGGGTAATATAAGAAAGCTAAATCCTTGTATTCCGTTCTAGGAAATTAATAAATAACCCTTGTCATATTATGATTTATAATAAGAATTGTGTATATATTTGGTCTTTGTCCTTGTTTCTGGCACAGAGCTCCTAAAATCCTTGGATTTCCTAAGTAATGAGAGCCATAAAGTTGTCTTTTCTTATTCTTAACAAGTCCCTTTACATTACTCCTGAGTTTATGTTAATGTTGTGATTTTTGGAAAGCCCCTAGATAAGTTAAGGATGAGGGTGGGTTACCAGGAGAACCAACCAAATTAGGTTGGAAGCTTTAGCCCCACCCTCATGCTCAGGATGGGTGAGGGGCTAGAGGTTGAATCAATCACCAATGGCCGATGATTTCATCAGTCATGCCTATGTAATGAAGCCTCCAAAAAACCCAAAAGGACAGGCTCCAGACAGCTTCCCGGTTGGTGAACAGGTAGAGGCTCACCCAGAGAGGTCATGAAAGCTCCACATCCTTCCATATACCTTGCCTTTCGCATCTCTTCCATCTTGCTGTTCCTAAGTACTATTCTTTCACAATAATTAACCGATAATCTAGTAAGTAAAATGCTTTCCTGATTTCTGTGAAACATCCTAGCAAATTAATTGAATCAAAGAAGGGGTATGTGAGAAGCTCCAATTTATACCCAGTCGGTTAGAGGCACTGGTGACAATCTGAATTCTCAATTGGCATTGGGTAGGGCAGGGAGAGGAGGGAAGTCTTGTGGGACTGAACCCTTAACCTGTGGGATCTCATGCTGTCTCCAGGTAGATAGCGTCAGAATTGAGTTAAATTGTAGGACATCTAGCTGGTATCAGAGGATTGTTTGATGTATAGAAAACCCACATATCTGGTGTCGGAAGTGAAGTAGTATTCAGAGAATGTTGTGTTTAATATACGTAAGTGAAAACAACAGAGTTTTTCTCTACGACATCTGAAACTGATAATTTATTTTTAAAAAGCACAATAAACATCTTATTTTGCCATGGGCAAAATAAATATCAGGAGAAATAGCTAAAAGAGATTAAAATAATCATCTTTAGTAAAACAGTAATTTAGAGGAAATGAGAGATCATCTAATTTTCATTAGACACTATAAAATAATTGAAATATCTATACTTTTTTTCTTGAAATATCTATACTTCAATATAAGTTTTATACTAGAACAATACCTCAGCAATACAATAAATAAACTTTAAATGTGGTGGGTTTAGAGATTAATTTCTTAAATCACACGATGCAAATCATGAAAGTTTTAACAAGTAAAGGTCTTTTCTTCTGATACACTTTAATATGTCACTTAATATTAAGAGTAATAATCAAAGTTAGAAATATTGTTGATCTAGAATGATAAAACTGTGCCACATTTTACTGTCTCTTTTTTAAGGGTCTTTTCATACCATGGCATGTCATAAGAAGTCCCAGAGAAAGAAAATAAGTTCTAATACCATCTCCAATTGGTTGATCTTTGACAAAATCTTGAGTTTTCCTACTTATATATTGGGAATAAAATTTTTATTATCTAACTCAGAGGGTTATTATGAGAAGCCAATATGGTAAGATATCTGAAAGCAATTTGATTACTTCAATGTACTACAGATTTATTAACTATTACTATGCCAACAAATTATCTAAAGTTAGTTAACATATGTGATGGTAACCTTACATTCCTGGTACCCCCTATTAAGGCATTATTGCCCTAGATTTAGGGCCATCAAGTCTATCTAGCCTTTCATGTATTTTATGTTCAATCTTACTCACTTTATTCTTATAGCCAGTGGCTCCCAAACTTGAGTATATAACAGCATCATCTAGAGAGTTCATTAAAACTCAGATTTCTGGATCTTATCCCAGTGTTTCTGGATCAGTACTTCTGGGTGGGTCTGAGAACAACTGAATATTTTATGCTGTATGTATCCATTTGATTTAAAAAAACAAATTTTATTTATGATTCTGAGGTAACATGTTATAAGAGAATTTCAGATTTTAAACCTGAAAGCTACTTTGGAAATCACCAAATCCTAGAATTTCTTAAACTGGGTTTCAGGATGTGGGTCAAATACTTTGAATTCACTGAGGGTGTATGAATATGCTGTCTATAAGTGCACTTGTGCATTTTTCTAGAAAGAGGATGCAGAAAGCTTTGTTGAATTCCTAAAGGGGTCTCTCTCTGACTCCAGAAAAGAGCCACTGAAGTTAAACCCTCTCATTTTCTCCTAATGTCACTTAGATTCAGAGAAGTAGCTTGACCACAGTTACATAGCTATTCTAATTAAACAGGGACTAGAGCTCAGGTCTCCTAACTAATGCCTTTTGATTTTTAAGTATTCAACTTTGGTTTCCTAATGCTAGTGTCTTTTGAGTGTCAAGCATTCTTTCAGCCAATGATATAACATTGAACTTTTATTTAAAGAATTTCATAGAAATATAGACATCATCTTATATTTCAATGGCCTTTATCTACCGATCTTTATTTTTCATTAGTTTCCTCTTGGTTTGTTGTTGTTATTGTTGTTGTTTTTGTCATTTCCAAGTTTCCTGGAGTCTTTGTTACATAGGGAAGACTAATTCTTTCCCCATAAGCATTTATGAATGCAATCCTCAGTGACATGAACCACCAGAAGAAAAATATCAAGAACACCCTCACGCTGATTAAAATTATCCCAAAAGAGAATGACAGTGGCGATATGATTATAATTAAGTCTAAATAAAGACATAAACAAAGAATCCTAGGTGTTACTGTTCCATAAACATTGTGACAGCCAATTCTTTCCATGTCTCAAAATTTTCTATAATGTGAATAAAAAGTTTTGGACCATTAGTTGATTACTAATATCCCTTTTACCTTTAAATTCTGTAATTCAAAGCATCAAAAAGATCCTAGATAGTATTTCCTAGCTCCCTAACTTTTTTCCCCTAAGTATTTTCTACCTTTGCCCTGCCTCACTTCACACCCAAAATGAAAATTAAAATGGTATCTATGTGTGTAGTGAAGAATTAACCTTACCCAAAGAGAGATCTAGCCTTTGCCCTCAGCTATTGGACAGGATCTCCGGGCTCCTGGAATATTCTGTTCTTTGTTTGCCTAGGATCTTTGGCCATAAGACAGTCTAACAGTGTGACTTTCAATGGGGACTTTGGAAGTTGAAGTTCTAGCCTCTGGAAGAATTGGAGACTAAAGATATTAGCCTGATCTCCAAGAGAGCTAGAAACTAAAGGTTAGTTATGCAGGCAGTATGTGATTGAACCCCAATAAAAACTCTGGATGTTAAAGGCTCAGGTGAGGTTCTCTGGTCAACATTACTCTGTGCGTATTTTCACACATTGTGGTCAGAAGGAGATATCATTCATAACTCCACATAGAGAGGAAAGCTCCATGTTTGGACCCATCCCAAACATGCATGCATGCATCACTTCCTTTGGCTGATTTTATTTACCCTTTCTCTGCTACAAATGGACACTTGAATAAAATAACTTTCAGTGAGTTCTGTGAGTCTTTCCAGCAAATTACCAAAACTGAGTGTGGTTCTGGAAAACTCCTGAACTTCTGCTGTCAGAAGTGAAGGTAGCCTTGTGTCCCTCAGACTCTGCAGGTTGGCTAACTCTGGATACTATGACAGTATATTGCTCTGTTCTGTATCTCTATCCTTGTTAACTTCATTTATTATTGAATAAAATCAAAATTAAAAATCAGGTATTTCTAAAGTATTGTGAGTTATCAAAAAATGTCCTTCCATATTATTTATTTCTATAAATCAAGATAAGACACTGTAGGAACTTCATGATTAACAGTCAATCAGGATTTTTTTTTCTTTTTGAAATTATTTATTGGTTTAAAAGTTGCTTTCAATATGATATAAGCAAATGTTTTGAAATACAAGTGAAAACAAATGTGGGAAATGAATACTATCACTCACCAACTTATGTATAATTGTGACTTTTTCAGAACATTGGCTTGCTTTTATATACAGAAGAATGAATAAAAACCATGAAAAAGACAGGCTCTAATGGATAAATCATAATGATTTTATACTTCTAATTAATGTAACAATAATACATTCTAATTTATGAATTCAAAAAAAATCTCAGTTACTCTACAGTGCTAAGTAAATAATCAGCGCCTCCATAAACACTGTGATAAACCTAACTGTTGACCTTTCCAGGTTGGAATTCTTAATAGGACATGGAATAATGTGTTTTTAGTCCAGACCAACAGGCTGCAGTAAAAGCTTTTATGAATAATAACGTTTGAAGTTCTTCTCACAGAATGGAAAGAAAAATATGAGTGTTGACTCTGGCAGCTAACAGCATATGCTTAACCACTGATCTTTCAGTGAAGAGATGGACAGAATCACAACTGAACATGCTGTATAATCAAAACCAACCCAATGTTCTTCATAGCTCTTTACATTTGGAACACTTCATCAAAAGGATCATTTGCACAAACTGAACAAAGTAATTGGTTTTGAGCTACATAACGGCTCTCTTCACAAATGGGACTTTACAGTACTTTAAATTAAGAAGCTGCAAGAACAACAGCAACATCACTATAAAAATAATGTCTTGCAAAAGATTAAATAAACAGGGCAATCCTTTAAATACTTATTGCAAAGCCAAAAGATACCTTTTACTCTACAAAATGGCTCAGGCAGATAAGAGCATATTGTGAGATCTCATCTTTGGGGAAATTGACATACGCCATAAGAACCAACACATCACAGAACCGTAGAAATCCTTAGAGTCATATATTGTCAAAGGCTAAGGTCCAACTAAAGACCAAGTTCATATTAAGTTTTCAACAAAATATATCCTGTGAAGATCTAATAAACAAACAAAAGATGTCCTCAAATGGCTCTGAATATTTAAAAAAAGGAAACGGTTGGAGACATTATCGTCAACGGGCTGAAGCAGGCGCCTGACTTACTCCAAGACTAGGTCAGATAAGGTGATGCTTCCTTTGAGGAGCAGTGTTACTGTGCACCCTACTGCTGTCATTTAAACAATCTTTAGTCAGTGACTTTCCCTGGAGGATGCAACTGAGGGTTCAAAAGGGGATGCAGGCTTCGTGTGGTCCCCTCCCACGGATTCAGTTGTTTGTGTAAAATAATTGCCTTGCCAAAGGCCTCCCTCCAAAAGATTCTGATCTCCATTTATAAACAGCCTATTCAATTTTTTTCAAGAATAAAATATTCATAATATCAGGAAAATATTTTTAATCAAAGCAGTATAGTCCAAGTAAAAATAAGAATTTAAAATTATACCTAGTATCATGTAATATAACCATTAATTAGTAATAATGTTATGTCATATCTCACTACCATAAAAATATTCTAAAAAATAGAATATTAAAGTGTTATTGGAAAGAAAATTATGGAGGCACAAAAATTTGAATGAAGCAATTCTCTCAAAAGTTAATCTCTACATGTGTAATTAATTCATAGTTACATCATAAATAGAAGTTGGGTGTCACCTGAATACTCATTTACTTGAGGTTAGATGAAAGTTAGAGGAAGTATGGAAAAAGGAGCACATGTCTTACAGACTACAGTTCACTCTCAAAGAACATAGATACTGATAAAAAGTTTGAACACTGTATTTTTAAATTACATGCTGTAATCATTTAAATAATTTAATTAAAAGTATCACCTATGAAACGGAAGTTTTAAGTGTTCTGTAATTTTGGCAATTTCATTTAAATTCACTATCATACCTCTAGATTTTACAGAAGAAATAACTTACAAGGTAAAATTAGCAAACATAATAAAGCAGCTAATTTAAAACTGAGTATATTAGATCCTACAAAAATATAGCTTTACCAGGACTAGAACTTATTCCACCAAATTTGCCCTTTATTTGATTAGTAAACTTTCATCTTCATCACCTTTATATTCAAACTTGATTCAACTAAACTAACATTTATTTGTCATATTGAGAACTCCAAAAGTCATCAGCTTTGTTCTCAAAAGAGATTCCAGTGCAGTTAGGAAAACCAAAGTATACTGGAGAACTATGGAGTAACTCAACTTACGTTAATTAGAATTATGCAAAACAGTCACAGTATTTAATAACACTTTAGCATATCACTGACCTCAAGATAAAGCAAATATTGTCTCCCTAGAAAATAAGAGTACCTCACAAGTGTAGTAAACTGTGTTAGGGAATATGTTGCCTATTCATTCATTCATTCAACAATATATTTATTGAGCATATATTTTGAGCCAGGTACTCTACCAAGAACTGAATATAAAACAGTAAATAAAAACAAAAATAAAGTTTTACCCTCATAGAAATTACATTCCAGGCTAGATAAGAGTTTTTACCTTTTTCTCATATTTAAGTCTTCAACTTCTCCCTCACCACTTCTTTTCCGAATTTGGCAAATAGCCCAGTAGGGACTCATAATAGCATCATATCCATTTGGCAACAATAGTTCATTCAGCATTAGACATATGACCCAAGTAAACATAATAAGAGTCCTTCTCTGGAAATGTTATTTCCACTTAATTTAGTTTAAGTTTCTGTCAAGTCGATTCAATCCTTACTTATACAATAAGTGTGAATAAGTTATCATTAAATAGATAAATTCATAGTGCTAATAAAATTTAAAGTAAAGATAAATCACTGTAGTTTATAGCTCAGAGAATCCTCAAGATAAGTAGGAAAAGAGGGACTTACTACAATTTTTCAAGAAACTGCAAGAAAGAGTAAATTGTGAAGAACTCTTGGTGAGCTTTCATAGTCAGTGCTGCTCCCTGTAACTCTGAGGCCAAGCTAAAAAGCACTGTGCTGTTTCATACACTGCTCCCCTTTTCCATTTGTAAATTAAGATCATTGGCTCCATATTGTCCATAAGGACATAAACATATCTTAGATAAACTGCTCAAAATAATTTTTTTCACAGCTGTCATTTAAGAAGTAAGTTACTACAAATAATAATATGTTCTTACAAACTATCAAACGATTTTTTAAAATATCAAATTTACCAAGAGTAGTAATTAAGATGTAAATGGTAGTCCTCAGTTAAAAATAGCTTAAATCTTTCACAATTGAGGAAAATGAAATTCATTTTAAGCTCTTTACATATATCATTTCACATAACTTTAAAATGTCATTATTTTTAATTCTGTAGGTGTAACTATCCCCAATAAAAATTATTACATAGCATGTATTTTGGGTCTCCATCAGGAGTCAAAGTGTCAAATGTTAAATGCAGATGCCAAAAATCTATTGTAATCAAAGACATGCGAAGTAAATTTAGCATCCACCTCAAACACCCTAAAAAATCACCAGGATTAATTAATAGATAATGTAAACTGGCTATATTCTTCTTTCCTCACCAACCCCTTTTTGCATATCTTAAAGCTACTCGAAGCCTCCTCCCAAAGATAACCATTTTTCCCCAAAGGCATACAAGTCAGCATGCTCCTTTGCTTGAACCATTATTTATAGAGATCTTTATTATCTCTTAATAACATTTAAAAATTAAGTTGAAATTTGTTAGTTATTAAAGACTCTGATAATTAACATATGGTTGTTGACGATTTTGTTTGTCGATACATGAAATAGTGTAAAATGTCTTAATCAAGATTATCAATAATAAACATTCCGAAATTCATCTATAGTAATGAGAATTCTTTAGGAAAGGTAATATGCAATTAATCAATAAGTAAACAAATAAATAAACAATAAATATTCCAAAAACTTTCTATTTAATGTTTTCCTAATATAAAGCCTCTTGATTTTTAATCCAAACTTCAGAGAATATGTTTATCTCTCAATAGAAAAACTTTGTTTGATGGCTATATGGAAAATATTTATATTTTAATCCCCAAAACTCTATAAAATACTTTTATGAAAATGATGTGCAGGAAAAGACCCAAGTTGCAATGCAAATACAATTGGTATACTGTCAGAATCATACGTAGATATGGGTGGTGCTGAGAGCAGCAAAACAGTGTCACACTCAGTGTTACCCTTTCTCTGTCATTGTGTCTTGTCTTCCATGATGCTTTAAACATGTACATGTTTTTGTCTAATGTTGTGTAATTAGTACACAGATTTTTGAGAAAACATTGAAGAAAATTTAGCAATTTAAGTGAGAAAAGTGATTAAAATGGAAGAAAATAGTTTTCTGCATAAAAAGCAACTAACTTTAACAACCATATAAATGCTTGTAGATCAGAAATCAGTGTTTTAGACATACTAAATCCCAACCAAATAGTTGGTTACTCTAATATGGGTTCATATTTTAGTTATATTTTGGGAAATTTGTTTTGAGTCTTAGGGTTTATATGTAATATAGAATAATATTTTCTTTCTAAAATAATGGAGGAAAAGCTCTTGCTACTATCTTCATGAAGTATATTTATTTAAACAAAGTTTTCTGCAATTAAGTTATTTCATAGCATAGAGAAAGAAAAATATTTCCAAATTATTTATTATTCAGCATAAAACTGTAGGCCATTCTTCCTTACTTTTAATGCAAATATCATAAATAAAGATTAAAAGAGCATTAAAAGGAAATATAGAAAAACTGCATCAATTATAATTCATGTAGTAAGAAGTCAGATAAATAAAGATCTTCTCCATATAATACAAAAAGTCATTTAAAAAATTATACATCTCTATATACTTTTTTTAAAAGCAGAAACATTATATGCTTAATGGTATAATATTACAAGCACTTATACTAAAGTCAAGAGTAAGGCAATCATCACCATTACTGTTTTAAATTATTTCAAAAGTTCAATCAGTGTTACGAGACAAGAAAATAAAGTGGGAGGCAAACTTTTTATTATTTGTAGTGGTAGTTTGTAAACTTAGAAACCAAAAACAACAGAAATTTAAATGAGAATTCTTTAATATGGAATAGTACAAAAATCAAAACCCTTCACTTAGACAAATAATAACCAGTTAAGAAGTATAACAAAAGAAAAGATTTTATGTATAACAGCAGAAAATAACATTAATATTTAATTATAAACTAATCTAGAAATAAATATAATTGCATGGAAGAAACATTAAAATTCACTTAAGTATTACAAATAAAAATCTGGATAAGTGAAAAGAAATACCTTTCTCTTGTATTGTCAAATTCAGTATTATAAAGATTCACTCTTTCAAAATTAACACATAAATTAATATCATCTCAATAAAAGACCAACATATATTTCACTGTTCTTGTTCCTTTTTTATGTTTTTTTTAACTTAAAATAAATCTAAATTCATTTGGAAAAATCAACATATAAAACATCCCCAAATAATTTAATTTTAATGTGTGATGGGGAAAACTCTTCCAGTAACATATTGAAATATACTATGAAACTACAGTAATGAAAACAATGTTGTTCAAGCACTGGTATGTATGGAAAAATCAATGAAGTAGAATATATTGGTAAAGAACAGGACTCTAGTGTATATGGGGATTTAGTATACGATGAAGTTGGCCCATATTAGTCAGAACATTTAGAGTTACAAGTGAAAGACACAACTCAAACTGGTTCAGGTAAAAGGGGGACTTTTTTGGCTAATAGAACCATACCATGAAAATGCAAGATTTGTAGCTGGGTCAATGGAAATCAGGGAGTCTTCTTTCTGTGAAGATCCCTAGTAATTGTCACAGAGCCTGGCACAGGGAAGACAGGTGATTACTTATCTGTTTACTGAGTGCATAACTTAAGCAGCCTGGATTCAGTGACAAGAATGGGGATGGGGTATGCAGTGGTAGGTAGGTATAAACTTGATTCTCAGTCTCAATCATGAGACAAGAAGTAAAGTTGTGTCCAAAAATGTCCATGCCTCAAAAGAAACACAAAACTGGTATCAGAAGAGGGAAAAATACTAGACATGCCCTTGGTCAGGTTTGGGACATAGAATTGGTGGTGGCGGGGTGGGGGGAGATGGGTGGAAGAAGCAAGGCTACAGATGCACAGATTGAAAATTAAATTTATTAAGTGGCAGGAGCAAAGTACAATTTGGAGAGAAAATCACATTTATAAAAGCAAATAAAAAACACTTATAAAAATAACTTGTAAAAAGTCAAATGCATGATATCAATCAAGAAAATAGCTCTAGTTTTAATAACCAGAAAATTTTTAAAGACCTACTATTTATTAAGTGAACTTGCTAAGAAATTTAGCAATCAACAACACTGTTGGATTGGTAATGTTATCATTCGCATTTTATGTGAGAAACTGAATCTCAGAAAGGTAAGCAAGTTGCCCAAGATCACATAGGTAATAAATGGTAAAGCTGTGACTGAAGCCCTAGCTCTCTGGCTCAAGAACTCACACACATAAACTTTACACTGAACCTAAGGTGTATGAACATACTTGAAGTGAGAACTAAATGAATTAAAAAAATTATTTTAAAATTATATGCTCCTTGCATATGTACTTGTGTCTGTGTGCGTGTGTGTGTGATCTCACACCACAGCACTAGGGCTTAGAAACTTTCATGTTCTATTATTGTTTAAAATCAAATCTAGGGCTTCCCTGGTGGCGCAGTGGTTGAGAGTCCGCCTGCCGATGCAGGGGACACGGGTTCGTGCCCCGGTCCGGGAAGATCCCACATGCCGTGGAGTGGCTGGGCCCGTGAGCCATGGCCGCTAAGCCTGCCTGTCCGGAGCCTGTGCTCCGCAACGGGAATGGCCACAACAGTGAGAGGCCCGCGTACTGCAAAAAAAAAAAAAAAAAATCTAATCTAATCTGCTTTGTGCTTCCACCCACCTAGGTGGCAAGAAATTCAATGTTGGTCATATTGTCCACTACAATAGCTCAGTAGAATCATACAAAACTTCCAGGCTTCTGTGGTGAAAGAAAACCAGGAAAAATGCCCAGTCCATACTCTATGATGGTTACCATCTTTACTATTGCTCTTTCAGCCACATTGATGCTAGTTTAGAATTCTAAAACTACCATCTATCTGGTATGCCCTGAGGCTTCATATTGACTTGGTAGTGGGTCTTAAATGCCTCTCCACTCACCTCAAGCTCAGTCCTAGAAGTTTTTCCTACTTCTGCCAAGGTTTTATATCCACAACTGCAAGAGCAGTCTGCATGAAATGTCCAACTTCCTTACCAGCAAAGCAAAAGCCTATTATGTTTCCTTGAAATCTTGGACCACTATCAGAAATGTTCCTTTTCTCTATAGTTGAGCAGTAGAGTCTTGACTCAGATTCATGCTACTCTTCAGTCTTCAATTTTGTGCTATAGCTCAGGCCACCCCAAAATGGTGGACAAAGGGATTGTCCAGATACCAAAGTATTGGGATATCAAGAGGCCTACAGAAGCACACCCACAGGTGGCTTAAAGGAAGACAAAGCATCAAGTCTTCAGTTGAGATATAAGTCCCTATCTGTCCTAGATGGTAGAGTACAAAGTTGGGTCACTAAAATCATCTCTCATGCATGATTCCCCTCTCTCCTGGAGTGGACCACCACTTCCCCCTCCTTCTCTTATTTAATTAGCTTTTTTTTTAAGATTTTTTTTATGTGGATGATTTTTAAAGTCTTTATTGAATTTGTTACAACATTGCTTCTGTTTTATGTTTTTTGGGCTTGGGGCCGCAAGGCATGTGGGATCTTAGCTCCCTGACAGGGATTGAACCTGCGCTCCGTGCATTGGAGGGTGAAGTTTTAACCATTGGATTGCCAGGGAAGTCCCTTTAATTAGCTTTTGACATTGAAAACGGTTGGAGGGAGGGGTTCAGTTCTACCAGGTGGAGCTCAGAGTGGAGAGTTTACTCAGAGCAGGTGCTCCCTGTGCCTTTTCATGCTGGGCCTGAGCCACATTCCCTGGGTCTATGTCTACTCTGACCAAGGCCAAGTCTCCAAACTGTCTAGCCTCAGAATCAACATGTAGAAATCTTTTAACCAGCCCTCTGGTTGGCATTTAAAAAGCTGAGCTGATCAGAAGCTTGTTCTAAACTAGTCACAGTCAGCCACAGCACTGAACACTTCTGAGAATCAAATAGCCTCAAACTCTGAGACACTCATCCCATTTCATCATTGTTAGTGTTCCATGACCTCAGATAATTTCCATTCCCCTAGCAGTGAATTCTTTCCAATGTCTTCTCAATCAACCCAGAAGTTTTATCTTCTTCAAAAATCCTTAGTTTGGGAGAGTTTATTATTTTCTTCATTGGAAAAGCAGTCTTCTCTACTTCTAGTCATAACATTTCAGCCTATGTGTAAATGATATTCAGGTTTGGAGAATATGGAAGTTTCCACAAAATACAACAGAGGGCTCCAACTCATTTGATCTGAACTTTAGTCAGAAATACAGCTTTCATTGTGATCCATTATACAAATTTATATGTATTTATAGGTGTATAAAATACATATAATAAAAATAAAGCAATAGACTCTTACTATATGTGATGTGATCAGATATTTCCATTTTATTCTATTGTACTTCATTTGATGTCTTAAACAATGATTGTTGTGATTCTCCAAATTGATTTCATAATTCACTAATGGGTCCCAAAAGGCAATTTGAAAAACACTTCTCTAGGACACCAAGGACATTGACTTGTGTGTGTTCCTCTCCCAGATGGAAATGGTTATTTCTGAAATTTAGAGTCTAAGATGGGGACCTAAATATCCACTTTTATGCCCCCCCCTACTTCTCTGTAGTCTCTTGGAAATCAAAGAGAAATTAATTCAAAAAGCCTAACTTATCTTCCCTTACCGACCATTCTGCCAATCTTTACATATCTATTCACAGTTCTTAAAATATTCTATAAACTCCCTTCATATTTAATCTCATCTCAAAATCCACAGGGCTTTATGAGAGTGCCCACTATCCATTAACTGTCCAGAATGGTAATATTTACTATCTCAAAATTAACTGTCCCCAATTCTAAGTATTATAATTAGTCTTCCTTATAAATACATGTCGCACAAAACTTTTTGAAAATCCTCAATTTGTCCCATAAACAATTGGTATTAATTTTACTCCATAATATTCAAGTCTAAGAAATTTCATGTTGATTCATCTTTCTAAATCAACTATCGTCCACAGCTCTACATAGCTTGCTGGAAAGTAAATTCAATTCAGTCAATAATGGAATTCTTCCCCATGAAATATTTTTTAAAAATCCTGACTTTATATGATGTCTGAAAAACAGTCCATCATTATTTCCACCTTATCATCACTCCTTTAGCTTCACATTGCTGTAATTGAGCAATAAGGTTGACTGCCCCTTAGGAACTGGTTCTCTCTGAGTTTAACCAAACTCAGAGATTCCTGTCACCCCAGTCCTCTCCACTGGCCCCTATGTGGCAGCACACAGCAATCTTCAATCCTATTCCCAACGTGAGGTAATATATGCCATCAGGACACAGGTTTCTATAGCAAGCAAAATGCCAAAGCCCCCTCTGCAAACTTCATATAACTTCATACCCTTGGACTAGCCACATGTTTCACTCCCACTGAAAACTCACTTTCATTGCCTCCTTCTCTGGGAAAATTCAGCCTAAAAACAGTATTGTTCATTCCCTCTTGAATGTGTTACTTGTGGAAGCTCAGACCTTTAAGAATATAATGAGGACTTCTGACTTTTGAGGAATGGGGTGAACATAGACAAAGAAGATGCTTTATATTTTCCTCCTAGGTTTCCACAACAGCAAGGAAACCTAGGATACCAGTTTTGTGTGTGTGTGTGTGTGTGAGAGAGAGAGAGAGAATATGACAGACAGTGCGGTGATAGAGAAAGAGAGGTAGAGAGAAAGAAAGAGGGATGGGGAGAAAGGAAGTTCTTGTTACAAATTCATTTTAAGTACTTAAGACTGCCATCTTTTGAATAGTAGGAGAAGTTTAATAAGGCAGCATAGAAAAAAGCTACAGAAACTTTTTACAAACATTTTACTTTCTCTTTGTTTCACTAGAATAAATATGAGATTAGAGATTAGATTTCTAATTAATTTCTAAAATTAATTTAATTTCTAAAATTGTATGCCCCATTGAATACATATGAGATTGAAAACAATGTATTAGAGTATATAAATTAATACCAAGAGAATTATAAAATTTTGCTTTATATTACTTCATAAAGAAAATGCTGTTTATATTTTCTGAATAAGCATAGCATTTGATATTTAATCGACTTTGCATTTGTGAGACTTCAAAAGTGGACCTAGTCTAGATTAAGATAACCACAACAGTAAATAGGATAGCAATCAGTCCTATGTTCTCAGCATGTCCATGAAATGCACACTCATCCTAAGCAATCAAAAGAATTGAGAGAGAAAGAGAGAGAGAATAAATAAAATTGAACACTTACAAAACTAAGGAAATTAAAACTATTCTTTTGCTTGCCATAGCCATTCCAATGATCTAATTGACTCCATCTATATTTTTTCAGTTGGTTTCTTTCATTTTTCAAGGTTAACTTTACAGTGGTGTTTTCCAAGTTTCTGTTTCAGCTTAAGAGTGTGCAGTGTTTTAAATGATCAGTTCTAAAATTATTAAAAACATATTTGCTTTTACTATGGATGACCAAATTTTTATGTGTGTGAGTGGCACAAACACACACACAGCATGAATATAGAAAGAATGAAAGTAAAGGAGAAAAGAAGAAAAGAAAAAGTTTATCTTAGAGTTTGAATGGGTGTGGAAAGGCCCAATTGTTCATATTAGTGCTTTAGTTCATTTTGAATTTATATTAATTTCACTAATAACTTTTGCAAAGTTATTATGCAGTTATAACACCCAAATATTAGTAGCCTACAACAATAAAGGTTGATTTCTTCCTCATGTTACTTGTCCTTCAGAGTTCATTTGTACTTTGCTTCATATTGTCTTCATTGCAGGGCCCAAGCTGAAAGAATAGTCCTATCTTGTCTTTATGACAGAGAAGGAAGAGCAATGTTGGAAGCACGCAATGCTGGGAGAAGAGATATACACCACTTTAGTCAGCTTTAGTCTTCTACATGGAGGAAGAGAAATATCCAACTCTAGCACCCTTTAGCCTTCTTGTCCCACCTAAAGGACTGAAAAGCATGTGCAAAAGTACAATCTAGAGGCACAGACTCACTAAACGAATAAGACTTAATCACAGGACTATAAAATACTTCCCTTTCCCCCACACCTTACCACCAAATTACTAAATGTCTATTTACGGCAGTTCCTTTTACCCAGTACATTGAGCACAGCTATCAAGAAAAAAATTACAAGACACATTCAAAGGCAAAAAACACAGCTGGAAGAAACAGACCATCAAAATCAGACTCAGATATGACAGCAATGTTGAGGTTACCAAACCAGGAATTTCAAACAACTATGATTAATATGCTAAGTACTCTAACAGATAAAGTATATAGCATGCAAGAACAGATGAGCAATATAAGTAGAGAAATTGAAATTCTAAGAAAAATACAAAAAGAAATGCTAAGGATGAAAAACACTGTAACAGAAATGAAGATTGCCTTTGAAGGTCATATTAGTAGACTGTACACAGCTGAGGAAAGAATTCCTAAACTTGAAGATATCTCAATAGATAGCTCCCAAACTGAAAAAGTAAAGAAAAAAATGACTAAAACAAACAAAAAACCAAAAAGCAAAAAAACAGAACAAAATATTGAAGAACTGTGATACACATTACAAAAAGCGTGACATATAGGTAATGGGAATACCAGAAGGAGAAGAGAAAAAGAACAGAATATTCGAAACAAAAATGATTGAGAATTTCCCCCAAATTAATGTCAGACACCAAACCACAGATCCAGGAAGCTTTGCTTTGCTTCCAGGAAGCTCAGAGCATATAAGCAGGATATATACCAAAGACAACCTACAGATATGCCTATATGATAGGCATATCATTTTCAACCTACAAAAAATCAAAAACAAAGAAAAAATCCTGAAAGAAGCCAGAGAGAAAAAATGCCTTAGCCATAGAAGAATAAAGATAAGAATTACATTCACCTTCACCTCAGAAACTATGTGCCACAGACTGAATGGTTGTGCCCTGGCCCCCCCACCACTCAAAAAACTTCATATGTTGAAATCCTAACCCCCCACTGTGATGGTATTTGGATGTGAGGCTTTGGAGTGATTAAGTCATGAGGATGGAGCCCTGATAAATGGGTTAGTGTCCTGATAAAAGTGATCCAAAAGAGTAGCACATAGCAAAAAGATGACTATCTGTGAACCAGGAGGCAGGTCCTCACCAGACACCTAATCTGCAGGTGCCTTGATATTGGACTTCCCAGCCTCCAGAACTGTGAGGAAAAAAATCCATGTTGTTTTTTAAACCACCAGCTTATGGCATTTTGTTACAGCAGTCTGAATGAACTAAAACACCAAGAAAGAAGAGTATGGAGCGAAATTTTTAGTGTTGAGAGAAAAAAAAAATCTTAGAATTCTGTATTCTGCAACATAAAGACGTTTTTTTTATCCTGAGAATAAAGACTTTCTCAGACAAACAAAACCTGAAGGAATTTGTTACCAGTAGGTCTGCCTTGAAAGAAATGTTGAGTTCTTTAGAGAGAAGGAAAATGGTACAGATAAGAAACGCATATCTATATAAAGAAAGGAAGAGCATCAATAAGTGAAGGAGAAAGACTGTATATTATTATAGTGTTAATCTGTATTCCTTTGAATACTATTAAAATAGTGTTATTTTTCCAAAGTAAAACAATGATAGTCACTTAGTAGCTTTTTTACTTTTTTGAATTTTATAAGTAAATAACATTCTTTTAATTAGTAAATAATTAATATTCCTACAGTGAAAATGTGTTTATTTCAACCAATTATGCTGCTGCAATTAGACATCATAGCCAAAATAAATAAACTTTGTATAAAACCTAACACCTTATATGGAAATTAACTCAAAATGATCACAGATTTAATTGAAAGATGTAAAATTATAAAATTGTTGGAAGAAGATGAAGAAAAAAAATCTTTGAGAGCTAAGGCTAGGCAAGGAATTCTTGGACATGACATCAAAAATACAATTCACTAAAAAAATGTAATCAATAAATTGGACTTCATTAAAATTAAAGATTTTTCTCTGCAAAAGACTCTGTCAATTGTATGACAGGCAAGTTAAAAACTGAAAGAAAATATTTGCAAACCATGTATCTAGAATATATAAAGTACTCTTTAGAAAAACAGTCAAAAAGATCCGAAGGATGCAATTAGAAAATGGGCAAAAGACATAAACAGACCTTTCATCAAAGAAAAAATATAGATGGCAGAAAGCACATAAAAAGATGTTCAAAGTCACTAGCCATTAGGGAGACAAAAACCACAATGGAATATCACTATAAACCTTCTAAAATGGTTACAATTTTAAAATAGTGATAAATATCAAATGCTGATAAGGATGCAAAGAAACTAGATTTGTAATACATTGCTGATGGGATGCAAAATGGTACAGCTACCCTGGAAACCTGTTTGGTATTTCTATAAAACTATGTAAACTCATCACATGACCCAGCAATTGTACTCCTGCACATTTATCCCAGGGAAATTAAAACTTATTTTTACATAAAGTCCTATATATAAATGCCCATCGCAGTTTTACTGAAAATAACCAAAAACTGGGGGAAAAACATCCTTCAATGGGTGAATGGGTAAACAAACTGTGGTGCATTCATACAATGGAATATTATTCAGAAATACAAAGAAACCTACTTACACATCCAACAACTTGAATGAATCTTAAGGGCACTAAATAAGAAGCCAATATCAAAAGATTATATACTATATTATCCCATTTACATAACATTCTGGAAATGGCAAAATGTAACGTCTTGAAAACGACAAACTTTTCAAGAAGAAAACAGATTAGCGTTTGCCAGAAGGTAGTGATGACATAATGGTCAGCACAAGGGAGTTCCTTTGTGGTAATGAAAAATTACTGTATTGTTGTAGTTACATGAAACTATACATAAATTAAAATTGTATAGGAATACATACACACATACATGAGTATATATAAAAACTGGTAAATCTGAATAAGTCCTGTAACATAGATAAATGTATTATACCAATTTCAATTTACTGGCTTTGAGATTATACTATAGTTAGGTGAAATATAAGCATTGCAGAAGCTGGGTAAAAGGTACACAGGGCTCTCTTTATTTTTTCAACTTCCTGTGAGTCTATAATTCTTTCCAATTGAAAGTTTAAAAATGTAAAATTTAACAAATTAAAATTTCTCAAACATTTAAACACTGATATAAATGAGTTTAATAAAATTCTCCTTCCATTTGTTAATTTCTCAAGTTTAATATACTGGGTAATTTAAATACTTTAAATGCTATAAGAATTGGAACTTGCAGTCTCTGCTTAGTATGTACTAAGTGGAAGAGTGTTGTACCAAACCTAACATCTAGATAAAGCCAGATGACCTATTAAATCGTAACTTTTCTTGAACTTATCAGAGAATTAAAGTTGCAGGGCAATCAAATAGCCTGAAACCTGAGAAAGACAAGTACTTCCAAAGAAAGACAGGATACAAGCATTGCTTACCCAGGGCAGAGCACAGGAAGGAGAAGGAGCTGGCATTCAAAAACGGATAAGAACAATTTAGCCAAATTCGTAACAAATTGCTTAAATCTGAGTGTAGGATAGTGTGAGAGAATAGAGGCTCTTAGAGTCGGAAGCACCTCATCATATGGGCAGGGCTGGAGTCCAGAGAAAGTCTAATTTGTGGTGAAGATCTGGGGGAGGCGAACAGTCTAGCTGCGGAACAATAGAAAGTCCCACCTGGATCCTTCTTCTCTACAGAATAAAAACTTAAGCCACTGTGAGAAGAGCAGCAAATTGCCTGTCCAAGTGACTAGATGAAGAACCGTTTTGGTTGTGGGGAGAGGGGAAGGAAACTGAACAAATTTCACTCTACTTCTTCAGATTTATATACAGACAGTCCCCAACTTCACAATGTTTCAACTTAAAATTTGGTTCCACTTAAGATTTTTAGACTTTACGGTGGTGTGAAAGTAATACACATTCAGTAGAAACCATACTTCAAATTTTGAATTTTGATCTTATCCTAGGCTAGCCATATGCAGTAGGAATGATACCCTCTGCAATGCTGCACAGAGTCAGTGAGCCTCACCTCCCAGTCAGCTGCAAGGTCAAGAGGGTAAACAACCAATACACTTATAACATTTCTGTACCCATATAACCATTCTGTTCCCATGCAACCATTCTGTATACTTTCAATACAACAGTCAATACAGTAAGTCCCCTACACATGAACCTTCAAGATGAAAACTTTCAAAGATACTAACGTGCATTCGCACGTCCAATCACGTAAGTTAGTTCACATGTCTGGAGTACATTGCCATGTGCGTGCATCCTCTACAAGTGGTTGTGCTTTACTATACAGTACTGTATAGAGTACAGTAGTAAAGTATCTTTATTTCAAGCCCAGGATGTCTGGAAGCAAACATAAGAGCAGTGGTGATGTAGCTGGTACTGCTAAGAAGTACCAGCTGTTGTACTGTACTGATAGGGACAGAGTAAAGGGACAAAGTAGGTAATTAAATAGTTAATCTCACTAGAGGATCATAAGTAAAGAAAGAAGTATGGGAGACCCCTGTAATTTAACAATCACTCAAGAAAGCACATTTGCTTAACCATAAAACCAAGCAGGCTTGCTTAGCAACAAAACCATGCAACAGAAGCACGAACCATGCCCCAAAACAATGAAACAATGGTGGCATGAGACCCACATCCTGCCCAGTGAGCTAATGACCCCAAGGACATGCTCCCTGCACACACAAAAAACAGCAATTTATGGAAAGGTGACATTTCAAAGTGAAAGACCCTCATTGTACTGAGACCTGAAATAATTTTTCCATAGTACCATGACAGTCCTGGCTTGACCATGTAGGGCCAAAAACCTCCCCCACCCAACCTGGAGGAGGAGCTGATGATGGAAGCATGATGTCTACTCAAGAATGAGGAAGAAGGTGGTCTTTTCCCCCTCTCCACTTTTCCTTTGACTGTAAAATTGTAACCCACTAAGTTCTCAGGGCATAGCACCCTCTCGCCCACCTACTTATAAGTCTCACAAGTGTCCTATTCTAATAAATCACTTCTTATCTATCACTTTGCCTCTCGCTGAATTGTTTCTGCGCTGGGACCTATCGGACTGAGTTCCTCAGAGCCCCCGAAACGCCACCTAGCGGTTTCGGCGCTACTGTACTTTTCAAGGTACTGTACTGTAAGATTAAAAATGTTTTCTTTATTTTTTGTGTTTTTTTTTTAATGTATTATTTGCGTGAAAAGTATTATAAACCTACCACAGTAGAGTACTATATAGCCGATTGTGTTAGTGAGGGACCTCGGCTAACTTTGTTGGACTTACAAACCAACTGGACTTAACGAACGTGCTCTCCAAACAGAACTCATTCGTATGTAGGGGACGTACTGTAAATTACATGGTATGTTCAACACTTTATTATAAAATAGCCTTTGTGTTGATGATTTTGTCTAGCTGTAGGCTAATGTAAGTGTTCTGAGCACATTCAAGGTAGGGTAGGCTAAGCTATGATGTTTGGTAGGTTAGCACTTTCCACTTAGGCAAATTTAGATGGGTTTATTGGGATGTCACCCCATCATAAGTCAAAGAAGATCTGTATATATAAAGCAAATTATTAATAGGGCAAACAAGTCAATTAGATGTAGGTATAATATGTGATGGACACCTCACAAAATAACATGTGCAAATTATTAATAAACATAAGAAAAGATCCTCAATGCATAATCAGAGAAATGCAAATTAAAATCACAAAAAGTACTACTACATATCAATCAAAAGGACTGAAATTAAATATACTGATATCATCAAGTATTGGGAAGTATGTGGAACAACTGGAACTCTCATACATCATTGGTTGGGAGTATAAAATGATAAAACAAATTTTGGAAAGCTGATAGAACAAATTTACAATTTGACCACCAATTCTACTCCCAAGTTATTTACTCAAGAGAAGTGAAACCATATATCCTACACAGATTGTTTTCATGACTATTCATTGCAGCTTCATTCATAATAGCCCAGCAATGGAATCAACCCAAATACCCATCAATTGGTGAATAACAAATTAATGTATATATCTACAATGGAATTACTATTCAGCAATAAAAAGGAAATTCTGATATATGCAACAACATAGATGAACATCTATCCTGTTAGAAAGTTTTCCTGAGAATCATCTGTACTCCCGTACTCTTTTTTTTCTTAACATATAAGGAAGGTAAGGATGCTGACAGATAAGCCATGGTATGAGAAAGCTTGTAATTGTCTGATACAGAAAAATTTCACCACGAGGGGAAGAATGCCCAGACCACAAAGCCAGGGGTAGAATAATGGAGGACCTGAGCAATTGGTGCCATTTAAATCTTTTAATTTTCACACACACACACACACACAAACACGCACCACAATAAATAAATGGGCCTAGTTCCCTTTTCTAGGTACCCAGGATAAAGCAAGTTTAGTGCAAGGGAAGTTTGCAAGTATATCATGGAACAAACTGTTTATGAAATACTAAATCTATCTCAGAAGTCATTCTGTAACAGGTAGGAGGAGACATACCAGTCAGAACATATATGAGTCATAGAAATGAAAATCATGAGATAATTAGACCCAATATTATAGAAGGCCTCATATACCAAATGGAAGAGTTTAAATTTGATGCAGTACTAGGGCTCCTCAAATTGTTCTGCCTAACTGTCCCTAATAGCAAAGAGGAACATAAATATTACTTAAAGCTACATGCCACTAGTTAAAATTACTTTGAAGTCTCATTTGTTATATTTAAAATTCAGGAGAAATTTGTATGTTAATAATCAATACAGGACATATTTATTACTTATCAAAGTATCAAACTTCTTCCCAAACATTCTTGTGATATTGACACTGCGTAAAGTATGCTGGGTTTATCCTGTGGCATTAAAGCATGTCACAATGTATCTCCTGAAGTACGCACACCATTGTTTCAAAAGGGTGGCATAGGCAATAGGTGGATTTTTTACATTCTTACACAGAGGTGAAAGTGCATGCTTAGAAAGTTTGCATGAAAAATAATGCCTCAGACTTTATTTTTGGCAAAGAACTTTCATATTTGGCCCTTACATTAACCTATGGCAGTATGGCAGAGAAAGTATATTCATGTCCATTTATAAATAGATTAGGAAATTGAGACATAGAGAATTGAAAGTGCACAGTTAATTAGCAGAAGAGCCAAGAAGAGAATGTGTTTTGTGACTCTGAATCCAATGCCAATTCTATTATCCCTAGTCACCCTAGAGCAAAATATACTATAAAACTAATTTATCTTGGATCACATTCAAGAGAATTTTGTTGTACCTATAGTAAAAAGATAGATTTACCCTTATAGGTCATCCTAACATATTCTCTGAGGTTTTCTAGTGTAGTAAGTTTTCGCATATCAAATTTGCTAGGTGATATCTGCTACAGAAACAGAGTGTTTTTCTTAATGCTGAAATGTTACTGATTATACTTAAAAGAATGAAACTGACCTGCCCAAATTCACTTGAGCAAAAAAAGAAAAAGAAAAAATGCCCCCCACCAAATCTCACTGAAACTAGTCAATATGTCAGAGACACATTTTTTCTAAATCATCTGAGAGTTCTCACTGCTATTTTCTTACTTTTTAGAACTTCAGTGGCCAAATACTCAAAGAACCCACCAGAAATGAGTAAGGACTCAATTGTATTCTTGCTCTAAGAATTACCTTGCTCTAAGAATTCTTGCTCTAAGATTACCCTCTGGTTGGTTGTTTGTAAGATACTAACTTGCTCTATTTGCACTCACAGAATTCTATCCTCCTTGCTACCAACTTCTGTCTCTCTCAGAGGGCCCACCTGTCCAGAACCACTAAGAAAGTTTTTTATTTTTATTATTGTTTTTTAAAAACACTTACTCCTTTGACTAGAGCCAGAAGCTTTGAAGTTTGTTGTTGATAACAAACCTGCACCTGATGGGCAACCTGGACATTTGACTGAATTTTCCACTTGGACTACCTCAAAAGCATTATCATACCAGTCTCTGGTTCCAATGAGGACAGACTTCCTGGAGTACTCTGAATTGGATTCTCTTGGCCTACTGGGCACAGAAAATCCTGCCAAATTAGGCTTGGATTCCTGGACTCCTGATTTACAAAAAGCACAGAGTAGCGTATTTGATATCCATGACCTTCTTTCATATCCACTGATAGCAAAAGTTGCTTGTTTTCCTCTGATCTTATTAGCAAAAATCCTTTGAAAAAAACAGGAAAGGAGTAGAGATGATAATAAGAGAATGAGATAAGTAGCTAACTTTGAAAGTAGTTCCCAAAAGAAATAAACAGGAATTTTGGCTTAGAAAGATAAAATTTTTTCAGGAATTGTATTTTTGTTTTCGTTTTTATTTTTCTTGATAACTAGGTTGACAAAATTAGGAAGCTAAGAATTTAATCAGTGTTCTCATAGGACTTATAAATGCCAATATATTTTTCACATATTTCTAGCATATGAGATTTCACTGATAAAAACCTACTAATTACATTTAATTTTATGTGTTTATGTTTAGGGATAATATTCACCATTTCTGTGAATAAAATTCATGGTAAGAAACCAGTGAGAATATGTGTTAATGATGCCTTAGAAACATATCCTGAAAAGGAATAAATAATTGTCAGGCAAAATAGTGATTTAAAAGACTAGTAGTTTCTAAACTTTGCTCAATATTGGAATCACCTGGGAATCCAGGTGACATTAGTACATTAAGAAGTTCTAATGTCTGGGGCTTCCCTGGTGGCGCAGTGGTTGAGAGTCCGCCTGCCAATGCAGGGGACACGGGTTCGTGCCCCCAGTCCGGGAAGATCCCACATGCCGCGGAGCAGCTGGGCCCGTGAGCCATGGCCACTGAGCCTGCGCTTCCGGAGCCTCTGCTCCACAACGGGAGAGGCCACAACAGTGAGAGGCCCCCGTACAGCAAAAAAAAAAAAAAAAAAAAAAGTACTAATGTCTGACTCACACCCTCACATTCTTAGTTAATTCATATGAAGTGCAACCTGAGCATCAGGGTTATTAACAGCTCTCTAACTAAATAGCTAGTCTAGTGGAATCAAAACTACACTGAAGTCCTGAGTTCAAATCCAGTCTTTTTTCCTATGGACTGTAGAGTTTTGAGCAACTCAGATGACCTCTCCAAGTCTTTCTTTCCTAACTGTAAATACAGGATATTGATAATATATTTTCTCTCTCTTTCATAGGGATTTCACGGAGATTAAATAAGATGCTATACAGGAAGTCACTTTAGAAACTATTGCCAAGTTAAATGTAAAGTGATACATAAACATGAGTTTTATATATATATTTATATATAGAAATTTATTATGTATAAAATATATTATATATAAGGAAATTTGTTTTATTATATATGATATATAAAGATATTTATTATAATGAATTGGCTTACAAGATTATGGAGGCTGGCAAATCTAACATCTGTAGTGTAGGCAGGCAGGTTAGAGACCAAGGAGAGCTGATGTTTTAATTCAAGTCCAAAGCCCATCTGCTATAGAATTCTTTCTTGCTCAGAAGCAAGAAAGAATTCTTATTTCATTCAGGCCTTCAACTGATTGGATGACACTCACTCACATTATGCAGGTCAATTGCCTTACTTAAAGTCCACCAATTTAAATGTTAATCTCATCTAATATAACCCTCACAGATATAACACCCTATATAATACCCAGAATAATGTTGACCCAATATCTGGGCATCCCATAGCCCAGCCAAGTTGACACACAAAATTAATCATCACGGTATTATTATTACCATTTTTAACAAGCTACCTAAAAAGTGGAAGTACTAGACCAATTAAATATGTAGGATTACAACTACCGAGTTGCATTCTTGGGCCTTATCTTCACCTCAGCTTTGCTCCAAGTATGTTGACATATATTGTGATTTGAAGGACAACAAACAGAGCCTCGCTCAAATCATCAGGGAAAAAAGTCAAGGCTTCAACTATAAGTGATTTTCCCCCCCTTAACTCCGTAGTTACACCTCAGAAAAAATATCTGTTAGATTCCAGTGGCACACAAGACTGGCCATATGAGTAGGTGGTATGATCTGAGAAATACCAAGAGACCCCACCTGCCAAATATATCTTCCCTTAGGGACATTCCTGGAATTCTTATGGTTAGAGACAAAACAGAAAGACCCTTTTAAAATGCACTGAAGTGTTAGCGTATCATGGATTGGATTAACAGGTTGACTAGAACATGAATAAAAATAGCTTTTCAAGGTGGAAAAAATGGTTACTCTCTCATCTTTGCTCTAACAAACATGTTTTTCTTTACCAGGCAAATTCAGTCTGGCTAAATTAGTCTACTTCTTTACCTGAAATCTGATAGATCTTATACTATTGGCTATTATGACTTTACTACCTGTTTCCTTACTACCTTCTTTATATATTTCTAAACGGCCACATTTGGTTTTCCACAATAGAACCAATAATAAGCTTTAGAGAGATTTCCTCATTTTCTTAGTAAACATTGGTGGAGTTTGGTGTATCCTAGTTTTTATCAGTTAGAAAAGCATAAAGTTCAGATTTTAATCTAAAAAAAGGATACAAATTGCAAAAGAGAGCTGCCAAATCAATTGGTATACAATAATATCTGCAATTAAAGCTCTAAAGTGAAAGAGAGATTTTTTGACAAATATTTCTATGATGTTATAGGAACATTTTATAAATTTATTTCTTTTTTAAAAAAATATTTCATGCAGCCCTGGAAATTAAGGACAAGGTTTCTATCCATCTTTAGCTCTTGAACCTCATCCTAAATATTAGTCTCTGAAACTCCCTGGAAAAAAATCACCTTCGTCCAATTTAAAAAATAAAGATATTTTCCCTCCACTGAAGACATATGTCTAATAGCCTCTTCCCAGGCACTGCTTCCTGCACTTTTTGACCTCATCAAAAGGTTCATTCTAACTTCACTGTGACCTTGGCTAATGCTGCTGAGCATTTATAACTTCCTTCCATAACTCAAAGCCTACCATCACTTCCAGAACTGACCCAGTAATCTAGTGCTCCTCTTTGAGTGATAGGTTCCTGCACCATGGACATCCTAACATTATTGAACAGGTGAAATACATGGTAGGTTATTTTTGGTTTTGTTTTTTGGGGAGGTATTATATACCAAATCAAACGTGCTCTCTCCAGCTGTTCAAGATGCAGAGAAAATTGCTGTACCACATGATCCTTATAGTAAGGCAGCTTAAGTGATATCAGAATGTCTCTGGCTGATTGGAGCCTTTGGTAATTCATATTAAGAAAATCATAGCTCAGTCTCACAGACTTTGAAGCAAACTGCTTCTTTAGTAAGTAACTATTCTCCCTTTAAGAAACAGTTCTTGGTTTAGTATTGAAACAGATTGACCATGGAACAAGTAACTATGTGATTTGAGCTGTTCATCAAAATTGGGTAACCTATTAGGCACCAAAACATAAAGTTCAGCATGTATAAATGCCCTTATTCATTAAGTAGAAGTCAAGTATATATAGATCAGGCTAATAAAGCATCAGATGTTCTCACAGCACAGGGAAACTTTGCCATTTTTCCCACTGCTGCCATATTAAGAGGTAGAAGTCCTGATGGTTGAAAAACTCTATAAATATACTAAAAACCATTGACTTATACACATAAATTGGGTGAATGCAGCAAAAAGAATAAATCTTAATGTATGCAAATTTAAAAAAATGGTTTAGAGGATCTGAGAATCTCAGTATGGAAAACAGAATGTTATAAAAGAATCTAATGTATTATGAACCAACATGCACACATACTAACCAGATGTATGAACCAACCTCACTGAAGGGGGTGAAAGAAAGAAGTATTGACTTAAGACTTTAGAAAGAGTGGAGACTTGGTCTTAAAGGCAAAATGAACTGTACCTAGGCACTGTATTCTACTTGATGAAGTTGTTCCTGATAAGGGTACAAGTTAATAATTCTGAAATCACAACTGAACAATTAAGTAAGTACATGGCAGATTATGGAAGCCAAGTTTCTCACTGTTGAAGAGGGAGATTATAGATAGGCAAGGAGAGGAGACTATAGTGATCCATGTGATAATGGATTAGAGTTGAAGACAGTATAAACTCAAGTTTTGCTTAATATAGATACATATGGATACATATATATACACATACACACACACAGACATATATATTGTATACAAACATATCTCAGTCTGTCAGCTGAGAGGGTCTAGACAACTCAATAGCAATGAGCACCCTTAATGCCAGGATATTGGGTTCTAACACTATTTTCCAATAAAAGGAACCTGGGATCCTCGGAGAAATGGCTGATTCTAGGACTGGGACAGGAAATATATAAGATAAGCCTGTAGTATCTTGTAGTGTACATCATCTTTGTAGTGTAGAAAGTATTTAAAAAACAAAACCTCACAATGTGGTTGGCATGCTAAAAAGAATACAGGAGGGGCTTCCCTGGTGGCGCAGTGGTTGGGAGTCTGCCTGCCGATGCAGGGGACATGGGTTCGTGCCCCAGTCCGGGAGGGTCCCACATGCCGTGGAGCGACTGGGCCCGTGAGCCATGGCCGCTGAGCCTGCGCGTCCGGAGCCTGTGCTCCGCAACGGGAGAGGCCACAACAGTGAGAGAGGCCCGCGTACCGCAAAAAAAAAAAAAAAAAAAGAAAAAAAAAAGAATACAGGAGCCACATGAAGAGGTCCCAATGGCCAAATGCTAGAACAATTTGAACAATAAAATTAAACAGTATTGGATTATAATCCAAAGTAAAAATAGAATCCATAAGTCCATGCTGATATAAACAAATGATTAAAAAATAAATAAATGGAGAAGAAACAAATCTGCCATACAAAATAATTACTATATATTTCAATATATGCTATATTAACATGCATAGTAATTTATATAAATACATAGAAATATAAAAATGTTGACTAACATATTTATATATATTTATAAAATATAAACTAACATATTTATATTTTTCATTACTAAAATGAAAAATTGTTTTTAGATACGCTACCCTCAAGGAGCAGGCATATATAACTCCTCACTCCTTAAGTATGGGCTGTGCATAGTGACTACTTCCAAAGTGTCTAGCATGGAAAAAGAGGGGGGAAAAAAAAGAATAACTTTACAGTGGAGAAACCTGAAAAACATTAGCTCAAGCCAGGTGATCAAGGTTAACATCAACAGTGATAAATCATGTTGATAGTATGTAGCCCTAATATGATGTAATGAGAATGACCCTTTACCTCTGTGGATTTCTCCAAAAAACATTATCCCAGTGTAAACATGAGAAAAACATCAGAACAATTCCAACTGAGGGACATTCTACAAAATACCAATATTCCTCAAACTGTCAAAGCCACCAAAAATAAAATCTGAGAAACTGTCACAGCCAAGAGGAGACTAAGGAGACATGACAATTAAATGTAATGTGATATCCTAGATAGGATCTTGGATCAGAAAAAGAACATTAGGGGAAAACTGAGGAATCTGAATGAAGTATAGTTAATAAAAATGTATCAATATTGATTAATTATGATAAATGTTCAATACTAATATAAGATGTTAATGATAGGGGAAACAGTGTAGAGTATGCCAGAATACTGTACTATCTTTGCAATAATTTTGTAAATCTAAATTTTTTCTAAAATTTAAAAAGTTATTAAATATTTATTTATATTATTACATTTTAAAATAATATTTTAAGATGGTTAGCTTATATGTGTAAGCATGTTGTGGTTGACATTTATTATCACTATAGCCTATCTATCATCATTGTTCCCTAGAATGGATTAGATAAAGGGATCTTTACAATATTTTGAATTAAAATAAACTATCCACAATAGCACTATGAAAAAGTAGCATTATTATCCCCCTTTTACTGTTAGCCACACAATTGGTAAGTAGTGTATGTGAGACTCAAATCCAGGTACCTCTAACTCCATACGGTGTGGTTTAAAGTATTCTGTCAGACCTCTTCCCCAAACCATACACATGTGGTAAAAATAAATAAATAATTTTAAAAAAGAAAAAGAAAAAAAACTATCAAAGATATGTACTCAGAGACAGTAATTTTTCTTTGATGAGTAAATGCACAATATTTTACATGTCAAATATTGTTAGTATCTATTATGCTAATTGTACCACATTCGGGCATAATTTTTATGAAGTCCAATAGACTTCACTTACTCTTTTTAAGATTAAGAAATAAAGTATGCTGTTCTCTTTTTTCCAAGAAATAATTAATATTTATTATATTTGAATGGCTTTAATAATTTTATGAAACTATTCACTTTTTTAATATATTTATAGTGAATGGATTACTAGAGATTAAACTAGCAAAGTATTTCTCTAAAATCTTGTAATTTTTATTTTTTTTCACTTAAAAAAACAGGTATTATATAAAAGCTCAAGAGTGTAATTTGTCAGTATTATTTTACTTACTTGACTATATAAAGAGCTATTTAGCTTTCAGCTAATATTTGGAATAGATATGGCTAGATATTTAAGTTCTTTTTTTCTTGAATTGTACAGGATAGAGTGAACATTGGATCTTATGTTTCTTAAACTTCTGCATTTATGTAAATAAAAATGATACCAAGCCAAGTAAAATTCCAGTTTGGTGAAGCTGAATTCCAACAGAAGAACAAGAACCCTTTCCACATGTACAGATGAAAGAAGTCTGGTAGATTCTAAGTCTTATTTTTTTCTTTTTATAACTACTAATTAGGAACAGTGGCTATAAAACAAAACCTAAATCTATGCAATGGAGAAACCTAATTAAGACTTCAGCTCTATTCTTCTAGGAATATATATGCTAGAAATACCTTATTTGGTTCTTAACTAGCATGAAAAATCTGATCTCCAAACCAACCCACTTCATAAATATAGTTGTAAATATCAAATTCCCCCAGCTCACTTTATGGTATCATGTTAAAATACTAGTAGGATCTAACCTCTCTTCTTAGATTATAACTCACTTGAAGGCAAAGACCTCAAACTTGCTGGGACTCACAATCAGCGTTTATGTAATAACCAGAAACTACAGTGAAAAATCCCTTCCTGAACTTCTGTGGTCATTCTCTAAAAGGCCCCAGTGGTACTCAAGATAACCTAATCAAATGACTAGGGACCAACTACTGCCTACTTCCTTCCAAAACATAATTTGACCAAGGCTACTCAATAATGGGATGGGAAAAGTCACAATATCAAGACTATTCTGTCACCCACAAAGAGATGTTGAAGTCATTTCTCTTCCAGTTATCAATAGTACTAATCTCTATCTCTCTAGAGTCATTGCTGTATCCAAAAAGGACAAGATAATAATTTATAAGTGCACCAAAATTTCAAAAGTGTTTTACAGATATTATCAGGTCTAACAAGACAGTAGGAGGAGCCAGTACAAATAACCAGCAGGAATGGTCCACACGGTGTGGGCCGGCGGGGTGGGGGGATTGTTCAGTGCCCTTCTAAGGCACATATAAGTACAAATACTACGTGAATATTTTTACCTGGGCTGTTCCCTCCAAACATTTTTAACAGGGCACAAACCCATTTTAGAACACCTGTACCTTGTTTGTATAACACTAAAAGATGTATTTATTGTCACTTATTTGATGAAGGCATTGAAACAATGTAAATCCAATTTTGTGTTTAATGTTACATAGATCTACAACAGTCCTTCTTCCCAAAGAAATGAGTCTGTCATATTTGCAAAGAAGCAACGTGATATTGCATAGTACATGAAATGACAATGGTCTCAATAGTGGGAGATTTTTACTCCAGCCATGACTTTTTTACTGGCATTTGCAAATCACTAAATCTCTGATTTCCTCAACTTACCTATATTTAAAATAAAAGAGAAAAATCAATAAACAGAAAAAATAAAACAGCATTTTTTCATAATAAGATAAATATTGAAAAACTAGAATTTACTGAATTAAAGTGAAGATTTGCAATTATTTTTCTCCTATGTGAAATTTTTATTATTAAAGCATTGTGTCCTATATTTAGTTAAAAAAAATTCTTGTCTCTTTAGTCTAAACCGTAAGTTCCTAGAGGCTAGATACACTTTCTCTTCTCTTTCATCATCCAAGTCAACTTCATGAAATAAGGCCATTGTCAGTCTGTTTCTCTCCATCTACTCTGAAATATTGGCACAAGCAAGAAGCCACCATGTGATTCTCCCCTAAAATCCAGATTGGTGTGACAAACTCCTCGCTTGACATCTATTGAATGTCTAGTTTTAAATCTAATATGCCCAATTGCAACCCTTGCTTGACAACTTCATTACTTTTCTAGTGCTGTGTAACAAATCACAACAAACGGAGTAGCTTAAAACAATACCCATTTATTAACTCACAGTTTCTATAGGTCAGAAACCTAAGCATGGAGTAGCTGAGTTCTCTGCTCAGGATCACATAAGGCCAAGATCAAGGTGCTGGCTGGGGTTATGGTCTCATCTGGAGGTTGGTGTACTCATCCAAACTCATTCAGATTGTTGACAGAATTCAGTTTATTGTGGATGTATTACTGAGGCCCCCATTTTCTTGGTGACTATCATCCAGGGACAACTATCAGCTCCTAGAGGTTGCCCTCAGGTCTTTGCTTTGTGACCCCCTTCCTCTTTCAGCATCTCAGTTTGCTCCTTGTTTGAGGCCAGCAGGAGAGTAACACTTCACCTGGTTAGATTAGGCCCATACAAGTTAATCTCCCTTTTTATTAATGCAAAGTAAACTGATTTGTAACCTGATCATGGGAGTGATATCTCATCCTACTTATGGTTCCTGTTCACACTCAAGGAGAAGAGTTTATACAAGGCATGCACACGATGGGGCAGGAATCTTGGTGGTCATCTTAGTCTTCTACTCACCACCCCAACTTACCCCCAAACTTCTTTTCTGTGAGTCTTCACATCACTAAATTGTTCAAGCTGAAAACCTCTTTTTCTCACAACCTATAATCAAGCAACCATGAAATTCTGTGAGCTCTACCTCCAAAACATAACCTGAATCTGTTGTCTCTTTCTCTCCATTAATTCTCTCTACAGTGCTTTCTTCATGCAAAGCAGAATGACTTTAAAAATAAAGTCACTCATCCCTTACTTATTTTTATTTATGACTCCTATGCAATCCTCATCCCCTAACCAGTGAAGCCTTCAGTCTCTACCAGAGACACTTGCAAACACCCCCTCATCCCCTCACAAACACTGACCTGTGAGGCCCCACTCTGGTGCCCCAGCTTCTGGCCACCTTCCCGTAGTCACTCCCCATGCCCCTCCCCTCTCAGTGCTAAGAGTGCCTTCATGCCCTCTCCCAGTCCTGCTCCTGCCCTCTGCTTCCCCAGAGGGGTAGATATTAATATTAACCTTCCTCCAGCACTCTCCCTCCCCTCCACCTCCCTGTAATGGGAGACTAAACTGCCTACATTTTGTAAATAAAAAAAAATATTCCCCTACTTTCATAGGCGAATGCAGAGGCCCTGGCTGGGTCCTTGTCTCTGTGTATAAATTGTACACACAGTGAAGAAAAATAATTTTTTTTAATAAAATCATTTTACCCTCTTTTGGCTTCATTCTCCACTTTGATTAAAAGTCAGACTCCTAAACAGGACCCACAAGGCCCTATGTGAAGGCCTCTCTGAAGGGATACAATTTAATATTTAAAAGACTGACTAGAGAGAGAAAGCTTTGTGACCATCACAGGAAAGAATATGCCAGGCAAAGATGGCTAATGCACAAATCCTGAGGCAGAGATAAACCTGGTATGTTTGAGAAACTGAAAGAAAATAGTATGACTGAGACCATTTGTAGTGGGGAAGGGATGTGCTAATCATAGTTTCTGATTCCTCCAGGAAAAATGTCAGGAAAGTTATTACATGACTGGTACCAATGTAATTCAGCAATGGTTTTCTCTGTCTATGTTTAAGTTGTTAGTTGTATGGGGGTGCTATGTTTAAGCTGTTAGTTGTATGGGGGTGCTTTGTGGATTCTTTGGAAATCTCTGAACTCTGAGGTTGTTTTTACCCTTTTTATTTTTTTTTTTTTGCCTCACTGTGGCTTGTGGGATCTTAGTTCCCCCGACCAGGGGTTGAACCCGTGCCCCCTGCAGTGGAAGTGTGGAATTTTAACCACTGGATGGCCAGGGCCAGGTATGTCCCTGAACTCTAGGTCTTATACCAACAGTTTCCTTGATAAGGGCAAATACATCTCCACTCGGTGGTTAATCGTGATACCTCTCCTTATAATTTATCTCTTTCTCTTGCAGTCACTACCATTTAGATAGGACTCTTGGAGTGGGTCTAAGGCAGCTCCAACAGGCTCTTTATTACATGGGCCACATCTGAAGCGGAGGAAACATGCAACTTTAATTTACTCTTGGTAGGAATGGAGTTAATTCCTACCTGCATCCTCTAATATACTGCCATAAGCAGCTTCAGCCAGACTTTGTTGTTTAGATTTCTTAGATGTGAATTAGACACTTGTGAATGTCTCTATTCCAAGCTGCAAAGGACGCTTATTGAGTTCTATTTGTATTCTTCTTGATGTTCCTCTCACCTGACATGAGGTAAGTGGGAAGCCATCTATTCCCATTTATGGGGGACTAATAGAACCCGGACAATTCTTTTCAATTTCCTACTTTCTGGCTGAATTATTAATTTCACTTACATAAACACTGACCTTTCAAAAGCTGATTTTTAATCACTTGCCTTGTAATTCCTACATGAGTTGTATTGTACCTCTCTTTACATGGTGGGAATAGAATGCATACTTAAGAGAACAAATTCTGGTGCTATTTTGCTGGGGTTTAACTCCTGGCTTTTTCATTCACTGTAAGTATGACCTTGGTCAAGTTATTTAAACTTTCTGTGTGTCGGTTCCTTGATCTGTAAAATACAGATAATAACGGCAAAAATTTCATAGGGTTATTATGAGAATTAAATTAACTATATACACATGCTTATACACAGTTCTACATATATAGCCAGCTGCATATACATACAAACACAAATACACACACAGCTAAATATATATATGCTGTATATTATATATATTATATATCAGTATATGATATATATCAGTATACACTTCTATATATATTTATATACATATATATACCAGTGTTTGTATGTTTACATATGTGTTCATATTCACTAATAAATACTATATGTACTTGTAACCTACTATTTTGTTCTCATTGTACAAACTCGAGACAAAAATCTCATTTTAAGATGCCATCAAAAAGCATGAATAAATAAAATATGACAAATCATAACTAAAGTATGTATGTGCTGTGTGTTTCAAAAAATGTCTGAAATGCATATGAACACAAACTTTCAAACTCAAAAAAACCCTAAAAAGGCTAAAGCCTTTTCTTTAACAAAGTAGTTTGAATTCATAATTTTCCCTAATAGAGTGATCATTATTATTTTTAACTGTACAGTACTACATATGTATTGCACTTAACAAATGTATTCATTATGTTATCACATTGATCTAAATTGTCTCATTTGAGGAAAAAAGAAAAGGTATTTCACATGGCATTATTACACTTTTACTCATTCTTACATGGGAAGAAGTTGAAATTAAGAAACATTGTGAAACTTACATAAGGTGATCCAGAAAAAAGGAGATATAGCTAAGAATAAAACAATGCTTCAGCAAGTCCTTATCCAGTGATCTTTATACTATAGGACATTGCTCCCTAACCCAGATATAGAAATAGTCTATCCACTATATGTGACTACACAGAATTTTGTGCATATTTTATAAGATATACAGTTAGTATATCGAATACAAGACTTGTAGGATAAGTTAAAAATCACAATTCTGTTTTATCTTCAATGCCCTTTTAAGATTTATTCAATATGGGTAACCTTTCCTGCCCTTGGATAGGAAATTGGCTGGGTCCCATTACTTTCCAGCTTACTCTTAGGTAATAAGCAGTTCTATAACCCCTTAAGTCCCAAAGCATGGTGTCAGTTCAATAATTATAATATATAGATTCCAGGTTATTGATTAATGTTTCAATAGGCATTCAAATTAAGACTTCTATTCTTCCCAAAGCCTATGAGAACAATTGGTTGGCCCTTGCTCTTTTTCCTCACATGTCTCCCTCCTCACTAACTGGTTAGCAGCTTTCTCATATTCCTCCAGGGTCAAAGTAAGCAGGAAAAGTAAGAGAATAAAATTATTTTTCCTTGACTGATTGTGCCATATTCTCTGTGCCTGATATATGGCCAAAGCTTACTCTTTTACGGGATGATTTTGTGGATTTTGGAGGTTTTCATAGCTGTGGTGTTTCATTTTCCTAGCTGACCCATTCAGCCTCTAACGTCCCTGGAGGTTTCCCTCACATAATCTCAAACTACTGAAGTACCTTCCACAATTCCCATTAATCCTCTTGGGCAGTCTTTAAATGGCTTCCACAAAGCTTTGTTGCCCGCCATGGCCCATATCTGGTGTACTCACACATCCTTTGTCCCAAGTTCGAGGAGAACAGGCTAGTCTCAAGGCAACAGCAATACTCTCCTGGCTCTACACCAAGCACCTCATCAGTCTTTTTGTCATCCTCTAGATAGACTAGGTAATCATCTGTCTCCAGGTTGCAAGGCCCCCTATCGTCAGGAAACACATATAAAGCTCTCTGAATGGTCTTGTTGAAGCCTACTCTTTCCAACGTGAAGAGCCACATTATACTTCTGAAAAGAGTAGGTGAGGTTTACTGCATCATTTTCTTCAAAGAAATCCACTTCAAAGCATTGACACTTCTCTATACTCTGATAGGTTTTTATGTCCTTGAACTACCTGAAGGTTTCAGAAATCAGAAAACTGAGTTTCTGGATTTTCTTTTTTATGTTCAGCAAATGGGCAAAGTGTAAGGTCTCTATTCATTTCATAGCTCTTGTATTATTACTTCAATCAAAATTAGGTAAAAATATTCTCATTTCAACAATCTGTTCTGCATGTATTACATTCTGCTTTGTATTATACATATTTGTATAAATATTATAGTCTTATGTCCCCTACTAAATGTAAGTTGTATTCTTCTTAAAAGCAGATACTGTGATTTACTTATCTACATAATATTCATGACATATAGATCTGTCCAGTAATTAACTGTTGAGTTGAATCTTCACACAGATCAACAGGGAAAGCTGGCCAAGGGCTAATGCTTGGGGTCTGATGAAATATGCAGAGTGTAAGAGTTAAGCAATTAAGAATCAGATATCATTTTATATAGCCTAAAAATATATAATTTTTATTTGTCAATCACACCTAAGTTAAGCTGAAAGAAATAAAAATAATAAAAACATGAAAAAAGAATCAGACATGGAATTAAATTCACACTCTACCATTTACCAGCTAGTTGTATAACCTTGGACCTGTGGATTATATTTTCTAAGTGTTGGATTCTTTATGTGCAAAGTGTAGATAATAAAGCTTCCCTCACAAGGTTTCAGTGAGAAATAAGTGAAAAACTACATAAAAATCTTAGAAATTTTGGTTATTAATATTAAATTCATTATTACCCATATTTCTAGAAACATAATGAATCTGACCCAAAACAGAAATAGGCTAATATTTGTTTCATAAATAGGTTCATGATTAAATAAAACAAATACCTCAGCAACTACCTGGGCAACTTAGTTATTAAAAAACAATTTTACTTTCATTATCTGAATTATGAGGCTAGTTACTTTATAGCCATTCTTTATATATTAGTGATAAGGAAGGAAAGAAAGAAGGAAAGATGGAAGGAAGGAAGAGAGGGAGGGAGGGGGCGTAAGGGAGGGAGGAAGGAAGGAAGGAAGAAAGTAAGGGGAAAAGGAAAGAAATGAAAGAGAAAGAAAGAAAAGAAGGAATTACATGAAGAATACTAAGGAGCAATATATTTTTAAATGATTTCATTATATTCCTTCAGGTTGAAAATAATAGTAAACTACCTGTATGAAGGAAAAAGCTATGTGGCTTATACTTTCTTTTAACATTATTAATCATGGAAAATGTGATAACATGTGTGTTGCTTTAAATATGGTATACTTCAGGACAGTTAGTTGGCTTATGTCCTCCAGGGTGGTTTCTGATCACTTAATTCAAAAGCCACTCTCTAGACAGGATTCATCTATATTTACTTCTAATCAACATCAGGTACTTGTTAATGAGTTTAATTTAAATTGAATTTCCACTGATGACATTAGATAAGTGGATTAACTAAAATATGTAGACATTCCCTTCCCACCATTGTATGACCCAGTTATAACAATCCGCAAATCTTGCACCATTTAGCCCTTATAAATGATGTTCTAGGCTTTGTTCTTAAATGCACCTGTATTTAGCCAGTGATTCTGGAAGATTGTGGATCATCTGACTGACTAAAGAGTTAAAAATACTGCTCATTTGCTTCCAGTAAACCTTTATGCTCTTGCATAAAGGCACATGGGACAGAGTTGGGACTTCATGACCCATAGAACGGGATTGGGATTGTTTTGTGTCTGTTTGTGCATAGACATCTATATAGGGCAGAATATGTATTTTTTTGGTGACCTGGTAGCAAGATTGTAGATGGACTATATCCCTTCCCTGCCTCTAACAATTGGTAGGCATATATATTCACCACAAATAACCTAATATTTGCATATAAACAGATTGGGTTAAGTCAGTTTGCATCAGAAAATTGCATATAAATATGTAGTAGAAGTTGCAAAAGATAATAATAATAAAGCTAGAGATTCCCTCTTCTTGAAAGGGAATACTCTTTGAGAAATAGCCTTGAAACTGATATTTGAAGTTAGTAGAGCTCATTAAATTATAGATGGCTTACTGATCAGAAGAGAAAGTTAAGGATCAAAATTAATTATATTCATAGCAATGGAGGGATAAGAAGTACAAAAGGGATGAGTAGAAGTATAATGGGCTTATTCTAAGATATGGTTTTACTGATAAGAAGTACCTGCAAAGTACTTAGAATATCTGTTTCTTTTTCTTTTTCTTTTTTTCTACTGATTCATGCTGGGTCAGAACTGAATGATATATACCCTAACAACACCACTGCTAAGAATACCTGGGATTCAAGTATGGATAGATAAGACTCTAATTATAGAAGACAACTCAAAGACAAGTGTCTTAAGTGGCTAAATTCACAACAAACTCTGATATGTGCTGTTTTAAGCAACTAAAGCAAGTAGAATCAAGTTAGCAGCTTGCAGCAAACCAAAAAACTGCTAAGGCTTGGGCACCACTAGATGACTGGACGTTTCAGTGTGAGTTCAAATGAGGTTGTAGGACAGCAGGGATAAATGACGCAATAAAACTAGCTTAGGTAAACTGGTAGGGAACTTAGATCTTTTCCTTTGAATCCTGTTCTTTATAATAGGTGTAAAGGGTCTGACGTCTAGTCCCCAAAATTCAAGTGTGCAAAATTACTAACTTTATTTTTCTGTAAATAAACAATTTCTATTCTGTGCTCTCCCCACGTCCATTTTGCTAGGCAGTAAAAATAATCTTGGTCAATTTAGAGTAATCTTGATCATTGCAGTTACTCACCCTTCTCCCTACAAACCCTTCACTGAAGTTGTTTCTAAGCTCTAAGGAACTTAGAGAGTATCACCCAATTAATAATTATATGGTTCTTAACGGTCACTTCACACTAACTTCCATTGTGATGTACGTATTTTCTCCTGGTCTCCATCATTGGCTTATGCACATGTCAGTTGTAGCCTCCTCCTCCTCAACATAGCCCCTCCTCCAGTCTGTAGGTTTTCTGCACCATATCTGTGCTCATTGGAAAAACATTCTGCTGCTCTCTAGGCTACTATATTAATGGAGCAAGAGATTCTATGAGGCTACCTTAGTGCTATATCTTGAACACCTTATCCATCTCTACTCTTTTGTTTCTCTAAAACCCTCAGTTTATCTCATTCAGTTATTGAAAGATCCGCTCAAATAAGAATTTTCATAAAATCTATGAATGGACCTGACATTAACTGTACATGTAAGTATGATGATCAACATGCTTAAATTCTTTTAAATTGGGTACAGTCTATACTTTCATAAATGACTTATCTGAACATTTTTGAATTTTTAAATTATTGAATTATAATATAACTATATCCAATTTAAAATCATTTTGGAAATAATGCAAGGTAAAATTATTACATATATATGCATGTGTATATATGTAATATACATATATATGTAATTATATATGTGTATGTTTATATACCTGTGGAATATTTTTACTTTGTATCTATTCCAAAATCACGCACGCACACATACACACACACATCAGCAACTGAATCCTTTATTTTATAGTTCTAATGTCAATTTCTAATTAAAGAAAAGCTTGAATACTGCCCTTCCATAACACAAGACACAAAATAAAACCCTGTTTTGGTGGTTCTGTAGTGTGCTCTTAAGAAAATCTAGAAAAAGAGTTGTAATTGGAGACAAAGACAGAAAGTTGAAATTGATTCATATTTCACAGAGATCTGCAGCACCGTGGGTCTAGATTGCAGCTCTTAGCCACTAGCCAGCTTTGCCTGCATTTCCATGATAGGCTCTGTCTTCACTTTTTAAAATACTAACAGGCTTCTTGTGGGTGGGATCAGATGACTGCCCCTCTCCCTTCACCTGTGAAATTTCAGAGCCTATTTGAAAAGGGCCATTGTTTCCCAGGAATGCCAGGCCTAGTCCAGGAAAGAAAGTCTTCATTTCAACAGGAATTTGGAGCCTGCCTGAGAAGGCCAGCCAGTTACTTGGTGAAAACTGGCAATTCATTCAAGTTCTGAACGGTTACTATCCCAGCCTTACTCTCTTACTTTCAACTCCTGCGCTTTATGACTAATGTGTTTTTTTCCTTAAATCATAGGGACACGTGTGTGTGTGTGAGTCACAGCAGAAAGAAGTATGTACATAGTGCAGCATGTACACCGTCAGTGAGCTGATGAAGGAAACCCCTTGCTTCAGTGAGCTGCAGCCATGAGTATGAGACATAGGTTCCTCTGTTTCAACTTCTGCACCTACATTTACAGCACTTGAGTGCATTCATGTGAATAAGCTCATATGTTTAACAAGCATTTTGAAATAGGTTCCCAATAAAATATATTTGTACAAGAATACAAAACAAAGATACAGTACTTGCATTCAAGACCTAGACAGAAGGCCCCTGTCTGAAGCACATTAAAAATAATTTCTGAAGTAAAATTAGGACTAGAAGCCAAAAGAGTACATTTAAAAATAAAAAAAAAAATAGTTGATACAAAGGTACAGAGTCAAATCTTTCTTGTTAGAGTCTACAGGGACTAACTATATGAGCTTTACTATCTAATGTTCCTACTGTTTAGAGCTCTTTGATATTTCCTACAAAATGACCTGGAAATTTTCTAAGATTTGTTTATTCTACAAATAAGATATTTAAGTTCACAGAATCTTTATTAAGAAAATCTACCTTTGCTTCTCAAAAAATTTCAAAAGATCCCCCAAGCATTCAAATTGACTAAAAAGTAAAAAATAAATAAATAATAATAATGTCAATGAACTTGAAAGCAAAGCATTCATCTTTGTGTGATTATTAGCAGAGAAGGAAATAGTGATGCCAATACAGATTCAGGATAGGATTTTGGAAATATGTTTTCAAGGCAAGTACAAGCAGTTTTGAATATGAACTGACACTGACATCAATTGCTTTACTCAACATCTAAAAACTTTGGAAACGTTTATGATTTTTGATACATCACAGATTTAATCTTTCATCTAACAATAAAGTACCATTAATTTGTGGTGAATAACCACATAATAATTTCCCAAAGAGCTAGTTCTAAAATTAGAAAACAGTGAAACAGAGGCTAATCAAGTCAAAAGATGACATTTTTTTCTTTGCTTCTCCTTCATCAGATGTTTCCTGTGATCTTGTGAAAAACCTGATGTTGTAACATTATTAGTCGTTGGACTTTAGGAAAGATGGTGCACAAAAGGAAGCTTGTCCTTTTGAGATCTGGTTTTGAATCAGTTACAGACGACAGAAAAATACTCTTTTGTGGCTGCTAAAGTTCAGGAATGAATTCTGGCAGTCTTGCCCAATTCCCTAAAGTAGAGTCCACATTACCAACGTCTAATTTGCAGGCTTCACTTGTAACTCCCACTAGGGCCATCCATGGTAATGAATGGATTTAGTGATGGTGTCCTGAGTCATCTGCAGAGTGGCTGGTCTGGACACTGAGGCTCTTCCTTATAACCTCCCCAGATATATCACTCAAGGAAAAGAGAGAGGCTATGTGCTTGCATAACAGTGACAGACTTGGTAGTTTTACTAAATTGTAGTCCCAAGGAAAGTTGTTCCCTCTATCTGATCTAGAAAAGCAAAGGGGTCTTAGGAAAGGAAACATATTCTTGTTAGATCTCTCCACTCCTTAATATCCATTCCAAAATCTTTTACATTTGGCTTAAATATCCAGCTAACTGGCGTCGAACGTGGCTTTCTCTAGACCTATGCCAGAGTATTCTTTAGGCAGTCAGATAAGAAATTTGGCCCATTTCTGCCCAGAAAGCAAAGAATCAAAGGTGACCCAGAGGTTAGATTCCTACTCTGACAAGGTGAGGTCCTGATACTAACTTTATGACATTTTTTCTTAGCCCCTAGGCTTGCTGTATGAGGATTTACTTTCATGTACTAAGTAACTTGTACTCCTAAATCTGAGAAGGATAATTTGTTCACTCCCTTCAGTTTAGTACATATCAATAGCATGAAATAATTAATATTGAGTCATTTTTTATCTTCTTAATTCTTTAAATCATTTATGCCAAATTCTCTCTGAAATATTTTTACATCTGCCTCTTTAGTGAAGTTCCACCAGTCTCCTAAATCCAGCAACCAAAATTGGATATTGATTTAGTGTCAATAATACTATCTAGCTTAAACTAAAAGTGTAAGTAAGAGAGAAGTCGAGAACAAAAATAAAATGCTGACCATGACAAAAATTAATGAATGATTTATTAGTGTTGGAGAGAGCACTCTTACTTTCTACTAAAAGACTTATGAGAAAGTAATATTATTTATCTTAGCAAACATTTTCAACACTGATTCCTCTTGAACTAATCTATGAGGCATTGTAATCTGAAAGTCATACGGAATTGTGTCATTAGATCATTTTCATTCTATGGTACATTCTTAAGCCCCCTCCCTTTCCTAGAATCAACAATCAACACATATTACACTCCAATGTTTAAAATGAATAAAAAAGATACAATAACAAAATCCACATTGAAAAGTTAGGTACTTTGAACTTTCTCATCACCTTACCAGTGTTTCCGCATGGACAGTCTAAAAGACAACTCAGCAATGTCTGAATGGAACTGCAAACAATGGCTCCTTCACAAGTGGGTCTTTAATTGATTACGGCTGTGTTTATGGAAGCAGAAGAGAATTTACACAAAATGACAGATTCCCTTCATTTTAAGGGGGTTTTACTGGCATTCACATGGTAAGGGTGGTTTCTCTATTGACTAGTCCTGCTATCTTTCCTTATATATATCCACTTGATTACCATCCAACTAAATAAACATTAAAAATGGTTACTTTATATAACTTTTTATTAGAATTATCTCCTCAGATCTTTTTTTTTTAATGGGGTAAAATTTACACTTTCTAAGATACGGCTCATGTTTAGTGAATCCAAACAAAATCCAGTTTTCATCTGTCTCTTTGCCACATATTCTTATATTAAATATTATAGAAAATAATTAAATAATAGGAAATCATTAGGACTCAGTTTAGTGGTGTCCCTTTTTGTTTTCAATTTGTGTAAGTAATTGCAGGGATGGGAAGTTTTAAATCATGAGATTTGGCTAACCCATCCAAGTAGTAGTATCTACTTTTACTATATAATTATGTAAAAATATTCTGATTTTAAAGTTGTGTTGTATTTATATAATGTCTTAATATGAGGTAGTACCATGGTCTTTCTAGTGATTGGGACAAACAGATTTTAAGTTTTAACTATATTAACCTGTAATTCTAAAAGGCTTTTCATTTGTCTGTTAATAGTGACCTCTACAGGTCAACCATAGCAACAACATAACATCCCAAGGTAGCTGCTCTGGAGTCCAAGGTTTATTCAATGAAGAACAGTGGTATAATTGCAATAATAAATTTAATATATCTTAGACCCTCAATGCCAATTTATATTTTAAATCTTTAAATCCCACAAAAATCAACTGGTCTCATAAATATCTGTGGACTCTAATTAAAAACAAAGTAACACTGACAAAGTCTTAGCTGATTATTCAAAGAAAAATAAACTTTGCTTAGAAGCAGAAAAACTTAAAATGTATGTTAATGTAAATCTTCTTGTTATGAAAAATTAAGAAGAAAGCATTACATTATGGCTCTTTTCTCTAAAAGTGTGTGAACATGAAAGGTGTTATAAAAGAATAAATCCATCTTACCTCAGAACGTTGACATTATGTTTTTCCTCATTCACCATGGAATTTTTTTTAAACCAATAGTGCAAATGAGCACTTTTGAAACTTTCTTATTTTCAGAAATAGATTGTATATTTTTATTTTATTAACATGTTATTAATTTATTGGTTTTTACATGACACTATACTCTAAGTCCATAAAACAGAGAATATCCCTGTTTGCAGTTTCAAATTTGGGAATTCTATACAAATAAACAGGGAAATATTTTAATATTGCTTAATTTACATTTACCATTTTGAACTTTCAAGGAAAAACTCTCTCTGACTCAAGTCAGCCAAAACTGTAATCAATCCAAACTTCTTAGTTTTAGTTATTTTTCTCTAGTTAAACTAGTTGTTCTAAGGAATTCCCTGGCAGTCCAGTGGTTAGGACTCTGTGCTTCCACTGTACGGGGCAAAGGTTTGATCCCTGGTCAGGGAACTAAAATCCCACAAGCCACGCTGCATAGCCAATAAATAAATAAAAGAATTAGATGTTCTAGTGAACACCTGAAAACTATAAATTAATATATTGCAACTTTCTGACTCCAACCTCTTACCTTCCATCTACTTCTACTATCCCACTATCTCTTACTTCGCTGGGCCCTCAACTTTAAAGACATCTGTTTATTTTCCCTACCTACATCCCAACACTTCAAACACTCTCTTACCAACATCCTACACTCATTGCTCTATGCCATTTCAAGGCTAACATACACTAACCCTGTGTATGAATGACACCTACCTGTCTGCCTTCTGTAGGCCTTCTCTCAAGCAACTTCACAATTTAAGAATATGTTTATGATCTATAAATAGTCCCCAATAAAACTAGGCAGAATCTCTTGAAAATAATAAGATACGGTTTGTTGACAAAGAACTATTCCTTTGAAAAATAAGCTTCTGAAATCTAGGATAAAAAAGAATTATAAAAAAGTAGACTTTTTGTCCTAGCTGGAGATATCAGGCAATAAAATAAAGGCAAGGTTTCCAAATTGGAAAGGAAGAAGTAAAACTGTCACTATTTGCAGATGACATGATATCATATGCAGAAAACCCTAAAGACTCCACCCAAAAAAACCTATTAGAACTAATAAACAAGTTCAGTAAAGCTGCAGAATACAAAATCAATATACAAAAATCAGCTGCATTTATATACCCTAATAATGTACTATCAGAAAGAGAAATTAAGAACACAATTCCAGGTACAATGTCATCAAAAAGAATAAATGCCTAGGAATGAATTTAACCAAGGATATGAAAAACATATACACTGAAAACTATAAGACATTGATGAAAGAAATTGAAGAAGATACAAATAAATGAAAAGACATTCCATGTCTCATGGATTAGAAGAATTAATAGTGTTAAAATGCCCATAGTACCCAAAGCAATCCACAGATTCAGTGCAATCCCTATCAAAATTCCAGTGGTATTATTCACAGAAATAGAACAAAAAAAAAAACCCCTAAAATTTGTATGAAACTAAAACAGACCCCAAAGAGCCAAAGCAATATGGAGAAAGAAGAACATAGCTGGAGGTATCACAGGTCCTGATTACAAACTGTATTACAAAGCTATAGTAATCAAAACAGTATGGTATTGGCAAAAAATCAGACACATAGCTCAATGGAACCAAATAGAAAGCCCAGAAATAAACCTATGCATATATGCTCAATTAATTTATGACAAAGGAGCCAAGAATATACAGTGGAAAAGGACAGTCTCTTCAATAAATTGTGTTGAGAAAACTGGATGGTCACATGAAAAAAATAATGAAACTACACTACTGTCTACACCATGCACAAAAATTAACTCAAAATGGATTAAAGACTTAAATGCAAGACCTGAAACCATAAAACTACCAGAATAAAACATAAGAGATAAGTTCCTTGACATGGGTCTTGGCAATGATTTTTTTGGATCTGACCCCCCACCCCCACAAAAAAAAATGCAACAAAAGCAAAAATAAATAGGACATTCAAAAAGGTTTAACACCTATCCCTCTCAAACTATCCCAAAAAATTGAAGAAGATGAAATACTCCCAAATACATCCTGTGAGACCACCATTACCCTGATACTAAAAACAGATAAAGACACAACACAAAAAGAAAATTACAGGCCAATGTTTCTATGAATATTAGCAAGCCAAATCCAACAATATATAAAAAGGATCATACACCATCATCAATTTGGATTTATTCCAGGGATGCAAGGATGGCTCAATATTTGCAAATCAATGTGTTACACCACATTAACAAAGGAAAGGATAATAGCTCATGCAACTCTATATCAAAAAAAAACAACCCAATCAAAAAATGGGCAGAAGACCTAAATAGACATTTCTCTAAAGAAGACATACAGATGGCCAAAAGCACATGAAAAGATGCTCAACATCACTAATTATTAGAGAAATGCAAATCAAAACCATAATGAGGCATCACCTCACACTGGTCAGAATGGCCATCATCAAAAAGTCTACAAACAATAAATACTGGAGAGGGGGTGGAGAAAAGAGAACCCTCCTACACTACTAGTGGGAATGTAAATTGGTAAAACCACTATGGAGAAAAGTATGGAGGTTCCTTAAAAAACTAAAAATGGAACTACCATATGAGCCAGAAATCCACTCCTGGGCATATATCTGGAGAAAACCATAATTTGAAAAGATACATGCACCCCCAATGTTCATTTCATTTACAATAACCACGACATGGAAGCAACCTAAATGTCCATCAACAGAGGAATGGATAAAAAAGATGTAGTACATATATACAATGGAATATTACTTAGCCTTAAAAAATAATGAAATAATGCCATTTGCAACAACATGGATGGACTTAGAGTTTATCATATGAAGTGAAGTAAGTCAGACAGAGAAAGACAAATATCATATGATAACACTTATATGTGGAATCTAAAAAAAAATGATACAAATGAACTTATTTACAAAACAGAAAGAGATTCATAGACCTTGAAAACAAACTTATGGTTACCAAAGGGGAAACCTGTGGGGGAGATGGAGGGATAAATTAGAAGATTGGGATTAACATTTACATACTACTATATATAAAATAGATGATCAGCAAGGACCTACTATATAGCACAGGGAACTCAATATTCTGTAATAACCTATATGGGAAAAGAATCTGAAAAATAATGGATATATGTATATGTTTGCTGTACACCTAAAACTAACATAACATTGTACATCAACTATACTGCAATATAAAATAAAAGTTAAATTTAAAAGGGAAGAATACAAATCACATGATCATCTCAATTGACACTGAAAAAACATTTGACAAAATTCAACACCCATTCATGATAAAAACTCTCATGAAAGTGGGTACAGAGGGAGCATATCTCCACATAATAAAGGTCATGTATGACAAACCCACAGCTAACATACCCACTGGTGAAAAGTTGTAAGCCTTTCCTCTAACTTCAGGAACAAGACAAGAATGCCCACTCTTCCCACTTCTATTTAACATAGTATTGGAAGTCCTAGCTACAGCAATCCTACAAGAAAAAGAAATAAAAGGTATTCAAATTGGAAGTGAAGAAGTAAAACTGTCACTATTGGCAGATGATATCATACTTTATATAGAAAACCCTAAGGTCTCCACCCAAAAACTTTTAGAACCAGTAAATGAATTCAGCAAAGTTGCAGGATACAAGATTAATATACAGAAATCTGTTGCTTTTCTACACACTAATAATGAACTATCACAAACAGAAAGTAAAAAAAAAAAAAACCTTTTTAAAATTGCATTAAAAATAATAAAACACCTAGGAATAAACTTAACCAAGGAGGTAAAAAACCTATACTCTGAAAACTATAAAACACTGATGAAGGAAACTGAAGATGACACAAAGAAGTGGAAAGATATCCCATGTTCTTGGACTGGAAGAATTAATATTGTTAAAATGGCCATACTACCCAAAGAAATATACATATTCAGTTTAATCCTTATCAAAATGCCCATGACATTTTTCACAGAACTAGAACAAATAATCCTGAAATTCATATGGAACCACAAAAGACACCAACTGGCCAAAGCAATCTTGAGAAAAAAAGAACAAAGCTGGAGGTATGTCAGACTATACTACAAAACCACAGTAGTCAAAACAGCATGATGCACAAAAACAGACACATAGATCAATGGAACAGAATAGAGAGCCCAGAAACAAACCACACACCTATGGTCAATTAATCTATGACAAAGGAGGCAAGAATATACAGTGGAGAAAAGACAGTCTCTTCAATATGTGGTGCTAACATTTTGTTGAGAATTTTTGCATCTATATTCATCAACTCTCCACAACCAAATATCCAAATTCATCACTAACAGTTCTACTTTCCCTTCAACAGCAGAACACAATTTAGCCAAGTTTTCTGCCACTTTATAACAAAGATTTCCTTTCCTCTAATGTTCAATAACATGTTCATTATTTCTCTCTGAGTCCTCACCAAAATGGCCTTTAATGTCCATATTTCTACCAACACTCTCTTCAAGACAATCTAGATTTTTTTGATCATGCATTTCAAAACTCTTCCAGCTTCTACCCATTATCCAATTCCAAAACCACCCACAAATTTTTAGATATTTGTTAAAATAGCACCCTACTCTCAGTACCAAAATCTGCATTAGTCCCCTAGGGTTGTCATAACCAAGTGTTATAAATAATTCCAGACATGATTTGGGGGTGTGTGTGGGGGTAACTATTCAACCAGGACAGTAAGTATTAAATTGCTAAGGCATTTCAGGTCTCTTTTATAGACGCAAAAATGTGATCTAACTTTTTTTAAATGAAATGTTTATAATACAACAACAATTATATTATTTGCAATCCACTAAGCTTTAAGCTTATAAAATATATAGAAGTCATCTTAAAAATATATACGATTAAATATAATTTTTCAAAATTATTTGGGAGTAGTAGCCCTTGGGGTAAACACATTTAGTTTTTTATAGTGATAGAAGTTTCCAAAAACAAAAGGTATTATTGAGCATTGGGTGATTTGACAATATTGAGATTTTTCTGTCTTCTATACAATTCAACACATATGAGTGGAATGGAACGGGGATAGAAAGAGTCTAAAATAGACTTTGTTCACAATGTAATGAAACACAACCTACCTTCCCTAACCAGTATTTTATTCTCAATCCATAGCACTACAGGGGACATTTGTTTATTTTAGCCATGGGGGCTTTCAGGGCTTATCATAAAGTTTGGTTTAACCTAACTGTCCTATAAGGACACCTGGTATACCAGAAGATAGTTTTACTGCTGCTGGAGGAGCCATTTATGGAACACAAGGACGCATATCTGAGTCAGGTCTTAAAGGATGACTGAGTTTTTATGAAACAGTGGAAGTGGAGAAGGGTGTTGGAGGTATAGGAATGGAATAAGCAAAGGCATGGAGCCATGAGAAAGCAGAGTTTGTTGGAGAAAGATCAAATGGTATAGTATAGCTGAAATTTGGGATATTGTGGGAGAATATAGGGCCCAGATTGTAAAGATGAATTAGGGAGATGGCACAAGGGAGAGGGCAAAAGCAGACTGGGAGATCATTAGGAGGAGGTCTGAAAATGGAAAATAGCTATTTAGAAAGATTTATTTTGAGTTATTAGGGAAGGATTTTGTGATGTGGAAATTAAATGAAAAAAGAGGTTCTAAAATGAACTCAAAGTGTATGTCTTGAGAAACCATTTGCCCCAATAACGATGAGGAAGGAAAAATTATCTTTAATATTTTCAGGTGATATGCTTGTGTGTGGGTGTGTGCATTTATGTTTATGTATATGAGGGAGACAGAAATGAGGTTGACCCATGTTTTGTATTATGAGCCAACAGGAATGTAGACATTCAGGGGAAAAGGTGGTTTGTAAGTGTCCCGATTTTTGACATTTATTATTAGAAATAAAAATCATCAAAACCCTTTTTATTGATAATCTTCAGAATAACAATAAAGTCATTAAGTAGGGTAAACATTTTAAAATGTGATACAAAGACACTGAAGCTTATTCATCTTCCTCCTTCCATACTTTGGTATTGAACAAAGAACACTGGGCTTAAAGTTATAAAATTTGAGTTTCAATCAATAAATGACAGTTGTTAGTTTTACAACCCTAAGTCCAAGACTCAGTTTTCATATGTATACTCTGAAGAATAGTCTCATCAATCTCTCTAAAAACTATATGATTTTAAGTTCTTTCCTTGTCTGTTTCCTGAACTAGAAAGTTTTGTCCACCCACATTTTTGTAATCTTACCCCATATTTTCCTGGATGAATTGGAACTAGCCATCCTTGACTATAATCCCTCACTTTACTCTTTCATTTTTCAACAGCTCAATAACTAGTAAAAAATAATGCATTATAATTTATTTTTGTACAATAATGTTCATAAAATCTTTTAAAGTTTTGTCATCTATAAACTGTATTTGAATAGGTATATAAATTATATATACTTGGATTTTGCAATGCTGATAAAATTATAAATAAGTTAAATAATGCACATTTTTAACAAAATACAAAATTCTATAAAATATATTCATTATGCTCTAGCAGTAAACACATTTTTCTGAAGGTTGTCATTCTTTAGAACTTCATTTTTTTAAGCCTCTAATGTAGTGCTTGTGCTAGGTTAAGGATTATAAATAGAGGATGACGAAGCTAGGGCTGTGAAAAACCTTTAATTACCTGAATTAAGTTTGCAGTTTTGCCAAAAAACCCTGAAGGATTAATTCACGTTTAGTTCATCAGGATTTCCATTTATTTCTTGGTTTATGTAAAATTCTACTGAGGTTACATACTCAGGAGTTTCCGTAAAAATCTTCATTTTTAATAAAACATTTCTTAAATCAAGTTGTCAAATGTTCTTATCAATTCCAATAGAGAACGTAAATTTTTACAATAATAAAGGTAGAGACAAATGGAAAATAGAATCCATAAATAATTCAAAACCTTGTTTCAGCCAATTCTGAAACAAAAGTTCTATTCTCCATCACACTACTTATGAGTACTAATAAGGAATATTAAAATTTCCTATATTAATAACTTTTTAAAGTTTTATGTCCTCTAACAAAGACTGGAAGAATTATAATGTCCAACATTCAGGAAAATTTATTTAAGGTGGTATAATTTATTTCCAGCTATTATCAAAATTTGTGAACAAAATATTTAAATGTTGAGTGAATTTTTCAATTTTTGTTCACAATGTTTGGACATCAGAGATAGAGAGCTGATTTAAATTCTTTGGACACTTTACTTGGTGTAGTAGATTTAAAAGATGGACAGTTCTTAAATCCTTTCCATCAAAAATTGGAGTGTACTTTTCCACCTCTTGAATCTGGGCATGTCTTATGACTTACTTTGACTAAAAGAACATGCCAGAAGTGCTGTTGAGCTGTTGAGTTCTAAGCATTGGCCTCAAGAAGCTTCGTAACTCCTTCTCTTGCTCTTGAAATTCTGACACCAACATGTGATAAGCCTGACCTAGGTTGGTAAAGGATTGAGAGACTATATCAAAGGGACTCCAGTTATCCCAGTTTTCCTAGTCAATACCATTATAAACAAACCAGCCCCAGCCAACCCACCAACTGATCATAGGCACATGAATGAATCTTGCCAAGATTAGTCAAGCCTGGTCCAGAACAGAACTGCCCAGTTGAGGCCAGCCCAGATTCATAAGCAAATAAATAGTTGTTGTCTTAAGCTGCTAACTTTAGGGTAGTTTACCAAGAAGTAAAAGCTAACTGATAAAGTTCAAAAAGCTTTCCTATATCCTAGAGATTTCACATAAACAAAATATCACTTAAAGGACTCTTTAAGTGATAAATAGCACTTAAAGGACTCTTACCTAATTGCATAAAGAGGTGACTTTGGACATGATTTTTTAAATATATAGCTTTCATCCAATAACACTTATCTTCCTTTCTACCTTAAAAGACTCTATTGTCATTTGATCTTCAGGGATTTCCTAGACAGATTTTAGAATGCAGAACAATGCTACTTAATACTGTTAAATAATATTTTAAAAAAAACATGATTCACTAGCCTTATCTTCACCTTCTGTCAACAAAGGCAAATAAAAAAAACAGTAAAGACTTGAAGATAGTACTTCAAAAGCAAATAGGTATAGAGAACACATGTATGTATTATTAGCCACATTATGTGGGAAGGAGAAATGACGTTCATCAACTTTAAGTAATGTATTCAAGGTTACCAGGGTATTGAAATCAAAGGTTAAACTCCAGCACCTGATTTATAAAATAAATGTTTTTCCCATTAAAAAAATAATAATACTATTCAAAACTAAGGGTCAGGAAAATTAGTCTTAAAATCACGTTTGTAAAGGGTCCCCCTCATTTTAAGGGGCCTTCTAAAATTCTCAGGATATTTATTTACTTATTTATTTAATATTTCTCTATTTTATTTATTTTTTGGCTGCATTGGGTCTTAGTTGAGGCATGCGGGATCTTCATTGAGGCATGCAGGATCTTCATTGAGGCCTGCAGGATCTTCATTGAGGCATGCGGGATCTTTCATTGCAGCACAGTTCTTTGTTGTGGCCCACTGGCTTCTCTCTAGTTGTGGCACGCAGGTTCCAGAGCACGTGGGCTCTGTAGTTTGCAGCACGCGGGCTCTCTTGTTGAGGCACGCGAGCTCAGTAGTTGTGGCATGCAGGCTTAGTTGCCCCGCAGCATGTGGGATCTCAGTTCCCCGACTAGGGATCGAACCTGCATCCCCTGCATTGGAATGCGGATTCTTTACCACTGGACCACCGGGGAAGTCCCAGGATACTTATTTAAATACGCTATTTTATAATATTAACAACCATACAATCTGCTTAGGAATATTGCAGGATCAAACTATCAATTGAACAATACAATTTCAAAAAAGGCTAGAAGAATGCCATCATAAAAAAAAAAATCTGTAAATCTTTATCCATCCCCTACTCGTAGATATTGGCTGAATTCAGTGTCAGTTATTGTGCTCCTGGAAATACAACATTTCCTTCTTGTATCCATATGTACACTTCCAGATATTGGGGGAAGATGTATAATGATAACCTTTAAAATATCCCAGAGTTGACACTGGTTTTCTTTCTCTGTAGAACGAAGTTAAGGACATAGATGTGTGGCGTGGAGGTCAGGAATGAATGTGGGAAAGCAGTTATATGGACTATAGACAAATTAAGCATATCTTTCCTAACACTGTGATAATGGTCTCAAACCTCAGTTTTTCTTCTATTTCATGTGATGTGGATTATGAATCACAGGACGGAAATTCTCAAACTCTTTATCCAGGGCCAGAAAAAAAATTGCATATGCTGTGTGTAGTGTTTTTATAAGTCATTTCTAAGATGGTAGATTACTAAAAATCTTACAACATCTAGTGTAGTTAAAATTTTTTGATATTGAATTGTTCTCACAAACTGTTATGTGTTTAATACTACAGAAATTCCTTCAATAATTTCATCGGATAGTCTTTGGTGGGATAGGTACAACAGGGCCTTCAATGAGCATAACCTTTTATTTTTTATCTAAGTTAAATTTGCATACTTTGAATTATGAATGACTAATAATATATCTTCACATATATCTATTTCATATATCTTCACATACATTCTTCATATATATCTATTATATAATAGTTTTGAAAATACTAAAATTAAATAAAATACTAAAAATTAAACAAAATAAAATTAATTTTTAAATACTAAAATTAAAATACATTTAATTATCACAGAAATTCTGTTTTTCCCTTTAGAGATACCTTTCATTTTCTTTTGCCCATTAAAGGAAAAATGGTAAAGCACAGAGTCAAAATATTTAGTTTGTTAATTATACTAAATATGATGAAAATCAGCAGGAGATGCTGAAAGGTTGAAAACCAATTTGGAAAAAAATCAGGCAAATGCTAAACAAAGTAATGCTCACATAACTATAATAATTATAAACTAAAAATTGCATTTAAGAATATAGATACAGATATAGATATCTCCCTAGAGCTAAAGAAGGTCCATAAACGATGTTTTAATTTATCAAGATTACACAACACTTCTAAACTTTTATAGGTCCAAATATATATAAAAGTACTTTTAATAGAACTACATAAAATATCAAATTTATCATCATAGTGACAAATTTTATCACACATTGATGAAATACAACCATATACTGAGCCTTAAAGCTAGTCTTAAAAGTTCTGAAATATTAATAACATACATACCACACTACCTGATCACAGGGAAATTAAGCTGAATAAATAACTAACCCACAAATAACTAAAAAATCATTATACGTTTGCAAATCAAGAAAAACTTCACATTGCTTCATGGGCCAAGGTAGAAATACTAATTATAATCAGAAAATATTTTTGAACTGATTAAAATTACTATATTAAAACTTGGATGCTATAGTCAAAGTCATATATAGAAGAATAGTTACAGCCTTAAATGCATATAGTAAAAATGAGAAATCAATAATCATAATAATTTAGAAAAATAAAACAGCAAATTAGATACAAAAGTAGAAGGAAAGAAGTAATAAAGATAAAAAAAAAACTATGGAACAACAAAATAGAGAACAAATACAGAAAAAATCATTTTTCAAAAATATTAATAGTCAATAAAATATATAAAATTGATCAGGTGAAAAGAGGGAAGGCCCAAATAAAAAGGATTAGAAATGAAATGGGGACCTAACTGCACATACTGCTGGTGACCTTGCCTGAAACAATCCACTCCTTGCTAGAGCTTCCTTTTCCCACCCCTTATGCCTATAAAGATTTTCATTTTGTACAGCTCTTCAGAGGTCCTCTCTATTTTCTAGATGGGATGCTGCCTGATACTTGAATTGTTGAATAAAGCCAATTAGATCTTTACTCAGTTGAATTTTGGAGGTTTTTTTGTTTGTTTGTTTTTTAACACCAGCATTAAATAAATATTGGAAATGCAGAGGCAAAAAGACCAGTATTGTTCCAACAAAAATATGTTTTAAAGAGCCATGGCCTTGTGAAAAATAAGTATTGATATCTTATTCTTGTGGTGGGAGCTATGACGTTAGACAGGAATCACACCTTTGACAATAAAGAACGAAAAGAAATGGTTCCTAAACTTAAACAGGAGGGGATAGTGTCTGAATACTATGAAGAATCTTTATTTGCACTGATTGGCAATAAATAAATATGTATGTGCCTCTTCTCTAGCCGCTATTCTAAATCTTCATTAATATATCACTATGCGTCCTAAGGGCCCATGAATTTTGTAGTTTTTAAAGTCAATTTACTTATTTCTACAGTGAGACACATCAGAAGTATTTTCTTGGTGTCCCATACATCCTAGCAGTGGCCCTACTTTTTGAAAAAGCCTGGGGCAGAGGATGGGTGTAAGGAAACAGGAGAACAGTAAACAATTGTTTTCGAGTCTCTGTATTAGATATTTTATATTAATTTACTTTTTTAATCCTCACAACTGGCCTATAAAATAGATATTTATTCAATGCTTACTAAGAAACAGAAACTCATAAAAGTTAAACAATTTCCTCAAAGTCATACAACTAGTAATTAACAGAACAAGGATTAAAATCCAGATCTGTGTCACTGTGTAATCTACCCTCTATGTTATAATATGATCCCCTAAAGCATGGGTAACTTTCAGGGCCATAACAAATACTTGGTTCTATCAAGAAGGATTTATGACAACACAATTCTTGGAAAAAGAATACAACATTAAGTACATTTCAATAATAATCTCTATACCTATATGACCTGTTATTGTGATTTTTCAGGTGTCCTTTTAAACTTTCTTAGCATTCTCACATTGGGGGAAAAAAAAGCATTTAACAACATGAAGCAAACTTTAGAGTACTCATATCTAGTTCCGAAAGAGGGGAATATAACAATGACTTTAAATTTGTATTTGCTAACATCAATGAGAAAATACAAAGATCCACTGAGCACCAATTTAAAGAGTAGGGTTAATGTGGCTATAGGAAAACTCATTAAAAAAAATGCTGACCTTTAATCCTAATTTTTCAATTAAATAGAACAACTGGAAAAGAGCCATCTCGCTTGGTATTCTGCTGACAATGAGTGTGTACAGATAGATTTTTCTGAGATCATCAGGTTGTTTCTTTCAGGGCAGATAATCCCCCTTCCGGCCAATCATAATATAAAGGAGATTGTATAATATTAGTTAACATTTAGATAATGCAAGTCATATACCAGACATTGTTCTAAATGCTTTACATATATTAACTTATTTATCCTTAAAACATCCTAATGAGGAAGATACTATTATTACTATTTTCATAACCATTTTGCAGAAGAGAAAATTGAGACAGAGCGGTCAAGTCATTTTTCTAAAGTCACACAACTGGTTAGTGACAGAGTGGAATTTTAACCCAACCAATCAGTCTTCTGTGTCTATGCTTTAATCACTATGCAATATAACCTCCCTGCATAGAACAGAGGGGAAGAGCACAGACTCTGGAGCCAGATTGCCTGAATTTAAATACAGACTCCACTGCGTACTAAGTATGTGACGTTGAGCGTAATTTCTCTCAGCTTCAGTTTCCTCATTTGCATACTGGAATGGTGTATAGAATTATGTCGTGTTCAGATGTTTGTCAGGATTATATGAGGTAGCCCACAAAGAACACTCAGCTCAATAACTGGAGGTATTCAATCACTGTAAGCCATGATTATGATAATGTAGTCACTCTTCCTTTTCCTCTGTTATTAGACAAACAGGTGAGGAAGATTCAACAAGGGATAGCCTAATACTTCTGTAATACCAGATGGGCAAAAGGGATCAACCAATACATGGGCATTTTAATATTTAAATATTACATATCCTTAAATTTGGGCTTAAGACATTTTTAAAAAGTGCTTTAAAATACTATACTATTAGATCATGGAAGTTATAATAAATTATTGTATTAGAAGATGTCCCACTATCTTTTATGATACAGTATTAGCAAATGCTTCTAATGTAACCAAGCAGGACCCTATGAGGCCTTCCCCCATATCCTTTGCTTTAGCTCCTCTCTGAAGTATCTAGATAACAGTATTGGATGCACATTTCCTGAATTGTTTTACAGATGTGAAAACCCCTGACCGAATGGAAGATGTTAACTACTTGATGACCATGAGCCTCCTGGAGCCTAAGGACTGATAATGTTAACCTTGTGACACCACCCTGTTCCCTCAACATCAGCCAGACAGAACATGCATGAGCAGATCACGTACCCTGTGACACACCCACACCCACCCCAGGCCCGCAACCTGGCTTTTAAAATGCTTTGCCAAAACCCTTTGGGGAGCTCAGGGCTTTTTAGGATATGAGCCACCCATCTCCTTGCATGGCCCTGCAATAAACCTTTCTCTACTCCAAACTCCTGACGTTCCAATTTGTTTGGCCTCACTGTGCTTCGGGCACATGAACTTGCACTAACACTAGTTATAAATGCTCTTTCACTTCTAATTTTTATTGAAAACATATCTATTTAGGTATAGATATTTAACATATATCATGTGAGGAAAATGTTAGTTAAGGAAATTGGCTTGTTTATTCCTAAAAACTTCTTCATAAAATCTAACTCTACTATATTTTGTTTTTAATTTGTAGTCATTGTTTTCCATGACTTTCAACACAATATTATTCTCTGTTTCATCAAATTTTGTTGGTGATGCAGCATTTCTTAAAAGACTCCTGTTTTGTTGTCTCCAAGATTTGTCTTTCAAGTTTCTGATATTCATTCTGAAAGTTGTGATGCTGATGCTTTTCTATTTGAAAGCTCATAGTTTTATTTTTTTCTCAGTTGAATTACATTTTGCTGGAAATCAAACAGTTTCTGTTAAAAAACAACAGGGCGTTTTTAAACAAATTGATGTTTCAATACTTTATACTTGTGTCATGCATGAATTTGGTCATTCTAGCCTGTCTTTACAATTTGTTTTATCTATTTCAACAGACTTGGTAATCTCTCCTGCTTCGGTTGCATAGTTTAAAGTGTAGTAACAATAGATATATTTCCAAAAACACACATAACTCAGTTAGGTGAATAAAATATAAATAGCTATGCCTAGTTTGCACATGTGCAGGCATTAACTAGTATACCACAACTGACACTTAGTTGACAGCCATTGTAAGATGCGTTCTAATTTTAGACATGCTAGTATTTGAAAAAAAAATGCATCTTCAGTTGGATGAAATGTGATAACTTAATTTGCTACATTGCTCATCTGATCACATAAACATCTATCACACTCTCACTGTCACTAACTTCACTATCCATAGCTTTCTCATCCTTCCTTTCTTTGCTTACCCAACAGGAACATTTTTAACTTCCCCTAAACTTCATAGTTTAGAATAGAGATAGCAATCCTCCAGGCACAGGCTTACCAACAGAAAGAGTCTAATAACTAGTCTGCAAAAACCAACCTACATCCCGCACCAAAGTTAATTATCCTACATTTTGAAGAACTATAATGTACTACAAGAATGCCCCCAGTTCTGTCCAGATCTGTATGGCAAGTTAGACTCAAAGCAGAGGTTCAGGAATATTTTACAAATTTCAAAAGCTGTGATCATTTCATCATCAACCCTTTGCTCTTTTCTGTAAAAGCTGCTGAAAAGACTTGGGCAAAGTTTAGAATTATATCTTAACTGGACCCTTGTATCTCCAGTGTAAAAGTAATTAACTATACTTTTGGGGGGAGAGACCATTAAGATCTTGACATTTATCCTTTTAAAATCTGTACTTTAATTTTTTTGCTCCGATTTTTAAAGTTCTACTTTAATACTATTTATTCTCTGAATAAACCACAGAGAAAGAACCAAAAGTCAATACAATTTTTTAAAGTAGCTAAACAACTTACAGATAATAGAGGCTAGAGATTAAAGAACAAAAAGAACATTCTGATTACTACTTGAATCTCAAATTGAAATCTTTAACAATCTTCCTTAACAAACTAAGTCATCTCTGTTCTTAATAAACTAAAGGGGAAAAATATTCTACAGGAATATGGTCTCTAATTACATTTTTAAGTACAATTTTTTTTAGTGATTTTGTCTCTGGAATAATACTCTTCTGAGTATTTTACATATCAGAGATTCATGGTAAGTCCTCAATAAATGTCTATTATTATTATTTTCAATTCTTTTCCCACATACAAATTCTTGTCCTTTAACTCAGAATAACTAAGTCATACTAAAAGACTCTTAAAGAAAACAGTATTTATCCTATTTGCTTATGCCTCCCCTGAATAGGGTCTAGTACTGCTGATCTATAGTGGTTAATTTAAAAGATCTAGTTGACCTAAATACAAATTTAGCTTTGTTTGAAATTTCTGCAATTCCATTGAACATATTATTGTCCATCTAGATGGTTAATTACTATAAATATAAAAAAAGATTATCTCATATTGCTATAACATACACATTTTATGACAAAGTAGGAGTTAAACATAATCTTTGATAGATAAAACATTGCATTTGTAAGGAGTACAAATAGAAATATTATTTCATTTTCCACTCCCTGACATTTTGTAAGAATTAGGGGGAAAAAATGCCCAAACTAGCTTAAGTGGGTTAGATGAGATAGTGAAAAAAGAATTCATGAGAAAGTTTCCCCTATTAAATTGAATTTGCAATTGATAGCAGAGTATTAAAAATCTCCATTTACTTAAATGTTTATCCTGTTAAATATTATTGTCCTTGGAACTAGTGATTAAACAATTCTTCTAGGCAGTAGTTCAATATAAAAATTAGTGTAACTATATCTTATTTTATTCTACTAAAAATACAGCATTATAAAGTTTTCACATTGTACTCTGCAGTCACAACCATTGTCTCAGCATGCTACTAAATAGTGTATTCTAATTCAGAATGTGGCCTAATTAGCTCTTAAATGAACTTACTTTAAAGAAATTGAATGCTATCCAAGAGTATTTGTTTGGTAAGCACAGCATTTGAGGGATATCATTAAATATAAGAGAACATGCAATGGCAATCACTAAATGAAGAAACAGAATGGAATTTTTTTAAAAAAATTGTATTTAGACGTGATATATAACATTTTCAGGTGTACAAGATAATAATGCAATATATGTATATGTTGCAAAATGGTCACCACGATAAGACTAATTTAACATCTATCACCTTACAAAGTTTTTTTGTGTGTGTGTGATGAGAACTTTAAAGATCTACTCTCTTAGCAACTTTCAAATATACAACATAGTATTTTTATCTATAGTGACCACGCTCTACATTATATCCCCAAGACTTACGTTTTATAGCTGGAAGTTTGTACCTTTTGACCACCTTCACCCATTTCTCCCACCCTCACCCCTTGCCTCTGGCAACCACCAATTGGCAGAACTGAATTTTTTGAAGCTATAAAAACTGTACAAAATTTTCAAACTTTAATGTTAAAGAACCAACTATGACACTTTAAAAGTGGCCTTACTATTCAACAAAATGGATAACAATTAATGTTGGGTAAAAGTAAAGAAAATCTGGGTATGTTGTCAACTTTTATGTTCTGTCATACCCTCTAGAAAAAGACCACAAGGAACATACCTATAGTTGAACAAGTTAGGTTTTACTGCTTGGTGCTATGAGAGAGAATGTATACTATGGAGAACTGTGGAAGTTTTCAGTAAGGGGATGTTAGAAATCACTTATAAGAGCTGGGCTATAGTTGGATGAGTTGGGGGAGGGTACAAGGGGTGAGGCCCTGAATTTGGTTCTGTCAGAAAATGGGACAATTTTACAATTGGGTATCTCAATAAATGTTATTTATAAGAAAGGTGCACTAGAGTGAGGCTAAAGCTATAATTGGTAAAGAAGAAACAGTCACTCATATTAGCTAGGAGAGGGAAGTGTTTGCTATCTGTGGCTTCCACAATTATTGATATTTTGTTTGTATTCAGACATGATCATTAAGTGGGCTTGTTTTTGTCTTGCTCTATCATGGTCACAGAGTGGCCCTCTCTGATGTTGGCATTCTATGAAATTATTCTATGTGCAAAAAGAGAACACCATCATTTAGCTAGGAATGTCAGGGCAGTTAATAGGAACACTAAAGCCTGGTTGATAGTATCAGGCCAACTCCCAAATGTCAGGGGAGGCTTTTCTCTTTGTCATCATTCATTCATAAAGACAATTAGCTGATTTTTTTCTCTTCTTCGACAATTAGTTGATTTTAAGTAAAAATGTACGTGGTGGCTTTGTTTTTACTCAATTCTGTACTATACCATCATGTGTATTTTTTAAAATGATTTTCTTCCAGTTTTACTGAGATATAATTGACATTCAGCACTGTGTAAGTTTAAGGTGTACAGCATGATGATTTGACTTCCATACATCATGAAATGATTCCCATGATGTTTAATGAATATCCATCATCTCATATAGATATAAAATAAAAGAAAAAAAATTTTCCTTGTGATAAGAACTCAGGATTTACTCTCTTAACAAGTTTTATATGTAATATACAGCTGTGTTAATTATACTAATCATGTATATTGTACATTACATCCCTAGTACTTATTTATCTTATAACTAGAAGATTGCAACTTTTGGCCACTTGTCATCATGTGTGGACACAAATGTGCTGCTTAATAAGCAATATGGGTGGAGTGACTCAATATTAATTTTACTAAGTTTAAGTTTTTATTATAACTAATGATGTGATCTTTTAAAAAATCCATTTTAATAATATTGGATGGACTTCCAATTTACATTATGGATTTACGTAGGGGAAATTTTATCATTAAAACTAATAATCCAAAAAGATTTGAAAGTGAATATGGAGAAAATAAAGCTGAAGTAGGAAATGGATTGTTTTTGTTTACTTCAGAGAATAAAGGTTTACATAAAGTAAAAATAATAAAGAGCAAATAGGATAGAAATAGTTAATGGCTAACATTTATTAGCTTATTAAATTGATAATATTAACTAACATTCTGAGTGCTTACTATGGGCCAAGTAACAGACATGCATTAATTCATTTACTCCTTGCAACAACGACATGAGATGAGTTCTAGCATTATTCCTATTTTACAGATGAGGAAAAAGAATTAGACAAGTTGCATAATTTACCTTAGGTCATCCAGGCTAATATGTAACAGAAACAGATATGTGGTATGAAACCATGTCTGTGTGACTTCAGAGCCAGCCCTCAATCTTTATGCTGTCACTTTATTTTCTGAGGAGTTTCCTCTAGAAAGATCATCAGTCATAGGGTTTAAGATTATGAGACATCAGAGTGGCCATCCAGTGTGAGGACACAGAGAATATGATGCCAATCACTGATGAGGTCATTATTTTAGGCTAGATAATACAATTTAATACTAGTATAAAGATTGAGAAAGGTCATAAATAGTTTTCTGCTATAAAAAGCACAAGAACATTATCTATAGAGTGACCAACCTGAAACAATTCATCACATTATGCTCAGGCTATGTTGAGGCAATGATGTGAAGATAACTGATGCAAACAAATGTAATTATAACAGATATTTCACACAAAAAAAGATGGCTAGTACTTTTCATGACTCTGCCACTATTTCATAGAACATATGTTTTTTAGTTGGATAAAGTACAAAACTAGATCTCTCTCCTTGCAGTTGGAATTAAGTTTTAACAAGACTCATATTCTCAGGACTATTATATTTCTTTAGTGCATCACTAGATCATGAGTACAAAGGATTAATAGAAGCAGTGTTGTAAAATGATAAAATCCTTTCAGAAACTTGACAATAACTTGGCAAAATTCAAAAGCATTAAAAGTTTTCATACCCAGCTTCCTTACTACATACCAAAAATTTACCAAAAAAAAAGGAAAAGAAAAAAAAAGATTAAAATCTAAAATGCAGAAAAAAAATTGTGAACAAAGAATTTCATCAAAATATTTATAATGTTGGAAACATACTACATTTGCAATATCAGAGGAATATAGCTAAGTGAATCACATACCCAAATAATTTAATAAAATGCAGCCATTTATAATTTATCTTTTAATGTTTTTAATGATGTAAGGAAATCTTTATGCTATATCCAGAATAACAAAACAAAAAAACAAAAAAGTCTACACACATACATAAGATCACAACTATATACATGCATATACAGAGACTGGAGAGAAATATAGTATAATCTTCTTCATGAATATTTAAGAATAGTAATGATATATTATTTAAATATTCCTTAAAACTCTTCTTAACTTTCCAAATTTTTGACAAGTATAGTAGACATGTCTGTCACTTACTTTCCTAGACACTCATTTTCTAGAATCTACTGTAACCATAGACCCTTGAAAGGCAGAACTTACAACCTTTTCACTCACCTCCTCATGTCCAACCATGGATAATCATCTATCCCAAAGCCAGTCAAGGCACACTGGCAGCCCAACGCTAAATATTTCATGAAATGAACTGAGACAGAGAGATCAAAATCAATTACTAATAAGAATAGATGCTGAGCAGTCATAATTTAGAGTTGTCGCTGGTGGTTCTAATGGGCACTGAACAATAAGAGTAAGAAGGTGGTAAGAGATAAAGAGAAACCGAGTAGCACAACAGCAGATAGAAAGGTAGAAAGCAGATTTTAGAGTTCATAGGGCTTCTGAAAATAACAGAGTGGTCTCAGTTCCCGACATCCCAAATCCAAATTCCATGAAGCCCAACATTAATTATTTTCATTCTTTGGAATCCTGAGACATCTGTGGATTTATAATAAACAACTTTTTACTTGACCTAGTTTAAGTTGGTTTCTGTACCTTGAAACCAAAAGAATTTGACAGAATAAATGAAAGAAAATGTAGCAGAACATCTTAATATACTTCCCTTCTTATGAAAAAATGGAATGGGAGTATCAACTGGAAAACTACAAGTTTCAATTGTGTCCCTGTGAATATAAAATTCAATTGTATTTTGCGTTGCAGAGTTAACATGTTTCCTTTTATATGACTAGTTGAAGTTTCATTTAAAAGCAGAAAAATGAGTCAGAGAGACTGACAGAAGGGGAAGTCCAAGAGATTCCAAGCATGAGAAGTATTCAAAACACTGATGCTGGTTCTGATATGTAGAAGAAAAAATTCCTCTACCTAATAGCTAATGTCAACCCCCAGCTGACAGGAAATGAGGACCTCTGGCCTGCAACCATAAGGAATTAGACTCTGCCAACAGCCTGAATGAGCTTGGAAGTGGATTCTCCCTAGAGCCTTCTCATAAGAACTCAGCTACCCAGCACATTGATTTTGTTCCTTATGAAATCCAGAGCAGAGAAACGAGCTGACTAAATTTAGACTTCTGACCTATGGAATTGTGCGATAATAAATTTGTGTATTTTAAGCCTCTAAGTCTGTAGTAATTTATTATGGTAGCAATAGAAAACTAATATACTATCTTAGATCATCTGTACCCAGTTGAGCATTCAGATGACTACAGACACATAAGAATCACAGCTGAGCCTAGCTCAATTGCTGATCCACACAAGTGTTTGATGTTTTAACCCACCAAATTTTCGGATGATTTGTTAGGTAGTAAATGATTGATATAGAAATAAGTACTGCTGTATTAAAAGTCAAAGCAAATGGCATTGACTTGGAGACTGGGTGAAGGGTGGAGCCTTGAAAAGTAGAGAGTAAATTGTTAGTAAAGGCTGAATATATGGTGATGAAACTGCAACAGGAAGCTAGAAGTAGAAATCAGGTGCCTGATAATATATTACAGTAAGAGTATGGATAGTGAGAAGAGCATAGTTAGATCCCTGGGAAACAGAAACACTTAAGGGATTCGGAGAAAAAGAGGGTATCAGTAAAGGAGATTGACAAGTAGTGTTTGAGGAAATAGGCAGAGAACCAGAAAAGAGTGATTCAAGCAAACTGATAATGATGGAGGGGCCAGAAAATTGTTTGTGTATATTAATGTGTGTGTGTGTATCAGAAAAAAAATCTATAAGTATATACAGTGAAATGGTAATGGTAATCATCTTTGAATAATAGAATTACTATTGATTTTTTTCTCCTTTTTATTAACATTTTCTAATTTTCCTATTAAAAATATGTGTAAGCCAAGGGTTTTCTTTTTTTTCACTTTAACATTAATGAAGGTATCTTCCTCTACAAAGAATGCTCAGAAATACTAAAATTCCACAGAGAAATAAATAAAAAGGAAAAAGAAGTGTTCACTTGATCTGGCTATTAATAGATTTTTCACAATTTAAAAACCATTTCATTTATCAACAGAGGAATGGATAAAGAAGATGTGGTACATATATACAACGGAACATTAGCCATAAATAAAATGAAATAATGCCATTTGCAGCAACATGGATGGACCTAGAGATTGTCACACTGAGTTAAGTCAGAACGATAAATATCATATGATATTGCTTATATGTGGAATCTAAAAAACGGGTACAAATGAACTTATCTACAAAAGAGAAATAGAGCTACAGATGTAGAAAACAATCTTATGGCTACCAGGCAGTATGGGAGAGGAAGGACAAATTGCAAGATTGGGATTGACATATACACACGACTATATATAAAATAGATAACTAATAAGGACATCCTGTATAGCACAGGGAACTCTACTCAATACTTTGTAATGGCCTATATGGGAAAAAAATCTAAAAAAGATTGGTTGTATACATATATGTATAACTGATTCACTTTGCTGAATCACCTGAAACTAATACAATATTGTAAATCAACTATACTTCAATAAAAATTAAAAATAAAAAAAGGAAGAAAAAAAAATTTTTTTAAGTAAAAAAAACATTTCATTTGAATTTGGAAGATGAATGGAGGTTGAGGAATAAATGGGAGCATCCACTTCCCAGAGATGTCATAAGCAATAAACAAGAAAAAGTAGGTAAAGAGCTTGACCAGTGCCTTAAACATATTAACAGAGTAAGCACTCCATTAGTGAACACCAGTTAACAATTTTAGGGAAGGATGACAATACCTATATCATGGTGGACATATTTTGGATATAGGTTACCTTCAGTAAATCCTTTGGCCTCTTTTAATCTCAGTTTCCTCATCTATAAATTGAAAATAGGATATCTACATATATTTCCTCAGACAGTTAAGAATTTGATAACATGTGCAAAGTTCAAGCTCTAAGCTTTGGCTTAGAAATATTTCTGAATTACTGAATAAAGAGGTGGAGAGAGCAAGCCTGTAACAACCCTTGCAGGAAGTCTGGCTATGAAATAAAGGAGTGATTGTGATCAAGGTACACAGAGCTAAGGGAGAGTGTTTCAAGATAGGAGAAATTAAGTATATATATTTATTTTCAGAAGAGAAGGAAATAGTGAAGAGTGGTAAGATGAAGCTATGAAAAAAGAAATGATGATTAATTTGTAAAACAATATTTTTGAAGAAATGGGACTGGATGGGCTCTAAAGCATGGGAAAGGCATTTATCTCAGTGATCTTTCCTGTGACACAAAATGTAAGGATAGGTATCAATATGGAGAACCAAATCTAGGAAAATATTTTTTTGGTGTGTCCCAGCATGAGTGGGCTTCCACCTGAAGCTTGGAGAATATTCATTTTTGACCCTACAAGTTTGAAAACAATAACAAAAATAATAATTTCCTTGTTTTCCTTGGTGTATTATAAAAGCATCCCTTCCCCCACAAAAAAAGGGAAATTTAGAAAGGTATTTTATTGAATAAAAAAATTGAGAGAAATATATTGACTTACTTGAGTAGTGCCTTATATAAACACCTTACCCAAAAATTATTGCTAGGTCCCAGATATCTTTATACAATTAAGCCTCAGTAATTTGAATTCCCACTTCATATACACACTGGTTAACACAAGGTACGTGCTTGTTCCCTTAGTACGCTGAATTAACATTTTGAACACTTAATTTTGGGGGTTCTGTAAAAGGAATGTTTTTAAGGTATTTTTGGCAGGTGCTTTGGCTAGCTTCACTGAATCTATTCATTAGTACAAGGGAGCATTTTCCACTAGTTACAGACCAAACCTAAGGTAAAGCTTTACTGGGTAAACATTCCTGTTTACTTGTCATGGTAAATTATTTGATTTATGGTTGAACTAGTTTGCTATACACAATAGTTTTGTTTGATAAATTAATAAATAAAATATAGGGGCCAAGACAGATGGCTGGTAATATGTTAAGGACAATATAACACTGTGACGTTTTAAATAAAGTGAATGATAATATAATTTGTATAGCTATATTGCAATTATCATCACCATCATCTTACTTTCATGTGGAGCTGAAGTTTCTCCTAGACAATGAATATGAACATAATTCATATTTAGTAACTATTTTGGTTATGCCTTTGTATTGGCCAGGGTTTTCCCTGAATATATGAAGAGATTTGTTTTAAGAAATCGGCTTACCTAATTATGGAGGTTAACAAGTCCAAAATATGCAGGGTGGGCTAGGAGGCTGGAGACTCAGGGAAGAGTCAATGCTGCAGTTCAAGTCGAAGGCAGAATTCCCTCTTACTTGGGGGAGGTCTGTCTTTTGTTCTATTCAAGCCTTCAGCTGACTGGATGAGACCCATCCACATTATGAAGGGTAATCTGTTTTACTCAAAGTTCACCAATTTAAATATTAATCTCATCTAAAAACACCCTCACAGAAACATCTAAAATAATATTTGACCACATATTTAGGCACCATAGCCCAGCCAAACTGACACATAAAATTAGTCACTTTGCCCATTCTTAATTGTAGTCAAGTTTAATGCAACTTTTAAAATTGAGCTAGAAGGATACATACCTGTCAGAAATAGAGTTGAGTGTAATAAATCACTACCAGGGAGAAAGCTGTCAGATGCCCATACTCACCTCAATCACTTCTGCTATTCCAGATAAATAAATTGTCCACAATAAATTGACTGTCTCTGATCTCCACCCCTGCTTCCCAACCCCTACACCTACTGGAAGAGCCACCAATGTTAGTCTTACATCAGGCTTATTCAAAATGCAAGGAGGCAGTAAGTAGCCTGTTCTGTTTCTCCCCTCCTCTCACTCCCCGTCTCCTTTCCTCTGCTTCCCTCCTCTCCCCTCTTCTCTTTGGCAGCCTCTAAGCCCAGAGACTTGGGATCACTGGCTCTGGAGAGATGTGTTTGACATCTAATACCTTACACAGAAAGGAATGCAGACATGACAACTGGCCCAGTCAGGCAAGGGCAATAATAGCACCAAACTCTTAAGATGGTCATTCCTAGACAGGAGAGTGCAGAGGGTAAAATTTCTGATTTCTTACTCAATGCACAAGTGCATTAACATACATATATTTTGTAATTTTTAAAAATATGTAAAAATGTAGGCCATCTAATTGCAATAACTCAGATGAACAGGATATGCATATTTATGATACACATGTCAAATACACTATTACCAATGGCACAAACAAGACAGAAATTTATTCTCACACAAGTTAAAGGCCCATGCTGGTATGGCAGTTGTACTATACAAATTAATCACAGGGTCAGCTTCCTTCTATCTTGTGGTTTGCCCACATATAGGTTCCTAGATGACTCACTACCACCTATACAAGAGTAAAGAGGAAAGAGGGAAGGAAAGATATTTCCCTTTTCTTTAAGGGTATTACTTACAGGAGGCAGAGATTATGTCTGTTTACATGCCATTGCCTAGTACACAAACATACCTTGCTTGAAGGGAGACTGGGAATCTTTAGTCTAGATGACCTTATCGGTACTATAAGAAGAAGGAAAATGGATAATAGGACGTAAATAACCAGCAGTGTTGACCACATATCTAAACATTAGCTTAATTATATACATGTGTATATATATATATAATTATATATATGTTATTTATATTATTTATATATAATTATATTATTTATATAATATATATATAATTATATATTTTATATTATATATAAATATATGTAAACTATATATAAATATATAATATAAATTTTTATATATATATATATATAATTAGGAGCTTTGCTTTAGCCTAATTATCCTTTTCACAGTGGTCAAAAGATACAAGTAAAAAATATATATATATATATGCATGTGTGTATTTGTACATGTATACATATATACATATCTAGAGGAAAAAATAGTATGATTCATAGCTTGAAATTAATTAAAATTATAAATACTCATCTGCTATTATGGTGATATAACATAACTCTGTCAATAAGAATTTGCTTTATGTCATGAGGCATACTAGATTCATTTTGATTGATTTTGAAAATTTATAAGCACTAGAAAATTTCTCTGTGGGTATAAAATAAACTGTGAGGTTTATTCATTAACTATTCACATGAAAAAATCTCTTCATAAATAAGTACCAACCATTGCCACAATTGGGCTGTAACAAACCATCCCACAACCCTGATCTACAAAATAACAATCATTTATTCTTGCTCTCACACATCTGTGTGCTGGCTGGAAGTTGGCTGACTTAAACTGAACTTGGCTCCAAGCTATAAGTTAGGTCCAAGTCTGCTCCATATGTCTTTCTTGGATCAGTGGGACTAGTGGGCTACCTGGGACATGTTCTTCATGTGACAATAAAAGAAGCACAAGAGGGCAAACTCAACTGCTGCATTATTTTTTTAGGCCTCACTGTGTCATGTGTGCTTAACAGTTCATTGGCATTGCTAGTCAAATGGTCATGACCAAAATTAAGGGCTGATGAAATACATTCTGCCCACCTTGAGACATGGCAAGGGTGTGGATATATATTACTATTAATAGGAGGCAAAAATTGGGACCACTCAATCAATCTACCATAAGATGTTATTTTGTACCATTCCAAAGTGGATGTAATTTCACTTTGTGTATTAGACTTATTTCTATAAACTAATTCGTTTATTAAATCCTTACTTGACTGCTATTATATATGAGGCACAGACTTTTTTCAAAAACAATTGAAGATACATCTCGTGCTTTATAGAAAATCAGTCTGGTGAAATATTATAACAAAATCAACAGAATTATAGCATAATGTGGTAAGTTCAGTGATAAAGATATGGAGAAGATAATACACAAACATGAGGAGAGGCATCTCTTTCAGCCTAGAGAAAAGGGAAGAGTATTGAGAAGATTTCCCGGAAGAGATGTTTTAAAAAGCCCTGTGGAAAACAAGGGAATTAAATTCTATCAGTTATCTTTTGATGTATTAAAACTTCCCAGAAAACTCTCAGAGGAATTTTACTCACGTCTTTGGGTTTGCTGGGGTGGTTCTACTTACGTATTCTCCATTCTCCGTTTGGAGCCAGTAGCTAGCCAGGGTATATTCTTCTCATGGTGATGGCAAAGAGCTAGAGAGACAGCATAAACACATGGTGTTCCACCTTCTAAAATTCCATTGTCGAAAACAAGTCACATGAGTGAGCTCAACATCGAGGGGTAGGGAAGGAAGTGTACTCCTTTTTTGTGTGTGCTGGTAGAAATTGAGAGGTTGCAGGGCAAATGATTACAGGGAGGGGGGAAAGAATTGAAGCAAATAATTCAACCTACCAGACAAGTAAAAAACTCACCCCAAACCCAATTTCCTATAAATACTGACCTAGCTAGCTAGCTATCTTACAATAAATAAAAAAATAAATATATAAAAGACATAAATACATAAAAATAGGTATTTAGTCCATATCATGTGATTTAGTCCATATCATGTGATAGGCACTATATGTTTGGACATTAACAAATATTTATTATTAATATGCACCACACTAATTCCTACAGCATTGGGAATTCTCATTGATTCCATGGTCCATAATGACAACATTGATTTAATATTTAGTTATAATTTTTATATCATTTTTCTATATTTTCACAGAATTAATTTGTAAGATAAATATATAGATACATCAATTAAAACTTTTATTAGGGCTTCCCAGGTGGCGCAGTTGTTGAGAGTCTGCCTGCCGATGCAGAGGACACGGGTTCGTGCCCCGGTCCGGGAAGATCCCATCATGCCGCGGAGCAGCTGGGCTCGTGAGCCATGGCCGCTGGGCCTGTGCGTCCGGAGCCTGTGCGGGAGAGGCCACAATGGAGAGAGGCCCGCATACCGCGAAAAAAAAAAATTTATTAAATTCTCAGGACAAATTTTCATAGTGTTTTTTTTTTTTAATTTTGTTAAACATAGTAACCTAGGACTCAATTTTGTAAATTGTCTTTATTAAAGTGAAGTACAGTGACCATTAACAGCTAGCATGCATTGAGCTCTTACAGGCACTTTATATACATTAATTCATTAAATGCTCACAGAAATTCTTGAGCTTGATATTACAATTATTTTACAGATGAGGTTCAGAGAAGTGAAGTTCCTCATGATCACAAAACTAATAATAAAAGTTTTTCCTTACCCATTTATGCCTATCTGTAGTTTAATATCTTAAACATAAATCTGCTTTTCTTTAATTATCAAATATTTCTGGCAACAATAATCCAGATTTTTTTCCTACTAAATTATAATGCCCTTAATTATTTTATTCATTTATTCATTAGATGTTAATTGAACAGTTACAATGTGCAAGAAATTACCGTAGGAATTGGGGACAAAGACATTAAAAGGATGATATAGTCCATTACCCTCATGAATCTTTTAGTCTAAAAGGTTTAACAAACATGCACTGACTGAATGGCTGACTAATGACAGTGGGCCTGCCCATCTTTCCCCTTCAAATTTTGTTTTCTCCACTATTTGCCTGAAAACCACAAAATGGAGATTTTTCAAATTGTTCATAAACTAAAGATATGTATCTGAAATAAGAACTAAATAAATCACCTATAAATAAACTAAATCAATCAGTTAGAATTCTTTTGATTGTGACAGGAAATGCAATAAAGTTGGAAGCCGCAAAAAAGGAGGGGATACTGGCTAACATACAGAAAAAACATACAGTGTTAGATCTATCTTCAGGTCAGAAACAAAACTGCACCAAGATCAATTCTCAGGCTTTACTCCCTTTGGAGGCCCTGATCTTATGCCATGCTCCTCCAATTAACAAAAATGCTTCGCTATTTCCAAGCCACTCATAATCATAACTAGTGTTGAAGAGAGGATCTGCTCTGGCATTCACAGCAAAAGTCTTGAAGTATACTTTAATTGGACCAGTACTTCTGCTCACCCCTGAAATTAGCTCAGTGACTAGATCAGGATTGCTTCAAGCCAATGAGTTTAGCCCTGAAACAGAGAGGGGTAACTCAACTGAAACCTCATGGCTGAGAAATGCAAGTTCCCCATATGAGTGTTAAGAGACTTTTGCAAATATTTTTGGAGGGGTGGCTAAGCTTTATTTTACATAGAATAGGTTGCCAATTTGCTTCAGTTGAGGTATTATTGAATAATTCTACTGACCACAATCATTCATTTAGCAAATGTTGACTAAATGCCAGACTTCTATTAGTTAGGTATACCATAAAATTACCCAGAAGAGAATAAGATATTGGTTTTGATCTTAAAAAATATATATTTTCTCTGACTTAATAAACTGTAATAAACAATCTAGATAAAACTATCTAAAAGTATCTACTGATAAAAATAAATAAATCTTTTTAAAACTTGATAGGATAGAAGCAGAAGAAATCTTTGTTAGCCTTTCCTTTTTTCTATAAGTGGAGAAAAATTACCTGGACTTTTGATTATAAAAATGTAAAGCAAAGGTTTTATTCTGGAATGAAAAGTTTAAAAAGAGGTGCTGTATTAATGTTTATTGTTTCCTTCATGAAAATGGATCTTTGGTAAACTTGGATTAAGACAATGTTTCTCTGAAAACTATTTGGGGAAGATGTGATATCCATGTGTCTGCCTATCCTTATTCAAACAGTTACTCATAAGGGATAGATAAAACCAAGACACTAGATAAAGGCAAGAAGGAAAAAATTGACCTCAAGCACATGGGGCAGGACCAAGAGTTCTGCAGTCCAACCTGGATAGTTCACCTGTAACTTCCTCACATGTTATTATTCCACACTGGGAAACTTAACAATGTAGAATGATCATTGTCAGACAATGTTTTAGTTTGGGAGTGAGGCGTTAGGTTCATGGGTGTTCATTTTATTATTATTAGGCTGTAAAACATTTATGTCACATATATTCTTTCATAACCATCTAATACTGTATTTTAAGATACAATAAAGGCAAATAATAAAGAAATTGGTAAAATCAATGCACTGGGATCCTATAAAACATGATTTGAAGAACAATGTATAATCACACAAAAATAAGTCTGCAATACATTACTAAAAATTACAAACTCATATGAATCATAATATTCAATTTTTACAAATACATGTGTATAATATAGGTAGATAAAGGAGTAGAGGGAATTATACAAAAATGCTAATATAAATTATTAATAGTTGGTGGGGTTACACTTTTTCTTTCTTTCATTTGCAAATCAGTATAGAATTTCAACAATAAATATATACTACCTTTGGAAAATAGTAATATATTAATCTGAACTAAGTTATAGTTATTTTTAAAAATGTAAGTTCTTAGATTGACTAAATCTAAGATATTTATAAGACAATAATATATTTGGAAAATTTACTTGGAGGATGCCTTCTCACTAAAATAGGTCAACTCATAAATCCTCTCTTAAGTTGAATGTAAAACAGTTTTATGAGTCTGGTTTGCAAGAGAAGTTGGGAATGGGGTAGAGGGAATAGAGAGGAGGTCTAAGTCAATGCAAGACTTGGAATTTATACTGTTAAGTCTTCCCAAGGTATAGGAAATCACCATCACTGAATGTTTTTTTCCACTTTGAACCATTTAACCTGAGAAAGACTATCAGTATATCTGAACCTCTACCAACATTGCTAATTGTTGCTAACGAAGATCTGGGTAACTTGGAAAAAAATGTTAACAATTAAATAATTTATATTCTTTTCATTTTAAGTCATTCTAGTCAAGTAGAGAATTAAGCAATAATTACCTTTCTTACTAAGTAGAGAGAAGGAAGGAAAAAATCTTTCCTTTAGCAGTTGAAAGAAAATTAACAAATTTTCTGTCTTTTGGCCAATAATATGTCACATAAAGGCACAAAGGGAAAAGATTATAAAGAAATAAATTATTATTTATAATTATTTATAAGTTTTTACAAAAGTCAACTTTTTTCAGTAGTTAATTTTTTCAAAAACTAAGCAAGAAAATAATTATACTGTCTAAATATTACTATAATGAAAACTTTTTCTAATGTCTCAAAGTACTATTATTCATTTTTACATGTCCACATTTTTCATTTATTTTGGTAAATTTAATTTACCAAAGAATATGCATACATTTAATCAATTTAATTAATTGATATTTATAAAATTAATTTCCAGAATTCCCCCCAAAATTGATCGTTCAGAAGTTGACTATCTAATTTGTAGGCTTTCAATACTTTCTTTTCTACCAGGTCCTTATTGATAATTTTGCTAAACAAAGGTAAAGTTAGACAAGCATAATAGCATTGAACCTAACTTGTTCTTTCCCCAAGATGGTACACTAGCTGGAAGAGATCAAAAATGGTATTGGGAAAACTAGACAGCTACATGCAAAAGAATCAAACTGGACTACTTTCTTGCACCATGTATAAAAAGAAACTCAAAATAGATTAAAGACTTAAATGTAAGACCAGAAATCATAAAACTCTTAGAAGAAAACATAGACGGTATGTTCTTTGACATGTTTTAGCAATATTTTTTGGATATGTCTTCTCAGGCAAGGGCAACACAAGCAAAAATAAACAATGGAACTACATCAAACTAAAAATCTTTTGCACAGCGAAGGAAACTATCAACAAAATGAAAAGGTAACCTACTGAAGGGGAGAAGATATTTGCAAACAATATATCTGATAAGAGGTTAATATACAAGACATAAAAAAAAACTTAACATCAAAAAAAAGAAACAACCCAATTAAAAAATGGGCGGAGGACCTGAGAAGACATGTAGATGACCAAAAGACATATGAAAAAATGTTCAACATCACTAATCATCAGGGAAATGCAAATCAAAGCCACAATGAGATATCACCTCGCACGTGTCAAAATGGTTATTACCAATAACAAGTGTTGGCCAGAATGTGGAGAAAATGGAATCCTTGAAATTGATGGTGGGAATGCAAATTGGTGCAGGCACTATGGAAAACAGTATGAAGTTTCCTCAGAAAATTAAAAATAGAACTATTATACGATCCAGCAATTCCACTTCTGGGTATTTACCCAAAGAAAAAGAAAACACTAATGCAAAAAGATATATGCAAGCCTACGTTTACTGCATAATTATTCACAATAGCCAATATATGGCAGCAACCTAAGTCCCATCAACAGATGAAGGAATAAAGAAGCTGTGATACACACACACACACACACACACACACACAATGGAATATTACTGAGTCATAAAAGAATGAAATCTTGCCATTTGCAACACACGGATGTACCTAGAGGGCATTATGCTAAGTGAAATAAGCCAGACAGAGAAAGACAAACACTGTATAATTTTACATATTGTGGATTCTAAAAAGCAAAACAAATGAACAAACATAACAAAACAGAAACAGAGTCATAGATACAGAGAACAAATAGGTGGGTGCCAGAGGGGAGAGGGGTGGTGAGATGAATGAAATAGGTGAGGAAAATTAAGAGGCATAAAGTTCCAGTTACAAAATAAATGAGTCACAGGGATGAAAAGTAACATTGTGTGGAATATAGTCATAATAATATAACATCTTTGTATGGTGACAGATGGCAACTAGACTTATTGTGGTGATCATTTCGTAATGTATAGAAATATCGAATCACTGTGCTGTGCACCAGGAACTAACATGGTGTCGGATGTCAATTATACTTCAACAAAAGAACAAACTCATAGAAAAATGATCAGATTTTTGGTTACCAACAGCCGGGGGTTGAGGAAGGGGGAATTGAATGAAGGTGGTCAAAAGATACAAACTTCCAGTTATAAGATAAATAAGTGTACTAGGGATGTAACGTTCAACATGATGAATATAATTAACACTGATGTATGTTATATATGAAAGTTGCTAAGAGAGTAAATTCTAAGAGTTTTTATCACAAGAAAAAAAGTTCTTTTTTCTTTTTCTTTTATTTTGTACCTATATGAGATGATGGATGGTCACTAAACTTATTGTGGTAATGATTTCATGAAGTATATAATTCAATTCATTATGTTGTATACCTTAAACTTATACAGAACAGTATGTCAATTATATCTTAATAAAACTCAGAGAAAAAAATAATAAATTTATATACTTAAAAAAGACATGTGCTTCCCATGAATGTTGAGTGACCAATAATCAGAAAAAAAATAAATAAATGAAAGACTTGTTCAAGAATGAGGACTAGAGGATATAAGATATAGAGAAACTTATGTCCCAGCCAAAATCATAAGATTTTGAAAACAGCAGGTAAAGGGTTTGAGGTTGAAAAAATTAGGGAACTCTTGTTAATAATGAATAGTATAAGAAACCTTTTTAAACATTGTTTTTAACAGAAATTATGAATATAATAAGAGGTCAGTGGAATGACAGAAATGCTAAAATGCATTATTATGCAAAAGATGAGCTTGTAAGAAGGGTAGAAATGAAGCAGAATAAAAACAGGCAATTTTTATTTTATGCTTAAACTTTCATCTTCCTATATCATCTCACCAACCTAAGAAACACATATGTGACATTTCCCCCTACCTTGCACCCTCATTCTTCAGTTTGATGGTTTAACGCAAACACTTGCCTTGCCTAGGACAAGCTTGCCATCTAGTGACAATGAACTTGTAACTACAGAATATGGGAACGCACTTAGTGCACACAAACATGCATGCATTGCCTCAAAACTTCAACCATTCTTTTTTTTTCCCCCAATAAACATTTATACAGTTCCTATTATGAGCTGGGATGTGGAGATACAATGATTGGAAAAAATTAATGTGGTTCCTAAAACTGTAGCGGGAAAGATAGAAATTATTCAAATAATCACCAATTAAATATAAAAATAACAAATATAACCACTTCTATAGCACTGACTCTGTGCAGAATAATTCATTTAATACTTATAACAATTCTATGATAAAGACATTATCTTCATTTTACATATCAGAAAACTGAAGAAGAGAGGTTAAGTAACTTCCCCTAGGTGTGAGAGTAGAGCAGGATTATAAAACTCAAGACTGTTTCACTCCCAAATCTGTGCTTTTAATTGCCTCTGAATGTAAAACTGAAACTGTGATATATGCAAGCAAGATAATATTAGGACTGGACAACATTCAATCATTCAACAAATATCTACCAAACTCCTACAATGTACCAGATACTATGTTTGGCCTGTAGATAAAGAAGCAAATAAAACAAAGATGAGATAGACACTCTAATGTCATGGAGCTTATATTATAAACACATACAGGCGTGCACACACAAACACACATAAGAATTAATATATAATTTCTAGGCTGTTATATGCCAAGAAATTAGTAAGGCAAGTAAGTGATTAGTGATGGGTAGGTGAAGAGGCATGCTATTTCCAGAGCAGTGGCAAAGTCCTCTTTGAGGAAATCTGTAGTGAGTCCACTACAGATTTCCTTAGAGAAGGGTAAAAGCTTAGAAGTGAGACTAGTATTTTAATTGGACTGAATGATGATAAATAATGGTTTGTTTTTAAAATCAAAATGAGTAGGAAAGTTAAGGAACAGGTCAGGGGAGGGAGATCCAATAAAACATGTTTGAAGCTGTAAAATATACATATACTTGTTGCTGTGATTTATATTTTGAAGAAATTGAAGGTAAAATTTATTTAGAACTGTGTTATGTCGCTGAACTGGGATTACGGTAGATTTACATGTTATGAGCAGATGTCAGTACCCACATATTCATAATACAAAGATAGATGATTATATCAGCCAAAGGTTTTGCAAAAATAGATCATGGTTTTTTGGTTTTTTTGTTTTTTGGGTTTTTTTTGCGGTACGCGGGCCTCTCACTGTTGTGGCCTCTCCCGTTGTGGAGCACAGGCTCGGGACGCGCAGGCTCAGCGGCCATGGCTCACGGGCCCAGCTGCTCCGCGGCATGTGGGATCTTCCCGGACCGGGGCACGAACCCGTGTCCCCTGCATCGGCAGGCAGACTCTCAACCACTGCGCCACCAGGGAAGCCCTCATGAATATATTTTTAAGTGACAGTTTTATTCCACATTACTTCCAGAGACTTGAACTCATTTATCCTAAAAGAGAAATATTAAATCCATAAAGGGACTGGTAGAATTATGTATGCATAAGGTTCATGTGCAGAAAGCTAGCTTACTTACCACCGAGTCAACTCAGCTGTAGAGTGACAGGTATAAGTTGTTAGGTCTCAAAGGAAAGCTTGATTTGGGTCTTAGGGAAAAAAATCAAATTAATTAAAAATCAAAAAAAAAAAGAAAAAAAACATATTTGGTAGCTCCATGAGATTTGAGTAAGTTAAACCAATGAGCCAGCTGTTTACATACAAATGTTTTTATTTCTATAAGGTAGATTCTGCTATGGACTAAATTATGCTCCCTCAAATTTCATATGTTAAAGATCTAACACCCAACGTGGTGGTATTTGTAGATGGGGCCTTTGGGAGGTAATTAGGTTTAGATGAGATCATGTGGGTGGGGCCCTCATGATGGAATTAATGCCCTTATAACAGTTACTCCAGAACATTGTCTCTCTCTCTCTCTCTCTCTCTCTCTCTCTCTCTCTCTCTCTCTCTCTCTCTACCATGTGAGGACACAGCAGCAAGGCAAGCCAGGAAGAGAGCTATCACAAGAACCTGACAATGCTGACACTCTGATCTTGGACTTTGAGCCTCTAGAACTATGAGAAAATAAATTTCTATTGTGTGACCCACTTAGTTTATGGTATTTCTTATGGCAGCACCAGCTGTCTCACATAGATTCTGAAAATTGAATTGCTGGGTTAAAAGGCAGGTTTACATGTTATTTAAACAAATATATATATATACATATATATATATATATTTTTTTTTTTTACGGTACGCGGACCTCTCACTGTTGTGGCCTCTCCCGTTGCGGAGCACAGGCTCCGGACGCGCAGGCTCAGCGGCCATGGCTCACGGACCAAGCCGCTCTGCGGCATGTGGGATTTTCCCGGACCGGGGCACGAACCCGTGTCCCCTGCATCGGCAGGTGGACTCTCAACCACTGCGTCACCAGGGAAGCCCTAAACAAATATTAAGGATTATTTTTCTGAAAGCTGATGACAAAAATTTGCCCTCATATGCACACCAACATAAGATTTCATGGCTATGTAAATTGTTTATTTTACACAGGGAGTAAATCTACAAATGACTATCCGTGAGATCCACACATAATCATCACTCAATAAGTAACACAGAATAATACTGACATTTTGTCTTTGACCAGTATGGTAATTTTTCAGTGAACTCTTTAGCCTGGTTTCTTAAAGTCATCATGCAAATCAATGAGTATGCAATCGCTAGTTGCCAGCAGGATATATTTTAGTTTTTTGTGAGTAATACTAATTTACATGTTTTAACATTCAGTGACTACTAATCTACTTCTAAGGCACTATGTTAATCCTTGGAGGATACAGAGATGAATACAGCAATTCCTATCTTCAAGGAGCTTACCAGTAATAAGGAAACTATATACGCACTCAAATTTATATATGATGATTTCTAGTATAAAAATAAATGTAACGAAGACATAAATTCTGCCTTGAGAAAAGGAAAAGTCTTTGATAGTGGTTGTATTAAACTACAAAGTTTTGGGGTGATTTATTACACAGCAATAGACAACAAAAATAATGAAAAATCTAGTTTCCTGTGTTTCAGCTGCTGCAACACAGAGAACAGAACAGAAGAGGCAGAGATGGTGTTGACTGACAACGAACAATTTAGTTAAAAGGTAACATTTGAGCACCTGAAGAAAGGGAGCCAGAATGCAGATATCTGTGGGAAAAGCATTTTTTCAAAGTTTTAGCAAGTACTACAAAGATCTGAGTCATGTGTCTGAAGAGTTCAAGAACAGCTAGATTAGTATGTCTATAGTGAAGTGTGAAGGAGGGGGAAAGAATAAATGAAGCCAAAAAAGTAATACATTGGCAGAGCCAGATCATATAAGCTCTTAGAAATCAAAGGAAGAATTTTAGCTTTTAGTCTAAGTGAGAGGAAAAGCCACTGGAGAGTTCTGAGGGCATAATAGAATCACTCTGGCTGTGATAATAAAAACATATTGAAGAATATATTATATATAGTATTACACATGTATAATAAACTAAAAATTTATAAATAAAAATAAATAACATTTTAATTTATGTATATAATTTTTATACATGAATTAAAATAAAAGTATATTTAATATTTATTATATTTATATTTTATAAAAACAAAATATAAAATATTATATACTTATATGTTAAAATATCATGTATTTATCTATACATGTATATATATTTATTTATATACTTTTAAAGTATAAATATATATATATATATAAATAAAAGGGTATTTATCATGAGGAATTGGCTCATGTGATTATGGAGCCTGAAAAGTCCCATGATCTGCCATCTGCAAGCTGGAGATCCAGGAAAGCTGGTTGTGTAATTCAGCCTCAGTTTGAAAGCCTGAGAACCAAGGGGAATTCATGGTGTAGAACCCAGTCTGATTGTGGAAGATGAGATGAGATGTCTCAGCCTAATCAGTGAGGCAGGAAAAGAAGGGTGATTCTTCCTTTCTCTACCTTTTGTAGTATTCTGGCCCTCAATGGATATATGATGCCCACCCACATAGGAAAGGGCAATTTACGTTACTGAGTTCAACAGTTCAAATGCTAATCTCATCCAGAAACACTCTCAGAGACACACTCAGAAATAATGTTTAATCTGGGTACCTTGTGGCCAGTCAAATTGACACATAAAATGAACCATCAGAGTGTATTTTTACTGGTGAAAGAATGGGCTTTGCTATGGTAAAAAAATAAAATTGAAAAAATAAAAAGAATTAACCCTAAACTGTCAGTGTATTTACATAATAAAAGTTAATAAAAGTTATTTCTTACTTATGCAAGGTTTGGAGGGGGTCAAGCACTTTTGCAGGGAAGTTGTCATTGATGTGGTGACCAGGTATTCTATGCAGTGTTTACCTCACAGCTCTTTGACCTCAATATGTGGCCTCCAGGATCACTGCTTTCACACCCCCTCTTCTGTACTATAGTCTGGAATTGACACATGTTGCCTTCATAACAGCCCACTGACCAGAATGAATCGCACGGTTGCACCTCACACGGGAGTTGGAAAAAGTAGAGGAATATATGGAATAATTGCTGAACCTTACTGAGTCAGCCCAGGTGGCAGTGCCTCTTAAAAATCAAGGGGTAACAGGAAACAAGGTGGCACCTAGGGATGCTGTGAAAAAAATTACTGAGACAATAAGGGCACCAGGAGCTGAGAAAGTTTGGGAACCTCTGGGCTATACCAAGAAAAGGAAATGAGAAAAACGCAACTCAAAGCAGACCACACTCACTTCCACTTAAACATGGCAGAGATGAAAGCAAATTACATCTTCTTCCTATCCCTCAGGTCAAGCCTTATATGAGGGGAGGGTAAAAAGCATGACCTTATTAGAGTTTGAAGTTGACATTTCAAATCGACTTGGACTGTTAGTAACTGAAAATGACCAAGACATTATGAAATCTGCCTGAGCTATCGTCAAGGGAAGGATAAGGCAGATTTAATTGAGTACAACTAAAAGTAATTAAGAGAAAATAAAATTCTCTCATGTTCCTATTTCACTGAGCTGTGATATCTCAATTATAGTAAAGACCACTAAACTTACCTTGATGACCCATGTAGCAATTCTTGACCATAGGTGGCAGTGGTAATATTAAAGTTAATCCATTCATGTATTCATTCATTGAACAAATATTTATATATGGCTACTATATGCTAATCATACATAATAATAACTATAAGAGATGCAGGGAAAAGCCTGTAAAGGAGTGTTTAAAGTAGCATGCCCTCTCCAATCAGTTTATCCCTCTACCCTGGGTCTATTTTTGTCTTTTTTTCCCCTCAAAGCACTTATTTACTCTCCAAAAGGAACTCATTTACTTACTTATCTACATGTTTTAGTCTGTCTTTATTACTACAGTGTAAGTGCCAAGAGAAATAGTATTACCTTATTCTTCCTCCTCTCAATTTCTCAACACTGGCATGCCCCATGGATCAACACTGGTCCCCTTTCTCTCTACCTACACTCTTGTACCTTGGATATAAATATTATATGTGTTGATGTTACATATGTATCTAGTGTTGATGTTTCTCCAAAATGCCATAATTACACATCCAACTGCTTACTTGAAACACTGGATACTGAATAGATACTTTAAATTTAATGTGTTCCTTCCTCCCCTACAGTCTCTAATCTAGCTACACTTTAGTTAACTCTTCTCATGCTCAGTAAATAGCATCATCATCCACCTAGATGGTGGACAGTTGGGGTTCAAGCCAAAACCTCAAAATTTATCCTTAATTACTCTTCTTCATCTGCAAGTCTATCAATTCTACTTCCAAAATACATCTCAATTCCACTTCCAAAATACATCTCAATTCCACTTCCAAAATACATCTCGATTCCTGTTCCTTTTCTCCATGTCTACTGTTACCTAACTATTTCTAGCAGTGTCTTGCCTGGGCTACTGCAATAGCCCAACTGGTCTTCCTGCTTCTAATCCATTTTCCACACTGCAACCAGAGAAATTTTCATACCTAAAATTTAATCATTACATACATATACACATACACACAGACCTCTACTAAAAATTCTGTCAGTTTCCAATTGCTCTTTGGTTTAATCAAGACTTCAAAGTAACCCACAGAGCCCTCATGGTCTAGCTCTATATACATGACATTTTGTGGAGGGGTTCTCCATAGTTTTTCAAGTTTTTATTAATGTCTGTTCCTCCCTTGTTCCCCAACCCGTCTTCCATGGGAGCCAAACTTTGATATGTTGTTTACTGCGATACAGTTACCATCTAATCAAGTAGCAAATAAAAAGAGCAGTTAAGAGGCACCTTGGGCCTCCAGACTGTAGTAGCTGCACCTAAAATAATACCTCTATCCAGAATCCTCAATGCCCTCTTTGTATGGAATAAGGAAGACTTCTCTGCCTCGCTCCATTCAGAAACGGGTTAGAATAGTGTAAAGGCCAGTCACACTAGCAGGGTCAAATCCCAGTTCGGTCATTTAATAGCTGTGTGACTTACACCTCCCTGTATTGTACATCAGAGTGCTCAACTCTAAAATGGGGAGGAGTACCTACACCTTAGAGTTGTTGATGGGGTTTATATTAGGGCATCTCTTCCTAGACGCCGCTAATTCCGTGAGAAGGAACCACGGCCAGACCGTATCAGGCTGCTGCTACGTGTCCGATGATTCAAGAAAACAAGTGTCTGTCTCAACTTTTTGTTCCTTAAAACTGAGTTCGCCTGCCTACGTGAAGGCTACTGAGCCAAAGAAAGAATGTGCAATCTTTTAGGCATTATCATCCCGAATGTAGACACAGAACCGGTATTCCCACACCAAATCCCAGCCAGCCAATCAGACGCACTTTGCAATCTCCCAGGATTAGAAACCCGGCTATCGCAACTCCAGACCTCCCTGGCGCCACGCCCAGACCCGCTCCCAGCTAGCACATGCGCAGCAGTGACTCCATCCGGCCTTGGGGTTACTTCCTCTTTCGTGAACGCGGCTTAAGTCTCTCACGCGTTGACAGTTTTTTAAAATCCTTACACCTATCTCGAGGGAATTTTTGTTTTTAATGCCGTCATCAACTACCTGAAATTTGAATCGTTTTGCTTTCCCATCACCGTGGAACCTTGCCTTTCACTCTGAGGTACGTGTCTCCGAAGAGTTGGCACCCGTCCGTGGTGCAGGTCTCGCGAGAAGGCGACATCTCTCGCGTTACTTCCTTGTTTCCAGAATCCTTAGCGCGAAGTGGGAAAACACTTACTTAGCTCAGCTTTTTATGATCACTGCGGTTTCTTCAGTGGCTTCCCTGTTGGTTCTCCGTGACAAATGGCGGCTTCGGAACAGCCGCTGCCGTTGTCGAGAGGATGTCAGAGCTCTGCTTCGCTTTCTCCGCCGCGGGGCGACCGAACCCTTCTAGTGAGGCACCTGCCAGCCGAGCTGACTGCTGAGGAGAAAGAGGACTTACTGAAGTATTTCGGGGCGCAGTCCGTGCGCATCCTGTCCGATAAGGGGCGACTGGTAAGGGCGCGCCAGTCCCGAGCCTCCGGGGAAGGCCCTTGGCTGTTGACCTGGGGAGGGGGAGTTCTGACAGAAGGAAGAAGACAGAAAAGAGTGAGGGAAATGTGCTTGTGTAGTGGGGGCTTCCCAGTCTTTCCTCCTTCATATCAAAATAGTCCCAAGTCAGGTTTTAATTGGCTCGAGCCTAGGTTAGTCGCCGCGCTGCGGAAAAGGGCAAGTTAGAGAGGCAAAGAAGAAAAAATGAAAAGAGAAGCTTAGTTATGTTCCATTTTCCCATCCTGGGAATCTCGAAACTCCTCTGAATTTGGAGGTGTTTCTCTTAGGCTCAAGAGTACTCTCAGAAATATGTAACGAAGGACTGTTTAAAAATCTTGGTACGTATAAGCCAGCGTTAAGACATTCATCAAAATAGAGGAGAAGCTACAGTAGTCGGTAACTTGAGTAAACTAGTTACAGGATTTCTACTAAGTTTTTGACGAGGATGTTATTCATAAAAAATTTCCAACGGAATCCTTCAGGGAGCAATATTTTAAGACTGTTCAAAGTCCAACACTGTGATGTACACAATTACTTTATTCTCCTTTATACCTGAAGATGTTTTAGATGAGTTCTCTCCATTAAAATAGCAGTGGTGATGTTAAGTTTCTGCCAGATGGCCTGTGATGGGGCAAAACATCAGTGGTTGAAGTCTCCCCACGTGTTTCTAATAATGCAGCCAGGGTTGAGAATTACTGAGTTAGGAGAAAGACCAATTTAAACTTTGCATTTGGCTATATAAAGGAAGGTTTAGATCGTAGATGCGTTATACATGGAAGATATTTTATATGTTTGGATGGTTTAAGGGTGGTCCTCTGTGTATAGTAAGGGTTTTTAAACTTATGGACTGTCGAACTACTTGAAAATATATGTAAAGCATGCTGTGTGTGTGTGCCCCTTTATATGAGAAAATCTTTCATCTCAAAGAAGTTTGATCCTAAACTGATTCAAAAGCAGTGTACTGAATTTAGTAATCAGTTAAATGATCTGGATTTTCTGTCCTTTTCTGTGATTTTATTAATGTGTCAAATCACTGTCAGCTGGTAAAATATCAGACTTCCTTATGAGAAATTATATTTGAAATAATTTGTACCTTCTTTTTCAGAAACATACAGCTTTTGCTACTTTCCCTAATGAAAAAGCAGCTATAAAGGTATGACTTTTTCTTTTCTATTATTAACAATTTTCTGTTATCCAGTTTTAAAAAATGGAGCATAATTTTAAACTATAGTTTTTAAAAGCAAAAGGGTTTGTATTTTCAAATACAAAAAGGGTTTGTATTTCCATAGGCTACATTTGGTTTGTCATTTGGCAGATTTTGCCCAATGTTTGGACATAAGACTTGTAGATTAACTGGAACATGAATTAAAATTGAATTGTAATCTCATATGTAATTAAAAGTGACAAATTCTAAAGGATGCAAACATTGATAACTATCTCTGTAACTGTTGCAAGACAAGATGTTTTAAGCATTATATGGAAAATATATATATTTAAAAAAATCCTAGGGGATCATTTGCAAAGGAGGTGACCTTTGAGGTAGACCTTTAATGATTAGTTAGATTTTGAGAAGAAAACAAAGGGAGTTGGACCTTCCAGGTTTAGAGAACACTAAATAAAGCTGTGGGGCATGGAAAGTCCTAAGTGGAGCAAAAACTAAGGGTTGAAATTGAAATAGGACTTGGAAGATAGGTTGAGTCTAAATTTGGGTGGAAGGGAGGGAGGGATTGAATTTTGTTTAGTAGTTATTCTTAAGGCACTTGATATATTTGAGCTGACCAGTAATATGGTCAGATCTGTGAAAGACATCTGGTAGAGTTCATGTAATGGATTGGATATGGAAAAAGATTAGAGTTAGAAAGACCAAATGGAAAGCAAAGACAAGAGAAATGTTATAATGGCTAAGGCAAGAGAAAGGATCTGAATAAGGCAGTAAGAAGACAAAGGAAGAAGTAGATACAAATTTGGTAGAGATTGTGTTTTTTGGTCCTGTGATCCCTGTAGATGTAGCGGTTGAGAGAGAGGGAATACTTGGAAATTTTTGGACTGAGTTATTGGGTTATTACATTAGTTGACAGGGGCAGGATTCAGAGGATGTTTGCAAAGGTAGGTAATGAATTCACATATTATCTATTAATTTTGTGGAGTCTGTGGGCTACTTCTGTGGAAATATTTTCAAAACAATTAAAAATATGGACCTAGAGCTGAGGCAGGGTTAAAAATAGAGTTTCCTCAACAAGGTAAATGGATATGGTTGCCCAAAGGGAGAAGAGCCAGCAAAGAAGACTGGGAGGGAGAAGATAAAAAGGAAGTAGAACTAGAAAATAAATTTTCATGGATGCAAGGAGAAGAGAGTTTTAAGAAGATAAGATCCTGTGATGACACAAGGTGAAGAACGAACACAGTCTATTAGTAAAGTATTTTTATTGTGAAACTATAGAAATGACCCAAATTCTTATCAATAAAAGGGAAGGATACTTTAAATTGTAGTATATCCATACCCTGGACTACAACCCTCAGAGAATGACCTCAAATGAATATGTATTAATAAGGAATGTAGCCCAGATAGAGTACATGAATAAAGTTGCAAAACATATAATATGTAACCTTGGAATTTTGGAAAACTAGTATCAATACTGTGTATGTTAGTTTATGCATAGAACAAAATGTAGCAGAGCTATACACCAAATTGAATAATAAATGTCTTTCTCCAAGGATGGGATTACAGAGGACTTTCACATTATATGTATTAAAGTATAGGAAAAATTTTTTTTCAGAAAAGACCTTTTGAAATATAGCATAAAAAGTGTTTAGTATAATATGGTAATGAAAACCACCTTGTTTTAGAGTCAAGATTAACTTGGAGGAGAGGGCATGGAACCAGTCATTGTCTAACATTAAAACTTAAAAGCCATAACTTTGAAAAGAATGTGTGACATAGATTTTGAGAGGAAGAAACTTAAAGCAATTCAGCTGTATTTCAGATAATCAAAGGCTCACTGATAGTAAGAGGTCTAGGCTGATTTAAGGACTTGAAAATTATTGAAACGTATAGAAACTTGCTTTGTATAATGGAGTCGAATAAGTATGCATAAAGATGGTAGAATAAAATTATAGTCCCTGTTGGGCTTCCCTGGTGGAGCAGTGGTTGAGAGTCCGCCTGCCGATGCAGGGGACACGGGTTTGTGCCCCTGTCCGGGAAGATCCCACATGCCAGGGAGCGGCTAGGCCTGTGAGCCATGGCTGCTGAGCCTGTGTGTCCGGAGCCTGTGCTCCGCAACTGGAGAAGCCACAACAGTGAAAGGCCTGCGTACCGCAAAAAAAAAATTATAGTCCCTGTTAAGGCCTAACGTTCCATTTGTTCAAAAAGTATTGAGTGCCTGCTATGTGCTAGATAGTGCTTTAGGTCTTGGGATATATCAATGAATAAAACACAGATTTATGCCCTCATCGGAGCTCACATTCTCAAAGGGGAGACAGACCATAAATAATAAACTTAATGAGTTTAATATTTTAGAAAATGATGAATACTATAAAAAAAGAACGATAGGATCAGGAGTGCTGGGTTGGGAGGATTAAGCTACAGTTAAGGTAGTTATGGTCATATTTGAGCAACACTTTAAAGGAAGTGAAGGAAGTTAGCTAAGGGAATTTTGGGGAAGTGCATTCTAGTAAGAGGAATAGCTGGCATGCACTAGCTTGTGGCTAAAGCAAAAAAAATGAGGGGAGATATTGAATTTGAGGTCAGAGAAGTAAGAGGGCCATATCATGTAGGTACTGTAAGGACCATAGATGTTACTCTGAGTAAAATTGGGAGCCATTGTAGTATTGTGAGCAAAGCAGTAACATAATTCACCTTATATTTAAAAGTATCACTTTGTGTTGAGAGTAGATAGAAGGCAGGGAAGAGTAGAAACAGGGAAATCTCTTAAAAGGTTATACTGTTAATTCGGTCCAGAGATGATGGTCGCTTGGACCATGATGGTAGCAATGGAGATGGTAGGAAATAGTCAGATTCTGGATATATTTTGTAGGTAGAAGCAAACAGAATTTCTCAGTGGCTTGGATATGCAATGTGGGAAAGAGGTGTTAAGGATGGTTCCAAGATTTTTGACATGAGTAAGTGAAAGAAGGGGGTTACCATCGGAAGGTTCCCTATGGAGACCATTTGAGGGGGGATGGGGAGAGAAGATTCAATTCCTGAAGTCTTAATTTTAAAATATTTAAAATTAAGAGAAGCTTTCCAGTAGTTTGGATATATGTTCCTGGATTTAAGGACAGAGGTTTGGGCTGAAATTATAAACTGTGAAATCATCAGCATAGAGATGGTTTTTTAAATTAGGGTACTGGATTAGATAGAGAGGACCAATAATAGACCTCTGGAGCATGACAGCATTAAGAGTTTGAGATGGCATAAGCCACCGTGATTGAGGAGTAGAAACAAATGAGCTGGGAAGAAACCTGTAGGAAATTATAGTGTCTAGACACCAAGTGAAGAACATGTATGAAGGAGGGAGTGGAGTGATTGCATTAAATGCAGTAAAATGAAGATTGAGAATTGACCATTGTTGTGGCAGTACAGAATTTGTTGTTTATGACAAGCAGTGTCAGTGGACTGATTAAGGCATGAACCTGATTGGAGTGAGTGTGAGACTGGATGGGCAGGGAGGAATTTTAGATAGAGGGCATAGATAATTCTTGAGTTTTACCGCAAGAGTAATTTAAAGCGAAGTGAGGGTGGGGGCGGGTGGGCGAGAGTGATAAGTTGGATCAACAGATGAAGAAAAAATATTTTTTAGGATGGGAGAAATCAGACTATGTTTGTATGCTGATGTCGATGATCCAATAGAGGACAGAAAATTAGCAATGTAGGTAGGAACACACCCTGTACAGTTCCAGAGAGCAGAAGAGAGGCTGGGATTTAGTATACAAGTAAAACAACTAGATTTAAATAAAAACATGGATTGTTAACATGTGATGGCAGATAGAAGATAGAATATGTGGATGCAGAAGCTGGTAGATGGAAACTTATGGTGGGAAATCTGAAGTTCTCATCTTGTTGCTTCAGTTTTCTCAAAGTAGGAAGCAGTATCCTAGGCTAAAATAATGTGACAGGAGTATTGTGAGGTTGAGGAAGAAGGAAATAGTATAAAATATTGTCTTAGAGATTGGTAGAAAAAATGAACTAATATATTTGACTGTGGCTTCCTTAAGGGTCATCCTCAGATTTGTGGTTATGAATTTAAAGTGAGACTAGCCCAATTCATTATGTTGGTTTTTCTAACCATTTTCAGCTGCCTGGGTATAGGCAGCATTGTATTTAACCAGATCTTAGTTTTCCTAAGTGATTGGAAGCAGTTGCTTAATAAGTAATGAAGTCTTGGCAGCCTGAGATGAGAAATGGGTAAGAAATAGCCAAGGAAATGTTACGAGCGTTAACAAAAAACATGTATAAATTATTTATATATGGTCTCTAACAAATAATTTTGGTACAGTTATTAATTTTTTTTTTTTTACTCTTCCAACTGAAGGCATTGACAAGACTTCATCAACTGAAGCTTTTAGGTCATACTTTAGTTGTTGAATTTGCAAAAGAGCAAGATCAGGTTCATTCACCATGTCCTTCTTCAAGCACTGAAAAAAAGAAAAGGTATGTAGATAGGTTTTCGTACATTTTAAAAGTGTTTTTTTTAATCCGTTGTATTGCTCTTGGATTGTTTTCAGACTAGCAGGTAAATAATTTGAAACAGTAAATGGTTATATCTCCCTACTGAATCTAGTACATTAAAGCAATGTATTTGTTCATTCAATTGTGCATTAGGAACCTGAGTATTGATTTAATATTAGGAATTAATCAATGTGAAGTGGGAAAAGAATAGGGGGAAAAGCATTCAACTTTAAGTGGAGGGAAGGTAATTAGTATAAAGTCCTTGTGTTAGATATAGCAAGGTGTCGTGAATAGGCGTGGCCTGGTATTTGGGTCCCAGCTGTTAATTCTTTGTAGTTATACAACCTTTATAAATTTGCTTTACACCAGTGGCTCTCAAAGTATAATCCCTGTACCAGCTACATCGTCTAGGATCTTGACTGGAAGAAAGATTCTTAGGCCTTAACCTCGTCCTACTGAATCAGAAATTTGGGGTATTGGGTGTGGGGAGGAGGATAGGCCCCAGCAGTCTGAGTTTTAACAGACCCTCATTGATGTACATTGAGGAAATTTGTGTGCCACTGATTTATACCATGTGAACTTCAGTTTTGGTGGGGTGGGGGTGTCAGTGAGATTTATCATACCATCTTCATAGGGTTGCTGTGAAGAGTAAATGAAAATGTGCCATGCCTTCTATAATATCTGGAATAGATACTCTTTTTTATTGGTGTTTACTTAAGAAATAGTTGAAAGTTTTACTTATGGAACTGTTTTCATAATGCCCTGTTTAAAAAGATAATATGTCATTTTTGTATGCAATTTTTCATTCTATTTCTAAAGGTAAGATCAACTTTGATTCTGTATTTCTTAGGTCTGATGATACTGTGGAAGATGATAAAGAAAAGAAAGAACTTGATTGTTTAACCATAGAAAATGGAATTGCACCAAACCATGGGTTAGCATTTTTTTGTTTGTATTTCATTATTCTTTTGGTTTTGTTTTGGATAGGTGGTATATGTGGGGGATGTGTGTGTATTGCAAATAAGATAATTTTTTAAAGAACATTTTATTATATATCGTGCATATTTTTAATGTGTTGATTAAACATACTGAGCTCTAAGAGTTTGTCACTGAATTTGGTTCCATTAAAATGTTCAAAGTTGTAAGATATTCTCTGATAAGAAATGCCATATTGTTCTATAATGCAATCAGAAGGCAAGTTTCTTTTTAAATGTAATCAATTGGATCTTTTAGGAACAGAGTACTCTTACTGAATCATTTGAGCAATTTGTATGTTATTAGGTTACCTAAAATGAGTTATTGATATGAAACTTATTAAAACACAATAAGCATTTTTAAATATTTTTTTTAGGCTGACTTTTCCTCTAAATTCATGCCTCAAGTATATGTACCCACCACCTTCAAGCACAATTCTAGCAAACATAGTAAATGCTTTGGCAAGTGTGCCTAAGTTCTACGTACAGGTAAGTAGAATAAAACGTTCCTCAAAGTAAATACTTGTATAACCTTATATGTTACTTTTCATGCTAATTCTCAAACTTTTTTTAATAATAGTATTACACTAATTCCTGTAGGGACAATGATGTTTCAGTATTTTAAAGGTGTCTTAGTTTGTCCTGCTATAGCTAAGTACCATAGCCTGGGTGGCTTTTAAATAATAAAAAATTATTTTTCACAGTCTAGAGGCTAGAAGTTGGAGATCAGTGTGCCAGCACGGTTAGGTTCTGGTGAGGGCCCTCTTCTGGGTTACAGATGGCCGTTTTCTCTTTGTATCCTCATGTAGCTGAAAGAGGGTGAGAGAGCTCTCTCTTGTGCTTTTTATAAGGGACGCTAATCCCATTTATGGGGGTTCTACCCTTATGACCTAATTACTTCCCAAAGGCCTTATGTCCTAATGCCATCCCATTGTGGATTAGGATTCAACATAAGAATTTTGGAGGGGGACACAAACATTCAGTCCATTGCAAAAGGTAATAAAAAATTACTACATTCAAGTAAAGGCTTTTATAAACTATAGCTTAAAAATACTAACATGTTTAGTATTAATAATACTAATAAACATAAGCTAATTTGGGAAATATAATTTCTGGTAATTCTTTGTTACTTTAGCATACACCTTTTCCTTTCTTAAAGGAAAGGACATAGAGGACCCCTCAGCAAATGCTTGAAAGTACTGACAATAAAATGTACTTTTAAGTACAAAATATAGATGATACTTATCTTCTTTGTTGTACTTCTCTGTGTTTCATAATTTCACAATAATCAAGGGAAAAAAACAGTTCAGTAAATTTTTATGTTGTAAGAACATGACATTTTTAATAATGAGAATAATTGTATTTGTAGAATTGACAAATATTTTAGGAAGGCTAATCTTCTGAGATACACCAGTGCCTGAGATATACTAGTTTAGCCCTGTCCTGGGATTATAAAGGCAAGAGGTGGTCTTTCCTTTGCACTAAAGTAATGAATAGTGTTATTGCAAAGTTTTTAAGTACATAAAATATCAGGTATGAGTTGAATCATCATTTTTCTATTTTATTTTAAATGTTTTACCACTTTTATTAAGGTGCTTCATCTTATGAATAAAATGAATTTGCCCACACCTTTTGGACCAATTACTGCAAGGCCTCCCATGGTAAGAAAGCTCTTAGAATTTTCAAGATTCAAAATTTCTCTTCTTGAGGTGAAATTATTGAGGCTAAATTTTACAAATGTTGTGTCAGTGACCTCTAATGTGTATTGAAAATGAACAAGTGTAAAGTTAACATAATAATAGTCCAGTGGAGAATTGAAAGTGGGAGAAAGCCAGAACATTAAAGAGATGCTTTAATTTATGCATCATTTCTGCCAGTGTTGTTGTTCAGGCCTTTGACCTAGGATGTTGTGCTATCCTATAGGACAGTTACATTTAACATACTGAATTGTCTAAAATTTCTATCTTTCTGGTTTTATTTAAAAGGTTGATGATTTTCTATTAGAATTTACTGTGCAGATCTATCAGTAATTTCAATGGTAGGCTATGTCTGCTCTTGAATAATTTTAGTTATTATTGGGTTGGCCAAAAAGTGCCTTCAATTTTTAAGTAAAATAAAAGACACATTTTTCATTTTCACCAAGAACTTTATTGAACAGTGTATTTACCGTTTTGTTCCACTACCTTCTGCCATATTTCAGGCAACTTCATAATTCCATCTTCCCAAAACTTTTTATCTTTTTGAGCAGAGAACTGTTTGTTCCAGATGCCTTTTACAGTCTTCCAGGGAATTGAAATTTTTTCCATTAAGAGAATTTTGTAAAGACCAAAATAAATGGAAATTGAAGGTGCAATGTCTGGTGAATACGGTAGATGAATCAGAACTTCCCAGCCAAGCTGTAATAGTTTTTGCCTGGTCATCAAAGAAACATGTGGTCTTGCGTTATCCTGATAGAAGGTTATGCATTTTCTGTTGACTAATTTCGGGTGCTTTTCGTCAAGTGCTGCTTTCAGTTGGTCTAACTGGGAGCAGTACTTGTTGGAATTAATCATTTGGTTTTCTGGAAGGAGCTCATGATAGAGGACTCCCTTCCAATCCCACCATATATACAGCATCACCTTCTTTGGATGAAAACCGGCCTTTGGTATAGTTGGTGGTGGTTCATTTTGCTTGCCCCACGATCTCTTTCGTTCCACATTATGGTACAGTATCCACTTTTCATTGCCCATCACAATTTGTTTTTAAAACGGAACGATTTCATTACGTTTAAGTAGAGAATCGCATGCGGAGATATGATCAAGAAGGATTTTTTTTCACTGAACTTAGGTGGAACCGAAACATCAATGCGATTGACATAAGCAAGCTGGTGCAGATGATTTTCATTGCCCGATTTGGATATTTGGGGTATGTCGGCTACTTCCCGCGTGCTATGACATTGATTGTTCTCAATTAATGTCTCGATTTGATTGCTGTCAACGTCAACTGGTCTATCCGACTATGGAGCATCGTCCAGCAAAACTTTGCAAACCACTTTTGACACATTTGACCAGTCACAGCACCTTCTCCGTACATTGCACAAATCTTTTTTTGCATTTCAGTTGCGTTTTTACCTTTCTTGAAATAATAAAATATAATATGCTGAAAATGTTGCTTTTTTTCTTCCATCGATATTAAAATGGCCACACAAAAATTCACCAGTTTTGATAATTTTTTTTTTTAAATGTACGTTGATATGACAAGCTGTCACAAACAAAATGGTTTCAAATGAAGTTAAAGACAGCTAACCGCTAATAGAGCCATCTTACGGAAAAAAACGAACGAACCTTTTGGCCAACCTAATATTTTGCTATAGTACTCTTAGTACTTTTTTATTTATTTATTTTTTATTAATTGGAGTATAGTTGATTTACAATGTTGTGTTAGTTTCAGGTGTATACAACAAAGTGAATCAGTTATACATATGCATATATCCACTCTTCTTTAGATTCTTTTCCCATATAGGCCATTACAGAGTATTGAGTTTCCTGTACTATACAATAGGTTCTTATTAGTTATCAATTTTATATATAGTAGTGTGTATATGTCAACCCCAATCTCCCAATTTATCACTTCCCCCCTGTTGGTGATAAATTTGTTTTCTACATCTGTGACTCTTTCTGTTTTGTAAATAAATTCATTTCTACCATTTTTTTAGATTCCACTTATAAGTGATACCATATGATATTTATCTTTCTCTGACTTACCTTCACTCAGTATGACAGTCTCTGGGTCCATCCATGTTACTGCAAATGGCATTACATCGTTCTTTTTTAATGGCTGAGTAATATTCCATTATATATATATGTACCCTTAGTACTTTTTTTTTTTTTTTTTTTTGTGGTACGCAGGCCTCTCACTGCTGTGGCCTCTCCCGTTGCGGAGCACAGGCTCCGGACGTGCAGGCTCAGCGGCCATGGCTCACGGGCCTAGCCGCTCCACAGCATGTGGGATCTTCCTGGACTGGGGCAGGAACCCACGTCCCCTGCATCCACAGGCAGACTCTCAACCACTGCGCCACCAGGGAAGCCCGAGAGCTAACATTTAAATAGAAAATTTGCTTTTGTATTGTGTATTGGTTGCTTTTCTAATGTGTATACTATTAGCTGCATAATTTTTCTTTATAACCCCAACACCTCAATTCCTGGCACATTGCAAAGATTATGCTAGCTGCTATTAACAAATAAAACTCAAATCTTAGTAATTTAACACAATACAAGTTATTTTTTGCTCGTGCCAAGTTCATTCCAAAAGTAGGGCAGAATGGTGTTCTCCTTTACTGAGTCACTTAAAAGATAAGTTATCTTCATTATTTGCATTCCCAAGTTGGTGAGGACATCACCATGCAGCCTGCAGATCAAGAAGAAAGAGAGAATTATATGTGTGGGAGTTTTTTATGCTAACATTTCATTGACTAAAATTCAGGGGAAATCTAACTGCAAAAGAGGTTTGGAAATTTAGTCCAGCTAAGTGCCAAGAAAGAAGAAACAAGTTTTGTGATCAGCTAAAGGCTGCTAAGACAAGTATTTCATCAATATATGTTGAATGTGTAGAAGAAAATCATGAGGTAGAGAGATGTGAGAATCATGTATCTGAATGGAAATGGTTTTCTAAACATCATAGATTACCATAGTATTTTTGCTTTGTTCTTTTAATTAGTATGAGGACTATATGCCACTACATGCTCCTCTTCCACCTGCATCTCCTCAGCCACCGGAGGAACCTCCTTTGCCAGATGAGGATGAGGAATTATCTAGTAAAGAATCAGAATATGAAAGCAGTGATGATGAAGACCGTCAAAGGTTTGCAATGTCAAATAATATTTGTTTAGATTCTAAGAAACATAGAATATGGGAGAGAGATTCTCTTGCTCTTCTTAAGTTTTGCATACACTTCTTCATAATTCGGGGTCTTTAGAATTTGTCCATCCCCAACTCCCCATCATGCTATAGATTAAGACCTGAAACTAGATATCAAGACTTACGGGAACATTTTTGTATTATGAGTAATTTTTTGGATTGATGATTATGGTATACAGTTGATCCTTTATTTATTTATGACTTCAGCATCAATAATTACAGTGCTTTTATGGTCTTCTGAAGACAGCATGTGCAGAATGGTGAAAAATTTGAGTCTCTTGACATGCACATTCCTAGATGAGGTAGAACAAGGTGACATTCTGCCTTCTTGCTTCAGCTCTCATACCGTAAACAAGTGTCTTTTTCACTGTCTATTTGTACCATGTTTTGCACATTTTTGTGCTGTTTGTTGTTGATTTTGCTGTTTAAAATGGTCTCCAAGCATAGTGTTGAAGTGCTGTCTAGTGTATCCAAGATCAGGAAGGTTGTGATGTGCTTTATGGAGAAAATGCTGTGTGTTAGATAAACTTTGTTCAGGCCTGAGTTATAGCACTATTGACTGTGAGTTCAATGTTAATGAATCAACAATATATATTAAATAAGGTGTTCTTAAACAGAAACACGCGTAAAACTAGGTATGTATTGATCAACTGATGTGAGCACATGCTTGCAGGAACATCAGTGCCCTAGGGGCAGTGATCCATTATTTACTAATTCAGTGTTTGTGGAGACTTTACAGAACAAAATTAAGTTGTATTTCTGTTTTTGTCAGCTTATTCCCCTGGACTTTATTCACCTCAGAATAATTTCTAGAGCAATTCTATAGGATTTTATACAAAAACATTCACAAAAATTACTGCAAATGAATTATTCTTTTATTAGTTGTTCTTGATGATCTACATATATTTTGTTTAAAGATTCTGGCAAAGAGCAGTAAATTGTTAATAATATTCAGGTATATAATCCACAGCATAGCCTAAAACAGGAATTGCTAAACATTTTCTGTATAGAGCCAAAGAGTTCTGTTGTAGTGGAAAGCAGCCATAGATGATACCTAAATAATTGGATGTTGCTATCTTCCAATAAAACTTTTTATTTAAGAAAAACAGACACTGACTAGATTTGGTCCTTTGGCTGTAATTTGTCAACCCCTAGCCTAAAATACCTGTGTAGGCCAATGATGGGAATCTTAGGCAGATATGCACAGAAGCAACCAGATACAGAAGGAGTGGTTGACAGGAGTCAAAATCCAAGCAGAGAATCTAAGCAACATATACAAGTAATCAGCAGCAATTTGACTATTACTGAGGCAACATCCACTTGAGTAGTGGCTCCATATGTTTTCTCTTTCTTAAGGAAGGAGTTATGTTGGAACTACTAAAATAGGAGTGAATAGAGTATCTGTCTTGAATAGAGACAATAAGGAAGGCTGGCAGTTCTTAATAGACTAACTTGTTAAATAAAGAATGTAGAACATTGCAATGGGCTAATTACTTAACCTGTAAATTTTATTTTCTTTATAAAAATAATGATAGTAATGAGAAATGCTTTAATAGGCTAGCTAAAACCATTTTTGTTTTTGTTTATTTAGGTTTCCATTTAGGGATGTAGTGAGGAATTCTGCTAATTCATCTTGAGTCATGAGAACAAAGCCTTTGCATGAACTAACCTCTGGTTTCATGCTTCTCTGTTATCTTCTGGAAATATTATAAAATATGCCACTATGTCAGCAGATGTCTATTGATTAGTTACTTAACATATGCCTTGCACTGTGTAGAGCCTTAGTATACTTTGGGTGAGCAATCTATGAATATAGACATATATTTTGTATAACTGGATTTATTCATAAAATTTTTGGTAAACTGTGATTGTTAAGAGGCTTTAAAAATTTATAACATGTTTTCATTTTTCCTCGCTTAAGGAAAAAAGGTTTAAAACTTATTTTAACCAAATTCTTCTTCACTACATTTTATTGTGCTTGTTTTGCTTTCAAATTTCGCAAACTTAACTCTGGAGAAGTAGAGCTGTGACTAGTGGTTTTTGAACTTGCTCTGTGGAAGCACTATATCTGATCCTGTGGAAGATCCAAGAAAGCCTAGACAAGATCTATTCTAAATATTATTCATAACCATAATGGAGATAAGCTATGTATAAGGTATCAATTGTCACCCCTTGATTGATTAAGCTACTTCAGAGTATAGTATTTGAAAACTGTTCTCAAGTATCTTTTTTATATAATGATGCTTTCCAACAATTATGTACAAAATATTTTTAAGTAAAAGTACTTAAGTCCAGTTCTCTTTAATAATTAGAATATGAATCAAAATAATTTTACTACGTTCGTAAGGTCTTTTGAATATTAGTCAAGAAAAGAGCAATAAAGTTACAGAGATTATATTTAGTGTATTTTGTTTAACTTTTTGGCATCAAAGTTCAGTCATTTGGGTAACTAATAATTTTTTTAGTAAAACATATCTTTAAAAATTGCAATTAAGGAAATTCCAAATTCCTTCAAACAAAGATGAAAGTTGAGCAAGGAGATTTGTAACTTGAGCTTTTGTCAGATTGATTATATCTTATTTGATGGCTTAGAAATTATACTTATGCCATGTAAATCATTTTATAATTTATAAGCTCAATACAAATTTGTTTAACAAAAGCAGTTGTAGATAGCTATGCTTCTACACAAAGAAATCTTTTCTACTTTTCTTTCCTCCAATGTAGAATGACCAAACTAATGGAACTAGCAAATCTTCAGCCCAAAAGACCAAAAACAATAAAGCAGCACCACGTGAGAAAAAAGAGAAAAATAAAGGATATGTTGAATATACCATCATCTGCTTCACACGGGTAATTTTGTTTTGGATTGTTTTGTTTTGGATAAGGGTTTTGTATGTACTTTGTCTGATTGCTTAACTCAAATCATACCTCACTCTGACTTTTATTTCATCAGTCCACTGGTTTACCAGTGACTGCTTATTTGCCAAATTCACAAGTATCCTTAATTCTCAAAGTTGACCAGCATTTGATACTATTGACTACCCCAGGTTTCAAAATTGTCCACCCTTAATTTTACATTCTTTTTTTATTTCTCATCTTACTTCCTCTCTTCCTTCCTACTTTTTTCTTTTGTGACTTTCTCTTACTCACTTGCTTTTTTTTTAAATACTGGATTCCATATACTCCTGTCCATTGTCATTTTCTGTTCATATATTTATACTCCTTATTAATATCATTAATTTTTTTATGGTTCACCTGTTGAAGCTAATAGATTCCAAATCTCCATCTCTAGATTTAACCTCCTGAGATCTAAAATCTTCATTTCCAGCTTCCTATTTGCATACTCAGAGTGTCTTGTAGGCACTTAAGATATTATCCAAAACAAAATTCATTTACTTTCATTATCTCTTTCTCCTCCTGCATTCACAGTTTTGATGATGGCATCCATCACCAATGTGTTTATATGAAATTTTGTTAATTTCTCCTAACTCCACTACCTGATATCAAACATTTTTTTACTTCGAAGTACCCTACCTGGTAAAAGTTCACATGGCTTAGCACACAGGACCCACCTTTAAATATTTATCAAATATGTGATACGTTCTCTGCTAAATATTATGGGGTTTGGATCACTCTTCCAAAGCTCAACGCTATCTTTTCAAACAGTGAGTTAATAGTCTTATGGGTAAGTAAGCCATATGCATAGATGACTGTTGCATTAGCAATTATAATAAATGACATAAGAAGAAGATGTAATTAAGAATGAAGTGTTGTGAGGAAGGAAATGTCACAGCCAGTCAGGAAATCTGGAAAGACTTTAAGAGAGAGGAGACATTTGAGCTGGGCTTGAAGGATGAGAGGCAAAACTTAGGCAGGGAAGAGATATCCAGTGTGAATGAAAAAGTGAGTTTCCAGAGGTAGGAAAATTTGGTGCGTAGGAATAGAAATGATGAAAGGGAAAGCTGGAAGGATGTGGAGAGATCTGCCTTAAATGTTAAGTTATGGTGTTTGAATACATTGAGGGAGCCATTGTAATGCCACTGATATTAAAAACAATTAAGAATTTCTTTCAGACTTTGTCACCTTGTAATAAACTTTCCAGGAAAATTATGTAGATGTTGGGTGATGGTCAGGGCTATGGGTATGAAAGAATTTTATTAGGTATAAATTAACTTCTGACTATGTCTTAAACTTTCAGTTAGAGTAGAGAAATTGCCAATGAAATAGTACTTATTACTGTGTATTTAGTTTGAAATATATTGTCCTTTTTTTCCTTTTTCACCGATTATCTGACATTTTGCTTAACAAATTTTCTTTGAAATTATGGCAGAAATTTTACTTGCCTTTTTGCCATGCAATTCTATGTATTTTAATATCTTAATCAGATGAAAATTGCCATTAATTGCAATTTTAATTTTATTCAGCTTTTCTACAATGTAAATTTCCCTTGAACTTGTAAGTAACTTTATAAATAGAGGAAGAAGTTTGATAAATGATCTTTTTACATTTTTAAAGGAATGGGTCTTTGGGTTTTTTAAAATTATTATTTCCTGTTAAGTATACATAATATGATGCATATTTCTCACCTATGTATGTTTTGACACCACAGTCCCATGCTTTTGATCTGTAGCAGCACCAAACAATTAAAAATTAATACAGTTGACCCTTCAACAGCACGGGTTTGAACTGTGTGGGTCCACTTATATGCAGACTTTTTCTCAATAAATACTACAGTACTACATGATTTGAGGTTGGTTGAATCCCTAGATATGGATCCACAGATATAGAGGAACCATGGATATGGAAGGCTGATGAAGTTATATACAGCTTTTCAACTGCTGCAGGGTTGGGGCCCTTAACCCCTAAGTTGTTCAAGGGTCAGCTGTAGTGTGAACCAATTAAATTTTCCAATAGCCACATTAAAAGATAAAATTAATTTTAATAATATATTTTATCCAACTGATTATATCTGAAATGTTATTTTAACATATAATTAATATAAAACGTTATTAAAACGTTTTATATTTCTTTTTTCACACAAAGTTGTTAAACTCTGGCGTATATTTTGTACTTAGAGCATAAGTACAGCAACATTTCAGATGCTTATTAGCCACATGTGGCTTGTGGCTACTGCATTGACCTGCATAGGTTTATTATATATAGTATATAGAATACAGTGCATAAAATGCTTACATTAAACATAGAATGAACTTTTTTGCTTATTGGTAAATATCCTGAAGTTTAGAATCAATAGTCCTAAAGTCCTATCTCTGTCATTTACTGAGTGACTTTATGCAATTTCTTAACACCCTTTAGCCTCAAACTCCTTATCTGTCTAAACTAGGAATTTAATAATACCTATATGAGAACATTTGTTAGGATTTATTGAAGTTAAATGTAAGTTACTTTGTTCAATGCCTATAGTGTGTTTTATCAGTGTTAGCTTTTTAAATTTAAAGTAAATATGAAATGTTTTACTCAAAATTTTATTTGCAATTACAAAGTAATGCTGTGATTGTTTGTAAACAGCAGTTTACATCCAGTGTTGTTACCTTCGGATGTATTTGACCAACCACAACCTGTAGGTAATAAAAAAATTGAATTCCATATATCTACCGACATGTCAGCTGCATTTAAGAAAGATTTAGAAAAAGAACAAAATTGTGAAGAACAAAATTTTGGTAAGTGTATTCTAGTTCTTTAACATGCTATGTAAAAATTCTTCTCAGTTTTTTTTTGTATTAAAATTAAATTTTATATGTTTCTGTTTTTTTAGTATTTGTGAATATATTTAAAATATGCAATTAGGTCTTTGTTAGTGTCTTAGAATACTATCCATTTTAAACTTTTTTATATAACTAAAATTGGAGCTTAGTGGTAAGATTGTCACAGTTACCTTTTGCTAGTAATGAACTCTAAGGTGAGGCTTACTCTCATTTTTGCTGATGTTTAAAAGAGTTTCTTGTATTGATCTGTTTTTTCATTGCTTATTATATGTGATGCTCTGGTTTTATTAGTACAGTTGTATTATTGGTTAGGAAAACAAGCCGTGTGATTATTTTTTGAGTTGTAGATTTCATGTAAATTTTTTTTTTTAATCCAAAAGACATGGAAGCTTATTTACAAGATACTGTTCATTAAGTTTGAAGATAATGTATTGAAATTACAGATTTTTTTCTGCTTATTTTAAACATTAATTTGATGTTATACTACAGTGGCATTTCCTTGTTCTTTAATTTTTAAATTTCAGAAATAATACCAGCTTATAGAAAATATAATCAAAACAGGAGCATATAAAGTTTTAAAAAGTTAACACCTCAAACCCCACTGTTCCCTATCCCAATACTTAGAGATAACCATTGTTAATAATTCGGTATGAAAATAGTTCTTCCAGATCTTATCCTATACTTGTGTATAAACATTTTTTTCCCCTTACTTCTTTTTTTAAGTAGCCATCATGGGTTATTTTTTTATGGCTGCATAGCACTCCGTAGTATAGTTATAACAATCTTTATTTAATTATACTCTATTATAGAAGTTGAGGTTGCTTCCATTTTCTTTATTATTACAGCAAATTCTGGAATTTACATTTTTGTACATATATCTTTGAGCACTTGTGTGAATATAGGATAGAGTTCTAATAAGTATTGCAAATGTACTGAGTGATAAACTGTAACTGGTTTTAATTCCTGTCTCTCTGATGGTTAGTGAGAATGCATTGCCTTTTCAGATAGCTCCTTTTTTGTTTGTTTCAGTATTTATATTTTTGTATGGTTTTCTTTCTTATCTCATGACTAGTCACCCCTTGACACAAATTTTTATTTTTTTAAGTTTAATTTACTCAAGGACTTAGACCTTTGTGAGGTGGGGACAATTGTCCCATTCTGCATCAACGTAGAGTAATGCTGAATTAACAGTAAAAACAGTTTTAAAAGTGTTTTTTCTTACTGATGCCTTCAGACCACAGGAGGTCTGTTGGTACGATGGCTTTTCTATGTTATGAGGAGACTTTTATAATCCTAAGTATGGCATGTTATTTGCATCATTTTCAGAGCTTTTTTAGGGTTTTGTTTGTTTTTTTAGGTAGTATAACTGGAATTTTTCTACTGAATGTTTAATCCTGTCCTTCCCAACCCTCTCCCCCAAGTCAGTTTAATTTTTGCTGAAGCTAAGATTCATGTTTTCTGAATGCAATCCATTATGTTGCTATGTTGTAAATTTAAAATTTATAATGGTTTTTAATTTTCCTAATTGAATAATTAAGTGTGCAAATACTTCTTTTTCCTGACTTTGATTAGGATTGGCTCCTTTTTTTTTCCGTGGTAGGAAGTATAATGGATGTTTTTTTAGTACCCTCAAATGGAAATGTCTTCTTTTATGATTTTCATGTTCTAGTGGCAGAGTTGAGTAGTCATGATAGAAACCATATGGCCTGCAAAGCCTAAAGTATTTACTGTTTGAACCTTTATAGAAAAAGTTTGCTTATCCTTGTTTCAGAGTATTGAGAAAAACACCAAAGAGTTTTAGTGCTAGAATATATCTTAAAAATTAAAAATGGAAAAGAAAAACTGTTTTGAAGGGAGGGATTTTTAATGGCTGATGTCAATGTTAACTCTTAGACTTACCTGCTTCTGAAGTTGATGCATCCAATATAGGATTTGGAAAAATCTTCCCAAAACCAAATTTGAGCATCGCAGAGGAGATTAAAGAAGACTCTGATGAAATGCCATCAGAATGTATTTCTAGAAGGGAGTTGGAAAAGGGCAGAATTTCTAGAGAAGGTAATTTTCATGAAATAAATGAGCATTTATTCCATTTTACATTTATTTGGCCCTTCAGAAGCAAACCAAATCTCTTCATGTTGTTTACTTTATTCAAAGCACATGCTTCAAAACATCTCTCCAGTTAATGTTTTTGTTTGTTTGTTTGTTTTTTGTCTATACATGTATTTTTTATTTTTTTATTTATTTTTTAACATCTTTATTGGGGTATAATTGCTTTACAGTGGTGTGTAAGTTTCTGCTTTATAACAAAGTGAATCAGTTATACATATACATATGTTCCCATATCTCTTGCCTCTTGCATCTTCCTCCCTCCCACCCTCCCTATCCCACCCCTCCAGGCGGTCACAAAGCACCGAGCTGATATCACTGTGCTATGTGGCTGCTTCCCACTAGCTATCTACCTTACGTTTTGTAGTGTATATATGTCCATGCCTCTCTCTCGCTTTGTCACAGCTCACCCTTCCCCCTCCCCATATCCTCAAGTCCGTTCTCCAGTAGGTCTGTGTCTTTATTCCTGTCTTACCCCTAGGTTCTTCATGACATTTTTTTTCTCTTAAATTCCATATATATGTGTTAGCATACGGTATTTGTCTTTCTCATTCTGACTGACTTCATTCTGTATGACAGACTCTGGGTCTATCCACCTCATTACAAATAGCTCAATTTCATTTCTTTTTATGGCTAAGTAATATTCCATTGTATATATGTGCCACATCTTCTTTATCCATTCATGCGATGATGGGCACTTAGGTTGTTTCCATCTCTGGGCTATTGTAAATAGAGCTGCAATGAACATTTTGGTACATGACTCTTTTTGAATTATGGTTTTCTCAGGGTATATGCCCAGTAGTGGGATTGCTGGGTCATATGGTAGTTCTATTTGTAGTTTTTTAAGGAACCTCCATATTGTTCTCCATAGTGGCTGTACCAATTCACATTCCCACCGCAGTGCAGGAGTGTTCCCTTTTCTCCACACCCTCTCCAGCATTTATTGTTTCTAGATTTTTTGATGATGGCCATTCTGACTGGTGTGAGATGATATCTCATTGTAGTTTTGATTTTCATTTCCCTAGTGATTAATGATGTTGAGCATTCTTTCATGTGTTTGCTGGCAGTCTGTATATCTTCTTTGGAGAAATGTCTATTTAGGTCTTCTGCCCATTTTTGGATTGGGTTGTTTGTTTTTTTGTTATTGAGCTGCACGAGCTGCTTGTAAATTTTGGAAATTAATCCTTTGTCGGTTGCTTCATTTGCAAATATTTTCTCCCATTCTGAGGGTTGTCTTTTGGTCTTGTTTATGGTTTCCTTTGCTGTGCAAAAGCTTTGAAGTTTCATTAGGTCCCATTTATTTTTGTTTTTATTTCCATTACTCTAGGAGGTGGGTCAGAAAGGATCTTGCTGTGATTTATGTCATAGAGTGTTCTGCCTATGTTTTCCTCTAAGAGTTTGATAGTTTCTGGCCTTACATTTAGGTCTTTAATCCATTTTGAGCTAATTTTTGTGTATGGTGTTAGGGAGTGATCTAATCTCATACTTTTACATGTACCTGTCCAGTTTTCCCAGCACCACTTATTAAAGAGACTGTCCTTTCTCCATTGTACATTCCTGCCTCCTTTATCAAAGATAAGGTGACCTTATGTGCGTGGGTTCATCTCTGGGCTTTCTATCCTGTTCCATTGATCTGTCTTTCTGTTTTTGTGCCAGGACCATACTGTCTTGATTACTGTAGCTTTGTAGTATAGTCTGAAGTCAGGGACCCTGATTCCTCCAGCTCCGTTTTTCGTTCTCAAGATTCCTTTGGCTATTTGGGATCTTCTGTGTTTCCATACAAATTGTGAAATTTGTTGTTCTAGTTCTGTGGAAAATGCCAGTGGTAGTTTGATAGGGATTGCATTGAATCTGTAGATTGCTTTGGGTAGTAGAGTCATTTTCACAATGTTGATTCTTCCAATCCAAGAACATGGTATATCTCTCCATCTATTTATATCATCTTTAATTTCTTTCATCAGTGTCATATAATTTTCTGCATACAGGTCTTTTGTCTCCTTAGGTAGGTTTATTCCTAGATATTTTATTCTTTTTGTTGCAGTGGTAAATGGGAGTGTTTTCTTGATTTCACTTTCAGATTTTTCATCATTAGTGTATAGGAACGCAAGAGGTTTCTGTGCATTAATTTTGTATCCTGCAACTTTACCAAATTCATTGATTAGGTCTAGTAGTTTTCTGGTAGCATCTTTAGGGTTCTCTATGTATAGGATCATGTCATCTGCAAACAGTGACAGCTTTACTTCTTCTTTTCCGATTTGGATTCCTTTTATTTCCTTTTCTTCTCTGATTGCTGTGGCTAAAACTTCCGAAACTATATTGAGTAAGAGTGGTGAAAGTGGGCAACATTGTCTTGTTCCTGATCTTAGTGGAAATGCTTTCAGGTTTCACCATTGAGGATGATGTTGTCTGTGGGTTTGTCATATATGGCCTTTATTATGTTGAGGAAAGTTCCCTCTATGCCTACTTTCTGCAGGGTTTTTATCATAAATGGGTGTTGAATTTTGTCAAAAGCTTTCTCTGCATCTATTGAGATGATCATATGTTTTTTCTCCTTCAATTTGTTAATATGGTTTATCACATTGATTGATTTGCGTATATTGAAGAATCCTTGCATTCCTGGAATAAACCCCACTTGATCATGGTGTATGATCCTTTTAATGTGCTGTTGGATTCTGTTTGCTAGTATTTTGTTGAGGATTTTTGCATCTATGTTCATCAGTGATATTGGCCTGTAGTTTTCTTTCTTCATGACATCCTTGTCTGGTTTTGGTATCAAGGCGATGGTGGCCTCGTAGAATGAATTTGGGAGTGTCCCTCCCTCTGCTATATTTTGGAAGAGTTTGAGAAGAATAGGTGTTAGCTGTTCTCTAAATGTTTGATAGAATTCACCTGTGAAGCCATCTGGTCCTGGGCTTTTGTTAGTTGGAAGAGTTTTAATCACAGTTTCAATTTCAGTGCTTGTGATTGATCTGTTCATATTTTCTATTTCTTCCTGATTCAGTCTTGGCAGGTTGTGCATTTCTAAGAATTTGTCCATTTCTTCCAGGTTGTCCATTTTATTGGCATGGAGTTGCTTGTAGTAATCTCTCATGAGCTTTTATATTTCTGCAGTGTCAGTTGTTACTTCTCCTTTTTCATTCCTAGTTCTATTGATTTGAGTCCTCTCCCTTTTTTCTTGATGAGTCTGGCTAATGATTTATCTATTTTGTTTATCTTCTCAAAGAACCAGCTTTTAGTTTTATTGATCTTTGCTATTGTTTCCTTCATTTCTTTTTCATTTATTTCTGATCTGATTTTTATGATTTCTTTCCTTCTGCTAACTTTGGGTTTTTTTTGTTCTTTCTCTAATTGCTTTAGGTGCAAGGCTAGGTTGTTTATTCGAGATGTTTCCTGTTTCTTAAGGTGGGCTTGTATTGCTATAAACTTCCCCCTTAGAACTGCTTTTGCTGCATCCCATAGGTTTTGGTTCGTCGTGTCTCCATTGTCGTTTGTTCCTAGGTACTTTTTATTTCCTCTTTGATTTCTTCAGTGATCACTTCATTATTAAGTAGTGTATTGTTTAGCCTCCATGTGTGTGTATTTTTTACAGATCTTTTCCTGTAATTGATATCTAGTCTTATGGCATTGTGGTTGGAAAAGATACTTGATACAATTTCAATTTTCTTAAATTTGCCAAGGCTTGATTTGTGACCCAAGATATGATCTATCCTGGAGAATGTTCCATGAGCACTTGAAAAAAATGTGTATTCTGTTGTTTTTGGATGGAGTGTCCTATAAATATCAATTAAGTCCATCTGGTTTAATGTATCATTTAAAGCTTGTGTTTCCTTATTTATTTTCATTTTGGATGATCTGTCCATTGGTGAAAGTGGGGTGTTAAAATCCCCTACTGTGAATGTGTTACTGTCGATTTTCCCTTTTATGGCTGTTAGTATTTGCCTTATGCATTGAGGTGCTCCTATGTTGGGTGCATAAATATTTACAATTGTTATATCTTCTTCTTGGATCGATCCCTTGATCATTATGTAGTGTCCTTCTTTGTTTCTTCTAATAGTCTTTATTTTAAAGTCTGTTTTGTCTGATACGAGAATTGCTACTCCAGCTTTCTTTTGGTTTCCATTTGCATGGAATATCTTTTTCCATCCCCTTACTTTCAATCTGTATGTGTCTCTAGGTCTGAAGTGGGTCTCTTGTAGACAGCATATATATGGGTCTTGTTTTTGTATCCATTCAGCCAATCTGTGTTTTTTGGTGGGAGCATTTAGTCCCTTTACATTTAAGGTAATTATCGATATGTTTGTTTCTATTCCCATTTTCTAAATTGTTTTGAGTTCGTTATTGTAGGTCTTTTCCTTCTCTTGTGTTTCTTGTCTACAGAAGTTCCTTTAGCGTTTGTTAAAGCTGGTTTGGTGGTGCTGAACTCTCTCAGCTTTTGCTTGTCTGTAAAGGTTTTAATTTCTCCATCAAATCTGAATGAGATCCTTGCTGGGTAGAGTAATCTTGGTTGCAGGTTTTTCTCCTTCGTCACTTTCAGTATGTCCTGCCCCTCCCTTCTGGCTTGCAGAGTTTCTGCTGAGATACCAGCTGTTACCCTTATGGGGATTCCCTTGTGTGTTATTTGTTGGTTTTCCCTTGCTGCTTTTAATATGCTTTCTTTGTATTTAATTTTTGACAGTTTGATTAATATGTGTCTTGGCGTATTTCTCCTTGGATTTATCCTGTATGGGACTCTCTGTGCTTCCTGGACTTGATTAACTATTTCCTTTCCTATATTAGGGAAGTTTTCAACTATAATCTCTTCAAATATTTTCTCAGTCCCTTTCTTTTTCTCTTCTTCTGGGACCCCTATAATTCGAATGTTGGTGCATTTAATATTGTCCCAGAAGTCTCTGAGTCTGTCCTCAGTTCTTTTCATTCTTTTTTCTTTATTCTGCTCTGCATTAGTTATTTCCACTATTTTATCTTCCAGGTCACTTATCCTTTCTTCTGCCTCAGTTATTCTGCTATTGATCCCATCTAGAGTACTTTTCATTTCATTTATTGTGTTGTTCATCATTGTTTGTTTCATCTTTAGTTCTTCTAGGTCCTTGTTAAATGTTTCTTGCATTTTGTCTATTCTATTTCCAAGATTTTGGATCATGTTTACTATCATTATTCTGAATTCTTTTTCAGGTAGACTGCCTATTTCCTTTGCATTTGTTACGTCTGGTGCATTTTTATCTTGCTCCTTCATCTGCTGTGTGTTTTTCTGACTTCTCATTTTGCTTATCTTACTGTGTTTGGGGTCTCCTTTTTGGAGGCTGCACATTCGTAGTTCCCGTTGTTTTTGATGTCTGTCCCCAGTGGCTAAGGTTGGTTCAGTGGGTTGTGTAGGCTTCCTGGTGGAGGGGACTAGTGCCTGTGTTCTGGTGGATGAGGCTGGATCTTGTCTCTCTGGTGGGCAGGTCCACGTCTGTTGGTGTGTTTTGGGGTGTCTGTGGCCTTATTATGATTTTAGGCAGCCTCTCTGCTAATGGGTGGGGTTGTGTTCCTGTCTTGCTAGTTGTTTGACATAGGGTGTCCAGCACTGTAGCTTGCTGGTCGTTGAGTGAAGCTGGGCGCTGGTGTTGAGATGGAGATCTCTGGGAGATTTCCGCCTTTTGGTACTATGTGGAGCTGGGAGGTCTCTTGTTGACCAGCGTCCTGAAGTTGGCTCTCCCACCTCAGAGGCACAGCACTGACTCCTGGCTGCAGCACCAAGAGTCTTTCATCTGCACGGCTCAGAATAAAAGGGAGAAAAAGTAGAGAGTAAGAATTAGTAAAATTAGGAAGAAAGAAAGAAAGAGAGAGAGAGAGTGAGAGAGAGAGAGAGGGAGGGAGGAAGGAAGGAAGGGAGGGAGGGAGGAAGGAAAGAAAAGGAAGGAAAGAAAGAAGGGAGGGACGGTGGGAGGAAGGAAGGAAGGAGGGAAGGAAGGAAAAAAGAAAGAAGATAAAGTAAAATTAAAGTAAAATATAATAAAGTTATTAAATTAAAAAATAATTATTAAGAAAAAAATTAAAACAAAAAACGGATGGCTAGAACCTTAGGACAAATGGTGGAAGCAAAGCTATACAGACAAAATCTCACACTGAAGCATACACATACACACTCACAGAAAGAGGAAAAGGAAAGAATCATAAATCTTGCTCTCAAAGTCCACCTCCTCAATTTGGGATGATTCGTTGTCTAAAGGAGGGAGGGAGGTAGGGAGGGATGGAGGGAGGGAGGGAAGGAAGGAAGGAAAAGAAAAGAAAAGAAAGGTTAAAGTAAACTAAAATAAAGTTATTAAAATTCATTATTAAGAAAAAAATTAAAAAAAAAACAACAGATGGATAGAACCCTAGGACAAATGGTGGAAGCAAAGCTATACAGCTACTCACAAAAAGAGGAAAAGGGGAAAAAATCATAAATGTTGCTCTCAAAGTCCACCTCCTCAATTTGGGATGATTCGTTGTCTATTCATGTATCCCACAGATGCAGGGTACATCAAGTTGATTGTGGAGGTTTAATCCGCTGCTTCTGAGGCTGCTGGGAGAGATTTCCCTTTCTCTTCTTTGTTCTCACAGCTCCCGGAGGCTCAGCTTTAGATTTGGCCCCGCCTCTGTGTGTAGGTCGCTGGAGGGCGTCTGTTCTTCGCTCAGACAGGACGGGGTTAAAGGAGCCGCTGATTCGGGGGCTCTGGCTCACTCAGGCCGGGGGGAAGGAGGGGTGCAGATTGCGGGGCGAGCCTGCAGCGGCAGAGGCCTGGGTGATGTTGCACCAGCCTGAGGCCCACCGTGCGTTCTTATGGGGAAGTTGTCCCTGGATCCTGGGAACCTGGCTGTGGCGGGCTGCACAGGCTCCCCGGAAGAGGGGCGTGGATAGTGACCTGTGCTTGCACACAGGCCCCTTGGTGGCGGCAGCAGCTGCCTTAGCGTCTCATGCCCGTCTCTGGGGTCCGTGCTTTTAGCCGCAGCTCGCGCCCGTCTCTGGGGTCCGCGCATTTAGCCGTGGCTCTCTGGCGTTCCTTTAAGCGGCGTTCTTAATCCCCTCTCCTCGCGCACCAGGAAACAAAGAGGGAAGAAAAAGTATTTTGCCTCTTCGGCAGCTCCAGACCTTTTCCTGGACTCCCTCCCGGCTAGCCGTGGTGCACTAACCCCTTCAAGCTGTTTTCACGCAGCCAACCCCAGTCCTCTCCCGGTGCTCTGACCAAAGCTCGAGCCTCAGCTCGCAGCCCCGCCCGTCCCGGCGGGTGAGCAGACAAGCCTCTCGGGCTGGTGAGTGCCGGTCGGCACCGATCCTCTGTGCGGGAATCTCCTCGCTTTGCCCTCCGCACCTCTGTTGCTATGCTGTCCTCCGCGGCTCTGAAGTTCCCCCCTCCGCCATCCACAGTTTCCGCCCGCGAAGGGGCTTCCTAGTGTGTGGAAACCGTTTCTCCTTCACAGCTCCCTCCCACTGGTGCAGGTGCCGTCCCTATTCTTTTGTCTCTGTTTTTTCTTTTTTTCTTTTGCCCTACCCAGGTACGTGGGGAGTTTCTTGCCTTTTGGGAGGTCTGAGGTCTTCTGCCAGCATTCAGTAGGTGTTCTGTAGGAGTTGTTCCACGTGTAGATGTATTTCTGGTATATCTGTGGGGAGGAAGATGATCACCGCGTCTTACTCTTCCGCCATCTTCAGAACACCCTCCAGTTAATGTTTTTAATCACCACGTTTGGTTTTTAGTACTCATACTTTATAGGGAGGAAAAGTATCTCTCAGTATAATGTTTCTAGTCTATATTTATTTGGAAGAATGTTTTCATTCCTGAAACTTATATGACATGTTAAATCAATGTGGCCCACAGTCTGGAATTCTGTATTCTGGATACAGTTGATAGACCAACACAGTACTGTATCTGAGATGTATGCAGAGCAATTATTTGTCAAAAAAAAAAAAATAGTTTTAACTATTTGGTGATTAAAAGCCTGTGTTTATGAATTTTATATCCTAATGTGATAGTTTTTTACTTCTTAACGGAGTTTTCTTGTTTTAGTATATTTTAGGAGAATATTTAGGGGTTTTAGATTGACATGTAACACATTATAATTTTTCCCATAATGGAAACAGACTTCCAACTGACATATTTTTGCCTAGAACATCTAGTTGTCAGGAAAGATGGTTATTGTCACTAAATAGGAGTAGCTGTATAGAGATTCATAAGCCACAGTTTGCCTGAAATACTTGATTATTACATATGAGTACTTTATTTTTACATTTGAATATATTGGTGCTGGTAGTTTGGGAGATTGACTTTAAGCAAAATAATTACACAAATATTTGGTAGCACCTTTATTTGCTTTAGTCTTTTTAATAAAGTAACTGATCTTAAAGTTAAGCTTTACAGAATTTTAACAGAAATATTTTATTGGATAAATTTTAGTTATTCTAGATGCCTGAAAGTTCTAAACTTTTTTTCATATTACCACTTTAGATTTTTAATGGGTATTTTTATCCCATTAGTAACACTGCCATTAATTTGTATGGTTTTAACATTTTCTTAATGCTTATTTTGTCTATTTAACAGATATATTTGAATGCCACTATACTTTTTCTTTGAAAAATTGATGAAACTGTCTTAATTTTATATCCTTGTTTTGTTTTTATATAAGAAATGGAAACACTTTCAGTTTTTAGAAGTTATGAACCTGGTGAACCAAACTGTAGAATTTATGTAAAGAATTTAGCTAAACAAGTTCAAGAAAAGGTAAGTTGAAATTTATAAATTGGTTTTATTATTTTACATGTTTTTCCCCGGCTTTCCTTATTAGTCTTTTCCTTGTTGAAATTCTAGGACCTTAAATTTATTTTTGGAAGATACGTTGACTTTTCGTCAGAAACACAACGCATAATGTAAGTGTCATGTATATTCTCAAATTGTGTTTTGTTTTTAATCTGTTAGAAATTAGTCCTTTTTTAAACATTTCCCCTTTAGAGATTAAAATTATATGAAGAAATTGCTCTTATCTTTTAGACATCTAGAGCAAGAGTCAGCAAACATCTTTTTAAATTGACAGTAAAAATTTAATATTTTTATACTAAAATATTATGGTGTCTGTCACAACTACTCAGTTTTGTCTTTGTGGCATTAAAGCAGCTGTAAACAATACATAAATGAATATTAATGGCTGTGTTCCAGTAAAGCATTATTTATAGAAACAGGCCTCAATCCCTAGCTCTAAAGCAGTGGTTCTCAAACTTTAACCTGTGTAAGAGCTTATTAAAACCGTGTCCTTGATCTATCCCTAGACTGATATTCCAGGTTGAGATAGGGCCCATGAATTTGTGTTTCTAAAATGTGTATGGATGATGACTAAGCTGCTGGTCCAAAGATTACATTTTGAAAACTAGCATTTTAATGACTCATCCAGGAATATATAGCAGTCAGGCAGAGTTTTTTAGATTCTTACCATGGCAGTAACTTCTCTTCGTTCAGTTGGGAAGGCTTCCAGTTTTATGAGTGCAAAAGAGAGGATATGATTTGTAAATGATATAAAAGCTAATGTTTGGAGTTAGAATTTCATTCTTTAAAATTTTATAATTGGTTAACTCTAAAGTATGTAAGACCTTGGCCATATAAATTAGAAGTAAAGAAAATTAGAAAAGGTAAGGAGAGAGACTTTTGAATGGAGGTAAATTAGAGAAATGACTATAGTTAATTTTGCTTTAATTTTCATGTAAAACTAAATTTTTTTTTTCTTGGCGGTACGCGGGCCTCTCACTGTCGTGGCCTCTCCCGTCGTGGAGCACAGGCTCCGGACGCGCAGGCCCAGCGTCCATGGCTCACGGGCCCAGCCGCTCCGCCGCATGTGGGATCCTCCCGGACCGGGGCACGAACCCATGTCCCCTGCATCAGCAGGCGGACTCCCAACCACTGCGCCACCAGGGAAGCCCGAAACTAATATTTTTAAAGTCTTATCTGGGCTATGTACCTTTTTATATAGGCATGCACAGTGAGCACCATGTCTTAAAAACCATGTCCATATTATATTCATTAGTGACAGATATATCTTATCAGGATACCAAAAGTTTGTGTTGCTGGCCATGCAAAATACTGGCCCTTTTTCTCGTTGCCGCCTTTGAATCATGATTGTAAGGGGAAAAAATTTAAAAATAGATAATGTGTGTGTGTGTGTGTGTGTGTGTGTGTGTATATATATAAATATATGTATGTGTCACAAAGATATATATATGTATTGTGTCTGTGTATATATATATATGCGCACACATATATATATATCATGTATATACTTTCTATTTCCAGTATTGCCTGCCATTAGAATTTGAAGGGAAGAGAAAATTCTATATTGAGAAAGCTGTACACATCAAAATGATAAATTGATAATTGTCTCCTGTGGGACTAGTCATGGGAATTTGTTAAAAAGGAATTTACCTGCATTTTTTGATACTTTAAACATTCTTTACATGCTTTTGCTAGTCTTATAGACTAAATGGTAGGCAGTACTTTAGTTATAAGTTAGTCTGTTTTTTTAAGTAGTTTTGAGTATAGTTTCCTCCCCCAAAATGTTGAAAAATGAATACAGTAGGAGAATAGAAGACTACACTTGGAATACAAATTCTGGTTTGTGTTTTTGGCTTTAACTTTAGTGATCAATGTGACCTTGAAGAAGTCACTCCGTCTCTACACATCATCTGTAAAATGGTGGTTTTTGACTACATGATCAGTGAAGTCCCTTCCTACTCTGAAATTCCGGGTTACTTTTCCATAGTTCCTGTCAGCCCTTTTATTCTTGGTCGTATAGTTGTTTTTTTTACTTGAGTAAATATCAGTAGTATTAAGTTGGCTGAATAAAACTGTTTAAAAATAGAGATATGAAAGAAAAACTTTGCTTTTATAGTTGCTAGTAATATGATTTTTAAATCACATATATTTATAATAGCTAAAAAAAGATAAGCACATCATCAAAATAATTCTGTAAGTATTACCTGCTTACAGAATCAATTTTAGAACAGAATATAAAATATAATTTTAGAAAGCCTGAGTAATGTGCTAATCAGATAGTATAGTCATTTTTATTCTGAAATAACAAATTTTTAAATTGTTCAATGCATTCCCATTGACTTCATCAGAATTCTTTGACAATTCTTTGAGTCAAAACCATTTTTTCTTCCATGACTTCTAGGTTTGATATACGCTTGATGAAAGAAGGTCGCATGAAAGGACAAGCTTTCATTGGACTTCCAAATGAAAAAGCAGCAGCAAAAGCATTAAAGGAAGCTAATGGATACATTCTTTTTGGAAAACCTATGGTGGTTGTATCCTTCAAATCTGTCTGTTCCAAGACTTATGGATCAATAGTTTTTAGGAGTAAGGGTATAATTGAAACCAGTTTTTATATTATCCTTCATCTCAACAGCTGGCATTCTAGCTTGAGAATACTCAGTTATAAATATACTTAGTTGAGTCAAATGACAATGTTATTTAAATTTTTATTGGAAAATAAGCATCATGAGGTTATTAAAATCCAGCCAAGTCTAAACATTTTACTTAATACAGCTTAAAATATACATACTCATGCTAAGCCTAAGATACTATGGTATCCAGAAGTACATTTGGAATCGTTAAAGATATGATTTGTTGTAGTTTTATTATCTTATATTTTATTGTATTATAATTCATATTTATGTTTGAGAATTTAATAACAAAATATATCATTGACTTACCATCCTGCTTTCAGTAGTTAATGCAGTTTCAAACTAGAAATCAGTGGGATAAATGAAGGAGCAAAGGTCTAGGTGTAAAAAATGACTAAAAGAAAAGATGAATTTTTTACTTCTTCCCCAGATCATGGACAGCTAGGAGGCAGTCAACAAATATTTGATGAATGACTGAGTAGGAAGACAAATATAGAGATAAATTAAAAACTGTACTCCTACCCTACATTAGGAAGTTCTTGAAAATTCTTTAGAAAAGATTACTTTCATGTTTGTGAACAAAACCTTAATTTTTAAATATTAGCAGTTTGCTCGATCTGCTAGACCAAAACAAGATTCTAAAGAAGGAAAAAGAAAGTGTTAAAAATTAGTAAAGGTAAGTGTGGAGATAACGTAATAAAAGGACAAGACTTTCTTGAGATTAAAATTAAGGAAGGATAAAAGCCTGAGAGAATAGTAATTTGTGTACCTTCTAACGTTTTTAAAGGTTCCTCCCTCTGATTCTTTCTGTCTATGCAGTTAATTTCCATTAAACTTCACAATTAAAACTATGGAATAAAACCTATTTGTATGTAAAAATTAAAATTGGGGAATGAATTTCATAAGGGTAGTGTATCTTTATTAGTCTTTATTTACTTTTTCTTCATAGAGTAAAGCAGTAGTTCTTAAATTTTAACATGTATTATAATCACCTAGAGGGTCTGATAAAACACAGATTACTGGGTTTCCCTTCACCCCCACCCAGAGTTTCTGATTCAGTTGGTCTGCAAGGGGGTTGGGCCTTGGGTAGTCAATCATCCCTAGTTTTCCTGTGAGTAAGGGGTTTTCCAGGATACTGGACTTTTTAATGCTAACACTGGGAAAGTGTCTGCCACACCAGGACAAGTTGGTTACCCTTGGTGGGACCTGACAATTTGCATTGCTAATTACTAATTGTACACCTCACAGAAATATGTACATATTTTTTTGGAATGAAGTATTTCATCTTTCAAATAAGTAATTTTAATTCATACTTAAGTAATTTAATGATTAAAAATGGTAGAATTAAGCATTTTATATTACATTGATTTAAGAAAGATGAGTAGAAATATATTCCTTTTGTTTTTTATTATTTTAAATCTTTCTGCCTTAGTATACTGGAAGAACATGAAGTAAGTGAGCCAGAATTACTGAGGGTTAAGCTGAAAAAATTATATAAAGAAAATTTTGCCTAATGTTTATTCCTTTTGGGAGGCACCTTGAATATTTGAATTTTGTTGTAAAGTGTCTATACTAGTATAGCCAGAAGTCTTACAAATACCGTAGAAGAAAAGATAAAAATTAACCATTTTTAGTGTATGTTTAAAAAAATCATTTTATTTGTAAATCTAACATGAAAAATAAGAAAAAATTAAATTGCATTCTGCTGTTCTTCTTTAGAAGCATTCCTGCGTAAATACTGCTGTAATACTGTCATACAAAGTGTATCCTTTCTTGTCGTATCCTTTTTGGGGCAGTGTTTTTTTGATTTTCCTGCAAATGTTTTGTCTCTCCCCAACCCATTGATCCAGTTTAAGCAGTAATTTTTTTACAATGTATTGAAATGAAGTATTTTAAAAATTACCTGTGTTGATTGAACAAATCTTTTATGTGGTTTTTAGATTTCTTGCTTAATTTTCTGTGCTATCCTTTAGGTTATGTAGTTTTCCCAGGGAAAGTTAGTGAATCAGGTCAGCTTTTTACTTGGACAGTGTATACATTTGCTTTAACACAAATTTTATTCTTGTTTCTTCTATTTTGTATTTTCTAAACCTAATTCAGTAACATATGTTTTCTTTTTCATGATGTATCTGGTTTAGGTGTTCTATATATATAATGTGTTGTAAAATTTGATTGGGTTTTTTTTTTCCTATTGAAAAGTACATTTGTTAAAAATTTAAATAACTAGATTTCAATGTAAATTCCAAATAAGAGTAGCAGACCTTACATCTGAGGTTTTATTATTGAGATAGCAAGTAGAAGTATCTTTTTTCCTCTTTCTTTTTCTAAGCAAAGTAAAACAAAAGGAATAAGAAAAGAGTAACAGAAAGGAGAATACATAATGTTGACTCAGGGTAGCTCAATAAGTGGAAAGAAAAATTCTGGTAGGTATGTAAGAGGAGACTAGTTGATAACCAGAACCACCCAAACAGTGGTTCTCAGTTTTAGCTGCATACTGGAATGACTTGTGGAACTTTTTCAAAAAATACTGACTAAAGAAAACTATAATAATAAACTAAAAAATATACAGATGCCTGGGTTTCTCCCCCAGAGTTTTGATTCAGTGGTCTGGATTGCAGCATACATATTAGGATTTTCAGCTTTCCCAAAGTATTGGTTCTAATGTGCAACCAAGGTTGAGAACTACTGAGGATGGATTTTTACACATAAAGATTCCTGGACTCTGCCCTAGAGCTAATAAATCAGAATCTCTGGAATTGGGACCAAGAATCTAATTTAAAAAGGTCCCTTAGTAGTTCTAAGGACTGACCAGTTTGGATTCTACTTGTTAGATTAAAATGTCAAGGTGGATCCGAGACACCAACCTAACCATCTAAACTTTTATAAGTAGGAAAATAAAGCACTGGAGGCTTTACATTTCTTTCTTGCAAATCCTGCTATAAATAGTACTATGAAACCAATGAAAAATTCTGTTAATCATTGTCACTCTGAGTACAAAAAGTTAAGAGATACTGAAATTGCTGTTACTTTTTTCTATTGGCACAGTTAAAATGTTTTATTTTTTAATGTTATAAATCAGTTTCTGTGTAAGCTGTTTATTTAGACAACTAAAATTTTGTACTGACATGATTCACTAATTTTCTAAATATAAATGTTTTAGCTTTTAGTTATTTTAAAACTAGTGAACTGTTTTATAATCGTGATTACTTTTAATGAATTTCTATGGTATTTTAGGTTCCATTTGAATTTTTCATATATCTCAAGTGCTTTCCAACTCTGTGGAGACGAAATTGACCACCTGGACTATGGAACTGTGCGTAACAGCTTTTAAAGTGTATTTAAAAATTAAAACTATATGCATTTAAATCAGTTTATTAGAGATATATCACATGTATTTTAATCATCTTCCTCATATATAATAAATCATTTTCTTTCCAATAAAATAATCTTAATTTTTCTTTATGTTTTATACATCAAAGAAAGTATAATTTGATAATTACATCAATTTTTTATTAAGTGGCTTTATATTAAATATAAATTTTCTTTTATGATTACAAATATTGCCCTTTTTTTCATTCTTACCTGGATACTGATGCACTTAACATTTTTTTTTTATAGTAATCTTATTTCTTGTAATTATTCTAGGAGTGGTTTTGATTGGCTATGAGTTTTGATGATTCTTTTTGTTGTTGATTTTGTTTTTGTGTTTTTTTAGTAGTGGGGGATTTTTCACAGTTTAGGGAATTTGTATCCTTGCCCTAACTTAGTCTTCCAGTTTTGTGTCCCCCGATCTATCAGAATGTCACTCAGTGGTGTAAATGTTTCTCATATAAAATTATTCTGTTCCCTTAGTGAAATTAATTTTAGCTCTCTGTTAAGTATGAAACTTTGATATGTTTTATTTAATTTGCTCTGATTGATACTCTCCTGTGAGTATGTAATAACAGTTTTACCTTAGAGTCACATCTTTGTTGGAATGATGTTGTGAATCATAGCTTCTTCCCTTTTACTCATAGCTTTGTGAAATAAGGCAAATGAGAAACTTAAAGATAGGAATTAGAAGAATGAGAATGTGAACCCTGGAACATATTAACATTTAGATGTCAAGTGGTAAGAAAACATCAAAGAAGAATGACTAGGAATAGGTAGAGCCAAATGAAGAAAAAAATCTCAACTAGGAAGGAATGATTAAACATGTCAGGTCTGTTAATGATGCAAGAAAGATGAGTTCTGAAGACAACTCTATAAAGTCTTACTCTCTAGGGAAGTAGAGAAAGGGTCTGTTATTATAGGGGGGTGTGGTATCAAGGTTTTTGTTTTTATTTTATTTTATAAAGATTGAAGATATAGCAGATTTATGTGTTAATAGGACTAAGCTAGTAGAGAACATGATGGAAGAAGGAGAGGAATATTGCTGGAGCCATAGATGTGGTGTACAAATAGAAGGGTTAGTTTTAAAGATGGGTGTGTAAACAGCTCATTAATAGCAGTGGAAGGAAGGACAGATTATGTATGTCTAGGTATTTGCATTTTAGTACATATAGTGGGAGCATATAAAAGTTTTGTTACATTTTGTCAGTGAAATAGGAAGCAAGGTCATGAAGTAGAGGGAAGAAGTGTTGGGGAAAAATGGATTGAGGAAAGAAAAGAAGATGTAAAATAGATGTTTAGGAAAATGAGAGAATGACTAGACTCTTAGAAGAATTGCTAGACGTTACTTAAAATGCATACTTGAAGTCCATGGTTATTAATTTAAGTGAGATCAGTCAACATGGTTTTGTGTTTTTCTCCAGTTAAGTTTAGCCTTGGTCCTATCATTGAGTAGACACAGAGTCAAATGATTAAAGTTGGAATTTTCCCAGGTGAATACAACAAAAAGGGAGAAAGGGAAGTGTGTTGCTATAATCAAGAGAATGATGATGAAGGAGGGATATGGAAAGTAATCTGGTAATGAACAAATTAATAAAAGGAAGGAGTTTGAGGCACAGTGGAGAAATGGTATGATCCATTGAGATTGCAGTGTGGTTGAGGATGAGCAAATTAATGAGCAAATTAATAATGAGCAAATTAATAAAAGGAAGAAGTTTGAGGCACAGTGGAGAAATGGTATGATCCATTGAGATTGCAGTGTGGTTGAGGATGTGTTGTAGTTAATTTCTAGAGGTAGGAAATTTGGGAGGTTGAAATAAGAGAAAGGGACTGAAATTGACAGTATTAGAGTGCAGTAATTAGTGACTAAGTTCACATTCTAGAACGTGAACATGGTAGTTGAATGCAAGTGGGGTCATGGAAAGAGATGAATTGAAGAAATTGAGAAACTCAGGTATTGAAAGGATCATCTAAGTGGATTTTGAAATTATCAAAAATTACGACAGGAGTAGTGAATCAAAAGCTAAAAAAATTATTCCTTAGAACATTTAGATCTGTCAGGTATGCCAAAAACTAATATTTTTAAAAATCAACCTAAATAAAACTCTGGAGTCCCTATCCTTCCACAGTGACAGGAATTTCAGCCTAACTAGTTTACTGAGAAATAGTGTATTAAAGTGGTTTTACAGGTATAGGTTCTAAATTCAAATCTTGTGTGTATAGCTTAATTGCTTTATGGCGTTGGGCAAGTTCTGTACCTTTTTTTCCGTTTCCATGCGGATAGTAAAAATACCTACCTCAGGGTTGTTGTAAAGATGATCAGATGAATATAAAATACTTAACCCTGGTGTGTATATATATATATATATATAAAAAATACATATATAAAATCTGGTATTTATATTTCATATAATATATATATAAAATCTGGTATTTATATATTATATATATAATCAAGTTTTCAATAAACATTAGCTGTCATGGTGGTGGTTGTGGTGGTTCTCAACTCACCTGGTCCTGAAGGTGATGTAAAAATTCCGAGGTCTTAGATAAAACTTTAGTCATCTTTCCACCATGATCATCACTGAGATGCCCAGATTCTTCCTTGCCACACTTAGGGAGCATGAGACTATTTTGATAAGTTTAGGATCTTTGGTGTCTATGAATTAACCTTTTTATGGATAACGCACATTCCAACCCCATGACTACTTCATAAACTGAGCATGTGCCTCAAGTAAGTAAAATTAGAAAGATTTCTAGGACTTGTACAGAAACTGCCCCCAACCCATGAGTTTTTTAAAAAGTCATCATGGAATTGGAGAATTACTTATAATTTGATCCCACAGCAAAAGCCCTAATAGCTAGTCTGTCATTGAATTTTTCAGTTACTTTAAACAGTAAGTACCTTTTTCTTTTTGCTGGAGGGATTTGGCACACTGGTCAAGTGTGGGTCAAATATGTCACCTCTGAGGTGAGAAGTGAAGTTTCATATAAACCACATGAAAGGAGAGTTGGGAATGACTTGTTCTCTAAAGGAAAAGCAAAGCACTGTGAAATCAAAAGAGAAACTTAGGTATTAGGCAGGCAAAAGCAAATGTTTTACTACAATATACAGTATATAAAACTCTTACTGCCGTGTGGTTGTTTTCCATTTATGCCTTTTACAATGGCAGGGACTAGTGTATAGGGAGGGAGGCTCCTAGGGTGTAAAATTTCAGGAGGCATATGCTCTCAGAGTAACTTCACCCTAGTCATGAACAGCATCAGCATAATCCTGATTAGGTAAATCACCAAATAAAAAGTAGTAGCATACAAGTTGCTGTTTTAGAGGATTTGGAAGGTATTTTCTGTTCAAATGAGACTCCTTCAAAAATCAATGTTGAGAGAGATTAAGTCTTTGAAAGGAAGTAAGGGAAAGGAATCAATACCTATTAAGTATCCAAAATTCAAAAAGCATAGTACTGAATGCTTAGGTATAGTAATTTGATCTTTACCACCCTGTAAGAAGAGAACACTTGCCTTTGTGAGTAATGGAGAAGTTTAATAAAATTAGTAAGATACTTTGTTACATTTAATTTCCTTTACTAATGCATGTAAAATGAAAAAGAGACTTCAGTAGGACTGTTCAGTAGATGAGAGCTAACTACATGTGTTAGGCACATAAAAGATAGAACTGATGATTCTCAGAAATAGAATTCCCACCCCAAGAACTTAAACTACTATATATTCTACTCTGGCATTTCCTGAAAGCAAACTGTAGTAGAGATACAGCAGTCACACAAAGGCCAGTATAGGGAATCTAAAATAAACAACAAAGACTCACCGAATATGGAAAAAGTACCAGGAAAGAGAGATCCTTTACATAGTAAGCATAAGCTTTAATGCCATGGGGAAAAACTGGGAGATCAAATGAGGTATCTATGATTTAATATACAAAGATTTAAAGGGATTATATTCTTTTAAAAATATATGTGTATATTTATACATATCAGAAATGAGTAAAAGGTATTTGACTACACAGGAAATTTTATTTTTTTAAGTTATGGTATAGTATCAATATACCACTTTTATACTACTTATATACCAGGATCTTTGAAAATCTAAGAATTCCAGAAGAAAATCTGAGTAACTGATTAATTTCTTTATTGTTTAAACCTTTTCAGAGCTTAATAAGATACACAAAATATTATCTATTATTTATGAAGACTGACTATCTTGCTATGGAAGAAAAAGGTGGAAGGGAAAGAGATTGAAGTTTGGGTAGTTCTGTATATATTGGATTTTTCTTTAAAAAAGATATCTGAAGACTATTTTGTCTAAATGTTAACATCTGTTAAACCTGGGGCTTGGGATATGGGGTCTGTTATATTTTTTTTACACTTTTCTGTATGACAAATATATCACATCTTAAATGAAAAATAAAATAGTCAAACACCTCTAATCTAGTGTTTCTTAGCCATTTTTTGCCCCCCCCCATCCAGGAGGATTTTTAGACTTTTTTTTTTCCTAATCATCATTTATGAAATTGTAATACCACAATATGATGTTATGTCTCTTTTTGAACTGTGTGTATCCATCCTTTTGTTTAAAAAGAGTAAGATTTTTCTTCCTACCCAACCCCAAGAACTAAACAACAGTGAATACTTTAGAAGACAAATGATTCAGTATCACAAAACATTAAACATTAATAAGTTCAGAACTTTAAATCATACAATGTACATTCTCTGATTTTAGCTGATTAAAACCAGATATTGGTAAAAGAAATATCTGAAAAAATGTTCAAGTTCCTAGATATTAAATAACATTTCTAAATTATATATGGATCAAAGCAGACTTTTTTATAAGAAAAATTAGGAAATATTTGAATGTAAATGAAAATACAACATCAGAATTTGGGGGATACAGCTAAGAGGAGGGTTTAAAGAGAATTTGGCTATATTAGATATATTAGAAAAGAAGAAAAATAATAGGTTTAACCTTCTACCTTAAGGAACTAGAAAAAAGAGTAAATTAAGCACATAGCATGCAGAGCAAGGAAATAATAAAAATAATCATAAATCAATGAACTTATAGACAGAAAACCATTGAAAATATCATTGGAAACAGAACTAGTTCCTGAGAAGATGAATAAAGTGGAAAAAGTTCTAACGTTGCTGCCAAGGAAAACAACCCCTCCTCCCCCTCAAATTGTAAGAAGATGATATTGGAGTATTTTTAGCAAATTTATTTCCATAAATTTGACAACTTTGATGAAATGGGCCAATGAAAGTGTTAAACTACCAAACCTTTTTTAAGTAGGTAACCTGAACAATTCTATATCTAATAAATTTACTTTGTAGTTAAAAATCTCCCTGGAGGGCTGAATAGCTTCACTGGTGAATTCTGCCAAACGTTAAATGAAAAAAAACAATACTATACAACAGAACACTTCCAAATTCATATTAAGAGGCCTGCATTATCCTGGTGGTAAAAAAAGTTACAGGAAAACTACATATTCCTATTTCTCATATAGATGCACAAGTCCTCAACAAAATATGAGCAAGTTGAATCAAGATATACATTAAAAGGATTTAAATCATGACCAAGAGAAGTTTATCTTAGAAAATGCAGGCTATTGAATCTTTGGAAATCAGTAAATATAATTTATCCTATCAATAGACTAAAGAAGAAAAAGCATATGATCATCTTAATAAGTGAAAGAAAAGCATTTGACAAAATTAAATATCCATTCTTAATAAAAACTCAGTAAACTAGGAAAAGAGCTTCCTTAAGCTGAAAAGTGTTTGCACAGCCTCCAGCTATCCTGATACTCCATGGTTAAAGGCTAAATGTTTTTTCCCTAAGGAAAGGGCAAGCAAGGCAAGGAAGGGCACCTCACTACTCCTATTCAAAATCTCACTGGCAGCCAGTGCTTAAAATGAGAAAGAGAAGAGCTAAGCAGATTGGAAATTAAACTATTCCTATACAGAGATGATATGATTGTTTATGTAGAAAATCCCAAAGAATCAAAAAGCTCCTGTAGTCAAGTTAAACAAGATTGTAAGATTAAAAGTAAATATGTAGAAATCAGTTATACTTCTGTACATTAGCAATGAGCAGTTAGACATTGAAATTTTTTTTCTACAATTACCATTTGCAGTAGTTTCAGAATGAAATAATTAGGTATAAATCTACCAAAATGTGTACTAGACCTGTATGCTGAAGACCCTCCACCAAATTTTGATAAAAAAATAGAGAAGATCTAAATAAACGGAGAGATACACTGTGTACATGTTTCGTAAGACTCACGATTATTTTGTCACCTCTTCTCAGATACATAGATTCATTTCAGATTGAAAATTCTAGCAGGATATTTGTGTTGATATTGCTAAGCTGACTTTCAAATTTCTTTGGAAAAGCAACAACTCGAATAGCCAGCACAATTTTGAAAAACAGTTGTATGACTTAGATTACATACTTCTAAGACTTATTATAAAGCTAGAATAAGTAACATAGTATTTGGCAGAAGGATAGACACATAGATCACTGGAACAGAAAAGTCCAGAAATAGACCCACATGTATAGTAAATTAATTTTAGACAAAAATGAGAAGACAATTTAGTGGAGAAAGGTAGTCATTTAAATATAAGATGCTAGAATAATTGGACACCTGTATGTGCCCCCACCCCGAAAAAAGATGAACCTTAATTTCTTTCACACAAAAATTTATTCAAAATAAATCATAGACCAAAATGTAAAACTATAAAACTTCTAGCAAAATCATCTGTGTGACTTTGCTTACACAAGGAGTTCTTAAATACAACACCAGAAGTTTGATCCATTAAAAAACTAAATAGGACTTTGTCCAATAAAAATCTTGTTTGTTTAGAAGACACTATGAAGAATGAAAAGGCAGGCACAGACTAGGAAAAGTCTTTGGGAAACATATATTTGACAAAGGAGTGTATCCAGAATATATAAAGAACTTTAAAAGCTCAGTAAGAACAAAACAAAAACAAAAATGAACAATAAATTTGAAGACACTTCACCAAAGATTTGCAGATGGCAAGCGCATGAAATGATGCTAAACATGATTAGCCATTAGACAAATGCAAAATACAACCATAATAAGATGGGACCACACACCTATTAGAAAGCCTTAAGATAAATTCTGATAGTACTAAGAGTAGTCAAGAATGTGGAGCAACTACAGCTCGCATACATTGCTGGTGGAAGTATAAAATGGTACACCTGCTTTGCAAAACAGTTTGGGGAAGTTTGTAATAAAGTTAACATACACTTACATGTGACCTATCCACAACACTTCTAAGTATTTACCCAAGAAGAACAAAAAAAAAACTATGTTCACATGAAAATCTATACCTAAGAGGTTTCTGGGAAGATGGTGGAGTAGGAAGTACCAGGATTCCATCTCCCCACGTAGACAGCTGCACCAGCAGAATCTGCCTGATGTCACTATTTTGGAACTCTGGAGTCTATTAAAAGCTTGCAACTTCCAGGGGAAGCCTTGGACAATAAATTGTAGTTAATTTAGGTTAATTTCAGCTCATAGTAGCAGCTACCAATCCCCCAACCCCAACCATGTGGCAGGCAGCCATGTATGTATCCTGGAACACCTTGCATGCAGCTGGTAGGAGTCAGGGTGGGCAAAAGGACCCTGAACTCTAAATACTGGGGAATCTATGCTCTATTGTTAATTGCTGCTTTTGATCACAGAGGTACAAAGAGGTTGGCAGCCATGGTTCTTGTACCTCCTCCCATTTTTGTAAGCTGTCCCTTCTATCTGCTGCCCCATTGAAGTGACTTACAGGGGAATAGTAAGGCAGGCACCCCCTTTTCCCCTCCCTCTTTATTTTTCCTTTTCCCCTTTGGGGAGCCAGACATGCTTAAAAACTAGGATATTCAAAAACAACTGCACATATGGGGAAAATTAGAAATTGCCCACTAATCCCAGGGAAAGGCTCAAAAGTCTGAGAAGACCTTGGGTTTTACACATCAGGCTGGTCCTTAACACAGATACACCATACAATAATCAAAAAACCAAAAACAATAAAAAAAAGAGCAAACCATGTGGAAGAGGGAGAATATGGATTTCAGTCACCGTAATGTTAAATTCAAATGTCTAGGTTTCAGGCTTCCCTGGTGGCGCAGTGGTTGAGAGTCCGCCTGCCGATGCAGGGGACACAGGTTCGTGCCCCGGTCCAAGAGGATCCCACATGCCGCAGAGCGACTGGGCCCATGAGCCATGGCCGCTGAGCCTGCGCGTCCGGAGCCTGTGCTCCGCAACGGGAGAGGCCACAACAGTGAAAGGCCCGCATACCGAAAAAAAAAAAAAGTCCAGTTTTCAAAGAAAAAACTTACAAGACATACAAAGGAACAGGAAAATATGGGTGGTTCAAAGAGAAGTAACTAAATGGACAGAAACTATCCCTGAAGAAGACCTGATGGCAGCTATACTTAGACAAAGACTAAAATAACTGTTCTAAAGATGCTCGAGGGACTAATAGAAGATGTGGAGAAAGTAAAAGCAAAACAACTTATGAATAAAATGGAAATATCAATTGATAGGAAATCTAAAATAAAACCAAAAATTTCTGGAGCTGGGAAAGTACAATAACTGAAATGAGAAATACACTAGAGGAGCTCCAAGGAAGATTTGAGTATGCAGAAGGAATCAGTGAACATAGGACAATGAAAATAGGACAATGGAAATTATCAAGTTTGAGGAACAGACGAAAGATTGAACAAAAATGAACATAGCATAAGAGTCCTATGGGAAACCATCAAGCAGACCAACATGCACCCTGTGGGAGTACCAGAAGAGAGGAGGAAAGAGACAGAATATTTGAAGAAATAATAGCTGACAACTTCCCATGTCTGATGAAAGTCGTGAATATAAATATCCAAGAAGTTCAACGAATTCCAAGTAAGATTGACTCAAAGATCCACATCAAGACATAATAAAACTTATAAAAACAAAGACAGAGAAGTGAATTTTCACATACAAGGGATTCTCAATAAGATTATCAGCAGATTTTTCATTAGAATCTTTGGAGGCCAGAAGGAGTGGACTGACATATACAAAGTGCTAAAGGAAGAAAAATTCAACCAGGAATCCTATATCTGGCAAAACCATTTTTCAACAGTGAGGGAGAAATTGACATTCCTAAATAAAGCAGTAGAGTTTGTTACCACTAGACCTGCCTGTGAGAAATGCTCAAGGGACTCTTTCAAGAGTCAAATGAAAGGACACTAGACCATAACTCAAAGCCATATGGAGAAATACGGATCTTAACAAAGGGAAATACATGAACAATTATAAAAGCTAGTATTATTGTAACAGTGGTTTGTTACTGCACTTGTTATCTACATGATTTAACAGACTAATGCATTGAATAGACAATTGTTAGCCTATAAGCTAGTATTGATATTATTGTAACTGTGGTCTAATTCTACATGTTTTCAACATAATTTAAGGGACTAATACATTTAAAAATAGTTATGTTTAGGGGCATACAATGTATAAAGATGTAATTTGGGGGAGAAAGGACTGGAGACAGAACTGTAAAGGCACTTCTTGTATGTTACTGAAGTTAAGCTAGTATGAATTCAAATTAGAATGTTATAACTTTAGGATGGTAAATGTAAACCCCATGGTAACCACAAGGAAAAGAGCTACAGAATATACACAAAAGAAAGTGAGAAAGTATTTTAAACATTTTACTACCAAAAGAATCAACTAAACATAAAAGACAGTTAAGGTGGAAATGAGAGACCAAAAATAAACAAAAACAAAAACCTATAAGGCATATAAAAAACAAGTAAAATGACAGAAGTAAGTCCCTCCTTTTCAGTAATTACTTTGAGTATAGATGAATTAAACCTCCAGGCCAAACACCAAGATTGAGAAAATGGATTAAAGCACTTGATCCAACTGTATGCTATCTGCAAGAGTCACTTTGGATCCAAAGACCAAATAGATTGAAAGTGTTGAAAAAGATATTCAGTGCAAATAATAACCAAAAGAGAGCAGGGGTGGCTATACTAATATCAGATAAAATAATACACTAAGTCAAAAAAAGGTTAAAAGAGACAAAGAAAAACATATTAATGAAAGTTTCAATAGAGCAAAATGATATAATAGTTATAAACATTTACAAACCTAATGACACATCATCAAAATATATGAAGCAAAAACTGACAGAGTTCAAGGGAGAAATAGGCAATTCTACAATAATAGTTGGAAACTTCAGGACCCTAATAATGATAATGGATAGTTCAGTCAAACAGAAGTAAGGAAATAGAGGACTTAATAACTGTCTAACAGACATATACAGAACACTGTAGCCAACAATGGCATACATATTTATCTCAAGTGCACGAGAAACATTTTCCAGAATGGACCCTATGTCAGGCCACAAATTAAGTTTCAGTGAAAAGAGATATACAAAGTATCTTCTCCAACCACAATGGGATTGTTAGAAATGAATAACAGAAGGAAAAGTGGAAAATTCACAGTATTGTTGAAATTAAATGACACACGCTTGAACAACCGGTGGGTCAAAGAAGTTACATGGGAAATTAGAAAAAAAAATACTTAAAAAAAAATAAAAACAAAATCACAACATACCAAAACTATGGGATGCATCAAATGTGGTCTAAGAGGAGGATTTATAGTTACAATCACTAACATTAACAGAGATTTCAAATCAGCAAGCTAGGTTTACAACTTTTAAAGGACTCAAAAAAGAAGAGCAAACTAAACCCAAAGGTAGCAGAGGAAGAAGATTAGAGATAAATGAAATAGAGAATAAAAAATAGAGAAAATCAATAAAAATCAAAAGTTGATTGCTCAGAAAGACCAACAAAACTGACAAACCTATAGCTACAGGGACTAAGAAAAAGACTTAAATTACTAAAATCAGAAATGAAGGTGGGGACAAACTACAGACTTTACAGAAATAAAAAGGATTATAAGAGTACTGTAACAGTTCTCCATTAACAAATTGTATAACGAGATAAAATGGACAAATTCCTAGAAATACAAACCTACTAAAGACTAAACTACAAAGAAATAGACATTCTGAATAGACCTGTAACTAGTAGGGAGATTGAATCAGTGATCAGAATAAAGACAAGTCCTGAACCCGATAGCTTCACTATTGATTTCTAACAAACATTTAAGGAAGAATTAAAACCAGTTTTTCTTAAACTTTTCACAGAAGTTGAAGAGGAAGGAAAACTTCCTGACTGATTTCTTGGGGCCAATATTACCCTGATATCAAAGCCAGACAAAGACACTGCAAGAAAAGAAGACTACAAGCCAATATCCCTTATGTTCAACACTGATACAAAACTCCTCAACAAAACACTAGCAAACCAAATTCAGGAGCATATTAAAAGGATTATACATCATGACTATGAGAGATCTATATTGGAATGCAACGATGGTTCGACATATGAAAATCTATCAAATCTAAATGAAGGACAAAGACTACACAATCATCTTAATTGACACAGAAAAGCATTTGACATAATTCAACATCTTTTCATGATAAAAACATTCAACAAACTGGGAACAGAAGGAAACTAGCTCAATATAATAATATCCTTATATGAAAAACTCATAGTGAACATCATACTCCATACTGAAAGGCTGAAAGCATTTCCTCTAAGATCAGAAACAACTCAAGGATGTCCACTTTTGCCACTTCTGTTCAACACAGTGCTGGAAGTTCTAACCAGAGCAATCAGGCAAGAAAAAAATAAAAAGCATTCAGATTGAAAAGAAGAAGTAAAAGTATCTCTGTTCACAGATAATATGATTTTTTTTCAGCTTTATTGAGATATAATTGACAAAATTCTAAGACAATGTATACAACATGGTGATTTGATATATGTATACACTGTGAAGGGAATTTCCACATTGATTTAATTAACATCCATCATATCACATTTTTTTGTTTTATCTTGTTTTGGTGAGAACATTTACATACTACTCTCAGCAAATTTCAATTATACAATACAGTGTTACCAACTATAGTCATCATGTTATACATTATGTCCTCAGTCCTTATTCATTTTATAACTGAAAGTCTGTACTTTTTTTTACCAGTGTTTCTCTATTTCCCCCCCTCCATCCAGCCCCTGCAACCACTTTTCCTACTTTCTGCATATAAGTTCAACTTTTTTTTTTTTTGATATAGAAATGATACAGTGATACAATGCAGTATTTGGTCTTTTTCTGTCTGGTTTCTTTAATACCCCCAAGCTCATTCACACACCATGGAATATTATGTATGTGTATGTATGTGTGTGCGTGTTTATGCACATATATCACATTTTCTTGATCCATTGATTTTTTAATGGCCATTTTGTTTCTACTGCAATCAACATAGGAGTACAGATACCTCTTCTAGATAATGGTTTTGTTTACTTTGAATACATAGCCAGAAGTGGGATTAGTAGACCATATAGTAGATGTATTTAATCTTTTGAGGAACTTTCATACTGTTCTTCATAGTGACTACCAGTTTACATTTCTACCTACAGTGTATGAGCCTTCTCTTTTCTTCACATTCTTGCTAGCATTTATTATCTCGTCTTTTTAATGATAGCCATTCTAACAGGTGTAAAGTGGGTGATCTCATTGTGGTTTTGATTTGCATTTTTCTGGTGATTAGTGATATTGAGCACCTTTTCATGTACCTGTTGCCCATTTGTATGTCTTCTTTGAAAAAATGTCTCTTCAGGTCCTTTGCCTATTTTGAAATTGGGTTGTTTTTTTCTATTAAGTTGTAGATATGATCTTACTTAGAAAACACTAAAGATTTCACACACACACACACACACACACACACACACACACACACACACAAAACTGTCAGAAGTAATAAATTTAGCAAAGTAGCAGGATAAAATAATCAACATACAAAAATCAGTGGCATTTTTTTTACATCTTTATTGGAGTATAATTGCTTTACAATGTTGTGTTAGTTTCTGCTGTACAACAAAGTGAACCAGCTCAGTTGCATTTCTATACACTAATAACGAACAATCTGAAAAGGAAATTATGAAAACAATTTAATTTACAGTAGCATGAAAAGAATAAAATACTTAGGAATTAACAAAGGAGATGAGAGACTTGTACAATGATAACTACAAAACATTGCTGAAAGAAATTAAAGAAGACAAATAAATTGAAACACATCACATGTTCATGGATTGGAAGATTTAATGGTGTTGAAATGTAAATTCTATGGAAAGTGATCTACAGACTCAATGCAATTCCTATCAAAATCCCAATGACTTTTTTTGAGAAATAGAAAAACCCATCCTAAAATTCATATGGAATCTTAAGGGGTCTCAAATAGCCAAAACAATCTTTTGAAAGAAGAACAAAACTGGAGTACCCACACTTCCTGATTTCAAAACCTACTACAAACCTACAGTAATCAAAACAGTGTGATAATGTCATACAAACAGACATATAAACCAATGAAATAAAATAGGGAGCCCAGAAATGAACATGTTACATATATGGTTAAATAGTTTTTGACAAGGTTGCCAAGACCATTCAACGGGCAAAGATTCTTTTTAACAAATGGTGCTGGAAAAACTGGATAGCCACACATAAAAGAATGAATTTGGACACCTACCTAACACTATATACAAAAATTATCTCCAAATGGATCAAAGACCTAAATTTAAGAGCTAAAACAATGAAACCTTAGAAGAAAATATAGGACAAAAACTTCACAATGGGGGCTCCCCTGATGGTGCAGTGGTTAATGATTCCGCCTGCCGATGCAGGGGACATGGGTTCGTGCCCCGGTCCGGTAAGATCCCACGTGCCGCGGAGCTGCTGGGCCCGTGGGCCATGGCTGCTGAGCCTGCTCTGCAACGGGAGAGGCCGCAGCGGTGAGAGGCCCACGTACAAAAAAAAAAAAAACTTCACAATGTTTTTTTTGGCAGTGATTTCTTAGATGTGACACCAAAGTCACAGGTAACAAAAAACAGGCAAATTGGACTTCATGAAAATGTTTGAAATTTGTACATCAAAAGATACTATCAATAGAGGAAAAATCCGTCTACATAATGGGAGAAAATATTTGCAAGTCATGTATCTAATAAAGGATTAATATCCAAAGTACATAGAGAACTACTAAAACTCAGCAACAAACAGCAACCCAATTGAAAGATGGGTAAAGGATTAAATAGACTTTTCTCCAAAGAAGACAGCCCATAATTTATGCATGTGAAATGATGCTTAACATCACTAATCATTAGGAAAATGCAAATCAAAACAAGAATGAGATACCACCTCACACTAAGATGGCTACTATCAAAAAAACAGAAAACAGCAAGTGTCGATAAGGATGTGAAGAAATTGAACCTTGTGCTCTGCTGGTGGGAAAAATGGTATAGCCATTGTGGAAAACAGTATGGCAGTTCCTAAAAAAAATTATAAGTAGAATTATCATACCGTCCAGCAATTCCATTTCTGGGTGAATATCCAAAAAATTGAAAGCAGGATCTCAAAGTGATATTTGTACACCCATGTTCATAGCAGCAATATTCACAACAGCCAAAAGGTGGAAGAGGGCTTCCCTGGTGGTGCAGTGGTTGAGAGTCCACCTGCCGATGCAGGGGACACGGGTTCGTGTCCCGGTCTGGGAGGATCCCACATGCCACAGAGTGGCTGGGCCTGTGAGCCATGGCCGCTGAGCCTGCGTGTCCAGAGCCTGTGCTCCACAACGGGAGAGGCCACAACAGTGAGAGGCCCGCATACCGCAAAAAAAAAAAAAAAAAAAAAAGGTGGAAGAAACACAAGTGTCAATTGACAGATGAATGAATAAGAATCATATGGTATATACGTACAATGGAATATTATTCAGCCTTAAAAAGGGAGGAAATTCTGTGATATACTACAACAGAGATAAACCTTGCAGGGTAAACATTATGCTAAATGAAACAAGCCAGTCACAAAAAGGCAAGTGCCATATGATTCCATTTACATGAGGTACCTGTAGTAATAAAAATCAGAGAGACATAAAATAGAACAGTGATTGCCAGGGACTGAGTGGAGGGAGGAATGGGGAGTTTAACTGGAACAGAATTTCACTTTTGCAAGACAAAAAGAGCTATGGAGATCAATGGTGATGATGGTTGTACAATATTATGTTTGTATTTAATACCAGTGAACTGTATGCTTAGAAAATTAAGATGGTAGATTTTGATGTATGTGTAACAGTACAAAAATTTGAACAAAAAAACCTGCATGTAAACATTTACAGTGGCTTTATTCATCATCCTCCGGAATGGAAACAACTCGAATGTTCTTCAACTTTTGTAGTACCTGTATACAAAATAGTGATGACTGATACATGGAACAGTATGGCTTTATCTCAGATGTATCATGTTCAGTAAAAGAAGCCAGACTCAGAAAGTCACATACTTTGTGACTGCATATTTATAAAGTAATATAAAAACAAAACTGTAAGACAACTACCTGATGAATGAGCCCCAAGGGACCAGGTCTGGGTAGATGAATTGACTACAAAGAGATTCTGAGATGTGATAGAAATATTGCATATTGTAATCTTTTTAAAAATTCAATAAGTCTTTATTGAGCTCCCATGGGGTGTAACATAGGGGTATAATTTTATTGTTCTGAATGTGTTTATCCAGTTTTCCCAACACCAGTTATTGAAGAGACTCTTCTTTCCCCCTGGGTGTTCTTTGCTCTCCTCTGGAATAGTAGTTGACTGTATATTCAGGGGTTTTAATTCTGGGCTTTCTATTCTGTTCCATTGGTCCAAGTGTCTATTTTTGTTCCAGTCCCATACTGTTTTTATTACTATAGCTTTATAGTATAGTTTAAAATCAGGATGTGTGATATCTCTAGCTTTGTTCTATTTCCTCAGTATTGTTTTTGCTATTTAGGGTCTTTTGTGGTTCCACACAAATTTTAGGATTTTTTTTCTATTTCTGTGAAGAATGCCATTGGTATTTGATGGGAATTGTGTTGAATCTATAGATGGCTTTGGGTAGTATGGATATTTTAACAATATTAATTCTTTTGATCCACGAACACAGGATATTTTTCCATTTGTTTGTGTCTTCTTCAGTTTCTTTCAGCAAATTCTTATAGTTTTTGTTGTACAGATCTTTCACTTTCTTGGTTAAAATTAACTCCTAAATATTTTGTTGTTTTTCATGCTATTTTGAATGGGATAGATTTCTTTCTTTGTTAGATGGTTCATCATTAGTGTATAGAAATACAGCTGATTTCTGTATGTTAATTTTGTATCCTGCAACTTTACTGAAATTGACTAGTTCCAATTTTTTTTTGGCTGAGTCTCTGGGATTTTCAATATACAAGCTCACATCACTTGCTAATCACTACAGTTTCGCTTTTTCTTTTCAGATTTTATGTCTTTTATTTCTTTGTCTTATCTAATTGCTCTAGTTAGAACTTCTACTATTTGAATAAGTGTGATAAGAGTGGACATCTTTGTCTTGTTCTTGATCTTAAAGGAAGAGCTTTCAATTTTTCTCCATTGATTATGTTAGTTGTGTGTTTCTTCTATATGACCTTTATTATGTTGAGGTATGTTCCTTCTGTGCCCAATCTATAGAGTATTTTTATCGTGAAAGGATGTTGTATTTTGTCAAATGCTTTTTCTGCATCTATTGAGATGACTGTGATATTTATCTTTCATTTTATTAGTGTGATATGTTACATTTATTGATTTGTATATGTTGAACCATTCTTGCATCCCAGGGGTAAATCCCACTTGGTCATGAGGTATAATCATTTTAATGTGTTCTTGAATTCAGTTTGCTAATATTTTGTTGAGAATTTTTACGTCTATATTCACCAGGGATATTGGCCTACAGTTTTCTTTTTTGTGTGTCCTTATCTGGCTTTGATGTCAGGATAATGCTGACCTCATGGAATGAGTTTGGAAGTATTCCCTTCTGCTTAATTTTCTGGAAGAGTTTGGGAAGGATTGGTGTTAATTCTTCTGAAAATGTTCAGTAGAGTTTGCCAGTGAAACTCTCTTGTCCTGGGGTTTTCTGTGTTGGAAGGGTTTGATTCCTGATTCAATCTCTTTACTTGTTATTGGTCTGTTCAGATTTTCTATTTCTTCCTGATTCAGTGTTGATAGGTTGTGTGTTTCTAGAAATATTTCCATTCCTTCTAGGTTATCTAATTTGTTGGCACATGATTGTTCTTAATAGTCTCTTATGAGCTTATGTATTTCTGTAGTATTATATTTAACATCTCCTTTTTACTTTCTAATTTTATTTGTTTGCATTTATTTCCATCTTAGCTAGTCCAGCTAACGATTTGTCATTTAAAAAGAATCTTTTTGAAGACCCATCTCGTAGTTTCACTGATCCTGTCTACTGTTTTTCTGATCTCTATCTGTTTCCTTTATTTTCTCTCTGATCTTTATTATTTCCTTCCTTATGCTAACTTTGGGCTTACTTTGTTCTTTTTTCCTAGTTCCTTGAGATATTAAAGTTAGATTTTTTTATTTGTGATTTTTCTAATTTCTTAATATCTGCATTTATCACAATGAACTTTGCTCTCAGAACTGCTTTTGCTGCATACCATACATTTGGATATGTTGTATTTTCATTTTCATTTGTTTCAAGATAATTTTTTATTTCCCTTTTGATTTCTTCTTCAGCTCACTGGTTGTTCAGAAATGTGTTGTTTAGTTTCCACATATTTGTAGATTTACAGCTTTCCTCTTGTTGATTTCTAGTTTCATACCATCGTGGTCAAAAAAGATAGTTGGTATGATTTCAGTGTTTTGAAATTTGCTAAGATTTGTTTTATGTCCTATTATATGATCTATCCTGGAGACTGTCCATGTACACTTGAGAAGAATGTGTATTCTGCTGCTGTTGGGTGGAATGTTTTATAAATGTCTGTTAGGTCCATTTGTTCTAAAGTGTGGTTCAATCCAATGTTTTCTTATTGGTTTTCTGTCTGGATGACCTATCCATTGCTGACAGTAGCATATTGAAGTCCCCTATTATTGTAGTGTTGTCTGTTTCTCACTTTAGATCTTTTAGTATTTGCTTAATATATTTTAGTGCTCTCATGTTGGGTGCACGTATATTTACAATTGTTATATCTTCTTGAAGTATTGACCCCTTTGTCATTATCTAATAACCTTCTTTGTCTCTTGTTACTGTTTTGGGCTTTAAGTCTATTTTGTCTGATATAAGTATAGCTAACCCCACTTTCTTTTGGTTTTCACTTATTTGGAATATTTTCTTCTATCCTTTGAGCCTATGTATGTCACTTTGACCTGAAATAAGTCTCCTGTGGGCAGCATATAGTTGGGTCTTGGTTTTCCCAGCCCTCTCTGTGCCTTTTGATTGGTGAATTCAGTATGTTTACATTTACAATGATTATTAGTATATAAGGACTTAATTACTGTCATCTTATTATTCATCTTCTGCTTGTTTTTCATCTCAATTGTTTCTTTTTCCTTCTGTTTCTGCCTACCTTTGTAAATTGGTGGTTTTCCCTAGTGATTTTTTCAGTCCCCCCTTTTTATGTTTTGTGTCCCTATGGTAGATTTTTGCTTTTGGGTTACCATGAGGCTTACACAAAACATCTCATAGGAACAAAATAGTCCTTTTTATCCTGATAACAACTTCTCTTTTTTCATCTATAAAGTTTCCATCCTTTTACTTCTTTTATATTTTTGATGCCAACTTTTCCTATTGTTGTACTGTGAATTCATTACAAAATTGTAGTGGTTATAGTTATTTTAAATTATTCTTTCCTTTAACATTTGTACTATAATTAAATGGCTAACACACCATTCTAATATAGAGTTACAGTTTTCTAATTGTGATTGTCTATTTTTCACCTTTACTAAATTGTTGTGTATTTTCATACGTTTTTGTGTCACTAATTAGCATCCTTCCATGTCAGCTTGAAGAGTTTTTTTTTTAACATTTCTTATAAGTCAGGTCTAGTGGTGGTGAACTCCTTCACCTTTTGTTTGTATCTCCTTTATGTCTGAAGGATAACTTCGCCAGGTAAAGTATTCTTGGCTGGTAATTTTCAATCTTTCAACACTTTGAATATGTCATGTCACTCTCTCCTGCCCTGTAGAGCTTCTTCTGAGAAATCCACTGATAGCCTAATGGGGATTCCTTTGTAGATTACTTTCATTTTTTTTCCCTGGCTGCCTTTTGGATTCTTTCTTTGTCATTGATTTTTTTGACAGTTCCATTATAATGTGTCTTATAAACAGACTTTTTGTATTGAGATAACATCGTGTTCTATTAGTTTCATGGACTTTTATGTCTAATTCCTTACCCAGGTTTGGAAAGTTCTCAGCTATAATTTTTTAAATAAACTCCCCTTTTCCCTCTTTTCTCCATCTGGTACACCAGTTATTCTTATATTTGCTTTTCTGATCAAGTCCTTAGGGTTCACAGGGCTTCTTCGTTTTAAAAAAATAGTTCTCTTCTCCTAACTGAATCATTTCTAAATTCTTATCCTCCCAGTCACTTATTCTTTCTTCCATCTGATCTGTTCTGTTACCTTTGCTCTCTGATGAGTTCTTTATTTCATTCATTGATTTATTCAGCTTCAGAATTTCTGTTTGGTTCCTAAAAAATTAGTTTCTTTTGTAAAGAATCCTTTATGGTCATTAATTTTGTTCCTGAGTTCATTGACTTGCCTTTCTGAGTTTTCTTATAGTTTATTGAATTTCTTCATAACATCGACTTTGAATTCTTTATCAGATCTCAGTATACTGTGCCTTTGAGTTCCTGGGGAGTTATCATTTTCTTTTTGTGATACCATATCCCTTGATTTTTCACAGTGTTTGACGATATGTGCCTCTACTTTCGCAGTTGAAGTAGCAAGCACTTTTCTTAGTTAAGGATTTGTTTGCTTTGGCTGTTACAGCTCATCAGGCTGGCAATTAGAAAACTTTCTTTTGTTTTCCAAAAGGTGGCACTGTAGCTCAAGTTTTAGGTTTCTCCTGTAGAAGCTGGCTCTTGGGGCTGTGCTTGGGTGTTTTAAAAAGAGCTGGCATCAGAATGGGAGGAGGCTTGGGCTTAGGAACTGAGACTTTGGGGGTGCCATGGCCTGGTAGGGGGGTCCTAGAGTGGTGTCTCCCAGAGTCCTGAAGCAGATAGCAGGAAACATGTTCCTTCAATGCCCTTTGATAGTCTTATCTGCCCTCTTTCCTTTCCTCTTCCTCCCCAACCCCCCAGTCATGGAGGTTCCCTCCTCAGAACTCCAGGTCTGCTGGAGAGAATTGGGACCCTCCAGCTGCAACCCACCTGCATCTGGGCAGTTTGTCACTCACCACTTTTGCCTTCCTCCTCCTCTAACACAGAGGTAGCTACTTCCATTGCTAAAAGTCCAGTGTTGTTTAGGGTCACCTTGGAGAGGGGGGCTGCCTCAGCAGGTTCCTGCCTCTCCTCTGTCTCCAAACTTGTCTCAGTCCTGCTCTAGTGGCATGCTGGTTTCCCCCATCAGGCTGGCTGGACCTCCACAAATTCTCTGTCTCCTGTGAGGATCCACCCAGTTGTGTGTTCTCCAGGTTCCCTTTCTCCCAATTGGAGCAAGTGAGAGTAAAGCAGACTCATCTACTCCCTTGGAACTGCAGCCCCATCTGAGGTCCTATCTACCTACTTTGAATGCACAGGTGGGTAGAAATCTCCTAGGTATCCTGGTATAAAATGCAGAGGACTTTTGTTTGGTTATGGATGTCCAATTAGTTGTAAATCAAAGGGGAGAGAAAAAAGGAACAATGCATACCACCATGATGCTGATGTCATGTTAGTTTTGTTACTTTTTAGAGTGGTTATTTCTCTAATGTAAATGCTAATTGTCTTGTTCTTTGGTCTTATTTTCTATATCAATAAAACAAGATGATTATATTTAGATGTGTGTTTTCAAATTACCAGAAAAAGGGACATTACAATTAATCGCATATTTTTTATAAAGCTACAATTTCATGACTATATATTAAAATATGTTTTTATACAATGTTTTGAAATTTTAGTTAGTATTTAAAATCTGGAAACCACTGGACTAGTTTATTCCAATAGTCTCTCTCAAGGTTGACATTCTGTGATCTTACGGTTTATTCTTCCCTTGACTTCCTACATCCCAAGAGAAAGAAAATGTCATATAAGAATGTTTTATGAATCAAATATCTTAAGGGAACTTAATGGTTGTATCAATCAGGGTAGAATAAGTTATGCTGCAGTAACAAAGAACTAAAAATTCTCAGTGCCTTACAATAGCAAAGTTTATTTCTCTTGTTCATCTCAGATCAACAAGGGATTCTTCATATCAGTCACTTTACATTCTGTCACAGAAACATATTGACACATTTTTTACCATATAGAAGCCCCAGAGTAAAGCATTACTTCTGTTTGCATCTCATTGCCAAAGCAAATCACATGAGCACTCCTGAATTCAATAGGACAGGGATATATATTTCACCTGCAGGGAGGAGCACTGAATATTTATAAACAACAATATATTCTGTGGGTGAGTATGATATTAGGAATAAAAACTAACAGAAAAATGAATTTATTTAAAATGAAAATTAGAAAAACAGGAAATTTGAGAATAACTCTTACTACTTCTCCAATCTTCTGAACATATTAATATTAGCTAAACAGAAATTTCCAGATATCAAAATATCTTCACATACATTTTTTTTTTGATTTTTTAGAACAACCCAGTGAGGGAGATTAAAAAGACTGAATTGTGGCTAAAGTCTCACTACAGAGTTAGATTGTTTGGTTTTGAATTTCAGTCTCAACATTTACTAAAATATGTTCATGGACAAATTGCATTGCTTACTTTCTCAGTGCCTCAGTTTCCTTCTTTTAGGACTGAATATAATCGTAATTCTATCCTGAATTTATATATCTGTGAGGAGTCAAAGTGATAACACATGGAAATGGCACATAGTAACACTCAATGCATATTGCTAGTTGTTAATTATTTTTTGTATTTTTATCATTTATCAACAGTACTATGATTCCCATTTTCTAAATGAAAACCTAAATGCAATCTATAGACTTCAATGTTTCTCTAAGGTTCACATAGTAGATGGCAAAGCTTGGATTCAAAATTAGATTTTTGGTTTAGAGATTTTGTTTACATTCTAGTCACACTTATTTAACTAATTTGACACAATCATATTCTAATCTGTGTCTTTAAGGTTATTTTAGCAAAAGGTTGTTTGTTTTTTTCCTATGGATTGATATAAATGGTTCAGGAAAAAAAGACTGCCTGAGATTGGGAGAGGATATTGAGAATAAGAAAGGAAGACAAAGAGAAAGCAAGCAACTGAAAAGGTACAATATAATTAGAGTAGGTGGCAGGGCAGCCAACTGAGCTGGTGGACAGAAGTCAGTGGTTTGCTCGGGAAGCAGGAGTGATAGTGGCCAATCTGGTGCCGTTGTGGAGCTCAGATTAGACTTTTTGTACAAATTGGATTTGGAGAATTAGAGCAGGATTGTAAGACCACCTACTGAAAGGAAGAGTATTATAGGAAATCTATAAAGTCCTAAATTCAGCATTTTTTTCCTAACTGAAGAGAAAGCAAAACCAGAACTATGTGACTTCGTTGTTTTATAATTGAAATGACTAAACTGTGGATTTGAGAGACTGCTGACTTTAGGGAAGTCAATGTGGTAAGTTATTTTAATGGTTTTTGTGTATCGTATAGTTCCCCCCTCCCTTTTTTCTTGAAATAGGTGGTTTCTGTCATATGCTTTGATATAGTTCAGAGTCTCACAATCTGTTTTAGGTTTGTTGACAACTCAAGTTTCAGTTTCCAGCAGCGTATACTGTTTGTGTTTGAAATGCGTCTGAGGCTTGGCTCAAAATGTTTCTCTCATTTCAGAAATGTGGTATGCAAACTTCATTATCTTTGCCTTCATTTCTCTAACCTTCACATGTGACTTATTATCCTGAGAATAAACCTTGTGGGTAAGTCTGAGCTAACAATTTTTTTTTCTTAACATTGGATATGTTTTATTGAAACTTCAAATATAAATTTTCAAATATAAATACTCCCTAAAAAGTACTGCTTTGTTGTTAAGCTATTACCAAATATCCTATTTAATATTTAGGAATTCCCAAGACATCTTATTTAGCACATTATAGTAACCATAAGAGCTTTAAAATAAAAAGAAATTTCCTCTATTTAGAGCAATCCAGAAAAAATGAGGTGTGGGCAACAGAGCATTGACATTAGTATCACTAATTATGAATAGCTTCTCTGAGGAGAACCATTTTAGGAAAACTATAGTGGGAAGTAGACATAACAACTATTTCAAGTTCTTATTTTTTTGTTTTGTTGTTGATGCCAAAGATGTCAAGAATTTGTTTGCATTGTTTATTTCCCATGATATAAATATACCTTAGTTCTAATTCCTCTGCTGTGAAGTTTATAACTCTTTAGATTGACTGAGATGAAAATTAAGATTAAATGAGAAAACATATGACAATGGCTGATCCTTGGTAGAAGCTTATTATATGTTTGCATATCTCCACCTATGCTAGGATGCTAATAAAGTCCCCCAAATTGTGTTTGCAAGTTATCCTTTATTTTAATAATATTTTTAAATGCTTTGTGAAAAACACTTACTTGTTACTTAAAGAACAGTTCAGAGATAACTGATGAGGCAATGAGGAAAAGTTGTTTCAAAACTAACATGTAGATTGCCAGAAGCTCTAAAAAGTTTTTAAAAATGAGAAGAGAATGGGGAAAAAATTGCAGGTAGAAAACATTGCTGGTTCTTTCTTATCACTGTCTGTTCCTCTGGGGGATAAAAATATGTCTGAGATGTAGAAAGTATTATTAGAATTTGGGAATAGTGGAATGGAAAGACAGAATGTCCAAGTAATGATGAGTGAAAATGGGAAGAGAACATGAGTTTCTAGCAGTTTGAATAGTACCAGAAGTAAAAATAGCAATAAAATAATAACAATATTACAGCAACCAAATACATTGAGCTTTTACTGTATCCATGCACTGGGATAACAGCTTTATATGTGTTAATCCATTTAATCATCATAACAGCTCTATGAGGTACATACTACTTTCTCTAGTTTACAGATAAATTTAGAGAGGTTACTTTCCAGGATCACACAGCAGATAAAATGGTAAGGTCAGGATTTAAACAATGCTTAGTCTAACTCCTAAGGTCGTAGTCTTAACCATTACATTTTAACATTTGGAACCTTGGGTCAAGTATGAAGTTCAAATGTTCTCTTCTCTAACTCTCAACTCTTTATCACCATAAGCCATATGTCATCCACTATTTAGTCAGTCTTCTCTCCTATTCTGTTTCTAATATTCATGTACATTCAGTTAGTCTCTTGTCCTTGCAAATTTTCCTTCCTATTTGTTTTTGAATACCTTTCTTTGGTAATTAAACTCCTCTCCCTATGTTGAAGGTAACTCTTTATATGTTCCCTACTACGTGCCCTATCATATAGACTGCAGAGTTATAACATTGGATTCAATATGTCTATTGGTACCTTGTCAACTTTCAAGGGTCCAGCTCTCTAGGCCTGATAATCCCACCAGAGTGAAATGGCCTACACATACTAGTTGCTTATGAATGGTATCTGTTCCGACTGGTTGGTGTCTGTGCTAAATTAGTTGTTAAATCTTTTGTGTGCCATTTCTGAAGCTATCATTTCTTTGTTGAAAGCTTCCAAGTCTCTCTTCTTCTTTCTTCATATCTAATTTTTTTATAGCCCAAACTCAGTATATTCCATATTAGCTCTTCAGTTTCCCTAAATCAATCTGCCTCTAGGTTGCACTATGCATGATAATGCCATTGTCATTGTTCCACTAACTAAACTTTAAATCATAGAGTCCTCTTTGATTCTTCCTTTTCTCTATTCCCCTACATCTGATTAGCTACCATTTCCGTAGAATTATCTCCACCAAATCTATTGCATCTCTCCTCTCTATATCAATTCATTATTGCTGAATAACAATAATTTATTATGTCTCATATGTCTATGGTTGACTAAGTAGTTCTTCTGCTGATTTAGCTCTGGAACAATCAAACTAACAGTTAGCTGGTAGGTCAACTCACATGGTTAGAATGGCTAGGGCCAATTAGATCTCTCCATGTGGCCTTCCCAGTTATCATCACAACACAGTGGTCTCAGATTTTCAAGAGATGTGCAGATGCTAATCAAACTTCTGTTTGTGTTTGTGGCTTGTTTGCTGACATCCCTCTGGACAAAACAAATTATAAACCAATTCCATAATCTATGTAGGAAGAGATTCCACAAAAATATGGATACTGTCAAGTGTCATTCATTGGGTGGCACTTATTGTTACAGTTTACCACAGTCTCCTAATTTTCATTTTTACTGCTGAAATCATAGTTCAGATTTTCATCACTACTCTGTTTTACTACTGCACAAGGTTTCGATTGTTTCTATCTCAGTTCTCTTTGCCTGCCAATCCATCTGCTATATTCCAAAAGCTCCAGTCATGTTACTTTCCTTTTTAAAAATAAACAAATAAATAAAAACCTATAACTTCTCCTAGCTATCAGAAGAAAGTCTGCTTTCTTCTCCCTAACTTTGAGAGCCCCCAATATAACTTTCCTAAGTCCTATGGCTCCCCTACTTCTAACTCAATGTTCTACAAAACTATATTAATTTCTTGCTATTGTCCTTGCCTAATTCCTACAATTGCTATATTTTTTCTTGCTTAAAAGCCATTTCACCTTATCTCTTTTCATTAAAATCGAATCTATTCTTCAAGTCAATTTTACCTTCCCGTATTCCCATTAGTTACAAAGGATTTTTCTATTAGTGAAATCCTAAAGCACTCTACTCATCTCTCTCTTAAGATAGTGATCATATCCTTCATTTTATTATTGTTATTTGTATTTGTGCATGGACGTGTCCTTTCTCAGACTTAGTATGAGAAAGGTGCTACAACAGTGTTGTCCAATAGAAATATAATGAAAACCACATATGTAATTTTAAAAAATTTAGTAGCCATATTAAAAGAGGTAAAAAGAAACTAGGAAACTTAATGTTAATAATAAACTTTATCTAGCCTAATGTATCACAAAATATTATCTCAGCATGTAAACAACATACTAATTAATTTTTTACATTGTTTTTCATGCTAACTTCAAAATCTGGAGTGTATTTTACATACATATCATATTTCTGTCCAGATAAATCATATTTCAAGGGTTCAATAGCAAAGTGTTGCTTTTGGCTACCATATTGGACATTACAACCTGAGAATTCTATGAGAAACATTGGTGTAGTACAGAGAATGTTGACTCGTGGTAGGATGATTATCAGATTTTGGCCTTGTTACTTATTATATGAGCCTGAACAATTTATTCAGTCTCTCTTAGCCTTAGTTCCTTTATGTATACAAAGTTTTTGCAAGGATTAGAGTTGACTGTATTACACAGTTTCTGACATGGTGTTCATTTACTTAAAAAAAACCAATATGGACATGACCCAACCTACACCAATGTCTTGCAAAATACCTGGATTTTAGAGTCTGTATATTGTAACCATTTATTGATCACATAAGCCATTATACTATTTTTTTTGCAAGGAATATTAAATATGAAGTCTACCTTTAAGAAGATTTGTCCCAGAACGATGGCCATATAAATACTTATTTTTTACAATATAAATCAAATATCACTTAATAATATCATATAAGTTAAAAAACTGTCTTACAGAGGAGTCATTAACTATTCTGGGAATATCAAGGTAAGCTTCATACAGATGCTTTTTTAACTGCATCTGAAAGGAAGAAAAGTTACCAGATATTCAGGGGTGATGGAAGGGAACCATAGAAAGTTAAATAAAGTGCATGAAAGTCATGGAGGAATAAAATTCCTCATAAAATATGAAGAAATTTTAGTTTTGCAATGGATAGGTGTTAGGGACTTCATGTTTGTGTTCCACCCCACCAAAAATTCAAATGTTGATACCCCAACTCCCAATGGAATGGTATTAGTCTATGGGGCCTTTGAGAAGTAAATACATTAAGGTGAAGTCATGAGAGTGAAGCCCCCCTGATGGGATTAGTGTTCTTGTAAGAAGGGAAAGAGACTGAGATTTTCTTTACTCTACACCATGTGAGGATACAAGAAGAAGGTGGCCATCTGTGAACGTGGAAGGGGGTTCTCACCAGACATTGGATCTTCTGATATTTTGGTCTTGGGTTTCCCAGACTCCAGAAATGTGAGAAATAAATATTTAATTATAAGCCATCCAGTCTATGGTATTCTTGTTATAGCAGCTTGAACTGAATAAGAAAATAGGGCACAGAATATATTCATAAAGTAGGACACAGAGTATATTCATAAAGTGGGTGAATATGGACCCACTTTGGGTCCTAGAAAGGACCAAAGGAGAGCATTAGGATTCATAGAGTGCTCTTGGTACCCCCTCCAAGAAGCTAGTACTTCCTCATTTTTCATCATCTTAATAAATGGTATCACCAAATACCTATTTCTTTAATATTTCTCTTTCCCTCATTCTTCAGATTGAATCTATGTATAAACCTATTGCCTTTCTACTTCTGAGATGTATTCTGTCAGTGCAGCACTGCAAGCCACTTACTACTTTCCTAGACCACTGAAAAAGCCTAACTGATCTCCTTGCCTCCACTGTTGTCTTCCTGTAATCCAGTTTCTTCACAGAAGAGGAAGAATGATTTTTTTTAAAGTAAATCAGAATCTCTTAGCTCCCCTTCTTTGAGCCCCAATGGCTTTCTCTTTCATTATGTTCCAAAGGGTGCTACATGATCTGGCCTACCTCTCTGACCTAATCTCGTTTTACTCTCCCCTTTATCACACATTATTTAGATGCACTGCCTTTATTTTATTTTAGTGTCACTGAGTATTCTAAGCTTTTTTCTACCTGGGCTTTTACTATTGCACTTTCTTCTATCTAGGTTGCTCTTTCTCCTATCTTCAAATAACGGGCTCCTTCTAATCCTTCAAATTCTACCTAAAAATCACTTTCTCCGAGATACCTTCCCTGACTATTCAGGCTAAAATACCCTGATGGTGAAGTCATTTTCTATTTTATTACACTGTTATTTCATACTAGTGCTTACTGCCATCTTAAATTGTTTTATTATTATCATTATTTACTCATGTATTTTCTTTCCTTTCCATTAAAATATAAGCTGCTCGAGAAGAAAATCTTGTCTGTCTTGTTCATCATCGTATCCTGAATATCATCCTTGTGCTTTAGCAAAAGGCAGACACTCAGTTAATGCTTGTTGAATGAATGGATCTTTTTCCCCACATGTACTATATTCTCTCTAGTAGGATTTCATGTATTAAGGAAAATAGATGTGAATGTATTAATCTAGTGTTTTATCAGGTATAAGAGATATTTGGTTATAAGAGATAAGAGGGAAAAAAAAGCCACACTCTACTGCTATAGCCAATGAATTAAGCAAAGGATTTGATAGAGGGGGCAGGGGGAAAGGTCTGTTTCCTCAATTCATGGTCATTCATCTTCCAAATAGTTTCTTAAATCTTAATGTAGAAAGTTCAGTAACTAAAAATATTGGTTGTGATACCAGAACTGAATTGAATATTCTGTTTCTTTTTGAAATTGAAACAATTGCAAATGTTTGCAGTAGGTACTTAAGGCAATATTTTGACTGTGAATTCAGTTGGCTCTAATTGTTATTTTCCTTCTATTAGTGTAGCACTTTAGAAATAAGATTTAATCCTATTAAATAATAATTGCTTACAGACTTTTTATATGTATATATATAGATGTGTGTATATATATATAATGCAAGATGTTTAAAAAGGTTAATATTCCCTCAATAAGGAAAACATTGTTATAAAATGTCATTTAGATCAGCTCTAATAAGTAACCAACTTGAAAAACTCAGAAAGGCATAAAAAAACATGTATACTTAAATAATTATAATATCATTACAATCAACATTTTTTTATGTTTTAGAAGATTCTCATTAACCTTTTTGTCAAAGGCATTTCTAAGAACTCAGAAAAGCATATTGAAAAACATGTTTGTTGCCATTAACACCATTTGCCCAGCTATGCATCTCTAATATATGTCTGTATTTCTTACATAGGGTGTTTCTAACAATTAGTTAGGGGTAGCTGATTTAATGATGATTCCCATACAAAGTCATAACACTTGGGTGCTTTTTACAATATAAAGGCCCTTTCATGTTTAATAAGTTAAAAACTAAAACACACAAATTATGCAGTCTATAATAATTAATTATCTGGAGCTCACAGGAATCTTCTCCTACATTCTCTATATTCTTTTTTTCATTCTCTTTCCAATGGCTTTCACATGATGATATTGTATGTCTTTGGTTTCCTCTCTTAACCCCTAATACAAATGGATGTTTATGTAGGGCTCTCATGACACCATTTACTCTGAGTTTTCTTCCTGATCCTCTAGCTATTCTCCTTCACCTTGACTGTAAATGTGGAATTTATTAACACTTTCATCTAGGTCTTCTTATAATTTTCAGTTGTTTTATTTTAATGATTGAATAAGAAAATAGAAGCCATAGCTTGGAAGCTCTCTCTTCTTTTCACCCACAAATCTATCTATATTTGCCCCTGTCATTTTCTTCTATCCTCCTGTTATGATGAACAAAGTGCACTTCATTTTACCAAAGTCCATTCCCTCCATTTTTACCTTTGTGAGGACTTTATTTCTTAAATTATCCTTTCTCTTCTGATTTAACAGTCTTTCTTTTTCTGACAGATTAGTCCCCTCAGATTACATATATCACATTAGAATCTTTCAACTAAAATATCCGTGACCCTCAGTTTTTCCCTACTTAGTCAAACTGCTGAGTTTTCATCCCACAGTCTCAACATCCTCAACACTAGTTATTTTTCCTCTCCTTACTGTTCAGTTTCCATCATCACTTTATTTAATCTGCTCTTGTCAACATAAAATATTTGTTACTCATACAGTGTACCTTTTTTATCCTCATCTTGCTCTACTTCACAATAGGATTCAATATGGAAAGACACTCTCACTTCCTCTCTTCCTTTGGCCTCTGTGATTGTACTCTCTCCTTGTTTTCCTTCTCTCTCACTAATTGCTCTTTTTCAGATTTTTTTTTTATTGTCTTACTTTCCCTTTGACCTAAGAACTCATTTGGATCTAATTTTCTTTCTTTTCAATCCTCTCTTTGAAGTGTTTGCCATCATTTCCATGGATTTAAAACACAAACTTTGGCATGGAGGCCTGCATCTTGAAAGCAGATCTTATCTTGGACTTCAGCCTCACATTTACAGGAGATGCTTCACATCTCTACTTCACTGTTTCACAGACATCTCCTACTTAACATATCCAAAATGTGACCTTCAATTTGTTTCTTCAAGAAGCCTTTTGGTATTCCCCACTGCTCTGTTTCACCACTTACTAAGATACCTGAGGTATTTCCTTGATTTTTTTCCCCCTTCTCTTAACAACTTGCCCTACTTCTTCATATAAACCTTAGCATGATCTATGAATTTTTATCTTCAAACTATCTCTTAATTCCTTGCACTTTTTTTCTTGTATCCTCTTCCACCTCTTCATCCAGGTCATCATTATGTCTTGCCTGTGTTCCAAAACAACTTTTCTCCTGTTTGTACTGTTTTACTTCCTCAATTGATTTTACTACAAACCACAAAATAATATTCATAGTATTTAAGTCAAATTACAAACTCCCATGCCTAACACTATTACATTTTTATTGCATTTAGACTAAAATCTCAACTCCTCATGATAACCTACAATACTACACATTATCTGGTATGAACCTAGCCCTCGAACCTCAGCTTTGCTCTTTCCCTTGGCAATCCCATACCCTCAGTCATGATGGCCTTTCTTCATTTACTTGAATGGGCCATGTTATTTTTCACCTTGGAGATTTTTGGGGATGTTTACCCCCACTTATTTTGGAATGCTCCTAACCTAGGTTTTAGTATGGCTGGCTCCTGTTCTTTATAAGTGGTCCCATAACTCAATGACTGGCATCACCAGTCATTCAGTTCTGCAAGCAAGAAATCTGATCTCATCATTGAAACCTTCTTCTCATATGTCACTCAGACCATCATGCATTCAGAATCACATTCCTAATTTCCCTTCTAAATATTTCTCGACTGAGTTCTTTTTTCTCTCCACTGCCACTATCTAGCCATGCTTTTGTTAAATGACTAAAATCTCTTATTTTACCAACATTATTACGAAGAAAACACCACAGACTCACAATTTAAAACCAGACTTTATTGTTTGTAACAAATGCATTGCAGGATGGATGCAGGGAGTCCAAACACAAGCCACAGCCTGGGAACACCTCACAGCAGTTTTGTAACACATCAGAATTACATGCTTTCTTTTAGGTAAGATTGTACACAGAGAACCCTTTTAAGAATTTCCTGGTCGTTAGCAGGGGAGTAGGGTAACCATGGTAATCAGGTATGTACATCCGGGAAGGGAAGATGAACATTATGGACTTAAGGCTGCAAACTTCAAAAAGGATATTTGAAAAGGATTCTATGATGGGATAGCAGTATTTGTACAGGGAGCATATGTGTATAGAGGTTAAAGAGCTTGTCCAGGAGAATAAAACATCAAGGACATCTATTGAAATTGTTACTATTAGCATATCAAACTGATAGAACTTCACATTCTGTTGACTATGGCGGGGCTCGCTTCAGCATCAGCATCTACCTTAGCCCTTCCTCTAATCATTCCATTGTCTACTGTGCATCCAGAATGGTCTTCTCAAATCAGAAAACCACCACCAGCACCACCACCTTTCCCAAACCCTGTCAATGGATTACCACTTACGTTAGAATAAAAGGCCAAAATACTTAGCAGGGCTATTAGACTTTTCTGCATCTGAAGCCTCATCTCCCAAACTCTCCTCTTCAACTTTTTTTTTTTTTTTTCCTATAGCCATACTAATCTTTTAGTTACTCAGATTCACTGAGCTCCTTTTATCTCCTCAAGTTCAACTCTGGGAAATTCTGCCTCTTCTTCTTGGAAGGATCTTTTCTCACCTCTTTCCCTAATTAACTGCTATTCATCATTCAATTCTTAGTTCAAAGGCCACTCCTATAAAGTCATTTATCCAGGATTAGGTCAAATTCCCCTACTATTGTCATGACTTTCTGTACTTTCATTCTTACCACTCACCATAAATCTATAGGACAGTGTCTATTTTGGTCTTTATTGAATCCTCAGTCGCAGGACAGGGTCTGGCAGATATTATTTAAGAACTCAATAATTATTTGTAAGATAAAGTGACATAATGAAAGAGAAGAAGAAAAGAAAAACATGTCAATTTTTGAGAAGTAGAAACTTAGTAAATATAAGGCCTTGGAATAGAGTTATTCTCCTCATCCTCAGTCTAATTCTTCCCACATTTCACCAATTCCTGATTACCTTGATTTCTCAGGTCATAAATGTCCTGGGATCTCAATAGAAGCAGAAGAAGTATAGACATACCTCAGAGATATCGTAGGTTCAGTTCCAGATCACCATAATAATGTGAGTATCTTAATAAAACCATTCACAGATTTTTTTTGGCTTCACCAGTGCATGTGAAAATTATATTTATAGTGTAATCTGTTAAGTGTACAATAGCATTATATCTTTCAAAATGTACGTGCCTGTTTGAAAAAATACTTTATTGCTAAAAGAGCCTCTCATCTGAGGCTTTAGTGAGGCACAATAGTTTTACAGTAATAGCATCTAATATCACTGATCACAGATCACTGTAATAAATATAATCATAATGAGAAAGTTTGAAATATTGCGAGAATTGCCAAATGTATGACAAAGTAACAAAGTGAGCAGATGCTGTTGGAAAATGATAGCTTTAAACTTCCTCTGTACATGGTTGCCACAGACCTTCAATTTGTAAAAAGTGCAATATCTGCAAAGCACAACAAAACAAGGAACGAGATATGCCTGTATTTGAAAAAAATTCAACATTCTTCTGTCAACAAATGAAGTATAGAAGGAATGTACCTGAACATAATAAAAGTCGTACAGGACAAGCCCATGGACAACATCATACTGAAAGGTGAAGAGCTGAAAAATTTTCCTTTAATATCAGGAACCTCACCTCTCCTCATTTCTATTCAAAATAGTATGGGAACTTCTAGCCAGAACAATTGGGCAAGACAAAGACATAAAAGACATGCAAATGAGAAAGGAAGAATAAACTTGTCTCTGTTTGCAGATGACATTATTTTATATATGGAAACTCTTAAAGGCTCCAGCAAAAATCTGTTAGAATTAGTCAAAAAATTCAGTAAATTTACAGAGGACAAGATCAACATGAAAAAATTAGTACAATAACAACAAGCTATCAGAGAATGTAAAAAAGCAATCCCATTTACAACCGCACCAAAAATAATAAAATACTTAGGAATAATTTAACCAAGGGAGTGAAAGATCTGTATGCTGAAAACTGTAAGACATTGAGGAAAGAAATTGAAGAAGACGTAAACCAGTGGAAAGATGTCCTATGTTCTTGGATTGGAAGAATTAATATTGTTAAAATGTCCATACCACCCAAAGTGATCTATTATCAACAGTGCAATCCCTGTCAATATTCCAATAGCATTTTTCACAGAAATAAAATTCAATCTTAAAATTCCCATATGGAATCACCGAAGAGCTTGAATATCCAAAGTCATCTTGAGAACGACAAAGAAAGCTGGAGGCATCACACTTCCTTATTTCAAACTAAATTTCAAAACTACAATAATCAAAATAGTATGGTATTGGCCCAAAACTAGGCAACAGAGCCCAGAAATAAACCCTCACATATGTGGTCAAAAGATGTTTGACAGGGGTGCCAATACCCATCAATGGGGAAAAGATAGTCTCTTCAATAAATGGTGTTGGAAAATCTGGATATCCACATTCAAAATAATGGAACTGGTCACCTGTCTTACATCACTGAAACAATTTTATTTGAAATGAAAGATTAAATGTAGAACCTGACAGCATAAAACTCCTAGAAGAGAACAGGAAAACGCTTCAGGATATTGGTCTCAGCAGTGATTTCATGTATATGACACCAAAAATCACAGACAAAGGAACCCCAAAAATAAACAAGGAGGACAAGGTCAAACTAAAGAGTATCTGCATAGCAAATAAAACAGTCAGTAAAATAAACAAGGCAATCTATGGAATGGGAGAAAATATTTGCACACGGTGTATCTGTTAAGGAGTTAATATTCAAAATAGATAAGGAACTCTTACAACTCAGTAGAAAAAACCCAAATAACCCAATTTTAAAATAGGCAAAGGACTGAGTGGACATTTTTCAAAGAAGACATACAACTGGCCAGAGGTACATGAAAAGGTGCTCAACATCACTCATCATCAGGGAACTAGCAAATCAAAACCACAAGATATCACCTCACACGTGTTAGGATGTCTATTATCGAAAAGACAAGAGATAACAAGTGTTGGCAAAGATGTGGAAAAAGGTAACCCAGGTATACTGTTGGTAGAAATGTAAATTGATACAACTATTATGGAAAACAGTATGAAGTTCCTCAAAAAATTAAACGTAGTACTACCATATGACCAAGCAATCCCACTCCTGCATATAGATTCGAAAGAAATGAAATCAATATCTCGAATTGATATATGCACCCTCATGTTCAGTGCAGTATTACTCACAATAACCAAAACATGGAGACAACCTAAATGTCTATCAGCAGTGAATGGATAAAGATAATGTTATTTGTCAACTTGAAGGGCATTGTGCTGAGTGAAATAAGCCAGGCAGAGAAAGACAAATCTTGTATTGTATTACTTATGTGTGGTGCATTAAAAAATTAGAATTGAACTCATAGAAAGAGAGTAGAAATGGTAGCTGTCAGGGCCTGGGGGCGGGGGGGGGGGCAAATGGAGAGATGTAGTCCACAGGGTACAAACCTTCAGTTATAAGGTGAATGAGGATCTACTGTACAGTGAGGTCACTATAGTTGATAATATGGGATTGTACACTTGAAATTCGTTTAGAATAGATTTTAATAGTGCTTACCAAAAATTTTTTTTAAAAAAGGGAGTTAACTATGTGAGGTGATGGATGTGTGAATTAAATTGCTCTTGGCAATCACTTCATAGTGCTAATGTTATATCTGATCATCACATTGTACATTTTAAATATATAAAGTTTTATTTGTCAATTATTCTTCAATAAAACTAGAAAAAAATCATGGGGAAGTCAAATACCTTGACAAAACCCCATCACATTTCTAGGATTTTCAAACCATAAGAGCTGTCAACTCTTTGGTACACTATACCCTTATTATGTCAACCAAGTACTCCCAAACAGGCAAAATGATGCCACATGGTCTGGGTATAATACATTTGAAATCTGTTTTTTCTTTGTTCACAGTATTTTCTAATCCTTTTCTCATGTGTAATAACTTGTTAACAGTTTCTTCCTTTAGATGTTTCATTTTATCTACAGAAGTAATTCTGCCTATGAATACTGAGTTATTTCTCTTCTCATGGAAGGGAAAGTAACTATTTGTGTTGAAGAATTATTATTTGTGATTAGACTTCCATTTGTAACTCAAAACTGAGCCAACAAACACCATCATAGAGTATGACGGATAACAGAATGATTGGAACATTAGCTCATGCCTTTGCAGAGTAATCTCAATATTATGATGATCAGGATCATTTTTTATTATCATTCAGCTTCCAAATAGAGTGCCCCTAGATGCTGAACCAATATGTGATATAAGCTTCCAAAAAGACACTTATGTTCAATAAACCAAATCTCTAAAGAGATTACTTTCTGTGGTATGTAGAGATAAGTCAGATGGTTTTTGCAAAGGATAGAAAAGTCTTCACGTATTTAAACCAAAGTTTTTAGAACATTTGCATTTTGTTCTTATGGCTGTATCAAAGCAGTTTCCTTCCTTCCAATATGAAAGTGTGAAAAATATGGAAAAAGTTCAGGGTCTTTATTCAGGGCTAGTTCAATTGACTTAATTTTTCTTCTCTTTTGTTTCCCACTGCAAGCCTCTTAAAAAAAATAATAATAAGTCTAGAGATAAAGGAAAAAACATCTAGATCCCTCAGATGTAGCTTAGAATTTGTTGCAGAAAATTATAAAGTTTTAGAAGAAATCATTCAAGGGCTCCAATAAAAACAATACTTCAAAAAAAAAAAAAAACCGGAATGGAAAGTGATAGATTAAAAGAACTTTAAAGGTCTTTCACAAGAAATTGAACAGATCAGATGCAGATGTGCAGTCTGTTTGCTCTTTTTGTCCTTAAACATAGACTCTGGGGAAAAAAAAGTGTGGGTAGGAGCCACTCACATAATTTGTTTTTAGGTAGAAATGGGTGTCTTGAAAGGGTTTAGGTACAAAGAGCACGATTTACACTAGAATAAAAGGTAAAATATGTATTATTTCCCTATGATAGCAAATCTGCAAAATACAACTGATATTTTGGGATACTTTTCAAGGTCTTATGTGTTATAAAATGATTATATGTGCATCAGTTCAATGAATGGACATTTTGGAAACACTTCTTTGAAGCTCAGTTTCCTCACCTGTAAAATGAAAGGAATATCTACTGTTTTAGTCTGATGTATCAAATGAGAAATTGTATATAATATACTAATCATTATTTCTGCCTAAACGCATATTTCTTCATGTCCTCAATAAAGATGTGTTTCTTATTCTTTTTTTAACTTTATTTATTTATTATATTTATTTTTAAATTTATTTATTTATGGCTGTGTTGGATCTTCGTTTCTGTGCGAGGGCTTTCTCTAGTTGTGGCAAGTGGGGGCCACTCTTCATCGCGGTGCGCGGGCCTCTCACTATCGCTGCCTCTCTTGTTCTCTGCGGAGCACAGGCTCCAGATGCGCAGGCTCAGTAATTGTGGCTCACGGGCTCAGTTGCTCCGCGGCATGTGGGATCTTCCCAGACCAGGGCTCAAACCCGTGTCCCCTGCATTGGCAGGCAGATTCTCAACCACTGCACCACCAGGGAAGCCCTGTTTCTTATTCTTAGTGCTGAGGTCTGTCAGCCTAATACTCTCCTAAAATCTAACTCAAGGAAGAAAGAAAATCACAGAACATTGGAACTGGAGCAGAAACTAACATTCAACTCTAACTTGAACTCTTGCCAGGGTCAGTCTGTGTGTGCTTACCTGTAAAAATCAGTTGACAGAAAACCTCTCTGTCTTGAGTTTAGTACTTCTGATTCAGTTCTAGGTCATAGCATCTGTAGGAATGCCTCTATCAGAAACGTCAGCTTAGCTTTGTATATTATCTTCCATGAGCTATAGGGCCACAAGTAAAGATTAAATAAATTCTGTAGCTTACAATGAAAGCACATATCAATCAATCCAACATATGTTTATTAAGTGCATAGGACTCTTTTAGGTACTTTGAAACATGTAACCCCTGTTTAAGTAGGAGTCTAGTTGTGAGAGCAAAAGAAAACTATGTGATACATTAATAAAAATAGAGGAAAATATTGTAACTGTGCATAATGAAGTATGGGTAGTAGGTTGTTTGACTTCAAAGGAGGAAAATGATGCCTGTTCTGAAATGGTTGAGAAAGCTTTGTGGAAAAGGAAGGGCTTGATATATAGATGAGGATTTGTAAGGAGGAGAAAAGAGGGAGGAGTATTCCAAGAAGAAAGGTAGTGACAGAGGCACAGAGGAATGAAAGAGACTGTGTGGTGATACTAAATAGATTAGTTGATTAGTGAGGCTGGAGAGGGAGATTTATGGGATACGAGGGGAAAATAGGTTGGATAGGTAGAAAGAGACTAATATCAGAAAAACACATTTCCTGTCAAGGCTTTCCTAATAGATTTGGTATATCAATACCAGCAATGGCATTTCTGACTATGTAGAAGATCACTTTCTATGCAAGACCTTTAAATGTTTCCGTGGGGAAATTCTAGGAACTATCATTCCTTAAACTGATAGTAATACAGAGTTAGTTTATTAAGTTTTAGGTTACATTAATTTTGTGGTCTGCTTCACTCCTCCTACTAGCCCCGAGCTGTGTAGTTTAAATGAAACTGAATTCAACACTTGTAGTCCACTTGCACATAAGTCTGCCAATCTTTGAATCCTTTCAGATTTGTGTAAACCTACGTCTGTCAATCCTCACTCCAGGCTACTATTGTCATGTGTTGAAATCACTGATTTTGAATGACAACCTACTTCCTGCTTACTATTTTTATATCACTGGGGATGGAAATAACAGAACTATCCCTTGATTTAACTGTCAGTCCAGTGACACCTCAAGCATACTATAACATTTTATAAAGGCCCTCAATCTGCAAGAAATGGATGGTTTTAGTAATATTGCTGGCTTTGTAGAAGATGAAAGTTTAGCTACGAAATGTTTTCCTGTACCAAAATGAGTATTAATACATTAAAAAAAATTAGAATAGAGACTTACATCCAGCAAAACCCTCCTCCAATGAGAATAAACTTAATTTTTTTTTCATTTGAGAAGGAAAGGCATTATTTGGTATAAAGGATTTTCTGCTTTATAGTCTAATGATACCAAATTAAAGAAGAAATTGGTATCCATTTTTTTGTTGTTGTTAAAAAAAAACAAAGGGAAGAAAAATAAAAAGGACTAATATCTACACAGAAATTTTTCTGAGTAAAAGAAAATATTTTGTGTAAATACAGTTTCATGTTATAGAGGTTTAATTTTAGAGGTACTATATGGAAACATTTCCAGTGTGCAGGCTTAGAGGTGTCACTACATAAGAGTCCATCTTCCCAGGTCCTGGGGTGAAACTTACTGAAAAAGCAAACAAAAATGTAAGGAAGATACAAATCAAAACGATTACCTTTATTTAAAAGCTAATAATGTAAGAGACTAGTTTTTATCAGCAGACGAGCGTCATTCTTAATAGTGAACCTAAGAATTAGATCAGCGTTTACACTCAAGAGCCTGAACTGGAGCAGGGCTCCCCTGGACGGAGCAGAGCCTCTCTAGAAGAAAAAAGCAGAATACCTTTATCAACTGACAAGAGAAAGAGAAGGAGCCGGGCTACATGTGTGCAGTATTTCCTTCCAAACTCATCAAAAAGACTTTACCCACTTCCTCTAGCGAGTGAAGTGGCAGAGAGACGCCAGAGTGTTCGGTACATGTAGCTATTCCTCAAAATAGAAAAAGAAGATGAATAGAGAAAAATAATCTCCTTCATACGTTTTGGTGTTTTGAAAGTACAATAAGTGTGTTGTGTTAAAGTCAGTAGTTTTAAAGAAGAAAAAAAAATATGAAAAAATAAAGAACCTCAATTATAGTTTCTATATATTTTCACTGTTCCTTGCTAGTGACTCAGTAATAAATATTCAGAGCTCTCTCTAACAGTTCATTTGCTCTGGAATTCCTATCCATGCCCCATGATTGTCTTTGATTTTTCTCCCCCATTTGGAGCCTTCCTACCCTTATGCAACATTTGGTCATGGAAAACTCACAAGAATAGCATCCCACAATTTTACAATTTTACTCTCAAAAGTTCTTCCATTAAAACTTTTTTTTCTTTTTGTTGGGGCTTCCCTGGTGGCGCAGTGGTTGAGAGTCCACCTGCCGAGGCAGGGGACACGGGTTCGTGCCCCAGTCCGGGAAGATCCCACATGCCGCGGAGCGGCTAGGCTCGTGAACCATGGCCTCTGAGCCTGCGCGTCCGGAGCCTGTGCTCTGCAACAGGAGAGGCCACAACAGTGAAAGGCCCGCGTACCGCAAATATATAAATAAACTTTTTTTCTTTTTGTTAACTCATCTCAACTAGTAACATGTTTGTCTCTCGAAGGACATACTAACTTCATTACAGTAAACGTGAAAGAGGGTTTACTGGGGAATGTTACAAACACAACACATATAATGCTTCACAGTTTCATTAATCCACAAAGAGTGATGCTTTGGCTGGCACATCTGGACTGGGTGACCACAGAAAGTGCTCAGCAGACAGAGACCCCCACTTCCCCAATGCAATATAAATATGGGAGGGAGCAGCCAATAAGTGGCTTTGTTAGAAAATATGGCTTCTGAGTCTAGCCTCTGGTATTCCCTGTTCTTCCATTGAGCTCACTCAGACCTGTGGAGTCAACCTTCTTAGTAAGCTATCAAAAGAAAAGAGGAAATGAGTCCTCAAAGAAAATAAAATTTATCCCTTCTTACTGCCTCAAAATCTTAGTAGGTGTTAATGGCTTAATATATTGATAGTTTATATTAACTGAATTAAATTTTAATGATTATTTTAAAAATATCTCCTGGAGATAATGTCTTAACTCAGAGGTGTGACTGCAGTGGTAGGAATATCTAACAGGGAGGATATGTAGGTAGACTCTGAGCAGTCTTCCAACTGCCAAATGTCAGTCACTGACTACCACGTCACTTCCCACTAGAGGGTAAAGAATGCTCCGACTGTCAGAATCTGCCATAATCTACTTACACATCAGCTGAAAAGCTGCGTGGAAGTATGTTTGTTTTCTATTTAGCAGTAACATACATATTCCACAGATGTACTCATGAGTGCAAATGAGAGAATGTTTCATTTTCTCTCTCAAGGGTACACTTAACAAGGAGCTAAGATCTTTTCAATTGGCGACGTTTAACATGGGACATATTCTGGTAAAGGCATGGCTAAAGGAGTGATAAGAAGAACACTTACTTTTTATAATGTGATTATTTAGGTTGTGGAGGAAAGGGATATTTCCTCTATGATGCATCATTTAGCATAATTATTGATTATTTTTTAGCTATTTATATGTGGATGTCATTTGGGTATACAGAAACAAATTACTTTTAGGAGTAAGGAGAAAATTTGTAATTTTCTAGGTAGGATGACTGTGTAGTCACATAGGTTACAAATGTTTTTTTTAACTTATCAGGACAATCCCCTCCCCCTGCCCCTTTTAAAATCAAAACCTCCTGTGGAAAATCAATGTATAAAACTCTAATAACGAGGCTCCTCTCTTTGGAATTGTGGTGGGATATTTGGGAGCTGGATTGCCCGCCCTCACCTCCTCCCTCCTTGTCCAGGAACACTTGAAAGCATCTATAGGGGCATGATATGTTGCTTTTAAACTTAAGTACAGGAAGAAATTTTGTAAATGCTATATTTTTGATTTTTAAATTCAATACCTTCTGTGGAAAATGTTTTTGAGACCTTTAAAAGTTACAGTGTTCGAAAGAATATTATGAAATAATCTGTAATATGTCAAAATGTTCTTACTATTTTTAACAGCAGCATTTTTATACAATATATTATGTTGAAAATAAGTGGAATGTAACTCACAGGGAGTGTGAAAAGCTGAATAGTTTTTAGCTGCAATAATGCTACATAATCAAGAAACTCAAAATCTTGGGAGCTTAAAACAACAAATGCTGAATTTTCCTGCTCCGAGGTCTGCAGGTTGTTTGAGACAGCTCGGCTTCATGATGTCGTTTACCTGGGCTTGACTTCAGGCTGTGAGTTAAAGTCATGTCTGATCCATTTTCTTCAGTCAGTGGCCGCTCAAGGTATGTTCTTTTCATGATGCAAACAGAAATACAGGGACCAAGCCTTGTCATGAAAGAACATTTAAAGCCTTTGCTTGCCTCAGTGTGAAAATATTCCATTGATTAAAGCAAGACACATGGACAAGCCTAAGAGCTCTATTAGTGGCTTTGAGTAAGAAGTAATGCCATTTGAGTAAGCAGATATACTCTGTATACTTTAATAGGAAGAATTGCAAAGCCATATGGCAAAAGACTTGCATGTATATTTCTTTAGCATTGACAAACTACAGAATTTGGAATAATAATCCAGACCAAAATTATCAAAGGCAAGTACAGATAAAAACCAAACTCAACATTTATCATGGACACTTCAAGACAAATAGGGTATACTAAATCCACAATGTACTTATTAGACAACATACTTACAAGTACACGCACACTTTCCACTACCATAATTCTAAGATTATGTGGTTTCCTTTTATAGTTAATTATTATAGTTAGCAATAACTTTTAGTGATAATTCCTTCCAGGGTATTATCCACATGAGCCAGAAGATTCGAACATGTGCGTGTGATGAGTATTTATTGTTCATCCCTGTCAAGCATCCCCACCTCCTTTAGTGGTAACAGTACATAAGTTTCCTGGTAAGAAGCCACACAGAGACCATGTTTCACCCATTCTGTTAAGGCACAGTTAGCCTTATTTCTCACCTGCAGGGGTAGGCATGTGATCTATGCTGGAACAATCAGGACATTCCATTCCCTTGTTGCAGTGTTTGGTTCAGGGGTGGGTTTATATGCCGAGCCAGACCAATTAAGAGTCAGTCTTGAGTCTTTGGCTTACACTGTTGGGAAAGAGGTGCTTACTTTTTTCTCTGAGTTTGCCAGTCTGCTTGGAAGTAAGCTTGACACTGCGTTTGACCAGTTTTGCCATGGTGTGGGAAAATCCTGCCTGAGAATGAAGCCAAGACACTGGAAAGCAGAGCCAAGAGATGGAGACAGAAAATGTCTTGAGGTTTCTTTGAGCTTTTAATTCCAGTCCGAAGCCATCTGTATCCCTTAACTTCCCAGTGACAAAGCTAACAAATTGTTCTTGATTGTTTTTGCCACTTGAAATCCAAAACATTCATACTAAAACCTATGCTTCTTTTTGCTCTGTGGTCTCTCTCCAAAATTTTCTTTTTCTGGGCTCACTTGTCATATCACTTTGCTAGCACACACATGACCCCTCATTTCAAGGGTCATGTACTCCATGTCATCTTAATGTTTCACTATATCCTGGACTCACACTTAATTCATTTGTTATTTCTCCTGAAAGTGCAGATTTGCTAAATAAAAGGGGTTCTTTAGCCAATAACTTTGTTTCCTCCGTTAGGTTTCATATCAACTCTCTGGTCTCAGTGAAGATGTGTCTGAAGATTCACATGTTTCATTGTATGTCTCAAACTCTGACTCCACTCATTTCCTGTGGCACTGACAGCTTGCCCTCAAAGTCTTCCAGATTCTCTATCTGGAAGATGTGATGCCATATCTCAGACGTGATTGTATTCTCCTGAACCGTGTGGCACCAGCCGTCTTCCTCCTTTATATTGTGGCTTCCTTGATGCCTGCTAAGCTACCATGTGAAACTGTCTTTTGACTAATATAGACCACCAGCCCTTTCCCTGCTGATGCAATTTCTCCTTGTGCAGAGACCACGCTGTTGAGGCCACACTTCCACGCCAAAGCCGCTATTAGAGCTCTTTAGTGCCAAAGTCTTTTTCTGTTTGGGAAGAATCTCTTTCCTGCAACACTATGTTGCATAAGTCTCAGATCAGTGTTGCCTTTTAATTCAAATGTATCACAAAGAATTTCAGTATATATGCGTTTGTTCCTTCTCCAGACTTTAGCAATCAGTCTGTGGGAATTTGACCACAATCCATCTGAGAGACAGAGGCATTAGAGGACTCAGACTCCTCCCTCCTTTCCCTTAACCGTTTGATCAGGTTTTGCCTTTATTTCTTTATGAGTTATTTCTTCAAGGTTTCCTGATTTCTTGGGAAAGAGAGAGGTCTTGTCTCTCTCAGTCCTTTTTTATTGGTTGAATTGTATCATTATTACAGCTTCTGATCATGTTGAGAATCCCTCCACTAAACATTTCTGACTGGATACACTGCGCTCATGGATTTTTATGGACATTAAATTTACAGTCTGCATTCTACGATACCACTCCATTATCTCCTCTTATCCTTAGAAAAACAACAAACAAATATATCACTGTAAATTAAGATCACAGAACCTCAACACTTAAATAGAATGGAGCATACCCTGTAGCCAGGCAGAAAAGCAGAAACACTTTAGAATTCTCAATGGTTCCATCATTCACTGTTAGAAATTAGAGCGCTGTTAGAATTATTTCAATCATCGGATGTATTCTTTGTTTCCTTTTTTGATTATCTGGAATTGTCACTCTGGACTCACTTTGGCACCTAACCCTGCTGCAAACCTCCTGCCCAACCTATCTATAAATCATTCTACTGAGAATAGACTTGTTGCTTCGCTTAGTTAACCTAATGTATTTACAAGATTAGCAATACAACTTAAATGCATCAGTGCTTATATTTTGAAATATGCCTGATCTCAGTACTGTGATCATTAGCACTTAAGACCTTACCGTATCATATCTGAACTCAAAGTCTTTCACAGTGACACTGCTTTTGATGGTAAAACCCACAGTTTCCAAAACATCCAGGACATCAGGAAAGATGTTCTGGTACAACACCGTCACCTAGGGGTTTGCTCAGGTGTTCTGTGGTGCAGTGGTGGACGGAATTAGTCTAAAGATCTTATGTCTGGTCAGATTTGGGTCCTGTGATTATGTCCTAATGGAAGAGAAACCACAGAATTACCTTCTCTAAACTTAATGTCTTGATGTAGCTAATATTTTATGGTTGTACGTTTTATTAATATCTATCCACCTCAGAATAAAATGTCATACTGAAATTTCTTTTATTATTTTTTCATTTTAAAATTTTATTTATTTGTTTACTTATTTATTCTTTTTTGGCTGCATTGAGTCTTCGTTGCTGCACCTGGGCTTTCTCTAGTTACGGCGAACGGGAGCTACTCTTTATTTATCTATCTATCTATTTATTTATTTATTTATTCGTGTTTGGCTGCATTGGGTCTTTGTTGCTGTGCGTGAGCTTTCTCTAGTTGTTGCGAGCAGGGGCTACTCTTCCTTGATGTGCATGGGCTTCTCATTGCACTGGCTTCTCTGCTTGCAGAGCACGGGGTCTAGGCGCACGGGCTTCAGCAGTTGTGGCACGTGGACTCAGTAGTTGTAGCTCACGGGCTGTAGAGCACAGGCTCAGTAGTTGTGGCTCATGGGCTTAGTTGCTCCGCGGCATGTGGGATCTTCCCAGACCAGGGCTCAAACCCGTGTCCTCTGCATTGGCAGGCGGATTCTTAACCACTGTGCCAGCAGGGAAGTCCTCATATTGAAATTTCTTAAGGCAGAAACTTAAATAACTAAAAACTTTGGTTGGGACTGAAACCAGAACTGAATTGAATAATTCCGTTTCTGTTTGAAATCGAAACATTACAAATGCTTGCACTAGATAGTTAAGACAATATTTTGACTGTGAAATCAGTTGGCCCTAATTGTTATTTTCCTTCTATTAGTGAAGGACTTAAAAAAAAGATCTAATCCTAGTTAAATAACACATGATTACAGACTTTGTAGATATATATAATGCCAGATGTTTAAAAAGGTTAATATTCCCTCAATAAGGAAAACATTGTTATAAAAGGTCACTTAGATGGTATTGCTGGGAGATTTTATGGATGTTCTTCACCTGTTTAACATTTTTACTGATAGTTCTTTTCAGATTACAAATAAACAGTTTGTGCTCTAAGTATGTATTCATGTTAACATTTACTTTGTAAAATATGCTTCTTACAGGAATACAGTTTTACTTTACTCTCCCTTTTATCACACACTGTTTAGCTGTGCTGACTGTGTGTGTGTGTGTGAGAGAGAGAGAGAGAGAGAGAGAGAGAGAGAGAGAGAGACTTGAGTATTCTAAGCTTTTTCCTACCTTGGGCTTTTACTATTGCACTTTGTTCTATCTAGATTTCTCTTTCTCTGATCTTCAAATAACTAGCTCCTTCTAGACCTACAAATTCTAGTTGAAAATCACTTTCTTGAAGATACCTTCCCAGATTATTCAGTCTAAAATACCCTGATGGTGAAGTCATTTTCTATTTCATTACACTGTTATTTCATATTAGTTCTTATTGCCATCTTGAAGTTTTATTATTAACTCATGTATTTTCTGTTTTTCCACTAGAATGTAAGCTGCTCAAGAATAAAATATTGTCCATCTTCTACATCATTGTATCCTGAGTATCATCCATGTGCTTAGCAAAAAGCAGGCACTCAGTTAATGCTTGTTGAATGAATGGACTTCTTCCCGCCTGTAGTATATTCTCTATATTAATGTACAGGATTTCGTGTACATTAAGAAGGAAAATGGATGCAAATTTATTAATGTAGTGTTTGATCAGGTAGAAGAGATATTTGGTTATAAGAAATAAGAGAGAGAGAGAAAAAAAAAAAGCCACACTCGACTGCTATAGCCAATGCATTAAGCACAGGATTCGATGGAGGGGGGAGGGGGGAGGGGAAAGGTCTGTTGCCTCAATGCATGGGCATCCATCTTCCAAATAGTTTCTTAAATCTTAATCCAGAAATTGAAATAACTACAAATTTTCTTTGAAGGTGAAACCAGAACTGAATTGAATATTCTGTTTCTTCTTGAAATTGAAACATTACAAATGTTTGCAATAGATAGTTCAGGCAAAATTTTCACTGTGAATTCAGTTGGCCCTAATTGTTAATCTCCTTCGTTTACTGAAGGACTTAAGAAATATGATCGAATCCTAGTTAAATAATACATGATTACAGACGTTTTATATACATATAGATATATAGGAGCTTCCGGGAAGATATATAGGAGTAAGACGCGGAGATCACCTTCCTCCTCACAGATACACTAGAAATACATCTACACGTGGAACAACTCCTACAGAACACCTACTGAACGCTGGCAGAAGACCTCAGACCTCCCAAACGGCAAGAAACGCCCCCCCACCCCCACCCCACGTACCTGGGTAGGGCAAAAGAAAAAAGAATAAACAGAGACAAAAGGATAGGGACGGGACCTGCACCAGGAGGGAGCTGTGAAGGAGGAAAGGTTTCCACACACTAGGAAGCCCCTGCGCGGGCGGAGACTGCAGCTGGCGGAGGGGGAAAGCTTCGGAGCCGCGGAGGAGAGCGCAGCAACAGGGGTGCGGGGGGCAAAGCGGGGAGATTCCCGCACAGAGGATCGGTGCCGACCGGCACTCACCAGCCCGAGAGGCTTGTCTGCTCCCCCGCCGGGGCGGGCGGGGCTGGGAGCTGAGGCTCGGGCTTCGTTCGGAGCGCAGGGAGAGGACTGTTGTTGGCGGCGTGAACACAGCCTGCAGGGGGTTAGTGGGCCACGGCTGGCCGGGAGGGAGTCCGGGTAAAAGTCTGGACCTGCCGAAGAGGCAAGAGACTTTTACTTCCCTCCTTGTTTCCTGGTGCGCGAGGAGAGGGAATTAAGAACGCTGCTTAAAGGAGCTCCAGAGACGGGCGCGAGCTGCGGCTAAAAGCGCGGACCCCAGAGACAGGCATGAGACGCTAAGGTTGCTCTGCCGCCGCCACCAAGAAGCCTGTGTGCGAGCACAGGTCAATATCCACACCCCCATTCCGAGGAGCCTGTGCAGCCCGCCACTGCCAGGGTCCCGGGATCCAGGGACAACTCCCCCGGGAGAACACGCGGCGCGCTTCAGGCTGGTGCAATGTCACGCCGGCCTCTGCCGCCGCAGGCTCGCCCTGCACTCCGTGCCCCTCCCTCCCCCCGGCCTGAGTGAGCCAGAGCCCCCGAATCAGCGGCTCCTTTAACCCGTCCTGTCTGAGCGAAGAACAGACGCCCTCCGGCGACCTACACGCAGAGGCGGGGCCAAATCCAAAGCTGAGCCCCTGGGATCTGTGAGAACAAAGAAGAGAAAGGGAAATCTCTCCCAGCAGCCTCAGAAGAGCGGATTAAAGCTCCACAATCAACTTGATGTACCCTGCATCTGTGGAATACATGAATAGACAACGAGTCATCCCAAATTGAGGAGGTGGACTTTGAGAGCAAGATTTATGATTTTTCCCCTTTTCCTCTTTTTGTGAGTGTGTATCTGTATGCTTCTGTGTGAGATTTTGTCTGTATAGCTTTGCTTCCACCATTTGTCCTAGGGTTCTATCCGTCCTTTTTTTTTCCTCTCTTAATTATTTTTTTTTATTTTAATAACTTTATTACATTTTATCTTACTTTATTTTATTTTACCTTATCTTCTTTCTTTCATTTTTTCCTTACTTCCCTCCTTCCTTCTTTCCTTCTTCCCTCCTTCCCTCCCTCCCTCCTTTCTTTCTTTTCTTTTCTTTCTTTCTTTCTTCTTTCTTTCCTTCTACTAATTCTTTCTTTCTACTTTTTCTCCCTTTTATTCTGAGCCGTGTGGATGAAAGGCTCTTGGTGCTGCAGCCAGGAGTCAGTGTTATGCCTCTGAGGTGGGAGAGACAACTTCAGGACACTGGTCAACAAGAGACCTCCCAGCTCCACATAATATCAAAAGGCGAAAATCTCCCAGAGATCTCCATCTCAACACCAGCACCCAGCTTCACTCAACGACCAGCAAGCTACAGTGCTGGACATCCTATGCCAAACAACTAGCAAGACAGGAACACAACCCCACCCATTAGCAGACAGGCTGCCTAAAATCATAATAAGTCCACAGACACCCCAAAACACACCAACAGACGTGGACCTGCCCACCAGAAAGACAAGATCCAGCCTCATCCACCACAACACAGGCACTAGTCCCCTCCACCAGGAAGCCTACACAACCCACTGAACCAACCTTAGCCACTGGGGACAGACACCAAAAACAACAGGAACTACGAACGTGCAGCCTCCAAAAAGGAGACCCCAAACACAGTAAGATAAGGAAAATAAGAAGTCAGAAAAACACACAGCAGATGAAGGAGCAAGATAAAATCCCACCAGACCTAACAAATTAAGAGGAAATAGGCAGTCTACCTAAAAAAGAATTCAGAATAATGATAGTAAAGATGATCCAAAATCTTGGAAATAGAATAGACAAAATGCAAAAAACATTTAACAAGGACCTAGAAGAACTAAAGATGAAACAAACAACGATGAACAACACAATAAATGAGATATATAAAATGCCAGATGTTTAAAAATGGTTAATAGTCCCTCAAAAAGGAAAACATTGTTCTAAAAGGTCATTTAGGTGTTATTCCTGGGAGATTTTATGGCTGTTCTTCACCTGTTTAACATTATTATCGATAGTTCTTTTCAGATTATGAATAAATGGTTTGTGCTCTGTTTATTCATGTTAACATTTACATTGTAAAATATGCTTCTTACAGGAATATAAATAGTTGCTGGGAATAACACTGACAGCTTGAAAGCAAAATGAAGCTCTTTCTATTGCTTTCAGCCATTGGATTCTGCTGGGCTCAGTATGCCCCAAATACCGAATCTGGACGGACATCTATTGTCCATCTGTTTGAGTGGCGCTGGGTTGATATTGCTCTTGAATGTGAGCGATACTTAGCTCCCAAAGGATTTGGAGGGGTTCAGGTGGGTATTGTTCACAGTATAAATTGCAGACTTCGCTGTGCTTAGAGTAAATGGTATTATGCTCTGTGTCTGTGAAGCTGGGACAACATTTTACTTCACAAATAAGTACTCTAAGTAAAACAGTTTTCTGAGGAAGAAAAAAAATTGAAATTGTTGGCAACTTCATGTTTTATTTCTAATACAATATTTTTTTCAGCAGGACATTTCCAATGTGAAGTTAGTATTTTCTAATGGTTGTTAAGGAATGTGGCTGCAAATACAAAGATTCAGAAACAATTTTAGACTCTTGAGTCATTTCTAGAACATTCAGTGACACAAAGTAAGCTGTAATTTGATACTTACTACTGTTGTTTTATTTGTAGGTTTCCTCACCCAATGAAAATGCGATAATTAATAATCCTTCAAGACCTTGGTGGGAAAGGTACCAACCAGTTAGCTACAAGTTATGTACAAGATCAGGAAATGAGAATGAATTCAAAGACATGGTGACTAGATGTAACAACGTTGGTGTAAGTGAATTAAAGTTCCCTTTAAAAGTATTATATAGAAAAAGGATTTCTCTCTCTTGCCTCCTCTTCCTTTCAAGCAGAACGATTTTCATATATTTTAAAATTTTACTTCATGCTTTAGCCATAAATTAAAATGTGATTGTTGCCTTATGTTCAGCTTTTGTAAATACTTATTTATGCACTAAAGAAGATGTAAGAAAAAGTTTAAGGCCACGAACTTACTCGTACAGCAAAATATCACCTTTTAACCCTCCTGGCTGCATACGTTTCTGAGGAACACTTTTCCAGTTAGGAATCGGAAATTCCAGTTACAGTATTGGCGTTACTTTTATGTGACTTGTGTCTTCACCCGTAAGTCCCAGGTCTTTCTTCCTATAGGTTCTTTGATGGTAAATAATTATTTTCCCTTTGATGAGGAGCATAACAAGAGACAATACTTACTGATCCTAAATAGATAGTAGAGACTGGCTTTTTATTTCTTAGGATGACCCATGGAAATTACAAAAACCAATCATCTCTCCTGCCTCATCTGATTCTTTTCTCCTGCCCCTCCCCGCCAAAAAAAAAAAGGGTCTTTGCATTTTTTCACAGTTATGGTAGTTTTGGGTTCTCTTAATTTATCATATATGTAAATATTCGACCAAGTGGCTAGAATGCATGTAGGGCTTTAGTTCCCAATTATTTCCTTTCACATTTGACTGTTGCTCTTCTAGGAAGGTAAGTTATAAAATAACAAAGAGATATTTTGGAGTGATATTAATGTGCTGTAAACTCAAATTAATACCATTATAAATTTCTACCTCTCTCTAAGTCTCATTGAAATAGAAATTTGGCCTTTCAGGTCCGTATTTATGTGGATGCTATAATTAATCATATGTGTGGAAATGGTGTGGCTGCAGGAACGAGCAGTACTTGTGGGAGTTACTTCAACCCTGGAACTGAGGATTTTCCAGCAGTCCCGTACTCTGGTTGGGATTTTAATGATGGTAAATGTAAAACTAGAAGTGGAGAAATTGAGAGCTATAATGATGCTTCTCAGGTAATTAGCAAAAAGAGCTGTCTATGTCATTTATTATCCACATGTAGCTTATTGATCTCATTTTAAATATTAGTTGAGATTCCTTAGAACAGAATTCTAAGCCTGACTGTTCAAACAAAGAATCTCAAATCGATATTTAAAACATTTTTCCCAATTAAAGTTTTCACAATAAAAAAGCTCATCCACTGTATTTCCTACATTCTCCATTTTTATACTAGAAAATGTTTCAAAGGTATGTCCATACTAGAATGTCAGTATCCCCAGAGACCAAAGCAAAGAAGACACTATAGAAATATCCATTAATGAATAAATGAATGAATAATCAAATGGATTCTCAGGCAAAGGTGATCCTTTATATACCAATCACAACATTTTTTACCTCAATAGGTCCGAGATTGTCGTCTGGTTGGTCTTCTTGATCTTGCACTGGAGAAAGATTATGTGCGCTCCACAATTGCTGAATATCTGAACCGTCTCATTGACATTGGTGTAGCAGGGTTCAGAATTGATGCCGCTAAGCACATGTGGCCTGGAGACATGAAGGCAATTTTGGATAAACTGCATAATCTAAACAAAAGATGGTTCCCTGCAGGAAGTAAACCTTTCATTTACCAGGAGGTACATCAATACACATATGTGCAGATAAAACAAAGATTCATCAGAAAATAAATGGCAGATTTCATTAAAAGTGCAATTTCTGTAGGATAATGGCTGACTCATGTATACGGAGGAATGTTCCTTAAACTCCTTTGATTCAGAGACAGCACGTCTGACTCTATCACAGGAGCTTTTTTATGCAAGTGCCGAGAATTTTTTAGGCTGCCAAAAGTCTCTGTGTCATGTATAATCTCCTCAGAGACCATTATAGAACACAGATAAGAATATAGTTGCTGTCTTGAGCCAGGCTATGTGACTTAAATTCTTGGCTGTAGTGCTGTTAGCTGTGTCTGTTTAGGCAAATTGATTAACCTCTCTGAGCAACAATTTTTTCAAAGTTTATCGAAAGGAATAATGATAATGGTTATGTCTTTGTTTTCTTTGGAGAACTAAAGAGGTAATATTTAGCAAGCACTTAGAAATATTGCCAGCTGGATATTAAGTGCTCTATAAGTGTGAGCTATTCTTATCATTTATGTGCAAGAGTAAATTAGGTCAGCATTCTCACAGGACAACAGGTTATTTTGTCATGTTACTTTTAATATTGTAGCATAGATTTTAACAAAGGAAAATAAGAATCTTAACATAAGCAAAAGGATTTGGGTCATTTCACATAACATAAATAGCATAAAGTTATTTTCTATATAATAGTAACTCGTTAATTAAAATTCTTTTCAACTCTTATTTAAAATATTTTCTTCTTGATTTCTACTAGGTAATTGATCTGGGTGGTGAGCCAATTAAAAGCAGTGAGTACTTTGGAAATGGCCGTGTGACAGAATTTAAATATGGTGCAAAACTAGGCACAGTTCTGCGCAAGTGGAATGGAGAGAAGATGTCTTACTTAAAGTAAGTGAAATACAATTGATCCTTTGAAGTATTTCACAGATTTATTTGTGATATTACCCAACATGAATTTTCCTCTTTAAGCCTTTTTATTTAGACAACATCCAAGGATTCATTTACTAATAGCAAGTGTCAGAGTTCCCCAAACACCAATTGATCATCATTATTTAGAACGTCAATCATGAGGAAGTAATTTTAGAGATCCAAAACATCACATAGAGATTTTAATCCTGGTATTATACGTCTCTATTAGATTTGACTAATGTTTGCACATAATTTGTGCAGGCCAGGTTATTGTTAAAATGATTCTGTACTTTATGAAGTCCCTACAATGTGGTCGTCCTGTAGAATTATTAATCAATTAATTAATTTCAAATATTAAAATATTTATATTATAACAATATAATATTGAAGCCTTATTTAAAAACAGTTTGCCATTGTGTATAAAATGATAAGAATGTTGAACCTTCTACAGTCCATCTAAATTATAATTTAGTGAAACTTCTAAAATAACTTTTATAACAAAAATCTTATACCTGTAACATGAATGTAAGTCAAGTAATTCCTACATATATACATGCATGAAATGAATTTGTAGATAATATATCTATATAGTTTCTATTTTGAAAGCCCTACAGAATACTCATTTAATTAGAGAGAGAATTTCATTAGAGGGTTATATTCTGAACGAAATACACATGTAGGTTACTCTAAAGCTATTGTAAAAGAATACATATAGGTGCTTTTAAGATTTTTTTTTTTTTCTTTTTAAATAGGAACTGGGGAGAAGGCTGGGGTTTCATGCCTTCTGACAGAGCACTTGTCTTTGTTGATAACCATGACAATCAGCGAGGGAGTGGAGCTGGGGGAGCATCTATTCTTACATTCTGGGACCCTAGGTAAGAAACAAAGTTCCCCATTTTTTTTTGTTGTTGTTTTGTTTTTGTGGTACGCGGGCCTCTCACTGTTGTGGCTTCTCCTGTTGCGGAGCACAGGCTCCGGACGCGCAGGCTCAGCAGACGTGGCTCACGGGCCCAGCCGCTCCGCTGCATGTGGGATCTTCCCGGACCGGGGCACGAACCTGTGTCCCCTGCATCGGCAGGCGGACTCTCAAACACTGCGCCACCAGGGAAGCCCAAGTTCCCTATTTTTAAACCTACATTTTAATGATATTAAAAAAAATATTTTCTTCTATAATATTATAGACTGTACAAAATGGGAGTTGGATTTATGCTTGCTCATCCCTATGGATTTACACGAGTAATGTCAAGCTACCGTTGGCCAAGACATTTTGAAAACGGAAAAGTAAGTTTTGGTATTTTCCAAAATGTCTTTTCCTCAAGAAAAAGAGGTTAATTTTGTTTTAATTTCACATGATGCTATTACATTCGGTATTTTTTGTATCAAATATTTATTAAGTGTAGACCTGATGCAGAACTCTTTTAAAAATGCAGTGAATATTAAAAAAAATAATGATCTCTATGGACAAAGAGTATGTAAGCTATTTCAAAATATGACAAAGGTAGCCCCTCACCAAAGAAAACAAAACACACTTAAAAATAGGATACAGTGAGTAAAATATGCACTTCTCATAAGTACCTACTTCATAGAGTTGATATGATTACAAATTAACACTTCAAAAAAATTAAAACAGTACATGCACTACAGTACGAGCAATATAAATATTTGTTAAATACTTTTAAAGAAGTTTTTTGGAAAGCAAAGAGATGATCCAATTAGACCTAGGTTCAATAGGGAAAGTATGGTATAACAGGAAGGAAAGTATATGTGTTAAAGAAGAGACATTTGCTGACTCTGCTGGGAATGTTAAAAATGAAAAATATTTGGGTAGTATGGTAAAGACAATAATCTGAGTAATAATTTAAAAAAGACTGAGAAATAAGATTATTAAAGAATATATTTAGAAAGTTAGTGGACAGTTTTCAAACTGAAGATTTCAAATGCAACATCATATAGCAACTTCATACCTGAAGTAGAAAATTCTCTTCACTGCAAACCAGATAGATATTTATCTAGTTTGTAGTAGATTATTTTCAAATTGAGAAGTCCACTACTTTGTACAGAAACTCATTCTATTGTTAGATAGGCTTAATATTTAGAAGATGTCCCTTTATATTGAGTCAATTTCTTGTAATTCCCACTAACTGGTCTTATTTCTGATGGCTGGAGTCATGGCATATGTCCATTTCCCCTTTTCCCATAACATTTCCAAGACTTCTCCAGGACTTGTGCATGCTAACAACTCTTAGTTTTGTCCACTATTCATCATACAACAGGATTTAAGACAGACCTTGATAAACTTCCTAGACATAATCTGTTTTATCCTATGATTATCTTTGAAAGTACCAATCAGAAACCACAATATTAAAAATTTGGTCAATTTATTAAGGGATATTGTGATGCTTTGATTAGTACATTTATTTAACAAAGAAGAATGAAAGAAACTAATATTTATTTATCAATTATCATGTGGAAAGCATTTTTACATACCTCATTTAATTTTTATAGTCACTAAGTAATATCTTCACTTTACTGAAGAGGAAAATGAGGCACCGAAGTTTTGTATATTAACTAAGTTTTTTGTAGCTAGTACTAATAGAGCCTATCTTTTAGTCCTGCTGTTTCTGACACTAAAGGCCTTGCCATTTCAGTGACATTGCACTACCTAGAGTGATATTAAGAAGTCATTGCAATTCCTTGCAAAGAAAATGAGAGGGTAAGAGAATCATAGCCTTGTTTGAAATATGGCACTAGAGAATGGGAAGTTAGGGGGAAGATAAATTAAGTAAAAATACGGAACAAGTTGAATTCTCAATGAAGACACTACAGAGACACATAAGGGACAGATTGGGTTTGGTGGACTGAATAAGGGCACATGTAATGTTAATAATGTGAGCTTTTAAAATGTATTAATTTTTTTTGTTAATTGAGGATGTTAATAATTGGATTGGGCCACCAAATAATAATGGAGTCATTAAAGAAGTTACTATTAATCCAGATACTACTTGTGGCAATGACTGGGTCTGTGAACATCGATGGCGTCAAATAAGGTAGGAATACTTATTTAGAGATATCCTCTAATAATACAGTTTCTTAACATTTTGTTTTAAACTGTTGACATATTCATCAGCATTTCCTATGCTATTTTGTGTTTAGGAACATGGTTGTGTTCCGCAATGTAGTTGATGGCCAACCTTTTACAAACTGGTGGGATAATGGTAGCAACCAAGTAGCTTTTGGAAGAGGAAACAGAGGATTCATTGTCTTTAACAATGATGACTGGTAAGTAGACATCAATTAGAAATAATATTTTGTACCAACTGTTCTTGATTTATTCTTTTCCTGTTCATTTACTTCTTTCATATCTGAAAAATCTTTTAGTCAGCAGATTAAGAAAACTTAGTGATCAGCAGAAAAATGATGATGACGCTTATTATTTTGATCTCTCTTTATAAGGGCTTTCTCTTCTAAGTAGAGTTATGTTTTGTATACTTGTGCATATCATGGGAAGATATGCACATATATATGCTAACATATACATCTCACATAAAATTCACATAATATAAAGGTTGTGAAATCCCTAGAAGACTGTCTTCTAGGACTTTTAAAATAAATAATGGAAAAATACTGCCTCAGGACGGAAATATCTTTTTTTCTGTCTCTTTTTTTTCACCTACCCTGGTATCTAGTTCTTTGGTCTTCTTTTTTCACTGTCCTGTCTTTCTGTGGCAAATAATGCTTTTTAAAGCATATATATATATGAAGAATATATATGTTATGGTCATTGATTGACGTCAGGAGATTTTTTAGTTTTAGTTCTGAAACATCTCATTACTGGCTTTTCATTTGTGACACTTATATTCTCTGTCTCAAGTATACTGATTCCCTCACACAGAGAACTATAGCTGAGAAGACCTCTTTGCAAGCAGTTGAAATGCCTTTGCCAAAGGCTGACTTCCACTCATGCTTAGCTCACTCTAGCACAAATTATATTTTACTGAAAAAAAATAAATCAAGTGTATCTCTTTCTTCCCCAAGACTCCATTGCCAGTCCTTTAATTTCTGTCTTTTGTAGATGGGAGAATCAAAATAAATTTATGGGACAGATTTGTATTTTAAAACCATATACTTCTTCATAGAAATGCGAGATTATTTTTATCTCCAGCCCAAATTTATTTGACCCTCTTGAAAAAAAAGAGGTTTTTGAAGAAATAATCATATTTAAATTCTTGACAGTAATCAGTATTTTCTTACGTTCAGATGAAGACAAATTTTAAATGTGTGTGTTTACCACAGGAATCAATTTTCTCTAAAGGAGCCAATTCAACCAAATCTTCACTGATACTCTTCAACCTTATTATTATTTTTTTAATAATATTTACTCTTGACTAGGTTACGCCTAAGTCTTCTCTTGTATATGAATATTGTTGGCCCTAAGAAAACTACTTACAGCCACTGGAGAGGCCTTTGTATTTGGATTTTATTTTCATTGAAACCTTGACTGCTTAGAGTTCTACAGCACAAAGTTAAACTCTTTGTTTTAGAGATAGTCTGTATTCTTGCTTTTAATTGTGGTGAAACCTTAAATTTTATTTTACAGGGCATTATCTTCAACTTTGCAAACTGGTCTTCCTGCTGGTACATATTGTGATGTCATTTCTGGAGATAAAATTGGTAACTATTGTACAGGAATTAAAATCTATGTTTCCGGTGATGGCAATGCTAACTTTTCTATTAGTAACTCTGCTGAAGATCCATTTATTGCGATTCATGCTGAATCTAAATTATAAAGTTTGAATTAAATATATACACAGAGAGAAATAAAAGGTGTTTCTGTTCTTATATATATGTAATCTATAACTTCTCATAATTCATTAATTTTTGGTTAAAGCTCTTATAAGTAATCAACTTGAAAAACTCAGAAAGGCATAAAAAAACACATATACTTAACTAATAATAATATCATTACAATCAACATTTTGTTGTGTTTTAGAAGATTTTCATTAACCTTTTTGTCAAAGGCATTTCTAAGAACTCAGAAAAGCATATTGAAAAACATGTTTGTTGCCATTAACACCACTTGCCCGGCTATGTATCTCTAATACATGTCTGTATTTCTTACATAGGGTGTTTCTAACAGTTAGGGGTAGCTGATTTAATGATGATTCCCATACAAAGTCATAACACTTGGGTGCTTTTCACAATATAAAGGCCCTTTCATGTTTAATAAGTTAAAATCTAAAAGAAACAAATTATGCAGTCTATAATAATTAATTATCTGGAGCTCACAGTAATCTTCTCCTACATTCTAAATATTCTTTTTTTCATTCTCTTTCCAATGGCTTTCACATGATGATGTTGTATGGCTTTGGTTTCCTCTCTTAACCAAATTGATTCTGAGAGGGAGGAAAACTAAGTCAGGAAGGTTGTTCTGGTACAACACTGTCTCTGAGAGGCTTGCTCTATGCTCTGCCATGCAGTACTGGACTGAATGAGTCTAAAGATCTTATACCTGGTCAGATTTGGGTCCTGTTCTTATGTCCTAATAGAACAGAAGCTACAGTATTACCCTGTCTATATTTAGTGTCTTGATTTAGCTGATATTCTATGGTTGTACATATTGTTATCTATTAACTTCAGAATAAAATGTCATACTGAAATTGAAGAGAGATGTTGGGACTTTGCTAAAGAAGATTCCTTGGTGCAGTTACAATGCGATATAAAATGAAACCTTTGTTTCCTAGTGGTAGATTTTGTAAGAATTGGGTGTTACTTTAGGAATTCTACCCAGTTCTATCTTAGGAATTTTTATTCTATCAATGTCAATACTCTCTGTAATTTAATTTGACTGAGACATATCTTTTTTTTTTTAACATCTTTATTGGAGTATAATTGCCCCACAATGTTGTTCCAGTCTCCGCTGAACAACAAAGTGAATCAGCCACATGTATACATATATCCCCATATCCCCTCCCTCTTGTGACTCCCTCCCAACCTCCCTATCCCACCCCTCTAGGTGGTCACAAAGCACTGAGCTGATCTCCCTGTGCTATGCAGCTGCTTCCTACTAGTTATCTGTTTTACATTTGGTAGTGTATATATGTCAATGCTACTCTCTCACTTCGTCCCAGTTTACCCTTCCTCCTCCCCATGTCCTCAAGTCCATTCTCTACATCTGCATCTTTATTCCTGTCCTGCCCCTAGGTTCTTCAGAACCTTTTTTTTTTTTTTTTTTTTAGATTCCATGTATATGTGTTAGCATATGGTATTTGTTTTTCTCTTTCTGACTTACTTCACTCTATATGACAGACTCTAGGTCCATCCACCTCACTACAAATAGTTCAGTTTCATTTCTTTTTATGTCTGAGTAATATTCCATTGTATATATGTGCCACATCTTTATCCATTCATTTGTTGATGGACACTTAGGTTGCTTCCATGTCCTGGCTATTGTAAACAGAGCTGAAATGAACATTGTGGTACATGACTCTTTTTGAATTATGGTTTTGTCAGCGTATATGCCCAGTAGTGGGATTGCTGGCTCATATGTTAGTTCGAATTTTAGTTTTTTAAGGAACCTCCGTACTGTTCTCCACAGTGGCTGTATCAATTTACATTCCCACCCACAGTGCAAGAGGGTTCCCTTTTCTCCACACCCTCTCTAGCATTTATTGTTTGTAGATTTTTTGACGAGAGATATATCTTTTTTTTTTGACAAGTGTTATTTTGCTGAAGATTTGCTATTCCCCTTCCAGTAGAGAATATTTTGTGCTCTTTTAACTCATTGAAAAGAATCTTTAGAGACGTTGGAAATAAATGAGATGGTGCTTATGAAAAAAGTGCCAACATTTTTATTGACATATACTAATTAATTGGAAAAGTGGCAATAAAAGAATATTGTTTAAATATTTTCATCACATTATTGATAGAAGTAAAGGGCACACCCACTTGAAAACTAACTATTATGAGCAAGATAAAATGCTAAAGTATGAGAGGTAAAAAGATAAGGTGTGGCCTTTACTCTTTTGACCTATCATTTAGTGGAAACTGGTCAATAATTCCCTATACTGTCAGGAATTTTGCATCTGATTCTCTTATTAATTCAAAATATAAAAGGCTAATCCAAAATATAGAAAAAAGGAGCACCATAGAGTATAATTTCAATGTATTCTTTAAATTAATTAAATTCTTTATTACTGCAGATAAAATTTGATACTCTAGGTACTGATTTAAAGTAGTTGAAAGTGAGTCTAAATTTTAGTTCTGTTTTTCTTTTATTTACTCTTATATTCACCAGTATCAATTATATACTTTCAGAATCCAAAAACAATTATCACAAAATTTAACCATTTGCTTTTCAAAAACTTTTTGTGTATTTTTAAAGTTTATATAGGATCCTCGTTAATTCTAGAATTTATAAAACTGATTCTTTCACAAAAAAATCAAGCACATGAGTTTGAAGTAAATCTTGTTTTAGGAAACTTCTTCAAATCACAGACATTTTAGTTATAGCAGAAGAAGGTCTTTAAAAAAAGTTTCATTTTCTTATGTTTGAAGATTACACAGCAAAGTTATCTCCATTCCAACCTCCTCCTTAATGAAAAGAGAAAATAACAAGAACAAAAACTATAGGGAATAATCCCCTTCATCTCTAATAAAACTGTGAGATTGTCAGCCCAAATAATAAACAATAAGGACCAGCATGAAAATTCAACAGAGTGGAATTTGGACTCTTCTAGAGAGGAAATAATACCAACAGACTTTGAGCATGGCCAAACCTCTTAGAAATACAGAGGTCTCTGACCTTAAAGATCTAATCAAAGACTTGTTTATTTGAACAGAGAGCTACCAGGATGTGGTGAGTCTTGGAACTACACACAAACTCTAAAAGTCACAACGAAAACCAATACTTTCTGGAAGAAGTTAGTAAGAGTTGCAAGTATTAGCAAGGAACATATTTGATGATTAGCTTGATAGTTGTACAGAATCCTTTTGGGAGTGTAAAGAAGTAACTAAAGCAGTTAACCTGCAATCTATTCACTCTGTTTACCATCAGATGCCCTGAGAGAAAGAATAGAAGGTAGGTGACCTGGTCTAATCTCCTTGTCAGCTGGACTTCTGGGAAAAGGGACTACTGATATTTGCTGGGGGAACAAATTTTATCTCTGAAATGCCCTTTATAGAGTGTTCCTGGCTCAGGCTTACCTATAATAAATATAACCTAGAATCTATGCGGTATGGTGTATTTCTTGTAAGTTATACAATTCTCTGAGACATAAATGGAAATGTTTTATACCTTAACTGCTCTTGTTTTCTGAGGTAACCCCATTAACCTTATTTAGAAACCTGATCTATTGTTCTGAGCCAGATACTAATGACCAATGCAGGAAAATGGGACCTGAGGAGCTGCTGTTGATATCTCAGGCCTTTCTCTGTTTTGTCTGAACATCTTGATTGACTATATCCTTGAAATTATTATAAAAGTTTGATGCTGGAATAGGATCTCTGATTCACTTTTGTCTGATTTGATAATCCAATTCTAAGTGTTAGCTTGGGGGAATAAAATACACTCTCTAATACCATAAAGGAAATCTATAACATAATAAGTTTCATAAGGAGCCATATAGATTTTCTGCTCATTCTGAAAAGATGTTGAGAAACAGACAAAGGTACTACAAAGAAAATAAATGATCTTAGAGCAGATGGATTGATGAAAAAATGTTCTGAGACAATATACACAAAATGAAGCTGTCCCAATTCACACAGCCACCAAACCCCAGCATAGACATACATAGCTTTTGTTGGATTAAGAGACTTATTAATAATAAAATGATTAATAATCAAGAAGGAAACTATATATGGCCCATGCTAAGTAATTGTAAAAGAAGAAAATGAAGATAAATAAAAAACAGCAGTACAAAATCAATGGCATTCTTGAAAACCAAACATAATTAGAAAAAGTAATTTAAAAAACATAATTTACAACAACAGCAAAACTATAAGGTACCTAAGAATAAACCTAACAAAGGTGGAAATTGATACTATAAAAATTCTAGAATGTTATAGGACACATAAAAAAGAATGGAAATAGATTTATACACATGAATTGGATTCCTGAAAATAAAATGTGCTAACTGCAATAAATATTCAATAGAAAAGTTGAAATGTAAAATTGAGGAAACCTTCCAGAAAATAGAGGAAAATGGCAAGAGACAAAAAATAAAATAGAATAGGTTAAAAAATTAGAGGATTATTCCCAGAATTTAAACATCAAATTATAAAGATTTTTTGAAGAGACTATATGGAAAACAGGAAAGAGGCAATTATGAGATCAGGGATATGAGTATACAGATTAAAATTGGAAATGTTAAAAGCAATGCATATTGTAATATTTCAGAAAATCAAAGGGCAAAAAGTGATGCTAAAAACTTCCAGAGAAAGAGAATGACTATGTTTACATATGGTGGATCAAAATTAGATTAGCACCAGAGTGCCAGTACAAGAGAGTCAATAGAGTGTAGATTCAGATTTTGACTGTAAAATTTATTTGCTAAGTAACCTGAGACAAGCTTTTCAATTTCTTTCGACCTCAATTTCCTCAACTATCATTATGGATAATATTACTTTTTCATAACTTTGTTATGAGGAATAAATAGGCTAATATAGAACATGGTATATAGGAATTCCTAAATTAATGTTAGCTACTTTAGAAAACTTACTAACAGTAACCCTGAAAGCTTGAGCACAGTAGAAAAATTCTTTAAAATCCTGAGGAAAATGATTTCCAACTTAGAATTTTGTAGCCAGCCATACCATCAGCCATGCTTTGTGGGGGAGAATAGATACTTATCACATGCAAAAACCTAAAAATATCTAACTCCCATATACCTTTTTTCACAGAAAGGAGGAATTAAACCCAGAAAGAGGAAATTAAGATTTCTGAAATAGAATCCTATACAGAAGAGAGGCTAAGGGAATTCTCAATATAATAACAAAAAAAGTCCCAGGAGATTAGGGCTCCAGCAGGCTATGGATAAACCAGTAAATATGAGGTTAGTTCATTGGTGGAATTTGTGAGAAAGGTCTTTTTAGAAAAATAAAATAAAATAAAGTTGAAGGGTTTGACCTCGTGAATCATTTTATTGAAAAGCATTTTAGAGAGTTGTTGGAAGTTTGAGAAGACATAAGTAGATATTTGAAGAATGCCAAGCAAATAAAAAAAATAAATAACTTTTAGAAAAGTAAAAACTCTTGTCTAAGAAAGGAAATAAAATGTCATAATGCTTGGCTCAGAATGAAAAATGTTTACATAGACATAATATTAACAACAGTAAATTTGGATTTAATTAATAAAACCATATGGGGAAGATGGGAAACAGAAAATGTGCATATATGAGGGATGCATTATAGTACTAAATTATAATCTTATAAATTTGGAAATCAAGGCATAATATCTATAACATAGAGAGGGAGAGAGACAGAGAGACAGACTTTCATAATAGATATCTCCTAGAAAAAATAAAAGAAACTTTACTTTTCATTTCACATTCATTTCTAAATATCAATGGTTACTCAAATGCCAAAGCCAGTGCTAGTTTCAAACTTTTAGAGTCACTAACTACTGAAACCATTTGGAATCCACACTCTATTGTAATAATAATTTTTAAAAAGAAACAAAATTCTAAATTTTCTATAAATGAAAGAAATTCTAACAAAGTTCTGAGTTTTGAATTAGGATATTTCAATGTTTTTCTTTTTAAAGATATAAATACAAGTTTTTTCTGAATTTTTTTTTCCTATTTCCTATTTCTGAAGCCACAAGCATAAACTAATTTGCCTGATCCATCTCAGGTTAAAACCTAGGCAGTCCTGATGTAGTCTCCCCACAGTGTTAAACAGACTTTGGAAAATCCTGGGGAATCTGTGTCCTACTTCACTTTGGAAATATGGGAACACATATATTGTACAGCTTGACCAACATGGCAGGCAGAGTTGGTTAATGAGTGTTACAGAATCTGCACTATGAAGAAATAGGCACTCCTAGAGAAGGGTAGACTTGAAGGTGGGCTTAATCTTTGGCAATGACCTGTGTCCAGGCTATGTTTGACTCTAATCTCTCCCAACCTCCAGTGATGATTGACATATAAATAGGAGGATAAAGTTTCAGGGCAGGAAAATGCAAGTAAGGCCAATCCCCTTTCTTGCCACTTAAGAGGAAGGAGCAGCATTCTTTGAAAGAATTCTGGAAGATGACAAGCAAGAACATGAGTAGTGGCTTACCACAGAGTTAGAGGCACTGAGGATGAATATATAGTGGGTCACCCAGGGATAGAGGTGAAACAACTCTTCTTTTTCCATACATACCATAAAGTGGTGACATTAATGTTTCAAGGTATGTTAGAATTATCCTTATGAGGATTTTGTATTCTCCCTTTCTCTCACATGTCTCAGATAATACCTTACATCATCTTGTCCTTGAAATAGAAATAGGTGCACAGGCCAATATGGATTCCCTTGTATAGGTCTAGACCATTCCCAAAACCAAGGATTTCTCTGAAATCTCCTAGTTTAGGTACAAATTAAAGTATGTCCAAGAAGGTGTCTGTTGCTCTTGATCTTCTATCTTCCACCAAATTAGATTGAAGTCATATTAGATTTTGGAACAGGTTTATATCATTTAGTTCATCCTTGTTAGATTATTAAAGTCAAATCTGGATTTTAATACATGTTTTAAACTTTAAAAATGGCAGGTTTAGTTTGAGAAGAAAAAAGATTTTTGTTGGGAGTATTGTATATTCATAGAGTTAAATCATCTGTGTTATGCGAATGCTTTACATGCTGCTAGGTCAGGTATGTCCCTACTCTTATGCAATCAAGTCCATCATTACATGTAACCTAGAAAAAATGCTGACATATTTCCAATTAGGGTGAGTCTTCCTATCAAAAGCCTTCCTATCCTTTTTGATATCCTTCCTAAGCCTTCCAAAAGGCTTTTGATAGCCTTCTTATCAAAATCCTGTCCTAGATTTTGTTGCTTAAAGATGAATACTGTATGAGTATGAACCATTATGTTATGGACAGTCAAAAAAGCTAAGAAAATATGTTCAATATAATTGGGAAAGTGAGTCCATTTACAGGTCAGGCAAAGCTGCATTCTCATTATTCCAGAGATTTTGGAGGAAAAAATTTAAATGAGGAACTGGCAAGGATTCCAAGGGGGAAAATATCTCAAACAGCTTAGAAAAATATTTTCAAAATTTATTATTGCATTAATAGTATTTTATCTATTTTAATAAATATGTAATTTGAGAAAAGCTAATAAAATGTTAGGAGGAAAAATCTTCATAATTATTCAAATACTTATTTACATCTAAGCATATATTAAACCTTTAGCACCAAACGTGCTGTCTGACATAAAATAGGCTTTAAATGAATTAACTGATGAGTGAGTAATTGAAAAAGTATAGTTCTTCATTAGATATTAGCATGCAACCTCTGAAAAATAATCTACATACATATAGATATAGATAGTAAAATAATATTGATAATTGTGAATAAAGAATCAATTTTCACATCTGTAAAAATGTGGGTGTTAGTGTGAGATAGATTTGGGTATGAATTCAATTCCTACTACTTTATTGTGTGTCTGTGGGCAATTTACTTTCCACATGCACCTTCATGTTCCTAGCTAATAATTGTAAATAACAGCTAACTCATAGAGAAGTTACAGAAACAGCATAATATATAGGGCATAGTGCCTGCCACAATGAATGTGCAACAAGTTTTACTTATTATCCCAATAAAACCTTATATTGACTAGAAAAAAAAATAAATAAGGCATTTGTATAAATTGAGTAGATACAAGTCAATTTCATTTAATTACTTCAATTCTCTCTACTTAAACATCTCTAATTTTTAAATTTTATAAAATTAAATTTGCCTATAGTCTGAGTTAAAATTGTAAATAAACAAAAATTGACTTCACAGCAGTGATTAATTTAGTAATTGTATTACTACATGATATTTTGAACTATATGGCATATTTGAAAGAGCAATAAATTGTAAGAATATGTAATTGCTTTTCTAATGTAAAGTCACAAAGAATATCTGGTCCAGGAGTGGTTACTATCAATTTCAATATTCAAAGGAAAATAAAAATTTAAAATCTTCTCGTTAAGTAATTTGAACGTTTCACATTTGATTAAATGAGAAAATTCTTTCAATATGTTACCTATATAATGATTGCATTTATTTGGAATATCAGTGCAGTGTGGAGTGATAAGGACACTGGAATGAAAATTCAGAGGCTCTTAGCTACAGTATGGCTCTGATACTAAATAGCAGTGTGATCTTGGGAAAGACATTTTCCTCTACATGTCTCAGGATACTGAAAAAGATATTTAAGGTACTTGAACAGGCCTGCCTTCCATGGAGCCACTTTACAGCTAAGAAATAAATTCCCAAATCATAGAAGTTGAGTAATAAGACAGTTATTAGAAGGTGAAAATATATTATTTTAGTATCTGGCATCTGAATTATCTCATAGATAAAATCTTCCTCTTTAAGAAGATATCTTGAAAAACCACTGACAAAGTGAGATTCTGAGACAAGACCCCAAGAGTGTAAATGTGGTTTTCTAGGTCTGTACTAGAAAGAAGGAGATTTTTTTTTTCTAGGAAAGGACATACAATTAGGAACTGATGAGGGAAAAGAGTTAGAGAAGCCAGTAAAACATTGAGATGACCATGGGGACATAAACTCATTCCCTCCCTACCATCCATCAACAGAAATCTTGACAGCTTTGGGTTTCCAAAGTAAGTGGGGATGGGAATATTATCAAGTCTTTCTAGCTCTCAAGGGGCAGGCAATCCCTAGATGACATCTGGCCCATATTTTGAGGGCCTATACAGGTTCATGTGAACTAAGGCTTTGGACCCCACTGCATCTTGAATGAATTCACCACTCTCAAACTGAGCCAGCAGTAACAAAGTGTTGAGTACATGGAACAGAGTAGAATTGTGTTGATCCTTAAACAATGGAATAATTACCACAATTAAATTAATTAACATATCTGTCACCTAATATAGTTAACTATTTTCTTTTGTGAGTGTGGTAAAATGATTAAGACTTACTCTCTTAAGAAAAAAAAAAAGACACTCAGCAAATTTCAAGTATACAGTACAGTATTATTAACTATAGACACTATACAATACATTACAGCCCTAGAATTTATTCATCTTATAACTGAAAGTGTTATAACTTCTCGATTCCCCCAGCACCCCCAGACCCTGACAACCATCATTCTACTATCTGTTTCTATGAGCTCCATTCTTTTTTTTAAGATTCCACATATAAGTGGGATCATACAGTTTTGTCTCTGTTTGTATGACTTATTTCAATTAGTATAATGTCTTCCAGTTTCATTCATGTCATCACAGATGGCAGTATTTCTTTTTTTAATGGCTGAATAGTATTTCATTATATATAGATATACCATGTTTTCTTTATCCATTCTCCCACTGAGGAACACTTAGGTTATTTCTATACCTTGGCTATAGTAAGTAATGCAGCAATGAACATAAGAGTGCAGGTATCAATTCAAGATACTGACTCTCTTTCTTTCAGATATATACATAGAAGGATTGCTGGATCATACGGTAGTTCTATTATTAATTTTTGAGGAACTATTGTTTTCCATAATGGCTGTACCAATTTACATTCTTAACAGCAGTGTACAGGGTTCCCTTTTCTCCACATCGTTGTGAATATTTGTTATCTCTTGTCTTTTTGATAGTAGACACTCTAACTGGTGTTAAGTAATATCTCATTATGGTTTTGATTTGCATTTTTCTAATGACGTGTGGTGTTGAGCACCTTCTCATGTATCTATGGATTGTTTGTATGTCTTTTTGAAATAATGTCTATTCCGGTCCTTTGCCCATTTTTAAATTGTGATATATATATATATTGAGTTGTAAGTGTTCTTTATATATTTTTGGATATTAAACCCTTACCAGATACATAGTTTGCAAATATTTTCTCCCATTCTGTAGGTTGCCTTTTCTTTCTTTTATTTTAATGTTTCCTTTGTTATGCAGAAGCCTTTTAGCTCGATACAGTCCCACTTGTTTACTTTTGCTTTTTTTAGCCTGTACTTTTGGTGTCATGTCCATGAAATCATTGACAAGACCAGTGTCACAAAACTTTTTCCCTGTTTTCTTCTAGGAGTTTTATGGTTTTGAGTTCTACGTTTAAATCTTTAATTTATTTTGAATTAATTTTTGTGAGTGCTGTAAGGCAGGCGTCCAGTTTCATTCTTTTGCATGTGGACATCCAGTTTTCCTACCATCATTTCTTGAAAGGACTATGCCTTTCCCATTGTGTGTTCTTGGTATCCTTCTCAAAGATCATTTGACCATATATGTGTGGGTTTATTTCTGGGTTTTTTATTCAGTTGCATTGATCTACGTGCCTTTTTTTATGCCAGTACCATACTGTTTTAGTTACCATAACTTTGTAATGTAGTTTGAAATCAAGAAGTGTGGTGCCTCCATCTTTGTTCTCTTTTCTCAAGATTGGTTTGACTATTTGGTGTGTTTGTGGTTCCATACCATAACACTAGGTCAAAGAAGAAATCAAAAGGGTTATCAAAAATAACTTGAGGGGGATTCCCTGGTTGCACAGTGGTTAAAAATCCACCTGCCAATGCAGGGGACATGGGGTTTGATCCCTGTTCCAGGAAGATCACACATGCCACAGAGCAACTAAGCCTGTGCGCCACAACTACAGAGCTCGCTCTCTGGAGCCCGCAAGCCACAACTGCTGAGCCGGCATGCCACAACTACTGAAGGCTGTGAGCCTAGAGCCCATGATCCACAACAAGAGAAACCACTGCAATGAGAAGCCTGTGCATTATAACAAAGAATGGCCCCTGCTCGCCACAGCTAGAGAAAGCCCGCATGCAGCAACCAAGACCCGATGCAGCCAAAGATAAAAAAATAAAAAATATAAATAAATAAATAAATACATAAATAACTTGAAACAAACACAAATGGAGTGTTATCAGAAGCATGGTGGGGAGAAAAGCTACCTTTTTCTCTCCTCTTCAATCTACAACCAATAAAATACCCACAACTCAACAAAGGTACCTCCACCCAAGACAAAAGGATGTAGGAGGATTCTACACATCTGTGCATTTAAAGGTGAGTGGACTGGAACACATAGAAGAGGCAGAACTAAAGGAACAGAGGAGTTGGTACCTGCCATCCCAGCCCTCTGACCATGGTAGCTGAGCCCACAGCTTCAGAAACCTTAGCAACAGCAGGAGAAATGGTGCACAGGACTCCAGCCTCCAGACCACTCCAGTGCCTGTGGCCACAGGTAACTGGGCAGGCATGGCAGTGGGGCCTGAAACCCCATTCCTCCAGCTGTTGAGGTGCCCACAAATTCTACACCTCCACACCCCCCCACTGGCTGTGGCAGAGGCCAGATACCTTAAAACACTGGACACAGTAGAGGTGCCTGTGTGACCCTGGTTTCCCCCCACAACTCTCACCCTCCCACCCCAGGGCAGAGCCTGTGTCTCAAGGGATTAGGGACAGGAGGAAGGAGCCCACCATCCCAGTGACGACAGGGGCTCTGGCGGAAGCAAGGCTGCAAGGAGCTCGGAGTCACAAGAAGCAACAACGAAGGCACAGAGCCATACCTCTTACACAGAAGATGGAGGCTGAAAAGTGCGAACTTTCAAATATTTGTAACCAGAGGCAGCTCACTGTAGAGAAACCAAAAACTTGTGTCACAGCGCCACCTACTGGAAAATAAAAGAAAGGACTCTAATTTCTAAAGTCATTTAACTTTAAATGCATTGAAAGAGGAGCAATTTGTCAAGTAAAATGAACAATCACAAAATGAAAATGAAAGTTCTTCAGAAATCAGACCTAAACGCATGGAATATTGTTGTCTAACTGATAGAGAATTCAAAATAAACTGTCATGAAGAAACTCAACAAGGTACAAGAAAACTCAGAAAGGCAGTTCAATGAGCTCAGGACTAAAATTAATGGACACGAGGAATATTTTACCAAATAGATTGAAGTTCTAAAAAAGAACGAAACATAAATTCTGGAGCTGAATAACTCAATAAATGAGGTGAATAATTCATTAGAAAACATTGAAATTAAAGCAGACCATATGGAAAGAGAGAATTAGTGAGCTCAAAGATAGAAGTCTAGAAGAAGAAAGAGAAACAGATATGAAAAATTCAACAAGAGCTATTCAACCCTTTTACGAAGGACAACATTAGGAAAATGGTTATCTCAGAAGGATAAGAAGGGAGAAAGGAAGCAGGGAGATAATTTAAAGAAATAATAGCTGAGAACTTCCCAGACTTTGGGAAGGAACTGGATATACAAGCCCATAAATCTAAGAGAACACCTAATTATTTTAATGTAAAGAAACCTTCTCCAAGACTCATAATATTAAATTGTCAAAAGTCAATGACAAAGAAAGAATTTTAAAGGCAGCCAGGGAAAAGGATGGTAACCTACAGAGGAGACTCCATTAGGCTATCATCTGATTTCTCAACAGAAACCCTACAGGCCAGGAGGGAATGCAATGGCATTCTCAAAATATTGAAAGATAATAACTGTCACCTAAGAATATTCTATCCAATAAACATCATTCAGATATGAAGGAGGAATAAAAGACTTTCCCAAACAAATAAAAGCTGAGGGAGTTCATCAATACTAGATCTGCCTTATGAAAGATATTGAAAGGAGTTGTTCTTCCAGAAACAAAATGGTAAAAATACACAAAACTTTGAGCAAGGTGATAAATAGAACTAGAAAATTACAACTCTTTATCTGATTAGGTTTTTAAATACTTTATTATAGCATAAAGGTTAAAGGGAGAAAAAAGGAAAGCAAAAAAAATAACTACAGCTGTCTCAGCAAACTCACAACATAAAAAAAGGATAATTTGAAACAGAAATGTAAAAGGGGAATAGGAAAAGGATGGAATTCATATATATAAATGAAGATAAGATGATATCAGCAGAAAAGGGACTATTTTATCTATGAGACATTTAACACAAAAATCAGAATAACCACAAAACAAACATATAGCAGAGACACAAAGCATAAAAAAGAGGAAACGGATAAAAATATCATAGAAAATTACCAAGCCAAAATGGCAGACAGAAACACAAGGAAAAAGAAATGATAATGATCTAGAGCAACCAGAAGACAAAAGATAAAATGGCAGTATTAAGTCCTCGCCCATCAATAATCACCTTAAATGTAAATGGACTGAATTTGCCAATCAAAGGCACAGAGAGTCTGGATGGATTAAAAACAAGACCCAACTATGTGCTGCCTCCGGGAGACTCAGCTCAGCTCTAAGGACAAACATAGGCTAAAAGTGAAATGATGGAAGACAGTGTTCCAAACAAATAGCAGCCAAAAGAAAGCTAGTGTAGCTATGCTCACAGACAAAATATACCTAAAGTCAAAAAAAAGGTAATAAGAGACAATATACAAAAATAAAGAGGATGATTCATCAAGAAGTACATATAGTAATTAATATATGCACCTAAAACAAGAGCACAAAAATATATAAAACAATTATTAACAGACCTAAAGATAGAAATTGACAGCAACACAATAATAGTAGAGGACTTTAACACCCTACTTACATCAATGGACAGATCATCCAGACAGAACACAACAAGGAAACAGCCTTAAATGAAACATTAGACTAGATGGGTTTGATAGATGTGTACAGAACATTCCATCCAAATGCAGCAGACTACACGTTCTTCTGGAGTGCATATGGAACTTTCTCAAGGATAGACCATATGTTGGGACACAAAACAAGTCTCAATAAATTTAAGAAAATTGAAATCATATCAAACATTATTTCTGATAAAAATGGAATGAAACTAGAGCTCAACTATAGGAAGAAGACTGGAAAAGTCATAAATACATAGATACTGAACAACATGATACTGTCATGTATACAATACTGTATAAGTATTGGGTCAACAAAGAAATCAAAGGAGAAATCAAAAATTACCTGAAGATAAATTAAAATGAAAATAAGACATATCAAAATCAATGGAATACAGAAAAAGCTGTACTAAGAGGGAAGTTTAATAGCAATACAGACCTCCCTCAAGAAATGAAAAAAATCTCAATCTAAACTTACCACTAAAGGAACTAGAAAAAGGAGAACAAATGAAGCTCAAATTTAGTAGAAGGAAGGAAATAATAAAAATCAGAGCAGAAATAAATGAAATGAGACTAAAAAAACAATAGAAGAGATCAAAGAATCTAAGAGCTGGTTCTTTGAAAAGATGAATCAACAAACTGTTAGCTAGACTCACTAAGAAAAAAGAGAGAGGCTCTGATAAATAAAATCAGAAACAAAAGAGGAGAAATAACAATGGATACCATAGAAATACAAAGAACTGTAAGAGAATGTTTTGAACAACTGTACACCAACAATTTGGACAACCTAGAAGAAATGGACATATTCTCAGAACCATACAACCTTCCAAGACTGAGTTGTGAAGAAATCAAGAATCTGAATAGACCAACCACTAGTTCAGAGATTAAAACAGTAATCAAAATCTCCCATGAAACAAAAGTCTGGGGCCAGACGACTTCAGAAGGGAATTCTACCAAACACTTAAAGAAGATCTAATACCTATTCTTCTCAAACTATTGAAAAAAATTAAAGAGAAGGGAACACTTCCTAACTCATTTTACAAGGCCAATATCACCCTGATACCAAAGCCAGACAAAGACATCACACAAAAAAAGAAAGTTACAGGGCAATATCTCTGATGAAATGGATGCAAAAATCCTCAACAAAATATTGGCAAACCAAATTCAACAATACATTAAAAGGATCATACACCATGGTCAAGTGGGTTTAATTCCAGGGATACAAGTATGGTTTAACATTCATAAATCAATCAGTGCGATACACCACATTAACAAAATGAAGGATGAAAATAGTATTGTCTTCTTAATAGATGCAGAAAAAGCATTTGACAAGATTCAACACCCATTTATTATAAAAACGATAATGTGGGTATAGAAGGGATGTACTTCAAAATAACAAAGCTCATATGTGAGAAACCCACAGCCAACATCATAGTCAATGGTGAAAGGTGGAAAGCTATCCCTCTAAGATCAGAAACAAGATAGGGATGCCCACTCTCATCACTCTTATTCAACATAGTTTTGGAAATCCTAGTGAGAGCAATTTGGCAAGAAAAAGAAATAGAAGACATCCAAATTGAAAAGAAAGAAGTAAAACTGTCACTATTTGCAGATGAAATTATTTAATATATAGAAAACCCTAAAGACTCTACCAAAAAACTATTAGAAATAATAAATGAATACAGTACAGTAACAGGATATAAAATCAATATACAAAATCCGTTGCATTTATTTATAATAACAGTGAGACGTCAGAAAGAGAAATTTAGAAACAATCCCATTTATAATCACAACAAAAATACCTAGGAATCAATTTAACCAAGGAGGTGAAAGACTTATAGACTGAAAACTATAGACATTGTTGAAAGAAATGGAAAAAGACACAAATACATGGAAAGATATTCTGTGCTCATGAATGGAAAGACATAACATTGTGAAAATGTCCATATTACCCAAAGCAATCTACAGATTTAATGCAGTTCCTATAAAAATCCCAAGGACATTTTTCCTAGAAATAGGAAAAAATGAAATATTGCTATTTGCAACAGTATGGATGGACCTTGAAGGTATTATACTAAGTAAAATAAGTCAGACAGAGAAAGAAAAATACTGTATGACTTCACTCATATATGGAATACAAAAAAAACTAATAAACAAACAAATACACAAAAACAAAATATATGAACAAACCAAACCAAACAACAACAAACAAATAGATGCAAAGAGTCAGGGTGGAGGGTGAAATGGGTAAGTGGGATCAACTGTATGGTGATGAATGGAAAATAAATTTTTGGTGGTGAGCATATTGTAGGGTATACAGAAATAGAAATGTAATGTTATACATATGAAACATATAATGTTATAAATCAATGTTACTTCAATAAATTTTTTTTAAATGACAGTGGATACAGCATATGAAATCTTACAGCATGCAGCAAAAGCAATTCTCAGGGAGAAGTATAGTAATAATTGCCTATATTAAGAAAAAAAAAGGATCTCAAATAAAAAATTTAACTTCACACTTCAAGGAACTGGAAAAGAAGGAACAAGCTAAACTCAAGGTAAGAAGTAGGAATAAAATAATAAAGATTAGAACAAAAATAAATGATATAGAGACTAGAAAAACAACAGAAAGATTAATGAAACTAAGCTGGTTTTTTGAAAAGATAAACAAAATTGGCAAACTTTTAGCTAGAACAACTAAGAAATAAAGAGAGAAGACTCAAACAAATAAAAGCAGAAATGAAAGGGACGTTACAACTGATAACACAAAATATAAAGTATTGTAAGAGACTACTATGAACAATTATATGCCAAGAAATTAGATAACCTAGAAGAAAGTAATACATTTGTAGAACATACAACCTATCAAGACTGGAAAACATACAACCTATCAAGACTGGGTAAAAAATAAATAGAAAATCTGAAATAAATAGAAAATCTAAGCTCAGGGCCAGATGACTTTACTGTTGAATTCTACTAAACACTAAAAGAAGAATTAATGCGAGTCCTTCTCAAACTCTTCCAAAGACAAAAACAAACAAACAAACAAAAAAAAAAATCAAAGAGGAAGGAACACTTCTGAGCTCATTTTATGAGGCCAGAATTATTCTGATTCCAAAATCAGATGATGACATTACAAGAAAGTAAAATTACAGAATAATATCCCTGATGAACATAGATGCGAAAATCTTCGACAAAATATTATCAAACTGAATTTAACACACATTAACAAAGATCATACATCGTGGTCAAGTGGGATTTATACTTGGGATGCAACTATGGTTCAATATACCAAATTAATAAATGTGACACACCACATTAACAGAATGAAGGATAAAAAAAATATTATTATGTAAGTAGATGTAGAAAAACATTTGAAAAACTTCAATATACTTTTATGGTAAAAAATCTTAACAAATTAGATATATAAAGTATGTATCTCAACATAATAAAAGCCATATATAATAAGCAGACAAGTAACATACTCAGTGGTGAAAAACTGAGAGCTTTTCCTCTAAGACTAGAAATGAGATAAGGATGCCTGCTTTTGCCACTTTTATTTAACACAGTACTGAAAGTACTAGCCAGAACAGTTAGGGAAAACAAAGAAATACAAGGCATCCAAATCAGAAAAGAAAAAGTAAAATTGTCTCTTTATAGATAACATGATTTTGTATATAAAAATTCCTAGAGACTCTACCAATAAAACTTTCAGAACTCATAAGCTATTTCAGTAAAGCTGTAGGATACAAAATCAGTATACAAAAATCAGTCGCATTTTTATACACAGTAAACTTTCTAAAAGATAAATTAAGAAAGCAATCCCACTTACAACAGCATGAAAAACAATAAAATACTTAGGAATACATTTAACCAAGTAGGCGAAAGACCTGTACACTGAAAACCGTAAGACACTGATGAAAGAAATGAAGACACAGGTAAATGAAAAGATACCCCATGTACATGGATTAGAAGAATTAATTTTGTTAAAAATGTCCATAATACTTAAGGATCTACAGGTTCAACATGACCCCTATCAAAATTTCAATGGCATTTTCACAGAAAGAGAAAAACAATCCTAATATTTATACATAACACATGGTTTATTAACAAGTTGGATATTTGCTCAAAGGTGATCCATAACAGATTTATTTGATGGGTTAAAGTCACTAATATGCTCCATCTATATTGTGTTGTATAATATAGTTGAGCATGGAAATCCCAGGAGAGACTACATTCAGCTAGTAATTAGGGGATGTTTGTAAAAGTGCCACCAAAATGGTGAAGGAGTGGAATGCTTAGGAGTATGAAAAGTGAAGGATATAGAAGATTTATAGGCCCCACCATTAGAAATCAGACATGCTCCCAGAGAAACTAGTGTTGGTGTTTTTGTCCTCAATTGCATGATATCTGACTAGGTAATATAAAGACTCACTATTAAATGTTTGGCAATATACGAGCAGAAAGAAGAGAAGACCACTTTATTTGTGTTAGTTCTGGAGAGACTACTTGTTTTCTATATATTTACTCTATCTATAACTAGGTACTATTGTGAAAAAAGAAAAGAGAAAGAAAGCATTGTGTTTTTAGTGAGGAAGATGATGAGGTTGGGAGACTAGTCAGGATGTTGCTAGTGAAAAATGGGGAGAAACTGAATATAAGCAGTGTTGTAAAGATAGAAATTAAGGAAATAATCCTTACAGTATTCAGGAAGTAGAATTAAAAATGTTTCCTGATTAATGTAATATAGATGGTGAAGAATGATTTAAGAATAACTTCTAAAATTTGTGATTTAGTATAGAAGATAGATGGTGCCATCACTAAAAAGGAGAACATGGTGAATATGAGTGGAGAAGAATTAGAGAAGAGTTGATAAAGAATTGAAAAGGAATAAAGAATTGGAGGTGAATGAAATGGAATAAAGATGATAATTCAGGTTTGAACACATGAGTTTCTAGGTAGTGATGTTCAGTGGGCAGCTGAACATATAGATTCAGGCTTTATAAGATAAATCTTTGCTGCATATACGTATTTTGGAGTCTTCAATATACAAGGTAGTTGAGGCCTTATGTGGAGTTTTACTTATATTTATAGAGTGAAAAGAAAGGAAAGGAATGGAAGGAAGGGAAGAAAAAGGAATGGAAAAGATGGGAATGGAAACAGTGAAGGTTTGGAAAAAGGAGTTTTAAAGAGGATAAGAGATAGCTATGGAGCTCAGAACTAGGACTTACTGTAACAAAAACAAAAGAACTAAAATAAGGAAAAGAGTCATAGGAAACATATAGGGGCAGAAGTGCTGGATAGACAACTGCTTACCTTGCCATTGGTGACCTTGGTAGTATCAGTAGAGTGGTGCAACTGGAAACCTCCTCTGTGAGAATCATATGGGGGAGGATTAACAATTTCAAATAACCCTGTTTAGAAATCTAAGCTTAAATAGAATCAGAACATAAAAGTAATTTGAAGACAATATACATGATATGGGCATTATAGAGTGTACGTGATTTTGTAAAAGAAATGTATGTTTACAAGGAGATTAGTAAATGTTTGAAAACAAAGTAGTTTTATAGATTTTAATTTAATTGTATAAATTTTTGATAGTTTGTGTTTTCACAGTACTGTGGCATTTAAATTTTTTAGCTTTGCAGAATTGCTGACTGAATTGAAATAGATAGCTTAGGTTCTCTGATTTCCATTTAAATGCTCAACAAGCTGTCACAAGGAAGTAGTTTTGCACGATTTATAACAACTTTAAGACATTTGCTGCTGTGCTATGACTACATCCAGTTATATGAAATATGACTTTCAAAATTACTTTTTTCCATTACCTGGACAAGTTAGGGTTAGTATAGAAGGAAGTGGCTGCCTAGATGTAGGAGGCTAATACAGTTTTGAACATTTGATATATTCACATAAATCCTCTGCACACACACAAAAAGGAAAAGTTGCAGCAACTGTTTCTTACAGATAGAACTTAATTAAAAAGAAAGAGTTAAGTTTTCAGGGTTGCATTTTCTATTTCCAAACCAGATATTTTTATTAAGTGGCAGTTAGAATTCTCAATATTAACTATTGAATTTCAGATAATTTCAATGCAATGAAAACTATGGCTAGTTCTTATCTTCCTCACCCCAGTCAACAGTATTGTAATTTAATCTTTTCCTACAATATCTAATTCGGTAACCAAAAAAAGCAATCAGTAAGAGTAAAATGATAGGAAAATCAGTTAAAAAACTGTTTTTCTTTAAATTTTAAGCTCCTTGAAAACTGAGCATCTTTTTCTCTATGATCCCATGAAGGCTGAACAATAATAAATATCCACTGAATTAAATTTTTTAATTCTTTCATCAATGCTCTTAATCTTAATATATTTCAAAATTCTTGGAGTCCTTTTATTACACTGACAATATGAAATTTAACATTAACCTGAAAGATAACTGGGTCTTATCCTCTAAATAATTCTTTTATAGCAAATAGATGTTTTTCAGACATTAAGTTGTTTTGTAATTCATAATTGTAATTTTAAAATAATCTGAGGATATTTCCTCCCTAAAGACTGCTAAATATAACCTTTTCTCTAAATCCACTGATACTTTAACACAGAAAATTAAAGAGAAGTGTGTTTTTTTTCCCCTAAGCTAGATTTAGTGGAAATGGGAGAGATTAAAGAAGAAATTCCTCATTACATAGGTTGTGAGAAAATACAAAAATTTTCTCCTGGAAATCTGTATGTGGATGAATCACGTTCCCTTTTTACAATAAAAGACAATTATGATCCAGAAGCAGGAAACATATATTTACAAACTGGGAAGACAGTAAGAATGAATATGAAGGGTGAAGAATTAGGGCTGTTCATAATCATTTCAATGTGGATTTCCCCATAATTTATGTGTCTGTTTTTTAAAATTGGTTTTCATTTATACCAGAAAATACATTTATTTATTATCTAGATCTATTTCTGTCAATATAAAAATTCAAATGTGAAAGGACAATGAATAAAATTTTAAAAATTAAGGCTAAAGTAAAACTACACCTTATTTTTAATGTGTTTTAAGGAAGGAATTGGAGAAATATTTACTTAGCAGTTTAAAATTAATGAAGATTTTAGATTTTTATTTCAAAATTTAGCAATGAGCAATCAGATGTGTCACATGTAATCCTCTTATATTTTTTGAGGGTGAAAATAATACTGAATGTAGCAACAGAAAGTAGGAGAAAAAATTGGACAAAAACAATACAACGGGGCTTCCCTGGTGGCACAGTGGTTGAGAGTCCGCCTGCCGATGCAGGGGACACGGGTTCATGCCCCGTCCGGGAAGATCCCACATGCGGTAGAGCGGCTGAGCCCGTGAGCCATGGCTGCTGAGCCAGCACGTCCGGAGCCTGTGCTCCGCAACGGGAGAGGCCACAACAGTGAGAGGCCTACGTACCCCAAAAACAAACAAACAAACAAAAAACAAAATAATACAACGGTGTTCTTTAATCTTGAATATTTTTTTTTGCATGACTACTTACTAACATAAAAGAATATGGTGTCATATATATTACCTATGATTCAGTTATATAAATATATACAATGTAGGATTAAAGTAAATCAAATTAAAATTCATAATTCTGGGCATATTTATAATGCTAAATAACAGTATATAAAACAGTATGTAGTGATGAGTATAGCATAAATAAGCATTTAATTATTACTTATTTTTCTATGAATAATGTTATTATGAAACAGGGAATGGGATGAAATGAAATTTGCAGAGTAAATGATGAAACTGAGTCTGAAATACATCCATTGTACCTATGCTGGAATTTATCTGGTTAAATCAGTGCTCTGTTTACACATTGCTGACCATCTGCTCTGTCACCTAAAGTGATCCGGTTATGAAACAGAATCCAAAGATATCTCATCTTCTGTTCCTTGTTATTTCTGCATGTCAACATAACTTTAACCAGCTAAAAAAAGTAAATATTCACTACCAGCTTAACCTCTAGGATATGTTAATGAAATTATATTTTAGATTCATGGCAGCATATTAAAACCTTTTATAATTAAAAGTAGTCATTTATAAACTTGCTACATCTTCTGTCAGAAAATGAAAGCCACTTTCTAAGTAACAGTAAATATGTTGTTAAATAATGACTAGTAAGTAAACTTTAAAAGTAAGAATTTGGTAGCAAAGCATGTGAATATATTTATATAAATATATGTATATATTTAATATATATACAAATTACAGGGAGAGATAGTGAAGGTAAATTATTCAAAGAAAATGTAACAGAGAAAAGCCAGATCTGACTCCATGTTGGATCCGTTTCTTTTACTTTAACCTTTGCTTCCCGTTGCTTTTGTTCACTAAAAGGATACTGTCTGTACATAATGGCCTGCCTCAGGGAACCCTCCCCCTCTGCCTGAATGTTAAACCAAAGTGCCTTTGTTCAGGGAAATATCTGTGGATGGCTGCAAGAAAGATGAAATGAACACATCCCCTCCCTGAGGCTGGCCATCCCAGGGGATATTTGCAAAACTATGGCCTTTTTACTTTACTTCCTCATCCCCTCCCTCTCTCTGTGCTATAAAAGAAACTGGTATCCAGACCCCCATAAGATGTTTTTTCGGAGACCTAGTCTGCCATCCTCTTGGTCTGCCGGCTTTCTGAATAAAGTATTCCTTGCCTCAACACCTCATCTCCGATTCATTGGCCCGTCGTGTGGCAAGCAGAGCGAGCTTGGGCTCGGTAACACAAATACTTTTCTTGTAAAGTAGTAACGACATGTGGAGGAAGCCCTGACAAACCAAAGGAAGAGAATAAATTGACCTTCTATGCAAGAATCTAATGGACAAAAAGTCTGCACGTTTTCAATATGGACAAAAAGTCTGCACATTTCGCTAGATTAGCCTAGGGGAAAAGCACACTTTAATTTTCTGTGTTAAAATACCAGTGGATTTAAAGAAGGGGTTATATTTAACCATCTTTAGGGGGCAAATATCCTCTTAGATTATAACTAGACATGAATTACAAAACAGCTGAATGTCTGAAAAATATCTATTTGCTATAAAAGAATTATTTAGAAGATAAAACCCAGTTATCTCTCAGGTTAATGATAAATTGCATATTGCCAGTGTAATAAAAGGACTCCAAGAATCTTGAAATATATTAGAATTAAGAGCATTGATGAAAGAATTAAAAAATTTAATTCAATGGATACTTGTTATTGTTAAGCCTTCATGGGATCACAGAGAACAAGAAGATGCTCAGTTTTCAAGGAGCTTTAAACTTAAAGAGGAAAAGTTTTATGACCAATTCTCCTATCCTTTCACTCTTACTGATTGCTTTTTTGGTTACTTGTTATTCCTTTTATGGTCTAGTAAGAATTGTGAGAGAATAGAAATTTTCTCTTTTCCAGAATACCTTCCTGGTTTGAAGTACTCTGAAAAGTGCCATTCTCTGCTATTAAATTTATTTGCCAAATGTTTGTTTCTTGAGCCTGGTTTTGTCAGTCTTTCTATCTGATTATGTGTTTCTCAAGAGCAGCAGTCAGAACCAATGGCTATTTTACGAATTTTTATAAAGCCTAGGAAAATGTTTTAATATAGTGACTGCTTAAAACTGTTGATCATTGTTTGTCTGATGATTAATAAATAAAGGAAAATTGACTTTTTTCTCGTTAATAAGTGATTTTATAAAGTGCCCTGAAAAACTCGAAGTGCATTATTTTCCTCATCATATCATTATATGGTGTAAGTAAACAGAGTCGGTTAAGAATAAAGAAATAAGGAGCAGAATTATGTTGAAATAGCTTGTCACAAGGTGGCACTGCTGTCTCAAATATGAGGCTATATCTACCCTTTCTCTTCTTCGGGGTGATCTTTTAAAATATTTAAAATGCTTTGAAAATACTTCGTATTACCTTAAGGAGTTTAGATCTCAGATAAACTTTTAGAGTAGCATCCACAATTAGTGTTACCTATTGGCTATAATTTTTGCAGATTTTTTTTTTTTCATCAAGATGTGTAAAATTCCCAGTCTCAAACATCCAACTTTGATTGAATTTAGACATACTAATCTAAGGGAAAAAAATAAGCAGACAGACATATTTCAGTCCATAATACTTCTATTTTTGACTTTCATCTCATCTTTATTGACTTCTTAAGAAAATAATCAATTTCATAAAAAATCATTGTTAGGGTGTGACAATCAACTTTTGTCCATTAAGTTAGTAATTACTATTATTTCTAGGAAAGAGAAAAGATTTAAGATTCTGAATTGGTATTTTGAAAAGAAGGCAGTGTCATAGAACTTACTACCAAAGCACATCTCATATGCACAAAGTTGAAATCAGAACTGAGTAAAATACCATCACACGCTCTTACATTCTCTGTGAGAAATATTCATTGAGGCTTATTTTCACTGTACATATGATTTCTCTAGCTATAGTTACAAATACAGAGTATCACTTTTTTACATGAATGCAGTACTTTCAGAATAAAATATCTAAGCTATAGAAGCCAAAAGGTGAGAGCTGATGCTCATTAAGCAGGCTGGAAAGACTAATAAGAATAAACGTTTGCTAAAGGCAAACAGTCACCTTCATAAGTTTAAAGAGAAAAGAATAATGCTAAAAACAACCTTCCTGCCTGAAGTTACCAAGAGAGATAGAAATAGTTTAAAAGTACATTTTTAGAAAGAATAGCAGAACAGCTTTTAAGCTCAACAAATTGTATGTTCTTAAGGAATAATTCAAGTTACAGTTCAAACCTTGAATGAACCTGCTTGCCATAGGTAGATAACTTGTGTTTGTCTCTGGATTTAACACATGGTTTGGTCATGCTAGCATGCACGGAAGGTATACCTTCTGCAGTTAGTCTGGAATAAGCCAGTCCTCTGAATATTATTTTTTTATTTATTTATTTTTTTGCAGTACGTGGGCCTCTCACTGTTGTGGCCTCTCCCGTTGCGGAGCACAGGCTCCCGACGCGCAGGCTCAGCAGCCATGGCTCACGGGCCCAGCCACTCTGCGGCATGTGGGATCTTCCCGGACTGGGGCACGAACCCGTGTCCCCTGCATCGGCAGGCAGACTCTCAACCACTGCGCCACCAGGGAAGCCCCTGAATATTCTTATTATTAGTTACTTGGAAGTAAGAAGAAGAAAGAGGAAAAAGAGAAGAAAGTAAGACTAAACAAAAACACAAGTCCCTCCAGTTAGAGATTCCTACATTAATGTCACTTTATCAGAGAGCCCCTTCCTTGACTACTCCTCCCTCTTTACCCCCAGTACACAGACATGGCAGATATAGACTTGCGTGTTATGTCTCCCTCACTAGACTATAAACTCCATGAGAGCAGGATTACTGTTTTGTTCACTACTGCATCCTCAGTGTTTCAGACACTTAACACATAATACGTCTCTCAATAAATATTTGTTCAATAAATGAATGAATTTTCATACATCATGGATATATAGATATAGTTGCTTTATTTCATAATAGTGAGCAACCTGTAATAGATATTTATTAAACATGAATTTTGGGTGTTATTACTAGACAATGTTTGAAATCTGGCTTTACCTAACTGACTAAAACTTTTGGATGTCCTGTATCATTTTTCTCTAATCAATATGTAACATAGAACGTACAAGAAATATGTCGAAGTTTGAGGAATCAGAATATTTGGGCTGTGGCCACAAAGGGGACTTGCCAAGTGGCATTTGCTTGGTAAATTCATCATATATTAGTTCTGACTTCAGTCTTAGACAGACAAACATTCAATCTTCTTATTCAGTCTTCTTACTGGAGATAATATTTCCTGAATGATAATTTAGCCAACCAGAACTTCTCAAATTGGGGCATGCTTGCCTCCTGGGAATAGCTGGCTGAATGCCATAGCCACTCCCATGGAGATGAGAGCAGAAAGGTACAGATAAAGTGAGGCAGAGAGCTTTGGTCTAGGCCTAAGCTTAGGCAGGCTTCCAAACATTTTTCTCTACATGCTTCTATGGACAGAGATTGGGGATATAGCTTGAAAAAACTAACCTTGAATTCTAAGAATGTAACTTAAATATCTTTACATATTTTATAGTTTACTTCATAATATATCCATGTTTCTTTTTAAATAAAAATAATATTCTGACCCTCTTAATATCAAAACATGATGCTCTGCGTTGCTGTTCTCTCCCAGCAAGGGTGTGTGAAGCCATTTGTGTGTGGACTCAGATACCACTGACACACAGTGAAATAGAGTACTCAGCTTGGTAAGTGTGATTTAAGCCAACATTCATCCATTTATATATTTCAGCCACAAATACTGTGCCATGTGCTTGGGAAACAAAGATAAGCAAGACAAGTTTGAGTAACAAGCTAATAAATAAGTACAATGTGGTAATTTCAGTGATAGAGGTGGGCATAGGTTGCTGTGGGAATTGAGGGGGTGGTAGGTAGTTGAGCCTGAGTTAAGGGAAATTTTATGAGGACAAGCTTCCTAGATGAGTAGGATTCAACAAGCAGAAGAGACAGAGTAGAATAGAAGAGGCATGAAGAGAAAAATTAAGTGTATTTGCAAAATCCATCTTTACATAGAGGTATGCCTATTACCATGATGGCTATATCAAGAATTTGAACAAGAGTATTCCTAGAAAACATCTAAATGAACATTGCTGAAGTCTACTTCCCCCATTTTTTTCCATTTCAATTAAAAATCTGACCTTGTTAAACGGCACTTTTTTCTTTAGTTATTTAATACTTCAGTCTTGCTGGCTACAAGTTATTTAGTATTTTCTCTATTTATTCTAAGACTTTCTGTCAATATATTAACTGTTCTTTTTTTTCTGAAAGACAGAACTCACTATAAATGTATCCATCAGTTGTAAGGTGATCCAGATTTGAGATGTTAAACTGTTTAAAAAGTATCAAATAATGAAGGAAAAAATGATGTTCCTGTCTTACTTTATTTTACCAGAGTGTATCACTACTCTGATTATACAGTATTTAAATTTCAGAGAGTAAAATTATTTTACGTTCAAGCCGTGAGTAGCACTTTACTGTCACTTTTGTATACTAGGCTTATATTTGTCATTATTAATATTAATAAATGTTTCGCTTTCAAAACTTTCCCCTCTACCTCTGCATCTTTCTTTGTGGAGGAAGTGAGGAAGAGAAGGAAGAACGTAACAGGAGTAAAATTATGTTGAAATATGGAAAATTGCTGTTTCTTGAGATTATTGTTGGTACTTTGGGTACCATATTATGTAGTCTTAAATGATGAAGATAATGTAACCCAACATATAAGCATAAAATTAAGCTTAGATAGAAGTAAACACCTTTTCTCCCACCCACCTCTCCTAGTACACTGATGTAGTCAGTGTGATTAAGTGTACTCTCAAGAGACTATGATTAGCTTAATAAAACCCCAACCACATGCTACTAAATGGTATAGATCCCACCAAAAGAATTACTGGAATAGAAAATCTGAATGTCTGACCCTCAAATAAATAAAAGAGTCTAAGATAATGAAACATCATTGTGTTAGGTCAAATTCTAACATGGTCTTCCAAGATTCTCTCACATGGGGGCTTCTGGATATGAAGAGGTAGTTACTCTCATGATTAGGTTATCTTACATGAGACAATGACTTAAAGAAAGCAAAGTTATCTGAGATAGACCTGATCTATCAGGTGAGCCCTTGAAAGTGACTGAGTTTTTGAAGAAAGATTTTGATGTGAGGGAGGTTCTCAGGCTTTGCTTGCTTTGAAGATGGAGGGGACCATGTGCAAAGAATGTGGGAAGGCTCTGAAGTGTAGTGGGGTCATTTGTTGATCCAGCAAGGAAACAGGGACTTTAGTGCTCTTGCTGCAAGAGACTGCATCCTGCCTCAGCCACACAAGCTTGGAAGAGAACTCTAAGCTCCAGGTGAGCACGAAGCTTGGCTAAAACCTTGATTGTGGCTTTGACTTGAGATGCTGAGCAGAGAGCCTAACCTCACTCTTTTGGACTTCTCACCTACCTAACTGTATGGTAATAAATGGGTATTGTGTTAAGCTACTCTTTGTGGTAATTTATTATGCAGCAACAGAAAACTAATACAATCATGAAGACCAGTCTGAATAACTAACCAACCTCTACCTTCTGCTTGGCACATACCAGCATCTCCCCACATGCAGTCACTTCTATCGGGCTTTTCTCACTTAACTAAAATTCTTTTCCATCTTAAAATAATAATAGTTAATATTTATTGATTACTTTCAACCTGCAGTACTGAGATATATGTGAATTATATCCTTCAGTTGTCTCACTGACCGCACATAGATGATACTATTTACTATTTCCATTTACTGAAGAGGAAACTGGAAGAATTAGATTCAGTACTCATCCTGATATGACAAGTTGTTTAATACACACAGTGAATTGGGATAAGAATCCAGATATTCTGATTTCAGGCTCCATGTGCTTTGTTTTTAGAAAATGAAAATAATGTAAAATTTTTAAAAAAAATAGTGAAATTCCATCAGCAAACAACCACCACTGTTAACGATTTAGTGATCATTCTTTAGCAAGATTCCCTCAACAAATACACAAATGTATAAATTTGTATAAGTGGAGTCATATATAAATGTCCTTTTATTAAAAAAAATGGCTATTTTCTTATTTCTTCTTTTCTCTATTTCCTCCCTTTCCTTTTCAATCAACTCTTTATTTTTATTTACCTTCTCACCTTGTTCCCACCCTAAGTAATAAATAGCTTTGCACCTCTTTCTATATGCTTGTGTTATATAGATACATAAAACAAAATTTCCTCATTTTTTGTGTATGTGTATATATATATATATACTTATACATGTGTGTCTGTATATTTGTGTAATTTTTAGATGAGGTGTAATTTGTGTAATTTGTAAAGATGAGGTTATTTTATATAAAGTTATTTGTTTCTCTTCTTTATCACTTCAATATATGGCCACACAGAGCCTTGTGGAATATATTAATGACTTTATTTTATGAGAACAATGAAGAATATTAAGCTGAGAAGGTGTCAAGATTGGATTTGTTTTGAAAAATTATCTTGGTTGCAGAATAGAGGAAGGTTGGAGTTGATGCAGGAAGACCAGTTAGTCATCTATTTTGGTGGTCCAAGCAAGGAATTATAGCGGTTTAGATTAAAATAGCAGTAGATGGTGTTAGTGAGAGGTCAGTGGATTCAAATAGATATGTAAGAAATAAAATCTATAGACTTCGGTGGAGGATTTGATAAGGAAAAGAGAGTTGTCAGTGATGTTTGTCAACGATTGTTTCCTAAGTTGTCAAAGATGTTTCCTAAGTTTCTAGAAAGATGGATGTTGGTTCCAATTTACTGAGTTGGTGCCATTTTCTTCCTGTTTTCCCCCTACTTGAGAAAGGCCAAGTTTGATCATAAGTTCAGTATGATTTTTAGGCTACAGAAATAGTAGCACAAGATAGGAAATGGGTAAACTTACAGGTGGCATGGCTAGGCCCTTTATCTGCTCTCACTCATGGGCATTTGAGGAATTCTTCAGCTGCCCTTAAGTGTTCATTCTTATGGATTTCCATTGAATTTTACCTGCTCTCTCCTTGAGGAAAGGAATGGATTTCTGTCCTCTCTGTAATGGTTTCCTCTCATCTCAGCTCTGTTTAGATGATTTTTTATTCCAACCAAAATAATCTTGCTACCCAGACTGGAATACACTGCAGAGATCTTCACTTAAAATTTTATACATTTTTTTTCTAATTACAAAAGAAATGCCTATTTGCTTAACATGTATACAGAATAATAAAGAATATAGAAATAAGTAGAATCTATATAGTCTACTATTCAGTCATACTACCTGAATAGTGCCTCCTAAATTGTATAATTTGGTATCCTATATTGATACCTACTGTTAGCATTTGTGCTTTTACTTCCATTTTTTAAAAAGCAAAACAAAACACTGAGGAACAAAGAAAATATACTGTATATTCATTTATACATATTTTCCCCCAATGAATACACTATAAGACTTTTCCTAGTTTCATTTAAATTTAGCTACAACAAAGAAGCTGAGACAAAAAACCCATAAACTTAAAAGGTACCAAAGTACAAGTGATGATCCCATTTTTACAAATAAACTGTTTTCATTTCCTATACCTACAAAAGTGAGTCAAAAAGTGAAATTGCAATAAAATGCAATAAAAATGTATCATAGAAATTGTCAAATGATGAAATGATCAAATGGTGAAAGACACGGGAAGAGTGGATAGAATTTGTAACTAGCTATTAAGAGATCTGAAGTTTAAAATTCCTTCTATCACTCATAATTCAGAAAGCAGATGTACCCAGGGTTAGAAAGTATAGTCCCTACCTTTCTTGGTTACTCTCATTTCTTCCTATTTCTCCTCCAAATTGGAGTATGGGGGATAGAGATAGCCAGTATTTAGTGAGAACCTGTAATTTCCAAGATATTATAATATATTCTCTTATAATTTTGTGCAATGAAAATTTTACAACATGCACAAAAAAGAGCAAATAATATAATGAATTCCATTTGTTCATAGCTTTAGCAATCATCGTTATTTTCCTAATCTTGTTTTATACATTGCTGCCCTCCCCATTTTTTGTGCTACACTTTTTTTTTTTAACATCTTTATTGGGGTATAATTGCTTTACAATGATGTGTTAGTTTCTGCTTTATAACAAAGTGAATCAGTTATACATATACATATGTTCCCATATCTCTTCCCTCTTGCGTCTCCCTCCCTCCTACCCTCCCTATCCCACCCCTCCAGGGGGTCACTAAGCACCGAGCTGATATCCCTGTGCTATGCGGCTGCTTCCCACTAGCTATCTACCTTACATTTCGTAGTGTATATATGTCCATGCCTCTCTCTCACTTTGTCACAGCTTACCCTTGTCCCTCCCCATATCCTCAAGTCTGTTCTCCAGTAGGTCTGTGTCTTTATTCCTGTCTTACCCCTAGGTTCTTCATGACATTTTTTTCCCCTTAAATTCCATATATATGTGTTGGCATACGGTATTTGTCTTTCTCTTTCTGACTTACTTCACTCTGTATGACAGACTCCAGGCCTATCCACCTCATTACAAATAGCTCAATTTCGTTTCTTTTTATGGCTGAGTAATATTCCATTGTATATATGTGCCACATCTTCTTTATCCATTCATCCGATGATGGGCACTTAGGTTGTTTCCATCTCTGGGCTATTGTAAATAGAGCTGCAATGAACATTTTGGTACATGACTCTTTTTGAATAATGGTTTTCTCAGGGTATATGCCCAGTAGTGGGACAGTATTTGACTGCAAATCCCAGACACGTTATTTCCACTGTAAGAACTGTCCAACTGTGTTAGAAGTTACAAATGAAGCATGTTTTTTCATTACTTGAGACAAAGTTCTACTAAAGACAGTGCAACATAATAGTCATATATAAAATGTATCACAAATTTCTAGAAAACATGATATATTGCAGTCTATTTGATTTCATCAAGTGCCTATAATTGCCTATTAGTGCCTATTATTAGTGCCTATTACTGGATTGGGAGAATATCTGGATTCCAAAGCAACTTTTGAACTGGTTTTGAAGCCTTGGATAAATTGCTTAACCTTCATAACACTGTTAATTAGGGTTCTTTCTATTGCAATGACATTTACTAAAATTAGCCAAAGCAAAAGAAGAAATTTATTTGGAGGATGTTGGGGTATTTAATGGAATAAACAAGCATTGGGCAGAGGCTCAGGGATGCAGGGGTCAGAGACTTGAGTCCTGATGTGGCTCTCATATCTGTTTCTCTTTACCAGTTTTAGCCTTCTATCTTGTTGCCAAGAAGATTATTTTCCTAAAGGATAGAAAGCACAGCTGCTAACAATTTTATAACTTAGAGCCTATCAAAATCTAACAACCTTTGTAAAGATACCAACTTCTGGAACAATCAACTGTGGCCAGGGTTAAAATGAAATAAACTAAGATGAAAAGTAGAAATCATGTGGATGGAATGGGTGAAATACAGTTACCAGGAAATCTGGGGCAGAGGATGTTGTACAAACAATCACATACACATCCTCTAGGGGGACTAAATGATTTTATCTGTAAAATTAGATCTTTGAATTGCATGATTGCTTAGGTACCTTCTAATTTCTAATATATAACTCTTTTAAAGTCCCTAAATATACTGAAGGAAGTTTGTTGCTTTGGAAGAGCAATAGAAACTATAAATTAATAATAAAATGTCCTATAATGTGAGTTTAACCAAAGTTTAAGACTATAGTGTGTCATTTTTAAGCGTGTATCTTAAGGTGACATGTCATTAATATGAAACTTTAATAAGAGAAGAAACCAAAAGCAGACAATTTCATTTTGCATTAAATATATCTTAATTGTATTGTCATACTGACATGCCCCACCCATACAACTTATGGTGGAGTAAATTAAAGAATAAGGAACTTTCTATGTAAAAACAAAGAATTTGTTTCTCATTGCTGATATTTCATATTTTGAAGTCCCAGGTTTATCATATAAGCTTAATGCTCTAACATAGCCTAAAAATTTATGAAGTTTCACCTTAAAAGCCCAGTTTAAATATTTTTTTGGTATAGATATTTTATTTTATGTTATTTTATTTACTTATTATTCATTGAGTGTCCAGTGAATATGTTAGGCTCTGATAAAAAAATGTATCTTCAATGTAGATATTATTAGATATTATTTATTTATTTAATTTTAGTATAAAAATCTCCAAGCATATACAAAAATAGAGAAAATAATGTAATAAACCCTTATATATTTTCACCCAGCTTCAACCCAAACACTTTCTGTCTGCCAGTAACAATGCAGAACTCCCAGCTCTCCTGGCAAAGTGTTGTCAGGGTAAACCAGTTTCACCAAAATGTTTAAATAAAATCCAGAATCTCATAACATAATACAAAAATGTTCATGTTTCAATAGAAAATCAGTTATACTGCAAATGAGAAAGATCTAAACAATTAAGAACGGGATATCAATAGATGACAACAATGAGATGATAGAGATGTTAGAATTATCTGACAACATTTTAAAGCAGCCATGATAAAAATGCTTAAGCAAGCAACTAAAACACACTTACGTGAAAATAGAAAAGGCTAAACTATATGAGGCAAAAACTGATAGAACTCCAAGGAGAAATAGATGAATTCCACTATCATAGTCAGAATCTTTACTTCCCCTATATTAGAGGTGGACAGATCCACTGTCCAAGCACAAAATCATTTCATAGTTGATCTCAACAACACCAGCGACAAACTGGATATGATTGGCATCTATAGATTACTTCATCCAACAACAGCAGAATATACACTTTTCTCAAGCTCACATGGAACATTCACTGAGATAGGCCACATTCCAGATTATAAGATACACCTGAAAAATTTAAAGAATATAAAACTACAGACCAATCTCTCTCACAAACTTAGATGCAAAAGTCCTAAACAAAATATTAGCAAATTAAATCCAACAATGTATAAAAAGAATCATATGCCATGACAAAATGGGGTTTATCCCTGGCATGCAAGGCTCTTTTAGCCATCACAAATTAATTAATGTAATTCAGCACATCAACAGGCTAAAAATGAAAAAGTATCATATCAAAAGATGCAGAAAAATATTTGGCAATATCGGACACCCATTCATGATAAAAACTCAGAGTATATTAGGAATAAAGGAGAACTTCCTCAACTTGATAAAGAACATCTAGAAAAAAACCTACAGCTAATATCATATTTAATTATGAGAAACTAAAAGCTTTCCCACAAAGATCAGAAACAAGGCAGAGATGTCTCCTCTCGTCATTCCTTTTTGACATTGTTCTGAAAATCCTACCTAATACAATACGACAAGAAAAGGAAATAAAAAGTATGCAGATTGAGGGCTTCCCTGGTGGCACAGTGGTTGAGAATCCACCTGCTAATGCAGGGGACACGGGTTCGAGCCCTGGTCTGGGAGGATCCCACATGCCGCGGAGCAACTAGGCCCGTGAGCCACAACTACTGAGCCTGCGTGTCTGGAGCCTGTGCTCCACAACAAGAGAGGCCGCGATAGTGAGAGGCCCGCGCATCGTGATGAAGAGTGGCCCCGGCTTGCGACAACTAGAGAAAGCCCTAGCACAGAAACAAAGACCTAACACAGCAAAAATAAATAAATAAATTTAAAAAGTGTGTATTATTAAAAAACAAAGTATGCAGATTGGAAAGGAAGAAATAAAACAATTTTGTTCACAGATGACATAACAGTCCATGTAGAAAATCCAATAGAATTTTTTAAAAACCTCCTGGAACTAATAAGCAGTTATAGAAAGGTTGCAGGTTATAAGCTTAATATACAAAAGTCAGTCACTTTCCTATATACCAACAATGAACAAATGAAATCTGAAATTAAAAACACAATATAATTTACATTAGCACACCCCCAAAATGCAATACTTAGGTATAAATCCTACAATATATGTACAAGATCTATAAGAAGAAAATTATAAAACTGATGAGTGAAACAAAAGAACTAAATAAATAAACTAAATTTATCATGGATAAGAAGAAGTAATATTGCCAAGTTGTCAGTTCTTCCCAACTTGATCAATAGACTCAATACAATCTTACACAGAACCCCAGAAAATTATTTTGTGGATGTTGACAAACTGATTATAAAGTTTATGGGGAGGCAAAAGACCCAGAATCACCAATACAATTTTGAAGGAGAACAGTTGGACCACTGACACTACCTGAGTTCAAGATTTACTATAAAGCTACAGTATTCAGGAGAGTGACATTGGGGAAAGAATAGACAAGTAGATCAATGGAACAGAATGGAGAGCCCAGAAATAGACCCCTGTAAACATGCTCAAATGAACTTGACAAATGAGCAAGGGTAATTATAATGGTACAAAGTCTCTTCAGCAAATGGTGCTGGAACAACTGGACTTCATTAAAATTAACTGATAACCTGAACTTCATTAAAATCTTCTGCTCTGCCTAAGACTATGTAAAGAGGAGGAGAAGCTAAGCCAAAGATTGGGAGAAAATATTTGCAAAATACACATCTGATAAACAACTGTTATTTGAAATATATAAGAACTCTTAAAATGCAACAATAAGAAAATGAAAACTCAAATGACCTCGGGTATGGCAATGCCTTTTTAGATAGCACACAAAAGGAGCAATCCATGAGAGAAATAAACCCAAATAAAAAATTAGCCAAAGACCTTAACAGATACCTCACCAAAGAGGATATAAAGATAGCAAATAAATATATGAAAAGATGCTAAGTAATCAGGGAAATGGAAATTAAAACAGCAATGAGGACTTCCCTGGTGGTGCAGTGGTTAAGAGTCCACCTCCCAGTGCAGGAGACATGGGTTCGAGCCCTGGTCCAGGAAGATCCCACATGCCGCGGAGCAACTAAGCCCATGCACCACAGCTACTGAGCCTGCGCTCTAGAGCCCACGAGCCAGAACTACTGAGCCTACCTGCCACACTACTGAAGTCTATGCTCCTAGAGCCCGTGCTCTGCAACAAGACACTCCATCATAATGAGAAGTCCGTGCACTGCAATGAGGAGTGGCCCCTGCTTGCCATGGCTGGGAGAGCCCATGCACAGCAACGAAGACCACATGCAGCCCAAAATAAATAAATTAATTTAAAAAAATAGTGTATATGTGTCAATTGCAATCTCCCTAAAAAAAAAAAAAAAGAAAGACAAAAAAACAGCAATGAGATACCACTACTCATCAAAATGGCTGATATCCAGAACACATGACACCAAATGCTAGTGATGATGTGCAGAAACAGGAATTCTCACTCATTATTGGTAAGAATGCAAAATGGTACAGATAGTTTGGAAGACAATTTGGCAGTTTCTTACAACACTAAACACATTCTTACCATATGATCTAGCAATCACACTCCTTTTTATTTATCCAAAGGAGTTGAAAACTTATGTTCACACAAAAAACCTGTATATGCGTGTTTATAGCAGCTTTAGTCATAATTGCCAAAGCTTGGAAGCAACTAAGGTGCCCTCAGTAGGTGAATGGATAAATAAGCTGTGTTACATCCAGACAATGGAATATTATGCAACATTAAAAAGAAATGAGCTATCAAGCTGGGAAAAGACACAGAGGAAACTTAAATGCATATTACTAAGTGAAAGAAGCCTACACTATATGATTCCAACTATATGACATTCTGAAAATGGTAAAACTATGGAGACAATCAAAAGATCAGAGGTTGCTGGGGATTGAGGTGGTGAGAAGACTAGGCAGAACATAGATGGACAGAATTGATTTAAAAACATGACCCAACTCTGTTTTGTCTATAAGAAACTCATTTCAAATACAAATTTACAGGGTGTTTTAAAGTAAAAAAAAAATGGATAAAGGTAGCATGCAAACCTTAATTAAATGAAAGCAGGAGTGGCTATATTTATATCAAATAAAGTAAAAATCAGAGCAAAGAAAGTTACTAGAGACAGAGAGGAACTTTATAAAATAAGAATGTCAATCAACCAAGAGGACATGTAATTATAAATGTGTATACATCAAACAACTGATCTGCATAATATGTGAAGCAAAAATTAATATAACTGAAGGAGAAATAGACATATGTGTGATTATAGTTGTAGACTGTACTTCCTCCCTCAACATTTGATAGAATAAAAAGAATATCAGAAATTATATAGGAAAAAAATCAACACCACCATCACATAACATTCTAATCAACATTCGTAGAGCACCCAACCAACAACAAACTATACATTCTTTGTAAGTGTCCATGGAAGGTTGATCATATCATATCCTCATCCACAAAGTAAACCTCAACAAATTTAAACTATAGAAATTATAAAGTGTATTCTCTGAACTCAATGGAGTCAAGTTAGAAGTGAATAGCAGAAAGATAACTGGAAAATCTACAACCATTTGGAAACAAGTCACATTTAATAATCCATGGGTTGAAATGAAAGTCCCAAGGAAAAAAAATACATTCAATTCAATGTATTAAAATATACATTGAACTGAATGAAAATAAAAATACAATACATCAAAATTCATGGGACAAAACTATGTCAGGGCTGAGATAAAATATTGTCAATTCAATAATCTAAGTGTCCACCTCAAGAACCTAGAAAAAAGAAGAGCTAAATAAACTGAAAACCTGCAAAAAGAAGGAAATAATAAATATAAAAGCAGAAATCAATATCATTAGAGAAAATAAAGAGCTAGTTCTGTAAAAGATAAATAAAACTGAAAAATTATAGCAATGGTGACAATGAAAACAAAAGACACAAATTACTAATATCAGAAATGACATAGAGAATGAAACAGACCCTGCAGGCATCCAAAGGATAGGGGAATACTATAAACAACTCTGTACATATACGTTTGACAACTTAGGTAACATAGACTTGTTTTTGAAAAACACCATTTACAACTCACCAAATACAAAACAGATAATTCAAGTAGCATGATAACTATTAAAGAAATCGAATTTATATTTATAAAACTCCCAAAAAAGAAGTCTCCAGGGCCAGATGATTTCACTGGAAAATTCTAACAAATATTTTAAAGAGAACTAACATTGATTCTACACAATCTCTTCCAAAAAGTAGAAGAGGAGAGAATACTTCCCAATTCACTTTTGAAGGACGTATTACCCTGATACTGAAATCAAACATAAAGAGTACAAAAAAAGAAAAAAAAAAGAGAGAGAGAACTACAAACCTATATTTCTCACAAATATATACGCAAAAATCCTTAATAGTGTATTAGCAAATGAAATTTAGCAATACATAAAAATAATTATGTATAATAACCAAGTGGGATTTATTTCAAGGTTAAAAGGCTGGTTTAATATTTAAAAATCAAGCACTGTAATGCAACATATTAAACAGGTTAAAAAAGAAAACTCACATAGACATATAAATCAATGCAGAAAAGGCATCTCACAAAATTCAGCATGCATTCATGATAAAAAAAATCTTAGAAAATATGAATAAAGAGGAAGATCTTCAACTTGATAAAATCATCAACAAAAGTTTACAGCTAACATACTTAATGGTGAAAGATGGAATACTTTCCCCTTGAAATCAGAAACAAGGCTAGGATGCCCACTCTCACTATTCTTATCCAACATGGTACTAAAAGTTCTAGCCATTTCTGTAAAGCAAGAGAAGAAAAGGCATATAGGCCATAAAGGAAGAAATAAAATTGTCCTTATTTGCAGATAACCATGATTGTCTACATAGGAAATTCTAAGGAATCTACCAAAAATATTCTAGAAATAATGAGTTCAGCAAAGCCACAGAAATCAAGATAAACACACAAAAATCAGTTGTATTTCTATATACTAACAATGAACAAGTGGGCAACAAAATCAAGAATACAATATCATTTACAATTTTTTTTTTAAACTTGTGTAAATCTGACAAAACATGTTCAGGACATGTATGGTGAAAAAAACACAACGTTAATAAAATAAATAGAAAAAAATATCTAAATAAATGGGTGGTCAAACTGTATTCAAATGTTGCAAGATTCAAAATAGTAAACATATCAATCTCTTCAAACTGATAAACAGGTTTAATGCAATTCGTATTAAAATTCCATCAATACATTTTGTAGATATAGATGATATCATTAAAAAAATTATATAAAAAGGCAAAGGAACTGGAATTGCTGAAAACTATCTTGATAAAGAATAAAGTGGAACAAATCATCTTTCTGACTTCAAGACTTTTTATGTAGCACATTAATCAAGACTCTGTGGTATTGGTGGAAGTATAGAAACATTTAATGTCTATTCAGTGCAACAAAATAAGAGTATTCAGAAATATACCATGCAAGTAGGCCCAACAGATTTTTAAAAAATTTTTATTGGATTATAGTTGCTTTATAATATTGTGTTAGTTTATACTGTACAGCAAAGTGAATCAGCTATACATATATCCCCTCTTTTTTGGATTTCCTTCTCATTTAGGTCACCACAGAGCATTGAGTAAAGTTCCCTGTGCTATACAGTAGGTTCTCATTAGTTATCTGTTTTATACATAGTATCAATAGTATATATATGTCAATCCCAATCTCCTAATTCATCCCGCCCCCCTTTCCCCCTTGATATCCATACATTTGTTCTCTATGTCTGTCTCTATTTCTGCTTTATAAATAAGATTGTCTATACCAATTTTTTCAGATTCCACATATATGGGCTAATATACGGTATTTGTTTTTCTCCTTCTCACTTACTTCACTCTGTATGACAATCTCTAGGTCCATCCATGTCTCTACAAATGACCCAATTTCATTCCTTTTTATGGCTGAGTAATATTCCATTGTATATATGTATCATATCTTCTTTATCCATTCTTCTGTTAATGGACATTTAGGTTACTTCCATGTCCTGTTTATTGTAAATAGTGCTGCAGTGAACATTGGGGTGCATGTGTCTTTTTGAATTATGGTTTTCTCTGGGTATATGCCCAGTAGTGGGATTGCTGCATCATATGGTAGTTCTATTTTTAGTTTTTTAAGGAATCTTCATACTGTTCTCCATAGTGGTTCTATCAATTTACATTCCCACCAATAATGCATGAGGGTTCCCTTTTCTTCACACCCTCTCCAACAATTATTGTTTGTAGATTTTGCACAACAAAGGAAACCATAAACAAGATGAAAAGACAACCCTCAGAATGGGAGAAAATATTTGCAAATGAAGCAATGGACAAAGGATTAATCTCCAAAATATACAAACAGCTCATGCAGCTCAATATCAAAAAAACAAACAACCCAATCAAAAAACGGGGGGAAGACCTAAATAGACATTTCTCCAAAGAAGACATACTGATGGCTAACAAACACATGAAAAGATGCTCAACATCACTAATTATTAGAGAAATGAAAATCAAAACTACAATGAGGTATCACCTCACACTGGTCAGAATGGCCATCACCAACTGATTTTTCACAAGTGTGCAACTGAATGGAGGAAAGAGAACCTTTTCTACAAATGGTGCTGAAGCAATTAAACATCGACAGGTGAAAGAAAGAAAGAAAGAAAGGAAGAAAGGAAGAAAGAAAGAAAGAAAAAGAAAGAGGGAGGGAAGAAGGAATCAAGGAAGGAAGGAAAGAAGGAAGGAAGACAGAAAGGGAAAGGAAAGGAAAGGAAAAAAAGGAAAATTGTCTAAGATGGATATAGGACCTAAATGTAAACTTTAAAACTATAAAACTTTCAGAAAAGCATTAGAAGCAAATCTTCAGGCTCTAGCGTTAGGCATAGAGACTTTAGACATAACATCAAAAGCACAATACATGAAAACAAAATATGATAAATTGGGCTTTATTTTAATCAAAAAGTTTTGGTCTGGAAAGTCCCTGTTAAGAGAATGAAAAGATGAGCTACAGAGAGAAAATATTTACAAACTGCATATCCAAGAAAGGATTATTATGTAGAATACATCAACATGTAAAACTCGAGTACAGAAAAAAGAAAAAAAGCTCCAATTAGAAAATAGGCAAAGACATGCAGAGAAATTTCACCAAAGAGGATACACAGAGGGCAAATAAGCACAGGAAAAGAGTTTAACATCATTATCCATTAGGGAAATGCATATTAAAACCACAATTAGATATCACTAAATGTCTACAAAAATGTCAGAAACAAAAAAAAAGTGACAACACCAAATGCTGGTGATGATGCAGAAAAACTGGATCAGTCATATATTGCAGATGAGAATGTAAATTAGTACAACCATTCTTGAAAATAGTTTATTATAAAATGAAATATGCAACTACCATATGATCCAGCAATTTCACTCCTAGGCATTATCCCAGAGAAATGAAGAGTTATGTTTACACAGAAACTGTACACAAATATTTATATCAGTTTTATTCCTAATGGACAAAAGCTAGAAACAACACAGAGTGTCTTTCAACTGGTGATTAGTTAAATGAATTGTGATACATGTATCACAATAAACTATTGATACAGTCACCAACCTGGATAAACCTCCACAGAATTATGCCAAGTGAGAAAAGCTCTTTATGAGACATTCTTGAAATGACAATATGATAGAATGAAGAACAGATTAATGGTTGCCAAAGATTAAGGCATGAGGGAATTTAATGTGGCTATAAAAGGGCAATATGAGAGATCATGGTGGTGACAGAAATGTGCTGTATCTGGACTATATTAATACTAATATTCTGCTTGTGATATTGTATTATAATTTTGCAAGATGTTACATTTGAGAAAAATTGGATAAAGCGTATATAGATCTCTGTATTATTTCTATAACTACATATGAATCTATAATTATCTTAGAATAATAAGTTTAATAATAAAAAAAAAACCCTGACAGTAAGAAATCTCTCCCTTTGAAAATGAAACCTGATTTCTTTGTTGTTTTACTTTCAGGAAGAAGCAATATAGTATGGGCAATCTCTTTTAATTCTATAGCATTCATTTGTTATTATCCTTGATGGGGTAAAAATGTCAAAACTATTTTTGCATCTACTAATGAATAACATTATTATTAAAGAGGTTTGGATTTTTGTTTTTCCCTGTTGAATAAAGGTGAGGAAAAAGTAATTCAAATGAATTAGAAATAAAGGACATTTTGTGTATGTTTATAGTGTTCTGTGCAATACAGAGAACATCACAGTAGCAGAGTTTTATTTAGTAAATAGGTCACTGGGAATTCTGTATACTTCCAGAATGGAACTGTAAGTCATCTGCATTTTTTCTATTAAATTTTATATGTAGAACATATTATAAAATTCTATTTGTGTTACAAAATTCTATTTGTGTCACTAGCATAATATAGTTTGATAATTAGTCATTTCTTGAATAGCAAAACTCAAGAAAATGCCTTGTATAAAATCTACTGAGAATTTATTGTTTAAAGTATTTGGAGCCTTAAAAATATAAATTAGAATTAAACCATTGCATTTTGCAGACGTTTAAGACCCTTCAAATTATACTTGCCAATGAATCAAAGTATTAAATCTATTTCCACCTCTTTATTTTATGTTTGAGGCTCAGAGACCAAATGATTTGTTTAGTGTCACAAGGTTAAGGAATGTCAGAAGTGGTCCTCAGACACTACTTTTATTATCTTTTAAAATTCTTTCTGGACCCAGATTTTTGTATTATCTAACTTAGAATCATTTCTGGACACTTTTGGTTGTTTTATTACAATTTAATGTATGTCTAAGAATTTTTCATAAGTTACTGTTGTCTCAATACTGCAAATTGAGAAGCATTTTTAATAAAACATTTGATAACAAAAAATGAATTATCCTCAAAAGGGCACAGAGAAGATGGTCATTGGTTTAAAATAATAGGGAATTTATAAAATGCTTAGTGGAGTTAGGTTGATAACTTTATTATGATTATTAGTTTAGTATCTGTTTCCAGATGCAATTTTATTTTATGGTGATGGAATTATAACAAAGAAAGATTGCTTTGGAGGTAAAGTTAAAATAACTGAGTATTGGGCTTCCCTGGTGGCGCAGTGGTTGAGAGTCCGCCTGCCGATTCAGGGGACACGGGTTCGTGCCCCGGTCCGGGAAGATCCCACATGCCGCGGAGCGGCTGGACCCGTGAGCCATGGCCGCTGAGCCTGCGCGTCCAGAGCCTGTGCTCCGCAACAGGAGAGGACACAACGGTGAGAGGCCCACGTACCGTACCGCAAAAAAAAAACAACAAAAACCACGATGTGAAAGAAGGGTGTGGAGAAGCCCTTCAAAACACAGGTGGCAACACTAAGGAAGTGAGGAGGGCTGTGGAGCTTGCTATTTGCCTTGGGAATGGCTCTTCTTATTTGAACTGATTGAGCTAATCAAAATGCAAAACTAAAAAAAAAAAAAAGCAAAACTCATTAGGACTTTTCTCTCATTTTTTAACTCAAGGAAAAAACATTTTAATACAGCTTTTTGCCACCTTTGCATATGATCAGACAAGAAGAGAGCTAAGGGCATTGCGGAGCTTAAGCAAAGTAAACAAATGGTTCTAATATTTTTCAGAATATTTGTCTATGTCATTAGATGCTTCGTGTCCATCCAAAGATTGCTTCTTTCCTATCTCAAAGAAGGAACTACCAGCACTTTCCCAAGGTTTACCTTGGATGCCACTTAACATGTATTAAAGACTTTTTTTGTGAAATAATTTTAGACTTACAGATAAGATACAAAAATAGAACAAAGAATTCACCCAGGTAAAATGTCAAATGTCAACAATTTACCTCATTTGCCTTACCATTCTCTGTCTTGTCTCTCTCTGTATGCATAAGTGCCTGTATATAAATGTGTATGTATGTGTATGTGTGTGGTGTGTGTGTGTAATGTTTTCATCTGAACCAATTGAGAGGAAATTGCCATTTAACCCATTATTCTTGTATGCTTCAATATTTCCTAAAAGACTAGGACACTATTGTCTGTAATCACAGTACAATCATTAAAATCTGAAAATCAACACTGATATAATACTATCAACACACACTCCATTCACATTTTACCAATTATCCCAGTAACACATTTCATAGCAAAAAAAATCCGGTTTTTCTCCATATTCAGGATCTAGTCCAGGATTACATACTGCATATAATTGAGATGTCTCCTGAGTTTTTTCAATAGTTCGTCAGCCTTCTCTTGTCTTTCATGACTTCTAAGATTTGAAGAGTATAAGACAGTTCTTTTGTAGAGTGTTCCTGATTTTGGGTTACCTGATATTTTCTCATGATTAAATTCAATTTTTGCATTTTGGCAGGGATATTAAAGAGGTGATTCTGTGTTTTTCTTTACATCATAACAACATGATTCTTGATTCCTTGCATTACTGGTGATGTTACCTTCGATCACTTGGCTAAGGTAGTGTTTTGCCGGGATTCTCTGTTGTAAAATTACTATTTTTCTCTTTATAATGAGTAAATATTTTGCCACTTGTATACCTATTTAAATATCTTTGTCCTTAGTAAAATTTTACCCAGTCATTTTAGTATTCATTCGTGATTCATTCTTGCCTGAATAAATTATCATTATAATAATTTACCAACTGTGATTTTTCTAAGTCTTATACATTTATTAGCTGTCATTCTTACATAAGGAAGAACTTTCCCTTTCCCTTCACTTATATATATGTATGTATGTATTTATATACATGTGTATGTAATGTATCTATATACTGATATCAGCATGGGTTAGAAATTAGGGGGAAAATTCAGAGTAAAAATCTGAGGACTGTCTACTAGACTGGACAGTATATAAAAATATCTCGGGTGGACTGTTGCTCTTTTAGATTTAGTACAGCTTAAAAACATATATAATTATTTAACTTTACGTCAAACATTAGCTTTAGAAATATATTTCAGATTGTATTTATGCTCACAAAGTAAAATGGATAAAGAGGTTTCTTTCTCTTGACCAACAAAATTTTTAAAAAATTACTTTCATTTGAACTAGCCAGATCAGTGATATCCAATAGAAATACAATATGAAATACGTATGTAATTCCAAGTGTTTTAGTAGTCACATTAAAACTATATAAAGAAAAAAATTTAATTAATTTAAATAATACATTTGTTTACCTAATATATTGAAATATCATTTCAATATCTAATCAATATAAAACTTATTAATAAGATACTTTACATGTTTTTCCTATTAAGTCTTCAGAATCCTATAGTTACTTTACACTTACAGCACATCTCAACTCATACCAGCCACATTTCACTTTTAAGTGTTCAGATAGCCACATGTGACTTGTGGCTACTGGACTGGAAAGCACAGATCTAGATAATTGAAATCAAAAGATTTTTAAAATCTAGAATATATAGATACTTGTTTCAGTTATCCACCTTACTTTGCATGTGCAGGAAGTGTTATTTCAAAATAGAAAAAGTAGGAAGCATAGTAAAGCTATAATCATAATACTATAAAAATTCCACTAAAGAATTTATCCTCAGAACACTGTAAGAATGAGATTAATAGAAATATCTATAATGGATTAAATTGAATTGAATGATTAAATTAAACCTTTTTTAAAAATACATATTTTATTACTATTTCTGTGTATATTAGTTTGTCCAAAACAAAACTATGTTTTAAATCAGTTTCTTAGTAGACTTCTATGACTATAGTCTTGCAACTATGAAATACTAGTTTTCAACATACCTATACTATTTCCCAAGTCCTTGAGTAAAAAGTGCATACATATACATATATACAGACACACAGACACATACATATATGCGTAAGAAAATCTGTACCTATTGAACCTTCTTGCCAAAATATATTCCTTGTCATTACTTTAGTATTAAATGATTTATAAATAAAATTGTCATTAATTTTAAAATGGTCCCACTTACATTTAACTTAGACTAGGATCAGTGATGTTGAAAGAGCATGTGGGAACCAATATAGCAAACTTATTTAGTAACAGGCAGCATCCTACCTATACTAGCTTATTTATCCATGTAACTCATTTAATTTTCACAGAATCTTATGATTAACCATTATCACAATTTATAGTCATTTTACATATGAGGAAAGTAATGCACAAAGAAGTTAAGTAACTCCCCAAATTTGCACAGCTAGTGATTGTTATATCTGAAAGTCAAACAAAGGCTGTCTAAAATTAGTCCAAAGAAGCCCTGACCGCCTCAGGTAGGATGAAGCAAAGAATGAGGTTGAATAAATTTACCTTGCACAGAGACTGTATCTGGTTACAAATGGAAGGAGAGAAGCTGGACTTCATGCAGAGATGCAAACAACCCTGATAAAATAACTTAACCAGTCCACACATTTAACAAATATGTATTTCTCTTTGCTAGGCACTGGAGTACAGTAATGCATAAAACATATGAGTTTACAGTTGAGGAGAAATAGGGAAAGAAAGCAAATACAGTCTGCCCTCCATATCCCTGTGCTCTGCATCCTTGAATTCAACCAACTACAAATCAAACATTTGAAAAAAAAATTCCAGAAAGTTCCAAAAAGCAAAACTTGAATTTGCCATGAGCTGGTCACTGTTTACATGGTATTTACATTGTATTTACAACTATATACAGAATTTACATTGTATTAGGTATTATAAGTAATGTAGAGATGATATAAAGTATACAGATAATGTGCATAGGTTATATGCAAATACTATGCAATTTTATGTAAAGGACTTGAGCATCCTTGTATTTTGGTATCCTCACGGGATTGGTTCCAGGGCCAGGACACTGTGAGATGACTGTAATTATAATGCAATATAGAAAGTGCTCTCCTAGGAATAAACACAAAATGATATGAGAATATAAAAAAATATACTTAACACAGCCTTAGGCATTAGGGAAGGCTGAAAGAAAAGCTGTTGAGTCCTGAAGAACTGCTAAAAGTTGAATTAATGATTGGCAAATATATTTAAAGAAACCTACAATATTACTTTCTTCAGGGTAACATCTCCACGTGGATCGGCTAGATGCATCTCAACCTCAAGATATGATTAAAGACAACTATGATGAAATAGAACCTCAGAATCTCATGTGGAAGGGCAAATGAAGAATGTTAACTGCTGAGTTAGTATCTACTCTGTAACAGGTGCTGGATATGCTCTCTGTATATGACTTCTACATTCCTTTCTTATGTATGTGCAATGAAGTTTCAAAAGGGTAGTTAACTTGCCCAAGATTAATGCGGCAGAGCTCTGACATCAAATGGTCTGATTCTTCTTTTTCAATTGAATAGTGCCTCCTTCCTTTCTACAAAATAAGGTAAACTGCCACTTGAGAGAAAATGATTTGCTTACTACTTTGAGTTATTCACAGAAACATGAGAGGCTTATAAAATATCCAAACAAGTAACATTTTGAAATAGTCACTAAGGAGTTTCATCATATATATTAATTATATATGTAATAATATTTTACTTTTGAAGAACAGTGAATTTTTGTGGTATACAAAGCTCTTTCATTTCTCTTTTCTCATTAGCTAGCATAAGTAATTACAGACAAGGTAATGTTATTCCCAATTTGGAGATGAGAATGCAGACATCTAAATATATCACAAATTTAAAACATTGAGATATATACTCAGCATATCCATTGATATCTTTTTTCAGATTCAGATTGTCCAGATTCAGGTTTTTCAAGATATTCTGTTCTTGTTTAACTGTCTTGTGATTTTTATTTACATATTATTTTTGAAAATTATTTATAATTAGAAGTACAATTAAGCTTAACAAAATGTTTGAAATGTAGCAGTAGGCAACTTAAGGATTTGTGTCAATAGCCAACATAATTTTTATTAATAATTTAAAATGATTGTATTTTTATAAAGACTAACTTGAAAAATATTAAATCTTGAATATGTTTTTATTTAAGCAAGTCTTTACTAGAAACCATAGAGACTTACATTATGGAAGGTTTGCCAAACATTCTCTGAATCTTCTATTGTGGATGATCACATTATTTTATAGATGAAACTTTCCAGGGATTTTTTGCAGAACTGTTGTATTTTTCTGATGGATTCTCTTTTTTTTTTTCTGGGATATGTTACTCAACTAGACCAATAACTAAACTAGAACAGTTCAAATAACTCTTTTGTTAAAACTGAATTTATGTGAAATCAAATATCAACTTGATAAGATCAAAGTAAATAGTTTTCAATATTTTTAATATCCTTAAAATAAAATTGATATAAATTCTAAACATGCAATTTTTTTTTTTTTTTTTTTTTTGCGGTATGTGGGCCTCTCACTGTTATGGCCTCTCCCGTTGTGGAGCACAGGCTCTGGACGCGCAGGCTCAGTGGCCATGGCTCACGGGCCCAGCCCCTCTGCGGCATGTGGGATCTTCCCAGACCGGGGCACGAACCTGTGTCCCCTGCATCGGCAGGCGGACTCTCAACCACTGCGCCACCAGGGAAGCCCTTCTTTGGTTTTTAGTATCATTTTCAACATTGACTTATGTGTCACTTAAAATTTTCAAACAAAAAAATAAATTTCTAATGAGACTTCATAAGGTGATAATCCAATTTAAACTGAAAATGATTGAAATTATTAGTCAGACACTGGTATTTTGGCAGGATGCCTAGCATGTTTTATTAGTTAACTTGCATTGTCTCTCAACTGTTAGTATTGTGATGATCACTTCTAATAGGTAAATAGGTCATAAATCATTTGTGAATTTAGCAAAAAATATTGCATGCCAAATACTCCATTTATCAATGAATTTCTTTATGTAGAAAAGTCAGAAAAATTCTGCTTAGAGCCTTAGGAATTGCACTTGCACTCAAACCTTAGCATAAAAAACAAAAAGAATTTGCCTAATTTTACTTCTTTACCGTAGTTTAGGGTAATATATTGGAGACTAACAAAACTTCCATGTTAAGGGTCTTTCAGAATAAATCTTTTCAGTTATCTATTCCTGTGTAACATGCCACTCCAAAATTTTGAGACTAAATGCTGATTAATCATTTCTGACCATTCTGTGTGTTGTCTGGGCTTATCTGGGTAGTTTTACTGCTCCATGTGATATAGCTGAGGTAACTAGTGTGGCTGCATTTAGCTGGAGCTTGTCTGGGATGGAAGGTCCGGAATGGTTTCTCATTCTTTAGGGCTTATCTCCATGTGATCTCTAATGATTCAGCACTTCTAGTCTGTACTACCTTACAGCTAGGTGACTAAATTCCTAGTGGGAGCATTCCAAGAGGACAAACTCCAATACACATATGCCTATCAATCCTCTGCTTGCATCATACTTGCAGATGTCCCATTGACCAAAACAAGACACAGAACCAAGCCTAGGTTCAATGTGGGAGGGGACTACACAAGGGCTGAAACACTGGGAGTCAAGGCTCACTTAACATTTTGCCATAATCTCTCTGATCCCTGATGATCCATTCCTCTCACATGCAAAATAAAATCATGCTCTCTCCAAGACCCAAAAGTCTTATCCTATTATGTCATCAGATCTACCTTTGAAGTTCAAGAGCCCACATCTAAATAATGCTCAGGGTGATCCCTTAGGTACAGTTACTTGGGCTCATTTTTTGGGTGCAGAGACCTATAAACTGGAAAGGTAAATTACCAGTCTGCCCTCTACATAAGTTCATAAAATGGTGAGATAGAAAGAAGATAATCATGCTAGACACTCCCACTCAGAAAGGAAAGAGGAAGTAGAGACACATAGAAATTCTGGAATCCAGTCAGGTACATGCCACCAGTTGCCCTGCTCCAGAGGCAGGGGTTGTTTCTTGATTATACCCACTTCTATTTGCAAGTGGCTCCCTCTGGCCCTTGGCTCAACTCTGTGCCCCCCTTTTTGGTAAAAAAAATTGCTTTTGCTTGTAGTTCACTATGTTTCTCAGGTTGTTTCCTGCTGTAGAAAGTCAACGGCCCAAATTGTTTTTTTGTTGTTGTTTGTTTGTTTGTTTTTGCGATACGCGGGCCTCTCACTGCTGTGGCCTCTCCCGTTGCGGAGCACAGGCTCCGGACGCGCAGGCTCAGCAGCCAAGGCTCACGGGCCCAGCCGCTCCGCAGCACGTGGGATCTTCCCGGACTGGGGCATGAGCCTGTGTCCCCTGCATTGGCAGGCAGACTCTCAACCACTGCACCACCAGAGAAGCCCCCCAAATTGTTTGGAACTGTCTCTGTGCCTTTTAGTCTAAGCTGATAGTGCTTTCACTACTAAAATTCCATTTAAAATCATGTGGACTGTTTACATATTATAGTTCATTCCATTAAACAAAAGTCACAGGGACATATATTTTCAAGACAGATCTCTTTCTACTTTGAAATATGGGTTAATGTGCTTTGAGACAACATCCTTAAAATTCTTAGGAACCTTTGGTCTGGCTTGAGAATCTGAGAAGAAACGACTGGAATCTTTCTTGGGTCTTAACTAAGGGTCTTACATTCATAGCCTTGATTTAATCTTCATTTTGAAGCCACATTTTACTGTTATTACCCTGAATTTCATTTTCACCTCTTAATTTGATAATCTATTGTCCACTGGAGAAGCTGGGAATGAAAACCAATTTTATATTCTAACTCAGCTAGTCTTCTGTTAGAAATCATTTCATTAAGCTCCACTTGAAACCAAACAGTTCCTTCTTTCATTTATCTCTTTCCTATAAAACCATATCTTAGGCAACTATAAGAAGCCAATTGGCACTTTCAACATCCTGTCTGAAAATCTACTTAGTCAGAATCACAAAGTCATTAGGTACATGTTTTATCTTACAAGTTATCAAGGTCACTATTCTCGTTAATTTTCTATCAGTACATAAATTAGGTACGCTGTTGTCAAGTTTCCAATAACAATTTTATCACTGCTCTTCTAGCCAGGTTTTTGCTGCCTTGTCCCAAAGCCAATATTTTATGTTTGTATGATGCCAGCACCCCACTTTTATATAGTAGCAATTTCTGTTTCAGGTATGTATTGCTGTGGTAAAAACGCTCCAAAAAACTTACTGACTTATAAGAGCAAGTTCTTATTATTTCTTATGATTCTGTGGGTTGATTGAGATCAGTTGATTGGTTGTTCTGCTCCACGTGGCAAAATGGGTATTACTAGTGTGGCTTTATTAAAGTGAGAGCTTAGCTGGGGCTAAAACAGCAAAATGGTTTCATCCTCCAGATTAGTCTAGTCTTTACTTCTTTTGAGGTAAAATTTACTTACTGGAGTTTTGGAACGAAAATGTGTATATATATATATGAAGTTCTTTGAAAAAATTGTGAAACTAGTTACAAATACAGGTTTCTTACATGCCTTAAGACTCTATATAAATAAAATTCCATAGCTCAGCGCTTCTCAAACTTTTTTCTTTTTGGTATCCATATGGTAGTGGAGGATGTTCAAGTCACCAGAAGACCTGTGGCATCTAGTTCCCAAGATGGCCTTTGATGATCCCTGCCTCATGGTATTCATACCCTTGTTTAGTTCCCACTCACATTGTACCATGGTGGGTCTGTGTAAGCAGTAGAAAACATCAGAAGCGATGGAACATCACTTCTGAGATCCCATTATAAAAGCCTCTGACTTCCTTCTTGGGCACCTCCCCCTCACGCCGGCATCTCTCTCATCACTACAGGACTATGTGGTGGATGACTGAAGCCTCTTGTCAACATCTGTGTAAGTGAACTTAGAGGCAGATCCTTAAGCCCTAAATAACTACAGCCCTGGTCAACAGCTTGACTACAGCCAATGAGAGACATGAGCCAGAAATACCCAGCTAAGCTACATCCAGAAACTTTACCCTCAGAAACTGTGTCAGGTAATAAATGTCGGTTTAAGCTCCAAGTTTTGGGCAATTCACTTTATAAATAGTTAACTAGTATATAGACACAAAATACCTTTCCTTATATTTTATGAAAAAATTTCATACGAGCTCTGAATTTTCTTTTATAATATATCCAGGTTTTTTTCCTTATTTATTGTTTTTTAATAGAAATCCATTTTTAATTTAGTTATTTTATTTACTTTTTTATTTTTGGCTGCATTAGGTCTTCATTGCTGCACGTGGGCTTTCTCTAGTTGCTGTGAACAGGGGCTACTTTTTGTTGCTGTGTGCGGGATTCTCATTGTGGTGGCTCCTCTTTGTTGTGGAGCATGGGCTCTAGACGCGCGGGATTTAGTAGCTGTGGCACACAGGCTTCAGTAGTTGTGGCTCGTGGGCTCTAGAATGCAGGCTCAGTAGTTGTGGCACATGGGCTTAGTTGCTCCGCGGCATGTGGGATCTTCCTGGACCAGTGCTTGAACCCGTGTGCCCTGCATTGGCAGGCAGATTCTTAACCACTGCACAACCAAGGAAACCCTATATTCTGTTTTAATATAAACTAAATCATATAGCTTACTCTCCATAAGGTAAACTGATGCTTTTAGGGAGATTTGCCCTCTTTATTATATTTTTTCTTGGGATCCCTGGTAGAAACATCTAATATCAAGCATCTTTTATTAAAAACTTCTAATATAAAGTGTGAGATGCCTAGGATTATGCTTAATGAGAAATGTCTCACCTACATGGAAAAACAACTGTAATTTTTCTTCCAAAAAGCCAAAAAGAAGACACAAAAATGTGGAAAGATAGATTTCCTCAAATTGAATCATAAATCCAATGCAATTCTAAAAAAGAAAATCCTAAAAAGGAGGTGGTAAAATATAACTCAGAGAACGCTAGCTCTAAAGTCAGAGCCGAATACTGACTCTAAAACTTACAAAAGCCAGTACGTAACTCTGTGCCTCAGTATAATTACCACTACTGAGTAAAGAAGGCAATCAAAATAAATAACGTCATCATTTTTATTGTGATGAATCTATTCTAAGAAAACACTTTCACACTTACTCAGAGATATATGTATAAAAATACTAATTACACTGTTCATAATAACAAAAAAATTCAAAACAATTTAAATTTCTATTATTAGGGCAGTCGTTAAATAAATTAAAATATCACTCACACTATGATATACTATGTGACTATTACAAAGAATGGGTTTTCTTTTATGTATAGTGATGTGAAAATTGTCCATCTTACATTAAATGGGGAAAAAAAAGCCTGGTGCATATCACTGTGTACATTACAATCTCATTTTTTAAAATAGGAATAATAAAAATAATATTTTAAAAAGATCTCTCGCTCTCTTTCTCTCTGTGTATAGTGAAAATGAGAGGCGGATCTGTTTTTGTGTGAATAGGGACAAGATGTGGAAGATTTCATATACAATAGCTAACGATGTTTACCTTAGGGTAGTGTGTTAGAGAGGTAGACGGAGGAAGACTTTCCTTTTCTGCTTTTTATCAGTCAGGCGGTTTTCAGTCACAAGTAACAGAAAAGCAAACAAAAATTTGCTTAAGGAACAAAATAATTTATTATCCCATTTAACAGAAAAGCTAGAAAGAAGCTAGGCTTCTGGATTGATTGATTAGTCGTTCAGTTATGTTATTGCAGAGCTGTGTTCTTTCCTTTCCCTTTTGTCATCTTCTGTCTATATCACTGCTCATCATGACGGTGGGATAACTGCCAATAGCAGAAAGGGCCCTACACTTTTTCAAGGATGATAGAGATTCTCTTTCGCTGAAGAACAAGGATTCCAACAATCCTCTTTTTGTGTTTCAAGGCCAAAATTTGGTCACATAATGATTCTTAAGCTAATCACTGACAGCACAGATGCTATGATTCAACCAATCAGGCTCACCCCTTGAGCTCAAGTCAGTTGCTTAAACCACATTGGTGCCATTCAACAAAATGGTTGCTACAGTATTGTTACTATTCTTTATACAATAAGATGTATTACTTTCAACACTAAAATAATTTTTTAAAAGAATATTATAAATCTTGAAGATAAATGTTGTGTATGTTTGATAATCATCCAATAGTCTGCTAAAATTTCATTTAAATCTAGAAAATAGTTTTAAAATTTCTTAGATTATTATAAAAGGAAGTAAAATGTGGTAGGCAGAGATACTTATGACAATTTATGATGGAGAGGAAGATCACTTATCATTTGTATTTTATAAGATGGTATTACTTTGATAGTTTATCTCTAATTTAAAAATTAGTGAAAGGGCACCAGTATACTATTAACTATAAAAGCATAAGGAAGGGACATTTTTAACACTAGAAAACAAAGATATGTAAGGTAACAAATTTCTTCTCACCTTATGTAAACCTATCTTAAAGTTTGGAGAGGAGTGAAAAGAAACCTTGTATCAAGGAGAATAAAAAATAAAATGGTTTAAATATCAAATGTTTGAATGCTAATTAAAAAAAAAAACGCTCCCAATGTAGTTAAGAAATACTATCGATTAGAACTTTTAATATCTAAGAGGTAATTTCTAATAACTTCTATGTCTTTTACTGTGGCTAAGGAGATAATAAAATTCAGGAGTTGAGAGGGCCAAGATAGTCACAAATTAACCAAATAGATAAAAAAATGCTAGGTAGTTATTTTGAAAATTCATTTGCTGCTTTCTATAGTAAAATGGTTTTAATGAATTACCTACCTGTTTCCTACAGTAGACCACAGCTCTACTGCAACTAATCTAGAGTTATGGCGAATTAAAACTGGATTTCTTAGCTCTTTGGAGACTATAGAATACCAGTTAATAATATTATTATGTGAAATGCAAATGAAAGAAAACATTTTTAAGTGATGAAATCTCCTTTCCTACTATAACAAACTACAACATATATAACAAAAATCAAATGGATTTAATCAGGTTTATCTGCCCAGAGTTGCCTCTTATATCTAAAAAAACAAGATTACTAATTTTCCCATGATGAAAATTTGTTTGATTTAATAAGAAATGAAAAACCCCTGATACTTTTTCAAGTTCTCATTTTTAGTTCTGGTTTTGCGTGAGTATGGTTTAAAGAGAGAGCATACTTTAAGAAAGACTGTATAAATACAATTCCAAATCATGCCTTAAAGTCTAGTGCTTGGTGTGTGTGGCAGACACAATCATCTCTTTGCAGGGATCTCAATGCATAGAAGTCCAATCAGAACCCCATAAGTACTTGGTAAGAACAGACTAAATTGTTCTTATGTTTGGCACCCAGTTTTTTTTACTGATACTTTGTTAATAGCATTTCACAAATGTATCACTTCCGAATAAGAAAATATCTTCAGCGGGGAGTTCTTTGTAAGGGAACTCCTGAAATGTAAGACCACATTCACATTATTCTAACTGCTTCCTTGCTTTCTTCTCCACAGAGCTCTTCTTTCAGGAAGTCCACTTGAGCCTACACCCTCCAGCCTGACCTGGTTTACATGCTCCTACTCTGTGCTTCATAAAATCCTGAGAATGTAATTCCATCACTGGACCACTGGTTAGATCCAGAATAATAATTTTCTCTGTGAGCTTGTGAAGTGACTGCTACTGACTTTGGAATGGTAGGATTTTTTAAAAATGGGGATATCAAAAATAAATGTTAAAGCAGAGACTTTTAAAACTAAAACATTTTCCTACAAAGTACGTGGACACTATGTAGTTGGAGAGTTTGGGAAGTGAAAACTATTACATTTCACAGACTTTCCCAAGAGGATCTAACTGGTGTGAGACTGGTGTGAATAAAGCAGTTGAGGAGCCCCACACTCAGCTTCCCAGCCATGAGTCACCAGTATTATGTGGATGAGAGGTAGTTTGACCACAGGAGCAGCCTATATACCCCTGCATTACAACTTTGGTGATGTGCCCTTAAATTCAGGAATCCAGTGGTTGACCCTGACTTCCATTCCTAGCTTGTTCAGCAATTGTCTAAGCTATGGATTCCCTGAATTAAATTTCCTTTCTGCTTGATATACTTTGAAAAGATTTAACTTCCTGCACTGAATCAGAACTGTTATATACTCTTTGTTATATTCTTTACTTACATGGCTTTTCCCTTACTAGATACCAAACACATTTTATGAATAGGAATAGAACTTGTCTTTGTTCATTCTTTCATTCATTCCTTCATTCAGTTATCATACTTACTCTTTGTAATTTTATGTCCTGAAATTACATAATAGTTGACACAGAGGTGCATAATAGATATTAACTTAATTAATGAATTGGTAAATGTGTCATGTCAGGTAATGTGTAAGGTATCAGAGATACAGAGATGAGACAATCTTAGCAATAATAAAAAGATAAATTACATTTATTAAGCACTTATTATGTTTCAGGCTCTGAGTATAGCATTTTACATGCATCGATTTGATTTTCATTTTTTGTGTTTTTGGTTTTATGTTTGTTTTCTAATCCTTATAACATTCCCAAGTGCTAGGTACTAATAATCAATTCCCATCTCACGCATAAAACAATTGAAGATGGAGGAGGCTCAGTAACTTGCTTAAGGTTACACAGTATTGGGATAGGTTGAATTTGAAACTAGACGATCTAATTCAATAACTCATACTGTTAATCAGTACTGTGGGATCCCTACTATAGTTGATGAACAGATCCATAAAGAGATTTACAATACTGCTTGATAAATTCCACAATACATTAGCAGGATCAGAGGAGACTTCTGTCTGAAGGAAGAGAGACTTAAGTACTGAAGTACAAAGGGTTAACAGAAGTTAGGAATAAGCAGAAGTGATAAAGGATGCAGTTTTAGGTGGAAAGAAATACATATACTACAAAAGGAACAAAACAGAAAACAGAGAAAGCGTTTCTGAGCAGCAGGGGGATTATTTAGTGAGGAGGAATAAAAAATAGATACGGAGAAGCAAAGAAGGACCCGCCATAAAGAGTCAGGTGTACATTTCTAGGGAATTTAAGATTTTTTGTGAGGGCCACATGGTATTATTGAAGCATTTCAAAACCTATGAGATTTCTATTATAAAGAGATCACTTTGGAGCAGTGTGGACAATTTAGAAGTTATTGAGTCAGGTGAGATTGGAATTGGAAATTGCAGTAACTCAAGTAGAAGTAAGTTTTATCTTTGGGCTCTCAGATTTGAACACAAGGACTGACACCTAATATGAGAACAATTCATATTCACCAAGTTGAATTAAGCCTGAGTAACCTAAGGGTCAGACAGGTTTAATTACTTGTCAAAACTTACACAGGTATCTGGTGGTAGAACTCGAACAAGCATCTAAACCAGTGCTTTCTTTTAACTTAAATATAACTAGAAAAATTGATTGCATATATGCCATTTGAAATATGAGAAATTTTGCTATGTGTGTTTAGAAATGTACCTGAAAATATACACAGGTGTACAGTTATGGTTACATCTCATTTCTTGTCTTCCCTTGTTGTGTGCTTATTTTCTAAGTCCATGGCCTCAAATATTCAAGTTCATACTTTCCCAATGATCTCTGAAGTCACTTTCCATGCTAGATACTCCTCCTGTTCCCAAGTTTATGTCTTCTAATGCCTAAGGGAAAAAAGTAGTGAAATAGAATAATAAATCTAGGCTGGGGGAAAAATTACTACCACCACCATTAGCTATTAAGACATGCCATTAGAAATCTAATGTAAAATATACAAATATATAATTTTCCTCTTAGAAAGACTAAGAGGCATCCATTGTTATTATGCTGTGGTATGTTTTCTTTACTGTTCTTTTTGCAGTAATTTTTTCACCCTGAAATACAGTGGTCTCTCATGAAGTACAAAGATTGACATTTCTATGGACTTTATATTGTCCAAGGACACTTCAAAGGCTAAGTAAATTCTATTTCTAATGCCCTGATCACTAAATTGTAAATGCTAGCAGTTTTAGGTTTTGACAGCTTTGGGCCCTTAATTTTGAATAAAGATTCTACCATCATGGTGAAATATCAGATGCTACACATTAGTAGTGGGCTAAAAAATCTATAGTATCAGATTTACCAAAACAGATTTTATGACGATTTGGCTAGTTCTGGAGGTAGAATTTGCTTAAACATACTATGGCATGTGAAATTATTTGAAATTAAATGTCCAATAAATTTTAATACAATTGCCTTGTTTTCACAGACAAATCTAGGGCAATGTATTTGGAAAGAAAATTTTATAATTTACCTAAAAATATCCAAGCGTAATATGTAACCCTTTTGGTCTTCAAGAGGTCAAAGGGTTATCTTTGCTTAGATACTTATAATTATTTTATACTTTCTCTTCTATTGACTGGTTTGAAAAAGACAAAAGAAAATTAAAATTGAAAAGGAATCAAAGCACTTGTTCTAACTGAGCATCAGAGACACAAGCCTAGGGTACACCTGCATAACAGTAAATGTTCTTTTGCAGGTAACACCTGAGTTTTTCTATTTATAGAAAGATATCACAAGTCTAAACACAGAGGAAAATGGCTCACAAATCCAATAAGAGTTGGATTGGATTGCACAACTTCTAGTAATATCAGGGGATTTTCATCAAATATATTTGCCAACAAATCAATAATATGAGTAAATCCTTCTGCATTGTGGGCAATCAAATGCTCACTGACAGGTACTACTACCTAAATTAATATAATCCCAGAAGTGATCTGTCTGTGTCAAACATAATACCACTGAGGCTTAAAATTCACATGTGATAAGTTGGAGGATATTTCTTAATAATGGTTTAAACAAAAGGAAATTAAGTGAAAATTCTGAATAAAATGTTCCCACATTTAGTGGGCTCAGTTTAAATTGCTCTTGTCTCTAGATGGCATGTTTCCTGCTGTCCATATTTCTTTACACAGTACACTCAAATAAAGTAGGAAGTATTTTTAAAATATATTACTTGTCTCACTAAAACTTATGACTTTATCCTGCAACTGTTTGTTATAAAGATTGTGTTGAGTATCAGGGCTCATTGAAATGGCTCCTACCACTCACACTTTCAGACTCAGATTAAAAGTCACCACTTCGCTGAAACCTATGAAGACTCCCCCAGGAAAATGTGACATTCTTCTTTGCTTCTTGTAGCACTTATCACACTATTTTATAACCACTCTTTCTAGCCTTTGAGTGTAGCATAAGGATCTGGCACATATTTTACTAAGTAAACGTGAATGTCATATCAAATACACAATGGAGCATAAGAACAACATATGCCATATAGTTTAATGGTGGTATTATTTTCTTAAAAATATAATTTTACTTTGAAGATCAAGGTTTGACGTGGAAGATAGTCAAATGCAAAGAAAAGCCATGTTATAATTGTTTAAGTTGACACTTCCAGAGTTTGTCAATATGTTAGCACTGTGATCTACTTGCTAGGAGGATTATGAATACAATTATATAAAAGTTTGAGCAGCTATTACCTACCAGGCACAGTATTAGGTGCTAGGGTAATAGATGAATAAGGCAGAGTAGTTGATCTTAAGGAAATAACTATTGAGTAAAGGAGACCTCCTATTCTCAGAAGTCTTTAAGCTAGTTAGAAATATATTCTATGTGTATCATTTATTTATTATTTCTATTGAATAATACTGATGCTGAAGGAAACAAAATAAGGATAATACGACATTCCAAAAACCCATTTTTCCTCTTTAGAAAGAGAACTATAATTGTTTGGCTAGTTTGACTCAAATATAAGAACCTGGCCTAAAAGTCTTTATTCATGAAGTGTAACATATATGACATTTTAAAACTTTGGCTGGCCATATCTGAGGTGGGGTGAGGGGCGAGAGATAGATATAGAAAGAAGGAAGATGAAGAGGATAAAGAGGAAATGAAGAAGGAAAAGGAAAAGAAAGTAAGGTAGAGCTTAGTTTTTTGAAAAAGGAAAATAATAAGAATAAGATTAAAGAGACTTGAGAGGAGAGATAAAAGGAAAGAAAAGGGGAAAGAGGAAAACAAAAAAGGAAAATAGTGGATAGGAATAGTCTAATCTAGACAAAGGAGGCCAGTACAGACACAGAAGTCAAAAAGCCAAAAGAATCAGCTAAAATAGTTGATTCTAAGGTTTCTTAAGGTTGAAAAATGGGGGGTGATATATGCAGGGGACAATTACATTTGTGTGAAGGCTTTTGAATTATTTAACTGTTTGAATTATGTGAATGTGTAACTTGGACTAAAATAAAACCTAAAATTAAAATCCTCCCTTAACCTTTAACTTTTCCATTCACCAACCCTTTCTCTCCTCCTTTTTATGGCAATATACCTTAAAAGTTTTCTATAAGTACTCTTACTTCACCTATCCTATTCTTTTTTCAAACCACTTCAATCTTTAGTCTCCAGTACTCTACTGAATTGGCTCTTGTCAAAGCCAATTATGACCTTCATCTTGCCAAAATCAATGTTTCATTGCAAATCATCTTATTTGACTTATCAATAACATTTGACACAGTTGAGATATCAGGTTACTCCCTCCATATGTTTTTATCTAAACGGTATCTGGAACAAATAGATGCTTAGGAAAAGCTTTGTTTTATAAATAAGTGAACATATTGTTTTCATTCTTCCACATGAAAGGAGAATTAAAAAGTCCTTAAGATGTCTTGAAAAAGTGTACAACTCTCTCAATGCATCTCTTTTCAGTCCCCCTTAAAAATCCTGGACTCTCACAATACTAAACCACTTGTAGGCCACTGAGGTGAAATGTTGGCTCATACCCTTTAAAAATTTTTTGGGGGGACATTCCTGGCAGTCCAGTGGTTAGACCCTGCACTTCCACTGCAGGGGATGCAGGTTCGATCCCAGGTTGGGGAACTAAGATCCTTCATGCTGCTCAACGTGGCCAAAAATTAAAAAGAAAAAAAGTATTGAAGTATGGTTGATTTACAATGCTGTGTCAGTTTCAGGTGTACAGCAAAGTGATTCAGGTCTATATATACAAATATATATATATATATATATATATATATATATATATATATATATATACATCTTTTTCAGATTCTTCTACATCAGATTTTTACAAGATACTGAATACAGTTCCCTGTGCTATAAGTAGGTCCTTGTTGTTTATCTATATTATATATAGTAGCATGTAGATGATATGTTAATCCTAAACTCTTAATTTATCCCTCCCCCTCCTTTCCCCTTTGGTAACCATGTTTGTTTTCTATGTCTGAGAGTCTATTTCTGGTTTATAAATAGGTTCAATTATACACTTTTTTTCTTTAGATGCCCCGTATAAGTGATATCATATGTTATTTATCTTTCTCTGTCTGACTGGCTCATACCTCTATACATTTGTAAGTAGCTGTTATTCCTTTTACCTAGGGTTTTTTTCCTTCACTCCATGAAGAATTCCAACCTGCCTCCACAAAAGTATTACCTCCTGAAATAATTTGATACTTCCTCTTTCCCTACCCTATGACTAGATTTAGTCTTTCTCTCACCTGCACTGTCTTAGCACCCTTTACATATCCCTAGTATCCAACATTTGTTACATTGTTTTGTCACTTTTTGCTTTATTTTATGACTTTTTAGATTGGGAAATCTTGGAGGATGCATATTTTTATCTTGTTTACATTTGTATACCTAGAATTTATAACTGTGTATACATACTGTGTAATTCAGTATGTAATTACATACTATGTAATACAGATCTGATTGAACCTCTCTAGAGAGAATGTGTTTTCATGCAATCTATACAGTGTTAAATCAGAATTCAATACGTCTTTGTATTATTAAATGGCAATTATGATTTCTATAATGATAGCGAACTATTTAGATTTTACTGAAGATTAAGTGGGAAGGTAGAAGTTACATCATATAGTATTTCTTACTTTTTCTCCAAACATCTTTTTCATCTCTCTATTCCCAGAGTAACTTCTTGGTTACTGATTCTTTCTTAATCTTTTCCCTACTCTCTCTCCAAACCTCACTGGCTCTAACCTTTTATACTACTGACATCTTCTCTCTTATTTTTTTAAGTAGCAAACAATTTAGCTTTAACTTTGCTTCTTTACTCTTATATCCTAATTCTGACTACGCCATGCCAGCAATAAAAAAAATTCACATTTCCTGAAAATCTGTGTATTTTAAATATAAACAAGATTGTCCTTATTACCAGGATTTTTCTTTCTTTTCTATTTATTTTCTTTCATTCTAATAAATAATTAAAATGCTGTTAGAGGTACGAGTAATTATATATTCATTTTGCATGTTGTCCTTAATGAATTCTTTAGATGTCAGGTCTACTTGATCTTCTAATGTTAATAACTGCTGACAACTAGAACCATCCTCAGTGGGTCTTGTGTAGTTGGGATATAGGATATGTTGTATGAGAAAGAAACCCACATAACAGTGGCTTAAATGAGTTAGAAATATCCTTTCCTTTCATGTAATGAAATGAAAATAGATTAAAGTCTGGTTTGGCAGGTATGCTCCATAAAGTTTTCTAAGGACCTTGCATTTACTATGCTATTGCTTCATGATAGAAAATTGCCCTTATCCTGCAAAAATAAGAATAGCACAAATAACAAGTATATCCTTTTTGTGAACAGTCTGAGAGTAAATTGCATACATCATGGCCTTCACCCCTAAAAACTTCAGTGGGATTTCTTAAGAATAAAGATATTCTTGTTTATTACCACAAAAAGAAAAGAAAAAAAAGAAAACTGCCCTTATCTTGTATGGTCCCAAATGTACCATCATCACATTCACATTCCAGGCAATGGAATGGAGGAAAGAATGGAATAAGAAATTCATACCCCTTCCTTTAAAGGGTAAAATTAAGAATTGCTCACATTATTTTTGCAAACATCACATTGCCCAGAATTTAATCATCTCTCTAAACTTAGCTGCAAGAGAGGCTGGGAGATTTAGACTTTATTCTAGTCAGCCATTGGTCTAACTAATGTATACTTAAAAATGATTAAGATAGTAAATTTTATGTTATATGTATTTAACCACAATAAAAAAAAGAAATCTTTGCCTAAGACAAAGTCACAAGGATTGTATCTTGTACTTTCTTCTAGAAGTTGTACAGTTTTAGGTTTTACACTTGGATCTATGATATATTTTGAGTTAATTTTTTCACATGATGAGATATATGGGTCAAGGTTCACTTTTTCAGTTTATGGGTATCTAATTTTTCCAGCATCATTTGCTGAAATGTTGTGATGTTTTTATAAATAGAATATTTTTACATTTTTGCTCAATTAAGCATATCAATCTTAAAAAATCATTCTCTATTACAAATCTGTACAAGTATGGTCACTTTTTTGATATTTCATGTTAAAAATTATAGAGTGTTTTATACCTACATGCTTATAGTTGTTACCTCTAAGTTGTACAGTTGTAGATGACTTTATTTTCTTCTTTTTGTTTATGTTAATATATTTGTTTTCTAAAAAAGGCATGGTTAATTGAGAAGTAAAAAAAATATACTAACATTAGAAATACATTTTGACTGTAGGTGTACATCCATAGAATAAAATTAAAAACTGGGAAAAAATAAAAATGAATAAAAATTAGGGATTCTTGTATTATGGCAGGGATTCTTGTATTATTTTTATTTAAATAAAAATTAGGGATTCTTGTTTTATGGACACTGGCTGAGGACAATTGGCTTTTTTTTTTTTTTTTGCCACACTCTCCTGCTTCTTCAAGATATATCCAGCCTGATAGATAAATGGGCAAAAATTGTGAACAGACAGTTTATAGAAGGTATAAAAAGACTCTCAGACATATAGAGAGATTTTCAATTTCACTCATAATCAGAGACATATAATTAAATTTTAAGTGAAGGAAATAATGTCAGTAAAAATGCTGGTATAGATATCTCTGAAAACTGTCAGAATTACCACTGTTAAAATTCTGAAAAAATAGGTAAAGGTCCACATCAACCAAACAAAGGTTTAATGAAGAAAGAGGAAGCCAAGATATGGCAGAAGACCTTTGTGTCATTTTACTTGTCCTTGCAACACCTCCTTCCTTGGGTCTACTGTGGTCTTGAAGATGGCAGTTAATCTTCCCAGTGTTGAATCCTGCTTCGTAATTCCAGAGACAGCATAGCAGACCTTCTTCTCAAAGAATTGTGTTTCTCTGTTTGATCTGTCTGAGGGCTACTTAAAGGACTGATGCAAGGCACCTGTCTTTGTTTTTCCTAAGTAGAACACCCTCAGGTCACAGAGGGGACATTGAAAGGGGAAGATATATTTTTTTGGAAAATTAGGGCAGTGAAAAATTTCCTTGGGTATTTAAATACTAGGGTATTTAGAAAGCTATGTCCATGTCATGGGCAGGACTCATGTTCAGGAAAGACCTTGAGAAGACCTTAAGTTTTCACCTCTGGCTCAGTAAAAGCTGTAAGTGAAGGCTAAAGCATAATTGTAAACAGGCTGGCTAAACATTAAACAAGTACACCAACATCAAGCCAATTTGCGACTAGAAGAGTTTATTTGTTTATTTGTTTCTTGTTTCTTTAACTCCAGGTGTTCAAGGAAATTTCTGTCAAAACTCTATCTCGTCTAACCACAAGCTAAAGGAGCAGAGATCTCAAAGACCACACATGACAAAGAATACAACCTTTACAAATAATACTTTAGAAGTCATTAAACAAAGAGCTATAACACACATAGCAATAAAAACAAACCATGAGGACAAGAATAATATAATTTCCAGAGTTACTACATTATAAGCAGACACATTGGACTTACTAAGTGTTAACTATGATAAATGAGCTAAAGGAAGCCAGGAGAAAGATGTCTTAACAAATGGAGAATATCAATAAAGGGATAGAAAATATAAAAAAGAAGAAAACATTTCGAGAGCTGAAAAGTATATTAACTAAAATGAAGAAATCACTTGAGCTTTTCAACAGCATATTTGAGCAGGCAGAATAGAATTGGCAAACTTGAAGACTGAAATTATCCACTCTGAGGAGCAGAAAGAAAAAAGAATGAAGAAAAATGAACAGAATTTAAGATACCTGTGCAACACCACCAAGGGTACCAACATAAACATAATGGAAGTCCCAGAAAGAGAGAATAGAGGGCAAATGTCAGAAAGAATATTTGAAAATATAATAGCCTAAAACCTCCCAAATTTGTTAAGACATGAACCTTTATACCCAAGAAGCTCAACAAATTCCAAGAAGGATAAACACAAAGAGATCTACACCGAGGCATTTTATAATCAAACTGTTGAAAGACAAAGAGAGAATCCTGAAAGAAGCAAGAGAGTAGCAATTTGTCATATACAAGGAATCCTCAATAAGAGTAATAGCCAATTAATCAGCAGAAACCATGAAGGTCAGAAGGCAGTGGAATAACATATTTAAAGTGTTGAAAGAAAAAAATGAATCCTATATGTGGCAAAACTATCTTTCAAAAATGAAGAAGAAAGTAAGATATTTCCAGAAAAATAGAAGCTGAGGGTGTTAGTCCCTGGTAGACTTGCCCTATAAGAAATGCTAAAGAAAGTACTTCAGGATGAAATAAAATGACGTTGAACAGCCATATGAAGTCATACGAAGCATAAAGAACACTGGTACAGGTAATTATGTAATAAATACAAAGCCAGTATTATTGTTGTTGGTTTTTTTTTTTGCAGTACACGGGGCCTCTCACTGTTGTGGCCTCTCCCGTTGTGGAGCACAGGCTCTGGACACGCAGGCTCAGTGGTCATGGCTCACAGGCCCAGCCGCTCTGCGGTATGTGGGATCTTCCTGGACTGGGGCACGAACCCGTGTCCCCTGCATCGGCAGGCGGATTCTCAACCACTGTGCCACCAGGGAAACCCTATTGTATTTTTTAACTCCCCTTTTATTTCTCTATGTGATTTAAAAGACAAATACATAAAACATTAATTTAAAATCTATGTTAATGGGCAACAATGCATATAGATGTAATTTGTGACAACAGCAATATAAATGGGGAGGGACAGAGCTGTATAGGAGAAGAGATTTTGTACACTATTGAAGATAAGGTGGTATTAGTACAAAATAGATTGTAATAAGTTTAAAAGTTTAATTATAGTTCCCAGGGAAACCAATAAGAAAATAACTTAAAGAAAGGAAAGGAAAACAGAATAAAAACTGTACACTATAAAGAATCAAGAATCAAATAAGCACAAATAATGCACTAATGGAGGAAATGAAAAACAACAAAGACACATCCAAAACAGATAGCAAATGACAGAGATTCTTTCTTATCCCTAATTACTTAAGTTTAAATGGATTAAACTGCCCAATTAAAAGGCAAAAATTGGCAGAATAAATTTTTTATAAGTATGATCCAACTATATGTTGTCTACTAGGTACTCACTTAAAATAAGTTAACTGGCATCTGTTCTACAATAAAGAGATCTAAGAGACACAATAAAACAAAAAGCCATGTAAAAATTTTGTTTAGATCTTGATTTCAAGAAAGCAACTGTATAAATACATTTTAAAACAACTGAATGAAGTTTGATTATGGAAATCTGATTATGATATTAGAGGATACTAAGGAATATCATTACTTTTGCTGTTCATGATAACTCTGTAGCTTTGGGAAATGCTATTAAATCACTTAGGGGGGAAATTACAAGATATTTAGGAATTGCTTTAAAACACTTTGTAAGGAAGAAAATGATAAAGAGGGATAAAGCAAATATGGCAAAATATTGATAATTCTTCTTTATTGGTGATGGATATATGAGGTTCATCATACTACTATTTTTACTTTTTACTGTATTTGAATTATTTTCAAAGACTTAGACTGTGATTACTTCTGACCCCCCCGCCACTGATTTTATCCTAATATAAGTCATCACCATCTCTCATTGGCATTATTACAATGGTCTGTAATATTGTGCTCCTTTATCTACCAATGCCCACTTAAATCTGTTTTCAGGCAGAGAAATCCTTTGCAGTAGAAATGAAAATGAATACAACCTTTGATTATAACTATTCCTTGACTCCCCATGCCCCTCAGAGTAAAAGCCAAAGTTCTTGCAATGTTCTAAAAGACTTTCCATGACTTTGCTTTCCTTAAGTCTCTAGCCCCACCTCCACTGCTCCTCTCTCCCCGGGGCTCCAGTCACACTAGTCTCCCTCCTCAAACAAAAATGCCCCCACCCTAGGGCTTCTGCTCTAGTAGCTTCCTCTTCCTATCATCCATATAGCTAACTCTCTCACTTTCTTTAAGATTTTGCTCAAATGTCATTTTCTTAATGAGATCAATGGTGACCTTACTTTATCCTGTCACAATTAAAATTACAACCTGCCCCTTCCCACTTCAGACACTCTCCACCTCCTCAACCTGCTTTATTTTTCTTCATAGCATTCACCACTTTTGAACATATGTTTTTCTAATTTATTTTGCTAATTTATAATTGTCTGTGTCTCTCTGATGGAATGGAAGCTCCATCAGGGCAGGGAGTTTTATGTATTTATTTGCTTGCTAATTTGTTTAATGCTATATTCCAAGTGCCTAAAATAGTACATGGAGCATTGTAGGCATTCAATAAATATTTGGGGGGAGAATGAGTGAATGAATTTTTAAACCAATGGTAAAATTACATTTGATGCATTAAATATGATTGTGTGTATACAAGTCACACTACAATAAAAATTTAACAAATGTCAATTTAGATAAAATATGGAATTTGAAGTTGGTTGTTAGTTTATAAAGTGTTGATTGCTTTGTTTACCCATCTAGAGTAGTTTGATACTCTCCAGCTAAAAGAGCACAAATATTGTAATTAATGCTATGGTTTTAGTTTAGTTTTGAGCGAGACAATGACAAGTAGAACTTTGACATTTGTCAAAATACATGTTAGGTTTTTTTTAAATATATATATTTGTTTCTGTCCAAGGGATTATTATTAGCAAAGAATGTTAATTTTTTGAGAGTAATTATTATGATAGGTGCTACAGGATATATCAGAAATAAATTTTTATTAAAAATTGATAAAATCACTTTTTATAACTCATCTTTTCCAAGAGAAAAAACTAGATGGATGAAAGTTTATTTAAAAGCTATGTTTAATCCTCATATCTTCTCAGTGTGATACCATACCTCTTGCTCGTTGAGAAGAATTCACCTACAGTCACTATTAAATGAAAGAAAAAAGAAGAGCTATCTTTGAAATTGGAAACAAAATTTAAAGAGTCTAAAAAGGAGAAACATGTACTGTGCTTATCTATTTGCATAAAAAATTTAAAAGCATTAGATAAAGTAAAGAAAGTTGAAAAGAGAAAGTGGAATAAGTAAAGCTTGCAGGCATTTTTCCCATTGATTCTTGACGAGTTGTGAAACTGCTGAGAAGGATGTGAAAGGAGAGGTCCAAAATAATGTTTACTGGTTTTGACTAACCAACTAACTGAATGAATGATAAAGGAATGAAATGGAAAATTCAGGGAAATATATACATTTTATACCTTGATTTCAACAAGGCATTTGACTCTCTGCTACAATATCTTTATGATAAAAAGGGAGAAACTTGGACCAAATACAAACACATTTGGGTACATTTTAACTGGTTGAGCAAATATACCTAATGCTTATTAATTAATGGATTAGTGCAAGATTTAATTACATAAACGGGGCTCTTTGGCTTTTGGTATATTAACTCAGAGGAATAATAATAATTCCTGACATTGTATCGCATTTTATAGTTCACAAAGAGCTCATTTGTGAGCTCTCATTTAATCCTCATCATAGCCCTGTGCTGAAGGCTGGGACAATGTGATTATCTTTCTTTAACTAGATATGGAAACTGATTTTATTTTTCTAATAAAGTGATTATATTTAACTAAATATGGGTAAATGATTTGCCTAAAGACATATGGGAGAAACATACCCACTATATATATATATATTTTCTGTTTTGACCTATTTACCTGATTTTTGGCACCAGGCATTATATTTAAACTCTTGCCTTTATGACAAATAAGATATGATTTAATTCTTGTTATTACTGTCAACTTTAAAAATATTCAGGTTTTAAACAAAAGGGAATTATATCAGATAGCTATTTATTAAGTTAAAAAATTAAAGTATTCAAATGTGTATGCATAAAGATATTTTCAAAGGCTAATATTATATAAAATAGGTTTCAGATGAAAACAAACAGAAAAAAATTTCTCATTCTTCCAGAGAATACTCTTCCCTATGTTTGGAAATTTATAAAAGGAATTTTGTGATTTTAAGAGTTAGAGTTATATCTGTTAGATTTTAGCATTTGGATGCCTGAAGTGGGACATTGTCTCAATAATGGTGATGCTAGCTTTTGCTTTGCTGTTCAGAATCACACTTTGCAAGCACATCCATTAAGAGATTCTTCCTAAAGTATATCTAAAAGGCTAAATGTTTCCTGCTGTGCTAAGTGTATTAATTTCCATTATCTTCTAGTACCTTCCTCTTGGTAATCATCTGCAGACAACCACCTGTAGAAGAGCAAATCTATATTTATGTATAAATAAAATAGGTTATATATATGCTTTTCTATTTTTCTCCACAAAAAAAGGTGTTTTACTCCTGCTGTTCAACGCATTTTGATGTGCTGTTCTATAAATTTAAAGCAAGGTTAAAAATAAAATTAATCAAGATTCATCTGGCAGCATTGCAAGTTAGTATCATACACCTGGCACATAAATTCCAAAGCAAAGTGATTCTTTGGGAAAGAACTGCTTGATAAACAGCAGAACTAAAAAAAAGATGAGCAGATGACAGTGCATTGAAAATTAGATAAAAGCCTGCAATGTGCTATTGCAGGAGATGTAATGAGACAAGATAGAGCAAAGGGAAAACTAGACAGAATAAGGAGAAAAATTCCTAAGTGTGAGGTATTTTACAGTGGCAAATAGTTTCCCAGGAAATAGTGGAAACTCTCCCTTGAATAATTTCAAAGTAGAGTAGGAAATTGGACTGAGAATATAAAGTGGTGACAAAACTTTAATGACTGAAGAATAAGATGATGCAATAAAGAAACAAAGAAATACAAATTCAAAGAGTTAGGTGATTTTGAACATGATGGTTTTGTTAAGTTTTTCTCTCATTAACAATAATAATAATTGTAATATTTAAAATTTATGAAAATTTTTATAAATCCCTAAAAACCATAACTAATCAAAAAGAATACAATTTAATCTTTGTAGATATGTTGAAAACTAAGACTTACAGTTGAGCCTCTGATGACACTGCAGCCCCTGCTGATACTTGGATTGAAGCTTTGTAAGAGTCTGAGCAGAGGACACAGTTAAGCTGTGCCCTGACTCCTGAGCCATGGAAATTGTGAGATAATAAATGTATATTTTTTAAGTGGCTAAGATTTTTTATAAGCAATAGAAAACAAACACAGGCATCAATGCTTAAAACAAGAACATGTTACTTAAAAGATTATATAAAGAATATTTAACTAATATAGTATTGAATTGAAATGAATGATGCCAGAAAGCTGCTTGCCCTCATATTTGCACCTGTCAGTAACGTTATAGTCTAAGCCCTTTTGCAGAGCACAGTTTTCATTTCCATCTCTAGTTAAATTGGGACTGGTGCCTCTTATCTGTTTTTTAAAAATCTTTAGCCTTTGGGGAAAAAAAAATCAATACAAGGACTGATTCTATCTTTAGATTAAAAGTGTATGCAAGTTGTTAATGAGTAATAATCAGAGGATAATTTAGGAGAATTTCAAGTTTTCTCTTTGTTCTAAGTATTATATAAATTTGCCTTAAAAATGCCCTGTTAATAAAGGCCGTATATGAAAAGTTTACAGCTAATATTGTAAACATTTGGGAAAAACTGAAAACTTTTTCTCTAAGATCAGGTTGATCACTTCTATTCAACATAGTACCAGAAGTCCTAGCCAGAGCAACTAGGCAAGAAAAAGAAACAAAATTCACCTAAGTTGGAAAAAAGAAGTAAAATTGTCCCTGTTTGCAGATGGCATGCTCTTGTACATAGAAATACCCAAAGACTCCACAAAAAAAAATGTTAGAACTAATAAACTAATTCAGTCAAGTTGTGGGATAAAAAAAATCAACATACAAAAATCAGTAGTATATCATACATTAAAAATGAACTATCTGAAAAGGAAACTAAAAAAACAATTTCATTTACAATACCACCAAAAAGAATAAAATGCTTAGGGATAAACTTAATTAAGGAAGTAAAAGACTTTAACACTGAAAACTACAAAACACTGATGAAAGAAATTAAAGAATATACAAAAATAAAAAATGGAAAGACATCTTGTGTTCATGGATAAGACAATATTGTTGAAATACCCATAATACTCAGTGGTTCAGATTTAATGCAATCCTTATCAAAATCCTAATGGCAGGTTTTTTTAAAAAAAATTTTAACAGAAAGAGAAAAAAATCCTAAAATTCATATGGAACCACAAAGATTCTGAGTAGCAAAGAAAATCTTGGGGAAGAAGAACAAAGCTGGAGACATCACAATTCCTGATTTCAAGCTATATCATAAAACTACAATAACTGAAACAGTATGGCACTGGCATAAAGACAGACGATAGAGACCAACAAAACAGAATAGACAGCCCAGAAATGAATCCATGCATACATGGTTGATTGATCTTTGACAAGAGAGGCAAAAATGCACAATGGGGAAAAGATTGTCTTTTCAATAAATGGTAATGGGAAAATTGGATATTCATAGGCAAAAGAATGAAATTTGACTCATCTTACATCATACACAAAAGTCAACTCAAAATAGATTAAAGATCTAAATGTAAAACCTGAAACTGTAAAATTCCTAAAAGAAAACACAGGAAAAACCTTCATGACATTGGTCTTGGCAATGATTTCATGGAGATGACACCAAAACCACAGATAACAAAAGCAAAAATAAAAAGTTGAACTACATTAAACTAGAAACCTTCTGCACAGCAAAAGAAACAATCAGCAAAGTGAAAAGGCAATGAATGGGAGAAAATATTCACAAACATTATATTGGATAAGGGATTAATTTCCAAAATATATAAGGAACTCCTATAATTCAATAGTAATAAATAAATAATCTGATTAAAAAATGGGCTAAGACTTGAGTAGATATTTATCCAAAGAAAACATCCAAATGGCCAACAGGTATATGAAAAAATATTCAATGCACTAGTCATCAGGGGAATGCAAATCAAAACCACAATGATGTATCACCTCACATCTGTTAGGATGGCAAATATTAAAAAAAAAAAAAGACAAATTTTGGTGAGTATGCAGAGACATGAAAACCATTGCACCCTCTTGATGGGAATGTAAAATGATGCAGCCACTATAGCCAACTGTATAGTGATTCTTCAAAAAGTTAAAAATAGAACTACCACATGATTTAACAGTCTCACTTCTGGGTGTTTACCCCTGCCCCCACCAAAAAAAAAAAAAAAATCAGAATCTTTCCAATGTTTTGCATGCCAATGTTCACTGAAGCACTACTCACAATAGCCAAGGTGTGAGAACAACATATATATTCATGAATGGATGAATAGGTAAGGGAAGTGACATATATACATGCAGTGGAATATTATTTGTTCTTAAAAATGAAGGAAATCCTGCAATATGCAACAACATGGATGAATCTTGAGGACATTTTACTAACTGAAATAAGTCAGTGCAAGAACGACAAATACTGCCTGATTCCACTTATATGAAGTATCTAATATAGTTAAACTCATAGAATCAGAGAGTGGAATGGTGTTTGCCAGAGGCTGGGGGATGAGAAAATAAGAGTGTTGCTAATCAACAGGCATAAAGTCTCACTTATGCAAGATAAATAAGTTCTAGATATTTGCTGTACAACATTGTCCCTACAATTAACAGTATTGTATTGTCACTAAAAAATTTGTTAAGATGGCAGATCTCTTTCTAAATGTTCTTACCACAATAAAATAAAATTTTAAAAGAGTTTTCAATTAATAAAGCAAATAATTTTAATAGGAAAAATGCTCTGTCAATTTGTATTGCTATTAAATAATTAAAATGAAACGTTCACTTGCTCTGTTTTTATCCAAACTAAAAGACTATTTTACTTATTAAATCATATCTTCTTACTTTCTTGTCTGTTAAAAAATAATAAGCTGTACCTTTGTCTATGTGACTGCGACTGCTACTCTTACCAAAGAAAATCGTTCACTCTATGACTCTAAAATGTAAGCAAATGTTGCATAATGTTCTTTGCACTGTTAATATTAATAATAACAATGATAATGACAGTCACCATTTATTAAGTTTCTACTTAGTGCTAGTCTTATGAGATTTTTGTATTTTATCTAATCTTTACATACAATCAATGAGGTGGAAAATATTAGCTTTTTTATCATCTGAGGAAATGGAGGCTTAGAAAATTTAGGTAACTTATCTAAGACCATGCATTTTACTAAGTGTAGACCCAGGAATTTGAATGAGGTTCTTTAGATATGATGCAGTATAGAGTGATTCTGATAATTATAGGAATTTCTCCAAAAAACCGCTATTGTCTATATAAAAAATACTTTAAAATATAGTATAGAAACAAAATAAAAATTTTAAGTATTTATCAAGACACTAAAGATAACTCAATAGAATATTCATGAACAAGTGAGGGCAAAGTAGGAGTTAAACGGATGAATTTTTATCCCAGTTCCATTCATAGTCAAACTTACAGAAATGCTATCTCCACTGGAAGTCTTTGCTATTAAACAGTCCATTCAGTCTTCAACCCACTGTAATATGGCTTGTTGCCTTTCTTTCTTCTGAAATCTCAGTAACTGAAATCATCTATGAATTCCTAATTCCAAATCCAGTGAAAATTTGCTCTTGTTATAGCCATGCCCTCTTAAATATTTGACACTGTTGACTACTCCTAACTGAAATTTTCTCCTTCTTTGGTTTTCATGACACTAATTATTCCAAATTTCCTTTTATCTCTGTGGCAGTCCTTGCTCACATTTATGTGTTCACCTTCTTTTGCCCTACATTTAAATATTAGTGTTATCCAGAGTTCTATCTTCAGCTTTATCTTCCTCTCCTTTATAGTTTCTTCCTGGAAGATGATGTCCAACCCTTGCCTTCAGCTACTACTTGACTACTAAAGATACCCAGTCACATTCTGTGCTCTAAATTCATATAGCCAAAGCTTACTCAAAATCTATTCATGGACATTACTTAACTGAACTCATGATCTCCTCTGTACCCGACAACATATTTCTGGATCTCTTCATTTCATTTTATATTTAGTGTTTATATGGGGCTCAAAAATGTGTACTGCATGATGGAATTACATACTTTTAAAAGTGTTTGTTCAATCTGGAAAGTTAGTAATGATTGTCAGATTTTTTTTTAATTGCGAATACTCTTTTCAGAGTAATAAGTAGTAACCTCATGGACTTCAAGGATTACTTGTATATCTGCTCAAAATGAGCAGTTATTTCTTCTCAGAGTAACTTCAAGTAAAATTATTAAGAGGAAAGTATTCTTGGTTTCCTTTTCTCCTCTGAAAATTAGACTTTTCTTTTAGTGTTCACATATACAGGAACACAATGCTCTCAAAAGATCCCTTAACCATTATGATAAAGTGTACTAGTTAGTTATTGCCATAATACTGCTATATAAAAAATTACACAGAAATGTAAAATAACTTTTTCCTCAGTCACCTTTCTGCAGATTGGTTGGAGTAGGCTCATTTTGCCTGAGTTCAGCCTGATTTGGCTTCAAGCTGAGGTTGAGTTCAGGTCTGCTCCACATGTTTTTATTCCTCCTTGGACTAGTAGGCTGATTGGGGCATGTTAATTTCATGGCAATATGCCATAGTTGAGGTGATATATAGAGTCTCTGAGTGTGGGGAGGAGAAAAAAATGCTTAATGTTGATGTTAAAAACACTTCACTGAGGAGGTGACATTTGATCTGGGTATTAAAGGCTGGGGAATTAAAATTAGCCAATCAGAGAATGAGGGAAGAACTTTCCAATTATTGATAATGAGGCATAAGATTATTTATATTAGCTTAAAATGATTTATTATACTATCCAAGAGAAGAAGGTTTGAGTTTTAGCAAAAGCATGAAAGCTGAAATCCCAACTTAGAGAAATGACTACTACAGAATTTTACAAACTCAGGCAAGTGGACCCACCTGGCAGTAAGATAATGCATGTTAGAAAGACTGTAGCACATTGAATCAGACAAACTAGCAATCAAAGGCAAACTAGCTACTTAGGACCTAATAAATCTTACTAGTGTGTTTGTTTTAACCTGAATACAGTTCTTTGAAAATTTGAACTAATGACTTGAAATAGGGCAATTTTACATAAAGATCCAAATCTTTGACAATGTCGAGTTTGTAGTCCAATATAAGAAGTGTTGTCTAGAGCTGCGTGATGGATCCTTTGTCAAGAGTGATGTATACTTTCCAAGTTAGTTCCGACTCCATGGAACGTTATCATCTCCTTTTCCCAGAAATGGATTGTCAGTTGCCATTTATCATTAAGCATGGACTATTTGTTTTTTCTGGTAAAAGAGAAATATTTATCTGTATTCTATCAAAACTTGATGAATGAAAGATATACCAAAAGAGACACATGTTTCAAGAAAAATGGGAGGAAGCATATTTGTAAGGATTATTTCTCTGTTTAATATGCAAGTGAGATGCTATTTTAGAAGATGATCATAATAAGAAGTTATTAATAGGAGGCTTTCCAAAAGTTGTGCAATCCTAGTTTTATGTTTTCTGCTGGTGTTACTGCCACCAATATTGTATCTCATCCTCAGGATAATTTATCACAGTACAGGGTCAAAAAGTTCCCAGCAATTAGCCACCCCAAACTCTGAGAATCTCAAATCCTAATGTAAAAACTATGTTATTATCCTCTTTGAGTCCACCTCCCTCCTAGAAGCTACCTGTGTTGAATTAGTAGTCTATTCAAACAAGAAAGGAATTCAACATGGACTGTTCTAAGCAAGACTATCTTGACAGTCATATTTTATTATCTCTCTTCATATAGCGAAAAATGGGAAATGCTTGTTTCTGAGGAAACACATTATACATTGGGCCTAATAGAGTACAAAGAAATATTTGAGCCAAATTGAGACAAGTATTTTAATATCCCAAGAGTTGTATAGTCTTAGGAAGTATATGAAATAATGCAGTTTCCTTCCATTCAAATAGAAAAATGTTTTGCTTTGGGGAGCAACTATATTTACTTATCTCCAGAAGTAAGTTGCTGTTTTTTCCCCCCTTTGTCGGACTCGAACAGGAAGCTGCCCCTGGAGTGGTTGACTGAGGGCAGAAGAAAGCTGAGAGCCGGCCTCTGCCACTCAGGGCTAGGCTCCACATCCCCCTACTTGGTAAGATTCTGATGGGCCCTCAAGTTCATCTCTTCTATTTAGGGTGGACCTAGGAATAGGCCTGACTGTGCTGCCCAACTTGGGTTGCTTAGCCTCCTGTGATCCCACAGGCTGAGGTCTACATGCCGGCCCTCCAGAGATAAAAGAAATGCAAAATCCAATCAAGAGCTCAAGCCAGGTGGGAGCTGTAGATGTAGATGAGTCCAACAACATGGTTAAAATGTAGTTGATATATAAATATGGTAGGTTTGGAGAGTTAACCTTCCAAATTTGAGGAATAATAGTAGGAATGGAGGGCAAAACATTTTTCAACACCAGAAAGATTTAAAATTGAATAGGGAAACATTTAAGATATTAAAAACTCATAGCATTAATATTCTTTAGTAAAAATTAGGTGCACATTTATTATTGGTCCCTTTAGTGTTGAAGAAAATTGGAAAACTAGAATCACAGGGGGTCAACTATGTTATTTCATTTTAAAACCCTGTATTTTCATATTAAGATGCCTAATTAACCAACCATTTTAGGCTTATGGTTTTTTGGTTATTGCTGAGACCTGACTAGTTTTTTAAAAATAATATTTAAGAGAATTCTTGTTTATAAATTTACTTTATTAGATTTATAAAAAGCATTTAGCAGTTGGGAAATTGTAGTCAGAAAACAAAAATATAATAAAATAAATTAAAAAAAAATTAACTTTGATTTAAAATGCTAAAATGTTTATAACTAAGCTTGTAAATGGGACTAGGAATTATTGAAAGGCCTTTAAAATAGTTTGAGAATTTTCTAGTCCTATAAGTAGAATAAGGTAAATAAACTGAGCTTGAAAGTAAACAAAGTAAACTTTAATCTTAAAAGCCTAAAAATGAACTGTTTTTATAATTATAAATTTAATTAGTTGACTTTTTAAAGATTAAACTTCTGAATATTCATTTCTGTAAATGAAAACCAACCCTGAAGGTAAAAAGCAAAACCAAAATGAAAAAAAACCTCACACAAAACCCCCTTCAGTATTAGGAATGAAGCACATAGCCATCAGGTATAGAAGGTTTGGATATAATTTTTCAAGACTTAAGAGCTTTGGGCACAGAGTCCTCATATTCTTCCCTGTCCAGACCAATATTAGGGATCAAAACTTAGCAAGAAATATTACCGGCAAATGTAATGAAGCTCCATGAAGATTTTAATAAACTTTAAATATGACTGAAATGTCAGTAGAGTTTGATTTTGAATTTTTACACCAAAACCCTTAGAATCATTTTTGTTATCTGGTTTTGATTAGCTTTTGTTTCAGTTTAAATCAGTTCTCTGAGACAACTATCTTTGCTTACCTGTGCTTGCTGCATATTAAACAAACAAAAAATAATGTGAGGTAACTCTGAAAAAATGTGGTTAATTTATTTCAAAATTTAGTTAACCTAAATTTTTGTTGGCTTTCAACAATTTAAAATTTCTTTGACATTTTATAACAACTTTAGTGGATTTAGGCTACCTCGGGGTCTAGTAGTGCATTTTCAGTAGTCTGGGTTGTGCCCTTTTGTGTAGTGAGGTTTTAAGTGATTTTCATTCACTTCTTTATATTTTTTGTATTTAAAATTTTTCTTACAATGAGCAAAGTAGAAGGAAAAATGTTATTAAATTTATTAAAACAATGTGAATTTAAAAATATACTTTTTTTCCTAGAGACTTTGTAACTATATAAAGTGAAATCATGAATTGTGTTGTGTAACATTTTCTAGGACTTTAATATTTTAATGATTGAAAAGTATGCCGTTATTAAAGGAAGACACTTTGCTCCAAGTACAATCTTTCCTATGATGTATCTCAACTTAGAAGGCTGTAGACTAATTAAACACACAGCATATGCCTCCCTATGGTTTTACTTACCCTATATTAGTTTCCATTCTTTAGTCAGATATGTTCTTTTGCTGTTAACTTTTCATTTTCAAGACATTGCTTTTAATTACAAAATTTAAAAAGTGAAACACAAAAACTTTACCCAGTACATGAAAAAAAAAGAAACTGCATAGAAAAAACTGAGTCATAAAAACTGCAGCAGGTGGTCTTAACCACATGATGGTCTACCTCATACAATGTGACTTTTGCCAAGGACTCTGATTGCAATCCTGCTGAACTCAACTGCAATTCTTGTGTCAGCTCTGTCCTGTAGTGCAAATCAATCACCAGGTACCTTTTGAGCTCTCGTGGACATTTAAGATTCCAAAGCTTGAATCCCACATACATTTACAGAAGAAGCAGGGAGAGAAGCCTCTCACCAGCCCTGTACTCAAACCCAGCATGATATTCAATAATGACATGTCAGGAAAGGAGACTGTGTATCCTCTCACTGTGAAATATCCTGAGGGACTGTCTTTATGAATTTGAAAAAAGATTCAGCAGGGCTCTAGGCAAGAGCTCATGCACACAATTTCAAAAATGTATCACAATCCTTTAATTTTTTTTTTCAGGGGGCATGATTACCTTGGTGTTTTTTCATCTATCCTTTGAAAAAATTATAAAAATGAAAATGATGGCCTGAAACAGTCTCCTGGTCACGAAAAATAGTCTTCTGCTTTTTCAAGGTGTATATTTCTCTTTTTACCCTAGCAGGATGGTATTTGCCTTTTAAGCATTCATGATTTATTTTCATTTTTGCCCATTCATAATGTAAGAGATATTGAATGAGTGATATGTGTGCAATAGTCGTGCAGAATTGTTAGAATTAATTTAAAGGCTAAAACTGGCACATTTTGTCTTTTCTTGGTAATCAGATGATCTTCAACATACTAGAACAATGGTGCTTATATTTTTTGATACAAAGGCCACCTAGGAAAAAACTCTATCAGGAAAATTCACATATACATACAAAATTTAAAAATGTACATGTAAACTGAGAGGGCTCACAGATTCCTTGGAGCCCTGTGTTCCATGTTGGGTTGTGATGGAGGAAGCTGACAGTTTAGTATGCAGGGTATTTGCTAGGAAGCAGTATCTATGAAAAGGAAGATAAGGATGCAAGATAGGGTAGAGGGAGAAGCTGAGCTGTGATGCAGAACCAACAAAGCTTCAGCCAATCAGAATCATATGGGGGTGATCACACTCAAGAGCTAGAATGGCCCTTCAGTCCTGTCAGGAGTTGGGCCCTTCTGTATTGATCAGTCAAATTGAACGTGTTTCCCAGGAAGCAGTGGCTGTAGGCCTCCATGAAGCTGAGGAAATCTCTGAAGGGACTGATGGCTAAAGCCTGTTGATGACAATCTTCCCAACAGCTGGGGCGACATTCTTCCATGAATGGGATCTGTGTGCTACATCACAATGTCTATCTGACCCAGGTTATGAGAAATCCTGCCCTAGAATCTTCAGCCTTCTCTCTTCAATTTTAGCCGCTGAGGTGATTTTCAGATTTTATTTCTAAAATCTAACTCAAAGACCACTTAAGAACAATTTGATTCATATAGTTTATGCCTTACTTACACAGCAATATATTTTAGGTATGCTTTACTGAGTTGGTTACTTGATTTACATTTTGAACTTATTTTAAACTTTCTTGTTTTTTAAAGATAATTTTAGGTTAATAATTACATTTTAATCTATTGAATGATTTTAAGCAGATGTTAAAATAACAAGAAAGCTGTTAGAATACAGGAAGAGCTGACTCACCACTACAAAACTTGGTAAATCCAGAAGGGAATCTCTTTTGCCCTGGTTCCATTAGTTTAGCTAAATGACTGACACACATGGAACAAAAATAGGAATAAATAGAAATAAAACAGATGGCATCATTGCCCTCTTCATTATAAAGAAAATTAACTGAAATAAAAACAAGATGAAAGATAATAGTACCATACTTTTCACTTAAAAAATCATTGAAATAATGAAAGTAATCTCTTCATTGTTAGAGATTTTCACCTTTTATCAGTTTAGGTTGTCACTGAAATGTTTTTATGCCTAAATCTAATTATGCAAAGGGGAGAGTACTATTTTCAGTATGCCATATTTAATTCTCTAAAATATCTCTGTTCAGTAAGGCCCTGAAGGGATGAATGATAGTCTGGCAGGTTTTCAATAAACAATGACAATTTATCAGTAAAGAGGCTTATTTTCAAGAGATGAATAGCTAGATACAGCTGTAACATTAATTTCCAAATCCTGAAGACAAAATAGCATTGACAGAAATCATAACATTTGAAGGACAAGCTAGTTTGGGTGGGAGTCAGAGGCTCTGGGAGCAGAGGAAAGATATATTTTAATTTAGACATGTTGCTTTTGAAGTGGTGTGGCACATCCAAGGAGAGAGATATTAAGCAGGTAGCTAGAAATAGAGGTCTGGAGCTCAAGGGAAAAAGGTCAGGCTCACTGAAACAAAGGTGTCTACGTTCACCAGGTTAGGCTCTCCTGGGTTAGGAAATGTGTTTAGCATGTTTCAGAAAGAGGGGATCAAGGAGGCTGTGTTCCCATTGCAGTGAGTAGGCAGTGTGGTCTGTTGGAAAAAATTATATTCAGAGTTATAGTTCATCACTAGCTGTTTGACCTTGAATAAAACTCTCTGAACTTCAACTTTCCCTGTTACTAAAATGGGAATATCAAAACCTATTAATGCTCTTTATAGAGTGACTTGGATCAAACATGATAAATGTAAAAGCATTTCATAAATTTAAAGGTGCTATTCAAACACACACTATCATTATACTAGAATGTGTATGGATATTTGTTTGAAATATTTAAGTGTGAAAGAGAAGATGTAAATTATTCACTCACTAAATAAACATATGTTGTGTAAGGCACTAAATTAGTGCTAGAAAGAAGAAGATAAATAAGACGTGGTTTCTTCCCTCTCAAGGCTCACAAGTCCTATCAAGAAAAATAACACATGGGCAGGTGTCAAGTACTAGTGTCAAGAGTAAGTAAAGGATGTTATAAGTGAATGAGTGAATGAACACATAAATAGGTGCACAGAGGAGAAGCATATAATCCACACTCAAAGTTTCAAAAAAGCCTTCTGGGAAGAAACTGTCTTAAAGCATGATAAATTGTTCTTCAGATAAAGAAGGGGTGATGGAAAGTAAAATATCCTAAGCCCAGGCAATGTCAGGAGAAATTGTTGAACACAAAATGCTTGAGGGCAGTTGGGAAGAAATGAGGCTAGATGTGGAGAGGAGGTAGAGGTGGTGGTCAGATAACCTATGTCATACTAAGTTACTTAAATTATTATGATGAAATAATAGTTTTAAGAGGAGGTATTCAGATCTGCCCCCCTCCCTTTTCTTTAAGATTAAAAAAAGTTTTTTTTGGCCACACTGAGTGGCATGCGGGATCTTAGTTCCCTGACCAGAGATGGAACCCATGCCCCCTGCTGTGGAAGCACAGAGTCTTAACCACTGGACTGCCAGGCCCTTTTAGATGGAGCCCTCTGTCAGTGATGAAGAAGTCTGATTTAAAGGAAAGGTAATTGGAATCAGGAAAACAAGACTGAAAATTATAGCAATAGAACAGCAATAGATGATGGAGGCTTGGATTAACTTCAAAATTAATTTTGATTGAAAATATTGGTGGCCAATCGAAGGGTGAAAAGTGAAAGAGAAGGAGGAAAGAAAAATTTCTCCCTGGGGTCTGGCTGTACCAACTGCTGAGATGGAAGATGAGGAAGAACAAGTTTAAGGAAAAAGAGGATTTTTGTTTGGGTATCTTGAGTTAAGCAGTGTCTGTGTGATGTTTAGGCAAACATAGCAAGAAGCTGGATATATAAGTTTGAAGCCCAGTAGACAGAACCTCTTATGAGAGAGTTGTGGGCTAGAGATCTAGATTTGAGAGGCATCAGTAGATGAAAAGATTAGGTAGATAGGTAGATAGATGGTAGATAGGTAGATGAATAGATAGATTTAAATGGATGTTTAGTTAATTGTATCCATAGTGCCTAGAATAGTTCCTGGTACTTGACAGTATTTCACCGAGTAAATATGAGATTTAAAGTTGTGAAAATAGATGTGCATACTCAGAGAAAAACACTGAAAATAAGCATGGAAAAAGTGGGTTGAGGTGGAAAAGCATCAATATTTAAGGTGTCAGCGTAAGGTACTCAGAGTATAAAGAATAGAAATATATAGAAGAATGACGATAATTGAGTGAACAGTGATATTATGAAAAACAAGAAAGAATAAAATTAAGGGAAACAAATCAAGAGTTCTTATCCACTGTTGCCCCAATTACATGACATTGATGGAGGTGTCAATTGGGTGTTAGAGCAGAGGTGGAACTGGAAGGGGTTAATTGGCTCTTCTGTGACATTTGATTTATGGATGCTGAATCTGAAGTATATGGGCTCATGACTGTCACTGAGAACCCTCTCCATTATATGGAGAAACCTTTCAAGAACATGAAGCCTGTTCCATACTTGTTCCTTTCTAATACTTTCCACATAGCAGCTTGTTATCTTTTTAAAACTTAAACTAACATTGTTTCTTCCCTACATGAGAGTCTTTAATGGCTCCCCATTGTACTTATCCTAGCTTATTATCCTCTTACAATTTGGCCTCTGCCAATTTCTCTAGCTTTATTCTGTTCCTTATTCCCCTTTGCTTTATATACTAAACATCCTTTCCTGGTTTAGGTTCTGTTTAACAGATTTTTTTTCTCCTTCAATTTGGAATGTTCTTTCATTCATATAATGGTTCTTACTCATCTTTTGTCTTAGCTTAAATGTCACCTCCTAAAATAAGTCTCTTAAAAAAACACTATAATCCAAAACAGTTTCCCCCTATTTAATCTCTTAGCACCTCACTCTCCTTTCACTGGATTTATTATAGTTTGTAATTATATTGTTGATTGGTTATTATTTTTTCTTGTTTTTTCTCTTTTTATATATTCCTTTTTGATTTCCTTTTTTTGATTGATCATTTATTATATGTATTCTCTATAGAATTATAATCTCCAGAAGGAAGGGACTAAATCTCTGTGCTTACTTTTTCATACCCAATGCCTAGCTTAATATGTGTAGAAGGAATAAATAATAATGCCTGTTCACTTAACTAGAGTTGTAAATAATTCATTTACCTCTATAGACATATCTTGAGGATATACAGAAAAGATTTTTAAATTGCGATTTTAAAATATACTATTTAACCAAATAGTAAAACTGCTTGATACACTGCTTTAGACATATAAAGAATTAGGTTGTGAGCATTTTAAAAATAACTGATTTGAAAGGAGCATTAACTATAGTAGAATCTGAGATGCAAAACAAAACAAAAACAAAAACAGGGCTATTTTTTGTAAGACATAGAATTGTGTGATTGAAATACAACATATTTTACTAACTCATCTGATCCTCCTATTAGAAACTTTCTAGGCTCCTAATAGAATGTACAACCAGAAACTTTCACATTCTTTGAAGTCATACATTTATGAGATAATGTAACTTCATGAATTTAACAGGTCTTCATTATTTTATTTTGGGTCTTCCCTCTCACTAAGGTAACCCTCCTCCCACTGTAATTTATCTCTCTTAATAACCTCAATAATTCCAATTCAGCAAATCTTTAGTGGTTATCTATTATGGGCTGAGAATACTGTAGTGTTGAGAACAGAATACATGTTAGAAGTAGTATCTGTGCTCAAGGTATTTATCATTTGTTTCAGGAAAACTATAAGACAAAGGTAAACTTTTAAGTGACAGCTGGTCTGATATAGATTAACAGAATAAAGATGTGTTGCAGCAACCAAGGAAGCTGCACCTTCAAAAAGATGGCTAAGATTGGGTAAATCAGAGAACATGGAAGATGAGTGGCATTCTGTGACAAAAGAATATTTAGAAGTCTCTCAAGTAAGATTGCCCCTGGAACATAACATGAAAAGTGGGGCTGCTGACCATGATACAGCAGAGATGTGCCCACTAGCTCTAAAGAAAAATTAAAATAGTGTCCTTGCCTCAGGTGGGAAATCACCCTTGGAAATGAATAAATGATGGTAGTCATAGATTTTCTGTTTGAGTAGATGATGGATTAATTACTCAATAAGCAGCCTGTCTATAGAAAAAGTCTGGTTTCTTATCACATATCCTCCATACAGAGATGCAAGCATTTGCACAGAAATGAATTGATTTGAGAAAGGACAGAAAAGGAGAAGCAATAGAGACAGACATTGGAGCTGGCAAGAGACTGCAGAAGGAAATATCCTTTGGGGTTTGTTAAATAACACTGTAGTCCACTTATGGTATATAGTGCCTTTGGTAATTTAACTCATGTGGTCACCTCACATCCATGTTATTTTAGATAAGGAGGAGAAAATATGATTCTAAAAGAGGATTAATGACTATTTTATATCCATACATCATTCATCACATGAAGCCTTAATAGAAAAGTTACATATATTGCCACTTGAAAATAAATAGCTGTACTTATTTTTAAAAACTTAAAGCAGGGCTTCCCTGGTGGCGCAGTGGTTGAGAGTCTGCCTGCCAATGCAGGGAACACGGGTTCGTGCCCCGGTCCGGGAAGATCCCACGTGCCGCAGAGCGTCTGGGCCCGTGAGCCATGGCCGCTGAGCCTGGGCGTCCAGAGCCTGTGCTCCACAACAGGAGAGGCCACAACAGTTAGAGGCCCGCGTACGGCAAAACAAAACAAAACACAACAAAACAAAACTTAAAGCAGATCTTACAAATGAAAATTTTTCTTATGTAGAATATGAATGTTTTTTTTTCTGTTATCACTATTTTTAATTTTTTGAAGTTTTCAATAGAGAGATTTTAAAGGATATCTATCTATCTATCAATCTATCAATCTATTTTTTTAATACAGTGTATCCATTTGGAAATAAAGCTGTGTATTTTTAAAGAATTATATTTTACATGGGAAACTACCCCAGGGCTTTCTTCTCCTTCCTTTTTAACCTTAAATAAACAAATATAACATATATTTGTCATTGTATCTCTAAGAAAATATTACCTAAGAGTTTCAATAAATTAAATAAAAACAGATTAAATTAGAAGTGCTGAGATAAACAAAATTAAATGTTTTCTTACTATAGGATCCCTTGATTTTTAAAAACATGTGCATGATGAATATTTAAGAAGTGGTATATTATCAAAATATTTTTCAAACTTCTAGATTTCAGGACTTTGTTGAGAAAATTCTTCAGAGCTAGTGCTCTGAAGAATATAAAACTGAATCTACTACAATAGGGAAAAGTTAGCTAGAAGCTAACAACATCTAAATAGTTTCAATCATGCAGGTAATCACTGCTTTAAGAATCCTCAAGAAAGAATAATCCCAAGTGTAAATAGTTTTTAAAAGGGATTTAATGAAGAGCTCTTCTTTTAATAAACCCCAAAATATTTTAAAAAGCTTTAAGGTAGGTAGCATACAAAAATGATTAAGAGCAATCCTTTAGACTCACATGCATTTGAATTCCAAGTTTATCACTAACTAAAGGTATGACTTTTTCTCGAAGTATTTATTAAAATGACTCTAAAATGGAGTCTATAACAACTTGTTCTAGGACATGTGAAGATTAAATGAGATGGGCATATATTAGTACTATATATAGTAACCAGTAAAAACTATATGCTGTTATTCTTATATTGAAATCTATTATTATATTTAAGGATCTATGGTTTGATATCTATAAATTTAATCAATAAATGTTAGCCACTGCCAATTAAAAGTCAGTCTGAAAGAATAACATAGTCAGAAATTACTCAAGACCTTCTCTGTTACATTGTTTATTATATTGTGAAATTTAGGAAGCATCTGCTCCAAGGAGTGGGTGATGGGTAAATTACCAGAGTACCAAAAATATTTTGTAATATTATAGCTCATCCATTGGGCAATCCCAAAACATAAATCTTATGCTTAATGGCATTAAATTTCAATATCTAAAGTCTACCGATAGAAACCTATCATGTTATTTATATAAAAGCATTTCTCATACCTTACCATATCCTATCAGGAGCACTGTTCTATAATTAGTTACAAGGGTTTCAAACACTTAGCTTGCCAGTAAGAGTACAAGAACTATTTTATTACAGTGCAAAGAAATCTCAAGGTGAATACTATATTTATATGACAATAAGTACGTAAGTCTTGAGCAGACACACACAGGTTAAAACGGCATCAAATAAAGTAGGTAACGATAAAATAAACTAAATAAAACATTTGATGCATATTTGTTAAACTTAATTGCTAGTTAGGGTCTTACAAGTTATAGAGACCCGAGGCATATTCATATAATCTCAGTAAATGGTGAATTATTTAAAGATACAAAGGAAAGTAAAACAGACTTTCACCTTAGCAGATGCACAGCAAGAAGAGCAGAACACTACTCATGATTGCAATGGTAGTCCTAATAACCTGAGAGCAACTCTGGTTTTTGTCCATCTGTAGAGATGATAGCATCTATGTTTCATATTCTAATATTCTGACATTTTCTTTTGATGCTTTCAACCACACAATTGATTGTCTGTGACTCACAGATACCGCAAGAAAAGGTGTGATTGGTTTGACCATTCACAATCTAACTACAGCATACCCATTAGGCAGAACTCTCAAAACGGTCAGTCAATTCCTTTATCACATAGTTATTAAGCATACAATTTGTGACAATCACTTTTCCATGAGCAAGTTCTGCAGTGGGGACAAAATAGACACAACTACTGCATCATGGCATTGTCTAGTAGTTCAGACAGGCAGCTGAGCAGGGTGACAGCATTATGGGACATAGTGCATGGTGCATGATAAACCATGGAGAAAACAGGTTTGCTAGACACTCAGTGAGTCTGCAATTTATCTTCAGTGTGGCATACTTTGATTGTTAATAGTAATTATAATATCGACAGAAGATAAATATGTCTATTGCCTTAGGTAATAAAATAAAGAGCAGCATATATCTGTAACATTAAATTAGAAATTATTAATGAAATGAATGAATGGATGAGTGAATGTCAGTTTGCATTGATTGGGTTTTTTAGTTAAATCCTATAAAAGAAATGTGGCTTTCCCTTCACTTCTTCAACGACACTTCTCACTATTTTCCTTCTAGATATTAAGCTCCAGGAAAATAGCTGTATGTAAATCATTTCATTTTTCTATTTGTTTTAAAGCAGAGAAAAATCTTAAAAATTTTCTGAGGTGGAAACTAATAACTAAAATAAGTCACAAGACATCAGGTTGCTTTCCTAACACCTCTACCTTACCTCACACAGCATATTACTTTTTACATGGAAGTCTCCATTGTGCTATTTGATGCTACCAATTTTTCCTATTTTTTTCTCAATTTTATCACTTGTCTTTTCCTTCTCTCCTGACATTTCTTTTTCTTTCATTGACACATGCCAAGTCACTGTTAGATCACTGTTAGATGTTCTACTAATTTCCTTTGAGATGATGTTTACAACATAATAAAATCTTATTACTGATAGTACTCATGCATAAATTAAATAAATATTCCACTCAACAAATATTCACTAAGCACCTTTAATGTGTCAGAGGCTGATTTAGGTGCTATGGATACAGCAATAACAAATAAAATTAAAACAGACAAATATTCTTGTTCTGTTGGCTTTTACATTCTAGTGGGCAAAATTCAGTCTACAGATATCAGTATGCAATTTATGTAATCAATATTATCTTGAATAATAATATTATATGAATCTGTTGATTAACACAAATCGACATACTTTAGTTCCAAATTAGTAGAAAGTGATATGTAAAAATTTTTCAGTGCAACTACTCACAGTATTATGGCTTATCATTTTTGTAGAATGGGAGCACAATTATTTATGATTCTCCATAAGGCTTTTTTGATTGTCACCCACTATAACATATGTATAAATCAGAATCTATCATAATTTCTCAATTGGTATTAAAAAAGACAGCAAAGGTGTCCTTGCCTGTTCATCAGAAAAAGGTATTAAACTTGCCTTTTCCTAAACTTCAAAATCTTTCTTTTCCTTTCAGGCATTTTCATACATAATGGTACTAGCTTCTGCTTCACATTTGGTACTTCATATCACCTGCACTTTCATGTGAAACAATTCAGTTTTTGAAAATCTTCTTCGTAAGTTTAATTTTCTAATTTTGTTTCCAAGCTTTAACCAAAGGTGGCTAACACATTGCTTTACTCATAACAGCTCAAAATTAGTGAACAAGAAAATATTTGGCATTTAAAGACATCTGTTAAATGTCAATCTAAAGTTGACATTTATGGGAGTTTTTTTAGCTTCATAATTAAAGGTAGTCTTTAGGCTTTCAACTTATGTTTTAATTGAAGCTTGTTATGGAGTAAATTTTTCTTCCTCAAATTCATATGTTGAGGCCCTAATCCCCAATATGAGTATATTTTGAAATAAGGTCTTTAAAGTTGCAATCAGAATTAAATCAGGTGATAAGGATGGGGCTCTAATTCAATAGGACTGATGTCCTTGTAAGAAGAGTAAAAGACACTAGAGTAAAAGACACAGAAGAGAGGCCATGTAAAGACACAGAGAGAAGGAAGCTTGCAACAAGCTAAGGAAGTAAGATCGTACCAAAAATCAACACTGCTATCACCTTGATATTTCACTTCCAGCCTCCAGAACTGTGAGAATAAATTTTTGTTGTTTAAACCACCCAGTCTGTGATATTTTGTTATGGCATCCCATGAAGACTAATTCAAAGCTTTTATTTTAAATTTACTTAAAAGCAGTATTACATAAGTACAGCCTTTTTTTTTTTTCTCCAGGAGCCTATAGTTTTTAGGGTAGCTAAACATGTAAACCAATGTCCCTGGGTGTTAGTGACTCTTCCTTTTCTTAGCTTAGAATTTATCTATAAATATTCTTTGTGGATAGACTGGAGACAATTGTAAAACCCATTGAAATGAGGGTCTCTCCAGCTGTTCCTTGATGAGTAGGTTAGGTACACGTCATCCCTTATGGTCTAGTCAGCTATGTCAGGAAACTCCCTGAAGCCCTCCACTCTACAGTGATAGTGGTGCTACTGATACTTACTTTGCAAGGAGTAGAGGGCTTCTCCTTCTAACATTACTGGATTTTTAGAATACTGTATTGTATTTATTTATTTATTAAATAACAGACATATATTTCTCATGATTCTTGAGGCTAAAAGTCCGAGATTAATGTGCCAGTTGATTCAGCTCCCTGGTGAAGTCTGTCTTTTTGGCTTGCCCATGGATGCATCCTCACATGACAGAGAGGAGAGCCCTGGTCTCTCTTCCACTTCTTTCTCGTTTTTTGTTTCAGTTTTATTAAGGCATAATCAACAATCAAAACCAAAATTGCATGTATGTAAAGTGTACAACTTGACGATTTGATATATGTGTTCATTGTGAAATAATCATCACAAGCAAGTAATTAACAGATCCATTACCTCAGGTAATTACCTATTTCCTTCTTTATGTGTATGTGGTGGGAAGACTTAAGATTTACCCTCTTAGCAAATTTCAATTATACAGTACAGTATCATTAATGATAGGCATACTTTTGCACATTAGATTTCCAGAACTTATTCAATTTGTGTAACTGAAACTGTACCTCCTGACCAGCATTGTTTGCAATCCCTGCCCCTGCTGCAGCCATGGGCAACTACCATTCTACTCTCTGCTTCTATAAGTTGGACTAGTTTAGAGTCCACGTGTAAGTGAGATCATGTATTTTTTACTTTTAAGTATGATATATCTAAAGTAGTCAAGCTTATTGAAACATAAAGTAGAATGCTGTTTGCCAGGGGCTTGGGGAGGGGGAAATGGGAGTTGTTCAGTGGGTATAATGTTTCAGTTTTGAAAGATGAAAAGTTCTGGAGATCTGTTGCATAATCATGTGAATATACTTAACAATATTGATTTACCATTTTTTGAAATTAATATGCTCCTGATAGTTTTGAAGATTTGTTATTTATTTTAAAAATTTGGGATTTGGAGGATTGTTTAAAAACTACACAGTGTGGATATGAGAAGTGGTAGGAAGCTAGGTGTCATATCCCTGATAGCTTCCTATTTTATCAAAATGCAAAAGATATAAATGTGTACCTCATGTAGACCTCATGACAATGGAGGGTCTGTTGTGAAGACCACCCAGGAAACTGAACCTTCCCTATTCTATCACTATCCCCCTAGCACTATTTCTTTTTAACACTTTCCCCTCTCTCATATACTGAAAATTCTTAGGTAAAAACATACCTCAATATCTTTTCATATTTTCCCAGAAAGGAGAGGAGGATTATTTCAGTCCACTGGCTTATCCAGGAAGATGTGTATGTGTGTGTGTGTGTGTGTGTGTGCGCGCGCGCGCGCGCACGCACGTGTGCGCATGCGTGTGTGCCCATGAATGCACAGGTTCTAAGCTATGGTGTCATTGATGAAGAGATTTGTGGAGAGACAAGGAAGACAAGTTATTTGATTTGTTATCAAAGCTACTTTTACTCTGGTCCATCAAAAATCAAAAATATCTAATCAAGCATGGATGGAATTCCTTCCCAAATATCTCATTGTGTTTCCCTGAAAAATTCATATTCCTCTGATTAAAGTGACATTGGCTTTATTTCTTATGAACTAGTATTCTGGCCTTAAATCATTAAAGCAGCACTTATCTCTCTTTTATCTGAGTTACATTAGAAAAGATTCTTGTGATTAAGAATCATTATCAAGTAAGGGTGAGGACATGGAAAGCATAAGGAAAATCTTAATTTACCTTGTCACTCAAATGATTTCATGATATACTAACTTTAACAATGTAGTTTTATAGTAGGCACAGAGTGGCAAAAATTCTACTTGTGAGAGTCAGAGAACACTTAATAAGGGAGGGGAGTAGAGCTAAATCTTTAAGTATGTATAGACATTTTTCAGGAGGTAAAGGCATAGTCAAAGAACTGTAGATGGTGTTTTGTAAAGGGTTCTTTCTGCTAAAGGTGACAAAAATTTAACTAAAACAAGTTTAAGATAAAATAGAATATACTGATTCACATAAATGCAAAGTCCAGGATACAAATTATGTCATTAGAGTTTGCTGTCTTAGATGTGCCACCTTGTTTGGATTGGATTCTTAGAATTTTCAATTACATCTGCTACCTTAATTCTCTTCATGTGGTGGAAAGAAGGCTCCTGGTGTCTCCAGGCTTACAAGTTTCTTGAATCTTAGGATCTTTGTGAAGAGAGTTTTTTCTCTCTCCCAATATCAATATAACAAGTATTTTAAAGAAACTCTGGTGAATATTTCCTATGCCTGCTTTAATAAATTATCATAAACATAGTGAATTAAAACAAAACAAATGTATTACTTACAATTTGGGGGGCCAGAAGTTTGAACTGTGTCTCCTTGGCCTAGAATTAAGATGTCAGTGGGACTGCATTCCTTTATGGAGGCTGTAAGGGAAAATATATTTCTTGACTTTTTCAGTTTCCCCAGAGACTGCCTGCATCCCTTGGCTCCTGACTCCTTAATTCATCTTCAAAGCCAGCAATGACCAGTGGAGTTTTTCTCATATTGTATCACTCTGACTCTTCTGTTTCCTCCTTCCCTCTTTAAGGACCCTTGCGATTACACTGGACCCACCTGGATGTTCCAGGATAATCTCCTGATCTTTGGGTCAGTGTATTAGCAAATTTAATTCCATCTGCTACCTTAATTCCCCTCTGCCACATAACATAACCTAGTCACAGTTTCCAGAAATTAGGAAATGGGCATATTTGGAAGGCCATTATACTGGATACCACGCATGGCCATCTCTTATGGAAAGGAGAATGAGGTACCATGATTAGCCAAGCCTCAGACTGATGCCTATATCTGTTATAGAAGGGTAGTGGCAGGATTACAGAAATTGAGAAGAAATCAAAGGGAACTTTATATTTGTCCTCATAAAAGGGAAAGAGAATGCATAATACACACAGATGTTAAGCAGAAAAATAAAGCAGGAAATTGATTTAAAGACTATTGGGGGTGGAGATGAGATGAGAGACTTGTCCCTCTGCCCATATATAGACATTATGTTGTTTAGAATCCAGAGAATAAAGGCTGAATTAAGAGTTCTGGATGTCTTGTGATGCCTATCTTGAAACAGATAAATTACAAAATGAAATGGTGGTCTCAAACAAGGTGAAGGTGAGTCTGTGAGAATTGGATGAAAAGGGGTGAGTCTTGCAAGGATCATAAGTTTCATAGTCTCTTGTTCACTCTTGCCAATGGGCATGTGGAATTTGTAGGAGGGAAGGTTTTATTTAGAGTATATGGAGCATTTGTATACCTTTTAATTCTTTCCTATGGATCTGTGGAAGCTAGGGGAGAGGTGGTCTTGTCTAAAGCACCTCAACACTGGAGGATCTCTTCTGATACTCAGAATATGTACTTAACATAATCATTTTCTCCTAAAGATCACTTTGGTGACAGTGTGAAAACTGAAACAAAGGATTAGACTAAGGAGCAAGAAATCCTGTTAGTAGTCTATTTTGAAAACCCATTTGAGTGCCTAAAATAAGACAGATGCCATGATAATGTGAAGAAAATAGAAGTTAAGAAAATAGAATCATTAATATCTAGACTTTTATGTTATTTTCATAATCTGGAAAGATAAAGTATGCATTAGTCAGGTTCTTCCAGTTTCTAGTAACAGAATCTCAAACTAGCTTCATTCATTCATTAATTCATTTATTCATCTATTCAACAAACATTTATTGAAAAACAAGCATGGTGCTAGGCTCTAGAGCTATTGTAGTGAACAAGCCAAAGATTTTGCCATAGTGGAGCTTACATTCTTATGAGAGAAAGACACTATAAACAATGAAATAAATAAAAAAGATAATTCAGATTGTTATGCTTATTATGAAAGTGTGAAGTGAAGGAGTAACTGATGGGTTCTTAAAGAAGATATTACTTTGTTACTGTGGGCAGGTAAGGCCTCTGCAGAACTGATGTTTGAGCCAAACTTAAAAAAATGGCTTATAATAGGACATATAAATGAAATATGTATGAAGCTGGTTTCAGGTATGCATGAAGCTGTCTTCGTGTCTTTCTCCTTTGGCTCAGCTTATCTCTATTGGGCATTATTCTGTAGAGAAGCACTTCATACTGTGAGCAAGACAGCTACTAGCTACTTCATATCTACATTCCCCATGCAGAAAGAGATCTTTTCTCTAAGAATATCCTAGCTCTGAAGGGGTAAATGCTCATCTATGAAGCAATCACTGGGACCATGTGGATGGTATCTTTGACCAACTTGGGTCATAGGCTTTTCCTGGAGTTGGAAATGGGTACCATAATGGAGAGGCACTTCGGAAATGTAAGTGAATAGAGGGATTCTGCAAAGGAAATAGACAAAGGAGGAAAAGGAAATCATGACAGACTGGAAAAAAATCTTGAATACCCACATATACAATACTGATTATCTAAAAATATGGAAAAAATATTCTGTGCACGTGGATGGGGGAAAAATGGCTACCAAAATAAGATAAAACATCAATTTTAGGACAGTAAAACATTTAAAGTGTGAGACCCATAATAATGATGTGGTAGATATCATTATCTAGACAATGCTGACTATAGTCATATAATTAAATGGAACCAGAAAATAGCTTTATGAGATCTTTAAAAATACTGCCAAGTTTTGCCTTGCAAATTTTGCTTAAATGTATAGGAATCTCTATTATAAATGATATATAAAAATCATATTTGGAACTATAAGTAATAGGACTAACAAATTTCATTTAACTAGAATTCTAAGCCAAAATAACCTGATGAAGAAATACTACTGGATGCCACTGGCTATTAGATGCAAATAAATATTGTAGAATTGAACTTGGGAAATCAGAAATAGGTAGGAAATAAGGGAAAAAAAATTTGTCAGTGAGGCAAGTCTACTTCTAAAACTAATACATCCTTTGTCAGGAATCACCTTTTACATTTAGACAGTTGGAAGAATTGGTAATTGCTACATATAAATAGAAAGAGACTGAAAGTTAATGTGTTTATATACTAAGTAACAGTAACCTGTGTTTGTGATAAGCCTATATGCTCTTTTGATTTTTTTTTCTTTTACATCTTAATGATGGGTACCTTTAAACAGGGCATGTATTAAACAGGGCATACTGAACTGACAACCAAGTTAACTGAAATGTTAAAAGTCCTCTGTTTTCAATGGGAAAAAGAAATCTTTCAAGAGGAGCTGTGTCTTTTTTAAAAGAGAGATCACAAAACAAGTGAGACATATGAGGGTGGCCATTAGAGAGAAGGATGAATGCCAGTCTGTGAAGTGATGCTTCAGCTGTCTCAGGAGAGTAGCTGCCAAGCACACTCAAGAAGGAAACACGAAATCAGACATCTGTATGTGTGCAGCATCCACCATGTTTGCTCTGAGGAGAGAGAACCACATGAAGCAAGACAGCAAAGGTGAAATCCAGCAAGATAGCCTACTTTATTGCCATGGCAACCCAAACCTGATGAAAAGTAGGAAAACAATAAAGTATCTCTGAAAAAAAAATCTGTGCTATGAATACCTACTGGGTTGAGGAAAGATGCACTCATGGAAAGAGCTTGACATTTTACCATTTGGTGATTTCTTATAACAAAGTCATGGGTGCTGCTTTGGGGAAATGCTGATTTAGAAAGCATCACATTTACTAAAATATTTAATTTTAACTGTTGCTAAATTCAGATTTATATGTGAAAGCTGTAGTTTCAGATTAAAATCTTAAGTGTCATTGTAGAGGTCAAAGCATTAACATTGTCACTCTCCTTGATGCATTTTGACAATCTTTTGCCATCATATTTCACATAAATTGTGTGTTCAGTAAAAAAGAAAAGTTTCAGGACATTCTGATATTTGATAAATTAGAGATATATTTTATTTGCCTAGATTGGATTCTCAAATTTCACCCATTATTTTTTTTAAATGCTCTTTCTTTCTTCAACTTCCTGTTTTTCAGTATGCAGTTCAGTATGGAAAGAAAACATTTTCTTTTTTCTATTCTGAAAATGTTTAACATTCACAGATTTATAAATTTTCCCAACTTTAGGCAATTTTGAGTTGTTCCTATGATTGTTTTTATTTGAATAAGACATCCTGGTTTGTAGAAAAATCTGGGAAAGCTTGTTTTACTTTTCTTAAAGTCAGCTTCATTGAGATAATATACATAAAAACAGTCTACTTCTTTAAAGTGTATAGCTAATTGAGTTTTGACAAATGTATACAGTCACATAATGGACAGCACATTCAATTTCTTTGCAATATTATTTTACTGTTTGTCAATACCACTTCAAATGTGTACTACCTTGCTGTTGATAAAATATAAAAATTTTGTAGCACATCCCACTCCTTTGTGCTATTTTTGTCATATACATTACAACTTTATGTTATAAACTCAGTAATAGGGTGTTATAATTTTTGACTTCAGTAATAAATGCCTATAAAGAAATTTATAGAAGAGTATTATACACAATATATTTTATTTGTATTATATTTATTTACCTTATAATATTTGTAATGTTGCCTTATATTTCTAGTGTTCTTCATTCCTTCCTTTGATTTTAATTACATGTTGATGGCATTTTCTTTCAATCTGATGGACTTCTGTTAGTATTTTTTGCAGTGCACTTGTGTTAGCATTGAGTTATTTCAAGTTTTATTAATTGGAAATACCTTTATTTGACATTTATTTATAAAAGATAATTTCACTATATATTAAATTCTTAATTGGTAGGTTTTTCTCCCTCAGATTTTGAATGTGTTATGTCAGTGTTCTTTTGCCTCCATTGTAACAGATGAGAAGTCAGCCATTAATTGTATCATTGTGATGTATGTGATACATGCTTTCAAGACTCATCTCTGTTTTTGGCTTTCAGCTGTTTGGCTCTGATGTATCTACGTGTGCTTGTCTCTTCATTTATACTAATTGGACGTTCATTGAGGCTGTTAGATCTGTAAGTTAATATTCCTGGTCAAATTTTGAGTTTGGGGCCACTATTACTTCAAATATTTTTCTGACCCTTTATATTATGCTTTTCTGGAACTCCAATTACACACATTTTGTAATACTTGCTATTGTCCTACCTACCTCCAAATATCTATTCATTTATTTTTTAAACATTTTTTTCTCTCTTTTCTTTGTATTTGAAGACCTTTATCTTCAAGTTCACTAATTCTTCTGCATCTCAAGTCTGCTGTTGAACAGAGAAATTTTAATTTTCACTGTTAAATTTTTCTGTCCTTGAATTTTCATTAGTTTCTTTTATTTATCTATTTATTTATTTTTGGCTGCGTTGGATCCCTGTTGCTAAGTGTGGGCTTTTCTCTAGTTGCGGCAACCAGGGGCTACTCTTCGTTGCAGTGTGCGGGCCTCTCATTGTGGTGGCCTCTCCTGTTGCGGAGCACGGGCTCTAGGCGTGTGGGCTTCAGCAGTTGCGGCATGTGGGCTCTAGAGCGCAGGCTCAGTCGTTGTGGTGCACGGGCTTAGTTTCTCCATGGCATGTGGGATCTTCCTGGACCAGGGCTCAAACCCATGTCCCCTGCATTGGCAGGTGGACTCCTAACCACTGTGCCCCCAGGGAAGCCCGCATTAGTTTCTTTTTTACAGTTTCCAGGTCTCCGTTGAGACTACTTATTGCTTTGATCACTTTGATTATTCTCAGCATATTTCCCTTAAATTATTTGAAATAAATAATTTAGTAATTTGATTATTTGGATTTGTTTTCCTTTAATTCTTTGAATAAAGGAATTCTTGCTTCAAAGTCTCTAAATCTCTCACCTGAACTCACTTGAAGTCAATTTCTATTGGCTATTTTTAAACTCTGATTATTGCTCTCAATTTTCTATTTCTTTGTGTAGTTCATAAAGAGCATGGTTGATAATTATGCATGATAGATAATACATTATAGCCATTCTAGACTCTCTGTTGTTTTCCTGAAGACCGTTTTGTTTGTTTGTTTGTTATCTGCACTCACATTGTGAAATATGTCTTCATCATGGTATGCAAGTACCAATGTCTCCGCTCAATTTTCTTTTTTTTTTTTTAAGCTTGATTCCCTGTGGACTTAGTGTGTCTGCACGGTTTAGAGATTAGTCAGTGATTCCAACAGAGGTTATGCTCGGACACCTCCAGCCAGTAAGTTTTTCAACTCTACCACCCCAGTTCTGTGTGAATTGAGGATTATATGCAAAGGTGCAGCAAGTTCACAGTCTCTCCAGGCTTTCAATTTTCACTGAGCTCTCTGGGATCTCTTGCCCACTCTTAGTTCAGCTGCCAGCCAAAAATACTTGAAGAGTTTAGTGTCTCAGTTCTCTGGTTCTCTTGCTTCCAAGAGAAATTCCCTCTGAATTTCAACTTGCTCTTCTAACCACCCTGATATGTCCCCCACTGGCATCAGGTAAAAATGTGGGATTTCATCAACCAAACTGATGAGGCGGGAATGCCTCCATTCAAGAATGCCACCAATCTCATTTTTTTAATCCAACGGAGTAGGAATCTTTTTCCAAGTAAACACTTCTCGAGTTGCTGTCTGCCTTTAGTCATTTTCCAGCATGCTTAAATTTGTTTTTAATGATTTAAACCAGTTTTATACTTTTTTTCTTCTGAAGGGAATTGCTCAACCTCCTTCTCAGGTCATTTCCAGAAGAAAAGTTTTTTCTTTATTTATAATACACTGAAAAACACATGAGGTCCTTAACACATTAAGAAAAAAAAATTCTGGGGGAACCTTCAAGATGTGGGAGGAGTAAGATGTAGAGATCACCTTCCTCTCCACAAATACATAAAAAATATATCTACAAGTGGAACAACTCCTACAGAACACCTACTGAATGCTGGCAGAAGACCTCAGACTTCCCAACAGGCAAGAAAATCCCCACGTACCTGGATAGGGCAAAATAAAAAAAACATAGACAAAAGAATAGGAATGGGACCTGCAGCAGTGGGAGGGAGCTGTGAAGGAGGAAATGTTTCCACACACTAGGAAGCCCCTTCACTGATGGAGATGGGAGGTGGGCAGGGGGGAAGCTTCAGAGCCATGGAGGAGAGTGCAGCAATAGGGGTGCAGAGGGCAAAGCAGAGAGATTCCCGTACAGAGGATCAGTGCCGACCAGCACTCACCAGTCTGAGATGCTTGTCTGCTCACTCACTGGGACATGTAGGGACTGGGAGCTGAGGCTCGGGCTTCAAAGTTCAGATCCCAGGGAGAGGACTGGGGTTGGCTGCGTAAAGACAGCCTGAAGTGGGCAAGTCGCCACAGCTGGCCAGGAGGGAGTCCGGGAAAAAGTCTGGATCTGCCGAAGAGGCAAGAGACCATTATTTCGGGGTGCATGAAGAGAGGGGATTCCTCCCCTGTCTGCCAACAGAAGGCAGAGCACAGCCTAAACGAGCTTTAGAGGCTGGTGTGAGCCACGGCTATCAGCTTAGACCGCAGAGACGGGCATGAAATGCTAAGGCTGCTACCGCTGCCACCAAGAATCCTGTGTGAAAGCGCAGGTCACTATCGACACCTGCCCACTCCTCCCCCCAGCCCACCGGGAGCCTGTGCAGCCTGCCACTGCCAGGGTCCCATGATCTAGGGACAACTTCCCCAGGAGAAGATGTGGAGTGCCTCAGGCTATTGCAACATCAAGCCAGCCTCTGCCACTGCAAGCTTGCCCCGCATTCCAATTATGACTACCGTACCCCTCTCTCCTCCTGGCCTGAGTGAGCCAGAGCCCCGCAATCAGCCACTGCTTTAACCCCCTCGTTTCTGGGTAGGGAACAGATGCCTGAGGGCAACCTACATGCAGAGGTGGGGCCAAAACCAAAGTTGAACCCAAGGAGCTGTGTGAACAAAGAAGAGAAAGGGAAATTTTTCCATGCAGCCTCAGGAGCAGCAGATTAAATCCCCACAATCAACTTGATGAACACTCCAACTGTGGAACACCTAAATAGACAAAGAATCATCCCCAAAATGAGGCGGTGGACTTTGGGAGCAAATGTAGACTTGGGGTTTGCTGTCTGTGACTGATTTGTTTCTGATATTTATGTTTATCTTAGTTTAGTCTTTAGTGCTTGTTATCATTGGTGGGTTTGTTTATTGGTTTGGTTGCTCTATTCTTTTTTTAAAAAAATTATTTTTTATGTTAATAATTTTCAATTTATTATATTTTTCATTTTTGTTTTTGTTTCTTTCCTTTTTTCTCCCTTTTCTTATGAGCCGTGTGGCTGACAAGGTCTTAGTGCTCAGGCCTGGTGTCAGGCCTGTGCCTCTCAGGTGGGAGAGCCAAGTTCAGGACATTGGACCACCAGAGACTTCCTGGCCCCATGTAATATCAATTGGCAAGTGCTGCCTCAGAGATCTCCATCTCAATGTTAAGACTCAGCTCCACCCAACAGCTAGCAGACTCCAGTGCTGGATGTCCCATTCCAAACAACTAGTAAGACAGGACACAACTCCACACATTAGCAGAGAGGCTGCCTAAAATCATAATAAGTTAAAGACACCCCAAAACACAACACCAGATGTAGCCCTGCCCACCAGAAAGACAAGATCCAGCCCCACCCACAAGAACACAGGCACCAGTCCCCTCCACAGGAAGCCTGCACAAGCCACTGAACCAACCTTACCCACTGGGCGCAGACACCAAAAACAACAGGAACTACAAACCTGCAGCCTGCAAAAAGGAGACCCCAAACACAGTAGTTAAACAAAATGAGAACACAGAGAAATATGCAGCAGACGAAGGAGCGAGGTAAAAACTCATGAGATGAAACAAATGAAGAGGAAATAGGCAGTCTACATAAAAAAGAGTTCAGAGTAATGATAGTAAAGAGAATGCAAATCTTGGAAATAGAATGGAGAAAATACAAGAAGCATTTAACAAGAACCTAGAAGAACTAAAGAGGAAACAAACAATGATGAAAACACAATAAATAAATTAAAAATTATCTAGAAGGAATCAATAGTAAAATAACTGAGGCAGAAGAGCAAATAAGGGGCCTGGAAGATACAATAGTGGAAATAACTACTGCAGAGCAGAATAAAGAAAAAAGAATGAAAAGAATTGAGGACAGTCTCAGAGACTTCTGGGACAATATTAAATGCACCAACATACAAATTATAGCGGTCTCAAAAGAAGAAGAGAAAAAGAAAGAATCTGAGAAAATGTTTGAAGAGATTATAGTTGAAAACTTCCTTGACATGGGAAAGGAAATAGTCAATCAAGTACAGGAAGCACAGAGAGTCCCACACAGGATACAACCAAGGAGAAACATGCCAAGATGCATATTAATCAAACTATCACATATTAAATACAAAGAAAAAATATTAAAATCAGCAAGGGAAAAGCAACAAATAACATACAAGGGAATCCCCATAAGGTTAACAGCTGATCTTTAGCAAAAACTCTGCAAGCCAGAGGGAGTGGCAGGACATATTTAAAGCAATGAAAGGGAAAAACATACAACAAAGATTACTCTACCCAGCAAGGATCTCATTCAGATTTGATGGAGAAATTAAAACTGTTACAGACAAGCAAAATTTAAGAAAATTCAGCACCACTAAACCAGCTTTACAACAAATGCTAAAGGAACTTCTCTAGGCAGGAAACACAAGAGAAGGAAAAGACCCACAAAAAACAAACCCCAAACAATGGAAAATGGTAATAGGAACATAGATATCAATAATTACCTTAAATGTAAATGGATTAAATGCTCCAACCAAAAGACATAGACTGGCTGAATGGATAAAAAACAAGACCAGTATATATGCTGTCTACAAGAAACCCACTTCAGACCTAGGGACACATACAGACTGAAAGTAAGGGGATGGAAAAAGATATTCCACGCAAATGGAAATCAAAAGAAAGCTGGAGTAGCAATTCTCATATCAGACAAAATAGACTTTAAAATAAAAACTATTACGAGGACAAAGAAGGACACAACATAATGACCAAGGGATCAATCCAAGAAGATATAACAATTGTAAATATATATGCACCCAACATAGGAGCACCTCAATACATAAGGCAAATGCTAACAGCCTTAAAAGGGGAAATTGACAGTTACACAATAATAGTAGGGGACTTTAACACCCCACTTTCACCAATGGACAGATCATCCACAATGAATATAAATAGGAAACACAAGCTTTAAATGACACTTTAGACAAGATGGACTTAATTGATATTTATAGGACATTCCATCCCAAAACAACAGAATACACTTTCTTCTCAAGTGCTCATGGAACATTCTCCAGGATAGATCATATCGTGGGTCACAAATCAAGGCTTGGTAAATTTAAGAAAATTGAAATCGTATCAAATATCTTTTCTGACCACAACACTATGTGACGAGATATCAATTACAGGAAAAAACTCTAAAAATATAGACACATGGAGGCTAAACATACACTACTAAATAACAAAGAGATCACCGAAGAAACCAAAGAGGAAATCAAAAAATACCTAGAAACAAATTACAATGAAAAAACGATGACCCAAAATGTATTTGATGCAGCAAAAGCAGTTCTAAGAGTGAGGTTTATAGCAGTACAATCCTACCTCAAGAAAAAAGAAAATCTCAAATAAACAACCTAACCTTACACCTAAAGCAATTAGAGAAAGAAAGAAAAAAAAACTCCAAGATTAACAGAAGGAAATAAATCATAAAGATCAGATCAGAAATAAATGAAAAACAAATGAAGGGGAAAAAAGCAAAGATCAATAAAACTAAAAGCTGGTTCTTTGAGAAGATAAACAAAATTGATAAACCATTACCCAGATTCATCAAGAAAAAAAGGGAGAAGACTCAAATCAACAGAATTAGAAATGAAAAAGGAGAAGAAACAACTGACACTGCAGAAATACAAAGGATCATGAGAGATTACTGCAAACAACTATATGCCATTAAAATGGACAATGTGGAAGAAATGGACAAATTCTTAGAAAATCATAACCTTCTGAGACTGAACCAGGAAAAAATAGAAAATAAAAACAGACCAATCACAAGCACTGAAATTGAAATTGATTAAAATCTTCCAACAAATAAAAGCCCAGGACCAGATGACTTCACAGGCAAATGCTATCAAATATTTAGAGAAGAGATAACAGTTATCCTTCTCAAACTCTTCCAAAATATAGCAGAAGGGGGAACACTCCCAAACTCATTTAATGAGGCCACCATCACCCTGATACTAAAGCCAGACAAAGATATCACAAAGAAAGAAAACTATAGGCTAATATCACTGATGAACATAGATGCAAAAATCCTCAATAAAATACTAGCAAACAGAGTTCAACAGCACATTTAAAGGATCATATCCCATGATATAGTGGGGTTTATCCCAGGAGTGCAAGGATTCTTCAATATATGGAAATCAATCAATGTGATACACCATATTAAAGAATTGTTGGATAAAAGCCATTATGATCAACTCAATAGATGCAGAAAAAACTTTCAACAAAATTCAAAACCCATTTATGATAAAAACTCTCCAGAATGTGAGCATAGAGGGAAGCTACCTGAACATAATAAAGTCTATATATGACAAACCCACAGCCAACATCGTTCTCAATGGTGAAAATCTGAAACCATTTCCTCTAAGATCAGGAACAAGACAAGGCTCCCTACTCTCACCACTATTATTCAACATAGTTTTGGAAGTTTTAGCCACAGCAATCAGAGAAGAGAAAGAAATAAAAGGAATCCAAATCAGAAAAGAAGAAGTAAAAGTATCACTGTTTACATATGACATGATACTATACATAGTGAATCTTAAAGATGCTACCGGAAAACTACTAGAGCTAATCAGTGAGTTTGGTAAAGTAGCAGGATACAAAACTAATGCACAGAAATCTCTTGCATTCCTATACACTAATGATGAAAAATATGAAAGAGAAATTAAGGAGACACTCCCATTTACCATTGCAAAAAAAATTTCCATTTACCATTGCAAGAAAAAGAATAAAATACCTAGGAATAAACCTACTTAAGGAGACAAAAGACCTGTATGCAGAATACTATAAGACACTGATGAAAGAAATTAAAAATGATACAAACAGATGGAGAGATATACCATGTTCTTGGATTGGAAGAATCAACATTGTGAAAATGACTATATTACCCAAAGCAATCTACAGATTCAATGCAATCCCTATCAAACTACCAATGGCATTTTTCACAGAACTAGAAAAAATTTCACAATTTGTATGGAAACACAAAAGACCCCAAAGAGCCAAAACTCAAAAACTTGAGAAAGAAAACATGAAGATGGAGAAATCAGGCTCCCAGACTTAAATCTATACTACAAAGCTACAGTAATCAAGATAGTATGGTACTGGAACACAAACAGAAATATGGAACAGATATTTCCAAAACAGATCAATGGAACAGGATAGAAAGCCCAGAGATAAACCCACACACATAAGGTCACCTTATCTTTGATGAAGCAGGCAAGAATACACAATGGAGAAAATACAGCCTCCTCAATAAATGATGCTGAGAAAACTGAACAGCTACATGTAAAAGAATGAAATTAGAACGCTTCCTGACACCATACACAAAAATAAGGTCAAAATAGATTAAAGACATAAATGTAAGGCCGGACACTATAAAACTCTTAGAGGAAAACATAGGCAGAACACTCCATGACATAAATCACAGCAAGATCCTTTTTGACCCACCTCTTACAGAAATGGAAATAAAAACAAAAATAAACAAATGGGACCTAATGAAACTTAAAAGCTTATGCACAGCAATGGAAACCATAAACAAGACCAAAAGATAACCCTCAGAATGGGAGAAAATATTTGCAAAAAAAGCAACTGACAAAGAATTCATCTCCAAAATTTACAAGCAACCCATGCAGCTCAATATCAAGAAAAACAAACAACCCAATTCAAAAATGGGGGAAATCCCTAAATAGACATTTCTCCAAAGAAGATATACAGGTTGCCACAAACACATGAAATGGTGCTCAATATCACTAATCGTTAGAGAAATGCAAATCAAAGCTACAATGAGGTATCACCTCACACCAGTCAGAATGGCCATCATCAAAAAATCTAGAAACAATAAATGCTGGAGAGGGTGTGGAGAAAAGAGAACCCTCTTGCACTGTTGGTGGGAATGTAAATTGATACAGCCACTATGAAGAACAGTATGGAGGATATATATATATATATATATATATACACGTACACATTAGGCTTATTTACTCTGGATTTCAAGACTGTCTGTCATGCTCTTCTCTAGATATGCCCACGATTCCTTCTCTAACTTAAGTGTCTGCTCTGCTGTCACTCCTCTATCCTTTATAAAATATCAATAGCACCCATACATTTTCTCTCTATCCCTTGCTCTATTTTTCTTTATAGGTTTCTTTTCACTAAGTGACATTATTTTATTACATGTTTACTTATTAAGTTGTTTAATTGTCATCTCTATCACTAGATTGAAATGTCTTGTATCTAGCAATTAGATTTACTTATAAAATTTTAAGAACCTTTGTTAGATCAAGGAACATAGGGTATAATAGAGTATGCTAAATGAGCAGAACACTATTTCTGAGGAAAATATCAGAACCTCAAAAGAATATGTAATTACTTTAAAAAAAGAGTCTTTGATACTGCATCAGACACAACCTGGGAAGATGCTCGGGTGTAGCACACAAGCTTTAGGTAGAAATACACAATAGAGGATCTTTGCTTCTCACTAGAGCTCTATGAACACAGGCTTAGGGAGCCTTTACAGCACCATTATTCTGAAGTTCCAATTCAGAAATCTTTTGAGTCTGATTTTCCTCTGTGGTATATGTGAGGAAAAGAGGAACATTCTCCTCTGGGAGGTAAGATTTCAGATTAGGAAAAACTGTATACTAGACTGCTAGGGCTGTCATAACAAAATATCATAGATTAGGAGGATTAAACAACAGAAATTTATTTTCTCACCGTTCTAGAGGCTGGAATTCCTAGATCAAGGTCAGGTAGGATTTAGTTTCTGGTGAGATCTCTATTTCTGGCTTGTATGCGGCCACCATCTTGCTGTGTGCTTGCATGACTTCTTTATATGCAGAGAAAGAGAGTGATTTGGTGTCTTTTGCTCTTTTTATAAGGGTACCAACCCTGTTGGATTAGGATACCACCTTTATGTCCTGACCTCATCTAACATTTATCACCTCTTTATAGGCCCTATTTCCAAACACAGTCACATTTGGTGTTCAGACTTCAAAATATGAATTGTGTGTGGACGCAATTCAGTCCATAGCACCCTAGAAAAAAAATTTTTACCTGATGAAATTCACAGAGAAGAGCAGGAGATTGGGAAGATTGGGACTGCAGACCAAATGCACTGACTTGCTTGTTAGAATTATGGGGTCATCATAAAAACAGAGCATGGATATTATGTCCCTGAACTTCTGTGCCAGGAAGTGCTGGGGAGGAGGTGGAGGTGGAGTAGAGAACATTTTGGTCATGCTTATAGGAAAAATTCAAGCCACACTAAACAAACAGAAATACTTCAAAAAAGATGTGTAACTGAAAGAATCACCAGGGCAAATTGTAAGCTTAACTTGTGTAGGACTTTTTCAGAAGCCATGCTTACAGTTAGAGTTCTCACTAGGACCATGTTCCTCAAAAGCCAGATCGAAGATGATATTTTAGGATATATTTATTTAGGTTATATTTTATTTTATCTATTTTTATAATTTTGCCTTTTTTAGCATTTATTTTTTAAAATGTTGATAAAACACAAATAACATCAAAATTACCACCTTAGCCATTTTTAAGTGTATAGTTCAGTGGCCTTAAGTACATTCACATTATTGTGCTTGCATCATCATCTATCCATAGAACTCTTCTCATCTTGCAAAACTAAAACTCTGTACTCATTATAATATAACTGCTTTCCTCTCTCCCTCCAGCACCAGGCAACCACCATTCTACCTTCTATCTCTATAAACTGACTTCTCTGTACATCTCGTATAAGTGGAATAATAGAGTACTCGTCTTTTTGTCCCTGGCTTATTATACTCCGCTTATTATAATATCCTCAACATTCATCCATGCTGTTGCGTGTGTCAGAATTTCCTTCCTATTGTATGTCTATAACTACATTTTGTATTCATTTGTCCATGGACACTTGCTTCTTCTACATTTTGTCTGTTGTTAGTAATGCTGCTATGAATATGAGTGTACAAATACATCAAGTCCCTGCTTTCAATTCTCTAGGTTATATAACTAGACTGAAATAGTTAGGTCACATGGTAATTCTATTTTAAATTTTTTGAGAAATTGTCATACTGTTTTCCATGGCAGTTGTATCATTTTACATTCCAATCCACAGTGTATAAGGGCTCCAATGTCTTCAAATCCAAATTTTGCCAACATTTATTATTTTCAGGGTTTTGATAATGGCCATCCTAGTGGATGTGAAATGGTATCTCATGGTGGTTATAATTTGCATTTCCCTAATGATTAGTGATGTTGAGCATCTTTTTGTATGCTTGCTGACTGTTTGTTTACCTTTGGAGAAATGTCTATTCAAGACCTCTGCTCATTTTTGAATTGGGTGGTTTTTGAGATTAAAGATATTATATATATATATATATATATATATATATATATGGTTCATATATTCTCAATATTAACCCCTTATCAGATACATGAGATGCAAATCTTTTTTCCATTCTCTGGATTGGCTTTTCACCCTGCTGACTATGTACTTTTTTCTTTACTTTTTAACATCTTTATTGGAGTATAATTGCTTCACAATGGTGTGTTAATTTCTGCTTTATAACAAAGTAAATCAGTTATACATATACATATGTCCCCATGTCTTTTCCCTCTTGCATCTTCCTCCCTCCGACCCTCCCTATTCCACCCTTCTAAGTGGTCACAAAGCACCGAGCTGATCTCACTGTGCTATGCGGCTGCTTCCCACTGGCTATCTATTTTATGTTTGGTAGTTTATATATGTACATGTCACTCTCTCACTTTGTCCCAGTTTACCCTTCCCCCTCCCCGTATCCACAGGTCCATTCTCTAGTAGGTCCGCATCTTTATTCCCGTCTTGCCCCTAGGTTCTTCTGACCATTTCGTTTTCTTTTTCTTTTTTTTTTTTTTTTAAGATTCTATATCTATGTGTTAGCATACGGTATTTGTTTTTCTCTTTCTGACTTACTTCACTCTGGACCTACATCAGTCTCTAGGTCCATCTACTTCACTACAAATAACTCAGTTTCGTTCCTTTTGAAGGCTGAGTAATATTCCATTGTATATATGTGACACCCCTTCTTTATCCATTCATCTGTTGATGGACACATAGGTGCTTCCATGTCCTGGTTACTGTAAATAGACCTGCAATGAACATTTTGGTACATGACTCTTTTTGAATTATGGTTTTCTCAGGGTATATGCCCAGTAGTGGGATTACTGGGTCGTATGGTTGTTCTATTTTTAGTTTTTTAAGGAACCTCCATACTGTTCTCCATAGTGGCTGTATCAATTTACATTCCCACCAACAGTGCAAGAGGGTTCCCTTTCTTCCACACCCTCTCCAGCATTTATTGTTTGTAGATATTTTGATGATGGCCATTCTGACCAGTGAGACATGATATCTCATTGTAGTTTTGATTTGCATTTCTCTAATGATTAATGATGTTAAGCATTTGTGTTTGTTGGCAATCTGTATATCTTCTTTGGAGAAATGTCTATTTATGTCTTCTGCCCATTTTTGGATTGTGTTGTTTGTTTTCTTGATATTGAGCTGCATGAGTTGCTTGTGTGCTTTGGATATTAATCCTTTGTCAGTTGCTTCATTTGCAAATACTTTCTCCCACTCTGAGGGTTGTCTTTTCATCTTGTTTATGGTTTCCTTTATTCTGTAAAAGCTTTTAAGTTTCATTAGGCCCCATTTGTTTATTTTTGTTTTTATTTCCATTTCTCTAGGAGGTGGGTCAAAGAGGATCTTGCTGTGATTTATGTCATAGAGTGTTCTGCCTGTGTTTTCCTCTAAGACTTTGATGGTGTCTGGTCTTACATTTAGATCTTTAATTCATTTTGAGTTTATTTTTGTGTATGGTGTTAGGGAGTGTTCTAATTTCATTCTTTTACATGTAGCTGTCCAGTTTTCCCAGCACCACTTATTGGAGGGCTATCTTTTCTCCACTGTATATTCTTGCCTCCTTTATCAAAGATAAGGTGAGCATATGTGCAGGGGTTTATCTCTGGGCTTTCTGTCCTGGTCCATTGAACTATATGTCTGTTTTTGTGCCACTACCATACTGTCTTGATTACTGTAGCTTTGTAATATAGTCTGAAGTCAGGAGCCTGATTCCTCCAGCTCCATTTTTCTTCCTCAAGATTGCTTTGGCTATTTGGGGTCTTTTGTGTTTCCATACAAATTGTGAAATTTTTTGTTCTAGTTCTGTGAAAAATGCCATTGGTAGTTTGATAGGGATTGCATTGAATCTGTAGATTGCTTTAGGTAGTAGAGTCATTTTCACAATGTTGATTTTTCCAATCCAAGAACATGGTATATCTCTCCATATATTTGTATCACCTTTAATTCCTTTCATCAGTGTCTTATAATTTTCTGCATACAGGTCTTTTGTCTCCTTAGGTAGGTTTATTCCTAGATATTTTATTCTTTTTGTTGAAATGGTAAATGGGAGTGTTTTCTTAATTTCACTTTCAGATTTTTCATCATTAGTGTATAGGAATGCAAAAGATTTCTGTGTATTAATTTTGTATCCTGCTACTTTACCAAATTCATTGATTAGCTCGAGTAGTTTTCTGGTAGCATCTTTAGGATTCTGTATGTCATCTGCAAAGAGTGACAGCTTTATTTCTTCTTTTCCTATTTGGATTCCTTTTATTTCTTTTTCCTATTTGGATTCCTTTTATTTCTTTTTCTTCTCTGATTGCTGTGGCTAAAACTTCCAAAACTATGTTGAATAATAGTGGTGAAAGTGGGCAACCTTGTCTTGTTCCTGATTTTAGTGGAAATGGTTCCAATTTTTCACCATTGAGGACAATGTTTGCTGAGGGTTTGTCATATATAGCCTTTATTATGTTGAGGAAAGTTCCCTTTATGCCTACTTTCTGGTGGGATTTTATCATAAGTTGGTGTTGAATTTTGTCAAAATCTTTCTCTGCATCTATTGAGATGATCATATGGTTTTTCTTCTTCAATTTTTAATATGGTGTATCACATTGATTGATTTGCATATATTGAAGAATCCTTGCATTCCTGGGACAAAACCCACTTGATCATGGAGTATGATCCTTCTAATGTGCTGTTCGATTCTGTTTGCTAGTATTTTGTTGAGGATTTTTGCATCTATGTTCATCAGTGATATTGGCCTGTGGCTTTCTTTGTGACATCTTTGTCTGGTTATGGTTTCAGAGTGATGGTGGCCTTGTAAAATGAGTTTGGAATGTTCCTCTCTATGCTATATTTTGGAAGAGTTTGAGAAGAATAGGTGTTAGCTCTCCTCTAAATGTTTGATAGAATTCGCCTGTGAAGCCATCTGGTCCTGGGCTTTTGTTTGTTGCAAGAATTTTAATCACAGTTTCAATTTCAGTGCTTATGATTGGTTTGTTCATATTTTCTCTTTTTTCCTGGTTCATCTTGGAAGGTTGTACATTTCTAAGAATTTGTCCATTTCTTACAGGTTGTCCATTTTATTGGCATATATTTGCTTGTAGTAATCTCTCTTGATCCTCTGTATTTCTGCAGTGTCAGTTGTTACTTCTCCTTTTTCATTTCTAATTCTATTGATTTGAGTCTTCTCCCTTTTTTTCTTGATAAGTCTGGCTAATGGTTTAGCAATTTTATTTATCTTCTCAAAGAACCAGTTTTTAGTTTTATTGATCTTGCTATCATTTCCTACATTTCTTTTTCATTTATTTCTGATCTGATCTTTATGATTTCTTTCCTTCTGTTAACTTTTGGGGGTTTTTTTGTTCGTCTTTCTCTAATTGCTTTAGGTGTAATGTTAGATTGTTTATTTGAGATGTTTCTTGTTTCTTAAGGTAAGATTGTATTGCTATAAAGTTCCCTCTTAGAACTGCTTTTGTTGCATCCCATATGTATTGTGCTTTTGTTTCATCCCATATATATTAGGTCATTTTTTTTCACTGTTATTTGTTTCTAGGTATTGTTTGATTTCCTCTTTGATTTCTTCAGTGATCTCTTCATTATTAAGTAGTGTGTTGTTTAGTCTCCATGTGTTGGTATTTCTTACAGATTTTTTTCCTGTAGTTGATATCAAGTCTCATAGCATCATTGTCGGAAAAGATACTTGATATGATTTCAATTTTCTTAAATTTACCAAGGCTTGATTTGTGACCCAAGATATGATCTATCTTGGAGAATGTTCCATGAGCACTTGAGAAGAATGTGTATTCTGTTGTTATTGGATGGAATGTCCTATAAATATCAATTAAGTCCACCATGTTTAATGTATCATTTAAAGCTTGTGTTTCCTTATTTATTTTCCTTTTGGATGATCTGTACATTGGGGACAGTGGGATGTTAAAGTCCCCTACTATGATTGTGTTACTGTCAGTTTCTCCTTTTATGGCTGTTAGTATTTCCCTTATGTACTGAGGTTCTCCAATGTTGGGTGCATAAATATTTACAATTGTTATATCTTCTTCTTGGATTGATCCCTTGATCATTATGTAGTGTCCTTCTTTGTCTTTTGTAATAGTCTTTGTTTTAAAGCCTATCTTGTCTGATATGAGAATTGCTACTCCAGGTTTCTTTTGATTTCCATTTGCATGGAGTGTCTTTTTCCATCCCCTCACTTTCAGTCTGTATGTGTCCCTAGGTTTGCAGTGGGTCTTATGTAGACAACATATATACGGGTCTTGTTTTTACATCCATTCAGCTAGTCTATGTCTTTTGGTTGGAGCCTTTAATCCATTTACATTTAAGGTAATTATCAATATGTATGTTCCTATTACCATTTTCTCAATTGTTTAGGTTTTATTATTGTAGGTCTTTTCCTTCTCTTGTATTTCCTGCCTAGAGTAGTTCCCTTAGCATTTGTTGTAAAGCTGATTTGGTGGTGCTGAATTCTCTCAGCTTTTGCTTGTCTGTAAAACTGTTCATTTCTCTGTCAAATCTGAATGAGATCCTTGCTGGGTAGAGTAATCTTGTTTGTACGTTTTTCTCCTTCATCACTTTAAATATGTCCTGCCACTCCCTTCTGGCTTGTCGAGTATCTGCTGAAAGATCAGCTGTTAACCTTATGGGGATCCCCTTATGTGTTGTTTGTTGTTTTTCCCTTGCTGCTTTTAATTTTTTTTCTTTGTATTTAATTTTTGATAGTTAAATTAATATGTGCCTTGATGTGTTTCTCCTTGGATTTATCCTGTATGGGACTCTCTATGCTTCCTGGACTTGATTTACTATTTCTTTCCCATACTAGGGAAGTTTCCAACTATAATCTCTTCAAATATTTTCTCAGTCCCTTTCTTTTTTTCTTCTTCTTCTGGGACCCCTATAATTCGAATGTTGCTGCATTTAATGTTGTCCCAGAAGCCTCCAAGGCTGTCCTCAATTCTTTTCATTCTTTTTTCTGCTCTGCAGTAGTTATTTCCACTCTTTTATCTTCCAGGTCACTTACCCCTTCTTCTGTGTAGTTATTCTGCTATTGATCCCTTCTAGAGAATTTTTAATTTCATTTATTGTGTTGTTCATCAATGTTTGTTTGCTCTTTAGTTCTTCTAGGTCCTTGTTAAAAGTTTCTTATATTTTCTCCATCCTATTTCCAATATTTTGGGTCATCTTTACTATCATTATTCTGAATTCTTTTTCAGGTAGACTGTCTATTTCCTCTTCATTTGTTAGGTATGGTGGGTGTTTGCCTTGCTCCTTCATCTGCTGTGTGCTTTGCTGTCTTCTCATTTTGATTAACTTACTGTGTTTGGGGGGTCTTCTTTTCACAGGCTGCAGGTTCATATTTTCTGTTGTTTTTGTTGTCTGTCCCCAGTGGCTTAGATTTGTTCAGTGGGTTGTGTAGGTTTCCTGTTGGAGGGGACTAGTGCCTGTGTTCTGGTGAATGAGGCTGGATTTTGTCTTTCTGATAGGCAGGTCCATGTCTGATGGTGTGTTTTGGGGTGTCTGTGTCCTTATTATGATTTTAGTCAGTCTCTCTGCTAATGGGTGTGGTTTTTCCTGTCTTGCTAGTTGTTTGGCATAGGGTGATCTGCACTGTAGCTTGCTGGTCATTGAGTGGAGCTGGGTCTTGGCATTGAGATGGAGATCTCTGGGAGCTTTTCACCATTTGGTATTATATGGAGCTGGGAGGGCTCTTGTGGACCATTGTCCTGAACTTGGTTCTCCTACCTCAGTGGCACAGCCTTGATCCCTGGCTGGAATACGAAGAGCCTATGCTCCACACTGCTAAGAATAAAAGGGAGAAAAGAAAGAAAGAAAGAAAGAAAGAAAGAAAGAAAGAAAGAAAGAAAGAAAGAAAGAAAGAAAGAAGAAGATAAAATAAGAGAAAATAAAGTTATTAAAATAAAAAATAATTATTAAGAAAGAAAAATTTTTTTAAGTAATAAAAGAAAACAAAACAAAAAAATGGACAGATAAAACCCTAGGACAAATGGTAAACGCAAAGCTATATAGACAAAATTACGCACAGAAGCATACACATACACACTCACAAAAAGGGGAAAAAAATATATATCCTTGCTCCCCAAGTCCACCTCCTCAATTTGGGATGATTCATTGTCTATTCAGGTATTCCACAGATGCAGGGTACATCAGGTTGATTGTGGAGATTTAATCCGCTGCTTCTGAGGCTGCTGGGAGAGATTTCCCTTTCTCTTCTTTGTTTGCACAACTCCCGGGGTTCAGCTTTGGATCTGGCCCCGCCTCTGCATGTAAGTTGCCTGAGGGCATCTGTTCTTCGCTCAGATAGGACGGGATTAAAGGAGCAGCTGATTCAGGGTTTCTGGCTCACTCAGGCCAGGGAGAGGGAGGGGTATGGAGTGCAGGGCGAGCCTGTCGTGGCAGAGGCTGGTGTGATATTGCACCGGCCTGAAGCATGCCATGAGTTCAACCAGGGAAGTTGTCCCTGGATCACGGGACCCTGGCAGTGGTAGGCTGCACAGGCTCCCGGGAGGGGAGGTGTGTATAGTGACCTGTTCTTGCACACAGGCTTCTTGTTGGCAGCAGCAGGAGCCTTAGCATCTCATGCCCGTCTCTGGGGTCCTTGCTGATAGCCGCAGCTCACGTCCGTTTCTGGAGCTCCTTTAAGTGGCGCTCCGAATCCCCTCTCCTTGCACACCAGGAAAGAAAGAGGCAAGAAAACGTCTCTTGGCTCTTTGGCAGCTCCAGACTTTTTCCTGGTCTCCCGCTCAGCTACCTTTGGCACACTAGCCCCCTTCAGGCTGTGATCATGCAGCCGACCCCAGTTCTCTCCCTGGGATCCGACCGAAGCCCAAGCCTCAGCTCCCAGCCCCCGCCCACCCCGGCGGGTGAGTAGAGAAGTCTCTCTGGCTGGTGAGTGCTGGTCAGCACCGATCCTCTGTGTGGGAATCTCTCTGCTTTGCCCTCCGCACCCCTGTTGCTGTGCTCTCCTCCGTGGCTCTGAAGCTTCCCCACTCTGTCACGTGCAGTCTCTTCCTGCAAAAGGGCTTCCTAGTGTGTGGAAACCTTTCCTCCTTCACAGCTCCCTCCCACTGCTGCAGGTCCCGTCCCTATTCTTTTGTCTCTGTTTTTTCTTTTGCCTTACCCAGGTACGTGGGGAGTTTCTTGCCTTTTGGGAGGTCTGAGACCTTCTGCCAGCGTTCAGTAGGTGTTCTTAGGAGTTGTTCCACATGTAGTTGTATTTCTGATGTATTTGTGAGGAGGAAGTGATCTCCATGTCTTACTTTTCTGCCATCTTGAAGCTCCTCCTGGTTATGCCTATGTACTTTTATGCACAGAATTTTAAAATTTTGATGTAGCCCAATTTATCTATTCATCAGTGATAAATTCAAAAGGAAGCCGTCTGGTCCTGGGCTTCCTTTTGTTGGAAGGTTTTGATTACTCATTCAATCTCTTTATAGCTTTGCTCAGATTTTCTTTTTCTTCATGATTCAGTCTTGGTAGGTTGTTTCTCTAGGAATATATCCATTTCATCTAAGTTTTGCAATTTATTGGCATACAATTGTTCCTAAATACTCTCATATACTCCTTTTTATTTCTTTAAAATCAATAGTAATATTCTCTTGCTCATTTCTGATATTAGTTATTTGAGCTTTCTCTTTTGTTCCCTTAATGTAGCAAAAGATTTGTCTATTTTGTTGATCATTTCAAAGAATCAACTCTTGGCTTTATTGATTCTATCTATTGTTTTCCCATTCCCTATTCTGTTTACCTCTGCTCTAATCTTTATCATTTCCTTCCTTCAGTTAGCTTTCAGCTTAGCTGGTTCTTCTTTATCTTTTTCTTTAAATTGTAGGGTCAAGTTTTTGATTTTTGATTGTTCTTCCTTTATAATGTAAGCATTAACAGCTATAAATTTTCCTCTTAACACTGCTTTCTCTTCATCCCATAAGTTTTGGTGTGTTGTGTTTTCATTTTCAACTGTCTTAAGGTATTTTTAATTTTGTTTGTGATTTCTTCTTTTATCTCTTTGTTAAGAGTGTGTTGTTTAACTTCCACGTGTGTGGATTTTCCACTTTTTCTTCTGCTGTTGATTTCTAATTTTATTCTATTGTGATTGGAAAAGATACTTTGTACAATTTCAATCGTTTAACATTTATTAAAACTTTTTTTTTTCTTTTGCGGTATGCGGGCCTCTCACTGTTGTGGCTTCTCTCACTGTGGAGCACAGGACCTGGACGTGCAGCCTCAGTGGCCATGGCTCACGGGCCCAGTCGCTCCGTGGCATGTGGGATCTTCCCGGACCGGGGCACGAACCCACGTCCCGTGCATGGGCAGGTGGACTCTCAACCACTGCACCACCAGGGAAGTCCTAAAACTTGTTTTGTGGCCTAACATATGTTCTATTTTGGAGAACATTCTATGTGCACTTGAGAGAAATATGCATTCTGTTATTATTGGGTAGAGTGTTCTGTATATGTGTTAGGTCCAATTGTTCTACAGTGCTGTTCAAGTCTTCTGTGTCCTTTTTGATCTTCTGTCTGCTTGTTAATTTTGATTTTTTGAGATTAGCTTTCCATTTATGGTAGTAATATAAAGTTTAATTTTCTGAAAATAATTATTATACTTATAATTAATAATTGTAAAGAAATCTTATAGAAGGAATATAAACATGACAAACTGTGAAGACGACATACAACTCTTTGAAGTTTGGAAGCTCTGATTTAAGGTTTAAAATCTGAAGTGTCAAAATATTGATAATTTGCTGTAGCTTATTTTCTACTTGCTATTGCATTAGAGCTTGTGTTTCATGTATTATTTTGGTTTTCATTATACTCTTTAAGATGATAAGGAAAGTGAGATTCAACAATTAAGTAGCTTTCCCAGGATCATGCAACTAGGAAGGTGATTTGGAAAAGGTAGAACTCAAGTCTCTCTATTCTCAAAGTTTTATTTTATTGTCAAAATATAATTTTCAAGTAGTTAAAATATGATTCTGAATAAAGGAACATGTCAACAGTCTTATTTAATGCATTAATTCATGATGTAACAACTAAGATCAAAAGGTAGGACAAAATCATATTGAGAAGCTGTCTATCTATAGACATTTTGAAGAAGAATAATGTTAAAATAAGATTACAAGGTTAAATAGTTTATTTCCTATATGGCAATAAAGCATAATCCTTGGGATTATTTTTTCTATTAGATATAAGTCCACAAGTTAACCTGTAACTTCTGCATGTCTAAGTTCTAAATGAAGTGTCTAAAAATAACTCGTCAACACAGATAAACTTTTTTAAATAATTAAAGAATCTCCTAGTATGACATTAAAAGGGCATGATGTACTCTCTTGTGTTTTCCAAATTTTGTGTAACTTTTCTTAATACCATTATACATCAATGGGAAAATTTTCCTGATTTTAAATTCTTTGGGTCATAAATTTTGGAAAACTGGCATGGATTAAAATGACAAATGGAGGCTGATAACATGGAGACTTTTCCTTATCTGTGAATCTCCATCCCCAAGATTTATAAAATTCTCCACATTCTGTGGCTTACTAGTAGCAGTGTGGACTATATTTCAAGGACACATTTTAGAATCTGGGAACAGTACTTATACATGGGAAATACTAATGTGTAATGCATTTGGTGCTGAGCTTTTCTAAATTGTGTATTTTTTTTACATTAACTATTATTTTTAAAATGAGGTTTATAAAAACATATGTTATCTTTATTTGATATAATTGTCCAATATGTCTTGCATTTTACAGGTCTCAATGGTAACTCATGGATGTTAAGTGTAAAACCTTTAAAAATGTATTAAAATAAAGAGAAGCCAGTTACTTGAACAACAGCTTTCAGGTTAGAGTGCCTCTTTTTCCCATACAATATGTTTAGGTCATGCATATATTATAGAAATAATGAAGTCATGTATCATGGAAATAAAGATATGTCATTTAAGGTAGAATAGGAATATTAGATTGATAAATAGTCAAATTATTTTATTAACTTGGGTGAAGCAAGTTAATATTCCTCAGCCAACATCACACCTGAAGCAAATTCACCATTATGCTAAGGAACATATCTCTGGAAATTCTCTCTGAGCTGAAATAATTTGACAAATCTATGGTTAATTAGCTTCCTCTCTGAATACACCAGCAACAGAGAAAGGGCTGAATGGTCTGTGAACTGAATGAGACTCTTACTTTACAAGCAGTCCAATAGGAGCAGCATTTAGCATACACACAGCTAATGTGAAACTGTTGGAATCTTCTTTGCATTCCATGCTTGCTTTCTGGGTTAATGGAGGGCTTACATATTTAGAACTGTCAAGTGAATATCTTTTTATAAGCATTACACCAATTTCAGAAGAGGTAAAAGAATAAAAAATGTAATCTTCTTATTCCATGTAATTCGAGAGCACTCAATTATTTGGGCACTCTGAGATCATTATTTTATCATTTTGAAGAACATGTAATTAATTGAAGGATAAAGTGGATCTGAGCTAGCAAACTATGTTTTTATTTTAAATTGCTTCTCTGTAGTGATTCCTGCTGCTATTCCAGGTTTTCCAAAACTTTTTTAAAGAGACTGTTACTCCAACTCCCACTTTTAAATTTTATTGTTACAGTAGTGCCCTTATCCATGGGGGATACTTCCTTATCCATGGGGGGATATCCATGGGGGATACTTATCCATGGGGCATACTTCCACAATGGATACCTGAAATTGCAGATATTATGGAACCCTACATATACATGTTTGCATTTTTTTCCTTTTCCTATTTGGAAAAGGTAGAACTCAAGTCTCTCTATTCTCAAAGTTTTATTTTATTGTCAAAATATAATTTTCAAGTAGTTATACATACATACCTATGACAAAGTTTAATTTATAAATTAAACACTGTAAGAGATTAAC